>NC_051309.1:135882090-137132090 GCF_015220235.1 Choloepus didactylus | reverse complement strand
TAAAACCATAGAATTCTTTGACTTTTACCCACCGATCATTTCATAAATATGGACATATGTCAAAAACTGAAGAAGATAGTGTTCCTTTGGTCAATTCTTGGTTACCACATACAAATCATCTGCCAATTGGATTATGTTTCATCCTCATGACTTTATTGCCCAATTTAATCTCAGGGAAGTAACATCAGGGAAAAGCCAGCAGGCTTTGAATAGAGAACATATATATATACATAAATATCTAATAAATTATATATATTATTTAGTTATATGTGTGCAGTTTTAAAAGAGCATTTGTCTAATGGATTTTTAATCCACTTGCCTGCATTTCCCATATGCTCTCCTCTTTAAGATATTATTAAAATTGGCTCTTCTTATCACAGATAAGTTAACATCTTAAAGCATTAGAGAATGTTTATCCTACTTTATGTTTAGGACTCTGATAGGGGCATTTTAATTCATCCTGGCCCATATCATTTGCCACTCATTATTTTCCTATTTCTGCTCACAGCCTCTTAGTTCAGAACACTACCTATTTTTATGTGTATTGTAAAGAACTGAGCCTTATATTTATCAATTCTTGGAATAGAGGCCTCACCTCAGGACCTGTGGAGTCCTGTAAAGTCACTAACACAGCAGCCTCACAACCAATGAGTCTTTAAGACAGTTTTTCATTCTAATGATGACAGAGTGCAAGCTGCAAACAAAGCAATAAAAAATTGGTTCCACGAAATGCTAAATACATAGTATTTTTTGAAATCATTCCTAAAATAGTTGCCTCGACTATTTTTTTATAATAAAAAAGAATAAAATAATTAGGGTTTTAAGTGGGAAAAAAGGGTTTTAAGTGGGAAAAAAGAAACAAACAATAAATTCAGCAGGAAATAAATTATGCCTATAGAAATTTATCACCAAAACAGCAAGGCCAACACATGCATAATGAAGATCTAATAAAATATGCAGCATGAGCTTAACTGGCCATCAATAACCCTGGACAGGTCAACAATAATCTTTTGCACTGCTCTTGAAAACTTAGAGCCCTGTAATTCATAGCATTTTGTTTAATGAGTTTAAAAACATACCAAAAGGGGAAAAAATGGAAAATAATCATAGTTTTTTGTATGTTGTTGTTGTTCCTATTGTTGTTTCTGTTCTTTTTAAGAAATACTTTGGAGATCAAAAGCAAAGCAAGCAATAAAATATGTTTTCCTCTCTTTAATACAATCTTCACATTTCATCCACTTCAGTCCCATCATTATTTCTCAGGAGAATAAGATTGATAATTGAAAACCCAGAAATGGAATCTCCACCCTCGTAAACTGTTTATACTGCTTCCAAATTGTATAGTGTTATAGGTTGGAAGAAGCAGTACATATACCTCTGCCCTTCATTTGTCCTTGGGTACCCCTCTCCCACATTCTCCCCCTTCTTCCCTGCTCCCAAAACACATCCACATATCACTCCTACCACTGCACCAACCCTTGGGAATATACTTCATCTCCTGATGGCCCCGATTGAGACAGGTGACAGTCTTGTTTCCCCTTACTTCAGACAATACATCATTATTCATTTTAAAGACATTTTAACAACAAATAGGGCAAGTAGAAACAAGATTTTTCAAAGCCTGAATATATGCTCATATCTGCAGAGCAAAGAGCCTTTTGTTGAACTAAGAACACAGATTGCTTTAAAGAAAAAGGGGCTGTGAGAACAAATTCTGCAGTTACACAAGTCTGGAGTGCCTTTCTTTTCTATCTAGAAGAACATAAGCAAGTTACTTAACTTTTGTGAGCCTTAGTTTCCACAACTGAGAAATGGGAATATTACTAGGGTTGTGTGAGGCTTCAGTGATAAAATGATTAAAATGCACTTAGCACAATGAATGAACACAGAAATACTCAATACATTTTTAAAATTATAATGTTTATTATTATGTGCCCAGCTCTATTGCCTGTGTTCTGCCTGTGAGACAATACACCAATGCAGACATTTAATCCTAGGCACACAAATCCTGATTCTAAATCTTGTGGAAGAAAGAAAAACTTCTAAACTTATTATCCAGCAATGATCTTACAACTGTCCGTGTGATTTCTCTTGCAGATGTCAATGACTCTAGTATGGAAATAAGTTAACTTCTACTCTTTTCTTCTACTTAATGAATCATAGTCCCTTCACCTAGCATTCTAAAGACACATTTAATATGTTATTTCTAGTTGCTTTTTTAACTGACATACAAAGAAAATAGTCAAAACTATTTTCTTAAGAATGCAAAATATCATTTACCTTTTCACTGTGTTGACATTTGCACTAGTGCAGCAAAAGCAATGATGGGTAAAACTACATAAATCAAGGCAGTGGTTCCAAACTCTACTAGCAGCCATTGTATTCTTTACTGCCACACACTCACAATAAAAATAAAATACCAACTTCACTTAAAAAGTGAAAAACTCACCTGAAGAATCAGTAAAAATATTAATTTTATTAAATCTAGATCTTTAAATCTCAATGTTTTTTCAATATTCCAGGCCAAAAAAAAAAAGGAAAATGTGCACAAAGAACTACTGCCCTGTACTGAAGCACTGTGGCCATCTCAAAAAGCATGTGTGCAATTGTTTGAGTTGCAAGCTGAACTAGCCACTTTTTTTTTTTATAGACTACCATTTTTACCTGAAAGAACAATTGACAGAGAAACTATGTTATTTTTTAGACTTGAGGATTTAGCAGATTTTTTTAAAAGAGCAAGGGATTCCTGGCACTTTGAGGAAAACAACCAACAATATACATTGCTAATAAAATTTGAGCTTTCAAGTGAAAATTCAAATTTTGGAGAACTTCCATTCATCACCACATGCTTCAGAGTCTCATTACATAAAGATTTTCTGATAAGATCCTTGATGAAATGAGGAATGTGAATTTTGAAATTGTATTAGGAAATATGTCTACACTAGGAAGATCTGCATACTTCAGTTAACCAATATTTTCCAAATGACTAATGCATGGTGTTTCTCAGTCCTTAAGCATTAATAAAACATCTATTCAAAATATGAGATAGACCAATGCATTTTTATTTTCCAGAGGATGAAAAGTTGGAATCTGCAATGGTTTCAGATTCCACATTGCAAGGAAATTTTACAAAACTGCCACTTGTTGAGTTCTAGTGTGATATTAAAAAATATTGACAATTATCTGAACAGGATATTAAAATATGCCACCCCAATCAATTCCAAATATCTGTGTGAGGATGGATCCTTTTCATATACCTTAACCAAAGAGTTGCAAGAATATAAAATAATGCCACTCTTTTCACGCAACTTTTTTTTTTAAGTTTTGGAAAATGGAGGGTATTATTTTTAAATAAAATAAAATGTGCCATGGGTTTGATATGTTGTTAATTGATTTAATAAATATTTCAAATTTTCTCAGTTTTTAATGTTTAAACATCAATAATATCAAAGTCAAGTAAATATTAATAAATGAAACTTATCTTTAAAAAAAAAAAAACTCCTTGGGATCCCTGATCATTTTTAAGAATGTAAAGGGAGTGGTCCTGAGACCAAAAAGTTTGAGAACTGCAACCTGGAGACTACCTGTGTGCATATGCAGTGCTTCCTCTTATTTAAAACTCAAGCTTCATGTCAGACCATCCCCCCAAATTCCACTTTCCTCTTCTAGTTTTCTGACCATTCTGATAGCCAGTGATTGGTATGCCTTTAAGGATCAAGATCAAATTTACTGACTTCTTCCATTTCTCCCAGCATCTTTCTATTGATTTATTCCTGAAGAATAAGAATACGCATTTTACTGGCCTTGAGTCTTCCAATATCTCATTCCACAAACATGGACTGAGCACCCACCATACATCAGGTAATCTAGTAGCCCTGAGATAACAAAGATCAATCAAAGACCCTGACCTTAATGAGGTCCAACCAAGTTCTTAACGGTATAAGACATAAATATGCTAAAAAAGTAACAAAACTTAAATGGTATGCCTCTTTTCAACACGTTACCAGAGATACACTTTTGAAGTACTGTGCCTATACTGTTTGTTGAACCTAGAAAATGTTACAAAGTTAATATCAGTTATTCTGACATATCAATACTGCTAGGCCTCTTCTAAGACTACAAACACAAACAATGAAAGGATTGTTAACCATGTGGCTGTAACCAAAAAACTACCCTTCAAAGACACCCCTCTTCATGCCAAACTTTGGGATATGATAGAAAGGGTGAGTGAAGGTATACAACTGGACAAATCACTGGAATGGGAAATATCAGGATCACAGTCTTCAGTCTTCTGTTCCAAGTATCAGAGCTAGAAAAAGAATGCAGCTTAAATGTTTCTCTTTTACCCACTGACCCTCTCTGTGCTTGCCCATGGAATGTGATCAGCCATGACTCTGGCCAGAAACCTGAGCAAGCAACCCAGACTCCTCTCAGTATACATGAATAAATTAAATTGAAAAAAAAATGCATTGCAGCGAAGTCCGCACTTGTAAAAAAAAGAAAAAAAAAATCACCTCTAATAACCAGAGATAATTTATAACTTTACAGAATCATTGCAAATTAATTATATTTGAACAAAATGAAAAAAGCACCTCATTGGTTACACTTGAAAGATACAACCAATAATAACATGAAATTCTAGCTCCCAACTACTGCTTTCAATATTCTTTGGAGAAATACATTTGCTTTTAATTTTAGGAGTGGTAAGAACTTGGAAACTTAAACTTGGTTTACAATTTCAGCACTTTTGTTCTCAGAAGATATCCTAGTAAACTGTTTTTTTTTTTTTTTTTAAGAAAATCATATTGAATTTTCCCCTGATTTTTAAATAGAGTACAGTGACTATGAATGATAATTTCTCAAACTGATGTTACTTGATTTTAAAAAAGTAACAGATGTATCATACCCTAATACTAAAAAAAGATTATTGTTTTTAATCCCATGACTATTGTAGTGCTAGCACTATTTAATAAATCTAAGTAAACTGATTGTTTCATATCTATTGAGTAAATAACATGACAAAATAAATCTAATGACGACAAGAGATGTTTATTCTCCTCCACAGTGTTCTAATAAAATGCAATGCATTCAACAAAAGAACCAACAACAATTTGATTTGCAGTTTAGTAAATTCATCGACATTTTGGAATGACTTAATTGCCTGTGTTCACTAAACACTTTGGTTTTCAAAGAATCAAATCTTTTCATCTAAGAAATATTTTCAGAAAAGGGAGGTAGAGACAGGGGGTGGTTTGAGGGAAGGATAACTCCAAATCAAGATAAAATTTCATGTAAGTCATGGTCTGAGTTAAACCAAATAGCTCGACATATAAGACTCATGTTAAGATCTTAAAAAAATAATATTAGGTAAAAGAGGACATTTGGCCTAGACGTCCCTTCAGGGCTGTGGATGTAAAATCAAGTTGAATTCCATTTAAAAATGATAATATCCTCATAAAGCAAACATAGCTAGCTATTATTTTTTTGAATATCACTGTGGATTCAAAATAGTAGTAATAAATGAACATTTTTAAATGAAGAGAATCTCCTACTTCCCCAAAACGAAAAGGAAAGCAAGAAAACAAATACATAAGCCTCAATTTCACAAGCATGTTGTGTCTGGGCCACTGCCAAGTATCACAAACCACATTTGATATTTTGTGTTTTTGGCTGAGTGACACTAGAATGTCTTTGTGAGGAGAGGGGAGGGAGAGAAAGAACTTAGAAAATGGCAAACAAGATTTTTTCGGAGTATAGCCATATCGTCTCAAGTTGGTTATCAAAACAACATTGGAAGTAGTTCAATGTAAAATATATCAATGGTACATGGAGGTAACAGCCTAAAATATACCCCAGGGAAAGCCAGACTTGGAATGCTTTTGGCTTATGCTATGAAACATGAATTTCTTCTCCACCAGCAGACAGAACAACGTGTACCTCCACCATGGCATTGAGCAGCCCAGTTGGGTCTCAAGAAACAGCCTCTGCTCCCTAATCATTCACAGCACATTACATGCTTTCGTACAAGGGGGAAGAGAAAGGATTGCCCAGAGGCAGAAGACAGAGTCTGAAATATGAAGGCAGATGAAATCAGGAATCTCCCCAAGCTTGGCTCAGCACATTAAAATTAGTCACTGTCTATAAAGAAACTGCCAAGACTGCTGAGGATGTGAAAGTTAATACTGCCCTGAGTCCATCCTCCGACACCACTCCCCCACAAAAATCTATGATATAATGTTGACTTTTACAAAAGTTCTGTATTCTGGAGTAGAGATTTCTTAACTCTGAAACTGCCCATCCTCTACCAGACTTCCTTACAGAGATATGTTTAGTTAGTACAGTGATTCACCTCATATAAACAGAATATGTTTTTTTGCATTTCTGAAATACAAAGTGAAAAAAAAATGCTTACTGTTTGATTTTGACCGGGATCAAAGCTATATTTTATGTAATTCCTTGTTAGTTTTTGTGACAGAACATTTTTATGTGCTCCCCTTTGCAAAATTAGCAATAAATAATAAAGGTACATAATTACAGGTAGTAAATAAAAAGAGAAGGATCCTTCTAAAAAGGGAATCATGAAATAATTAACAAAGGACTGCAAAATCATTACCTCTGCTCTCTGGGTTCTGGGAAAAGCAGTTGATTTTTCTATGGCATAGACGTCCACCAGGTAAAGGCATGCTCCTTCCTCTCGGTCCAGAATGGCTGCAGTCTGAATTATGCCGGTATGTCGTCCAATAGTAAAGAGACGTCCAACAGTTTTTTCTTCACAGCGAACTGACACAATATAATACTCCACTGGGGCTTCGGATCCTCTAGGGCTAGCTGCTTCTATTGATATTACATTGGTGCCAATGGGTTCTCCTTCCTTCAGAATAGTAATATATTTGGGTTGAGTAAAAACAGGTCCGTCCAAGCCCTGAAGAATGACTGTCAGTTCAGTTGTTGATTTCCTCCTTTCAGGGCCAAGGTCTGTGGCTGAAACTATGAGATTGTAGATCAGCTGTGAAGGCACCAGGGCAGAAGCCACTCTCAAGTCCCCACTATAACGATCCACAATAAAGGTGTTTGTGTCCCCATTGATGATCTCATACTCCACCTCTCCATTAGCACCTTCATCTGGGTCAGCAGCCATAATTGTAGTCAGAACAGAACCAATAACAGCTGAAGGGTCTGCAGCAAGGGCGTTTTGTGATATAAACATTGGAACATTGTCATTGAGGTCTGTCACCAAAATGGTCACGTTTTTCAAAGCATGCCGTCTAGTTTCTATAGGCACAGCTTGATCATTGGCTTTTACAGTTAACTCAAAGAGATTAGCAAATTCCCGATCTATTTCAGCATTAGTGTAGATAGTTCCTTTGACTTCATCTATACCAAAGTGGTTGCCTCTTGGCATCTGTTGAATGATCGTGTAAGATAGTTGCCCGTTAATGTCTGCATCGGGGTCATGTGCGGTCACTGAAATAACAGATGTACCAATGGGAATGTTCTCAACGATAGACTTGAAAATATCCCCAGGAGGAAAGCTAGGAGGATTGTCATTAAAGTCCCTCACATGTACAACCACTGACATTGTAGATGAACGAGGGGGCCTTCCTTGGTCTTTTGCTGTTATATTTAATTTATACAAAGACTGTGTTTCAAAGTCCAATTTTTTGGCGAGAAAAATACTCCCAGTGTTGGGGCTAATGCTAAAAGTTCCATGGTTGTTGGTCCCAGTAATAGTGTAATGCAAATCAGCATTGTCACCCGAATCTGAATCAGTTGCAGTAACAGAGGACACCAGTTCACCAATTCTCATATTTTCCAAAACATCAACAAATAATGTTGATTTAGGGAAAGAAGGAGTATTGTCATTTTCATCTAAAATATCAATATTTAAGGTACATGTTGAATTGAGGGATATTGTCCCTGAATCCACTGCTTGAATGACCAGGGAATATGCAGGTGTTGCTTCATAGTCTAATTTACCAATTAGAGTCACCTGACCAGAGGTACTGTCTATAGCAAACTGTCTTTCTTCATTTCCTTTTATTACAGAATAGTGAATAAGTCCATTATTACCTTCATCAACATCTGAGGCAGATACTCTTAAAACTTGTGTCAGATTGGATGCTGATTCTGATATTGTAGCTTGGTAAAAGTCTTTTAAAAATTTGGGAGCATTGTCATTTATATCCTTCATGTAAACATGTACAGTGGCCTGATCCTTGAGAGGCTGAGGGAGCCCCTGATCTGTTGCTGTAACTGTAAAGCTAAACACTGCAGTCCCTCTCCGCCTCATAAGAGACTCCCTGTCAAACTGATGAGTATTTGTAATTTCTCCACTAATAGCATGCAACTCAAAATCTGGCTGCACCACTTCAAAAGAGTACCTTATTTCTCCATTTGGCCCAAAGTCTTTATCCATAGCACTTACTTTACCCACAAATGACCCAGCTCTCTGCTCCTCTTCAAAGTAAAACGTGTAATTGGTACTATTAAAAAGAGGTCTGTTATCATTTACGTCTTCCAAAATTACAGTAACATTCACAGTAGCACTAAGAGGTTCCACTGCTCTGTCAGAAGCAACAACCAATAAAACATATCTCTCTTGAAGTTCACGGTCCAGTTCACTTTTTATATACAGTTGACCATCTGGGAATATGCCAAAAGCATCCCCTGTATTTCCTTCAGCAATGCTGTATGCAATTTCACCATTTGCTCCTGAATCCTTATCAGAAGCTTGCACTTTAAAGAATCGAGAATTCACAGGTTCTGTCTCAGACAGGGTGACCTCATAAGAAAGTTGGTCAAACACTGGTGGGTTGTCGTTTACATCATGGACATACACTGTTAAGATGAAACTAGAGGAGAGCTGTGGAACACCCATATCAGAAGCCAAGATCTCTATCTGATAGGAACCAGCATGAACATCCAAAGGCCCTAACAGACTAATATTACCATTCTTTTCATTGATAGTAAATAAGTTCCTGGAGTTTTGCTTCAGGCTATAGAGTACCATGCCATTGACACCTTCATCAGGATCCACAGCTTTGGCTTGGAAAATACTGTGACCTGCCTGCCAATTCTCCACCACATTCACATTCTCTACAGCCTGAAGGAAATGGGGAGAGTTGTCATTCAAATCCTTAACTGTTATGTTAACCACAGTGTCTCCAGTCACTGTGCCCCCACTGGCCACTACTTTCAGCTGATAAAAAGATTGCTCTTCTCTGTCAATCACACTTACCGTGGTAAGCTGCCCGGTGACTGGGTTGATGGCAAACATACCTTTCTGATCCCCACTAGTAATGAGATAACTGATGTTGGAATTGAGATCCATGGTGGATGCAGACACACTACCCACATGATATCCCAGAGCCACATTTTCAAAGACCACGAAACTGTAGGCAGCCTGGCTGAATACAGGTGGGTTGTCTTGGGTGTCCAATACAGTGATGGTCACTATTGCCTGGTTGGGAGATTGTAAATTGCCACCATCAGTCGCTACTATTTGCAATTGGTAAGCTGTTTTTTCTTCTCTGTCCAGGGCCATTCTTGTAGAAATAACCCCACTCTGAGCATTGATTTGAAACCGAGACCTGTCCCCAGCTGATATACTATATTTGACAGTTCCATTGGGACCCAAGTCTGGGTCAGTGGCAGACACTGTGGTGATGTAGCTACCACCAGGCTCATTCTCCTGAATATGGGCAAAGTATTGGACTGGGTAAAACACAGGGCTATTATCATTCATATCCAGGAGACTCACATTAATGCTAGCTACTGATGACTGGGGAGGGGAGCCCAGATCTGTGGCCAGGACCAACAAGGAGTAGAAAGCTTGCTCCTCTCTGTCCAAGGAGGCTATAGTACTCAACCTCCCAGACACCGGATCCAGGCGGAAGGATCTCTGGTCAGTCTCAGACTCTTGTAGAGAGAAGCGCACTGTCCCATTGTCACCCAGGTCCCCATCAGTTGCCCGGAGCACTAGTAGCTCTGTCCCTGTGGGGGCATTCTCCACCACAGACACAGCATATCCTTCTGGCTGGCTAAATACTGGTTTCTCATCATTCACATCCAGGAGGGTTACCACAAGCTGGGCATAGGAGACCTTGGGGTGCACCCCTTGGTCCCGGGCACTGATATTCAGGACAATCTGGGAAGCAAGCTCACGGTCCAGGCCCCCAGAAGCCCCAGTGGTCACCAAGCCACTATGTTCACTGATATGGAACCAGCCTAGCCCATTGCCAGAGACGATGCTGTAACGCAGGTTAGCATTGAGACCAGAGTCACCGTCAGTGGCAGACACCCCGCTCACATAGCTTCCCGGGGGTGCCTCCTCGCTCAGGTTCACTCTGTACACTTGCTGTGCAAAGACTGGAGGGTGGTCATTGATGTCATTGACGAAAATCACCAGGCTTGCCACAGAAGAGCGGCTCTGGACCGCGGCGGCAGGGGGCGCCCCGTAGTTATCAGAGACTGAAACAGTGAGGTTGTAGGAAGGGATGCGCTCGCGGTCCAGGGCGCTGGCCACTTTGATGAGACTCAGGTTCGGCACTTTGCTGCTCTGCACCTCAAAGTGGCGCTGCTCATTGCCCCCGAGAATCTGCACGGAGATGTTCCCGTTGGCTGCTGGGGAGTCTGCGTCGGTCACGGTGAGCAGAGCCACCACCGTGCCCACCTGAGCGTTCTCATCCACCGAGGCGTAGCGCGAAGTGGCGGGAAAATAGCGAAACTTCACCACAGGGTCATTGTCGTTCACGTCCAGTAGCTGGATCAGTGCCTCGGCCCTTCCTGTGAGGGAAGGCACGCCTCGGTCCGTTGCTTGCACCGTAAGGGAGTACTGGCGCCGGGCCTCGAAGTCCAGGGGCTCTCGCACTGTGATAAGCCCCGTTTCGGGGTCCATCTGGAAGGGGGTCCCCTCGTCCTGCAGGCGATAGAGAATGTCCGCATTGGTGCCCTCATCCGCGTCCGCCGCCGCCACCTGGAGGACGCTAGAGCCCACGGCTGCGTCCTCAGGCACCCCCGCCTGGTAGTGGGAACTGCCAAAAACCGGGGGATTGTCATTAATGTCTTGCACAGTCACGTTTACCTGAAGGTAGCCCCGCCGCTTCGGCTCGCCCTTATCCTCCACCTCCACCAAGAGCTGGTACTGCGGCGTGGCCTCCCGGTCCAGCCCGCCCTTGGACACCAAGTGCAGGAACGCGCCCTCGCCGCTGGGGTTCAGGGTGATGTCCAGGCGGAAGCGGCCCGCCTCGTTGCCCTGGATGATGCGGTAGGAGCGGTGGTCCACGCCGTTGGAGCCGATGTCCGAGTCGGTTGCCGTGTCCAAGATGACTTGGCGCCCGCTACTGCTGTCCTCCTTGAAAGTGACCACGATTGAAGGGTCGGGGAAGACAGGGGCGTTGTCATTGAGGTCCCGCACCAAAACTCGCACCTCTGTGGGGTAGGTGGGAGCGCTGGAAAGGACCACCAGGTTGATCACGTCGCTGGGCAGGCTCTCGCGGTCGATAGTGGCGGTGGTGTACAGGGTTCCGGTGCTACTGTTGATGGCAAACAGGGCGTGGCTTTCGCTGAGCCTGTAGGTGAATCCTGGGCGCGTCTGGATGGTGCCCACCAGCGTGCCGGGGGGTTGCTCTTCCAACACTTGGAACACCTGGCGCTGCTCGGCCGCGCGGACCCTTGCCGACCCTGGGAGAAGTGACAGCAGCCAAAGGACGCGAAGGAGCTGAAATACTGATAGAGTGGGCAGCGGGAGCCACGGACGGGCAGAAGGCCTGTCTGCTGCCAAGTCCATGATCCTGGCTCCCAGGAACAGTATGTTGAAGAGAAGGGGTGAAGTAAACGGAATGATATCTATAGGGATAAAGGAGACCCAGTAAAAAATTCAGCAGACTGCTCGGTCTGATAGCTCTGCTATTTCAAAGAATAACCACTCCAGCAAAAGTGAGTCGCATCAGCGAAAGTCTCCAGGTAGCCGGTTGGACGCGTGGTGCCAGAGAGAGATACCCTAGCGAAAAGCGGCAGGGCATCCCGCGGGACACTCCTGCACGCTGAAGAGTTCCCAGGAAGTTTCTCAGACCTCCTAGATTTCCCCCACTTTGCTTTGCTTTGCTTTTGAATCCA
Source organism: Choloepus didactylus (assembly GCF_015220235.1). Classification (NCBI taxonomy): domain Eukaryota; kingdom Metazoa; phylum Chordata; class Mammalia; order Pilosa; family Megalonychidae; genus Choloepus; species Choloepus didactylus. The sequence continues at coordinate 137,119,973 of NC_051309.1, read as the reverse complement.
GAAAGTCTGAGCTTTTTCGCCCGAATGGATATGAATTGGAAGAGCTTGCCTGTAGTTAAGATAAACGAGGAATCATTGCAAAAAAAAAAAAAAAAAAAAAAAAAAAAAAAAAAAAGTCTTCAGAAACTTTAGAACTTACCCACCGCGAAGAAACTTAAAAGAAGACGAAAATGTCGATAGTGATGTGTGGAAGTACAACTGCACGCAATGAGGTGGTGGTGAGAACCGGGAGAATCGAATTCCTTTCCCAAAAGCTGGAGAAGAGGGATTTTCTCCAGTCCCCACTCCTCAAGAGCAAGGCTGCAATGCCCCTCCAACGAGGCTACAGCCGAGACCGTGGAGGCCCAGGCGGCGGCGTCTGAGCGCTGGCAGCTCGCGAACTGAGTTCCAAGCGTTCCTGTTCTCACTGGGGCTCCGGCACCCAGGAGCGCTCAGCTCAGTCCCTTCTCCTCAAGCGGCCGCCGCCGCCAACGCCCCTGCTGCGGCTTCGAGCCCTTCGTGGGGCGCAGGCAACAGCCAGCACTCCTCGGCATTTTTCACCTCTGCCCGAGCGCTTGCAGACCCATTATTTGTACATCCAAAGCGAGCGCAGGTCTCCCTTTCTTTTTCGGTCTCGCGGGGGTCGGGCAGGAGCAGCGCACAGTCTCCCAGTCCTCTCCCCTCACCATGCCAAGGGAGTCGTTCTCGGGAGACCCAGTCAGAAGCCCCCTCTAGTGCGGCTTGTCCCTGCCCTCGTTATCTTTGTTTTATTGTCCTGTGTCAGTTTCACTTTGTAATCCACAAGGATTTTTGTTTGGGCCAGGGGATGGTGGTTCCCTCTTTCTCCTTCCCCGTCCGCGGTGGAGGCGGGGAAGTCGGCGCTGGCTTGTGCAGGCGCCCGCAGCAGTTCTGGACCGCGCCTGTCAGCGCTCTCTCTCTTGCCTGCCGGGGCTGAAGGTTGCACCGATGTGGAGCTGGAGCTCAGCGACCCCCCTCATCCTCCGGCTGGTCCCTCACACTCTCCCCGCCCCTTCCCCACTACACAGACGCACGCACACACACTCACGCACACACACAGAACGCGTCGCCGAAACAGCAACAGAGGGAGAGGGAGGATCGCAAGCCGGAGCTGGACTCAGAAACTTTGCTCGCCACTTATTGATCCCTGCACTTTAGTTCTCCCGGACTCCCCCTAGCTCCCAGTTCTGTCACCTACTGCCCCTCCCTCGCCCCAGCCCCATTGGGCCCGAGCTGAAGCAGCCCCGCCTGGCACTTCTACCGGGAGCACCCTCCAGCTTTCCAGGCCTCCAACTGGCTGCTCGGAACGCTAATCACTCCAGCCTCCCGGAGGGTCGTGGGCGGTCCGGTGTGGGAGCCCGAGGAGGCGGAGGCGCTGAGGAGGGGGGTGATCCTCACCACGTTTTTTTTTTTTTTTTTTTTTTTCTTTTTTTCTTTTTTCTTTTTTAGTCAAATCTTGGCCGGCGTCAGAGCAATAACAGCAAAAGGCAGCCGCAGAATAGATAGGGGTGGGGTCAGGTTTGCAGATAAATAATTTTGGTGGCTGGGCCTAGGGAAGACCGTTAGGTTGTTATGCTAGTAATAACTCAGGGGTAAGGGGATCGAGAGAAATAAAAGAAAGGCGGAGGGTGGGGGTCTGTTAGAGCGAGGAGGAAGGATTAAGCAAAGCCTGTCTGGGAATGCAAGGCGCAGATTTGCTTTAACCATTTCCTGCCTCTTGTCTTTCCAAGAAAGGAGAAGGAGCTGCTGTACTGGGTGATCCGACAGAATCTAAACCAGGTTCTTCCTGTTCCGCCTCCGTCTGCAAAGCCGGGTCCTTGCAGTCCAGGGTGAATTCAGCCCTAAACTTGCACCCACTTGTCCCCTCCCCCGCCTTTCGGGTGAATTAGGGCACTGAGGCCTTGGTACCAACTGCACTTTGGACTTCCTATAGGAAAAGACAGGGGAACTCAGTGTTTGTTTTCTTTTCCTTCCCAACTGGATCTCAGGTGTCAGTAGCCGAACCTTTGAGTTTCAACAACAGTAACAACGGCAACCCTTTGGAAAGAAAGAGAGCGTTTCCTGTTGCAAAGTTAGGAATTTTGGTCCCTGATGGAATATATTTCCCTCCGTATTTCGTAGACAAAGGAATCATAATGAAATTTGTCTCTTTTAGTTTTTTGTTTTATTTTGATCAGGGAGAAGGATATATATGAGAAAAAATAGAAACAAATATAGTGAAATTTGAACTGAAATGTAAATGGCTCACGTGCCACGTACTCCACTCAGATTAACTACCCTGCTATTAGAGCCTGCTAAATTTTGTGGTGGCATACATTCATTGCTTCTTTAAAAGGAAAGGAAAAAAAAAAAAAAAGATGACTAGGGATCAGGTCAGTATTTTTTTTTTTTTTCCTTTAAGAGAAACAACTTAGAAAATAAGAATTTAAGCCAAGCATTGCAAACTTTAGGGCATATGTCATAGTTTTCTGCCACAGTGACACATCCAAACTTGAAACTTTTTGAGCCTGGAGATGGTTCAGGCATGAGTGCATACTGCCCTCTGCTGTTGTTTGAAAATCCTACATTTTTTGTCTTTCTTGCTTAAAATTATATGCAGAGACTAAAGAGATCTGATTTCAAGGCTAATTCCTCCTTCTTGCGTAGGGTTAGTGGCAAAGAAAAAAGATCTTTAGGAATGCCCTAGTGCCTGTTCTTACTTACTTTTTTTTTTTTTTTTAGGAGCAATAGGGCAGACAACAATTTGAAGCCCTGGTGATCCTGCAATCCACATCTGATACATGGAAACCGGAGTTCTAAGGCTGCTATCCCCAATTTCTTTGTTTAGGTAAGAACATTCACTTCTGCATATTCCTCTACTATACTCTAATGAGTGAACTGGAAACAGACAAGAAAGTTAAATTTAACCATTTTTGCATGTTTATGACTTGAAAACTTAGGAAACTATTCTTTTAAAAAGAGACATTTTAAGACTTTTCTCAAAAATCATATCTCTGCCAACCATTTACTATCTTAATACCATTATTTTTAGTGTAATATATCCAACGAATATTGTTAAATTAACCAAAATGAAGCCAACATTTTTACAAATCATTGCTATGATTTGCAATTTTAAGATATTACTGTTTTCTTTCTCTCTCTCTCTTTCTTTTTCTAACATACTATAATTCAATCACTCAAATAGGAAATGTCTATTCAGATACTCATTATCAGAGATCATGTTCTTTTCTTTGTTTTTTGGAGAGGTGGTGGAGTAGTCTTCAGATTTAATCTCAGTAACTTAAAATTTTTATTCTTAAGCTTTTTTTTTGCAGATTTTATTGAGATATAGTCACATCATATATTCCATCTAAAGTATGCAATCAATATTTCCAGTATCATCACTTAGTTGTGCAATCATCATGCTCAATTTTAGAACATTTTCACTGCTCAAAAAAAAAAAATAATAATAATAATAATCAGATAGACACACAAAAAGAAAACCCAAAACATCTCTCCCCGTTATTCACCTCTAGTGTTGATGTGGTACACCAGTTACTATTGATGAAAGAATTTTAAGGAATTGTTGTTAACCATAGTTTGTAGCTTGCAATAGGAAATTTTCTCCCTCATACCACTCTATTATTAATTGTACCAGCATTGTACATTTGTACTAGTTCATGCAAGAACTTACTTACATTTTTAGTGTTAATCAGTGACATACATGACTCTAAACAAACACCTTTCAACCAAATTTATCTACAATGCCACACTGTTCCTTATATTCCCAATAATTAGCCACTCTCACCCCACGTCTATTTCCAAACATTTTAAGTTCAACCTCATTATACATTCTGAACATATCAGGTTACTGCTCCCCCCTCTCTAGCTTCTGTCTATCTGTAGGTACCCCATATTCTATATTTTAAGACTTTTGAGTTTGGTAATATTCTAGTGAGTTCAGATTAGTGAAGTCATATAATATCTGCCATTTTGTGTCTGACTTATTTCACTCACCATTTTGTCCTCAAAATTCATCCATGTTCTCACATGTTCCAGGACCTCATTTCTTCTCACTGCTGCATGATATTCCATTGTATGTATATACCTCATTTTGTTTATCCATTCATCTGTTGCTGTGCATTTGGATTGTTTCCATCTTTTGGCAATTGTGAACAACGCCACTGTGAACTTTGGTGTGCAAATGTCTGTTTTTGTCCCTGCTTTCAGATCTTCTGGGTATAAACCAAGTAGCAGAATTGCAGGGTCATAGGGCAACTCAGTATTTAGTTTTCTGAAGAATCACCAAACTGTCTTCCACAGTGGCTATACCATTTTACACTCCCACCAGCAGTGAATAAGTGTTCCTATTTCTCCACAGCCTCTCCAACACTTGTAGTTTCTGTTTGTTTAATAGTGGCCATTCTTACTGGTATGAGATAATATCTCATTGTGGTGTTGATTTGCATTTCCTTAATAGTTAATGAAGATTAACATCTTTTCATGTGCTTTTTAGTCATTTGTATTTCCTCTTTGAACAAATGTCTATTCATATCTTTTGCCTGTTTTATAATTGGATTGTTTGCCCTTTTTTTTTGTTGCCTTGTAAGATTTCTTTATATATACTAGAAATAAAATGCTTTTCAGATATATGGTTACCAAATATTCTCTCCCATTGAGTTGGTTGCCTTTTCACTCTTTAGTGCATTAAATTTGGGGGAACTGATACAAATCATTGAGAGTTAATTCTGTGAAATAGAGTTTGAAATTTGTGTAATATATTTTTCTAAAGCAAAAAACAATATGTACCCAATAAAATAATACAGAAAATATGTATTTCAAAATGAGGGAGAGTTTCAGACATTCCAAGATAAACAGCAGCTGAAGGATTTGCCCGACTTACCCTCCAAACACTGCTAAAATGAGCTATTCAGACTGAAAGGAAAGGACACTAGACAATGACTCAAAATAAAGAAATAAAGATCTCTGTAAAGGTAACCATATGGGTAATTCTACATGCTGGTACTATTGTGTTGTAGTTTTTGTATGTAACTCAGTTTTTTACTTCTAACAGTTTCTAAAATGCAAATGCATAAAAAGTAATGATAAATCTATGGTTTCAGATATAGAATGTCTAAAGATATAATTTATAACAAGTACAATAAAAAGGTAGAGGGTTGGAGAGGTATAGAAACAGTGTGTATGCTCTTGAAGTTAAGTTGTTACTGAATCAAACCTGACTATTATTTAGTATGTTAAATTTAAGCCCCATGGTAACCACAAATAAAATTTCTGAAAAATATATACAGAAGAAAATGAAAAGGGGTTAAAAATGTTATTTACAAAATATCAAATAAACATGAAATAAATGTAGTAGTTTGGAGCTATGAACCCCCTAAAAACATGTTCTTAAATTTAATCCATTTCTATGGGTGTGAACTCTTGTAAATAGGGCTTTTGATGAGCTTACTTCAGATAGGGTATGGCCCAAGATTGATCTTAATCCTATTACTGAAGGCCTTATTGAAAAGGTCACAGAAAGAGAAAGCCATAGAGGGAGCAGCCAGAAGCTGAAAGTCAGTGGAAGCTGAAGATAAGGGAAAATCCAAGAGAAGTGCCACGTGACAGATGAGCCCAGTACTAAGGATCACTGGTAGCTAGTCCAGAATGCCAGTCTTTGCATAAAAAGTATCACCTTGATGATGCCTTGATTTGAACTTCTAGCTTCAAAACTGTGAACCAATACATTTCCTTGTGTAAGCTAACTAATTGCATAGTGTTTGCTTTAGCAATGAGGAAACTAAAACATAAGCATTAATGGAAAAAAAAGTAAGGAACAAAAAAGCATAAGACTTACAAAGAACAAACAATAAAATGGCAAAAGTAAGTCCTGCATTATCTGTAGTTACTTTAAATGTAAATGGATCAAGCCCTCTAGTCAAAAGGCAGTGACTGGGAGAATGGATAAAAGAATATGACTAACTGCATGCTGTTTACAGGAGACTCACCTTAAAATCAAAGACACAAGTAGGTTGAAAGAGAAAGGATGGAAAAAATGTATACCATGAAAATAGTAACAAACAGAGAGCTGGAGTGGCTATACTAACATCAGGAAAATAGACTTTAAGTGAAAAACTGTTACAAAGGACAAAAATTGTCACTCTATATGGATAAAAGTGTCAATTCAACAAGAAAACAAAATAATTATACACATATATGCAACTTACAGAAGACCCCCAAATATATGAAACAAATATTGACTGACTTGAAGGGAGAAATACACAATTCTACATTTTTAGTAGGATAATTCAATATCCCAACTTCAATAATGGGTAGAACATCTAAACAGAAGATCAAAAAGGACATAGGGGACTTGAATGATACCATAAACCAATTAGATCTAACAGACATATATAGAACACTTCACCCAACAGCAGCAGAATGCACTTTCTTTTTTAGTGCATATGCATAATTCACCAGGATGTACCATATGTTAGGTCACCAAAGGAGTCTCAATAAATTTTAAAATATTGAAATCATACAGTGACTCTTCTCCTACCACAATGGAATGGAGCTAGAACTCAATAACAGAGAACCAGAAAATTCACAAGTATGTGGAAATTGAGTAATATACTCTTTAAAATCAATGGGCCAAAGAAGAAATAACAAAGAAAATTAGGAAACATCTTGAGATGAATTAAAAAAAAAAAAAAAAAAACAACTTAAAAAAACTTATGAGATGCAAAAAAGGCAGTGTTCACAAAGGAAATTTATAGCTCTACATGCTTACATTAAAAAGGAAGAATTGAATTATATCAAATCAGAAACATAATCCCACAACTGGAGCATCTAGAAAAAGAAGAGCAACGCAACTCAAAGAGACCAGAAAGAAGGAAATGCAAAAGCTTAGAGCAGAGATAAATGAAGTAGAGAATAAAAAAATAGAATCAGTAAAACCAAAAGTTGGTTCTTTGAGAAGCTAAATAAAATTGACAAATATTTAGCTAGACTGACAAAGGAAAAAGGAGACAGAAAACAAATAATTTTAATCAGAAATGAAAGGGGGGTGCATTACTATCATCCCCACAAAAATGAAAAAGATGCTATAAATAACTATATGCCAACAAATGAGATAACCTAGAGGAAATGGACAGATTCCTAGAAATACAAAAACTATGTACACTGACTCAAGAAGAAATAGAAGATTTCAACAGACCAAAAACAAATAAAGAGGTTGAATCAGTAATCAAAACCCCCCTAAGGAAAAAAAAAAATCCTAGCAACAGATGGCTTCCCTGGTGAATTTTACCAAATGTTCCAAGAATTGACACCAATCCTGCTCAAATGTTTCCAAAAAATTAAAGAGGATGGAACACCCACTAACTCATTCTATGAGGCTAACATCAACCTAATACTAAAGTCAAATAAAGATACCACAAGAAAAAACAAAAACAAATATAGATGCAAAAATCCTCAAGAAAATATTAGAAAACTAAATCCAGCAGCACATTAAAAGAATTATATACCATGATCAGGTGGGATTTATCCCAGGTATGCAAGGATGGTTCAACATAAGAAAATCAATTAATGTAATGTATCACATTAACCGAACAAAGAAAACAAGTAAACACAATCATCTCAACTGATGCAAAAAAAAAAAAAAAAAAAAAATGCGTTTGACAAAATCCTGCACCACTTCTTGATAAAAACACTTAGAACACTAGGAATAGAAGGAAATTTCCTCAACATGATAAAACAGATATATGAGAAATCCATCACTAATGTCGTACTTAGTGATAAAAGACTAAAAGATTTTCCTCTAAGATCAGGAACAAGACAAGGTTGCCCACTGTCAACACTAGTTCTCCACATTGTATTGGAAGTTCTAGCCAGAGCAATTAGACAAGAAAGAGCTAAAAATATTCCGGTTTGCTAAAGTCACTCAATACAGATGCCATAAAATGGATTGGCTTTTAACACTGGGAATTTAATAGCCTACAAGCTTACTGTTTCGAGGCTGAGAAAAATGCCCAAATCAAGGCATCATCAGGGGATGCTTTCTCCCAAAAGACTGGTTGACCGTGATCTTGGCTCCTCTGTCACATGACACATGATGGCATCTGCTGGTCTCTCCCTCTCTTCTTGTTTTCATTGCTTTCAGCTTCTTTTTTCTGTGGCTTTCACTCTCCTTGTCTGAATTTTATTCTCTTATAAATGGCTTCAGTAAGAGGATTAAGACCCACCCTGAATGAAGTGGGTCTTAATACTGAACTTAAATTAAGATTCAACTCATCAAAAGATCCTAATTACAATGGGTCCGTACCCACAGGGATGGATTAACTTTAAGAAAATACTTTTCTGGGGTACATACAGCTTCAAACCATCACAAAAGGCATCCAAATCAAAAAGGAAGAAGTAAAACTTCCCTATTGGCAGATGACATGATCCTATATAAAGAAAATCCTGAAAAATCCTCAACAAAGCTTCTTTTCTTTTTTTTTTTACCAACCCAGGAATGTGACTTTGGGAGTGGGCTTGTGTCTCAAACTTCTCCCTCCCCACCTGCTCTAATCAGTGCCAAGGGAACCTTATTTTCAGTCCCTAGAAGAAGACAGATTGAGAAGATAAACATGTCTAGGCAACTTTTAATTTAGGACTCGGAATTGAGGGCCACAGTTTTAAATAGGTGAAGTTTCCAATTAGATCCCACAGCCTGGGGAGAAATCTGGGCTTTTTCTCTTATCTGTCATCATGCCCTACCACGCCTTTAAAGTAAAAGCTCATAGTTGTCAAGTTTGGCAAATGCCTCCAAGGAAAATTGTACTTCAGTGTTGTGTTCACCTCTCTAAGTTCCTACCTTTGCCTAGACTCTATCTGTTAAATTCTATTATGTGAACTGTTTGACCTTTTATGAAAATATTTAAGAATCTGGTATTTTAGTTATTTTCAGTGCTGTATTAGGTTCACTAGAGAGATAATTAATGGGAGAAAGAGAGAGAGGAAGAGAAAGAGACAAATGTAGATGTAGATATAAATGTAGAGACAGAGGTAGATATAGATGATACAGATATTGATATCAATATAGACTATAGAGGAGTGTGTGTGTATGTGTGTGTGTGTGCATACATAAAGAGATATATTGTGAGGAATTGGCTATGGGGAATGGAAAGACTGAACTCCATAGTGTAAACTGCAAGCTAGAAATTCTGATAAAGGTGTTACAGAAGTCCTTAGACTGAATTTGCCAGGGGAAGCTAGTTGGCTAGAAACTCTGGCAGGAACAAAATGATGAAGTTAGAATTCCCCTTCTGACCTCTGAAATCATTGGGTCTGACTTTTAAGGCCTGCAATTGATTGGATAAGGAGGCCCCCCCATTGCTGAGGGCAATATCCTTTGTTGATTATAAATACAATCAACTAATTACAGATGCAAATCCCATCTATAATTACACTCACATTAACGAGTATTACAGTGCTTGTCCAAACAAATGGACACCATAACCTAGCCACGTTGACACATGAAATTAACCATCACAGTTCACCCCTTATCAACTTGACATCCATATATATTTCCTTAAAAAATACTTAATCTCCAACTATAGACAATAACATAGTCACTCACATGATCATGGGGGATGGCAAATCTGAACACCATAGGACAGGCTGCAAGCTGGAATCTCTGATAAAAGTGATGCTGAAGTCCTCAGTCCAAATTCTCCAGATGAAACTGGCTGGCTGGAATTTCTGGCTAGAATCAATGTTGAAGTTGAATCCAAATTGCTCTTTTGACCTCTGAAATCTTCCATCCTGGCACTTAAGACTATAAAAAGATTGAATTAAGAAATTCCCTACATTGCAAATGGTAATCTCCTTTGTTGATCATAGATGAATTCAATTGATTACAGATAAAATGCCATCTCAAAATACCCTCACATTAACAAGCAGGACAGTGCTTGAACAAACATGTGGACACCACAACCTAGCCAAGCTGACACATGAAATTAACCACCACAAGTGGTGAAGTAATAGCCTGGCATATTACCATAATAGGAAGTTTATCTCTAATATTTCTTCAAATATTGTCCTCTATTTTTTTCCCTCTCCTTGGTAACTCATTATTTGGTATTTTGCTTTCTCCTTCCATTATGCATGTCTCTTCAGCTTTTCTTGCTGTCTTGTGAGAAAATTTCTCAATATTGTACTCCAACTTACAAAATTCATTCTACAGGTATTTCAACTATATCCATTCTACCATACACTCATATATTATTCTCTTTATTTAAACACATATATTTCATGTCTAATATTTCTACCTTGTTCATTTTTTAAATTAATGCTCATTCTTACTTTATATTGACAAATCTCCCTATCATCTATCTATCCATCTATTTTATTATCTATCATCTATCACATACACACAATTTAGATTCTTGTACCATGTTTTAAAATTCTTCTGTTTCTTGTGGACTATATTGTCCAGGCTGTCTTACTTTGAGATACTATGTTTATTAGGTGTTTAATTACTTTAGCTTATGATTTCTTGTTCTGATGGGTGTCAGCTGCTCAGACAATGTGTTGGGGAGGGGTCAAAAGCCAGGCCTCACTCAGTGAGTTTAGAGTAGGGGTTGGTGATCTTTTTCTAGAAAAGGCAAGAGAATATTTAGGTTTTGAGGACCACACTCTCCGTGCCAACTACTCATTTCTGCTCTTGTAGTGTGACAGCCACCATTGGTAATACATAATTGAATGTGTGACTGTGTTCCAATAAAGCTTTATTTACAAAAACCCTAAGCAGGCCAAATTTAACCTACATGCTGTCCTTTGCAGATCCCTGGTTTAGAGCATAGGAGATGATCCCTGAACAGACAGCTCTCCCAGATGAACAGTGTTGATCATCCCCATTTATAGTCATCAATTCCAAACTGTGAGGTGAGCAAGATTGGAAAGAGAAAATCTCTCTAAATTGAAATTTGAAGTCCTGGAGGATTTTAGGGGTGGGATTGGGAGGGCCAATGCTTAAAGGTAGTGGTCAGTTTGTACTTATTTCATGAGGAAAATGGTGTCTTCTGTAGAGAAGCAGGCAATAATTATCTTAAGGCAACACAGGATGTTTTAGTTTCCTAGGTTGCTCAAGCAAATACCATAAAATGGGTTGGGGTGAACAATGGGAATTTTTTCACTCACAATTTTGAGGCTGAAAGCAAGTCCAAATCAAAGCTTATCCAGGTGATGCTTTGTTCCAAAGACTGAAGTTCTGAGACTGGCCACTGGTGACCCCTGGTCCTTAGCTCCTCTGTCACATGGTAATGCACAAGGCAGCCTTCCCGCCTCTCTGTTCTCTTCTTGGTTCCATTGAATTTCAGCTTCCGGCTGCTCCCTGTGGCTTTCTCTTCTTGTCTCAATTTCATTCTGCTTTTCAAGGACTCCAGCAATAGGGTTAAGATCCATCCTGATTGGGCTGGGCCACACCTTCCCTGAAGTCACCTCATTGAAAGGCCCTACTTATAAAGGGTTCACACCCACAGCAACAGATTAGATTTAAGAACTTGTTTCTCTGGGGTACATACAGACTCAAACCACCATGTTGGGTACAGGCAAAAGCTATTTTTTCTAACTATTCATCCATTATAACCTTTTATATATCCTTTTTGGCCTTTATTATTTGGTTCTTGGCTTTCTCCTTCCATTATCCATATCCCTTTGTTATAATCATATAGTACCTATGATTACCCCATTTTTTTTGGCCAGTGTTCAACTCCCAGAGATTATGTGGAACAACCAGTGTATGTAAATAAATCTAAAACTACACGATAGAGACTAGAATCATATTTGTTAAAATCACACTTATGGGGAAAACAAAAATGAAGGGTTTGCTTTAAAATCCTTCATAATATAGTACATCTGAGTATGTGAGCAAACCCACTGGAATGGAAATTGCTTATACTAAACATATAAGGTTGTTGAATATTGTGGCATTTTCCACAAACTTGTAATTACCTACCATAATTTGGAGAATCTTCTCAGTCCAACAACCATTTGCAACAATCTTGCATTTTGTTGAAATACACAGTATATAAAATTTGGTCATACTTTATTTAGCATGTATAATTATCCTACTTATATCAAATTTGAAAAATATTAGAAGGCAAATGAACTGCAGTATAGTCAAAGACTACATATTTACTATCAAAAACACTAAAATGAGGCTGACATTGAATATCATGAGGGAAAATAAAGAGAATAAAGAAAAATTTATACTATGAACATATGTATTTGTCATTCCATAAATGAAGTGGTATATGATATTCAACCTAGCATTACTAGACTTATTATTTTTAAAGTAATATACATATGAACAATTTAAAAATTATAGAATAAGCTGAACTGTAACTTCCATCATCAACAGGATAACCCACAGCTAACTTTTATCATATTTTCTATTTTTTTTAAATTTATGAGATGATGCAGTATAGACTATTGTAAGACTACTTTGTTATGTATTATTGTTTAATGAGGGTTTCTTTGTAATTAAAATAATTTGGTATAAATATTATTTTACTGACTGAATAATGTTTTGTCATTTAACAGGCCAAAATTTGAGTCATTCCCTTAATGTTGACATTTATGAATTTTCCAGGTTTTTGCTATTATAATGAATGCTTTGATAATTATCATTCACTTATTCAGATACTTTATTGAAAAGATACTATGTGTCAAGTATTTTAAAAGCTCTAGAGGATACAGTGGTGAATAAAACAGATACAACTTCTGCCACATTTAGCCAAATTACAGAAATTTTTAAAACAATGTAATCTTTAATGACCCTAATTACTTATTTCTAAGCTGCTTTATACCAATATATAATTAATCTTTATGTATATATCAGATTTCTCCTTTCAGCAGAAGAAACAAACAAATACTTTTGAATGTATTTCTATTTTTTATATAGTAGCTGCTTGTATTTTTTCTTTCAGAAATAATTCATGTTCTTTGTCAGTTTAATCTATTGGCGTCTCATCAATAATTTTTGGTTATTGCTGCTATTGTTAGATCTATTTGGTTTCTTTTGCAAGTTTTCTTTTAAAGTTTATAATACTTTCCTTTGCCTAGAAACTAAATATATACTCATAAATCTTTAAATTGTAGCTTCCTCTTCCTACTCCTTTTTCTTATTCATGTTGTATCAATGGCATAACTCCTGAGGCACAGGAAAAAAGAAATAATTAATTTTGTTTTCTCTGTGTCTAGCATAGTGTCTGGAATTTAGGTAGCATTCAATAAATGTCTGCCCAATATTATCCATGGTTTTGTGCCTAAATTAAAAAAAAAAATATGAAAAGAATTAATAAATAGTTTGAACACCACAGTCTAAAATAGTGTTTTCTAAAGCATGATAATAATGGTGATATTCAAAGACCATTTAAGGTTAGGGAAAGGATTTTGAATGGTACAAAATATAATAAACTTAAAAAAAAGACACTATGGTGGATATTGAGGGTTGACATTCAGTGTTCCTTCCAGTCTTCTAGCCTCCTTCTTGTGTGCATGTCTAGAGGTTACTGTTGCTTTGACACTTTCTCACATGTATTTCTTCACGGGACATTTCTCTATGTAGATGCACTCACATGGAATTTGGCAGCCAAATATATGCTTCCAGTCTTTCTCTGCTGGCCAGCAGACCACAGAAATATTTCTACCCTGGGGTGCCAGTGTCTAGTCTATGTGGGCATTTGGAAGCAACAATTGTGTTTTTTGCAGTTGCAGTAATTCCTGATCCTTGGATCCCAGTTAATTTGGCGTGGAGTTAACTAATCTGGTGGTGGCCTCCTAAACCTCCTCCATGTTGATGATGGCAGAAGTCACAGCTCCCATGGCAGGGCAGTTCTGAAGCCCTTCTGAAGGCAATCGATTCCCTATGCTAAATGTCTTTCTTTAACACCTTTAGACTGCCTTATGTTTCCTGCAACCAGACTTTGACTAATACAATCACAAAGTGATGAAAATTGTTCCATTTTTACTTCTCTTTTAAGTCAAGGAGAAATTCCATGGCTGGTGTCCTCTTTAACATTACACAGCTTTCCTTTGAACAGAAAGGTCTAAGTGAATAGTCTTAGTGATCATCAAATTTTGATGATATGATACTGTTTGAATACAAGATGAATTCTCTTCCATAAAGAAACCTGGAGTCTAATATGAGTCAGAAGTATTGAACACAATACACATTGACATATAGAAAAAAAAAAACAAAAACAAAACTCAGAATGTGGCAAATGCTAGAAAAAGGAAAAATAAAAGAGGAGTGTTTTAGTTTCCCAGGCTGCTTAGGCAAATGCTATGAAATGGTTTTGCTTAAACATTGAGAATTTATTTGCTCATGATTTGAGGCTGGGAAAATAGTCTAAGTCAAGGCATCATCAAGGCACTGCTGGCTGCTGGTGATCCTTGGCTTCTCTGCTATGGCCAGGCACATGGCAGGATCTGCTGGTCTCTCCCTTCTCTTCCAGTTTCATAGATATCAGCTTCTTGCTTCCATGGCTTTCTTTCTCTATGTCTGAATTTTGTTCTCTTGTAAAGGACTCCAGTGATAGGATTAAGACCCATCCTGATGAGGTGGAACACAGCTTAACTGAAGTAACCTCATCCAAAGTTCCTACTTAAAATGTGTTCACACCCACAACAATGGATTATTTTTAAGGACATTTTTCTGGGGTACATACAGCTCCAAACCACCACAAGTTGCTTAGTAATACTTGACCATTTTAATATTTTATAGTGCTCAAATCCTTATTACAAGAAAGGGCACATTATCTGTTCTATTTTGTTGGAATATCCCAGATGTTTCTAGTCCTTATATACATATAGCAGTATCTTGATTCTTTATTTATTTGACTGCTCCATAGTCATGTCTCTTTTTCATTCCATTCTCAACCACCAACTCTGTGATTAAAAATAGCAAACATATGTTTTGAGAAGAAAATAAACTATGATTTGGGTTGTGGGTACTAATTCTGAGTGACAGAACACATTAACCCCTGCCTTCCCACCCTATTCAGGAGCACATAACAAGATGCAAAACAGTAAACACAAAATAACAAAGCATTAAAAAGAAACAAACACTTTCTGGTTAAAATCTATGTTTATGTCTATCCCCAGGTGATGTTTTTGGAAACAATTAAACAAACAAAAGTGACAGTTTAATATTTATAAAATATAAAGCTAAAATAATATAGGTATTATTATTATTGTGGTTAAGACTCATAATTTATGCTCTTAAAGAGAAGTTTTAAACCTGGTAATCATTGGATCAAATACTCTGCTTCTCACAGTTGTATAAAAATGTAGCTTGTGGGGGGTGACAATGGGATTGGGAAAGCCATAAGGACCACACTCCACTTTGTCTAGTTTGTGGATGGATGTGTAGAAAAGTAGGGGAAGGAAACAAACAGACAAAGGTACCCAGTGTTCTTTTTTACTTCAATTGCTCTTTTTCACTCTAATTATTATTCTTGTTATTTTTGTGTGTGTGCTAATGAAGGTGTCAGGGATTGATTTAGGTGATGAATGTACAACTATGTAATGGTACTGTAAACAATCGAAAGTACAATTTGTTTTGTATGACTGCGTGGTATGTGAATATATCTCAATAAAATGATGATTAAAAAAAAATAAAAAAAAATAAAAATTAAAAATTAAAAAAAAAAAAATACTCTGCTTCTCATTCTCTGTAGGGTCAATTGTAAATCATTTCAACAGGTATGATCTACTTTTCCATTTGTTAAAATGAAAGAACTTCAGTTGGTTTATGCAGTAACTGTGAGTTGATTACCATGTCATAGTATATGAGATATATCACAATGAATTAGAAAAACAATTTGGATAAAAGTTAAATACTGTCAATTATGGATAGAGGACATAATTTTATTCATTTTAAAACAATACTGCTAACTTGTCCATCTAGAATTTTGAGATACATAGTAATATGCCATGGAATAAGAAAAATATTATGGAATAAGTATATTGATATTTTTATGAGTAAATAAAGTTGAATACCATAATACAGTTGTTTGAAAAAAATACTGAGTATATTATTTTTAAAATGTCAATAAAGTCTTATGGAGTAGATTCAGACAAGAAAATGTATTAGCAAAATATAGTGCAAAGACAACAGCAAAACCATATAAAGATGAAAAGAAAGTTGTATAGAAAGGCACAGTAATAGGTAGACAATATTTTAGAAAAACTGGCTAAAAGTTTTATTGGTGTATTAGTTTCTTGGGGCTTCCTTAACAAATTATCACTAACCTGGTAGCTTAAAATAGCAGAAATTCATTCTCTTACAGTTCTGGGGTCTAGAAGTACAAAATCAGTGCATCAGCAGGGCCATGCTCTCTCTGATGGCTCTAGAGGAGGAACCTTTCTTTGTCTTTAGTTTCAGGTAGTGACTGGCAGTCCTTACTGTTCTATGGCTTTTAGCTGCATGCCTCCAGTCTTTAACTCTTCACATGGCCTTCTCCCTTGAGTGTCTGTCTCTTTGTCTCTACTCCTTTTCATATAAGGACACGAGCCATATTGGATTAAGGGCACCTCCTACCCCAGTATGGCCTCATCTTAGCTAATTACATCTGCAAGGACCCTATTTTCAGATAAAGCTGCATTGTGAGGTACTAGGAGTTCAGACTGAAATGTATCAGTTGGCTGCAAACAACAACAAGAAATACATTTCAGGAAATTCCAATGTTATGTTAATGCTTCCAGCAAAAACAAATATGTCGTTGAATATTACAACATAGCAAGTAACCAAAATACTCTACTATTCTATCACTACTTTTCTTGGAGTTTATATGTTAAGTTTGACTTTAATTTTATAAAAACGTTTTTGTTGCTTTGAGCCAAAGGACTGGTAATAATAAGTTCACATACAAAATATTAGCAAAATAGCCTCAAATTGGATGGCTCTGGCCAGGTATTCCTTCAGCTTGGATGTCTCCATCAGCCCTGTGGGGAGCATGAGTGGTGGGCCTGGGCATCTTTCAGCAACTTTGGGATCCTACACACAGACTTTCAAGCAGGACCCTAACCTTAATCTGATGGTCTCAATAAAAATCTTCCAGTTGAGAGGTGGAGTTTTGTGGAAGATGGTGGAGTACAGAGCTCCAGGAGTCAGTCTTTCTGCCAGAACAACTATTAAACAGGCAGGAACTCTCTGAAACAACTATTTTGAAACTCCAGAGGCAAAGAACACTGTACAGCATTCAGGGACAAGAAGGTGGAAGAGGCTGATAAATTACAGTAAAGAGCAGTATATTGCTCTTTCCATTTGGCAGTTACCAGTGCTCATCTCCCACTCTTGTAGCAGGTCACCATGGGGTTCAGCCACTGGTTAGCTTGCTGATGACAGAAAGGGGCATAACAATCCTCTTCCCCAAGATGAGAGGTAGGCATGATCATGACTTTTGAACAGTGAATTCAGATCACCGGGGGCCTGGCTCTGAGGGCAGCCATTGTTTCAATCTGCCCTGGACAAAGGCAGCAGTGGTTACTGTTATACCATGTCCCAAAGACTGTGATGGAGGAGACTTAAAGATGCTATGGTTATGCAGGGCTGCAGGGGGCAGTAAGTTGAAGGGCTGCATTTGCTGGGCAGTTCAAGAAAGCTCAGCTTTGTTGAGTCATGGTAGAAGATCTTGGCACCCTTCTTATCCCCTCACCAGGGCACTTTAAAGCCAGTCTGCCCTCCTTTTATGGGTCCACAGCCCCATTCCACTGTGAAAGACTGACTTGGGAAAGTTCTCTCTGTTGTGCCTCTCCTCCCAGAATTTCCTTCAAGGCAAA
The DNA here is from genome assembly GCF_015220235.1 of Choloepus didactylus. Classification (NCBI taxonomy): domain Eukaryota; kingdom Metazoa; phylum Chordata; class Mammalia; order Pilosa; family Megalonychidae; genus Choloepus; species Choloepus didactylus. Next base: position 137,102,165 of record NC_051309.1, on the reverse strand, counting down.
AGCAGCTTGAGACAATGAAAGGAGTGTAAGAAATTATAGATGGGGACAATCTAAGGCAAACACTTGGGAAAGAGAGGTTTGTCTCTGGGAAACAGAGGGGATAACCAAACTCCTGTAAACAAGGGAACTCCAAAACAATGCCCAGGAAAAGACACAGGCCCAGAAACTCAGGGAAAATGCTCCATACTGCACTTGCCTTGGGGAGACCTTCCTGGTAGGAGGGCTGAAGCTCAAGAAATTCTCTGTCTTATCACCAGTGGATTACAAAGTCAAGAAACATATCTCAGGGAATAAACTCTAGAGTTAACATATTATAATATGAAAATGTAATAGGGAGCAACAAAAGAGGATTAAAAAAAAAAAAAGAAACAGGAAAAGATAGTCCATAAAATGGAAGAGGATAAAAATCCAGAAAACATCAATGAAGAAGACCCAAATATGGATAGTCTGAACAAAGCCTTGAAAATGTGATTTTAAAAATGCTTGAGGAGATGAAGGAAAATACAGAAAAAGAACTAAGGGATGTCAGAAAAACAATGAATCAGCAATATGAGAAATGGTAAACAGATAGAAATTTTAAAGGGGAAACAAAGAGAACTACTAGAATTGAAGACCACAAAAACCAAAATGAAAAATTCCCAGGAGGGTTTCAAGAGATGACTGGAACTGCCAAAAGAAAGAATCAGTGAATTTGAAAACAAGACAATTGAAATGAGTTAGTCTGAGGAGCAGAAAGAAAAAAGAATTATAAAAAGTGAAAATAGTCTAAGACACCTCTGGGACACTACCAAGTGTACCAATATACACATTACAGGAGTTCTAAAAGGAAAAGAAAGAGAAAGAGGCAAAAGAAATAGCCAATAAAATGTAAAGAACTTCCCAAACTTATCAAAAGATGTAAATAAGCATTTCCAAGAAGCCCGGTGTGCTGGTTTGTATATATTATGTCCCCCCAAAAATCCATATTCTTTGATGCAGTCTTGTGGAGCCGGCCATATGAATGTTGATTAGGTTGGAATCCTTTGATTGAGTGTTTCCATGGAGATGTGACTCAATCACCTGTGGGCAAGAACTTTGACTGGATAATTTCCATGGAAGTGTTACCCTACCCATTCAGGGTGGGTCCTAATTAAATCACTGGAGCCATATAAAAAGCTGACAAACAGAAAGAACTTAGTGCTACAACTTAGAGAGACGTTTTGAAGGTGGCCGTTGAAAGCTGACACTTTGGAGAATGACATATTGAAATGCAACCTGGGAGCCAGCAGACACCAGCCATGTGCCTCCCCAGCTAACAGAGGTTTTCCAGACACCATTGGCCATCCTCCAGTGAAGGTACCCTATTGTTGATGCCTTACCTTGGACACTTTATGGCCTTAAGACTGTAACTTTGTAACCAAATAAACCCCCTTTATAAAAGCCAATCCATTTCTGGTATTTGTATAAATGACAGCATTACCAAGCCGGGACACCCAGAAACCACTAAACAGGGTAACATGAAGAAAACTACACCCCATCATATATTGATCACACTTTATATATATCAAATATAAAGTACAAGGAGAGAGTTCTGAAGGCTGCAAGAGAAAAGCAGTATGTCATGTACAACAGAGGTCCAATTAGACAAAGTGCTAATTTCTCATTAGAAACCAAAGGGACAAGAGGGTAGTGGGTTGAAATACTTAAAGTGCTGAAAGAAACCAGCTTCCAGCCAAGAATTTTATATTTTGCAAGACTTTCGTTAAAAAATGAGGAAAAAACTAAGATATTCCCAGATAAACAAAAGCTGAGGGAGTTCATCACTACCAGACATGCCCTACAAGCATTGATAAAGGGATTTCTTCAAACTGAAAGCAAAGGACACTGGACAGTGTCTCAAAGTGGTGTGAAGAAATAAAGATCTTCAGTAAAGGTAACCATTTGGGTAACTATGAATGCCATTATTATAGTCTTCTCTTTGGTATGTAATCCCACTTCTTACTTCCTACAGGTGCCAAAATGGAAATTCATAAAAATAATGATAAACACATGGCTTTGGTAACAAGAACAAAAAAAAAATGGTGGGGGTACAGAGGGGTTTAAGAAAAGTATATGTGCATGCTATTGAAGTTAAATTGGTATCAAATCAAATATGATTATTATATATTTAGGGTGTTAAATTTTAAACCTATGGTAACCAGAAGGAAAATAGATGAATAATGTATCCAGATAGAAAAGAGAAGGCACTCGATATGGTCCAATACAAAAATAAAAATCAAATTAATGTAAAAGAGGACATTAATGGAAGAACTAAGGGACAAAATAGGTGTAAAAAATACAGAGGCTAAGTAACAAAATGGCAGAAAAAATTCTGCATTGTCAATTGTAACTTTAAATGTAAATGGATTAAACTCCCCCGTCAAAAGGCAGTCTTCTCTGGGGCAAACTCTGGGCATCATTTCTTGGCTCAGCCTCTCCAAACGTCCTTCTGTCTGCATTTCCAAGTGTTTCCAAGCATCAGCAAGCATCTGGGTCTGTGTTGGCTCTTAGCTTCTCTCTTAAATACTCCAGTGAACTAATCAAGACACCTCCAGAGAAAACATTTAATCATAGTTCTCACCCATAGTTGAATGGGTCACATCTCCATGGAAACACTCAATCAAAAGCTCCCACCCAACAAGTTTGTGTTAAAAGATCATGGCTCTTTTGGGGTCTCTAACATTTTCAAACCAGCACACTAGAGTATTAGAATAGCTAGAAGGAAATAACTGAAATGGTGGAACTTTTAATCCTTAACATTCTGTGAAATTACCTATATAACTACTTGGTAAATCGTACTTTGAAAGTTATCACCTTTCTGTATATATGTTATATTTCACAATAAGGAAATTGTCAAACTATAACCCATAATATTCTTTGAAATTTTCTAACTACTTGTTAAATTGTACTTTGAAGGTTATCACTTTTCTGTACATGTTATATTTCACAACAAAAAAATGTAAAAAAAAAAAAAAAATGGCCAAAGCTTGGGTGCACATCTCTACAAAGAAGTTATAAAAATGGCCAGAAAGCACATAAGAAGATCACTGTCACTAACCATCAGGGAAATGCAAATCAAAACCAGAATGAGATACCATTTCATACCCATTAGAGTGGATGCTATTTAAAAATTGGAAAATAACAAGAACACTCATTCATTGCTGGTGGCAATGTAAAATGATGCAGCTACTGTAGAAGACATATTGACACTTCCTCAGAGAGCTAAGTGTAGAATTACCATATAATCTAGCAATCCCACTACTAGCTATATACCCAAAAGTATTGAAATCAGGGACTCAAATAGCTATTTTGTATACCAATATTCATAGCAGCATTCTTCACAATTGCTAAAAGATGCCAAGTGTCCATCAACTGATGAATGGACAAATAAAATATGATATATATGAACAGTGGAATATTATTCAGCCATAAAAAAGAATGAAGTCTTGATACATTTGACAACATGGATGAAACTTGAAGGCACCGTGTTGAGTGAAATAAGTCAGACACAAAAGGACAAATATTGTATGATCTCAATGATTTGAAATAATTAGAATAAAAATTCTCATAGTGTCAGAATGTAGACTATAGGTTACCAGGGGATGGGTTTGGGTTAGGGAATGGGAAGTTAAAATTAGAAAGTACAGTGTTCCTATTTGGAATGATGGAAATGTTGTGGTTATGCATGGTGTTGTTAATAGCACAAGAGTTTGTGTGTAATTAACAGCACTGAAATATATCCCTGAATGTTATTAAAAATAATAGCATATATATTGATTTAAAGTATGCATATATGTATATATGGTAACATAATAAATTTTAAAAAAATCCATGGAAGTGTATCACACAAACAGTGAATCCTAAGTTCAACCATGGACTATAGCTAATAGTACAATTGTAAACATGTGCAATCATCCATTGTAACAAATGTTCTCCCCAATGCAAAGTGTTAATATTAGGGTTGTTTATGGGAATCCTAGGTTATATGTATGATTGTATAATCTCACAACTTCTCTAAAAAAGAAAAACAACAAAATAAAACAACAAAAATAACCCAAAATCTAATTCTGATTCCCATTGAATCTGTGACATGTTACTTTTTTTAAAGAGTTCTCTTTAGAAGAAGAGTATTGTACTAGTTTGTATGTATTATGTCCCCCAGAAAAAGCCATATTCCTTGATGCAATCTTGTGGGGCAAACATATTAGTGGGGATTAAGTTGCAATGTTTGGATTAGGTTGTTTGCATGGAAATGTGCCCCGTCCAACTGTGGGTGATAACTGATGAGATATTTCCATGGAGGTGTGGCCCCACCCATTAAGTGTGGGCCTTCATCAGTGGAGCCATATAAATGAGCTGACAAACAGAAGAAACTCAGTGCAGCTGTGAGTGACGTGTTCTGAAGAGGAGCTACAGCCAAGAGGGACACTTTGAAGAAAGCACAGGAGCTGCGATGAGAGACAGTTTGAAGACGGCTGTTGAAAGCAGACTCTTGCTCCGGAGAAGCTGAGAGAGGACAAATACCCCAATTCCAACTAAGAGTGACATTTTTGAGGAACTGCAGCCTAGAGAGGAACATCCTGGGAGAAATCCATTTTGAAACCAGAACTTGGGAGCAGACACCAGCCACATGCTTTCCCAGCTAACAGAGGTTTTCTGGACACCATTGGCCATCCTCCAGTGAAGGTACCGATTGCTGATGTGTTACCTTGGACACTTTATGGCCTTAAGACTGTAACTGTGTAACCAAATAAACTCCCCTTTATAAAAGCCAATCCATCTCTGGTGTTTTGCATTCTGGCAGCATTAGCAAACTAGAACAACTATTATGTCAACAAATATCTTTGCTTTGATAATTTGTGTTTCACCTTTGCCTCTTGGTCATTGCCTCATTATAGTTTACTACTTGCAAGGGGTAAATCTCCATCTTCATTTGTTTTTTCTCTTTGATGATTAAATGTACCATATAATTACATAACACAAGAACCTAAATTGGTTTGAATGAGGTGATTTAAATATACTGACTCAAATCCCATCATTTATGTCCTCAATAACTTTGCCACATTTTGCGATATTTCTGCTTGTTTTCAGTATTGTCTACTATTAGTAACACAATATTAGGATTCAGTGAATTCTAATCCTCACAGTCCAACACAAATCTCTCAGAGTTAAGTGTGCTTGCTTCTCTCTGTGGTGGAGGTATAAACATTGGCAGTAGGATCACTTGGAGACATATGTATGTTTATGTACATATGTACATATGTATGCATTCATTTCTTCATTCAATGAAGAATTCAATAAATATTGGCTGTTTTCTTTCTTCTGTTCATAAGCAAATTATTAATATTGACTGCAAGAATCACATTGTCTTTAAATTAAAAGGAATATTATAAAACTTGGAGTATTAGTTTTCTATTGCTAAATAACAATATTACCACAGAGTTAGCAGGTTAAGATTCTGGGCACTGTTCAGCTGGGTCCTCTACTTCTGGGTCTGACAATGCCGCAATTAAAGTGTTGATCAGGTGGTGGTGTTGCCTAAGGCCTGATCAAGGAGGGATCTGCATCCAAAGTTACCTGGTTGTTGGCAGAATTCAGTTCCTTGCAGGCTGCTGAAATGAGGGCCTCAGATTCCTGCTTTCCCCTGCTTTCTGTGAGCCTTCTCCATATGACAGCTTACTACATGACAGCGTGCTTCTTCAGAACCATCGAGGAAATCAATGTCCCCTAGCAATATGATCTTTTAAAACACATGCACATAACCTAGCACCTCATGTCATCTTTGCAATTTTCTATTGGTTAGAATCAATTCACAAGACTCACTCATGCTCAAGGGGAAAGAATCACTTAAGAGCATATATATCAGGAGACAGGGATAATAAGAGCCCCCTTGAACCTGTCCACCAGGCTCCATAAAAACAAAAATCATAAAGCCAAAAATGTATTTCATTGTTTAAATTCATTAATATTGTTCTTGCTGTCTTTGCATAATGAAAAATAAATTTTTATAAGTAAAATACTTGAGAAAAAAAGCTCTACTATAATTTTTAAGTACTGAAGAATTGGAAGGAAATGGGTATCTTAAGTTGTCATAGGTTTAGAGCTTATAATACATTAATATTCATGGGCATTATTACTATGGGTTAAGTAATGGAGACTCAAAGAAATACTACTTTCAAGATTGCAGTCCAGATTTTAGCCTTCAAGTGAACTCTTTACAGCATCCCATTGTAGATATGCTGATGAATTCAATATTGTCCCCCCTTAGGCTGCTCTTTTAAATAACTGTCTTAATTCAAAATAATTCATATTGGATGTAAGGATGGCAGGAGAGTGGGCAGGAGCCAAGTTTGTGCTGTGGTCAGATGAGGAGTGCCGCAGGCCATCCAGTACAGTTTTTGTTAAGGATGAGCAAGACTGGTGGCACAGGCTATTTGATTTATTTCTTTGATGTACATGTTATGGGGCATATCTACAATTTCTGTGTGTAAATGATTTGTTGGTGCAAAAGTTCTGAGTCAAATGAAGAGAATCTGTTAACAGAGAATAAGAAAACCAGAACTCCATGCAACTGCAAACACAAAACAATACATAAACATAAAAAAAATGCTGCCTTCTATTCCAAAAAAATGTTTTGCCCATAAGAAGACTTCAACTTCTGTCCAGTAGCACAGTCAACAGAGGGAACACATGCTTCTTACAGGCATTTCTACCTGGAATACTCTCTTCCCACAGTACTTGCTTGATTATGAAGTTGAAGTTAGCTGACATCTATGTGGAAGCATCTTATCATTCTTCATTAATGTGATTTCGAGTAATATTCAGATAGGTTGTATTTTATCAAGATAAAGTATTTACAGTTTTATACTTGATAGCTACTCAGATGGTGATTGCCCATGTTGGTGATGGATACTCCCATCTTTCACCTGCTAGTTCACCCCAAAGCAAGTGAATTGCATGTGAAGAGGGCATTTCCAAGATGGAGAAGGAACTACAATCATGTTTAACAAGTATTGGTTTTCCAAGGACAGTTGATACAATAAATCTATTATTTATAGTTCCCCAGAGAAACAGAACCAGCTGCATATGTTTGTGAGTGTGTGTGTATGTACATCTATCTACCTATCTATCTGTCTATTCTAGCTACCTATCTGCATGTGTATGTGTATATTAAGAGCTTTATCATAAGAAATTGGATCATGTGTTTATGGAGGCTGGCAAGTCTGAATTCCATAGATCAAGCCACAGGCTAGAAATTACACTAAAGGTGATATTGAAGTCATAAGGCCAAATTCCTTAGGTAAACTGGGAAGATGGAAGTTCTGGTAAATGCTGATGTCAAAGTATTGAGGAAGAAATTCTTCTGAACTCTTGGACCCTCAACTTATGCTAAGATCTCCAACTTATTGGAATAGACCCACCCCCATTGTAGAGGGTACTCCTATTTACTTAAATTCAACTGATCTAATCTCATTTACAAAATCACTCTACGGTAACTAGACTAGTATTTGGCCAAACTGGATACCATAACCTAACCAAGTTGACACATACAATTAACCATCACAGTCCACTCCTTGTCTACTTAGCCCTCATACATATCTCCTTAAACCATACTTTATTTCTAGAAAAGACAAAAACAAAGGCGTACTTCTGCCTAACATGATACAACCATCCTGTGTACAAATGAAAACACACTAAACTTTTCTCCAGCAGAAGGTGCAAGTCCTTGAGGAATGTTCACTTTCTTCTTGTATCTTGTATTTAAATATGATGCTGTAAAGCTAGTACCATTTATATTAAAAGATAAGAAGATTAGATGGTGTGCTGGTTTGAATGTATTATGCCCCCCAGGAAAAGCCATATTCTTTGATGCAGTCTTATGGGGCAGACATTTTAGTGCTGATTAGATTGGAATTCTTTGAGTGTTTCCATGGAGATGTGTCCCACCCAAGTGTAGGTGATAACTCTGATGAGATATTTCCATGGAGGCGTGGCTCCACCCATTAAGGGTGGGCCTTGATCAGTGAAGGCATATAAATAAGCTGACAAATAGAAGGAACTCAGGGCAGCTGAGAGTGGCATTTTGTAGAGGAGCTACAGCCAAGAGGGACACTTTGAAGAAAGCACAGGAGCTGCAGATGAGAGACAGTTTGGAGATGGCCATTGAAAGCAGACTCTTGCTCCAGAGAAGCTGAGAGAGGACAAATATCCCAAGTGCAACTAAGAGTGACATTTTTGAGGAACTGCAGTCTAGAGAGGAATGTCCTGGGAGAAAGCCATTTTGAAACCAGAACTTTGGAGCAGACACCAGCCATGTGCCTTCCCAGCTAACAAAGCTTTTCTGGACACCATTGGCCATCCTCCAGTGAAGGTGCCTGATTGCTGATGTGTTACCTTGGACACTTTATGGCCTTAAGACTGTAACTGTGTAACCAAATAAACCCCCTTTTATAAAAGCCAATACATTTCTGGTATTTTGCATTCCAGCAGCATTAGCAAACTAGAACAGATGGGGAAGAAAACAAATAGAGCAAAATAGGAAACAAATATTCATAGCAATTACAGGCATCATTTCTACAACTGGCCATATGGTAGGTGATTTTGTAATGACCTTCTCCCCTACACATTCCATATTCCCTTGGCACTCAGCAAACACCTCAGCTGATAATAGTTCTTTGCTTTGGGGTGACCCAAACCTTCATTACTGGAGAGTCTGTATCATTAATAGTCCTGCATGAATTGAGTTCTTGTAATTTTCCATTGACTTTAGTCACAGGACATGGTAGTACTAAGAGATGCCCTAGGGAATCTCCTGTATTCCAGGCATACACCTTCTTACCTCCATTTTGTAGTAACAGTCCAATTTCCCCCTGGTAATCAGGATCAATCACCCCAGCCAGTATGGTAACTCTTCTTTGCCTATTGATTCAGAGAAATGAGGGGTCAAAAGTGGCCAGGTGGCAATCTGAACTTCCAGTTCAATGGAATCAGTGTTATGTCTCCTGGTGGAAGCACTCCTCCATTTGGAACTAAGACATCTAGATCAGCAAAAAGCAAGGGTGTGGGAACAGAGAGTAAAATTTTACTAGTGGATCACTAGGAGTAATAGTGAATGATGCCACTCCTACTTCTGCCCCTTGAGTACTGGACCTGTGAATCCTGGCCAAGGGAGAAACTGCACTGTAGATGGATTATGATTTAGAGCATATACAGCCTCCTAGAGAACATTGTCCTAGACCTGCAAGGTATTGCTACCGAGTACCATAATTGAGTCTTCAAAAGTCCATTCCACCATACTATAAATCCAGAGGCTTCAGGATAGTGGTAAATGTGGTAAGACCAGTGAATTCTATCAGCATTTCCAAACTTCATTTGTTTATGAATTGAGTTCTTGGATCAGAAGCAATGCTGTGTGGAGTACCATGATGGTGGATAAGGTATTCTGAAAATCCATGAATGATAGTTTTGACAGCATGCAAGGAAGGTGAATCTGAATCCAGAGTGTGTCTATTTCAGTAAGAACAAAATGCTGCCCCTTACATGATGGAAGTGTTCCACTGCAATTAACCTGTCATGAGGTTGCTGGCTGATCACCTTGGAGATTCAGTGTTGGCCTCTGCAGCTAGAAGATTGGGCACTCAATAGTGACTATAGCCAGGTCAGCCTTGGTGAGTGGAAGTCCATGTTGCTGAACGTATGTATAAACTCCATATCTACCACCATGACCACTTCGTTCATGACCCCATTGAGCAATGACAGGAGTGGTTAGGGAAAGAGGCTGAGTGGTATCCATCATTGTGGAGCCAGCATATATTCTCAGTGTGGTTCCCTGGTCTCATTCTGGAGGAATAAGAGTAACCTGTATGCATATTCTTGGGTACATGTATGTCTGTGCCTATATATTTGGTGGCAGCCAGAAAGACTGTACCAAGACACTTGTCTATGGCTCACTGTCCAAACACTTGCTCTGAATGTGGAAGTAACTTGTAAACAGCTAAGTCTGAATAAGAAACAATCAAATTGTAGCACTCTGAGTCAAAGGAGTACCAGCTTTAAAGCATACAATAGAAAACACAGGATGGGTGAGGGGGAAACTTTTCTTAAAGAGAGGGGACATTCCAATCCTTGTAAATGGGAGAATTCCTAAGGCCTTGAGTATATGCTCCAGACAAGATATATACACAGGAAAGACCATAGAAGAACCTGTGCTTTTGACTCAGGGTGATCTTCAATTTTATCAGTAGTAGGGCTGAGCTCTGAAGAAGAGCACCAGCCAACACAGGCTTAATTTGCAAAGATTGTGAAAGTGTCTTTTTTTAATTTTTTGGATTGTTTATGTTAGGTCCTGGTGTTCAAGAAAATATATGTCATATTGTTTAATTATTACAGAGTTTTTGTTCGGGTGGAGTAATGGGAAAGTTTTGGGGTTGGATGGTGGTGAGGGTAGTGTGATATTATGACTAAAATTAACATCATTGAATTGTATATTTGAAAGCAGTTAAAAAGGGAAATTTTATATTTTACCAAAATAAACAAAAAAGTAAAACAAAACCATTGAATGGTACAATGCAAAAAGTGAATCCTAATGTAAACTATTAAGTATAATTAATAATATTGTTATAATAATCTTGGTTCATAGATTGTAGCAAAGGTACCATACTAGTGCAAAATGTGAATAATAGGGAAAACTGAGTGTGGGGAAGATTACACTGGAACTCTGTACTTTCTGCATTATTTTTCTGTAATCCACAACTGATCCAATAAAAAGATACAGATAGGTAGGTAGATAGGTAGGTAGATAGGTAGGTAGGTAGATAGATAGATAGATAGATAATGAAAAGACAATCCAGAGACTGAGAGAAAATATCTGCATAACACTCATCTGGTAAAAGACTTATATCCCAAATATACAAAGAACTCTTAAAACACGACAGTTAGAAAACAAACAAACCAAAAATATTTGAACAGAGATGTTACCAAAGTAGATAAACCGATGAAAAGTAAGTCTAAGAAAAGCTGCCCAGCATCATGCATCAATAGGTAATTGCAAATGAGTTAGCACTACAAACCTACTAGAGTAACCAAAATCCAAAAAACTGATTGTGGTGGTTTGAAGCTATATGTCACACCTTCTTAACTAAAATAACCTCATCAAAACCTATTTGAAATGGGTTTACTCCCACAAAAGTGGATTAAAATTAAGAACATGCTTTTCTAGAAGATAACTTGGAAAAACTGAGTTGTGATGTCAGATGGAAGGCAGAACTTGAAAGTGATGAACTTGTATATGTAGCTCAGGAGATTTTCAAGCTAAGTATGGAAGGGATAAACTGAGAACTGAACTCCTGGGCACAAAGAAACTAGAAATTGATAGTTCAGAAAATCCTAATTTTCCAGAAAGTGAATCACCAGAGAATAGTGTTCCACATGAGGGTTTAAGTGAACATGGAACCATTCAGCCACTTCAGATTGAAAAGGCAGTTATGCAGAAAAGATTTTTTGGAGTCTCTATTGTGTGGTCAAAGTGAAGAAGGAATCATTTCAAGGACAGAAACATGGAAGTTGAAGTCTGGATGGAAGATATCTTGCAGGCCAAGAAAGTAGGCCCATCCATGTGTGTGGAAAAGGCAAGTCTACACTGCTGCTTGGAGAGAATGGGCCTTTTGCCCCATTGTTTGGGAAGAGTGCTGCCTCCCCAGTGCTTGGAGAGGGTTGAGCTTATGCCATAGGAATTGTGGAGAGTCTGGCAACCACCCCCGTGTTCTGAGGATGTGCAGCTTTTGCCCTGATCTTTTCAGAGAGCCTGGCTGCCATCCTGATGCTTGAAGAGGGTGGAGTCTTCTCCCCAGTTTTCAGGGAGAGCATAGCCACTGTGAAAGCACTTGGAAGGTGTGTGGCTGCTGCTCCTTTAGGACTGGAGGGCAAAATATTGTTCGATAGATGGCTCTCAGAACTTGAAATCTAATGGAGTTTGCCCTGCTAGGTTATGAAATTGTTTGGGACCTGTGACCTTTAGGGGACCACAATTTCTCCTTATGGGAATGGGGATGTTTATCTATGCCTGTCCCTCCACTGTATATTGCAAGCAGATAACTTGTTCTCTAGGTTTTGCAGGTCCACAGACAGAGGGGACTTGTGCCCCAGGACAGACCACAGCCATAATAAATTTTGAGACTTTGTATTAAGCATTGTTTTTAAAGTAGCTTAAGGCTTTTAGGATACTGTGATGGAATTAATATATTTTGCATAAAGAAAGAACATGTCTTTTTAGGATCCACAGGGTGGAGTGTGGTTGTTTAAAGCTGTATGTTGCCCAGAAAAACAAGTTCTTAAATCTATTCCATTTCTGTGGGTATGGACCCAATGTAAGTAGGAATTTTTAATGAGATTACTTTGGTTAGGAAGTTGTGGCCCATGTCAATCAGTATGAGTCTTAATCCTATTACTGGAGTCCTTTATAAGTGGAGTGAAATTCAGACAGAGAGAAATCCACAAGAAGTAAGAAGTTAAACTCAATGGAACCTAGAAGAGAAGGGAGAGGCCAGGAGAGGCCACCATGTACATTGCTATGTGACAAGAAAATGACCAAGATTCACAAGCAGCCTGACCCAGAACACCACAGTCTCAGAAACAAAATATTGCTTTGATGATCCCTTGATCTGGACTTCTTTTAGACTCAAAATCATAAGCAAATAAATTCCCATTGTTTAACCTGACTTATTTCATGGTATTTTCTTGAACAGTCTAGGAAACTAAAATACTGACAATAAATTCTGGCAGGATTCACTCATGATGTAGGGAATGCAAAATGATGTAACCATTTTGGAAGGCAGTTTGCCAGTTTCTGACAAAGCTGAACATACACTTACCATATGATCCAACAATCACACTCTTAGGTATTTACTGACCTGATTTGAAAACTTCTGTTTACACAAATAACTACAAGCAAATGTTAATAGCATCTTTATTCATGATCGGCAAAATCTGGAAGCAATTAAGATGTTCTTCCAGATGAACAGGAAAACAATATGTGGTACATCCATACAGCGGAATATTATACGGTGATAGGAGAAATGAGCTATCAAACCACAAATAAAAGGTTGATTCTTAAATGCATATAGCTAAGTGAAATAAACCAGTTTATTCCAATTATATGATATTCTAGACAGTAAAAAGCTCAGTTGTTGCATTGGATTCAGGCTGAGCACTAAATGGGTGAATCACAGGAGATTTTTAAGGCAGTGAAACTACTCTGTATAACACTGGATACATGACAGTGTGCATTTGTGTCACCAGGAGAAACCGGGTGTGTGGACATTTGCATTTATTAAAACCTTTGAACTTTACAGCACAAAAAGTGAACACTACACAAATTTAAATATTTAGAAGTTTGGAAGATCCTAAATAAAATGTGCAATGTGATAAAACAATCTAAATTGATTACATATGTATGAAACAACCTTACTGGAAAGGGTGGAGGGAAAAGTTGCTGACCTAAGCAACTTTGGAAACTAGTGGAGTCAATTAAGACAAAAGGTAAAGACACTGTGTAGGCATTGTCCTCTAGTTGATAAAATTGTTTTTATTAAGGGTACAGGTTAGCAATTCTTATACTACTATACATGTTTACTGGACTGAACTGTTAAATAAATGGATGATAGATGGTAGGAGCCCGATTTCTCACTTTGGAGTGGAACTTACAGATAGGCAAGGAGGAAGGTTAGAATGATCCATGTGGTAATGCATTTGAGTTGCTGACGTCAGTACAAATTCATGTTTATCTTAATATATAGCAACATATAGAAATATTTATAGATATGTGTACACATGTGGATTACTATACATGTATACATTTCCTTGCTTTGTCGGTTAAGAAGATCTAGATGGGAGAACACCTCAATAGCAAGGAGCACACCTGGGGCCCGGAGCTTGGTTTCTTTTACCATTTTCTAATAAAAGAAACCAGGTCTCCTTGTTGGAGAAATGGTTGATACAAGGTGAGTTGTAAGTAACTTTATTTGGATAGTCAGGTGCATCAAGGATGAGTGACACCAGAGATGTATGAAAAATCTTTTTATTAGTACTCACAGGTCCTAGAACAGAGAGGAGTAGCAGGTCTTTCAAAGTTGCATGGGAAAACACATCAGAAGCATAGTCGCAACCAAGCAGGTGGGGAGCAAATGTTACAGTGAACCTGGGGGCTGTGCCTTTATGTTACATGGGTGGAGCCATGGTGGTTGGACAAGCAAGAGTGTGGATTGGGGAGTTTGTATTTGACTTACATGGAGGGAGCAAGGAAGAGAGAGGAAAACAGGTATTGTCAAGGGTGGTCACTGAGGGACCTAACGACAAGGTCAGAGATGCTGAGGCAACATGACATTATGAAAAGCCCCTACTTTATTTTAGTTCACGACACCTTGACTTGGGCAAAACATAAACAAGATGAACCTGTAAAGCATCTTGTAGTGTCAGAAAGTAAGAAAGGCTCAACCACAACAACCACAACAAAGAAAAAATAAAAACCCTGCATGGATAGGAATATGCCAAAGGGACACAAGACCCTACTGAAAGAGTTCCCAGTGGCCAATGCAGGAACAATTTTTGCAACAAAATAAAGTGGTATTGGATTATAAAACAAAGTATAAAATAAATATCCAGGAGTCCATACTGATATAAATAAGTAATTGAATAAATAAATCAATGGGAGAGAAAAGACAAATCTCTAGTGCAGAATTCCAAATGATCGATATAGATATTACAGTCTCGAAGAGGTAGAACATAACTATTACTTTTTAAGCATGGTGTGCACATAATGATTTCCTTCTGAAGAGTATAGTTTGGAAAGGGTGCAAAAAGAGTGCTTTACAGTGGGGAAAACTAACAAACAGTACTTCAGCCAAGTGATCAAGGTTAACATCAACAGTGATGTCATGTTGATAGTATGAAACCTTGGCAAGATGTGATGGGAATGGCAATTAACCTTTCTGGTACTTCTCCCCAAATCTCTTAACTCTTCCCCCAAAACATCATAGAGATCCCAACTGAGGGACATTCCACAAAACACCTGACAAGTACTCTTCAAAACTACCCAGGTTATCAGAAACAAGGAAAGTCAGAGAAATGTCACAGCGAAAGTAGCCTAAGGAAACAGACAACTAAATTTAATATGGTATCCTGAATGGGATCCTGGTACAGAAAAGGGACTTTAGTTAAAAACTAAGGAAATCTGAAAAAATGATGGATTTTTATTAATAATGATGTATCAATATTGGTTCATTACTTGTAAAAATTTTCCATATTAACCTGAGATGTTAATCATAAGAGAATTGGATGGGTGGGTTTATGGGAACTTTCTGTACTATTTTCACATTTTTTCTGTAAATCTAAAAAATTTTTCCAAAATAAAAACTTTATTTAAAACAAATGTGTTAATGCTATTGGCCTGTCATGGATAAATCCTGGCTCCATGCAACATTTCTTATTAAATGGGCAATAGCAACTTAACTCATGGTCAATCTGGGGGATGTTGACTTCCTTGCTGGACTCTGGCCTGGTTAAAGATGATGAATGGCAAAGGACTGCTTGAAGAATAAAACTATGTTAACAGTTACTGATATCAGGGTTTTCCATACATACTTAGTTACTACCCACATCAGCTTTTGGAAACCTCTCTTTACGTAATGCATTACCAGGAAGTGTCCTTAGGGTCAGTATTGGAGTTCAAATCTCCAAATTGCTGGGAACTTTGAGGTTTAAGTATTTTTCTAAATATAATGCAAAGTGTAAGTTGCATTCATTTAAACTCATTGAGTAGACAGAGTTCAACACTAATGGTTTTTAAATCAGTGGTTTCAGTTGTAAATATGTTAGGATATGGAAAAGTATACATAGAATAGGTTGAATAGTTCAGCACTTTTCAGGGGAAGGCCATTTAAAACTCAGCCTTCAGCCTCCTTTCTTACTGATTTACAAATTTACACCACTGAAACCAATAAGTCAAATGAGAGGAAGCAAGAATACTATATATTGTTATTTTTAAGCAAATTACTTACCGTATTTTTATACTGGAAGGGAAAAAAAGTGTTAGTTTCCGATGAAGTCAGGCATTTTGATAGTGAATGGATGTGTGTAATAGACACAAACTTTAAAATGATTTAAAATAGTGTATGTTTATTATGAAAAAATGGAAAATAATGAAAAGTAAAAGGTTAAAAAGAAGTAAAGGTAACTGTAATCTCACCATTAAGAAATGACCAATGTTCCATTTAATCTTCCAATCCTCTTTTAAACCAACTTCTTACTAGAAAAAAAAATTCCAACACAGAAACATTGAAATAATGAGGATCTATTTATTCACCACTTACCTATTCATTCAATAGCTGTTGATATTTGCTTTATATTTCTCTTTTTATGTATACCATATATATTTGTCCTAAATGACTTGTAAAGAAATCACAAATATCTTGCAAACTTACTTTTACATACTAAGAGTAAATGCCAAAATGTTTATGTAAGGTCTTCCCATACATAATTAAAATCAATTTTTACAACTAGAAAAACTAAGAATAATTCTCTATCAACTAAATTACAGTTAATATTCAAAATTTTCAAATTTGTCCCCCAATTTTTAGTTCTTTTATAGCTGATTTATTTTTTCAAATTGGAATCAAATCTTGGTTCATTCATTGTATTCTGTAATTACATATTTTAAATTTTGTAATTTAAAAAGTTCCACCACCTACCTATTTGGTTTTCAAGTCATTGACTTTATAAAGAGATCAGTCCAATTAACTTTCTTAACGGATTTTTCAGATTTTGTTGCTGTTGCTTATTGCTTTATTTTTTATTTTGTCTACACTGGAAGTTAGGTTAAAGGCTTTATTATTTCCAGATTGTTTCATCATATTTCATCATATCAGGTTTTCTTTCAATTTTAATGATAAATTTGGTCAGCTAGTTAAGGGGGTGATCTCCAGATCTCTCCATTTTGTAAGTACAAGCATCTTTTTCAATTAGCATGTAATCTTTGGGGTAATACTTTGACAATATTTCCTTATTCATTGATGATCCTTGCCTGAATTGATTATTTCACTGGGCATTGCTAAAAAGTGATTTTTCTAAATCTGTTGTTCCTTTTACATTTACTATTGAACATATCTTTAGGAAGAAAAGTTTTTCCTCACCATCTTGAGATTAAATACATTTTCTCCAAAAAAGCAGGGTAAATACTAGTCCTTTCCCATTAACTATCAATTTTTAGAGTAAGGGAATTTCTCTCCCTCTATCTCTAACTCTATCTCTATCTGTATCTCTCTCTCTCTCTCTATCTCTGTCTCTATCTCTATCTCTTTCTCCCCCTTCCTCTCTGTTTATGAAAATCATTATCAATATTAGTAGAATATTTTACAACCGTTTAACTCAATATTCTTTTTATGCTCAAAATGTCTAAAATCTGGGCAGTGGGTGCCCCATTAGCTGGCTTCTTTGTCCTTCTGACACTCTTGCATTTGTCCTTCCTTACTTTCTGACACAGCAAGGTGTATTTTCCTAGCCAAAATAAGCCAAAATGGCCCAAATAAGTCATTTCTTAAGGAACTCTGGTTCCCTTTAAAGTGAACTGTATTTAGAAACCAAGATCTGGATGTAGATCCTTTCAAGGCTTCTGGTTTGGTATTGTCCCTAGGCCTTTTTAATGAACTGACCCAGGAACTATATTACAAAATTACAGGAAATTACAATTTTTCCAAGTATAAAAAGTTGTTTATAAGAAAAGTACAGGTCATATAAATATAATCAAAATTTTAATACAGGTTTTATTAAATTTGAGTTAATGTTAAACAGTTCATTTTGACACTAATTCCAATCTTACAGAGATTTCAATCTGCTATTACCCTCCTTAAAACTGAATGAGGACTAGAGTTGCTGAACTCAATTTTAGCTTGCAGAGTATTTTTTCATAATTTTTAATGGAAATTTACAAACATACACAAAAGTAGAGATAACAGTACCTATCACTAGCTTCAAAAATCACTAACACTTTTTAAATCTTTTTTCATATATAGCTCTAGCTTTTTTCTTAAGTACTACTGGGGGCATTTAAAAGCAAAGGCAAGGCACCATGTCTTTTCAGCCATAAGAACTCAACATCCAGATCAAAAAAAGAAAAAACAAAACAAAACAAACAAACAAAAAGATAAAAAAAACAAACAAAAAAACAAAACAAACAAAAAAGAACTCAACACTTATTTCTAACTCTTAAGTCAATTTATTATTTTTCCTTAATTTTTGTTTGTTTTTCTTTTAATTTTTATTCTAGTTACATATACACAACCTAAAATTTCCCTTTAACCACATTCACATATATAATCCAGTGCTGTTAATTACATTCACAATGTGAATGTAATTGTGCTGCCATCACTGTCATCCATTACCAAAACTGTACAATCAATCCAAATAGAAATTCTGTGCAATTTAAGCATTAACTCCCCATTCCCTACCCCTAACACTGTTCTTGGTAATGTGTATTCTAGATTCTGACTCTATGAGTTTGCTTATTCTAATTATTTCATATTAGTGAGATCATACAATATTTGTCCTTCTGTCTAGCTTATGTCACTCAACATGATGTTTTCAAGGTCCATCCATTTTGTCACATGTATCAGAACTTCATTCCTTTTTAATGCAGTAGAATATTCCATTTTATGTACATACCACATTTTGTTTATCCTTTTATCAGTTGATGGACATGTGTTGCTTCCATCTGTTGGTAATCGTATATAATGGCACTATGGACATTGGTGTGCAAATATCTGTTTGAGTCCCTGCTTTCAGTTCTTTGGTGTATATACCTAGTAGTGGGAGATTGCTGGGTCATATGGTTATTCTATACTTAGCTTTCTGAGGAACCACCAAACTGTCTTCCACAGCAACTACACAATTTTACATTTCCACCAGCAGTGAATGAGTGTTCCTATTTCTCCACAACCTCTTCAACACTTGTAATTTTCTGTTAACAGTAGCCATTCTAATAGATGTGAAACGGTTATCTCATTGTGGTTATAACTCTCATTTTCTTAACAGATAATAGTGGTGAGTGTATTTTCATGTACTTTTTAGCCATTTGCATATCCTCTGGATAAATGTCTATTCAAGTCTCTGGCCCATTTTTTAATTGGGTTATTTCTCTTTTTATCATTGAGTTGTAGGATCTCTTTATATAGGATTTCTTTATATATTCTGGATAGCGAACACTCACTGGATATATGGTTTCCAAATATTTTCTCCCATTGAATAAGGGAGAAAGTGTCTTTTCATTTTCATGATAAAGTACTTTGAGGCACAGAAGTTTTTTTAATCTTGAATGAGACCCCATTTATCTATTTTTTTTTTCTTTTGTTGCTTGTGCTTTTGGTGGAAAGTCTAAGAAGCCATTGCCTAGTACAAGATTCTGAAGATGACTCACTATATTTTATTCTAGGAATTGCATAGTCCTAGTTCTTATATTTACATCTTTGATCCATTTTGAGTTAATTTTTATATATGTTGTGAGTGGGGGTTCTCCTTCATTCTTTTGCAATGGAGACCCAGTTTCCCTAACACCATTTGTTGAAGAGATTATACTCTCCCAATTGAGTGGACTTGGCAGCCTTGTCAAAAAATCAATTGGCTGTAGATTTAATGGTCTATTTCTGAACCCTCATTTCATTTCCATTGGTCTACACATTTATCCTTGTGCTAGTACTGTGCTGTTTTGATGACTATAGTTTTATAATAGGTTTCAAAGTCTGGAAGTGTTGAGTCCTCCAACTTCATTGTTCTTTTTCAAAATAGTTTTGGATATTCAAGGCCCTTACCATTCCAAATAAATTTAGTGATTGGCTTTTTCATTTCTGCAAAGTAGGCTACTGGAATTTTTTTCAAATTCAGTTTTATTGAAATATATTCACATACCATACAATCATCCATGGTAAACAATCAACTGTTCCCAGTACCATCATATAGTCATGCATTCATCACCACAATCTATTTCTGAACATTTTCCTTACATCAGAAAGAATCAGAATAAGAATAAAAAATAAAAGTGAAAAAGAACACCCAAACCATCCCCCCCATCCCACCCTATTTGTCATTTAGTTTTTGTCCCCACTTTTCTACCCATCCATCCACAGACTAGACAAAGGGAGTGTGATCCACAAGGCCTTCACAATCACACTGTCACCCCTTGTAATCTACATTATTATACAATTGTCTTCAGGAGTCCAGACTACTGGGTTGGAGTTTGGTAGTTTCAGGTATTTACTTCTAGTATTCCAGTACATTAAAACCTAAGAGGTATTATATATACAGTGCATAAGAATGTCCACCAGAGTGGCCTCTCAACTCAACTTGAACTCTCTCAGCCACTGAAAGTATTTCATCTCATTTTGCATCCCCCTTTTGGTCAAGAAGATATTCTCAATCCCACAATGTTGGGTCCAGATTCATCCCCGGGAGTCATATCCTGCATTGCCAGGGAGATCCACACCCCTGGGAGTCGGGTCCCATGCAGGGAGGAGGGCAGCAAGTTCTCCTGTCGAGATGGCTCAGTTAGAGAGAGAGAGGGCCACATCTGAGCAACAAAGAGGTACTCAGGGGGAGACTCTTAGGCACAATTATTTGCAAGTTTAGCCTCTCCTTTGCAGTAATGAGCCTCACAAGGTCAAGTCCCATGACAGAGGGCTCAGCACATCAAACTTCCAGTCTCAATGTTTGTGACAACATCAACACCAGTCCAGGTGAGGAAGTCCAACACTTCTGCACTTTCCCCCAGCAACTAGGGGTGGGGGGTGGGGGGCCTGTAAACATTTTTTATTCTCTGCTCAAATTACTTTGGGATGTGTCACTATTTCACTCTAATCTATACGAACCCACCATATCTCTCTTCCTATTCAAAGCTCCATGCAATCATTGTGTTTGAACAAACCGACTGAAGAGTTATACTGTTTAGAAAATATAGATCCTGCAACAAATAGACATCTCTTCCCTTGGTCTCACATGGAAGTTGAAATTTTAAAACACAGTCAGTTTTGACCTTTACCCTTTGACCTGGTTTGCCCTAGTCTTAACCAGATCTGCTTCATTCATATCACTAATTCAAGTCTGGGCTCTTTTTTGGCTTTTTTTAACAGTTGCTGTATGCACTAATATACTGACATTCATATCTGCTGAGCTCTAGCTCCAAATATCAGGTGTCTCAGAGATACGCATTGTTCCAGAGACCAATCAGGTCATACACTAAGGGATCAGCATCTCAAAGTTTAGAGATAGGCATTACAATTCAGGAATAGAGTTGACTGCTGTAAGAGCTTATGATCTAGGGACCATTACAATAATCAAGTCCACATTAAGCTATATTCTAAGATTCAGTTCTGAGTTTACACAATGTAGTTAGTCCGTATTGGTGAGGCATTATAGTGCCTGCCTTTATTTCTGGTGTACATCACTCAAATACTGTGTACAGGATCCATTCACCTTGTCATGTGTCTCACAGCTTCACTCCTTCTCGTGGTTGCTCAATATTCCATTGTATGCATACACCACAGTTCACCATTCTGTTCCTCAGTCTGTGTACCCTTAGGTCACTTCTACCCATTGTAAATCATGATTGCTGCCTCCATGAACACCAGTTTGCAAATGTCCATTCATATCTCTGCTCTCAGATCTTCAAATGACATACCCCATAATGAGTTTGCAGGACCTTATGGTCCCCACATACTGAACTTTTTGTGGAACCACCACACTGACTTTCAGAAAGGCTACACCATTCTACCTGCTCATCAACAGTAGATAGGTACACCCCTCTCACCATGTTTTCTCCAACACTTTTACTCCTATATATATTTTTTCCTACAATTTTATAGAGTTATATTCACATACCATATGTTCATCCACAGTGCACAATCAGTTGTTCAGGCTACTGGAATTTTGATTGGGATTTGTTAGGCAAAACTCCCCACCCCAACACACACACAACCCACCCTTAGCAAATATTCCAGGAAGCTCTCCGCACCCACAATGGACATGACTATTTACATAAAACCCACTCTTAGCTAAAGTAGCAGTCTGACAAAGAAAAAAAACTAAATTTTCCATAACCTCCCTGTGATGGTTATGTTCATATGCCAACTTGGCCAGGTGATGGTAATCAGCTGTCTGGTGTTCATTGCTTCTGACCAAGGAACCCACTTCACAGCAAATGAAGTGAGGGAATGGGCACATGCTCATGGAATTCTTTGGTCTTACCATGTTCCCATTATCCAGACACAGCTGGGTTGATAGAACAGTGGAATGGCCTGTTGAAGACTCAATTACGGTGCCAACTCGGTGGCAATACCTTGCAGGGAAGAGGCAGTGTTCTCCAGGAGGCTGTGTATGCTCTGAATCAGTGTCCACTCTATGGTGCTGTTCCTTCCATAGTCAGGATTCAAAGGGTGGAAACAGGAGTGGCACCACTCACTATCACTCCTAGTGATCCACTAGGTAAATTTTTGCTTCCTGTCTCTGCGAGCTTAAGCTCTGCTGGTCTACAAGTCTTTGTTCCAAAAGGAGGAGAGCTTCCACCAGGAAACACAACAATAATCCCATTGAACTGGAAGTTAAGACTGCCACCTGGCCAGTTTGGGCTTCTTATGCCTCTGAATCAACAGGGAAGGAAGGGGATTACTGTAGTGGCTGGAGTGATTGATCCTAATTATCAAGGGGAAATAGAACTGCAGCTACACAATGGAAGTAAAGAAGAGTTTTCCTGGAATAGAAGAGATCTCCTAGGGTGTCTCTTAGTACTACCATGCCCTGTGATTAAAGTCAATGGAAAACTGCAACAACCCAATCCAGGCAGGACTGTCAATGGCCAAGAAACTTCAGGAATGAAGGCTTGGGTCACCCCACCAGGCAAAGAACCATGGCCAGCTGAAATGCTTGCTGAGGGTAAAGGGAACATGGAATTGGTAGTGGAAGAAGGTAGTGATAAATATGAACTATGGCCATGTGACCAGTTAGAGAAACGAGGACTATGATGGCATGAATATTTCCTCCTTGTTTTGTTATGAGTATGTTTGTATTTGTTTGTAAAGCAAATATCTTTGCTTCCTTCTCTGTCTTATTCCCTTATCATATGACATAAACTGTATTGTTCATTTTGCTGTATTTAAGCTAAAGGAAATCAATTTTAAGAGTTAATGTCACCCAAGGACTTGCACCCTATTCTGGGGAGATTAAGTGCATTTCCAGTTGTATGCTGCACAGTGGAGTACTGTTAGGTGAAATATGTCTGTTATTGTTCTCTACTTAGAGATCAAGTATGGTTTAAGGTGATGTGTATAACTGCCGAAGTTGACAAGGGGTGGACTGTGATGGTTAGGTTCATGTGTCAACTTTTCCAGGTGATGGTACCCAGCTGTCTGGTCAAGCAAGCACTGGCCTAACTGTTGCTGTGAAGACATTTGTGGCTGGTTAATAAACCAACAGGCTGGTTTATTAAATCTTCAGTCAATTGGCTTCAGCTGTGACTGACGATGTCAATGAAGGGTGTGTCTTCCACAATGAGAGAATGCAGTCAGCTGCATTTCATCCAATCAGCTGAAGACTTTTAAGTGAGATGGATCTGGACTTTCACCTCTTCTTCAGCTGACCAGTGAAATGTTTCCTAAGGAGTTCATCAAAGTTGCCAGTTTGTTTCCTGAGGAGTTCATCAAACAGCTTCATTGGAGTTGCCAGTTTGCTGCCTGTCCTACAGAATTTGGACTCATGCATACCCACAGTTACGTGAGACACTTTTATAAATCATATATTTATAGATATCTCTCATTGATTCTATTTCCCTAGAGAACTCTAACTAATACACTCCCTGATGTCGACTCCTTATCCTGATGTCAGCTCCATTTCTTAACCTGATGTCAACTCCTTATGTTACCCTGAGCAAACCAATCCCCTGATGTCAATACCTTACTTCTCTGTCTTACCCCAGCCTTCTCCTGAAAACTATAAAACTGTACTTTGTTTGGGGCTGTCACCATTCTTTGGTTTCAGCCAGCCTGCGCATACATAAAACTTACTCCAATTGAGCTTTGTTCTCTTTTCTTCCCAGTCAAAAAACCTAACAGGAGTATGTTAAATCTGTAAATCAATTTGGGTAGAATTGACATCTTGACAATATTTAATCTTTCAGTCCATGAGCATGGAATGCCCATCCATTTAATTAGGTCTTCCTTGATTTCTTTAACAAAGCTTCATAGTTTTCTGTGTATAAATCTTTAACATCTTTTGTTAAATTTATTCCTAGTTATTTTTTCTTTTAGTTGTTATTGTAAATAGAAATTTTTCTTATTTCCTCCTCATATTTTTCATAACTAATGTATAGAGCCCAACTGATTTTTGTGTGTTGATCTTGTACTCCTCCACTTTGCTAGATTTGTTTATTAGCTCTGGAAGCTTTGTTGTAGACTTTGGGGACTTTGGGGACTTTTGTTGTAGACTTTGGGGACTTTCATGTCATCTGCAAATAGTGAAAGTTTTACTTCTTCCTTTCCAATTTGGATACATTTCATTTCTTTTTCTTGCTTAATTGCTCTGGCTAGAACTTCCAGTACAATGTTGAATAACCATAGTGACAGTGGGCATCCATGTCTTGTTCCTGATCCTGCAGGGAAAGCTTTCAGTCTTTCACCTTTGTGTATGATGTTAGCAGTGGGTTTTTCATATATGCCCTTTATTGTGTTGAGGAAGTATTCTTCTATTCCCATTTTTAAGGTGTTTTATCAGGAAAGTATGCTGGATTTTGTCAAATGCATTTTCTGTGTCAATTAAGATGATCATGTATTTTTCCCCTTTGTTTTCTTAATGTGGTATGTTACATAACTTATTTTTCTTATGTTGAACCATCCTTGTATCATTTGGATAAATCCCACTTGATCATGGTGTATAATTCTTTTAATATGTTGTTGGATTTGATTTGCTTGTATTTTTTGAGGGTTTTTGCATCTTTATTCATAAGAGAAATTGGTCTGCAATGTTCTTTTCTTGTAATATCTTTATCTGGCTTTTGTATTAGGTTGATATTGGCTTCATAGAATGAATTAGGAAGTGTTCCCTCCTTTTCAATTTTTTTGGAAGGGTTTGAGCAGAATTGGAGTTAAATATTCTAGGAATGCTTGGTAGAATTCCCCTGTGAAGTTATCTGGTCCTGGGGTTTTCTTGTTGGAAATTTTTTTGATTGCAGATTCAATCCCTTTACTTTTTTTTTTTTTTTTTTTTTTAATCATCATTTTATTGAGATATATTCACATACCACGCAGTCATACAAAACAAATTGTACTTTCGATTGTTTACAGTACCATTACATAGTTGTACATTCATCACCTAAATCAATCCCTGACACCTTCATTAGCACACACACAAAAATAACAAGAATAATAATTAGAGTGAAAAAGAGCAATTGAAGTAAAAAAGAACACTGGGTACCTTTGTCTGTTTGTTTGCTTCCCCTACTTTTCTACACATCCATCCATAAACTAGACAAAGTGGAGTTTGGTCCTTATGGCATTCCCAATCCCACTGTCACCCCTCATAAGCTACATTTTTATACAACTGTCTTCGAGATTCATGGGTTCTGGGTTGTAGTTTAATAGTTTCAGGTATCCACCACCAGTTACCCCAATTCTTCAGAACCTAAAAAAGGTTGTCTAAAGTGTGTGTAAGAGTGCCCACCAGAGTGATCTCTCGGCTCGTTTTGGAATCTCTCTGCCACTGAAGCTTATTTCATTTCCTTTCACATCCCCCTTTTGGTCAAGAAGATGTTCTCCATCCCACGATGCCGGGTCTACATTCCTCCCCGGGAGTCATATTCCACGTTGCCAGGGAGATTCACTTCCCTGGGTGTCTGATCCAACGTAGGGGGGAGGGCAGTGATTTCACCTTTCAAGTTGGCTTAGCCAGAGAGAGAGGGCCACATCTGAGTAACAAAGAGGCATTCAGGAGGAGACTCTTAGGCACAAATACAGGGAGGCCTAGCCTCTCCTTTGCAGCAACCGTCTTCCCAAGGGTAAAACTTATGGTAGAGGGCTCAACCCATCAAACCACCAGTCCCCTATGTCTGTGGTCATGTTAGCAACCATGGAGGTGGGGTAGGCGAATACCCCTGCATTCTCCACAGGCTCCTCAAGGGGGCACTACATCTTTTTTTTTTTTTTTTCCTTGTTTGTCTTTTTTCTTTTTTTTTTTTTTTAACTTTCCCTTCTTTTTTAAATCAACTGTATGAAAAAAAAAGTTAAAAAGAAAACAAACATACAATAAAAGAACATTTCAAAGAGACCCTAACAAGGGAGTAAGAAAAAGACAACTAACCTAAGATAACTGCTTAACTTCCAACATGTTCCTACTTTACCCCAAGAAAGTTACATAATATAGCAACATTTCAGTGAACTTGTTCCTACTACATCCATCAGAAATTAACAGACCATAGTCATTTCTGGGCATCCCCAGAACGTTAAATAGCTTATCTGTTCTTCTTGGATTATTGTTCCCCCTTCCTTAATTGCTCTCTACTGCTAGTTCCCCTACATTCTACATTATAAACCATTTGTTTTACATTTTTCAAAGTTCACATTAGTGGTAGCATATAATATTTCTCTTTTTGTGCGTGGCTTATTTCGCTCAGCATTATGTCTTCAAGGTTCATCCATGTTGTCATATGTTTCACCAGATCGTTCTTTCTTACTGCCGCGTAGTATTCCATCGTGTGTATATACCACATTTTATTTATCCACTCATCTGTTGAAGGACATTTGGGTTGTTTCCATCTCTTGGCAATTGTGAATAATGCTGCTATGAACATTGGCGTGCAGATATCTGTTCGTGTCACTGCTTTCCGATCTTCCGGGTATATACCGAGAAGTGCAATCGCTGGATCGAATGGTAGCTCTATATCTAGTTTTCTAAGGAACTGCCAGACTGACTTCCAGAGTGGCTGAACCATTATACAGTCCCACCAACAATGAATAAGAGTTCCAATTTCTCCACATCCCCTCCAGCATTTGTAGTTTCCTGTTTGTTTAATGGCAGCCATTCTAACCGGTGTTAGATGGTATCTCATTGTGGTCTTAATTTGCATCTCTCTAATAGCTAGTGAAGCTGAACATTTTTTCATGTGTTTCTTGGCCATTTGTATTTCCACTTCAGAGAACTGTCTTTTCATATCTTTTGCCCATTTTATAATTGGGCTGTCTGTACTATTGTCATTGAGTTGTAGGATTTCTTTGTATATGCTAGATATCAGTCTTTTGTCAGATACATGGTTTCCAAAAATTTTTTCCCATTGAGTTGGCTGCCTCTTTACCTTTTTGAGAAATTCCTTTGAGGTGCAGAAACTTCTAAGCTTGAGGAGTTCCCATTTATCTGTTTTCTCTTTTGTTGCTTGTGCTTTGGGTGTAAAGTCTAGGAAGTGGCCGCCTAATACAAGGTCTTGAAGATGTTTTCCTACATTATCTTCTAGGAGTTTTATGGTACTTTCTTTTATATTGAGATCTTTGGTCCATTTTGAGTTAATTTTTGTGTAGGGGGTGAGGTAGGGGTCCTCTTTCATTCTTTTGGATATGGATATCCAACTCTCCCAGCCCCATTTGTTGAAAAGACCATTATGGCTCAGTTCGGTGACTTTGGGGGCCTTATCAAAGATCAGTCGGCCATAGATCTGAGGGTCTATCTCTGAATTCTCAATTCAATTCCATTGATCTATATGTCTATCTTTGTGCCAGTACCATGCTGTTTTGGCAACTGTGGCTTTATAAGAAGCTTCAAAGTCAGGGAGTGTAAGTCCTCCCACTTCGTTTTTCTTTTTTAGAGTGTCTTTAGCAATTCGAGGCATCTTCCCTTTCCAAATAAATTTGATAACTAGCTTTTCCAAGTCTGCAAAGTAGGTTGTTGGAATTTTGATTGGGATTGCATTGAATCTGTAGATGAGTTTGGGTAGAATTGACATCTTAATGACATTTAGCCTTCCTATCCATGAACATGGAATATTTTTCCATCTTTTAAGGTCCCCTTCTATTTCTTTTAGTAGAGTTATGTAGTTTTCTTTGTATAGGTCTTTTACATCTTTGGTTAAGTTTATTCCTAGGTACTTGATTTTTTTAGTTGCTATTGAAAATGGTATCTTTTTCTTGAGTGTTTCTTCAGTTTGTTCATTTCTAGCATATAGAAATGCTACTGACTTATGTACATTAATCTTGTATCCCGCTACTTTGCTAAATTTGTTTATTAGCTCTAGTAGGTGTATCGTTGATTTCTCAGGGTTTTCTAGATATAAGATCATATCATCTGCAAACAATGACAGTTTTACTTCTTCTTTTCCAATTTGGATGCCTTTTATTTCTTTGTCTTGCCGGATTGCCCTGGCTAGCACTTCCAGCACAATGTTGAATAACAGTGGTGACAGCGGGCATCCTTGTCTTGTTCCTGATCTTAGAGGGAAGGCTTTCAGTCTCTCACCATTGAGTACTATGCTGGCTGTGGGTTTTTCATATATGCTCTTTATCATGTTGAGGAAGTTTCCTTCAATTCCTACCTTTTGAAGTGTTTTTATCAAAAAGGGATGTTGGATTTTGTCAAATGCTTTTTCAGCATCTATTGAGATGATCAATTGATTTTTCCCTTTCGAGTTTTTAATGTGTTGTAATACATTGATTGTTTTTCTTATGTTGAACCATCCTTGCATGCCTGGAATGAACCCCACTTGGTCATGGTGTATGATTTTTTTAATGTGTCTTTGGATTCGATTTGCAAGTATTTTGTTGAGGATTTTTGCATCTATATTCATTAGGGAGATTGGCCGGTAGTTTTCCTTTTTTTGTAGCATCTTTGCCTGGTTTTGGTATTAGATTGATGTTAGCTTCATAAAATGAGTTAGGTAGTGTTCCATTTTTTTCAATGTTTTGAAAGAGTTTGAGTAAGATTGGTGTCAGTTCTTTCTGGAAAGTTTGGTACAATTCCCCTGTGAAGCCATCTGGCCCTGGGCATTTATTTGTGGGAAGATTTTTGATGACTGATTGGATCTCTTTGCTTGTGATGGGTTGGTTGAGGTCTTCTATTTCTTCTCTGGTCAGTCTAGGTTGTTCATATGTTTCCAGGAAATTGTCCATTTCTTCTACATTATCCAGTTTGTTGCCATACAGTTGTTCATGATATCCTCTTATAATTTTTTTAATTTCTTCAGGATCTGCAGTTATGTCACCTTTTTCATTCATTATTTTGTTTATATGGGTCTTCTCTCTTTTTGATTTTGTCAGTCTAGCTAGGGGCTTGTCAATCTTGTTGATCTTCTCAAAGAACCAACTTTTGGTGATATTTATCCTTTCTATTGTTTTTTTGTTCTCTATGTCATTTATTTCTGCTTTAATCCTTGTTATTTCTTTTCTTGTACTTGGTTTAGGATTGGTTTGCTGTTCATTTTCTAGCTTCTTCAGTTGATCCATTAGTTCTTTGATTTTGGCTCTTTCTTCCTTTTTAATATATGCGTTTAGTGCTATAAATTTCCCCCTTAGCACTGCTTTTGCTGCATCCCATAGGTTTTGGTATGTTGTGTTCTCATTTTCATTCGTCTCTATATATTTAGCAATTTCTCTTGCTATTTCTTCTTTAACCCACTGATTGTTTAGGAGTGTGTTGTTTAACCTCCAGGTATTTGTGAATTTTCTAAGTCTCTGATGGTTATTGACTTCTAATTGTATTCCATTGTGGTCAGAGAATGTGCTTTGAATAATTTCAATCTTTTTAAATTTATTGAGGCTTGTTTTATGTCCCAGCATATGATCTATTCTGGAGAAAGTTCCGTGAGCACTAGAAAAGTATGTGTATCCTGGTGATTTGGGATGTAATGTCCTGTAGATGTCTGTTAAATCTAATTCATTTATCAGATTGTTTAGGTTTTCAATTTCCTTATTGGTCTTCTGTCTGGTTGATCTATCTATAGGAGAGAGTGATGTGTTGAAGTCTCCCACAATTATTGTGGAAACATCAATTGCTTCCTTTAGTTTTGCCAATGTTTCTCTCATGTATTTTGTGGCACCTTGATTGGGTGCATAGACATTTACGATTGTTATTTCTTCTTGTTGAATTGCCCCTTTTATTAGTATGTAGTGGCCTTCTTTGTCTCTCAAAACATCCCTGCATTTGAAGTCTATTTTATCTGAGATTAATATTGCTACACCTGCTTTCTTTTGGCTGTAGCTTGCATGAAATATTTTTTTCCATCCTTTCACTTTCAGTTTCTTTGTGTCCCTGTGTCTAAGATGAGTCTCTTGTATGCAACATATTGATGGTTCATTTTTTTTGATCCATTCTGCGAATCTATATCTTTTAATTGGAGAGTTTAATCCATTTACATTCAACGTTAAAACCGTGAAGGCATTTCTTGAATCGGCCATCTTATCCTTTGGATTATGTTTGCCATATTTTTCCCTCTCTCTATTAATATCCTTTATTGTACCCATACCGAATCTCTTTAGTAATGAACCTTTCTCCAAGTCTCTCTGTCCTGTCTTTGTTTCTCTGTCTGTAGGGCTCCCTTTAGTATCTCCAGTAGGGCAGGTCTCTTGTTAGCAAATTCTCTCAGCATTTCTTTGTCTGTGAAAAATTTAAGCTCTCCCTCAAATTTGAAGGAGAGCTTTGCTGGATAAAGTATTCTTGGCTGGAAATTCCTCTCACTCAGAATTTTAAATATATCGTGCCACTGCCTTCTTGCCTCCATGGTGGCTGCTGAGTAGTCACTACTTAGTCTTATGCTGTTTCCTTTGTATGTGGTGAATTGCTTTTCTCTTGCTGCTTTCAGAACTTGCTCCTTCTCTTCTGTGTTTGATAGTGTGATCAGTATATGTCTCGGAGTGGGTTTTTTTGGATTTATTCTATTTGGAGTTCGCTGAGCATTTATGATTTGTGTATTTATGTTGTTTAGAAGATTTGGGAAGTTTTCCCCAACAATTTCTTTGAATACTCTTCCTAGACCTTTACCCTTTTCTTCCCCTTCTGGGACACCAATGAGTCTTATATTCGGACGTTTCATATTATCTATCATATCCCTGAGGTCCATTTCGAGTTTTTCAATTTTTTTCCCCATTCTTTCTTTTATGCTTTCATTTTCCATTCTGTCATCTTCCAGGTCACTGATTCGTTGTTCAACTTCCTCTAGTCTTGTACTATGAGTGTCCAGAATCTTTTTAATTTGGTCAACAGTTTCTTTAATTTCCATAAGATCATCCATTTTTTTATTTAGTCTTGCAATGTCTTCTTTATGCTCTTCTAGGGTCTGCTTGATTTCCTTCATATCCCGTACTATGGTCTCATTGTTCATCTTTAGTTCTTTGAGTAGCTGCTCTAGGTGCTGTGTCTCTTCTGGTCTTTTGATTTGGGTGCTTGGGCTTGGGTTATCCATATCGTCTGGTTTTTTCATATGCTTTATAATTTTCTGTTGTTTTTGGCCTCGTGGCATTTGCTGAACTTGATAGGGTTCTTTTAGGGTTTGTAGACCAGTTGAAGTCCTTATCTCTAATTTATCAGATCTACAGCTTCGTGGAGTACACTTTCTCTAACTAACCAGCAGGTGGCGTCCACGAGCCACCTGTTCTCCACAAGCCAGATCTCCCCTGCTTAGCCTTTTTGGTGAGTGGGGGAGTGAGTCTTGTGGGGCCCAATTGGTGTACCAAGCTTGCGTGTGTAGTTGGTGTTGCCTGCCCTGTATGTGGGGCGTGTTTCTGGGCAGTCGGGGAGGGGGGGTGGCCCTAACAATCAAATCTCCCTGATGATGCTAGAGTTTTAAAGCTGCTGCAATAGTCTAATCCTTCAGTTCAGTCCTGCCACAGTTTGTCTCTGCCACTGACCCACAAGTCTTTGGTATTGGCGTATGGCTCCTGAGACTTGCAAGTGGGCCCCTCTTCCAGGCTGTGCACCCCGGGTCCTCTGTTGAGGGATGACTGTGCTATGTCACAGGTGAGTGCCATCCCCCCAGGGCAGTTCTGGGCTGCTGGGCTGTGTAGGGAGGCTCCCAGTCTGCTCAAATGATGGCTGAATGGGGCTCTGTTAATTCACACTGCTTCCCCTTCCCAGCTCTGGGACATTCAGCTGAGGTTGCAGGGAAGGCTAATGTCCACGCCCAGTTTTGTGGTGTGTGCCTGTTATTTGAAGCACTTCCGTCACACTGGGTTGTCTGGGGCAGCTCTGGGCTATGGGACTGGCGATGGGCAGGAGTGTTTCCTGTCCACCAGGATGGTGGCTGTGAGCGGACACCCCCCTTTTCTTGGGAAGTTGTGTTGTTTAGTGAATTTTCTCAGCCACTGGATTATTGCCTTTTGTCTCAGAGCTCTCTTAGTTCTGCTCTTGACTTGACGTGCCCAAATTTCAATTCTTTGAAGCTTTCTGTATTGAGCTTCTTAGAGTAATTGTTTTAGAAAAAGCAAAAAGGATTAAAAAAAAAAAAAAACGGCCCTCCTCAGAGATCTAATGGGTTATTGAAATGCTAATAGACAAAGCAACCAGGGCCATTAAGGAAAGGTGCACAGGGCAGAGAGATCAGCTTTGCTTCGGGATTTGCATATGCGCCTCAAGGCCTGATCTCCGCCCTTCCCCTTTCTGTGTTCACCAGAACTCCAAAAATCCTCTGCTTTTATTTTGGAGTTTTTCGTGTTGTTTTTTTTCTATGCCTGTCTCCTCTCTGCTGGGCTGGCTGCTTTCAGAGTCTCTGGTGTCTGGTCTCAGTCTATCTATGGTTGGAGTTTGAATCAGTAGAATGAGTTTCCGATAAGAGCAGCGACTGCAATTCTCCCTTCTCCTTCCCGGAGCTGACAGCCCCTCCTCCCCCGGGACTGAGCCTGGCAGGGAGGGGCGCGGGTCCCCTGGCTGCAAAAACTTACAGATTTCGCTGATCTCAGCAGTTCCACGTTTTCATGAGTGTTGTATGAAGTATGCCCAAAGACAGATTGCTCTGTGGTGTCCAGTCCACGCAGTTCCTGGCTTTTTACCTACTTTCCTGGAGGAGTAACTAAAACATACAGCTCACCAGTCTGCCATCTTGCCCCGCCTCTCCCCCTTTACTTTTAATTGGTCTGTTAAGACCTTCTATCTCTTCCAGAGTCAGTGTAGGTTTTTTGTGTTTCTAGGAATTTATTTATTTCACCTAGGTTTTCTAATTTGTTGGCATACAGTTGTTCATATTATCCTCTTAAGATACTTTTTATTTCTATGTGGTCAGTAGTAATGTTCCCCTTCTCGTTTCTGATTTTATTTATATGCATCTTCTCTATTTTTTGTAAGTCTAGAAAGAGGTTTGCCAATTTTATTGATCTTGTAAAATAACCAGATTTTGGTTTGGTTAATGCTCTCTATTTTATTAGTCTCTATTTCATTTATTTTTGCTGTAATCTTTGTTCTTTCTTTCTTTCTGCTTGCATTTTGTTTCGTATGCTGTGCTTTTTCTAGTTTTTACTGGTATGCAATTAGGTCTTTGATTTTAGCTCTTTTTCTCTTTTTCAATGTAAGCATTTAGGGCTATAAATTTCCCCCTCAGTGCTTTCACTGCACCTATAAGTTTTGATAAGTTATGTTCTCATTTTCATTTATCTCAAGATATTTACTGATCTCCTTTGTAATTTCATCTTTAATCCATTGATTGTTTAAGTGTGTGTATTTAGCTTCCATATATTTGTGGATTTTCAAGTTCTCTGCCTGTTATTTATTCCCAGCTTCATTCTGTTGTGTCAGTGAAGATGCTTTGTGTAATTTCAATCTTTTAAAATTTATTGAAACTTGTTTTGTGATTGAACATATGGTCTATCTTGGAGAATGATCCATGTGCACTTGGGAAGAATGTATAGCCTGCTGTTTTGGGGTGCAATGTTCTGTATATATCTGTTAGGTCTAGTTATCATATTATTAATGATCTTCTGTCTAGATATTCTATCTGTTGATGAGAGTGGTGCATTGAAATCTCCAACTTTTAATTAGTGGTGTCTATTTCTCTCTTTAGTTTTGCCAATGTTTGCTTCATTCATTTTTGGACACAGTGGTTAGTTGCATAAATATTTATGATTGTTATTTCTTCTTGGTGGATTGTCCCTTTTATTAATATATATAGTGCCCTTCTTTGTCTCTTGTAACAGGTTTTGACATAAGGTCTATACTAAGGGTAGTTAGTATAGCTATCCCAGCTCTTTTTTGGTTACTAGTTGCGTTAAATATCTTTTTCCAACCTTTCACTTTCAGTCTATTTTTTCCTTTGGGTCTAAGTGAGTCTCTTGTAAACAACATATTGTTGGATCATGCTTTTTTATCCATTCTGTCAATATGTGTCTTTTGATCACAGCATTTAATCCATTAACATGTTATTACTATAAAGGCAGTATTTCGGCCATTTTGTCCTTTTGTTTTTACATGTCATATACATTTTTCTATCTTTTCTATTATTTATAATAATGAATGCTATTATTATAGCATTTAGAGCCTGTGTTTAACTGTTTCAAGTTTCTCAGTTCCTCTGCATGAGATTCTTGCCCTTGATATGCAGTACAATTTTTAAGATCTCCCTTCTTGCCTGTAATTTTTTCACTTTCAGGAGAAAGCTTCTTTTCTTCTATTCCTTCTCTGGAGATCTTGATCTGTTCTATTTGTTTTTGTGCAGAATCTTCTCCCCAGTGCCTACGATTTTTTTAAATTCTCCCCCTCACTCTGTATATCCTTCTCATTATACTTTTTACAGTTCTGGGGCCTGTTCTGTCTTATAGCATTTCAATTCCCCTGCTCCCTCCCCCCTTTTTCCCATGAGAATTTTCTGCCTCTGGTTTCTTCCTTGTTAGGATATCCCACCCTGAAGAGCCAGATAGGGTCAATCCAGAAAGATGTATTTTATGTTTACTTGGTCCAGCAAATAGAGACTGGATTGAGTGTGTGTACTCTTGCCAACAGTTCTGCTGTGGTCTCTTTTTCCCCAGGGAACACTTTTGCATGTGGCACTCCTCAGCCACTGTTGTTCCATCCTGTGTCCCTGCAGACATGGGTCCCTGTGCCTGGAAATGCATGGGGTTCTAACTTGCTGCCACGAGTGACTCTATGGTGTGCATCTGTGGCAGGAGAGACCTGGGCCATGCTGTCTCTGTGCAACTCCCAAGCTGTACAGCACCAAGTGAGGGGGAGTGATCTGGACTGGGAGATCTGAGAAATTTCCTGATTTCAGTGTTTTTTTCCTTTTTTTCCATTCAGCATTTTTGGAGTCCTTCTCCAGTCTCTGTCATACTCCAGATGTCCAAACAAGTGGGATTTGTCTTTTTATGATTCCAAGGAATGTCTTACATTGTCATGTTGATGATGTCCACCAACCCCATGCCTTCTGTACTGTCTTAGACCAATGCAGGATGACATTATCATACTTAACAAAATTAAAAGTAATTACTTAATATTATTGGAAAGCCAGTACTCTGAACATATTTTGGTACTTATTCTAAGCTAGACATTATGCTCATCACTTTATTTAGACCATCTCATTTAATCCCTACATAAAACTTATAGGATATTGATATTGTCCCCTTTTCATCAATGAGAATACTAAAGCTCCAGAGGTTAAGCAGCCTGCCCACACTTAACAAAGCTTATAGGTTTATGTACTTCACAAACACATGCTCTTAATTCTGATGTACTTTTGGGCTACTAATCTCCAGGTTATGAATTCCTTGAGGACAAGAGCCACAGTTGCTTCAGTAGAACTTAGCACAATATTTAATAAACACTATTTTGTTAAATATCCATAGAATTTCCATATCTGCCAACTACTGTTAAAACTAGTGCATGTAAGAACAAAGGAGTTTGCTGTGTCCACTGCCAAATCCCTCTGAGACTGAACATCAGAGATAAAAGGAAAATTAGAGTTTATTTTATTAAATTCTATGCCTCCAACAACACTTTTTATGGACCCTCTTCACCAGAAGTGGCTCTTATTAAAATACATGTCTCTGTGCCTTATCCTAGCCTTGTAAAATCATAAAACAGGAGTAGAACCTAAATCTTCATTTTAACAAATGCACATTAAGAGTGAGAAACACTGAAGTCTGCAATGTTGCTTTTCAAAGGGAGTCCACAGAACAGCAGTACTAGCTTCAAGAGGGAGCTTGTTAGAAAATCAGTATCCTGAACCTCCCTTGAGTATCATAATCCACTGAAACAAAGGTCTATTTTAATATAATACTATGTGCATTCATGTTTGTGAAATCCTTTGAGATATACCAGGTTGACATGCTCCTTAAAAAGTGATGGTCTAGTCCTTCCACACCACATTTGTTAAGGCAATTGCTAATTGCCAGTAAAGAAAAAAAACATCAGCAAACTTCATATAACTACAACTTGTGTCTCTGTCACTCACTCTGCTCCAATTAGCCTGGCTATTTTGTTTCTCTGGAACATTCCAAATTGTATCTTCTCCTCAGGACCTTTGCACGTTCTGACTGTTTCTGTCTCGATGCCCTTCCCTTGGGTGTATGGCTCACTCTTTCTCAAGATTTAAACCGCTGGCTTGATGTCCCTTCTCAGAAACCCTTTGCCTAATTTAATGTTGCTTTCCAGCAGTCGCTCACTATTACAGTGATTTGAATAATTTCCTTCAATGCATTTGTCACTATATGAAGTTATCCCATGTATTTGTTTACTTGTTGATACTGTGTCTGCTCCACTAGAATATAGGCTGCATGTGAGTGGGAAACTTGCCTGTGTTACTGAATTTCCATCCCCAGTGCTTAGGACAAAGCCTATGAGGAAGTAAATCTTCCGCAAATATATGTCAAATGGACAAATAAAATAAAAGGTGTATTATTACCAGTCATAACCCCCTCACTTGAATTATTATAAGCTTCCCTTCCCTTAAGTATAGGCAGCTGTCAAGACTGATTTCCTACATCAGTTGTAGATGGTTGTAGAAGATTGGAATATATTTTGAATGGAAGTAGAGGTACCATACTACGTACCTTCAAGTATTTGAAATCCTGTCAGAAGTACGTTGAGATATACAGGTCTACATACTCCTTAATAAGTGATGGTCCAGTCCTTCTACACCAAAGTTCTTAAGGCAAATGATCCATTGCCAGTAAAGGACAACAAGAGCAGCAGACTTCATCTAACTACAACTCATGTAAGAGTGAGGTGTGTGTGACAAAATCAACTTGAATCCTGGGTATAGCAAATACTTACAGCATTGTAGCTTAACATTTTGAGGGTACAGCTTAGGATTTATGAAGTTGGAGAAAGGTCAAATAAGAGCAGTGAGACTCAGATTTGGTGATACTTTTGTACCTTGTGGAAAAAAAAATGCATTTAAATTTCCCTAGGTTTTCCTGGAGTTCTAATCCATAGTTCTTGATAATTTTTTGGAGGACAGAGGTTAAAAACAAAAACAAAAACAAAAACAAAAACATTTAAACTGTTATTTAAAAATTTTAGACATTTCTTTCTTGAATTTTTAAGTGAAAATGAAAGAGGGTAGCTGGTCTTTCACTCTTCCTTTCTGGCATAAGATTATGAAGAAGAAGGAGGAGAATGAGGAGAAGGAAGCAGAGGAAAAGAAAAAAAAAAAAAGCATTTGGAATATGTTTTCCTTGATGAACTCATTACCTAAATTACTTGACAACTGAGATTATTTCACAATAAAAGACAGTCTTATGAAAATAGAGTCTATTGATCATGGTATTCTACAAAAGGAGATGAACCATTAGGGTCCATGTTATGGATCATTCTGAGAATGAGAAAGAAATCAGCATACCTTACAAAATTTGTTTGTAGGACCAACACATAGATCTTAACAATTAGTAATAGTTCTTAATTAAAGTGCTTTGCTATAGATTACTATTATATAAAATATGAAACTTCTTTATACAATGATGTCAATTTCTTATCTTATTGCAGAAGGAAGTTTTTGAAATAAGTATACTGTATTTATTTTTGCCATTTGCAGAGCAGAGCTACTTTAATTTTTGCCTGTGTTTTGTTTTGTTTTGTTTAATAGAATGTGAAATAAAAATGCTTTGCAATCCTTAGGTAGTCAGTTTTAATTAGGCAATTTTTGTCCTTCCACAATTAATACTATATCACTACTACTACTAATTTATATCAACTGAGCAGAAAGTGAAGTATAGGTGTTTCTGTTATCTAATAAATGTAATTAATATACTAAAAATTACCTAGAAGCTTCAAAGCATGGGGAAAAATTGCTTAGGCCCTAACAGATATAGTTTTAGTTCCAGACAGAGCTGGTCTTAAAATCCAAATCTGCTACATAGTAGCCATGTTACACCATAGAGGTAGAACTAGTTAACATTGGAGTCCAGCCTAGAATCTAAGGGTTTTCATCATTAATTGAGAAAAGAGTGTCACTGCAGATGATAGAAACCTGTCCTGTGTGTATCTACCTCAAAGGCCAGTAATAAGATACATGAATAATTAATTCAGAGTGTTTTGCATAGTAATACCACTACCTCTAACAGGCTTTTTATATTGATTAAGTTATAAACGACAGAAACTCAAATTATATTGTTTCCTTTTAGACCTAAATACTTACGGAAAACAACTTCTAGAACTGTTGATTTCCAAAGTAGCCACATGGTGGCAGACTTCATCCAAGGAAAACTGTAGGTTTCTAAACCTACAGTTATCATATTTTACTCTTCTTAAGATGATCTGTAAAATCCAAAAGTTCAAAAAATTAAGTCCGGGACAAGTACTATATCCTACTTAGCTTTAGAGTCTCAAAACCTCGAAATAAAGAGTTTTCTTTCAGCATGGGATGATTCTACCTCATTAATAGATGAGAGCCTCTTTCTCATGTCCAAGATACTCTGTAGGGTGGAAGAAGGCACTCATTTTCTTTCATTTTTTTCTTCTCTGACCCTCTTCTTTTTCAGTCAGACAGAGAAACGCTCTGTCTAATAGCAAAAATCGGTTACTGGTTCAGAACGTGGGTATTGGGGTTCAAATGGAAAAGTTGAAAGATTCTTATTCTGGCTCTTCTACTCAGTGTTGGGTGGCCTTGGGCAAGTTTCCTAATAATTTCTTGCTTCAATTTTCTTAATAGCAAAATAGGAATAGTAAAAGGATTTGTCTAAAAGGGTTGTTGTGAGACTCAAATGTGTATTCAGTGAAATTAGAAGAGGACTTGCACATGGTAAACACAGGATACATGCTGTTGTTATGGTTACTATTCCTTATCTTAACAAAAGGAAAGCAAAGAATGAAGGGCTCTTAAGCTTATCACATACACATGAAAATTGAGAAAATATCATCACAGAGTAATTTCCATCTGCATAATTTGTGGAATAGGGCAGTGTAGTTTATTTGCATATGGGATTATTTTCTAACTTTCTCAGACTTGACAGTGGAAAAGAGGAGAATGATTGGCCCTGGAAGTTATGGGAAAAAATAAAAAGCCAGAAAAATAATGGCCAGTGAGGAATAGGGATTGTCAGTTGGGATTATCAGTTGAAATTGTATATTTTCTTCAATTTTTCTTATTCAGCCTGAGAAGGACTATAATAAAATCTCAGAATTTGAATTTAAATAGCCA
Source organism: Choloepus didactylus (assembly GCF_015220235.1). Classification (NCBI taxonomy): domain Eukaryota; kingdom Metazoa; phylum Chordata; class Mammalia; order Pilosa; family Megalonychidae; genus Choloepus; species Choloepus didactylus. Next base: position 137,062,534 of record NC_051309.1, on the reverse strand, counting down.
TTAGCTCATCATGAAGGGAGATAAAAATAAATATATTTGTCCTTTTCTTCCTTCACTCTTTCATTTATTTTTCCATCTGTTTATACTAGAAACATTTATGGGATCCACTTATGTCATAGAAACTACTGAGAGCTGACTGTTTTATCTCTATGTATGTAGTTTGAGCACACACAAACATCATGGCTTAATGATGAGAAAATTACAGAAAACTATAGGAGAATTGAAAAAGCCGAGACAGTGTAGGAGCCAATTCAACATGTTTGTATATACCCTCTACAAAGCCATTACATAAAACATACCATTTTAATCCTATAATTGAACATTTAGAAACTTATTATGTGGCATAATGAATTAAGTTATATTTATAAAAATTGTGGCATTCTTCATGTTCCCTGTATTTTAATGATTGAGCACTAAACATCGAAAAAATCCTAAATATAAATCATTTGTGTTCTTTCCCTCAATACATTTTACTAGAATTGCACTATTACCTATTTTAAAGATACAATTTTCTTCCTTTAATTAAAAGTTTTCTTAGAAAACTCAAAGCACATATGACTATATCTCCCATTAAGTTCTCATATTCTACCACTTTTCATTTTGCTTCCCCAGAGTAATTTTCCCTAACAAGCTGTCAATTTTTCCTTACTTAGGTGTAAGACAGCTACCTCTTTCCCATTGCACTGCAACCTCCTCTAATATAGACTTATCTTCTCATACGAGGATTATTGCAATAATTAACCTTCAAAGTGGAGTTTACAATGTTAGAACTTTTATTATTTTTAATATTATCCATTAAAGATGTATATTATTTGGTTTTATAATATATTAATATGGTATTAAAGGTACTAGAGAAACAACTCAAAGATATTAACATACTGATAGCACTTGACTCCATAGGGTGCTAGCTGAAAAGGACTTTCTTTTTCATACCTGCTTATTCTATGAATCCTATCCACAGACTAAAATCTCCCAATCATTTGGGGAAAATCTTGAGTGGGTTGCAAATATTTTTCTGGTATACTTGAGTATTTTCAAGTCCAATCCAGTCATATAAAAAACTTCAGACTCTTCCAATTTAAAGCCTTTCTTCTAGCTCCATCTTGAACCTCAAATGTGCACACATGCCATAGTTGGCTACTTCTCTTCCCTTCGTTCTACCCCAATTTGCCCAACTCTCTTTCCTCTGGTTTTAGGAGAAGGAGGAGGAGCAGCAATAAAGGACAGAAAATGTCTTACTTGAGTGGCAGAACTGTAGGCAGAGTGAGACAGATTTCCATAGCTGCCTCTATTTCCAGGCTCCCCCACAGACTCCTTGCTATCAGCCTCCAGCTGAAGTTCTCTGTTTGGGTGATGCCTTTTCCAGCATCTCATCCATCCCACTATTCACTCAACATTTACCTTAATGCTTTCTCAGCTGAGGCCACCTGTCAGGAGCTCCTTTTGAATGCATATTATTCAAGTCTCCTCACCTCCATCTAGGTGTCCACATATTACATGGAGAATATGCCCTTGTTTTTGTGTTTCTCTGTCGGTAGAAGAACAGTTCACTCCCTGAGCTAAGCTGAAACACTCACTCTAGAAAGAACCCCTTGATTTCACACTTTCTTACTCAAATTCTGGAGCACGCATACCTACCCCTCTCTCTCAGTTGGCCTAAGGTGAAGTGACAGACTGTCCTCTCCAATATTGAGGAGGTAGGGAACAGGGTAAAGCAAAACACTCAGGGGCTCTTCAAAATTCAACTTCAAATTCACCCTTTGTCTTCTCTTTCGTAGGGTAGGTGTGGGCCATGAGCTAATGCTGACAGAGACAGATCCACAGTGTTCTGTGTAGGCTGTCTATTATCTCACTTTAGAAAGTGAGTGTCTTAAGGGTTTACTAAATCCATCTCAGCCTTGGGACTTTGATGAAATTCCAATACCATACAAGTGTTATATTTAAACTTCTTTCTATACATATTTAGATTTCATTACACTGAAAGTGATGTGCCATAAAAATATTTTAGACTACTGATGTAGTAGCCAGTACAGTGAAGCTTCACCTCACACTACGTAGCATTGCATCTTTCTTTGCTTCATCTCCTTTTTTCCATCACCCTCATTTTTCTGTGTTTTCACCTCCAAAATAAAGGGTCAGCACATGATCTTAACCTTTGGTTCAACATTCTAAAGAATCTAAGCCAAATCCCTTTTTCATATGCCTAAAATTATGCAATATCTACAATACCTATTAGGTTCTTGGCATTCATTTCTCCTTTCTTATCTTATATGTACTGTTATTCACCCTTTTCAAAAAGTTCCTCCATCAACCAGCTTCTTTAGGTCGTAGATACTTTAGGTGAAAGTCTGTATTATTCTCTTTTCTTTTTAGCATATAGTCTAGTGTCATTATGCTCAAGAAACTAGATATAGATATAGACATGTAAAATTTTTTGAATAATGGATGCTGTTTCTATCTATTCAGTTATACTGATATTATCCATTAGCCAAAGATTCACTGCATTGAAACATTGAAAAAGAATTATTTTTCTTTGTTTTTGGACCCATAAATATTTACATATTTTGATAGTTTTAAATATCAAAGACAAAATCAAACATCTTTACTTAAACTACACTCTGTAGTTCTTTAATTCTTACTTAAAGGCCCTTAAATGAACCAGAAACAATTAAAAAGAGTAACATTTAGCAGGTAATGATAGTAAACCATATAAGGCTTAGGGTTTTCCAGTAATAAAATAGAAAAATGAGGCCTTTAGTAAGGCAAATTAAGAAGGCAGGTAAACACGTCAAAAAAGATAATTGCTCAATTACAAGGCATTAAATTTTTCCTGGCTTTGTTTATTCATTGCTGGTGGTTGAATTTCTAAATTCTGGAAAAGTATCAAAGGGCAAGAAAATGTTTTTTTTTTTTTTTTTTTTTTTTTAAAGTTGAGCTAGCTTAGACTTAGGGAATATATATTATGTTGGGTGGATGGTATTTCTTTTCTTTTCAATTAGCAAAGTTGTTCATTTGTAGAGCAATCATGAACAAAATACAAGATTCCCACACATCATCCCACCACTAACACAATGCATTAGTGTGGAACATTTGTTAAAATAGATGACAGCACATTTCATACTATTCACTATAGTTCACGGTTCAACTTAGGGTTCACTGCTTGAGCTTGTACAGTCCAATGTTTGCTTTTTTTTTTTTTTAATTTTTATTCTATTACCATATATACAACCTAACATGACCCCCTTTTTCTTTAACAGCTTTGTTGAGATACAATTCACATACCACAAAATTCACCCATTTAAAGTGCACAGTTCAATGGTTTTTAGTATAGTCACAGAGTTGTGCAGCTACCACCACTATCTTATTTTAGAACATTTTCATCACCCCCAAAAGAAACCTGTTGCCAATCAGTGGTCAGACTCCATTCCCTTCTCACTCCTGCCTGACACTAGGCAACCCCCAGTCTACTTCCTCTCTATATAAATTTGTCTGCTCTGGGCATTTCATTTAAATAGAATCCTACATTGTGTGTTTTGTTGTGATGGCCTTCCTCCACTTAGCATAATGTTTTCAAGGTTCATTTGTCATTACTTTCAACTCTTTTTATTGCCAGACAATATTGCATTGTATGGATATGCCACATTATGTTTACCCATTCATTGGTTGATGGACATTTGGGTTGTTCCCATCTTTTGGCTATAAGGAAACATGCTGCTGTGCAGATTTGTGTACAAGTTTTTGAGTGGATATAAGTTTTTATTTCTCTTGGATATATATCTAGAGTGGAATTGCTGGGTTATATGGTAATTCTACATTTAACAATTCTATGTTTAACCACCAAACTGTTTTCCAAAGTGAGTGCACCATATTACATTCCCACCAGCAATGCATGAGGGTTCCAATTTCACCACATCCTCGTTATCACTTGTTGTCTGTCTTTTTTTTGTAATTGAGATTGTTCACACCATACAATTATCCAAAGATCCAAAGTGTACAATCAATTGCCCCTGATACCGTCATACAACTGTGAATCCATCACCACAATTAACTTTTTTTTTCAATTTTTAGAACATTTTCTTTACTCCAAAAAAGAAATAAAGACAAAAAAAAAGAAACTCAAATCCTCCCGTACCCTAACCACCCCCCCTCCATTGTTGACTCGTAGTATTGGTATAGTATATTTGTTACTATTGATGAAGAATGTTAAAATACTACTAACTGTTGTATATACTTTGTACTAGGCATATTTTTTCCTATATGCCCCTCTTTTATTAACTTCTAGTTATAGTGTCATACGTTTGTTCTGGTTCATAAGAGAGATTTCTAATTTTTGTACAGTTAATCATGCACATTGCCAACCACAAGGTTCACTGTTTTATACATTCCCATCTTTTAACCTCCAACTTTCTTTCTGGTGATATACGTGATTCTGAGCTTCTCCTTTCCACCACATTCATGCACCATTCAGCACTATCAGTTATTCTCACAACATGCTACTGTCACCTCTGTTCATTTCTAAATATCTAAGTTTAATCTAGTTGAACATTCTGCTCATAAGAAGCAACTGCTCCCCATTCTTTAGCCTTGTTCTAAATCCTGGTAACTTATAGTTCATGTCTATGAGTTTACATATTATAATTAGTTCATATCAGTGAGACCCTGTAATATCTGTCCTTATATGTCTGACTTATTTCACTCAGTATAGTGCCCTCAAGATTTCTTCATCAACCCATTTTTTAAGACGGTTTTGTTCACATACCATACATTCCGTCCTAAGTAAATAATTGATGGTTCCCTGCATAGTCACGTATTTATGTATTCACCACCCTCACCATTATCTATATAAGGACATATTCATTTCTTCCACAAAGCAGAAGGGAGAGTCAAAGAAGGTAGAGAGACAAAAGAAAAAGAAAAAAGATAGAGAAAGAAAAAATAAAACAAAACAAAAAAAAAACAGAAACAAACATGACAGCTAGGAGGCAACAAAAGGAAAGATAGCATTAACCTAAAGTAGAATAAAGAGTCAGACAACATCACCAATGCCAAGAGTCCCATACCCCTCCCTATGTCCTCCTCTTATATGCATTCAGCTTTGGTATATTACCTTTGTTACATTAAAGGAAGCATAATCAATGTTTCTGTTAATTATAGTCTTCTAGTTTGCATTGATTGTATTTTTCCCCCAATGCCTCCCTATTTTTAATACCTTGCAAGGTTGACATTCATTTGTTCTCCCTCATGAAAAAAACATATTTGTACATTTTATCACAATTGTTGAGCACTCTAGGTTTCACTGAGTTATACAGTCCCAGTCTTTAACTTTCCTCTTTCCTTCTGGTGTCCCACATGCCCCTAACCTTCCTCTTTCAACCATATTCATAGTCATCTTTGTTCAGTGTACTTACATTACTGTGCTACCATCACCCAAAATTGTGGTCCAAACCTCTCACTCCTGTCTTCTCCTATCTATCTGTAGTGCTCCCTTTAGTTATTTCCTGTAGAGCAGCTATCTTGTTCACAAACTTTGTCATTATCTGTTTGTCAGAGAATATTTTAAACTCTCCCTCATATTAGAAGAACAGTTTTGCTGGATATAGGATTCTTGGTTGGTGGTTTTTCTCTTTCAGTATCTAAAATATATCACACCACTTCCTTCTTGCCTCCATGGTTTCTGCTGAGAAATCCAGAGATAGTCTTATCAAGCTTCCTTTGTATGTGATGGATCGCTTTTCTCTTGCTGCATTCAGGATTCTCTCTTTGTCTTTGATGTTTAATAATCTGAATATTAAGTGTCTTGGCATAGGCCTGTTCAGATCTATTCTCTTTGGGTATGCTGTGCTTCTTGGATCTGTAATTTTATGTCTTTCACAAGAGATGGGAAATTTTCATTGATTATTTCCTCTATTATTGCTTCTGCACATTTTCCCTTCTCTTCTCCTTCAGGGACATTCATGACACATATATTCCTGTTTCATGTTGTCGTTTAATTCCCTGAGACATTGTTATTTCTCCATTCTTTTCCCCATCTGTTCTTTTGTGTGTAGGCTTTCAGGTTTCTTGTTCTCCAGCTCCTGAGTGTTTTCTTCTGCCTCTTGAGATTTGTTGTTGTATGTCTCCATTGTGTCTTTTCATCTCTTGTGTTATGCCTTTCATTTCCATAGATTCTTCCTGTTGTTTTTTTGAACTTCTGATTTCTTCCTTATGTACACCCAGTGTTTTCTCTACATTCTTCATCTATTTTGCCATATCTTCCCTAAACTTTTTGAATTGATTTAGCAATAGCAATAGCTGTTTCAATTCCTGTATCTTAGTTGAAGTGTAAGTTTGTTCCTTTGACTGGGCCATAATTTCATTTTTCTTAGTGTAGGTTGTAGTTTTCTGTTGTCTAAGCATCTGGCTTCCTTGATTACCCCAATCAGGTTTTCTCAGACCAGAAAAGGCTCAGGTTCCAGAAAGAGGAAATATTCAGTATCTGGTTTCCCTGAGGGTGTGTCTTAGAAGATTGAGACACCCTGTGAGGCCTCAAGTGGCTGTGCTTTTCCTAACCAGCCCAGCAGGTCAGTCTGTAGCTCCTGACTGTTGTAAGTAGGTGTGGCCCATGACTGTTTCCCCCCCCAGGCTCTGGGGTCTGGTTCTGAATGGAAGGCGGGTAGTAAAAGTGGGCACCACTTCTTTCCTCTTAGGTAAGATACACCTCCTGGGGAGTTTTCACTTGCATTTAAATAGGTTCTTTGTCTCTCTGACTCCACTATCTCCACCCTTGTCTGGGTCAGAGTGCTGGGAGCTGAAAATGGCTGAGGCTTTCTCCTTTTATCCTCTCAGGTTGTGAGAGAGAAAAAGGAACAGAAAGCCCCCTTTGAGGGACAGTCCATGGCCCCCAGTTTCACCCACCAGCCAGAGATAGCACCTGGTATTCTGGGCTACCCCTCCTGAGACAGAGAAGTCCCCTGGCTCTTCAAGGTCTGTGTGCTGGTTTGGACATATGATGTCCCCCAAAAGGCCATGTTCTTTGATGCAATCTTGTGGTGGGAGATGTATTTAGTATTGATTAGATTGGAATCCTTTGATTGAGCATTTCCATGGACATGTGACTCAATCAACTGTGAGTGAAACATTTGACTGGATAATTTCCATGGAGGTGTTACCCCACCCATTCAGGGTAGGTGTTAATTGGATCACTAGAGTACTTTAAAAAGAGCCACACAGGCCCAGACTCTTGGTATAGCCAAGAGGAACACTTTGAGGAACACACAGGTCTTGAGAGAGGAGCTGTAGCTGAGACAGACATTTTGAAAATAGCCATTGGAAGCTGATGCAGACATTTTGGAGAACGCCATTTTGAAACACAACCTGAGAGCAAGGAGACACCAGCCACGTGCCTTCCCAGATAACAGGTTTTCCGGACACCATTGGCCATCCTCCAGTGAAGGTACCCAATTGTTGACACATTACCTTAGACACTTTATGGCCTTAAGACTGCAACTGTATAACCAAATAAACCCCCTTTTATAAAAGTCAATCCATTTATGGTGTTTTGCATTCCAGCAGCATTAGCAAACCAGAGTCAGTCAAACAGCCTCTGTCTACTTGTTGGGGATTTGCAGCTTGCATTGAGCAGTCCATGTTGCCAATTAAAACCCCAGTTGGAGCTGGACTGAGGTATATTTGCTTGTTCAGAGAGTGCTGCTCTCATCACAGTGAGGCTTTGCTGTTTGGGCTGCCATGGGGGTAGGGGGCTTCCAGCTCAGGTCTTCAGTGTCTGCTCAAGATTCCACGCTGCAGTCTCAGGCATTACTCCCAATCCAGGTTGGCGCACAATGTGTGGACAGTCTCGGTTGTCAGTTATTCCAGATCATTTACTAGTTGTTCCTGATTGTTTATTAGTTGCTTCAGGGAGACTAACTTCCACTCCTCTCCATGCCACCCACATGTCCCCTTTAAACCACATTCAGACATATATTTCAATGCTCTTAACTACATTACAATGTTGTGCTACCATCACCACCATCCATTACCAAAATGTTTCCATCATTCTAATAGAAACCCTGTACATTTTAAGCCTAACTTCCTATTCCCTATCCCCACTGTATTCCCTGGTAACCTATATTCTAGATTCTATCTCTATGAGTTTGCATATTCTAATTCATCCATTATCAGTGAGTTCATACTATATGTGTCTTTTTGTGTCTGACTTATTTTACTCAACAGGATGTCTTCAAGGTTCATACATGTTGTTGCATGTATCAGTATTTCTTTTTTTATGTTTGAATAATATTCTATTGTGCATATATATCACATTTTGTTTATCCATTCATTGTTTTATGGACACTAGGTTTGCTTCCATCTTTTGACAGTTGTGAATAATGCTGCCATGAATGTTGGTATACAAATATTGTTTGAGTTCATGCTTTCAATTCTTTTTGGAATATACCTAGTAGTGGGATTGCCAGGTCAAATGGTAATTCTATACTTAACTTTCTGTGGAACCACCAAACTGTCTTCCATAGTGGCTGCATTAGGGTGGATGGTATTTTGACACAATTCATGGCTTAGTATCCAGAAATGTTAGTACACTTAAAATGCAAAAATTGGGCATTAGTATTGGGAGACATCTTCAAAATAATCTAATCCAATCTACACATGAGGTACCTAAGGCAGAGAAAGGTAAAGTGATGAATCAAAACCATACATCTAGTAATTGGAAGAATCAGTTTTAGAATTCAAGGATCTTTACACTTCATCATTATTTGTTCCATTATTACTTTAATATATTATTTTAGGACTAAAGTTATCTTTAAAATTAATATAATGCAACTTTCAAGTTGGTGATGCCAAATTTTAGAAATGAGATTTAGAAAATTTAAGAAAAGACCGTACACTGAAGCAGTTTTAAAGTAATACAATTTTTAGAGAACTGTCTTAGAGTGAACAAATATTTGTAACATAATATTTTAAGGATATACTTTGTAAAGATAAGGTGAACGATGCAATTAGTGAATATATTATGCCTATAAATTGTCTTTAAAATCAAATAGTATTTATTTAATAAATACATGAAATTTTTAATAAAATTTAGTTAAAAAAAAAGAAAAAAGAGTAAGTTGATTATCTGTATAAGACTACCATCAATATACTAGAAGATTAGACCAGAGGCTCAGGAAGAGTGCTGATGATTTGGAATAGAAAATGAAGAACATGTGTCTAAAGGATGACTATACAACAATCTTCATAGCATAGTCACTATTTGAAAGTAGAATGGTGATATTTCATTGGATGACTTTTCAATAGTCTGTTTATTTTTAGTCTTTAGTTTTCATAGCATTGAAACATCTGACACTTGTATACAGTCCTGCCTATAGTTTCCTACATAGCGCACATCTGCCACATGGAGGACTCTTTCATTCATTCATTCATGCATTTAGCTTTTGTTGAGCACTTACTGTGTTGCCAGATACATCTGGGCACTGTAAATGAAGCAGTAAAGAAAACAGAAATTCTATTAGGAAAATGATATTCTAGTGGGGGAGACAGACAACTAGCTATATAAATAAGTAAACCTATAGTATATTAGATGCTAAAAATACTAAGGAGATAAAGTGCAAGGAAACTTTATGCATTTGCATATGATAATGCTTATTTGTATAAGACTAAATAAAATGGAATATACAATAGAATAGCATATATTTCTTGCAGTCTCTATGTTCTTATATGCTTTTAAACACATCCTGTGCACACAAACACTTGTATGTATTTTTTTACAATGGGATTATGCTATACATTTTTTTTGCAATTTTTTCAAACCTAACATACCATAGAGATTTTTTCAGGTTAGTTCATATAGATGTAGTACAGTATTTATAGGTCCACAATCTCTTACCTGAAACTCTTGGGACAAGATCTGTTTTGAAATTCAGATTTTGGGGGCAATTTTAGAAAGGTAATACAATGCACATGCTTTATATTGTTATAACATTTCCATTCTGGTCTTGGGCAGCAGCCCCAAATCAAACACATTAATATTTCTGCAGGGCTCCAAATGCATATTATACTAAATAGAAGAAACAAAGATTGTGAATTGATTCATGTCTAGTCAGGTCAGTTTTTATCTTCAAATGAGTTCATGTCAGATTTGCAGAAGAGATTGTGGATCTTTATATTCCCCAACTTTAAAATGTTGTTAATAAACTAAATATCTAAAAAGTGCACTGGGAAATGATGGATTGGATGAATCAGAGAGGAAGTCGGTTCAAAAGGCCAGAGAGTTCTCTGGAACCCTGGTGATCTCAAAAGTGGTGTGATGCTCCACAGAAGTAAAAGGTCTGCATAGTAATGGTTTTGCTCAACCTCTTTTGTGACTGTAAAATACAAGCCAGGCAGAGAGCCACATTCAGCTTCATGATCCAATCCTGACATGTATGCACCATAGTCATGCATTCTGTACACTCTGGGAGGGGGTGGTTTGCAGAGAACTTTACAGTTGAGGTGAAAGATTTTCTGAGTCATTTGAAGAAAACCAGCTTGGGGAAATTCTATTCTGCCACAATAGGGAAGCATCAAGATGTGCTTTCATGTTCCCACATGTAGAAACAGGCACGGAGATATCTGCTGTCCACACATCTTTCAGTAATATTGGGAAATAAGAAAAAGTAGTATACTTGGGTTGATTTTGATCTCTTCAAAATAATTTAAAAAATTGGTTATGATCATATGTATTACTCATGTAAATAAAGCAGTATTTCTTTGCATTCTCAGGCTGAGTATAATGAAATCTTTTCTCTTGAAAACTTAAATACATCTACTTACATTCAAATTATCATTACATACTGTATGGGCAGAATAAAACTAAAAGACATCATCGTTTTTCTCAGGGAGCTCTGCTGGTGCTTTTGATTTCCAGTGAAAATTTTAAGTTAAGTAGAATTCAATTTAGACTGCATGTACACACACATATATATATATGCTGTCTTATATTACCGGGGCTGCTATCATGTTGTATTTTTCTGTATTTTATGCATGATTGTTCTGTTAAAACACACACACACACACAGATAATATTTCACACCTATTACAATGGTTACTATTTAAAAAATCCAAAAACTATGTGTATGAGAGGAGATATATGGGTTCTCTGTACTTTCTCCATGATTTTTCTGTAAACCTATAACAGCTCCAATAAAAAAATAGGAAAATAGGTATTGGAGAGGATGTAGAGAAATAGAAACATTCATACATTGTTGGTGGGAATGTAAAATCGTGCAGCTGCTGTGGAAAACAGTTTGGCAGTTTCTCAGAATGTTAAGAATTATCATATGACTTGGAAATCCCACTGCCAGGTATATACCTCAAAGAATTGAAGCACAGACTCAAACAAAATTTGCACATTGATGTTCATAGTGGCTTCATTCACAATTGTCAAAGGATGGAAGCAACCCAAGTGTCCATAAACTGATGAATGGATAAACGAAATACTGTATGTATACACAATGGAATATTATTCAGCCATACAAGGAATGAAGTTCTGATACAGTAATAACATGGATGAACCTTAAAGATATCATGTTGAGTGAAATAAGTCAAGATATAAAAGGACAAATATTGTATGACCTCACTGATATGAAATAATTGGATATGAAAAATCAGAGTCAGAAACTAGAATATAGGTTACCAGTAATGGGGTCAGAGTAGGGATTGAGGAGTTAATGCTTAATTGGTAAAGAGTTTCTGTTTGATTTGATGGAAAAATTTTCATAATAGATTATAATATAGATAGCACAGCAATGGGAATGTAATTAACAGCATTTATTTATGAGTTTGAATGTGGTCAAAAGGAGAAATTTTTACTAGAATAAAAATAATTTAAAAACTGGACTTATAATACAAACAGTGCACCCTAACATAAACTAGGCACTATATTTAATAGGCATTATATTTAAACAAAAGTAACACACTAATGCAAAGTGTTAATGATAGGGCAAACTGCGAGTGTGAGGGGGTTATATGGGAACTCTGTGTTTTTCTGCATGATTTTTCCATAAACCTATAATATCTCAAAAATTTTTTTAAAAGAATAGAAGGCTGAATGGGGTAACACTTTTTTTGTGGGCAAACAGCCTTAAAAACAAACAATCAAACAAACAAATAAATAAGTAAACTGATGAAACAGCGAGTTAATATATTGGAAATGATTAGAAAAAAGGCTCTTTGTAATGTAACTATTGAAAGAGTGACCATTTTGCTTTTCCCATTCTGAGTTTTCTCTTTTAAATTGGGTACTGGGTGTCAAAATTATCTGAAATTTTGTACACACTTATCACAGTATGGCATATTAATCATGGAATATATCAGCATAGATAGAAAGGTATGCTCTGTAGTCATTAAAAGATTTTAAGAAATACATTGTAAGTACAGCTGTGAGAAACAGAAACATCAATGCATTTCTGATAGAAGTATAAATTGCAACATATTTGAAAAGCAATTTAGAGTACTTAAGAAATTTAAACCCACGTATTCTATGATCCAGTAATTTCACTTCTGGAAATCTAATTATATAAAAAATGAAAGTATCAACCTGAAAACATAAAAGTACAGGGATTTCTATTATAATATTCTTTATACAGATCTGTAAACCAATAATCAGAACCCTTGAAGCCAGGTATGTTTAAAAGTTCTGCTGCTTTGGGATTTTAAAACAACAATACAATGCATATTCCATACATTATTAATACTACCAGGGGGTTTAGGGCAGCATCTCATAATTAAAAACATTAATATTTCTGCAGCTAAATTCATGAATAGTCAAACTAAGTGCATTAGATATTGAGTATAAATAGCCTCATTTTGCTTCAGGTCAGGTTTCCCATGAAATTAATTAGGAACAAAGTTTCATTTTAGAATTGCAAATAAGGTATTGTGGATCTGTAATATTAAAATTAAAATAAACTTAGAAATTTAAAAAGCCTAAAAACAATCTGAAATCTTTTGGGGCGGTATTTGAATATAATGTGTTTATTCTATACTAGCAAATGTTATTCTTCTATTTAAAATATTAACTTAAATTTATAAGCATTTATCTGAGAAAATGACTGTGATAAATTCTGTAATAGAAAAAAGTCAATTTCCAGATAGGATGAATAGTGTAATTACATTTTTGCAAAAAATTACCTGTGTATCCATATTTGTATCTTGTTATAAGTACGGGAAGTATACACAGAAACCTGCATGTAATATAATTTTAAAATACAATATATTAGAAAAGTTATAAAAACAAAGTAGGATTTACTGAGTGTAGCATGAAATCTTTGACTTTCTATGCTTGGTTTATAGCAATAATGCTACTTGTAGATGGTTTGTATACAATATAGATATTCCTGTTTCATATACTCTAATGAAATCAACTATAGGTGATTAACATTTAGATACAAAAATGTAATATTATTAAGAAAACTGTAGTCTGCAAAGAATTAATTTTTACACTCTCAAATCACGTTGAGTTATGTGTCAAAGTTCTCAAATATTTTATCATTATATATGCATTATGTATGCATAATAAATTGTTGGAACTAACTGCTAAACATCTTTTTAGTGCAGGAATTTCATTTATGTTAAATGACTGATGAGTTTGAAAAATTAATGACTTGCTAAATGTTTGCCTCTATGTTCTGAAATAATCATGATTAAGTCAGAATTTCAGTGTATATGATGTCAAAAACATCTTAAAACAGTCAAACTTGTAGAGATTATAAAACTGTTTTGAAAATCCATGGCACTGAGCAGGCAACAGTACAAATATTTGGTGACAGAGAGAAAAAGAGGGGAGTCAAAGATAGCTCCCACTTTTGACTGACCAACATGAAGGAATGAATTGACTGAATGAAATGGGGAAGACTGAAAGGGGAATTGATTTTGGAGATGAGAGAAATCACCCTAAGTTTAGTTGGAGATGCCTATTAGATATCTAAGTGAGACTGTTGAGTAAGCAGTTGGATATTTGGATGTGCAGTTTAGGAGACAGTTGTGTACAGAAGATGTAAATTTGGTAATCATTGGCATATAGGTAGAGGATGAGAGTGCAAGGATTGAGTGCAGATAGAAAAGAGAAGAGGACTAACACTAAGGCCTGTGCCATCTCAACATCAACAGACTAAAGAGATGAATGATTTGGTGAAGAAGAGAGAGAACTTGGCCAGTGAGAAGAAAGGAAATCCATGAGGAGATTATTATATCTTCTGGAAGCCACGTGAAGAAAGTGTTTCAAAGGAGGAAAAGAATGAACAAATATGTAAGATACTGATGACTGATCAAGTAAGATAAAGACTGAGAATTGACTCCTAACTGGCAATGTAGGAATCACTCATAACATTGACAAGATCAATGTCAGCAGAGAAGTGGCGGTGAAAGCCTGAATCAAGTGATTCAACAAAGAATGGGAAGCAAGGAATTAAATGCATAGACAACAGTTTGGTAAAAGGAATAAGAACAGTGAAGTGGAGTTGAGAGGATTTGTTTTTGTCTTGTGTTACTGTCTTTTTAGAGATAGAAATTATGGCATGCCTGTGTGATTATGGGAGAGATTCAAGAGAAAAGGAAAATTTGAAGATGCAGAACAAAGTGTGGAGAATTACAGAAGTGTTGAATAGTGAGAGTTCATGGGATATAAGGTATATATGGACATTTTGCTGGAGATTGGAACACTAACAGTTCATTTATAGCAATAGGAGATGTGGCATGTATATGTGACTAGATGTAAGTGGGTGAAGAGATTTGATGGTAGTAATTTTCTGAAGATTTGGAAAATTTCAACAAAAAAGTAAGGAAAATCATCAGGTGGAAATGAGCAATGAGGAATAAATACAAACTGAGTTTTCAGGAGAGAAGAATGAATCAGGAAAACTTAATTTGATTACCATATCATAGGGGCCAAACTGAATTAGTGATCACAAATTTGATGTGAGACTCATCTGCAGGGGTGTGTTTGTGTTCATGTGTGTGTATGTGTGTTTTCTTCATTCTGTACATCATAGACTCATGCATGGAATAATAAGAGGATTGAGATGGAATTTGAGGCATTTGCAACAAGTGATTATAATGCTTGTCCCTGAGACTGAAACTGGATAAGGAGATAAATGAGAACATGAAAGGGATGTGGGGCAGTGAAAAGGTGGCAAGGTATAAGTTCCAATGGAATTAGCAAACTATTGGAGTCAGGATACTGTGAGAAATAAGCCGAATGTAGTGGTTGAATATTGTATGCATGATGTTGTGATTATGAAGATGTTGAGAAGCATGTGACTGAGGTAGGGAGTGGAAAATAAGATCATTTGGGAAGAGTGGACCAGAAATGGAGAGATCACAGGATTTGGGATATTATCTTCCTAAATTCTGGCTGGCGTGTTGCAGTAGGGTTGCACAAAGGAAACAAGTTATTAAATATTTAAGGAAAGAGGAACAATGAATCAGGAGTTGACACATGACTGGAACAAGGCGGGATGATAGTTTGGTTGTATTAATTCTATATCATAAAATTCTCAGATGATAGTTCTCAAAGAAGGAGAAAGGAGAAAGCAACAATAAGGACCAAGGATCAATATCTTACCAGTGCAGTAGGATGGGATTTAAAGTTGTCACTATGAGAGGGCTTTAAAACATGTAATCAGAGGAGTGCCTAGTTGCAGTTAGAGCAAGAACGGGAAAGGGACATTTGGAGAAAGGTTCGAGGGAATTTTGCTGATAATTAACCTTAACTAACCCAGAAAATACGAAGGGAGGATTGGGAATTTGGTGAGAGGGTGAGAAACAAGGAGAGAAAAGTGATTTCCAGAGCTTTATGGAATTTATTATCTAAACCTAAAAGGATAGCTCATTTATATTTACACTAAGATGACAAGCATATATTGGCATTGTACCAGCCAAATTCTGATATATGGTCACCCTACCTGTGGAGGTCAGACCTGTGGAATCAAGGAAGTCCATAAAAATGTTGGTCTTGGTGATCCCCAGTCTGATAATTGTAGTTTCAGTAGTAATGGTAGTGGTGGTGGGCAAAGGGCAAAGGTTTATTTTCAAGCATATATAGAGTTCTTGGCTACCACTTGAATTCTCTCTATGGTGCTGTTGACAAGGGCATTGGAGCCATATATTTCAAGCTAACGGTGAATGCAAAACATATGCCAGAATATACTGGGTGGATGTAGTTCTCTTTTCTATGTTTGGTTTCATCCTTGCCATTGGTCACATGCTATCTGCACCTGTTGTTTCCTTTCCTCCATCTACACTTATGCAAATATCACCTTAATTTTTTGCATCCATTAATCTAACCTTGGTTCTGTCACCTGGGAGTTATCTATCCTTCCTCTAAACTCTCACAATATTTTATCACTACTTCTATTTTGGCATTTATCAGTTAATGCTTTTTACAGTACTAAATTTATTTATGCATAGTTTACCTTTCTTTCTATATGAATAGGAAGTTCTTTGGGGGAGAGTATATGTCGGCCAAACCTTTATTACCCCACCACTATGCCCAATGAAGTGTTTTACATAGGTAGACTTTCAAATAATTGTGTCAATTAACATTGGAATGAATGAATTTCAAAGAGAAACCTCAACACTTTTTATATCTGTTAAATACTACTAGTATGATCATTTTAATGATCATAAAATTTTCTCTAACAACTTTGTTTTTCTTTAAATCAATCAAAATGTGTATAGATTTCCAATTTATTCTGTTAAGAAACCAATTCCTACTTATATGTTAGTATCTTATATATGTCTAAATTACATATTTTAAGAAACTTGCAATATTTTCCCATTCTTCCTCATAATATTGATGTGTAAAATAACAGGTCATTTATTCTTTTTAAAAAAGACAAAAATTTACATACTGAGAAGGTTTCTTTAATAAGTAGGTGGCTGATTATTTTTTATGTTAAAAGAAATGCGATTCCTGGAGATTAGAACAAAAGGTTATAACAATTTGTGAGGCAAGAGTGTATGAATAATGCCTAAACCTTTGCTTCTTCAGGTTTCTATGTTTTCATCACTCATCAACACAATTATTTGAATGCCTGACTTAATAAAAGAATGAGTCAAATCAGGCCTTTTTATCAGTATCAAATATGTGTGAGTGTGCATGCTTGTGTATTTTTGTTTACTGTAATGAGATAATCCTTGTCACAGATCGTTAGAGTTTAACATGATAAAATTGTAAACTAGCAGTAGCATCTCAGAGGTATCTTTGAACAAAGTAGATAGGATGAGAAGCTCCATTTGTTATGACAGAGCACTAGAGTGATTCAGATATCCCCCACACTTTTTTGAAGATATTCTTTTGATAACTTTTCTATTCCAAACATCAAATGAGTTTGTGGAAATAGCTCATAAAACCTTAGACAAATTACTGTACAAAATCACAAAAAAAATACATTTCAAAGTATCAAATAAAGTGAAGATTAGTAGATATGAATCAACAGCTGTTAATCATGGACATTTAGTTCACCCAGTACCTTATCAATAACTTATTTATTCAGATTTATAAGCAATTCATGTTGAAATATTTAATTTTTGGTTTTCTCTGGAATGATATGTACAGGGCCACCCTGATAAATGAGAGATTTTAGTTCTGTTTCAGAAATCTGTTTGAGATGTTAGGATATTTTTCCTTTTTATATTCTTTATGTAATTATACATTTATATTAATAAAAGGAAGACATTAATAAAAGGAAATGGGAAATTTTATGGATAATGCAAAAATAAAAAGTTGTGACTGATAGAAAATAGGAAAGTTGTGATTGATAGAATCAGGACTCTCAATGTTGGACAATGAAGTAAAGCATAAGTGCAAGTTCCCACTAATATATAGACTCCTTTGGATTGTTGTTAAAGCTGTGTTTGGCCTTCTCCTTTATCTTCAAGAATTTGCCTTTATGGAACTCAGAACTGGACTTTGTATCTAAATGAGAGTAACAAGGTCACATTCTGTTGGGGCTGAACTCCTCTATGGTGTTGTATGTATTATAATTGCAAATAACCAATTCCCAAAAAATAATTAACCAAATACCATTTCACCAATGTGCTTTCATCCACTATGTAGTTCCTTTTGAATGTTTCCATTTTATTTTCATATCAGCATTTGATAGAATACTTAATTGTCTTTGCTCCAGCTCTCTAAAACTGCTGGAGAAATTTAGGGACAGAGAATACAAAACTGAAGGCTATAAAATTACACATGATGTGGCTTATAAATATGTAATTAATTAATATATTATTATTCACAAGGAAATTATAGTCATACAAACTGTTCATAAGCACTATATTTAAGAAGAATAATATATACTTGAAGAACATATTTTAAAAACATACCAGTAGGAAAAATATATTCAGTTTGTTGTGGCTGAGGTCCCCACAGCTACTTTGAGAGTCTGAGAGTAGAAGACAATGGAGATTGCCAAACAGGGATAGAGAGAATGAGGGGCAAAAAGAAAGTTAATGTAAAATAATTTATTGATCATGAGAATTTTTGTAACAATATTTTACATAAGAAGAATACTTCCAAAAGATTACAGTTTAGAATATGGTCTTTTTAAATTGAATTTCAGTGGTCTGGCTTTTGGAAAATTGCCCAAAAGTCCACTGAATAACATATTCACAAGCATGCAGTTCACAAATATACATATGAGCATATCCTTTTTGTAGATATAGTACTGTTATGAGTATATTCCTATGTATGAGTAAACATAAAAATAAAAAAAATTCCTAAATATGAAGACTTCTTAATGTAGGCTTCCTGAGTGTTTTTTCAAGAATATGTATGTATAGAAATTCTTTATATGCAATATTATATCATAGAATTTATTCTGTAATATATTTACAAATAAATTCAAAAGTATATTCTCATTTGAACTATTCAGAACTATATTCCTGATCAGGAATAACACCTTATGTATAAAATTAATGAAAAATATTGATATTCCTCATTAATATATTATTTTCTTGGTTATAAATATAAGATATTCTTGGCTATAATGTAATCTTTAGAAATGTATTTTCTGTAACAACATTATAATTGGCAAAAAGTATGTATTCCTTACGAAAATAAAGGTCTCTCTCCATTCCAATTTCATTGGCTGCAGAGTAGGGGAAAAGAGTTAGACAGTAGGGCCAAAGACAGATTATACATCCACTAAAATGTTTTTATACATACAAAATAAAAACATCATTATAACTAAGTAATTAAAAAAAGTAATCAATAAACTGTAAATTTAATGGAATAGCCATCAAATGAATTGGCTGTTGGTGAGCTGACATGATTCTGTAACTTATATGTGCTTTAACATGACAATTTAGTATACTGAATGATCATCACTGAAATTTCTTTTCTTTTCATTGATGTCCCCCTCAGGTAGTCTGCCAGCAGTTTAACAGGTGGAGCTGCTATGAACATTAGTAACTCTTATATATTGCTATTTACCAGTTTATCTTCCATCCACTATCTCAGAAAGCCTAAAGAGACTTAATGATTTGGTGCAGGAACTGAACAAACTTAACAACATTTCAAAAGTAATACTACAGGAAGGAATGTTTCATATTATCATTTGAGGAACAAGAAAAAGGGTCTGGAAATTCTAATATCCTGCTATGGCATCTGAAAATCCCAGCTATAGTTTTTTAAGTATTTTAAATAGGATTAGACTTCATATTATCTGGAAGGGGTAACATGGTAGAAAATGAACAATTTGTCATTACTAAGTACTGGACATTTTACTAGGTTCTATTAGGAATAAAAGTAATATAATCCCCTCTTGAGTTTAAAATATAGTTGTAGACATAAAATATACAAGTTTGTAGAGCTATCATTAAAGATAGTGCATGGCCATGTGTACTAATTTTCCTGAGACAGTCCTGGTCTCTTCTGGTATAATTATTAACACTGCACCCTCTCATTCTCAAAAATGCCCTTGCCTAGTTGACAAATTATATATCCACTTACTATGGTATAAGTTAATGGTCTTCACATTGTGGTACCTCTGGGATTACACAAAGATGCTCCAGTGAGGACCTGAACAAGTGTATGTTTTATGAATTTTGATTTGTACCCTTTGCTAAAATGTATTGCTATCTGAGAACTCACCTGAATTCTGTCCTTTCTCTTTTCTCATGAGCCCTTTCAGAAATATACCTCTCTTCTTCGTGTAATAAAAGCATACTATTCGTCCACCCAGATTTTACCCAGAGTGCATTTCTCCAGACATGAAAATCAACCAGAAGGAAAATTTATCCTGAGGGAGAGTCTCTTGAGACTTAAGCAAAGAATATTGAATGGAGCAGGAACTTATTTCATCTAAGTAGTGAACTCATGACAAGGATCCCTGGTTTTTGTTTCCATGTTAGAGATTTTACATGATGAAAATATTGATGATAAAGGAGAAAGGAGCATATAAAAATATCTATTTTAATTGAAAAAAAGTTAGTTTTTTTTTTTTTTTCCTGACAGAAGAGAACTATTTTGACTGATTAGTTTGAAAATGAGAAGTGGCCCTGCCTTAGGTTATGCGGCAAATATTTTCTACAAATTTAGCAATCTAATATGATGCTCCATAGATTTTAACAAATATGTATTAAAATCCACAGTACAATTTACAATACGCAATTGCATCATTTGGAAACGTTTAAATTTAGGATAAGTACATGAACAGACATTTTGAAAACCACTGGCACAGAAAATGAAGTAAGAATGTTTAGAGATCAAGGGCTGATAGTGGTTATGAATGCACAACTATATAATGATACTGTGAACAACTAATTGCACACTGTGGATTACTGTATGATATGTGAATGTATCGCAATAAAATTTCAGGGGAAAAAAAGAATGTTCAGAGAGGAAAAGGGTTGCTCCATTAGGATAATTAGTATAGACTACATGTCTTAACTTTAACTTAAAAGAGTAACAATAATTTTATTAAGCAGGCACTTCAATAAAGGGAGAGAGCAAATTAGGTGAGGGCAGGACTGTTAAAGGCATGAAGTTGACAAACAATCAGGCATGTTCCAGGGGTGGAATATAATATTTGTGTCCACTCAGTCATTCATTTGCTAATGAAATACTGGGGATGAATTCTTGAGATGTTAAAGCACAAAATAGGTTGGGGCCTGCTTGCTTGTCCAACTCACGCTATCCCCTCACCACACCTTATATGCTTGATATTCCATACCTTGTTCTGTTTCTTTTTCTATATTTATTAATTTTGGGGGATATTACCTTTTTAAACTTATTAATACCTAACTGCATAATTTACTTAGTTATTGTGTTAATCGTCTATTGTCTTGTCTCCCCCAAATAGTACATAAACTCCTAGAGGGAAGGGATTTTGTCTGCTCTGTTTAAAGATATATCCAACCACCTATTACACTGTCTGGCCCATAAAGATCCCTATAAATACTTGTTTGGTGAATTATATGCATGTATTGTAGAACATCTTTAATGCTGAGTTAAGAAAGTGCAGACCTCGTGGAGGAGGTAGGACTTAAATTTGGTCTTGAAGGATGAATAGCATCTAGATAGGAGGAAAGGTATTGTTGATCCAAGTGAAGTGTTTGGATTTATCTCCCACGGTTCTCCATCAAGAGTGGCCTCTCCAGATATAAGCACATTTTCTTCATTATTCTATGCCTCCCCCTTCATGAATGACAAATAATTGGTTATTGTTGTTGCCAGGAGATCTTTGGAAAAATTGCTCCAGGTACTCTTAATTTATTTTAAAAGGTTACCGAATAAATTAGCCAATTTTGATTTTCTTCTTTGACATTTCTGAATCTTGTGTATCTTGCAAGGTTGTTTTTATATTAGTTCCTATTTATATTGCCTTGGGGGATTGAACATGTGCTACACATTGTATTGCTCAAACATTGGACAAAATGGTTGGCTTAATTAATTCATTAATAGTACAGTAGCACCTATTATTTTAGTTTAAAGAAACCTAGTCAATTATTGCTTAGAGACATGAAAGTCTCATTTTAAGGTCAAATTTCTATTTAATATTTGTTAAATCCTTTCTGTTTAGCTGCTTCGGGACTACAACTGTCAGGCAAAGTTGAGTATTAAATTTTCTTTGAGCACAAAAATACCCCAACTCAGTCAAAGTATATCAGATCAGATTTCTATTTAAGTCTATAATATTTTCTTTCAACCTCATTGAAACTACAGTTGTCAGAAAAGGGTAAATCCTATTTTATTTTTAAGTGAATAAAATTCCCAACTCAGGGGAATACTTGGTTTGGTGTAGATTACAAGGCTATAGCCACAGGGCCCACGCACCAATAAAACTCACCTAACTTCAGCTCTCACTGTTCACTCTTCTTCAATATTGAAGAATCTCAAGCCTTTGGGAATCCTTCCCTAACTTCTCCTCCAAGTCTGGGTTAGGGATCCACTCTATAGCACACTTGCTAAGTCCTGACAATACAATGCACTAAACTGTTTGTTCTCAAAGTATTTTCCCAGAAATAGAGCAGCCGCATTACTTGAAAACTTGAAATAATGCAAAATCTCGTGTCTCATCTCATAGCAATGGAATCAAATTCTGTGGATGGGCCCAGCAGTCGGTGTATTGTCTGACATTCCAGGAGATTGAAGACTACTATTTTAGATTTTTATCTACTGATTTGGCTGTGAACTCCTAAGATTAAGGTCTATGTATTTTGCCACTGTATTTATAATTCCCAGCATAGTGTTTGGCCCATACATTGTGCCCAGTAAATATTTGTTAGGACAATTCTCAAAATGAAGTCCACTCCATATAAGCTTCTGAGGTCTGGGAAGAATCAGTAAATTTCATTTTATAGTTCTAAAAGTGAAAAATTGACAAAAATGGAGGAATTAGTTTTTGAAAGAACATAGTTAAAAAATTTTTTTTGAAACAGATAATATGAAAATTAAAAATACTTAACAGACAGACATTGTTTATCTAGTTGTTTCTTGCCTCAAAAATTGTGGATTTATGTCTCTGCTTTTTTTCCTCATTGATCTATTCGTTTATACTCATAATCATAGTGAACTTTTAAATAGGCAGATTCTAATATGAACTCATTTAATCCTCACTAAAACCCCATTATTTCTGTCCTCATTTTATAGATGAAAATTGGGGCCATAGAAATAAAATAACAAAACTACCAAATGGTGAAGCTAGGATTCAAAATCAAGCAGCCCATCTCGCAACTACTACTGACAACTTTATTTATAGTGCTTTTTATGATTACTAATATGAAAACATGTCCAGAAGTCCTTTCTGGTCCATGAATATTTCTCTGATGATTTAGAAATGACAATATTCTTCAGCTTTATGCTGAATATGGAGTATAGAGTTTCTGTTAACTCAACATTCCCTTCAAACGGTCTTTGGAGCATAATACAAATTCCTCTTCAGTGTATATGCTGGCTGACATTGAGTGCTCATATCCTGACAATTACTCTTCAGAATTGCTTTTCGGGTTTTTTACGTTCTTCTGAAGAAAGTACCACATCTGTCTAAATTCATTTGACTAGCAATTCATATCAATTTTTATGATGACATTCTGTGATGTTTACTTGGACATTGTTGGTGAATATCTACATTCACTATTGCATCAACAGTATTATTTCTTAAAATGGTTAACGTCCCATTTTTTTCTTATGTAAGAATCATTTCACCTTATCGAAAGTAAATTGGACCTTTTTTTAAATTCTGAAAGGGGAACAGATTTCCACCTTGTTTCAAATATTTGATAATAGGTAGTACAGTTCACAAAACTTTTGTACTAAATGCTCTGAAGTCAGGATTAACTCATCTTTTAGCTGAGAATCAGAGCACTCATAACTGCCAATCTAATATGAGGAAGAAGGAAGCAAAGAGAAGGAGGACTTAAAGGAAAGAAAAGGCCACAAACTTAAAAACATACAATGATTTTTATTTTATTATGCAAAGAGAAACAATTTATTAATTGGAATTTTAATATTTGCTGCAACTACAAATGGAGATGTATATGACTAGGTATTGATGGAATGTTCATTCTCTTCCAAAGGATTTTATTTTCACTCTTTTCCTTTAAAATCTCTAGCTGAAGCAGTGAACGTTTACTTACAGTTATCCTATAGAATAATCCCTTGGAAAATTTGAAAGAATTTCTTCAACTGTAACAAGGCAATTTATATAGCTACCATGAGATAATTATACCCATGTGGGAGTAGGAAAATCAAAGATGGCAATCAATGGTGCAACTTTGTAATGCCTTGGTGACAAGTTATGTTATCTTAGACTATTGTCATGTATTTTTAAAAATGCCTGAATTAACATGGTCATTTGGTGTTTATTGACTTTTGGACTGTTAGGCACTATAGACAAACAATGGTATTATCATCTTCAAACAAATGAAATAGGAAAATTCACTTCTATATATATAGTTGTTTTTTGATCCCATTTTCAGAAAAATTTTCCAAGTTAATTAATGTTTATGTTTATATAGCAGAGATGTAATATAACATAGCAAACATATGTAAGCTGAACATCAAAGTGAAAAAAAATTCCTTTTGATGTAAGGATATTTTTGCATTATATAGATCAATTTCCAGTGGATTTAATTTTCAACATTTTCTCTCATAAACTAAAGTCAATAACATTTCTTTTAGCAGCCACCTTTAGCTGCCTTGGTAAAGTACAGATTTTTGAATTTTAACTCTATCAATATCCTTGTGAACAAATTGAGAAAGCAGAGCTTTTTATCTAATAGTAGATAAAAGAAAATAATTCAAAATCTTCAGTCTCTATAAAAAGAGATTAAGCATTTATACTCTCTTTCACTAGATACCATAAAAACTGTAAAGATGTTTTTACAATGTACAGTAATCAAGAAAGTACAATTGCTGCATTAAAAACAATAAAAAAACAACAATCATTATTTTTTTGACTCTTCCAAAAATCCTATATAAACATGTATTTAAAATGCTATTAAAAATATTTACTTAGTTAATACCTCCATGATCTCTTAGCATTACCAGGTTGGAATTTAGAGAGGTCTCTAATGTTGAAATTGTACTACTAGTAAATTCTAATTAATTATTAATCAAATGTGTTGAAAAGTGAATTAGATTTCTCCTGATTATGTAATTATGTATGATTTGGGTATCTATATGTCTATAGTTCTTCACAAACAATAGAAGTGAAGGTGTTGGATCCTGTTTGAGTTCAGCTAATTAAAGATCTAACCAATTCATTCAACAGTGTGTTGGAGACAATTCTTTGAGAGAGAGAGAGAGATGCTTTCTGTAAAAGACGATATTAATCCCTCATCAACTGAACTAAATTTTTCAGCAAATTATTTAATTTCATTTCCTTTAAATGGTTTAGAGATCTTCATTCTGTAACTTGAGCTTTTGTGTCACTAGAGGCCACTGTTCTCTTTAAAATATAATTCAAAATGATAAAAGTCTTGAAATACTGTATCTGAGTAATCTCAAAAGCGATCAATCTTTAGAGAAAGGAGGAAAAGATGTGAGTATTATATTTTGAGCAATCAGCTTACTCAAAATAAAAAATGAGATTTAAGTATTCTTATGCAAAACATGAAATTTTACTTTAAAATTGAGTTAATGTATTTATATAAAAATACAGATGTAACTCCTCATAATGGCATTATTTTTCCAAAAATCTATGTTCTTCCAAAGCAAAGTATCACAAATCCTGCTTTCAGTGAAATACTTTTGCAAAATAATAGATTCCAAAAATACACTAGTCAAATCAGAGATAAAGTAGAAAAATAATGGTTAATGCTTATTGTTATAAACGTTTATGCTCTAAGAACTTTACATTCAATTATATCATTTAATTCTCTTAACATTACTATGAAGTAGATACTATTGCACAAAATATAGTTGATGGAATTTGAGGACAGAGAACTCAAGTAAATGGCCAAAATTGCAAACCATTAATAGTACATTATAAGGGCTACCTAAAAAAAAATAAAAATAATAAAACTCAATATGGATATTTCATAGCTATCTATATTCATATCTATTAAATTATATAAATATGTGCAGATATATGGAATTATATATGTACAATTTTATTTGTTCACCCACCCAACCACACACACACACATACACACAATTTTGGTAGTGATGTCATTGTCCAGAAAAATTGTGCAAGGACTGAGATTGTGGTGATTTGAAGCTCTATGTACCACAAAAAACAAGTTCTTAAAACTAATCTATTCCTGTGGGTGTGAACACATTGGAAGTAGGACCTTTTCTTTTTTTAAATCATAATTTTTTATGATAGAATATAACATAGATGAAGCTACTGCAGTTAAGGTGTGACCCAACTCAATCAGGATGGGTCTTAATCCTATTATTGGAGTCCTTTATAAATGGAATGTGTTCAGACATGAGAGAGAAAGCCACAGAAGCAAGAAGCTGAAATCAACAAAACCCAGAAGAGAAGGGAGAGACCAGCAGATGCCATCACATGTCTTGCCAGCTGGCAGAGGAAGCAAGAATCACAGGCAGCTGGTCTTCAGGAAGAAAGCATCTCCCTGATGATGCCTTGATTTGGACATTTTCTGGGCCTCAAACTGTAAACTAATAAATTCCTGTTTAAGCTGATCAATTTCATAGTATCTGCTTTGAGCAGCCTAGGAAACTAAAACAGAGATTTTAGCCTACTTGCAAGCTAATAAAGCAGCCTGTTACTGTTTCATGTATGGTGAGTGAAAACACAAGACTCCTGGGTCGGAGACAAGGGACTGTATTACTCACATTGAGGTTAGGAAATTTACAGCTTTTAAAACAAGTAGGAGCAAGCCCGCTCTTTGACCAGGGAGAGATACTACCTCGTCTTTCAAGGTTGTTCTCCACAAACAACTTTGTGAAATGGCTCAGGTAAACAGCAATGGAGGCTTTGCATTCTTGAAATACTCAGCAAGCATGTGCAGGATGTTCAGAGCCCATGGAAGCTTGCCTCTCCAGTTATTTGATATTGATATAAAGAGTTGGGTTTGTGTATGTGTGTGCTTGTTTGTTTTAATGGCTCACTCCTCAACCTTCAGATGTGAGAGGAATGGATATTATATTCAGTGTTGTAAAAGCAAGACAAAGAAGAATCTTCATTTTCCTCCAAGTGTATTTCTGTCCATTTCTTATGGTCTATATTAATTTTCCTTGGCAGTTTCATCTTGTTTTTTCTGTTTCACAATTCTCTCATTATATTCTCATTCATTCAATGAAATTTATTCAATGCGCACATTGTGTAGATAAAATTTCAAGGCTAAAAACATTTTCATAACCTCAAAATAGAAATTATATTCAATATAATTATTTAAGATGTGGTAGTCTTTTAAAAAATTAATATATGAGAGTGCCAAAATATTATTCTTTTTAACATTATGTCAAGTACCAGGTATCGAGGACTACTACATTTATAAACTCCACCTTTGATTTTCTGAATATTAGCAGCTATACTACCAAGTAATTTCTTGTTTGAATTTTTAAAATATGTTAAATTCTTTTCTTAGGTATTGATTTGTTGAAATCACATAGTATTTTCTAAAAATAATTTTATTCACTATACATAAAAAGCTTTTTAAAATAAAAGTAATTTGAAATCATTTTAGGAATAATTTTTCAAAAGAAAGAATGTTTTATATACCTTAGCATTTTTCTTTCATCCAATTTTAATGTTTATATTTTCCTTTATAGAAAAATCCCAGAAAAAGAAAGCTAACTTCAAAACTGGATTTTTAAATTACCACTATGTCCAAGAAAATTATAAAATATAAATAAAAATAAATTTTAGATTGTAGAAATTTAATATAGGAATTGACATACCTAAATCCATACCAAATTTTTATCATTCTTTCTGGTGAAAACACGAGGTCTAATCCCAAATTTCAAAGAATCTTGAGTTTTTCAGGCAATACTTTTAATCTTCATCAATCCTGGGAAGATAAAGTTACAAAATGTTATTTAAGAGTTTTTCTGGAATTTTTTTGGTATAATTAATGTATGTCACTTACGAGAATATATACTTGATCATGCAAGTTTATCACCATACATTTATACAGTGAAAGAATTCCCACTTTAAAAAAATTCCAAAATTCAGCTTCTTGAATTATTGAATTTTGGCATCAGGAATTAATTTTCTGACAAACCATAGACTTTTGTAATTGGAAAAGACCTTGAAGATTTGACCTTGTACTTATCACCTCATCCAGAGAGCAAGATGTGCCTGAAAATATATTTATCAAGTGGTCACCCATCCTTGTCATGAACAGTTTTCCATGTATTTATACAAATATATGATCCAAATTTATTTTTTATGATACAAGTCTACTGATACCTGTTCATTCAAAAATTTTTAATTAATTTAGAGTAATGCCATATTATGAAGGTGTTCTAGTTTGCTAATGCTGCCAGAATGCAAAACACCAGAAATGGATTGGCTTTTATAAAAGGGGGTTTGTTTAGTTACAAAGTTACAGTCTTAAGGCCATAAAGAGTCCATCAACAAAAGGTACTTTCACTGGAGGATGGCCAATGGTGTCCGGAAAATCTCTGTTAGCTGGGAAGGCAGGTGGCTGGTTCCTGCTCCAAAGTTCTGGTTTCAAAATGACTTTCTCCTAGGATGTTCCTCTCTAGGCTTCAGTTCCTCAAAAATGTCACTCTTAGTTGCTCTTGGGGTGTTTGTCCTCTCTTAGCTTCTCCGGAGCAAAAGTCTGCTTTCAACGGCTGTCTTCAAACTGTCTTTCATCTGCAGCTTCTCTCTCAGCTTCTGTGCATTCTTCAAAGTGTCCCTCTTGGCTACAGCAAGTTTGCTCCTTCTGTTTGAGCTTATATAGTGCCCCAGTAAACTAATCAAGTCCCATGCTGCCACATATCCATAGAAACTATCCAATCAGAGTCATCACCCACAGTTGGGTGGGTCTCATTTCCATGGAAACAACCTAATCCAAACGTTCCAACTTAATCCCCACTAACATGTCTGTCCCCACAAGATTGCATCAAAGAACATGGCTTTTTCTGGGGGACATAATATATACAAACTGGTACAGAAGGAAACAATACAGGTTGTAGAATTAGGCAAACTTAACATTGGCTCTGCTATTTGCTAAGCAGATATAGTAGTATTCAATGTTTCTGAATCCTGCTTCTCAATTTTTTCTCATCTATAAAACGGCAGGGTGAGTGCATGAGACAGATAAGATTACCTTCATCACATGAATAACACTGACGGGAACTTAGAAGGCTGCTTAGTCAATATTAACTACTCTATTTTTCTTTGCCATCCCCCTTACATCAATTTTTATGATGCCTTTGTGGCCCAAGGTAATTATATAGAATTCACAAATAATTATCTCATGAACAAAGAGATTATAGGTCTTTAAACAATAGAAATAATAGCAATCTAAATGATGAAAAATAAAGATAATAAATGCAACACACTTCAAGCTATTGAAAACATTTGTGGGCAGTTTATTTCTTTATTCATTAGTGAGCATAATTCAAGAGTATTTCACCAGGTATTTCTTTCTTTGGAAGAACAGACAGTCAACAGCAGATCTATCATTTAATAATGATGCAGCTATAACTATTTTTAATCCTGGTATGTTTTCCCCCAATTGCATGAGTTTATTTCTTTGGAAATATGATGTAAAATAAAACTAAATAATGCTACAGATGTACTTTCCTTTGAACACAAAGGAATAATTGACTTTTTCCCTGTATGCTGCTTTGGAATTAAAAGAGAGCTGATGGGACACCTGCAAGGCTTTATCAGCACTGTTTAAATAGCTAATTACTCGGAAAAAGAAGAAGCTTGTGCATTAGACCACAAATTTCCTGAGGATATGACGGAATTTAGAATTTATACCATAAAAAGACTATTTCCTGTCAATCTTATTTTACAACTAGAATCCGTTAGGTCCCATAAGCATCGGTAAAGTTGCTCCACCAAAAATATTTTAACAGATTCTCAAGTATTCTTACTTTTACAGGCAAAACGTCTTGAAGTTGTAATTTTAAAGAGGAATGAATTATTCTAAGGCATTCAACAAATAAACTAACCTTCCTGGATATTTCTTCTGAACACCTAATATACTGATTGTAAGTACAATTTTTATGTCAGTTACAGTATTGTATCTATATCTGAATGGGAGAATCATAAAATTGGTGAAGATAAATCATGGATTTTTGAATTGATGAAGTTGCATTTGGGAGAGGGTTACGAGCAACATAATGCAGCAATAGTTGCATCAGATAAAGGCTCTTGCAAAAACTGGTTTGATTTTTGATTAACTAAACCTGTCAATTCCCGTTGATTTCACACATTGCAGACTATATATTAAACGCATGAATATGACCTATTAGGCCAGAGGTCATAAAACTCGTTCTGTAAAAAGCCAAATGGTAAATATTTTTGGCTTTACAGGTCATAAGGTCTATGTGCCAAATAGTCAAGTCTTACATTGTAGCACAAAAGCAGCCATAGACAATATGTAAATTAACAGGCATGGCTGTGTTTCAATAAGATACTTTTACAAAACCAGGAGGCAGGTTGAATTTGTCACATGGGCTATACTGTGCCACTGTAGTGGATCTACCCTTTAATTAGACCAATCACAAGATATTAGCTTTTGCTTGTCACCAAAACTTAAATGTCATGAGAACAGGGGACTTAGGGTCCCCGTCTTGCTGACTTACCCTTTTACCTGCAGCATTCAGTGTGGCATCTGAAAGACAGGAGGAACTAATAGAAGTCTTTTAAATTAAAAAAAATAATAATGCATACAGAGTATAAAATAATTTCTAATAACTTTAAATTCTTTCTGCAGACTAAACTTGATTATATTACAATCTAAGAGGAAGAATACAAACCTTCATATTTAAAATAATTTCTAGGTTATTAGAGGTATGTACCTTAGATTATACTGTCTTTCTTACAAACATTTCTTAGGGATATTTCTAAGATAGAAAACCACAATTCATATTAGCTGCCCAACAGAGGTCTTTAGTGAACAGAGCACTCTCCCTAGTACATAGATCATGGAGAATGTTCATATACATTCAGCTTGTCTATTGTCTTAAAATATAACATGCACAATAAAGATTGGCCAAAATGCCAAAGTGAACAAGAGATCAATATATGCAGGTGATCAGAGTCACATAGAGGCAACTTTGAAGGGCAATGAGAACATAGGTGACAGTTACACAGGGAAGAAAAAGCAATACAGAAAAATAAAAGCCAAAGGTTGCACAGGTTGAAAAGAAATAACGTATAAAAAAAAAAAGTGAAAGTATATGAATAGTTCTTTGATTAGAATGAAGAGTAAATTGAGATGCTAAGCAAAACAAATGGGTATGAGACGGTACAATATTAAATCAATACAATAAGAAAGGGATAGAACTGAAAGTGTATAAGTACAATAAATTATGGTGCCATCTGTTTCTCTAGGAAACAAATGTAGTGTTCAACAAACATGTAAATAAAATAGCGATTCTCTACTTGAAGTTCTTTGGTAAGATAAATGGAATTTCTAAAATGAATATTGAAGGAATGAAAAAGATGAGAGGTAATATAACAGCAATTGACGGAACAAAGACAGAAAGGAACATGAGAGATAAAAAGGTGATTAACTCAGTGAGAGCATAAAAATATTTTGAGTATATATTTAAAGTTTCCTAAAGAACCCCCTGATACCTAGTACAGCAACATGAATTACTTCCACTTGACAAAATAATAGTAAATATATGAATTAGGATTGCTTGAAGCTGAAAATAACAGAATGGGACACAATAGTTTATTAGCCTTATGCAAGTTTATTTTTCCTCACATAACATGAAGTCCCAATCGTAGGCAATCCAGGACTGCTGTAGTTACCCAGTAGAGTCCTTGAGATCTGGACTCCATCTAATTACCTGTTCAAGATCATAAGATGGTTGTTTTATCTCCAAACATCAACTCCATAGCCCAGGCTGAAAGCAGATTCCAAATGACGACATTTGCTAGCTGAACTTGTCACTTTTTTATCATGAAAAATATTGTTTTTAAGAAGATCCATATGGTAGACTTCAACTTATATCTTTGGTTAGATTCAAGTCATACACCTATCTGTAGGAGCAAGGGGGGCTTTAGGAATTAAGTAATTTTAACAGGACACTGCAACCCTGAATAAAATTATGTCTCTGTTAATAAAGTAAAAACCAAGAGTGACTATTAAAACAACTAGCAGGGCAAAGGACAAAGCAAAATCTCTCTCTCTCTCTCTCTTTCTATATATATCCTGGTGGTCAAGGCAGGATCATGTCTTGTTCCTCTTTGAATTAGAACAGCGCTATTTGCATAACAGATTTTTGTTGAATGAATGATGCCCTAAGTTTTAGATTTGGAAGGGGCTTTAGAGTTATTTTTCTCTTCCTCATCTTACATCAGAGGCACTTAAGATTCACAGGTGGAAACTGACTTGCCCAAGGCACACAAACTTAGTCTCCTGAATCTCATTTCCTTCAAGTCCAGCCTTGTTCTCTTTCCTTTTTATCAAACTGCCCTAAAAACAAGGGACTCAGAGCATAGCAGCATTTGGGGAGTCTGGATTCTGTGAGGTTTCTGAAAAGTAATATCCTCACCATACCTGCATCTAGGGGAAAGAGAACAAAGAGAGAGGCTATTCATAGAGTTATAAAGTGCTTATTTTTCTAAAAAAGAAACCTTGCTTGGCAGAGGTGAAAGTTACAGGTACAAGGTAATGTTGAAATAAAACCATTGTTGCACATGTCTAGAATGGGGGTTGGGAGTGGAAGCACAAGAAAGACATGAAAATAATTCTCCATAACATGTTGAAATGGTGATGAGAATACATGGGAATCTCAATGTAATAAAGCAAGGACAGAAAATAATGAAAAAGAAAAAATCTTCTCAAAGAGCACAGGACACATACTGATAAAAAGCAAAAAAAAAAAAAAAAATTTGTATATAGAAGTCTTTTCAGAATGCTTTTATTTACATTCATATTTATTTTAATGTTTTAAAAGATGTGATGTTTTAAATTGTTTGTTACTTAATCATATTTAATCTATTTTACAGCAATAAGTCCTTTGTTCAACAGACATGCCACACATACAGTCGGTGAGTAACTCCCAAACTGACCTAATTTTTAAAAAGCTATTGAAAAGAATTCTTATTTTAGTACAAAAGATCATGGCAAATTCCTTTTTCTTTGCTTTTTGCTGTTAATTGTCATTTTGACTTTCCAATTTTATGTGGCTAGGATAACTTTCTCATATAATTGCTCCCTCTTGTATGATTGTAACTAATACTCAAAGAGTGATATTTAGAGACAATTAAAATAATAAAAAAGTACTTTCTAAATAGTGTTCTTGCTTCATATTCAGGCTCTCTAAATACTTGGCCTCATAATTTCATTCAGATCAGTTTGTAAAACAAGCTTTTGTGTATATATGTAAACAAACACATATATAAATATAATAACACACAGTCTTGATTTTATTAATACAGTAAATAGAAATTCTGAGTTTCTCAAAAAGCAAATATGTACTGGTTTCAATTTTTTAATTCCTTTATCAGTTGTTTACTTTAAGTCATTCTGAGGGGAAAAAGTCTTTGAGGAAGCTACTGTACTTAACTCCAGTATTTAGAATTCCTAGATGCTATCAAGCAGTGTCAGCAGACAGGAGCCTGGCATTGTAGCTCAACTGAAACCTTATAGTCTACCTGGGCCATGGCTACTTTTGCAGCACTTACACATGAATCGTCTCTAGCACTACAATGCGTGACCTGGCAACACTCTGGGATCAGTCACTTTTGTTTTTTTGTGGTGAGATTGTTTCTCTACCAAATTGATGCCTAGCAGCTGTGAATATCAAATTTTGCATGAGTCTCTGAAAATAAAAGAAATAATTGTAGCATATGCTTCTAAAACCATACAGTCAGTCAGCAGGAGTTCCTGTCATATAGTTACAAACACTTCAGGGCCAAATTGATAAGGTAATTTATCCACAGCTAAATTTCAACACTTAAAAGGATAGAAGTTGCAATCCTGTAGCTATCAATCCAGTGACTGTGTAAAACATTAGGCTATATAGAAAAATAAAATGAAGAAAGAAAACAGTTTGGATCATTCTTCAAAATTGTGCTTGTTAAATTACTTCACAAATATTAGAAAAATTACATAATTCAAACTAATTAAACAAAGATGCCTATTAGCTGCTTTCCATGCTATTGAAGAATTGTTAATACTATGGCAATTAACAAAGAAAGTAAAATAAACTCGAGGGTGTCTCTTTAGGGGGATTTGTTCCAACCTGTTTTCCCCTTCCCCTCCCTGAAGCTCCTCAGGGAGGCATTTAATAGGATGCTGTTTATGTGTGGGCACATTTCCTTAAACTCTAATGCTCTGCTACTTCACAGGGCGAGACCCTCAGATTTGTAACTGTGGACAATGGTGCATTATTTGTGCAGGACCTGACATGTGACACTAGGAGATGGAACCAGTGGAGGGAAGCAGCTGCTGCTTGCTAAGCCAGTCATCTGAAACCCCTTCTCTCTCTATCCCACCATAGAGCCAAGTGACTCCTTCTAGAGACAGAAAAGGGATCTCTGAGTTTTCAGTAAAAGTAGCTAGGATGGAAATGTTCCATATGGTATGCAAATTCGCTGCCAAAACAGAAAAAGGGGATATTTTTAGTAAACTTTTAACAGCCAACTTGTAGGATTTGGTAGATTTTCATAAATGATATCAAATATTTTAAATTACTGAAAGTTTTTGGATTTGTACATTCTAGTTTCATAAAATGTGCTGTCTACTAAATATTATTTGATTGGAAAAAGACTACATATTAACACAATAAAATGACTATCAAACCATTGTATCAACCAAGAGTGTAGTCTAACAACATTTTAACTTCTAAAAATTTTACTTTTTCTTTAGTGAAGACTAAAATCCTATTTTTTAAAATCAGTTTGATGCCTAAAATCAATGAAAGCACTATTTCCCCATGAGTAGTATATTAGCATTTTTCAATTTAGCACTGAACTATTTTGATGAGAAGGCTGTTTAAGCATGAAAAGATGAAGAATTGAATTGAATTGAATTTGAATAATGCAAGGAGAATAAAAAGGATGTGAATCTAAAGTGGGCAGCACCTGAATATCATGCCCTTGCACAGAAAAAGAAATAGGACTCTTTATAATCTTTCAACCAAAACAAGCAAAACATAGCAAAATTTTGTACATCTTTCCTAGACTTCTGCAATAATTTTCATTATCTCTACAACTAAAACTCCTCCCGTCTAATCTGATTGGCATTGAAGTACCCATATTCTAATACTCTACAGTAAAAAAGGAGGAGATTGGGTTCTGTGTCCCATTTTCTTCAGTGATTCCCCTACTAATTGGCTTTTTGGCCTTAAGTATATTGCCTAACCTTTCAGACTCTTACAACAAAAGGGTAGCTAGTTGATGAAACTTTCAGCTTTTGGACCAATAATTGTGTGCTAATTTACCCATAATTTTGTAAAAGATGCTGTAAACAAACCATTTTAGAATGTAAGCTGAATGGTATGTGAAAAGTCACCGTGGCATTAACTCATACATGTGCTTTACTTTCACAATACAGTGGTTCCTAGGTATACGTAATTTTTATATACCTAAAACTTGTTAATCCAGTACTCATTTGCTATTAAAAAGCTATATAGATCAATTCTTTGTAAACATGAATAAATGTTTTTAGTAGAGTTCATTAATCATCACTTATAGTTTTCATTCATGAAAATTTTATCAGTGATGCCAACTGGTAAAGATATGTTGGCATATGCCTTAAAGTAAGATGTAGCTCTTAAGCAGAATCTTTATAATTTGGACTCATTTAAAAAAAAAAAAAAAAAATTACTGGGTCAACATGAGTTAAAGTTATGTCCAATTGGTCTCATTTATAATGGCACAAGCCTTCTGTTATGCCTGCCCTGAGTTGTTTTCTTTCCTAAAACATATGATGCATGAATATTTTATTTGCAATAAGTTTTGCTGCCTATTGTTTACGTAAGCTCCACAAGGACAGGGCTTTGTCTTACTCTCCACTGTATCCCCAGACCCTAGAATAAAGGACAGAGTCAGTTTTGCATAAATGACCTGGGAAACATGGGTTTTGGTCCAAACTCTGCTTTGGGAACTCAAGCAAGCTACTTAACTTCTCTTTGGTTTAGAATGTGTCAACTGAAGATAATCATACCTTGAAGTTTTTAGATAAACACATATTTATTGAGTGCTTACTCTGTGCCAGGTCCCATTCTCATAACTAGGGATAAAAAACAAATAAACAAACTAACAAAGAAACCACACAAAGAAGTAAGGCCCTGCCTTAATTGAGCTTGCATTTCAGTGGAAAGACAAATACCCACAAATCAATTCCCACATTATCCCAGTAGTTTGGCAACATATTAAATTTTTTAAGCAACCACTTACTGGTATCACTAACTTTTTTATTTCACAGATTTGTAGGTTTATCAGGAGTCCATAAGGGCTAATTAGGTTGAACGTAGGAGTCCAGGATAAGAAATAATACTCTAGTCAAAGAAACCCACAATAAAGCTAAAATCAAAAATGCAAGCAGAAGTGTCAGGGAGAAAAGCACATGGCAAGGGCATTAAAGAGACAAATGTTTTGGAATTTAGAACTCAGAGTTTTGGGAGGGAAGGGTGAGCTGAAGAAAGCTGGGATGAAATCAGTTGTGAGGGTAGAATTAGTTGCTGTGAGATAGTACAGGGAAGCCAGTACATTATGTTTAGGGGGAATAGTCAAGCCTAAGGCCCATGATGAACAGGTAGCAATTATCCAGGGACTTAGCGTACATTTTTACATGACTTCTAAACAATATTTGATATCATAACACAGGATAGTATTTTAGAAAAAAACACAGGTTTGGGACTCAGGTGTAAGTTCTAGTTTATTTGGTTTTTGATCTTTCATAAATCACAAAACTTAACTGGATCTTATGTCCCTCATTTTAAAATGAAAGATTATAATATTATATGGAAACCTGAATCCTATTAGGAGTCACCTCCTTATCTTAAAATGACCATTAGCTATTCATTTTAAAAGGAAATCGTTTCTTATGATTTCAAATACATTTTAAATAAAGCCTTACATTTCATAACACATAAAAATTAATTCATTTATTTGGTGGGTGATATTTTTGCCTCTGATGGTGAAGATATTTTCTTTAAACTGAATGTGACTGTGTTTACTTAGGGAATAAATGAAGTAGAGAATTTTAGTTAGTGAATTGATGTTATGGAGTTTACAGAGTACACAGATTATATGTGTGTATATGTATACATGTCCTGAAACTATTATCATGCAGGATGTCTGATTTTTAAGCTAAAATTATGTTAACTCACCCAGCTGAAGCTGATCATTTCAACTCTTTCTAAGTCAATGACATAATATCAACAGTTAATTTTCACACAACATACATGTCAATCCTATTTACAGTTGTCAGTCTATACATTTTTCATGTTAAGGCCTTTGTACATAGAGTTTCAACTCTCCTAAAAGCTTCTTTTATCTCAGTTCACTGCAGCTAGACAATTCTCATGTTACTGGATTAAAATTAAATATCAGCTCCTCAGAGATTTTCCTTGACCACTCTAAATGTAACCTTCTTCTATTACTTTTCCTGGAGAACTTGTGTCCTTAATAAGATTTGTGCATTTACAACTTATTTGTCTTCTTCCTCGTTCAATGAGCAGGGAATTTCTTTTTCTTACAAAAAGTACAGTGTTTGGCACAAAAATGGCATGCAATAAATATTAGCTAAATAAATACATTTTTAAATGAATTTATTTCCTTTGGCCTACCTTGGTGGGCATTTGCTGGGTCTTCAATTCACACACTTTTAAAAGAATTATCTCTTTAATAGTGCAGTTTTTCTAAAAGAAAAATAAAACTAATTACTACTATAACTACTACTACCACTTACTTAGTGTAAACTCTCTTCTAGCCACCCCATGAAGCTCTTTTATATGCTCTGTGTCATTAACTGTAGTGTTACTTCTTCTCCATTTAATAAAAAAAATTGACATTTAGAGAGGTGAAGTTTATAACCCACTAGAGTTGAATTAGGAAAGAGAGTTCCATCATGCTGTAACGTTTCACAGTACTCATCCTTCCCCCCCATCTTGAGGCAGGCTACTAAGCAATAGATTGTCCTAGGATCATGGTGAGTGAACTCTTCTATCCCTCTTGGTGCACTCCCATGTTGTTCTACTGTGGAGCTCATTGCTCCCTACCATAAAAGTACAAATCAGTGGATCTAGAGGACTTAGCAACAGTTTCCAAATTTCTACCCTCTTCATAACATGTATATGAAGTGAGCTCAGATGCTTAATCGTCTAAGCCACTTTGCTAACCTCTGATTTTGGGGGAAGGAAAATAAAAGGATCAGTTACACCACTTACTCAAGTCATCCAAGTCTTAAATTAATATTACTTCACAATGATTACTGTGTCTAGTGAGCCACTCACTGCAGTGAGCATTCCTTACTCTACACAATTTGATAATGTGGAAACCTTTTATTCTCATTTTAGAAAATGGCATAGCCCACTTGGAGGGATCAGTTTAATTGTCTAGCATGCCAGCATTTCCCTCTGTCTGATGACCAGAAACAACACAACAATTAACCTGTGGTGATGATAGTTTCTCTTGAGGAGGCAGTGGATAATCCAGAAGCCCTGGGTGAAGGGAGGCATCTTTGTTAGCATTTCTGTCTTTTCCTGTGCTATGTAGGACCTAATTGAATCCAGAAGACTATCACATTAATATAAAGCTGGAGTTCAGTAAAGCAGTCTTGAGGAATTCCTGTAAAATGTTTCATTACAACATTAATTAGATTCAAAATATTCTTTAATGAACTCTAATTAAGAAGTGGAATTCAACTAGACCTTTAATATAGGAGTCAGAAATTGGGTTCTTCCCTACATTTCAATGAAATCACTTTATTCTCTTTTCCTCAATTTTTCACTGATAAAATAGGGAGAAATAATGTTTCTTTTAAATGAGTTAAATTGGACATTCTGAAGGTAATTAAGATATTCTGAGTTTCTTGATGGTTTTTAAACATCAGGATTTAGTCTTATCCATATCCTGTGTAGTAGCTAATCTCCAAAGATGAATCATAAGTTCTGGTATTCATTCCCTTGTGTGGTCTTCTCCACTCCCTTAACTCTGGACTGAATATGAACTCATTTTTTTTACC
Source organism: Choloepus didactylus (assembly GCF_015220235.1). Taxonomy (NCBI): domain Eukaryota; kingdom Metazoa; phylum Chordata; class Mammalia; order Pilosa; family Megalonychidae; genus Choloepus; species Choloepus didactylus. The sequence goes on along the minus strand of NC_051309.1, from coordinate 137,023,246 downwards.
ATTGCAATATGAAAAAAATGATGCTGTGTGACCTCCAAGACTAGGTCACAGAAGCCTTGAATCTTCTACCGGGGTCTCAGAACTCTTATGTTGGGAGAACTCAGCTGACATGTAAGTGTACTTACTACCCAGAAACTCACGCTGTAAGGTAGGTCAGGTTAGCTGCTGAGAGAGTCCCCTTGGAAAGGGAGATGCCTGGTCAGCTCCCACCTCTTGGCACCTGTCCCAGCCCTACACCACACATTTGAGTAAAGAGCCCAACTTAGTTGGCAAATGCAGTACAGACTTCAAATGACTGCAGCCTCATTCTCCATCTGAGTGCAAGTCTGTGAAAGACCTCCAGTGAAAACCACCAAGTAAAGCCTAGCCAACCCTCTGAACTGTGAGAGATAGAAATAAATTGTTGTCCTCCAAAGGGGCCCCAGCTCTGGAATTGGCACACCCCCCCTCACCCATACACACACACACCTGTCTGCCCATGTTACACTGGACTCAGCCACTTCTTACTCCAGTAGCACATTTATTCAATAAATAGTAATTGACCGGTGTGTGTGGGGGGAGATAGTTGTTAAGCTTCTAAGTTTGGGGATGGTTTTACTATACACAAATAGGTAACTAGAATGCCTTGATACTAAATTTTTAAAGTGACAACAGTTTTTAAGAAAACATTTGTTGTGCAAATGGACATAAGTAAATAAATATTGATTGGAAACATATATGTTCCTATCTATAAAATTAAGCACATTTTTGGTTTCTTAGTATAAATAGGTGAAGATGAAATAAGCATCTGTAGGTTGGAGGAGGCATAAAGACATAAGATTAAGTATGATTTCACAAATAGTTAAAAAAAATTCAGCAAAATACTAAGAGTCTGGAGTTATAAAAAGGAGAACTATTGAATTTTTGACCTTGTTACAATGCCAGAGAAAGAAACATTTTCTCCTGCCTTCTTTTTTCAATGTTAAAGTTCAAAAGAGACTACCTGATTCACAGCTGAGAGTTATACATATATAAAAGTATCTGAATATCAAGAATGAAAAGAGGCCTTTTAGCACCCATTGTTTCTAAATCTTCAGGTAACTGATAGCACAATAATAGCTAGCTTACACATTCTTCCAAGCTTAAGACTGCCCAGGCAGTCTTAAAAGAAAAACTCTCTTCTATTAAGGAGAAATTTTCTTATACAAAATGACAAGAGATAGGAAGGAATTCAAGGCCCACAACATAACATTACCCTTCTACTAATGAATAATAAACCTGTATGAAGATTTCAGCCTAAAGAAAAACTAAACTATATAGGACGGAAGAATTTTTGAGACAAATTTTATTGAATGAAACTTATAAATCATTTTTAACAAAAGTAATCTGTTTTTACACTTAAAAGCAGCATACTTGAATCTCAAATATATGCAAATCTCTGTTAAAATTATTATTTTTTATTCTATAAGTATTTGAAAATTTCTTAGTCTTGATTACTGTTAGATTTACAGCATCTGTTAATGTATTAATGTTGAAAGTGGTGGGTTGGCTTAAAATTGAAGACATATTCCAAATTCCAATGAGTATTTCAATATGTGACAAATATTTTCTTAGTATTTTAGCTGGTCAGTTGAGAAACATCAGATTCTGAAATCTAGTATATTTTGTTGATTTTCAGCAGTTGTTTCTTTGAATCAACTTAGCTGTTTCGAATGCAAGAACAGATGATGTGGTTATAAAATGATTTTTTCAGAAGTGAACACTTCAAAAATTTATTTTTAAAGGATATGTTCAGAATTTTTTTTACCTTAATACACTCACAAAATAGTATCCCAGAGTGGGAAACAGTATCTCTTCATAGAGACTATTTGGAATTAACTTTAGAACAAGATCAACTTTGAAAAACACAATGCTTTATTGTTGCAACTGATACTGTGGACTAACCACACCTAAAATTCTATAGCTTATAAAATAACTCCAAACCAAAACAAGCCAAACCAAGCCAAACAATAAACAAGCATGACAAAGACAAACAACAACAACAAAAAACTCTGGTTGTGAATCCCTGTACTGGTACCCTGAACTTGCTTTTTGCTTAGCTGAACAAATTCACTAAACACTTGCAAAGCCATTTTTTGCTATAAGTAATAGTTTCAGAAATCAAGTGATTACATTTTTAGAATTTACCCTGGAGTTTTTAGAAAAGAAATTGTTCTTTTGTTAAGACTGCAGTATGCATAATCAAAACCATTGCAACTTGTAGCCAGATGCGTTTTTGATGTTTCTAGGGGTTTTATATTTGTCCAGACATCCTGAGAGTATCTCCTTTCATAGTGACTGATTCAGGTTTATTCTTGTCTGCTATTATGAAACTTTTATGTCCCCAATTATAACTGGAAGAATCATTTTCATGCAACTCGTAATTCAAGCCTAATCTACTCCTGCAATAACAATGAACAAAGATAATGTGAGGTGGAGCCCTGCCCTCAAATGAACCCTTATCTTCTTTATGTTCTCTTCTCAGTATAAATGGGGACTGCATATAATATTGTGACATGAACAGCAAAAGAGTATCCAAACTCTCTTGCTGGTTTGGAAGGAGAGAAGTCTTGCTGACCAGTTGTTTTAAATACATTATAACCTTCACAATCTGCACAGTTCTTACAGAACTGTGTGATACCATTGTGAAGGTTTTAGTAAGATTCATACTCACAAATTTTTCAAGCTCAGCTGAGGCAGATTGAGATGTTTTAAGACATAATAAAGTATTGCAAACAACCAATCCTAAGCCATGTCTTTTGAGGTCTTTATTAGTGGTCCTAAAAGTCATATTGAGAAGGCTGTTATTATCAAAAATTCCTCCTTTTTGAATGTTTTCATCTGAAGAGATAAGTCAGTCTTGCCAAAAGAGATGGTGCACCATAGACTTGGATATATGTTGTATATGACTCAAGGAATTAGGATTCCTTATTGCCTTTCATGGTTGTGTTTGGAAACACTCCATGTTTAAAACTTGCATATTGTGTAGTTGGTAACAATTATGGTACCAACTTCTGAAAAAGTTCAAGGGCTTCATCTTGTATGTAGTTCAATTTTCTATATACATTATTTTAATGAGGTAAGCCGTCAGCACCTCAGCAACTTCTAGCACAGTATGGATAAGCAGAGTACCCAACACCAATTTAAAGTGAAGGAATGGTGGCACAAACATTCATTTGCTCTTGTGGCCATTTTCTGATATCGTGACTATCGTGATACAGAACACTTTGCTCTTTGTGGAATTTACACTGTATTCTTTGGGTCAAGGTGAAGAAAAAGTTCTTTCTCTCCTGAAGCACACAAGACAAAGACCCTGAGGAGAAATGTGGAACAATGTATGTCAAATTACACAACTCACAAATATGCCACAATAAAGTCTTTCAATGACCTGGTTTCATTAGGACAGGAAAACAATTGAACCATATTGTGGTCCTTTTGAAGGTGCATTTATGACTAATATATTTGTGTTTATTCTAACTACAAATTTGCAAGTAAATGAAATGTCATTAATTCTATCAAGAACATATTCTGTTTCAACATTACAAATTTGGGAATTATTTGGACAATTAAGCCTTATATAAGGACATTCTTAATTTTTCCAAAAATTACTTTAGGCTAAATGCATTCTAACTGTACTAACACTAAATTGGACAGTGTTGCAGGAAAGTCACAGGCTCTGGCAAAGACAATCGTGTTTCAAGTCTCAGTTCTACTGTTTCCTAGCTGTGTGATCTTGGTTAATTGCTGAAACTCTCTAACCCTCAGTTTCCTCATACATTAGGAATATTGCAAGAACTCAGTAAATAATAGCTAGTATTTCTGTACACTCAGAAAAATTACTAATAATGAGGAACACATACAGATGCACTAATGTTTTCCTTATCATTAAATTATTAAAATGATATTTTACTTCAGTCATTGAAAGGAAACTATGGAAAGTAGGTGACCAAATAAAGGCAATTCTGTTATTATTCATAACCTCAAATTTTGATGTTCTAATTAAGATGATAAACTAATCTTTACAAAAGGGTATAGTCTATTATAAACTGTGGAATAAAGTGCAGTGATTTGATTCCAAATCCTGTGATATGTTTTCAAATCTTAATTGTCTTGAGAGCGCTGGGAACTGAAAATGGCTGAGGCTTTCTCCACTGAGCTGAAACAGGGGCAGAAAGCCCCCCTTCAGGGCCAGTCCGAGGCCACCTTCTGGCTCTTCAAGGTTACAGGCTTCTCCAGTGCCTAGTTTGGAATATATAGAGGGCAAAAAGAACCCAGGAAACTCACTGCCACATAATTCCTCAAGTCTCAAGATTCCTAGCCAGTCTGTCTTCTTCCCACCTTTCAGGGTCTTCCTAGGATTGCTTTTTGTATTACATCCAGGGTTTTTAGTAGTACTTTGCAGGAGAAGTAAAGAGAAATGAATCTATCCCAACTTGTCCAGAATTAGAAGCTCAGGAAGGCCATATATATATTTTTTTTTATTAAATTCAGTTTTATTGAAATACATTCACACACCATACAATCATCCATGATATACAATCCACTGTCTACAGTATGATAACATAGTTATGTGTTCATCACCACAATCTACCTCTGAACATTTTCCTTACATCAGAAAGAACCAGAACAAGAATAAAAAATAAAAGTGAAAAAAAACACCCAAATCATCCCCCCATCCCACCCCATTTGTCCTTTAGTTTTTATCCCCATTCCTCCACTCATCCATACACTGGATAAAGGGGGTGTGATCCACAAGGTCTTCACAATCACACTGTCACCCCTTGTAATCTACATTATTATATAATTGTCTTCAGGAGTCCAGACTGCTGGGTTGGAGTTTGGTAGTTTCAGGTATTTACTTCTAGCTATTCCAATACATTAAAGCCTAAGAGGTGTTATCTATATAGTGCATAAGAATGTCCACCAGAGTGACCTCTCGACTCCATTTGGAATCTCTCAGCCACTGAAACTATTTCATCTCATTTTGCATCCCCCTTTTGGTCAAGAAGATACTCTCAGTCCCACGATGCCGGGTCCACATTCATCCCCGGGAGTCATACTCTGCGTTGCCAGGGAGATTTACACCCGTGGGAGTTGGGGGGAGGACAGTGAGTTCACCTGTCGAGATGGCTCAGTTAGAGAGAGAGAGGGCCACAACTGAGCAACAAAGAGGTACTCAGGGGGAGACTCTTAGGCACCATTACATACAAGTTTAGACTCTCCTTTGTGGTAATGAGCTTCATAAGGGCAAGTCCCATGCTCGAGGGCTCAGCACATCAAACTGCCAGTCCCAATGTTTGTGACAACATACGCTAGGGGATCAGCAAGGAAGGCCATATTTTTAAACAGAGCAATTTGTAAGATACAGGTGAACAATAGCTGACAATAAAAAATAAAGCATCAAGCAATTTGTATGACAACAGAGGGATAAACAGATCAGACTCAACAATTAAAGCCAAATTCATTGGGGAACACAGGGCTTTTCCCAAGAAGCAAGGGGTTCTGGGAAGATACTAAGGTACCACTGGATACAGCAGAATTGACGCTCTTCTCAAAAAAAAAAAAAAGCTTTTCCAGAAAAACCCTCAACTGACAGGATATGGCACAATATCTATCAGTATTGTCTTTATAAATAGCAAAGCACTATCTGTACTTGTAAACCACTATACAGTCTGGGTTTAAAGACTGATAAACAAAAGTATGATGGCATTTGCAGCAAGGAGCTCCAGATATGTAAGAAACCCAGCCTACTTCAAGTCCATTGAGTTGACATTCCCATAGCCAGCTCTAAAAGCACATTGGCACTGAGCTGGGTCAGTCCGGATAAACTTCAATGAACTGCAGGGAAAGTATTCCAAGACCCAGCACTGAATGAAGGAGTTAACAATCTAAGCATTATGAAAATAAAGAAAGAGGGTACACAGCCATACCTCAGAAGTGGGCAGCTGACTCAAATCAGTGGGAACAGGCATCTTACATTTGGGTTCTGCTACTGAGATCCCCCTTTGCAAGGGGAGAGGGTTATTTTTAATTGCAAAAAAAAAAAAGAAAAAAAAACAGCAAACAAAAACTTTAAAATAATCTTTCTTTTTCATTTTTTAAATCTTTTCATAACTATTCATTCTTTTCTACGCTAACTGAATAATGGAGAAAAATAAATAAACAAAAATGTCATTCCCTATACTTACTATAACGGTCTTTAGATTGTATAAGCTCTTACAGCAGTCACATCTATTCCTGAATTGTAATGGCTATCTCCAGATTCCGAGATGCTCATCTCTTTGTGTATAACCTGATCTATCCCTGGAACTTTGGGTATCAGTGTGACACCTAAGACTCAGAGCTAGAACTTGGCAAATATGAATGTCAGTATTAGCACATATAGCAACTGTTAAAAAAGCTGAAAAAGAGTCCAGACTTCAACTAGAGATATGAATGAAGCAGATGTGGTTAGGACTGGGGCAAATCGGGCCAAAGGGTAAAGGACAATACTGACTGCATTTAAAAATTCAAATTCCATGTGAGACCAAGGGAAGAGATATTTAGCACAGTTTATTCAAATACCATAATTACATGGAACTTTTAATAGGAAGTGAGACCTGGTAGGTTTGCATAGGTTAGTGTGAAATAGAAGCACATCCCAAAGTAATTTGGACAGAGAATAAAAATATATATGCAGGGTGCCCCTCAGGAGCTGGGGGAAAATGTAAAGGTATTGGGCTTCCTCACCTGGATTGTTGCTGATGTTCTCACAAACATTGAAGACTGGCGGTTTGATGTGCCGAGCCCTCTACCACAGGGCTTGCCCTTATGAAGCTCATTACTGCAAAGGAGAGGCTAAACCTGCTTATAATTGTGCCTAAGAGTCTCCCCATGAGTGCCTCTTTGTTGCTCAGATGTGGCCCTCTCTCTCTAGCGAAGCCAACTTGGCAGATGAACTCACTGCCCCCCCCCCTACGTGGGACCTGACTCCCAGGGGTGTAAATCTCCCTGGCAACATGGGATATGAATCCCGGGGATGAATCTGGACCCAACATTGTGGGATTGAGAGTGTCTTCTTGACCAAAAGGGGGATATGAAATGAAACAAAATCAAATTTCAGTGACTGAGAGATTCCAAATGGAGTCAGGAGGTCACTTTGGTGGACATTCTTACACACTATATAGATAAGCCTTTTTGGTTTTAAGGTATTGGAATAGCTAGAAGTAAATACCTGAAACTTTCAAACTCCAACCCAGTAGCCTTGACTCTTGAAAACAATTTTATAACAATGTAGCTTATAAGAGGTGACAGTGTGATTGTGAAAGCCTTGTGGCTCACACTCCCTTTATTCAGTGTATGGATGGATGAGTAGAAAAATGGGGACAAAAACTAAATGAAAAATAGGGTGGGATGGAAGGATGATTTGGGTGTTCTTTTTTACTCTTTTTTTATTCTTATTTTCACTTTTTCTGGTACAAGGGAAATGTTCAAAAAATAGATTGGGGTGATGAATGCACAACTATATGATGGTACTGTGAACAATTGATTGTAAACTTTGGATGATTGTATGGTATGTGAATATATCTCAATAAAATTGAATTTTAAAAAAATGTAACAAAAGTAGAAAAATTAAAAAAATAAAAATCTTAATGGTCCTGTCTTAGTTTGAAAGAGTTGCTTTCACAAATACCATAAACTGACTTGGCTTAAGCAACAAGCATTTATTGACTCATAATTTTGAGACTAGAAGATGTCCAAAGTAAAGACATCAGCAAGATTTACTTTCTCCTGAAAATATGTAGCATTCTGCTGCTGGCTGTTGGCAATTCTTGGGGTTCCTTGGTTTGTATCTCTACTTCCCATCACATCGTGATGTCCTCTCCTTCCTCACTTTGTGAATTCCGGGTTCTCTTTATAAGGCCTCCAGTAATCTGGATTAAGGTTCACCCTATGACAGTTCATCACAACTTAACTAAAAATAACATCTTCATAAAGTCCTGTTTGCAGTGGGTTCACACCCACAGGGATGCAGATTAAGATTAAGAACATGTGTATGTTGGGGGATAGAATTCAACCTACCACAGTTCTTATATAGAAAAAAAATAATTCTTCCAACAGCACAGTTTTTTGCATTGAATATATGCTCAAATGTTGGTTGACTGTAGGAAGGAAAGACATGCAGCAACCTCAGATAAAGCCATTATATCTTTGGGACAAATTTATCTGACACTGGAGGGATAGAATGAACTGGTCTATCATCAATAATGGGAAGAATGTGGAAATTATTGTGGTATGGAGGGAAAATAGCATTGGCTTTGGAATCAGACAGATCTGGGCCTGAGTCTAAATTCTGCAACTTACAAGCAATGATATTTACTCACTGTAATCATGGACAGGAGACCTAGTATTTATTTATGGATCTGTTTGTCAACCTCTTTATTGTCTTTCTCTTCTCAGAGATTTGAAGTACCTGAGGCCAAACCTCATGTAGAACACATGGAAGGTAGGATGAGCTACATCATTTTCTGTGCCCAGAACAAAATGAAAATGCAAGACCTCTTGGTCAAGAATTATTAAGAATTTCAAGAGGGCAACAATAGAGCATTAAACCAAGCACAGAGTGCTTCTGAACACAGGGCCTGTGCGACTGCAAGGGCTTGCATACCCATGAATCCAGCCCTGGGATAAGTAAATAGCAGACACTCAGAATGTGTGGGTTGAATGAACATGTAACTTATCAAAGGGATCCACGACTCAAAAAGAATAAGAATCAATGCTCTGGAAATTCCTACTTATTCTTTGTCAGAGTCCTGTCAATGAATTTAAAAAAAATTTTCTGAGTACATTTTCTGAAAGAAATTTAAAAGAGACAAACAGTTTTCATCTTGAACCTCATAGCTAATTTTAATATACAAAGCAAAATCATTAAAATGTAAAGCCGATTATAATTAGTGATTTTTTTGATTCATTTAAACTCAGATCCTAAAAAATGGATTTGCCTACAAATAGTATTAGTGTGTATTTACATTAAACAAAATGTTATTTTTCCTCTGAAAAAAATTTGTGTTTGTGCTTGTATTACTCACAGTTCTCTAAGGAAAGAGAACTGACAGGAGGTATCTGTAAACAGTATAAGATTTTTATAAGAACTATCTCATGCGACACTGTCTCATGTGACTGTGGAGATGCACAAGTCCAAATTCTGTAGGGCATGCTGCAAGCTGGGAACTCCAATAAAGGTTTTCTATGATTCCCCAGGAGAAGCTCACTGGTTGAAGCAGAGATGGAAATTCTCTCTTTGGACTATTGAAATCATCACTTCTCTTTTAAAGCCTTCAACTGACTGGACAAGACTCCTCTCGTTATTGAACGCAATCTCCTCAGTTGATTGTAGATGTAAAATATAACAATCAGGCCAGTGCTTGCTTGACCAAACTGGACACCAAAATCTGGCCAAGCTGCCACATGAACTTAACCATCACAATCCACCCTTTGTCAACTTGGCACCCATGTACATTTCCTTAAACCACACTTAATCTCTAAAGAAAATCTGTACAGGCATATTTTCACCTAACAATACTCAAATGTCCTGTGTACAACTGGAAATGCACTAACTTTCCCCAGAACAGGGTGCAAGTCCTTGAGTAATATTTACTCTTAAACTTGATACCCTATAACCTAAATACTATGACATGAAGTTAATACATATTTTAGTAGCAAGTCTTATGCAATCCAACATTGAACAAGAAAAAAATTTAAGTGAGAAATATAATATACCAAAAAAAAAAAAAAAAAAAAAAAGAAAGAGAGAGAGGAGAGAGAGAATATTTGCTTTTCCCACATTTGGTTCTGTTTGACTAAAGGAAGCAAGTTATTATGTGAAGATCTTTTCATATAGAATTCTTAAACTTCAATGCCATATGCATGAGATTTTGAGTGTCTTGGATGAGTTTGATGATGTGGGAGGAATGGTGATGATTTGTGGTCAGAACATAACTTCAGTAATTAAAGATGACCTCAAATTATTTGTTCCTTCTACCAAAAGATGGGAACTATATTTTTACTGTCTGAATTTGGTCTTGGTCTGTGACTATTTTGACCATGAGAATATAGTCAAAGGAATAAAGTGCCAGTTCCAGTTTAAGACTTGAAGGGGAATATGTACTTCTTTTTTCCCTTTTTGGAACTCTAATTCAAGTAGCCACATGGGGAGGCCCACTTGAAAGAGAACTGAGACCCCAGCTGAACTCCCAGCTGAAAACCACCAACTTGTCAACCATGTGAATGAACCATCTTAATTTGGATCTTACATTCCCTTTTAAACTTCTGCAACTAATCCAATGTGGAGCAGATATAATCTGTCTCTGTTGAGCACTGCACAAATTGCAAAATCATGAGCAAGTTAATGATAGTTGTCATTTAAGCCATAAATTTTGATGTGTACTTTTTTAAAAAAAAATTAGATTTTTTTTATTATGAACTTTAACATATATACGTAATAGTGATAACTTTCAAAGTACAATTCAACAAGTAGTTAGAGAACAAATTTCAAAGAATGTCATGGGTCACAGTTCCACAACTTCAGCCATTTCCATTATTGTAAAATACATCATACATACAAAAAGGTGCTAATTTTTGATGTGTAGCTGAACAAGCAGTAATATAGGTAATTTCAAAAATTGTTATAGGTTACGATTCCACAATTTTAGTTCTTTCCTTATGATGCAATACAGGGTATATATAGAAAGGTGAAGACTTTCAAAGCATAATTCAATGAGGAGATATAGAGCGAATTTCAAAGGATGATATAGATTACAGTTCCACCATGTCATTTACCTCCTTCCAGCCATTCCAACACCCCAACATCTAAAAATATATGTATATTTATATAAAGTTTCACAATTCATAGACCTTTGTTAAATCTTATCTTGTTTGTTGTTACCCCTTCCTCTCATTTAATCTCCTTCTCCATCTTCAGGGGTGTCTAGGCAGTGAGCACCCTAACTTGTTCATACTGAAAGGGGGTGTCAACATTGTAGGGAAGGCGCTGCCTCTGATTGTTAATCTTAAAGAGGCTATTGCCTCTGGGTTTTAGGACTTGTCTGGCATAAGAACACTCTGGTGGATTTAAGTTGCTGACAGATAAAACTTAGTGAATGAATCTTTTATAGAATCTCAGGTAGGCACCTAGGTATTTGGGGACTACTTTTGGTAAGGGCATGGAATACTGTGGCCATCTGGGATATCTAGCTGGAGATTGCATAAAAGAAACCTCCAGGATAGCCTCTTGGCTCTATTTGGGATCTCTCAGCCACTGTGACCTTAACTTGTTACCTTTCATTTTTACCCTTTGGGTCAAGTAGGCATTTTCAATCCCTCACTGCCAGGGCTAGGCTCATTCCTGGGAGTCATGTCCCATGTTGCCAGAAACATTCATTCCCCTGGAAATCATGTCCCTCATTGGGGGGGTGGAGGGTGGAGGAGGGGGGGATTAATGAATTTATTTGGCAAGTTGGTAAAAAAATTTTTATGCAGTAATAAACAATCTAAAAAAATCTATTGAATTATTTTTATATTTTAGTATATATCTTGAAAACATTCCCTGAATTTAGAAGTCTAAAAACCGTTTTTGCCTGTGATTCTTCCTTATTTATAGGTGCTAGAGTTCTCAAAATACCATGTTATCTTATTCATTATGATATATGTCTCAAACAGGAGACAAGTACTTCTTTTATCCCATGTTGATGAAATAACATAATATTTGGAAATCCTTCCTGAAATATAGGGGTAAAATATTCAGTATTAAGTGGTTTCTAAAGTTGCAATAGCTTAGTTTTCTTGTCTTCTGTTCTTTCTCTTTACACTCTTCCAAAGTGATTCCAGATACAATGATAGCTTCAACTGAAGCCTAAGTAACTATGATACTCAACCTATATTTATTACCAAGTCCTATCTCCTGATTGCCAAACTGATACATCCAACTGAAACAAAAATTTCTGTTTTTCCTCCAATTCTTAGCCTCAGTTAACTCAGCAACTTGCCATCCTTTCAACTCTCTCTCTTGTACTATTCCTTTAGTTAGTAACCCATTAGATTCCATCTCTCAAATATCTCTTAAATTGGCCCTTCTATCACCTTCTCTCACTGTCTAAATTCAAATCTTCATTCTTTCTTTCTCAGATTATTGTATAAATTGTATCATACTTAGTATGAAGTGATTGAGGAACTATGCCTGAACTACCATGGAGTGTCATGGAAGCTGTACTTCTGTCCAATGAGAGATCTATATTCATCTAGTTTTTGTTAGAGGAAGATTATTAATGAAAAATAAAATATAAATATTAAAGACTACAGAAAACAAAGTTTATGTGTTCATAATAAGCATCTTATATAGCATATTAGGAGTAAACAAAGTTTTAGAAATAAACCAATAAGTGTTAAATTCTGAAAGAATTACCAATACTAAGTACTAGCAATTGAAGTTATTGCTGCCAAAAAATAGAAACCCCAGAGAACAAAACATAGAATAAAACAAGATGTGACACAGAGAAATGGAGCCAGAATAGCTTTATATTATTCTTTTGTCCATATTGATTGGGTTACAATTAATTTCTCAATTAGGAAGAATTGGATTAGAGAATCAGAATTTAACATGTTTTTCATATATTTTGAATGTAAGATATCAGCTAGCAGGGGGTAGGTTTCGGATATAAACCTAGGTCTATTTAAACATATTAAACCCAAGTCCTACCCTTACTGGTTAAATAAAATTAAACGAGTTTAATTAAATACCCCAAGGTTTTGATTTTTTTTTGCAAAATCTTCATAAGAGCTAACAAGTCATGCCATTTCTTGAAATTAAAATTCCCAGTAAATGATGATTATTATGATTTTTTTTATCCATTTTCATGAGAAAATATTGGATTAGTTTTAAAAAATAACATATGAGAACTCTTCATTGTCCAATGATGAATATAAAATAGAATGCTTCCATCCTTTACTTTAAAAAGTTTGAAACATAGTATAGTCCAATGATTAAAAGCTTGGCCTCCATAGTCTGACAAAGTCAGACACAAATCCTGGATCTTCATGTATTTCCTCACAAAAGTGTCCATTTCCTCCTCTATAAACTGGGTTAACATTATACCTATCTCAGCGTGAGATGATACATGTATATAGCATTGCTATATACATGTATTGCTCAATATGTCTTATAATTTAAAATACATGTCATATATGTCTTATAATATATGTCTTATAAAATGTATCTTATAATTTAAAAAAATTTAAGTTGGTATGAAGAATATCTGACACATTAGTCTTTGTTATTTTGCATTCAATTAGCAGAAACTCATCTGAAATAGCTCAGACAATAGAAGAGAAAGGGAATGGGGTGAATAAAAGACAGAAAGGTGTATCATCTGAGGGTAGAGGCATATCTGGGCTCCACAATATAGTGCAAACAGGAACTATAAAGCCTTCAGTTACCCAGGCATCCTTTCCATCCTTCCATTACTCTGGAGTGCCATAATCTCTCACAGCTTCTTTTCTCTTTGTAGTAGGTTAGTTCTTTTTTACAGAGATTTTCTCTACTCCTGCGTGAACCTGAAAAGCCCCGAATTCTCAAATTTATATGTTGCTCTACTTCAAATGTCCAGCTTTGCTCGTTTGGATCTTAAAAATCTAATTCCAAATTCCAGCTGTGTCAAATACCCATCTTGGGTCCTATAAAGAAAAGCCAAGAAAGCTGGGGTCCCTAATGCAAGTGTGGCTGCAGGGACATGCTGATGTAGAATGGGGAGCATATGTGTAGAACACAATTTTCAGAAAATTGTGACTGATTTGTGCAAGCTCCTCAAAAATGACCACTTATGTCACTTGCCTTAGAATGTTCTCTCTTGCATTATAGTTATTGGTTTATTTCCCTATCTCTCCATTATACTCTGCAGTTTGGAAAACAAGGTGAGTGTCTTATTCATCTTTCTGTATGTTATTTTGCCTAGGAGTGTCTCATACTGTGCAGGCAGTGAAGGGATTTTGCTGAATAAATGAAGGGGTGAATAGGAATACAGGGAAATTCTTTGAACCCTAAATCCTTATTTCAGTAAAAGACATCAGTAAGTAATAAAAAAGAAAGTAGGTTTTTTTACTTACATTGCAGTAAATTTTCAGATCAGTTGACAAAATGGAAAGGCATCTTTTAAATCCTGCAAAAAGTATTTTTAAACCTCCAAGAAACAAACTGTCACTGAACTGGGCCCCTTGCAAATAGTTACTGCTGTGTGATTCTGCTAGCTGGAATCATATGCCAGCAACATTCTGGAGCTTTCACAGAGTGGGAATGGGTGGGGAAACTTTCCAGAAATTTCTCCATTTTAGAACTTCAAGCGTAATGGCTTCAATTTTTGAATAATAATTGACACTGTTGTCATGAACATATCCTCAAACACTAATCTAATCTTCCTCTCTCAAAGTATCAAGAGTGATACATGAGAGAGAGATTATCTATTATACATCTGGCTGTTAATAAGGCCTCTTGGTAGACCCATCAAGAGTCTGGCATGCTGGAGAATTGTTTGGGGACTGTTCTCCAAGAGTAGAATAAGTGCTCAATAATTTACAAGTTCTCAAAAAGGATGGGGTGACAATTATCTTTGAGGAAATAAATGATTATCCTGAGAGGCAAATTTAGAGCACCTAAATGAAATTATTTAGGAATAAAAATGTGTTATACAAAAAAGGAAAGAAAAATAAATGAATAAATTTAAATATGCATATACTGATTTCGAAAGAAGAACTTGAAAAAGTGTTACTTTAAAATAATAATAAAAAATTATGATGTACAGCCAAGGGCATATGACAGTTTCAGTTAAGCTACTATTAGATATCTGTTGGGTTCTGTTATTTAAAATAAAGTTAAAAATGAAAAAAATGGAATGCAGTAAAATTGATTAATGCACACACTAGATTTAAAATAAGATTGCAAAGTAATGGAAGGTACTAGATTTGAAATAAAACAACCAAACAGAAATTTTGATTCTATTAAAATTATCAAGGAATATTTTGATGAGTTATTAGAACAAAATTCCTCAAGGAAATTCAAAATATCCCTCTTCACATAATTTATGTTAGTTGCAGCCTTTTTTTTTTCCTAAATGCCGAGAGAAACACAATTCTTTCATTTTCTCTCTGTTGATATTTGCCTAAAATCGGAGAAAACTAGATGTATCTTAAAAGTTAAGTCTGAGATTATGCATTATCTCCATTTCACTGTTTATTTTTTTAAAGGGTTATCACTGACTATGAAAATAAGATTGGTTGGAAAGATTTCTGGATGCTGAAAAGGGGAAACATAACTTGCATGCCTCATGCATTTGCAATATTAACTGCTGTGCTTCAACATCTTTTATTTTTAAGCATTCAAACAATACATATATATTTTTTCTGAACTTTTCTTCTCTGGAGAAACAGAGACAGGGCATAACTAAAGAAATCACCTTTATTTTCATGACTTCATATTTATTCCTTACTATTTTTCATTCACCATTGAAAAAAGAAATGAAGTTTTCTTCCCCCACATGTTCCTCAATGTAATACAGGAAAATTTGCTCAGATAACCAATTACAGCAATAATGACCACAAAAGAACTATAAAATGTACTGTTCCCAGAAAAGAATTCTGGTGAAAACATTTCCTTCAGTTGTTTATTGAAACTATATCCAGGCCAGCACTGGTATTGTTATCTTCAAATCTTAAAAGCAGCAAGTCATATTCTCCAGAAAGCATGTTAAAAATGATATTGAATTAAGATTAAAATTATTAGGTTCTAATATTTGCCCTGCTGAGAAAAAGCTCCCATGTATTCCAGGTGTATGTGACAAATATTGGTTTTGGAGACTATATAGTATTTAACTGCTTTTTTTAAAAAAAAGTTCATTAAAATTGTATAATGTTCTAAGATCATTAATCATAGTCAGTTGGAAAAGCTCATAACCCTTTTTTTTTTTTGGTAAACTCTGGTTGTTTTTGTAACTGGAAGAAAGAAATACAGAGTTTATACATAAGATTCAATGTTCTGTGAATATTTCGTAGCTATTTAAGAAATTAGGTATACCAAGGTAGAATAGCATGGTTAAGATAACCGACTCTCAGACTTCATTACCTGGGTTTGTACCTATCTTCTCCACAGAATAACTGTGTGATCTTTGTTTTAATTTACTTAGCTTCTGGGTGCCCCATTTTCTTCATTTCCTAAAATGAGGTTTTTATGAAGGCTTTATATTTTAATATACGTAAAGTGCTGAGAACATTATAGTAAATCCTCAATAAATGTTAACAAACAATAATATTAAAATACCAAAAATGAACTCTAGTCTCAATAAAGGAATCATGAAAACAATATTCCCAGGAGCAAAATATTGCTGAGGACTTTTTCACTCATTCTATGAAGACATCTTGATCATGTGTTACACTACCTACTGTTTAATAAGTTAAAAATCTTGCTGACCAGGACTTTAAAGACCAGAAATGAAAGCAAAAAATACCACTTTGACAGAAGTTTAGGGTACTTTCCATGAATGATCTAACTGGAGGCCTTACCTGTTCATTCTGTCATTCCACAAATAATTTTTAAGCATCTTCTGTGTGCTAAATAGAAGTGCCCCATCAAACCACATTGGAGCCTAAGGCAAAAGGAAAAATGGGTGTCCTGAATATACCATTCATTTGTATTTTAATGGTTAGTTTTTCCAGAACATTATAGTAGCTCCGAAATATTGAATGCTTGAAAAGTGAATGTATTAAAACTCACTACACTCTTTAAATATTTTATTTACACCAAAAAAATTTATTATAATTTTATTGTCCTGGCTTTATAAAGGAAATAAACTCATCAATAACATTTTCAAAATCTATTTAATTTGGAGGGCACATTGGTGTAATTCACAGGGTTGATACATACAAAATCCAATTACACTGTTCTTTACCAAAGACAAATTAGCCAGCATATAGATAGCTTATTATAAATGACTCAATAATCTGAGGATAATTCATTTATGGTACAAGTTTTAATATATTGGCTCTCAGGTTAATTCGAGCCTCACACACACACATATAGATACAGGAAAATATGTGTGTGCACACACATTGAGAGACACATATGTTTCTATGAATCACATTTATTCAAAAATTTATTTTAGGCTTAGTTGAAATCTATTTGAACTTTAGACTTATACCATTATTTTTTTTTTTTACAGCTAAATAAGTAGCAGTATTCCCAAAATTCAATATTTAGTATTTTATGAATTCTCTGAATACTGTTTAATGGCCACTTTATTTAATACACTATTGCCCATTGCTCACTATTCCTTTACCTTCCTTTTTATTTCTTCAAGGCCCTTACCCTTATCTATTACATAGTTATTCGAGTACCTATTTATTTTTTGCCCTTTTAAACAAAGAAAGTTCCGGGAGGGCAAACGCTTTCCTGTCTTAGTCCCTGCTTAGTCCTCAGTGCCATGAACCATACCTTGCCCATAGTAGACACACAATAAATAATTGTTGAATGAATGTAAGAATGAATGCAGTGGTGTTCCTAGCATCTCGCACAGCAGCACTCTGATTTCCTTTGGGAAGCACATTTTCTTACTCTTAATCCATGTCTGACCCTGTCTCTAAGAACCTCTGTCCCTAGCATATGGCTGATTACAGCAACCCATGAGGGGATGTCACAAGAGCCAAGACAGGCCAATAAGAGCCCATGAGAACCTGGGATTTCTTATCGAGGAGCGTTTTCTACTGGACTTGATTCTGTCAGCATATAGTCAGAGCCTCACACTAATGAGGCTAATAGAGCACTGATGACATTGTTTGATCCTGAATAACCAGCCAGGCCTGAAGTTAGTCTACCCAATTATGCCAGTGAATAAATTTCCTTTTTTTTTTTCTTGAGCAATTTTAAGATGGTTGTTGTCCCTTGCTATTATTTTAACTGTTGTTTTATATACATATAATATGACCAGATAATCTTTCATACCAATTACAATGCAATATGAATAAATATTAAGGTATCCATATTAACTTAAAATTTGTCAAGGTAAAAACTGATGCAAAGTTATACATGAAAAAGTATATTAAAGAACATATACTTTATTTCATTTGAATTTTTAGAACATCTTGTTAAAGAAAAAGTAAATATGGACTTTTAAGGAAAATATCCTATTTCATACCTGGAGAATTATCTTTTGTATGCTATTGAATAGCATCTGGGATGGTAATCGAATTCAAATTATGATGCAAGCTGGTGATGCTGCCATGATTTTAGAATATTAAGGCAAGGATATGAAACATTGCTGTACGTCATTTCGTATAATTATTCACAAAGACAACTAAAACACTGAGACAGTATCTGTTCTTAGCCTGTCTTTAACCACCTTTATATGGATAATGTGGTCTTTCTAATAAGAATACACACACACCATTAACCATGTTCCTATTTCTAATTAGAATAGTACATTAGGGTACTTGTAACCTTAAGTATTTAAGAAATCATTTGAGAATGTTTACACTTACGTCATATGTATATAACAAGAAAGTAAACAGTTTAATAATCAACAATGAAAAAAATCTGCTTAATGTCCACATTTAAGTCTATGCTTGAAAACTCTCATTTTTGTTTTTCTTGTATGCAAGGTTGAACTAAGACATTCATACTCCCCACCATTCTATTAGAAAAGCCATTTCTGAATTTAAAAGTTTCTCCTCTTAGTGGAGGGACAACATTTCCTAATGGAGGCAATGAGACACTAGATTAAAGTTGTTGGGAGGGTCTAGAAAGAGCAGAGGAAGAAAGAAGTGGGAAAATGGTGGAAAAAGAGAATGTCTGGGAAGGGGAACTGCTCAATGGGAGACTCTCCTACCTGCTAAGGAAACTTGTAATCTGTCTGCCTCTTATGATACAAGGTAACAAATAAGTTACACAAAGTACCATCCTCTGGTTCATCTCTACTGACAGCTGTGCAAGATCAGCCTGGACTTTCCATAAAAGAAGCAGCATACCAGTGTATTTGGGCTATTTCCATGCAAAGTTCTCCTGTTATCAGAAACCAATGCTCAAAATGATAGATAGGACTTCCCAGGCATTGCCAGAGGATTATCCTTCAAACAGAAAGTTCTAACCTGGGTTGGGCTTGGAAATTATATTTTAAGAACTTGTTCACTGGGCAATGTTTTGGAAAGGATACTGAAGTTTGGTCAGGAGACGCCAGATCTGTCTCCAGCCCATCTGATAACTAGTTGGGTGACCTATGAAACTACAGCTTCATCAACAGCAGGTAATGACTCCTATGATTTTGCTTTTAAAGAAATGCCTACAAATATAGCATTAATTATTGACAAAGAAGTGGAACTAATATGAATGCATTTTCATACTCAGGAAATGCACTTTCATACACACAAAGGAAGTCCTGAAAGTAGCTCAAAATAGAATTAGTAGCTAGTGTAAAAAAGAGATTAAATGTACCCAAAATGTGAGTGGGGAAAGCCTACTAAATGAAATACATCCCTTCTTTTATTTGCCCCTCCATACAGATTTGTAAAACTTCATATATATCATGTTTACATAGTGAAATCACAAATGTACATCTACTACCATTCAGATGGGTAAAGAAAAGGCAACTCCATTCTTTTCTACAACTTATGTAATATTTCTGCTTCACTGAGTAGGGATTAGGAAAGGGAAGAGACTTTAAAATGTGCCAGTATCTCCGTCTCTTTCAGTTAAATATTTCTTCCAATTCGAATCTTCTCTTTGGTATGTAGTGGAGACTTTTGAATAAATTTCTCAAATTAAAAACTGACCCAAATTTACACATGAAAAATATATTAATGTCCTTGTTATGCTTTATTTAATTTGAACTTTAGGGCATCATGTTAAGCATAAAAGTAAAACTGTGGTGGCTGAGCCTCCCCCTGCTCTTCTCTAATATGGCATTCAGGTAGATGGAGCTTTATAATGTTGTTATAATGGGGGAGAAGGACCCATACACTGACTGGTTTCTAATTTGATGTTCTCTGCCCAAGATGCTTTTGGACTTTGGGACCCCCTTAAGACATCCACTGCTTAACTGCATTATCCTAGATGTCTGCTGAGGTTTGGGAGATCCTTGTCCATTAACGTCTCTTGCTTCAAACCCTAGGATTCCATAGTTAAGGTGATCCTCCACTAGTCAACTCATCATTTCAGCACTTCCATGTTTCCTTACCAAAGGAAACAAGAACTTCAACCACTAATAACCCTCACCCCTCTGCTTGCTGCAGGAACCAAGAATGCTGCCTTGATGCATCTTGGCACAATTCTGATCCAAATTTCCAGCTTCTTCAAGAGATCTGCAACACAGGGTATAATTGAGAGACAAACCTGTAGCTTTGAGGTTCTCAGGTGCCTCATAATATTTATCTAGATATTACGTAGCTTCCTTTATGCTACCTAAGTTCATTTCCATTTTGGTGGTAAGGCATTTTAACTCCTAATCCTGCCTGTCTTCTTTTCCTTTCCAAAGTCCACTCGAAGTGGACAGGTGAGTTTTCCATTGCTTCTTAACTGGAAGGAAATTATCCTACATCCTCTCTTTCTCCTTTCCAATGTGACATTCATTTTGCCCCCTGGCAATGGGAGTGAATGGAAAAGAATTAGGCCCATCATGAAGGTGTATTCCAGATTCAGCTCTGGTGGACATGGGTAGATTGATGATGGCATACCAACAGATACAAATGATAAAGATATGGAGATGTGTATATATACCTATGACATTCTTTTGCACCTAAATATCTCAATAATTAGAGACTGTTTCATTTTCATTGGAAGAATCAGGTTCACTCTATCTTAATAACATAGAAATAATTTTTGAGGGCTCATGAATGTGAATTGCATTGCCAGTATTCAAAAGAACATAATATTTGTTTTCTCTGTTCTAAGATACAAATTTCTCTAGCATTCTCAGGAAGAAGTGTTTAAATGACAAGTCACAGAATAATTTGGGGCAATCAGAGTTCCTCATTTTCTTTCATAGTTAATCTACCAGGGATAATGGAATGCATATATAATGCATTTATAATTCCTTCCTTCTAGCCCTTGAATTACTTCAATGACAGTGAGAAGTTGGCCCTCCTAAATGGAAAAAATGTTTATTACAACAACAAGAAGGCCAAAGAAATAACACAGACCTTAGCTTTAGGAAAACAATTGCTGATAGTTTTGTGACTGTTATCCAAAGATAATTTAACAGGGGACTTTACCACAAAGTTAATTACTACAAAAAGTAAGGCTGCATTCAAACAACTAATTACTATAAACCAAAAGGAGATTCCAAGAATTTCTTGACTAATTAGCTCTCTGCATGCTTACAGGAAAGTTAGAAAAAGCAATTTTCCACTAACCTTAAGAAAGTATGTAAACCTTAAATCTAGTTTATTTAATCTAGCTTCTTTTATTACTTCCTTTTTATATAAAAACATAGGTTTTCATAAAACCTTGAAATATCAATTTCTTATTAATCAAATATAGAGTGTACTTTCCAACCCACTCCTTCCCCATTTTTCCTCCTTTAGGGCACAAGAGACTGACCAATAGCTTTCTTCTGTGTTTTTCCTCCCTTATGTACACTGGTGATTACTGGCCAATATAAGTATGAAACAGATCCCCATTTTCTCAAGAAGTAAGCAGAGGAGTGCCTAACATGAAGTGCAAGCAAGGATAATAAAACAGAATTTAGAAAGTAATAGACAAAACTCCTCCTTATTTTTACTTAAAGTAATTTGACTTCCAACTCATTTGATTCCCATAAAAAGAATAGGAAAAAAAAAAGGTGGTAGTGCAAATATGAAAACTACCCTCAGGAAAACATGGACATTTTTTTCTTCCATAAGCAAATCACAATGTGTGCAAGTTGAGGACAAGAAGAAAACAACTGTTTATAAAAATGAAATGAAATGAAATAATGAAATGAAATGAAATGAAATAAGATTTCCTTTTCTATGTACTCTTTTATCCTCAGAAACTATTTTCTTCAGAGAAAGAGGTAAGAGATTTTCTCAGGACTCTATTCTTTTAGAATAATAATCTTGAAAAAATAATGAAGCTGATATGTGAAACATGTCATAGTGCTCATTACTGTTGATATCTTCAGGGATTATCTCTTCTTCTGTTTCTTAAACACACTAGACATAAATGACAGACAGAGATGTCTACCTCCTTATGTTATCAGCGAGAGGAGGAAAGTTAATACCTTGAAGTAATTTTTGTGAACATAATGTGGTTGAATGATTGAATATTCTTGGCAAGTTTAAATTTACAACACATTGAATAAAAGAAAATTTGTTTAAATGTTTGAATAATCTTGGTTAGTGTCAACCTACAACATTTTGAATGAAAGAAATGACAAAAGGGAAGGTAGCATTAAATATCTAACAAGACTGATAAGCAATAAAATTTGAGAAAGGTGTATATATATATATAAATATATATATATATATCTATATGCCAACAGATCATTAAATTTGTATAGGCATGCACCTACCTATACAAATTTGATGATCTATTTGGGCATTAAAGAAGCAAAAGGAATAAAATATTGGAAAATCACACATTGACATACATGGACATCACATTGGTGAAAGGTACCCCCAATCTCCAGAGACGAGAGACAGCTGAAGAGCTCAGGCAAAGACGTTTACTCCGAGGGTGGAAAGGAGCCCGCCTGGGCAGCGCACAAAGTGGCGACTGTATTTATGCAGAGCTGAGAGGAAGTTAACTTTTGCTGACAGGGAAGTTAGTTTTTTGTGGGCTTTTTGTGGGCAGGGTTTCTGACGTCTATGTTTTGGGCCTTTCAATTGGTAATATGGAATTTTATTTTATTGATTTCATTTGTATTGCTTCTTTATTGTCTAAGATAGAATCACTAAATTTTGTTTGTATAGGTTTCATGTAATTTGCTCCTGAGCCCTTCTATTAATGGTATCAGCAAGTAAACTGTTTAATTGTAAACTGTAAATTGACCATAAATCTAATTGTTAATTAGTAACTTGCTATTAACTGGAAGGAAATAGTAAAATATTAATAACTATTAATTCTGTATCATTTCACAATAGCAAATCATCTTTTATTCCCTAAACAGTATGTAATAATGTCTTTTTTTATTAGAAAATTCTAATAATTCAAATTGGGTTAAATTAAAATCAATTTTCATCCTGAATACTTGAGGTGTTTTTAAATGATTAGAGAATAAAGCTGAAATCTTGAATAATGGGACAATGAAAGTAATAATAATTTCTGGAAGATAAAATGAACATAATGAGACATTTCAATTTAAGTCAGATTTAATAGGAATCCTTATTAAATAAAACTATTTAAAAATAAAATATGCCAATGACCACTAACTAGAAAGATTAAATAATAATGTTAAGACAGTTTATCCAAAACTTGGAAATTAGACATATCCTACTGGGTCATTGTTTTATAGGCACAGCCAAGGATTATTTAATTATTTAGGGTGGTACAACTGTGTTCTAATTGCTTACAGCCCAGACCTGGAGAGTTTACAGCCAAGTTGTACATTTCTGTCCATTCAAAAAGATCACTGCAGAGGTTATGCTTTTAGGATTGGGGGTCATGTTTCTATTGGGAAGATAGGTACCTATTTTCTGTTGGGTGAGGAACGACAGAGAATATGGTTTGTTAATCCATATTAGGTTATTTTGTCTGACTATTTTCACTATTTGTGAGTTCACATCAATTAAGAAAATATTTTGTGCTCAAGGAGGAGAAAAACATCCCTTTGAGATCTGAATCAGTTTTTGTGTTTGGTGTTTACTTTTGACTCCATGTCTAAGGTTTTCCAACCAAAGGTATAAATACCCATTGTCTGTATATCTGTAACTCAGAAAAGCCTTTTACTCTAGTTGTATGAGTATGAAGTATTTTCCTACTTCTGGAGGTATTATTAAATAGTATTTTAATATTACTAAAAAATAAGCTATGTTCTGACTGGTACATAGAGACTTTTAAGTGTCTGCTTAGATCTAATCATCTTCTCAAACTCCTTGAAAATAAATAAGGTGAACTTCAAATTATATCTGCTGGTCTTTCATAAAAGAAATTGCTTCTTACAAAAACTGCTAGTTTAGAATAATTTGTAAGAATCCAAATACATGTAAGAAAGTGTAAGTCTTTGGACAAATGAGATTGATTTAAAATTTTTTGTTTTAAAACATACATCTGTATGTTTTTTTTTATTTTGCCCATATGGAGTATAATATGGAATTGTAATAAGATTTTTTTTGTTAAGACACTTTTATTAATCTGTTGAATTCTTAAACTAATTACACTCATTTATTTACCAAGTAAGATAGAATTATGTCTACATAGTGTTTTTGATTTTAGTAAATGTTAAATTTTATTGAATTAAATCTCTTTTGATATGACTGCATTTTATATGAAGAGTAGTTCAGTAGCATGTCAGCTTAAATGTAATTTCCAAGAACCTTAGTTAATTTAAGAATTTGAACTAATATTAAATTAATTAATGGATAATTCATGTCAGTTAATTAATAATCTTTGTATAACTGGGTAATTTATAAGTTAGATAGAATACTGAATCGGTAGTCAAGTAATGATGTGTATGTGCATATGTGGTTTTGTGTGTGTGTGTGTGTGTTTGCTTCTTACTTTAATGTTACAGAATACTTATTCCCCTGGATCCTATTAACAGATGTGTTCAATTTGCTACTTTTAGAAGAGGCATAAGGAATGTAGATGGATGTAGGGCATCATATAGTTTATGCTTATGAGTCTTGCGGGTCAGCTAAGATGCTTGTGTATAGCAGACAATTATCAATCACCCACTTCCAGGTCTCTCTGTGAAGCAGAAATAGTTATTTTGAGTGAGAATTATAGTTAATATGTGTGATTAAAACTATCCTAGAAGCAATAGTGGCAGAAAAGTTTGCATATGCAAGGTATTGTGGAGTATGTTTTGTTTATGAAGGATAATTGAGAGTAGTGGATTAATAAATTATTTGGTTGGATGTGAAAGAAGATAGTGAAAATGAAGACCTGAACAGATAAACAAAATTGTAAATTTGCATAAAGTAACTTTTATTTATTTGGGTTTATTACATGTGTAAATAATGAGTCTGAAAAGAAGCAATGAAATGTGTTGAAGTTTTCATAAAGTTTGCTAAGTTTTAATAAGATAAAATTAAAAGTACTGATGAATGCTT
The DNA here is from genome assembly GCF_015220235.1 of Choloepus didactylus. Classification (NCBI taxonomy): domain Eukaryota; kingdom Metazoa; phylum Chordata; class Mammalia; order Pilosa; family Megalonychidae; genus Choloepus; species Choloepus didactylus. Next base: position 136,997,971 of record NC_051309.1, on the reverse strand, counting down.
ACTGCCAACTATTAATTGCTATATTTAAGGTCAGGTTCTGTGTTTTATTGAGAAACAGGAGCCTCTTTTTCCCTAGATTTCAGATTTGTTGTTCATCCTATGACCTCGGTTCTCTGATGGACACAAGTTATTACTATTTGAAGTTCGTCTAGCAGTTTTCTTTAAGTAAGGGTAGAAGTGATGTTCTTTCAAGCTCTCAACATCTCTGCTCTGAAACCAAAAGTCTCAACTCTGGGCAATTTAAATAAAGAATTTAAGCGTGTTTTGTTAACTGAGAAAAGGGAATTACATTACCTATGAATGAAAGGAAAAATCATAAGTCTTCCTATTATTTTCATCTGCAGGAAAGGAAAAAAAAAAAATAGCTCCACAAAAGAAATTAAAGGGACAATTGGAGAAAAAAAAAAAAAAGTTGCTTTATTATTTGCATATCTCAAATCACTCTTGTTCAAGATAATAGTTAATTCATGCCATAATTTAATTCACTCGCATGTGTTGGCTTTGTACTTTGAAGGAGAGGAAAGAATCTAATGAGATTCTAATTCAATAATATTTTATATTTGCTCTGGAAGATTTCACTAAATTGTAAAATGGGTGAATTACCTGTGTTGAATAAAATGTTGAAAATAAGGAGTATTTAAAAGAATTAAATTGAAAAAAGCCAAACCAGAGAACGGAGCTATTGTCATCTGTTTTGATTAGCTTCTTTGTTGGAGTTAACCTGATTTTTAGTAAGAGTGCTGCTGTACCATAGACTGAGACACTGTGGTAATCTTGGACATACAAACCTACTGCTTTGAACACATCCGACTCCACACCCCTCCTTACAGGCAGCTTTGCCTCTAGATGAACTCTGTGAGTGGTATGGAAATTGTATATAAGTGCATTCCCTCCTCCTGCACACGAGGGTGAATTTCTTCTTTCCCACTCTGTTTTTTTTGTTTGTTTTTTTGTTTTTTCTTTTATTTGCCCTTGTTTCTATGTGCTTGCTTTCAGTCCAGTTCTATGTGTCAGGGAACCTCTTTCTTAAAAGTGAAGACTTTTATGTCTTTCAGTGAAGGGTCAGGAACAAACTGATGAGCGGCCTTTAGCACAGATGGGATGATTCCTGTTGTACTAGTTATGTGAACCTGCATTTTCCATATTGTCTGTGTGGCCTGCTCAGATCCAATTCAGACTAAGAGTCATTGCTATTTTCCATCCATTTTATGAATATGGCATGTATGAGAGTTCCTAAAAAAAAAAGCTTGTGAGTCCTGTAGGAACTCCTAAACCGTTTTTCCAGATGGGTGGATTGGCATTTCTTTGATGTGCTATGTGAGGGATCCTTATGGATCTTCCAGGTTCACCAATAGCTGATTCTTCTCTCAGTGTTTCCATTGCATTCTTGGGTATCCTGGATACTTGAGATATTTTTTAAAAAAAATTGGACAATCTTTAAGGCTTACCTCATTTCTGGAGAAATTAAGATGACTCCTCAAACATGCTGCAATAATGTAGTAGAGAAATCATGGGCTTTAGACTCAGAAAGACATATTTAAAATTCCAGCTCTATTACCTTGAGTAATCAATTCCCTCTGGTGCAAACCTTATTTTTCTCATCTATAAAATGGGAATAAAAATAATAAATATTTCAAAAAGAATCATCAAAAACCAGATATAAGAATGTTTATATTGAATTTGTGCAAATTGCTATTTGAATTCATATATTAATATTATGTAAATATGTTTACTTCAAGAATTATTCTTTGACCTACTACCAACATACAAACTGTGGAGTTTTAGTTCTTCCACAGAACATTTACGCCAATGCATGTTAGAACAAAACAGAAAACCATGAGGTGCTTCTAGCCATTCCTCTTAAGCAAGTTGAAATTCTGTACACAAACCCAGATACACACACACTTCACAAACACACAGGCACCATGGAAGACACATAGTTTTTAATATCCTGGGAAATTTTTCCTTAGTTTTCTTCATTTCTCTTTAAAATTTTCATTATATTTGAGCCTAGTGCTCTTCCTATCTTTTTGGTGATGATGTCAGACAAAAACAAAATCAAGAAAAAGTAATGATTGTCAATAGCTGAGCATCATTTCTAAGATGCCACCAGGCCAGAACTAACGGCTGTGCAAGAGACTGTGAAAATTAGCTCTGAGACAGTTAATTAACAGAATTATGTAAGTTTTTCTCCATAATGGTTTCTTAATACTAGTGATATTAACCATTTTGTTTGGTTCTTAGCTCCATTCTCAGATATGTATTTGGCAATTTCCCCATTCGGTTTCCAGGCTCTCTCCCCAAACTCCTGGTATTCATCTCTGATTATGACCAATGATTATGCTCTGGTTCATGAATTTAACTTGACTCCTGCTTGCTTCATTTCCAGCACCAACCTGCGTGATCCTAGGTATGTCAGTATTCAGCTCAGTCTTTCCTCCACAAGTACTTTGAGGAATTTACTGCATCCCAGAAACATTGTTTACTATCTTTGTGCAGGAAAACTCAGTGTCTAACTGATGGATCAAGGAGACTGCCAGCCATAAAACATTACTGTGCACCTCAGGCTCATTGGAAGAGAACCCTGGGTGATACGATGACGGGGACTACCTCATATTCTGATAACTCCCAGATCAAATGAGCTTTATTTGAAGGCCATGGAGGACCTGTATTTGACGCTGTTCTGGTCAGGTACTTAATGAGGAGGGTACTTCGGGGATAGATAGATATTTAAAAAAGTTCTTCCTGCTTTTGGATTATCAGATACACCACAAGATCACTAAAAAGACTTTCTACCAGAGTTCTGGAAAGCATCTTTTTTAATAGACTATTTAGAGAGCAGTTTTAGGTTTACAGAAAAATTGTGCACACAGTATAGAGAGTTCCCATATATTTCCTCTTTATCCTCTCCAATGTGTTTCTCCTATTATTAACATATTGCAATAGTGTGGCAAATTTGTTCAATTGATGAACCAATTTTGATCCATAATGATTAACTAAAGTCCACAGTTTACATTAGGATTCACTTTTTGCATTGTAAAGTTCTATGGGTTTTGACAAATGCATATTGTCATGTATTCACTATCACACTATCATACAGAATAGTTTCACTGCCCTAAAAATGCCCTATTCTCCACCTATTCATCCCTCCCCACCCTCCCCCTGAATCCCTGACAATAATCAATCTTTGTATTCTCTCTATGGTTTTGCTTTTTCAGAATGGCATTATCGTTGGAATCATACAGTAGGTAACTTTTTCAGACAAACTTCTCTCACTCAATGATAGGCATTTAAGGCCAGGCTTTGTATTACAACACAAAATAAAGCAAATTCACATTCATGACCAGCAACAAGTTAGTCTGGGGTGGGAAAAGTCAACCCTTTGCAATATCACAGCTAAAGTGAACTACCTTCTACCAATGTGTGTAGATAATTCCTTGTAATAGATGACCCAGTGCATGAAGGAGGAGAGGCTGAGATGTCTGCACTGAAGGACTCAACACTGTGGCCCTACCTTGAAGGAAAGCATCAATTCTTTGCACTTATAGACTGTGGTAAACCAGTGCAACAGAAGGTAGTGACGTGGTAGGGACAGGGGGTGGGTGGGGTGTGAGTAGAGAGAAAAACAAGAAACTAGTTTCCACACATGAAGCCAAGTTGTATCCTCTACAAAGGTGAGGAGCCATTGGTTGTGACAGTCTTATATTCAAAAACCATGTTTCACTTGTCACATTGAGGTTTTTCCTTCCTCTTAGTGCTCACCATGGTGATCTCAGCCTATTCTGACCCAGGTTTGCTGCCAGGATGCAATGTTCCAACATTGTAGCCCCTTGGGGAGAAAATTTCTCCAGACCTGTGTTAGAGCCAGTAACTTCCCAGAGTTTCTTTCTTTATCCCTACTCTGGTCTTGGAAGCCACAGGCCTCAGATATTGAATCCAGGGCATCATCTTTCCCCCGGGGTAGAATTGCCTTCTCTAGTTCTTCTACCCCTTTTGAGACTGATAATTCACTTCGTTTCCTTCTTCTGCAATAACATGGGCATTAAACTCTATGGTATGTGTTCACTCATCTTCTTCACCCAGGGGGAGCTTTTGTTTCATTCTTTCCAGCTAGATCCTCAAATATAACCTTTGCTTCCCTGGTGTTCAGGCTCTTTGTTGTTTTGATAGAGTTCCTGGAGGGAGACACTGGTCATGTTAACTAGGGAGAAACACGTTTTCTGCATACCATTCCTTGGGAAAGAAAGATGGAAGAGAGTGCAAGTGGAAAGAATGCTTGTCCCTGGTTTTTCATTTTGTTTTATTTGTAAACAGGCTATCCATTAATCTGTTTGAAAACAAAAGACAAATTAACAACTTTGCAAGTGAGAAACAAGTGAGCATATTTCAGATTTGTGTAGGCAAATAGGCGATACATTGGAATAAAAAAATCATCCCCTTAGTACTTCCCTGTCATTTTTCCTTGACCAAAATAAACTAGGAATAATCATTACCAGCTTCTGCTGGCAATTTGTGCCATGGTCTCTGGCCATGAAAATCTGCACAACTAATTCTCCAAGCATATGACCTTAACTGCCTCTGACTAACACTGCCATGGGAAACCACACAGTGAAAAACCTCCAGTAGTTTGTGATTTTTTGCCTTTCAGCTTTTTAGTCATATCTATAAATCCTGTGTGTATAACTGAGGGCAGCATCCATAACCTCTGGCTTATTCTTCATTGTTCTCTGAACCATGATTCTAGGCCTGTGGAAATTTATTTTTTACTAGTTTTTGGGTAAGTCTTTGCATTGCTTGAAAAATTTGAAACAATACACATGGTTACTAAGGAATCCAGCATTTGCTAACTTCCATCAATGAGAGAACCATTGCACCACCTGCTTTACATGATGCTCTGCCCTCTAGTTTCAAATTACCTAGGGGTTTCTGCTGGTATCCAGCAAACTGCTGTGGGAATGGAGTTCAGAAGCCACATCCTTACTATTCTCCAACACTGTGCACTTCCTGCCTTTGCATACACACAGGGGAAGGACTTTAAAAGAACACCCACAAGCCATCAACAGAGCAGGAACGAACATCAATAAACCAATTCTAATAGGAATTAATAGAAAATGTCAACATGTATATAAGAAAGCATTATGAAATATAAAGAAAGGGAAATAAAATATTTGAATTTAGTTCATGATGCAGAAGAAAATGTAGAACACATTTGTTTCTTATTCTTAATAATGTAAAAGAAATGTTAGTTCTGTTAAAGATAGGTCTGGTTATGAAAAGTACGAAATTCAACGGCACATAATTGCCAAATAAAATATTCACTGGAAAGAGTAAAAAACATATTTACACTGAATAAATTCAAGTAGTTTGGAAAACTAGACTTACAAAGCATTTCCAGAATAAAAAAAAAAAAAAAAAGGAGATGAAAAACATAAGAGAAGTGAGCGTACATAGAAATTTAGCCATAGAAATCCAAGCCATGATTGAGGAAGAACAAGAAAAAGTAAATATAAGTGAATATTTCAGAACCAATAATCAAAGATAGGATTGAAGAAACTTTTTCTGTTCTAATTGGAACTTGGGCAAACTGTAAAATGGCCTGAAGATTACACGTTGCACAACTCAGAAGTGTGTCATTAATGCCAATTTTGATGTGGACAGCTGTCACTTGGGGTTGTTAAAGGTGTGGGGACTTGCTAGAAAACAAGTCAGTGATCAAATCTGAGTGAGAGAGATCATAATAAATATATTTAAATATACTTTTAAATTGATTGTCTATGAAACAAATAATCAAGCTGGGTTCAGATCTCTCCTTTGGTAAAATAAATTCCTGAAGAAAACCATATAATGTTTACAAAGCTTTGATTGAAAAAAAGTTGAATTGTGAGCATTTCAAATGCTACCAAGTATTTTAAAACACATAATAACAACATGTTCAGGTATGAAAGCCTCTGGGAGAATGTTCAAAAGCATGCTTTAGATCACTGTAAGAGACATTAGTAAAAATAATTCTCTTTGTAGTAGAAAATTGGTAATGATGTGGATGAGAAGATAGAAATGTGTAAATAAAAAGCTGTTTTATAATTCATAATTACAAGAACTAACGGTGAGTACTGAAATCTGTGTGTTTTTTTTAACTACAGAAACAGAAATGGATTAGTATGTATGTCAAGCAGGAAAAGAGTTTTCTGAAATGGAAAAGACCACACAGATGTGGGTTTGCAAAGTAACGGTTTGTTTAATAGTGTATTGGTTGAAAATTTGTTTGGCTGAAAAATCTTAAACTTCGGTCTTACTCATGCCTTGAGTCAAGGTCCACCTTAATCACAATTCAGAGATATCACTCATACTCTGGTGGGAACTCACTGAAGAGAAGAGCAGTTTGCATGTGAATTTTTGAGAAATCCAAATACTTGGAATTGTTCACTCCTGTCTTTATCCCTATGTTTTTATTGCAAATTACTTTCCTTGGCTTAAATTTATGTCTATTACATTGGTTATCACAGCCCAAGGAGGAGTTCTAAAATATATGAAAAAGAGATTATTTTTAAAGGATATTTGTGAACCTCAGATTGTCATTTAAAAACTTGGTAAATTAAAAGAATTGAAGATGGAAAGAAAGCAAGCAGGATTACAAATTGCTTTGTTTTATATTGAGATTAGGGGAATAAAATTTTAAGAATGTTTATGTGAACTTTATTTTGTAAAATAAAAAGCAAGTTATAACAAGCGTGGCTATTTTTGGCAGACTATTCCATATTTTCTAATGTCTTCCCTCATTTATCCTCAGTAATAGTTCCTCAAAATTATAGCTGTGTACAGACTGCTAAGAAAAAGACCACATCCCTCTGTTCCCTTTGCATCTGGACATAACCATATGACTAAATTCTGGCCATGGTGGTTTTGAAAGATGAGAGAAACTTCGGGGAATAAAGCTATGTCTTTCTCCTTCCTGTTTCTTCTTTTGGCTGGCTGTAATGGAGTCCTGAGGAAGGGAGCTGAAGCAGCTACATTGGACCGCGAGTAAACCTTGGGAAAAGAAATCTACTCCAGTTGAATAAAAAGATAGACGGAAAATGGATCTCCATAATTACCAGGCTCCCATATCAGTCCCTCCATTGACTATTTTTTGTTGTTGTTGTTGTTAATTTCTTTTTTTTTTTTATTAAATTCAGTTTTATTGAAATAGATTCACACACCATACAATCATCCATGATATATAATCCACTGTCCACAGTATGATAACATAGTTATGTGTTCATCACCACAATCTGTCTCTGAACATTTTCCTTACATCAGAAAGAACCAGAACAAGAATAAAAAATAAAAGTGACAAAAATCACCCAAATCATCTCCCCATCCCACCCCATTTGTCCTTTAGTTTTTATCCCCATTCCTCCATTCATCCATACACTAGATAAAGGGGGTGTGATCCACAAGGACTTCACAATCACACTGTCACCCCTTGTAATCTACATTATTATATAATTGTCTTCAGGAGTCCAGACTGCTGGGTTGGAGTTTGGTAGTTTCAGGTATTTACTTCTAGCTATTCCAATACATTAAAGCCTAAGAGGTGTTATCTATATAGTGCATAAGAATGTCCACCAGAGTGACCTCTCGACTCCATTTGGAATCTCTCAGCCACTGAAACTATTTCATCTCATTTTGCATCCGCCTTTTGGTCAAGAAGATACTCTCAGTCCCACGATGCCAGGTCCACATTCATCCCCGGGAGTCATACTCTGCGTTGCCAGGGAGATTTATACCCCTGGGAGTCGGGTCCCACGTAGGCGGGAGGGCAGCGAGTTCACCTGTCGAGATGGCTCAGTTAGAGAGAGAGAGGGCCACATCTGAGCAACAAAGAGGTACACAGGGGGAGACTCTTAGGCACCATTACATACAAGTTTAGACTCTCCTTTGTGGTAATGAGCTTCATAAGGGCAAGTCCCATGCTCGAGGGCTCAGCACATCAAACCACCAGTCCCTATGTTTGTGACAACATATGCTAGGGGATCAGCATCTCAAAGTTTAGAGATAGGCCTTACACTTCAGGGATAGAGTTAACTGCTGTAAGAGCTTACAATCTAGGGACTATTACAATTATTGTGTCCACATTAGGCTATGTTCTAATATTCAATTCTGAGTTTACACATTGTAGTTAGTCCATATTGGTGAGGCATCATCCCTCTCACCATGTTTTCTCCAAGACTTTTACTCCTATATATATATTTTCCTACAATTTTATAGTATTATATTCACATACCATACATTTATCCACAGTGTACAATCAGTTGTTCATGGTATCATCATAAAATTGTACATTTATCACCACACTCAGCACTTGAACATATTGGTTACTACAAGAAAAATTGTTTTTTTTTTTTAGCAATAAGAAAAAAAATGATAAAAAGAAAAATAACATGTCATACAATACAATATACTACTAAGGACAGCAAATAACACCACTACCAAGAATCCCATATTACTCCCCTATATCCCCTTCTCATATACATTTAGCATTGGTGTATTGCCTTTGTTACATTTAATGGAGGTATATTACAATGTTACTGTTGACCATAGACTCCAGTTTGCTTTGATTATGTTTTTTCCTGAATACCATCCCTTTTTCAAATTTCTACATGGTTGACATTCATTTGCTTTCCCACATGCAAAAACATTTTTATATTTGTATATTTAGTAACAGTCATTGGCCACTCCATTTTTTCCACATTATACAGTCCCAGTCTTTATCATCTATCTTTACCTCTGGTGTCATACATTCTCCTATCCCACCTTTTTCAGCTTTACTCACAGACATCTTTGTTCAGTGTACTTACAATACCGTGCTACCATCACACAGTATTATCCTGTCTATTTCTGGATCTATGCAATCAATCCTAAACATTCTGTAGTCCTTCAGCATCAAATGGCTGATCTCTGCCCTGTTTCTATCTCCTGGTCACCTGTGTTGTCAGCTTTTAACTCCCAAAGTTTGTTCATTAATGTCTGTTCATATTAGTGAGACCACACAGAATCTGTCCTTTTGTTTCTGGCTAACTTCACTCAACATAATGTCCTCAAGGTTCATCCACATTATTACATGATCCATGTCTTTGTTCTGTCTTACAGCTGCATAATATTCCATCATGTGTATATACCACAGTTTGTTTATTCACTCGTCCTTTGATGGACATTTGGGCTGTTTCCATCTCTTGGCAATTGTGAATAATGCTGCAATAAACATTGGTTTACAAATGTCTGTTTGTGTCTTAAATTTCAGTTCCTCTGAGTATATACCCAGCAATGGAATAGCTGGGTCATATGGCAAATCTATATTTAGCTTCCTGAGGAACCTCCACACTGTCTTCCAGAGTGGTTGCACCATTCTACATTCCCACCAACAATGAATAAGTGTGCCTCTTTCTCCACATCCTCTCCAGCACTTGTCATTTTCTGTTTTTTTGGATAATGGCCATTCTGGTAGGTATGAGATGATATCTCATTGTGGTTTTGATTTGCATTTCCTTAATAGCCAGTGAAGTTGAGCATTTTTTCATATACTTTTGAGCCATTTGTATTTCCTCTTCAGAAAAATGTCTGTTCATGTCTTTTGCCCATTTTTTAATTGGATTGTTTGTCTTTCTGTTATTGAGATGCAGGATTCCTTTATATATTCAGGATATTAAACCCTTATCTGATATGTGGTTTCCAAGTATCATCTCCCATTGTGTAGGTTGCCTTTTTACTTTTCTGACAAAGTCCTTTGATGTACAAAAGTGTTTAATTTTGAGGAGATCCCATTTGTCTATTTGTTCTTTGGTTGCTCGTGCCTTGGGTGTGAGGTCTAAGAAACCACCTCCTTTCACAAGATCTTTAAGATATTGCCCTAAATTTTCTTCTAAGAGTTTTATGGTCTTGGTGCTAATGTTTAGGTCTTTGATCCACTTTGAGTTAATTTTGGTGTAAGGTGTGAGATGGACATCCTCTTTCATTCTTTTGGAAATGGATATCCAGTTCTCCAAACACCATTATTGAACAGGCTGCTCTTTCCCAGTTGCTTCGGCTTCACTGCCTTATCAAAGATAAGTTGTCCATAGATGTGAGGGTCTACTTCTGAACACTCAATTCGATTCCATTGATCAGTATATCTGTCCTTATGCCAGTACCATGTTGTTTTGAGCACTGTAGCTTTGTAATATGCTTCAAAGTCAGGTAGTGTGAGACCTCCCACTTCACTCCTCTTTCTCAAGACATTTTTGGCTATTCGGGGCACCTTACCCTTCCAAATAAATTTAGTTATTGGTTTTTCTATTTCTGTAAAGTAAGTTGTTGGGATTTGAATTGGTATTGCATTGAATCTGTAAATCAGTTTAGGTAAAATTGCCATCTTAACTATATTTAGTATTCCAATCCATGAACATGGTATGTTCTTCCATTTTTTCAGGTCTTGTTCAATTTCTTTTAGCAGTTTCTTATAGTTTTCTATGTAAAGGTCTTTTGTGTCCTTGGTTAAGTTTATTCCTAAATACTTGATTCTTTTGGTTGCTATTGTAAATGGGATTTTTTCCTTGATTTCCTCCTCTTGTTGCACATTACTTGTGTATAGGAACACTACAGATTTTTGCGTGTTGATCTTGTAGCCTGCTACTTTGCTGTATTCATTGACTAGTTCTAGTAGCTTTGCTGTAGATTTTTCTGGATTTCCTACATATACAATCATGTCATCTGCAAATAGTGAAAGTTTTACTTCTTCCTCTCCAATTTGGATGCCTTTTATTTCTTTTTCTTGCCTAATTGCTCTAGCTAGAACTTCCAGCACAATGTTGAATAGCAATGGTGATATTGGTATCCCTGTCTTGTTCCTGATCTTAGAGGAAAAGCTTTCAGTCTCTCCCCATTGAGTGTGATGTTAGCTGTGGGTTTTTCATATATTGCCTTTATCATATTGAAAAAGTTCCCTTCTAGTCCTATCCTTTGAAGTGTTTTCATCAGGAAAGGATGTTGAATTTTGTCAAATGCCTTTTCTGCATCAATCGAGATGATCATGTGGTTCTTCTGCTTTGATTTATTGATGTGGTATATTACATTAATTGATTTTCTTGTGTTGAAACATCCTTGCATACCTGGAATAAATCTCACATGGTCGTGGTGTATAATTCTTTTAATGTGCTGCTGGATTCGATTTGCTAGTATTTTGTTGAGGATTTTTGCGTCTATATTCATTAAAGAAATTGGTCTATAATTTTCTTTCTTTGTAGTATCTTTGCCTGGTTTTGGTATTAGGGTGATGATGGCTTCATAGAAAGAGTTAGGTAGCTTTCCCTCTTCTTCAATCTATTTGAAGAGATTGAGCAGGATTGGTACTAATTCGTTCTTGAATGCTTGGTAGAATTCACATGTGAAACCATCTGGTCCTGGGCTTTTCCTTTTTGGGAGCTTTTTGATGACTGACTCAATCTCTTTACTTGTGATTGGTTTGTTGAGGTCATCTATTTCTTCTTGAGTTAATGTTGGTTGTTTATGCTTTTCTAGGAAGTTGTCCATTTCATCTAAGTTGTCTAGTTTATTAGCATATAGTTGCTCATAGTATCTTCTCATTATCTCCTTAATTTCTGCAGGGTCGGTAGTTATATTTCCTTTCCCATTTCTGATTGCATTTATTTGCATCTGCTCTTTTTTTTTGTTAGCCTAGCCAGTGGTCCATCAATTTTATTGATTTTCTCAAAGAACCAACTTCTGGTTTTGTTGATTCTCTCTATTGTTTTCCTGTTCTCAATTGCATTTATTTCTGCTCTAATCTTTGTTATTTCTTCCCTTCTGCTTGCTTTGGGGTTAGTTTGCTGTTCTTTCTCTAATTCCTCCAGGTGAGCAGCTAACTCTTCAATTTTTGCTCTCTCTTCTCTTTTAATATAGGCATTTAGGGCAATAAATTTCCCTCTCAGCACCACCTTTGCTGCATCCCATAAGTTTTGATAAGTTGTGTTTTCATTGTCGTTTGCCTCGAGGTATTTACTAATTTCTCGTGTAATTTCTTCCTTTACCCACTGGTTTTCTAAGAGGGTGTTGTTTAGCCTCCATATGTTTGTGAGTTTTATGACCTTCTGCCTTTTATTTATTTCCAACTTCATTCCATTGTGGTCTGAGAAAGTGTTTTGTATAATATCAATATTTTTAAATTTGTTGAGACTTGCTTTGTGACCCAGCATGTGGTTTATCCTAGAGAATGTTCCATGAGCACTTGAGAAAAAAGTGTATCCTGCTGTTGTTGGATGTAGTGTTCTATAAATGTCTGTCAAGTCTAGTTCATTTATCATACAATTCAACATCTCTGTTTCTTTAGTGATCCTCTGTCTAGATGTTCTATCCATTGATGAGAGTGGTGTATTGAAGTCTCCAACTATTATTGTAGAGGTATCTATTTCTCCTTTCAGTGATCACAGTGTTTGCCTCATGAATTTTGGGGCATTCTGGTTTGGTGCATAAATATTTATGACTGTTATGTTTTCTTGATGAGTTGACCCTTTTATTAATATATAGTGTCCTTCTTTGTCTCTTTTAATTGTTTCGCTTTTGAAGTCTAACTTGTCTGATATTAATATAGCTACTCCCGCTTTTTTCTGGTTGTTGTTTGCATGAAATATCTTTTTCCAACCTTTCACTTTCAGTCTGTGTTTGTCCTTGGGTCTAAAGTGAGTTTCTTGTAGACAGCATATAGATGGGTCCTGTTTTTTAATCCATTCTGCCAGTCTGTGTCTTTTTACTGGGGAGTTTAATCCATTTACATTTAGTGTTATTACTGTAAGGGCAGTACTTTCTACTACCATTTTGTTTTTTGGAATTTATATGTCATATCTTATTTTTTCCTCTCCTTTGACCTTTCCTGATAATCTTCATTTCTGCACTCTTCTCCAACTCTCTCTCTCCTGTCTTTTCCTATCAGCCTGTAACGCTCTCTTTAGTATTTCTTGTAGTGCTGGTCTCTTATTCACAAACTCTCTCAGTGTCTGTTTGTCTGAAAATGTTTTAATCTCTCCCTCATTTTTGAAGGAAAGTTTTGCTGGGTATAGAATTCTTGGTTGGCAGTTTTTCTCTTTCAGTATCTTAAATATATCATGCCACTGTCTTCTTGCCTCCATGGTTTCTGCAGAGAAATCTATACATAGTCTTATTGACTTTCCCTTGTATGTGATGGATTGCTTTTCTCTTGCTGCTTTCAGAATCCTCTCTTTGTCTTTGACATTGGACAATCTGATCAGTAAGTGTCTTGGAGTAGGTCTATTGGGATCTATTCTATTTGGGGTACGTTGTACTTCTTGAATCTCTAATTTTCTGTCTTTTATAAGAGTTGGGAAATTTTCAGTGAATATGTCTTCTATTACTCTTTCTGCCCCTTTTCCCCTCTCTTCTCCTTCTGGGATACCCATAACACGTATATTTGTGCGTTTCATGTTGTCACTCAGCTCCCTAAGACCCTGCTCATATTTTTCCATTTTTTTCACCATCTGTTCTTTTGTGTGTATGAATTCGAATGACCTGTCTTCCAGTTCACTGATCCTTTCTTCTGCCTGTTCAAATCTACTGTTGTGTCCCTTCATTGTGTTTTTCATCTCCTCCATTGTGGCCTTCATTCCCATGAGTTCTGCCATTTGTTTTTTTAAGTTTATGAATTCTTCTTTATGGTTAGCCAGTTTCTTCTTTATATCCTTCAGCTCTTTTGCTATATCTTCCTTCATTTCATCAAATTTATTTAGCATTAGTTGCCTCCACTCCTGTGTCTCAGCTGAGCTATTAGTTTGTTCCTTTGGCTGGTCCATGTTTTCATGTTTCCTGGTATGGCTTGTTATCTTAAGTTGTCTAGGCATCTGATTCTCTTGATTAGTTTATTTTGGAGCTTGTTTTCTGTCTTTTACTTAGTGGTTTTCTTGTTGGTTGGCTTTGTTTTCTGGCCTCTGTTATTCAGTTCAGCTTATTCTAGACCTCTAACTTAGGTTCTATTTAGTTGATCAGAATTTTTCCCCTCTTGTTTTTTCTGTTTCTTGCTCTGCCTCTATGTAACCTTTTTGTAGTGGGTCTCCTCAGATATGGTCGACCCTAGTCAGATTTTCCCAGTCTAGTGAGGCCCAGGTCTCATTGGGAGGGTATGGAGTTTTCCTGAGAATGAGACCCTCCTATGAGGCCTTTAGAATTGGTGCTTTTCCTCTCCTGTCCAGCAGGTGGCACTAGCCAGCCCGCAGCTCCCCCACCAGTGTAAGGAGGTGTGGAGCCTTTAGTTCTCCTGGTAACTCTGATCCTGTCAGGGGCGTGGCTGACTGAAGCAATGTTCGCTGCGATCTCAGCTTTTCCTCCAATTCCAAACTTGTGTCCAATGTGTGACTGGTTACTGGAGACCCCGAAAACACTGTTTCATATAGTTCTTGGGTAACTGCCAGCTGCTCTAGGGGAGAGACAAAATTCTGCTCCTCACCACTCCGCCATCTTGCCCCGCCTCCCCTCCATTGACTTTTATGTGAGAGAAAGTATATAAATCCCTATCATATTGAGGTAACTAACGATTTCAGTTTTCTGTCCTCAAAGTTAATGCTAATACTAAATAAACTGCCATTTATAATAATAAGTGTTCAAAAATTATAATTGCACTGATCCTTAAATTCTAGCTCATTGCAAGTCAGTATTTTTATTTGTATTTTTACTTTATGGTTAGTTGTATTGTGACCAATTGAATTCATAATCTAATTGTGAAAATTCTGAATTTCAAATTAGCTCATTCAACAGTCAAATATACAGATATTTATACTGAGCCATTTCCAAAGGTAGAAATTTATTTAATAATGAAGCTATAATGAAGCATATTTTGCTCTCCATATGTGTGTATATTATTTGAACAGAAATGCCTTTACTGTTTACATCAATGTAATTAACATTTGAATGACTTCTCAGTACTGAACAGTGATAATTTTTTACTGCAGAAGTTCAAAGAATCAGCCCCTGAAAACATCAAGGATGATAAAATGATAATTTTGGTTAAAAAAGAGAGGTACAGATTCATAAAATAAAAGTCAAAATATGAGTGGCTTTCACAATAATTATTTTCCTGCTATTTCCTAAAGCATATTCTCCTCCTTATACTTCTCTTGGATTATTGCCAACATCTGCCAAATTGACTCATTACCTGAGATATGTCTAAGGAAAACAAATGACCTGTTTTTTTTTTTTTTTTCTCACAACTTTAACCATTGCTAAATTGTCAGTTTTTAACTGAATAACTTTGGAACTAAATGTGGAGGAGTCTGAGTTCAGGCATATTTTCTTTCCCCTATCAAAGACTTCATTTGCTGCTTACATGTCTCTAAAATTCTTTTTATGTTCTTGAAATTCAATCAATTAAGCATATTCCTCATGTGAAATTGATTTATTTTCAGGAACAAAGTGTGCTTTTTCTGATTACAGAGCTGCTCTTCCATTTCAAGAAAAGTTCATCCTATTGTGGCTTTCAGAGCATTTCCATTATATCTATGGATTCTATACTTAAGTGATAATAATTTTCCTTATGTTCAAATTAGATTTGTCAACAATATATTTTCTTTTTCTCCAAGTGCTTTAATGCCATAATTTATTCTTTGCTTTTCTTATTATCTCAGGCCTTTTCTATTTATCAGTGGATGAGAAGTCAGCTTTGTCTTTTCTGTACTTTGGAATGAGTTAATTAATGAATATAATTTCTTCATTGAAGTTATACAGTTAAATTTCTTACATTATCTCCCTTTGCACATAAACTTATTTATATGCATGTGTTGAGCTGCAGATAACAGATTTCTTGACTAACAGTGCTTTAAACAATAAGAACATCTAATTTTTTAAAAAACTATTTATTAGAGAAGTTGTTGGTTTACAGAACAATCATCATGAAAGAGAGGGTTTCCATATATCACCCTATTATTAACGCCTTGCATTGGTGTGGAATATTTGTTACAATTGATAGCATATTTTTATAATTATACTATTACCTATATTCCATGGTTCAATTTAGGCTTCACTATTTTTGGAGTGTATTTCCATGGATTTTTTTAAAAATTTATTCTGTTGCCTTATATACAATCTATCATTTCCCCTTTTAATCACATTCAGGTATATATTTCAGTTCTGTTAATTATGTTCACAATGCTGTGCTACCATCACCTCCATCCATTACCAAACTTTTCTATCATTCCAAATAGGAAGCCTGTACAATTTAAGTCCTAACTTCCCATTCTCTATCCCAATCCTGTCCCCTGGTCACCTATATTCTAGATTCTGAGTCTACGAGTTTGCTTATTCTGATTATTTCAAAGCAATGAGATCATACAATAGTTTTCCTTTCGTGTCTGGCTTTTTTCACTCAACATGAAGTCTTCAAGGTCCATCCATGTCATTGCATGTATCATGAATTCATTCCCTTTTATGGCTAAATAATATTCCATTGTATATATGTACAACAGTTTATTTATCCACTCATCAATTGATGGATACTTGGGTTACTTCCATCTTTTGGCAATTGTTAATTTTCTCACAAAATAATGGGTCTGAATGTAGACAGTTTCAAGAAGGATACCACCAAGGACATAGGTTCTTTTTTTCTTACCAGTTTGTGAAACACTGTGTTGACTTTTTCCCCTCAGACTTTTAAAATGATCAGAAGATTGTTTCCATAGCTGTAGACATTATGTCATCATATAGCTGTTATCAAGGTACTAAGATGTCGGCAGGCAGAAAGAGGCCTACTTCCTCATTGGGATTTCTCTGTATTCTGAGAAGAAAATCTGACACAGAAATTCCCCAATGCAGTTGCCTATATTTCTCATTCATGATCTCAGAATCATATGGTCATCCCCAGTCACTCAGTGTCAAAAAGGAACATGAAGACTCTCATCAGTTTATACTCATCATTATTCTCCCCATAGTCTGGCAAAGAGATTTACTTTACTTGAATGCAACACTGCCCAGTTGAACAACATGGGCATTATGTTAGAAAGGAGGGAGGAGGTATATTTTCTCTCTTTCTGTAACTTTAATTTGCTTCATAATTCTTTGGAAAAGCAGATGTTTCTATTTTGTTAAAGTTTAATTTCTCTGTTAAAAAAAAAACAACATATTCAGGGCCTTGTGTTCCCTGTTTAAGAATCTTTGATAAACTTAGATTTATGAATATATTTCCCATGTATTTTTTTCTAGATATTTTATAGTGTTAGCTTTTATACTTAAGTCTGTGATACACTTTGAATTACTTTTGTGCATGGCATGAAGTTTCTTTTTTTTGCCTTGTTTTGTTTCAGTTTTTCCCTGCAGGAACATTAAATTGTTCCAGAATATTTATTGAAAAGAATTTCCTTTCCATTTATATTAACATTTTAGTTGAAAGTTAACATCCCTACATTTGTAGACCATTTTCTGGCCATTGCACAGACAACACTTACGTTATATAGTGTATCCATCTTCTTTATAGCAATGTAATTTCTCATAGTCCGATAGCGAAGTGAACATAATTAAACAAGATAAACAATTTTGCAACCATTCAGTCACACTGACTTTCACCATCTGAATAATTATTGCTATTTCAACATTAAAGTAATATTTTTATAGTCAAAAGTTTTTATGACTGTTTTGGTAAACATTTAGTAGGATTAGTGTTTCAGTTTGTTTGGTCAACATTAAAAACTTTTCTATTTTTCTCATTAAGACCAAGTACCTATTCAGATAGGTAATCACAGGGAAAAAAAATCAAGCAAAATATTGCAAAATTAACCACCAACACTTTTAACATTGCCAATTTTTTATATTTATGATTTCAAGTTTTGCTCTCTATGAGTAGCAAGAACTTTAAACATCTGTACAACAATCTGAGTTGAGAATCTTTAGGTTATTTTATGTTTCATGCTGATGTTTTCTGGTTGTCTTATCCATAATTGTTTGATCAACAATTTATTTTCAAGCAAAAAAATGTCTTGTATTTATTATTTTCATAGTATCAAATTTAAATTTTATGAAAGCAATTCTCTTCTTACCATGATATGTCACTGGTTTGTATAATATTGGATTATATTGCATAATGGCAATACTAAGTAACACTGGTATACAAAGGTTTGAGAATGAGCATACAGCAAACCGTGGTAAGCAAGCCATTCAATTTGCTGGTGCGTACTACTTATGAGTGTTCAGCATTTTTTACAGAGGCAAAAAAGACTTGGTCAATTCTGGAAGTCAGTTAAGCATAATTGAGTAAGAGAGTTTCTGCAATGTTTTCTGAAGTTTTCACAGTTAATATGTATTAATTCTATAGCGAGATCTAAGAAACTAGCAAAAGATCTTGCCTCTCATTAATGATTAATGATATTTCCTTTTATAACCTTTATTTAAAATACTTTAGAACAGATTTTAAGGTCTGGTAATGAGAGCATAACATACTCCCAAGGATAACAGACTATAGGTATTTGGTGCATATCAAATAACATGGATCAAATATATTTGAGGCATGTGTTAAATTTATGAGATTTTTATGTTAAAAATGATAGAAGTAGCATAGTCACTCAAGCAGATATACTATGCTTATGGCTAATATTTTATACATGAACAATGCAAGTTACTATTTTCCATAATTCTAAATGTGATCTTTTATAAAAACAAGTATTATCCTGTTACATGATATTTTGAAATATAAGTTAAAAAGAAATTTAACAATAAGATATATCCATATGAATGTACCCAGTAATGAAATAAAAATTACTATACTGAATCAGTGTTTTGTGTTCCAAAGGTTTTTACCCATTTGAAAAGCTTATGAAAGTGGCATATACACTTTAACATTCTGCCTCATTTATTACCAATGTGTCAGAGCTGACCCGATACTCATTACTGTGAAATGTCCTGAGTCCTTTTAGATGGACTCATAAAAATTCTTACAAATCACTTACTGCTGAAATGCAAGATAGAATTCTTAGAGGAAAACAACATAAGTATAAGGTCAGCAAGAAGCATCAGATAAAATTGTCTCTGCATCTGGAAAAATGATAACATGCTCAAATAAAACTATTTTGTAGTTCTGCTCATACAGCTAGTAAATTTATTTGAATTTTGCTTAATTTATTTGGACAAAATTTAGTCTTTTAAAAATAATTTAAAATATATTTGTTGTTCTCTGACCAAAAAAAAAATGGTTTTGATGAGCCTAATATTAATTCTATATATATCAAGATTATTGCTAGATTTTATCTTTCATGAGAACTTCCCATGAAAATACATATATAATAAAGAAATGCCATACCACTTGTCTCAAAGTTGAAATTTTAGTAGTATTTAAGTCTAATATCTATTAATCACTTCATATAATATTTGTGTCATAAAATGTAGATTAAAAAATTACCACTAATTTTATCTAAATAATTGAGAAAAAGGAATATTCTAGCTTTATGAAATTAAAATGAGCTTCAAACAAAAAAGGAAGTAAAAGTCATTTATTCCCATGATAGTCTTAAATGTCTACTTCTCAAATCACCTCATACCATATAACACTTCTACCAAACTGCCAGGTATTAAAAAATATGCAAATTATATACCCAGTTCATCTATTCATAAATATACACATATAGGTGCAATAAAAGGTCTCATTTTTTCACAGAAATAGAAAATGCATTTTAATTATATTTAAGTAAATGACATGATTCATTGTCAGAATCATAGACTAGAGATCTTTTTCCAAATTTGTATATAATAATCTGTGGTGTGATAAAGGAGGTTTGTGCCAACTTGAATGGAACTATAAGGGCTTATCAAACAAAGAGATATTTGTAGTAACTGAATATGAATACAACTTATCTCCTCATTCACTAACCAAAGTAAAGCTATTTTGGGTAACTTCTGGGTTAAGATGGCTGGTAGTTAATGATGTCTGACTGCTTCTACTTTCCCC
This sequence comes from Choloepus didactylus, assembly GCF_015220235.1. NCBI lineage: Eukaryota > Metazoa > Chordata > Mammalia > Pilosa > Megalonychidae > Choloepus > Choloepus didactylus. Next base: position 136,978,032 of record NC_051309.1, on the reverse strand, counting down.
TTCAGATAATCATACAAACACACAAAATAATGAATGTTACACACAACAGCAGAAACTAAGTCGGTTTTAAATGTTTACTTTGTACTGTTATAACTGCTGGGTTTCAGTGGTGAACAAGATTGCATCATTTCTGTGCTTTTATGGAGTTTCCATTTTAGTGGAGAGAAACAAACAAGAAATGAGCCAGTGAATCACCACAAAACTCCCATAACATGGAAACCAATGCTCCCAAATTCAATTGTGTATAATGAAGTTTGGGCTATAGTAAGATTCATGAAAATCATACATCTTTATTTCTAATTAAACTGCCTCAAAATATACAAAAAAAAAAAAAAAAAAAAAGGAAAAAAGATACCGACAAAGATACTGACAGGCCATGACTTTTCCATTGTAACCATTTATTTTTGTTGCCTTGGTTGCCCAAGCAAATACCATGCAATGGACTGGTTTAAACAATGGGAATTTATTAGCTCACAGTTTTGAGGCTGGGGAAAAAGTCCAAAATCAAGTCATCATCAAGGCGATGCTTTCTTCCCAAAGACTGTGGCATTCTGGGGCTGGCTGCCAGTGATCCTTAGTCCTCAGCTTGTCACATGGGAAAGCACATGGCAGTGCTCCTACTCTCTTTAGCTTCTGTCTTCAGCTTCTGGCTGCTCCATCTGTGGCTTTCTCTCTCTCTGTCTGAATTTCCTTCTACTTTTAAAGGACTCCAGTAATAGGATTAAGACCCATTCTGGTTGAGATGGGCTTAACCATAACTGAAGTAACCTTATCAAAAGTTGCTACTTACAGGAGTTTTCTGTGCTCTAGCAGCCTGTTCAAGATGTCTGTTAAGACTCCTTGAGAGTAAGATCATTACGTTGCCTATTTTCTTTTTTTGTTTTGCTTTGTTTTTGTGAATTTGTTTTGTTGGGGTATAGGAGATGGGTTGGGAAATGCCACCTTGGGGTGCACTCCCCTATCCCCACATGACAGCCTCTTTTGAAGAATCTGTTCTCTTCTGGGTTCAGTTGAATTTCTTGCTTCCCATGGCTTTCTCTATATCTGTCTGAGTTTCATTCCACTTACATAGAACTCCAGTAATGGGATCAAAACCCATCTTGATTGAGGTGGGCCACACCTTAACTGAAGTAACTTCATCAGAAGTTTCTACTTAAAATGGGTTCACACCCACAGGAATGGATTAAGTTTAATAAAATGTTTTTCTGGGGTTCATACAGCCCCCAAACCACCACACCATTTAAATCTTGTTTTTGTTAACAAAACCTAGTGTTTTTCCCGGTTATTTAGATACAGTAATTCTTTTGTAGGCTGGTCATCTATTTCATACCTAGGAACACCATTATCAATTAGTCACTGTCATAGATCCACACAAGTCAAACCCTGATTGTCAACCTGTTCCTCGTGCTCATTAAGATAATTTTACCCAGGTTATCTCTTACTGTTAAGAACTACTATCTGATCTTCCTAATGCTCTAGGATTCCAACACTTCCTTTTCAATTCAGAAAGTCCAGTTTGGTGGTGTCATATCCCACTATAATCTGCTGTCTTCAGAATACACCACTGCAGATCATTTTAAGAATGTGGGAGTTTCTCTCACCTGTGCTCACAGTGCTTTGACGCACTTCTCCAGACCTTCTGTCTCCCACAAGTGCTTCCTAATGACCAAAACTAATTAGAAACAAATAGGCAAGCAATTCTGCAACGTGTATTTGCAGGAGTCATTCCCTAAGATGCAATCAATGCTGAAGAGGTTCAGGTAATTGATCTTGAAGCAATATGCAAAAGAAGAGCAAAGTCATGCACAAATATTAGGTCCATTTTAGTAGCTGATGATAGATAAAAATAGAGATGGCTGAGGATAAGCTATTGTTCCAGAACCTTGATACTAGGTAATAATAAAATAAAATCTTAAACCAAAATCTTTCACATTTTATGTTACTATTATTATTATTAGGCATAAAATCATTTATACCTTTTCTTTTGTAAGTTTGATAATGTTCCAGCCTTCTTTTGATATACTCTAAACATAGCTTGTATGGAAGGGTCACTTGCAGAAGACGTGTGGATATTCTACAGTCAGGATTCTATGACATTTAGAGTTGGCATCAGGCAACCGTATCCAATGGGCTGGACACAGGACCATTAAGGATTAAAATCACAGGTACCATTGCTAAAGGTAGGTCCACCGGGGTTTCTGCATTGTTATCCATATACATTCAAGGACATGATGTCTTCTCTAAAATGTTTAAGCCAATCTAGATGGTTTGATTTGTAAAGTCACCAGTGAGAGCTCATTTTTTAAATTTTATTTTATTGAGATTGTTCACATACCATACAATTATCCAAAGATCCAGAGTGTACAATCAATTGCCCACTGTACCATCATACAGCTGTGCATCTATCACCACAATTAATGTTTTTTTTTCCAAATTTTAGAACATTTTCATTACTCCAGAAAAGAAATAAAGACAAAAAAAGGAAACTCAAATCCTTGCATATCCCTAACTACCCCCCTTCCATTATTGACCCATAGTATTGGTATAGTACATTTGCTACTGTTGATGAAAGAATGTTAAAATACTACTAACTGTAGTATATAGTTTGCAATAGGTATATATTTTTTCCTATATGCCCCTCTATTATTGACTTCTGGTTATAGTGTCATATATTTGTTCTAGTTCATGAAAGAGATTTCTAATATTTGTACAATCATGGACATTGCTCACCACAAGATTCACTGTTTTATATATTCCCATCCTTTAACCTCCAACTTTCCTTCTGGTGACATACATGACTCTGAGCTTCCCCTTTCCACCACATTCACACACCATTCAGCACTGTTATTTTCACAATGTGCTATCATCACATGTCCACTTCCAAACACTTAAGTTCAATCTAGTTGAACATTTTGCTCCTAATAAGCAACCACTCCCCATTCTTCAGCCTTATTCTATATCCTGGTAACTTATATTTCATGTCTATAAGTTTACATATTGTAATTAGATTAGTTCATATCAGTGAGATGCTGCAATATTTGTCCTTAAGTGTCTGACTTATTTCACTCAATATAATGCCCTCAAGATTTCTTCATCAATCCTTTTTTTCTTTTTAAGATGGTTTTGTTCAGTTCTAGTTTGCTAATGCTGCTGGAATGCAAAACACCAGAAATGGACTGGCTTTTATAAAAGGGGGTTTATTTGGTTACACAGTTACAGTCTTAAGGCCATAAAGTGTCCAAGGTAACACATCAGCAATAGGGTGCCTTCACTGGAGGATGGCCAATGGTGTCCAGAAAACCTCTGTTAGCTGGGAAGGCACATGGCTGGCATCTGCTCCAAAGTTCTGGTTTCAAAATGGCTTTCTCCCAGGACATTCCTCTCTAGGCTGCAGTTCCTCAAAAATGTCACTCTCAGTTGCACTTGGGATATTTGTCCTCTCTCAGCTTCTCCAGAGCAAGAGTCTGCTTTCAATGGCTGTCTTCAAACTGTCTCTCATCTGCAGCTCCTGTGCTTTCTTCAAAGTGTCCTTCTTGGCTGTAGCAAGCTTGCTCCTCCTGTCTGAGCTAATATACTACTCCAGTAGTCAAGACCCACCCTAAATGGTTGGGACCATGCCTCCATGAAAATTATCTCTTCAGAGTTATCACCTACAGTTGGGTGGGTCACATCTCCATGGAAATACTCAAAGGATTCCAATCTAATCAGCACTAAAACTTCTGCTCCAGAAGATTATATCAAAGTCCATGGTTTTTTCTGGGGGACCTAATAACTTCAAACAGGCACATTCACACACCATACATTCCACCGCAAGTAAACAATTGATGATACCCTGTATAGTCACATATTTATGTATTCACCAGCATCACCACTATCTATATACGGACATCTCCATTTCTTCCACAAAGAAGGAGGAAGAGTCAAAGAAGGTAGAGAGAGAAAAAAGGAAAGATAGAATTAAACTAAAGTAGAATAAAGAATCGGAAAACATCACCAATGCCAAGAGTCCCATACCCCTCCCTTATGTCCTCCTCTTAAAGGCATTTAGCTTTGGTATATTGCCTTTGTTACATTAAAGGAAGCACAATACAATGTTTCTATTAACTATAGTCTCTACTTTGCATTGATTGTATTTTTCCCTCTATACCACCCTTTAACACCTTGCAAGGTTGACATTCATTTATTCTCTCTCATGTAAAAACATACTTGTACATTTTATCACAATTGTTGAGCACTCTATGTTTCACTGAGTTATACAGTCCCAGTCTTTATCTTTCCTCTTTCCTTCTGATGTCCCTCATGCTCCTAACTGCCCTCTTTCAACCATACTCACAGTCATCTTTTTTCAGTGTACTTACATTGCTGTGCTGCTATCTCCCAAAATTGTGGTCCAAACCTCTCACTCCTGTCTTTTCCTTTCAGTCTGTAGTGCTCCCTTTAGTGTTTCCTGTAGAGCAGACATCTTGTTCACAAACTCTGTCACTGTCTGTTTGTCAGAGAATATTTTAAGCTCTCTCTCATATTTTAAGGACGGTTTTGCCAAATATAAGATTCTTGGTTGGTGGTTTTTCTCTTTCAGTATCTTAACTATATCACACCACTTCCTTCTTGCTTCCATGGTTTCTACTGAGAAATCCACATATAGTCTTATCAAGCTTCCTTTGTATGTGATGGATCACTTTTCACTTGCTGCTTTCAGAATTCTCTCTTTGTCTTTGATGTTTGATAATCGATTATTAAGTGTCTTGGCATAGGCCTATTCAGATCTATTCTGTTTGGGGTACGCTGTGCCTCTTGTATCTGTAATTTTATGTCTTTCATAAGAGATGGGTAATTTTCATTGATTATTTCCTCTATTGTTGCTTCTGCCCCTTTTCCCTTCTCTTCTCCTTCTGGGACACCCATTACACATACATTTGTGCATTTTATGTTGTCATTCAGTTCCTGGAGATGTTGCTCATATTTTTTCATTCTTTTCCCTATCTGTTCTTTTGTGTGTAGGATTTCAAGTGTCTTGTTCTCCAGTTTCTGAGTGTTTTCTTCTGCCTCTTGGGATCTGTTGTTGTATGTCTCCATTGTGTCTTTCATCTCTTTTGTTGTGCCTTTCATTTCCATAAATTCTGTCAGTTGTTTTTTCAAACTTTTGATTTCTAGCTTATGTTCACCCATTGTTTTCATTATACCCTTCACCTCTTTTGCCATATCTTCCCTAAACTTATTGAATTGATTTAGCATTAGTTCTTTCAATTCCTGTATCTCAGTTGAAGGGAAAGTTTGTTCCTTTAACTGGGTCATATCTTTGTTTTTCTAAGTGTAGGTTGTAGTTTTCTGTTGTCTAGGCATCTGATTTCCTTGGTTACCCCAATCAGGTTTTCCAAGACCAGAATGGACTCAGGTCTCAGAAGGGGGCAATAATCAGTATCAGGTTTCCCTGAGGGTGTGACTTAGAAGATTGACACACCCTGTGATGCCTCTAGCTGCTGTGCTTTTCCTAACCTGTCCAGCAGGTGGTTCCTCTCAGCCTGTTGCACCTGACTGATGTAAGGAGGTGTGGCCCTCTTAGTTTCTGTTTTGGTTGTTATCCCCCAGGCTCTTAGGTCTGGTTCTGAATGGAAGGCCAGTAGTAGAGCTCAGCACCATCTCCTTCCTTTTAGGGAAGATACACCCCCTGGGGAGTTATTATCTGCATTTATATAGGTTCTTTGTCTCTCTGGCTCTGGTATCGCCTCCCTTTTCTGGATCTGAGTGCTGTGAACTGAATATGGCTGAGGTTTCTCCACTGAGCCGCTCAGGTTAAGAGAAAGAAAAAGGGACAGAAAGCCCCCTTTTGGAGCTAGTCCATGGGCCCTCAATTTCACTCATCTGCCAGAGGTATCACCTGGTCTTCTGGGCTCCCCCTCCCGGGACAGATGACTCTTCTGTTTCTCTAAGGTCAGTTGTCACTAAAAGCCTCTGTCTACTTATTGGGGATTTGTAGCTTGTATTCAGCAGTCCACATTTGTTAATTAAGATCCCGGTTGGGGCTAAACTGAGGTGTATTCACTTGTTCAGAGAGTGCTGCTCTCTATCACAGCAAGGTTTTGCTGTTCAGCCTGCCATGGGGAAAGGGGACTCCCAGCGAGTTTCTGCAGCTTTTACTTACCGATTTTATGCTTCAGTCTCATGCATTCCTTGCAATCCATGTTGGTGTATGAGGTGTGGGCAGTCACGGTTGTCCCCCAGCTGTTATTCCAGATTATTTACTAGTTTGTTTTTGGTTGTTTATTAGTTGTTCCAGGGGGACTAACTAACTTCCAGTCCTCTCTATGCCACCATCTTGCCACCTCTGAGAGCTCATTTTTAAAAGCCATTCAGCTAATCAGAAACCCCTAAATTTAACCATTGAAAATTCCCATATCTAAGATTCATTATGTTAAATTAGGAAAGTCTCTCATTGTGCTTAATTAAAGATAGCAAAAATTCTTGTAGTATTGACTCTGAAATGTGGCATTTCAGAATACTTCTAGCAGACCATCTCTTGGGTATAAATTCCTGACTAGGTTAGATGCCTCTTCCTAGAACGTTGCTCAACCAATGAATATATATATTTAAACAATTGTCCATGTGGAAATATTTTAAAGCAAATTACAGACATTGTAATGGACATTTTTTGCTTTGGGGGCAGGGTCAAATATCCTAATTTCCTGAATTTAATTCAAACGTCCTCTCCCTTTCTTCTCTCCTTCAACAATGGAGGAGTGGTGTGATGTACTTAAAGAACCAACACTGTGACTAAAATCTTAGCTTCACCAACTATCCTACCTTCTTTCAAACCTTCATTATTTTTTATAGAGTTTTCTGCCACTAAATCTTACTTGGTTTCTAATTTTTAGTCTTGCCAACCTTCAGTCCATTAATTATTTATATTTGCCACAATTTTTCCAAAATCCAATTTGAGTAATGGAGATCCCTTTTAAAAACCATTTAAAGGCTTCTCATTGCCTCTTCATAACATCCAACTCCTAAACATGATATTAAATGCTACTCATGATCTGGCCACTTCCTCTTTCTTGATTCTCATTGCTTAACATCCTCTCCATCTATTTCACACTGTTTATGTTTTTCCAACATGCCATATGGTTTTAAAGTAATAAATCTTTGCATACCTGTTCTTTTTGCATGGATTAATTAATGTTTTCTTCATAAGGTTATCTTAATTCATCTTTCAAATTCAACTGCCATAATTCTGGAATTTTTTTTCCTAATGGACTGGGCACCACGGGGTCTGATGTTCCACACCTGGACCTCTGGAAAATCATAAGTTTCCTTAATTGCAGCTTAATGACTGTATCATTTTTATCTTTTACTCTTCTGTCTGCCCCAATTGGCTATAAGCTCTCTGAGGCTGTGGACTGTATCTTTGACCTTTGTATCCTCAAACCCTAAAATATTGCTTAGCAAAATGGGTACATGATAATTGGGTTTGCTTCAACTCAATTTATAGGTCCGTAATCTTGGACTTGTCTCTCAATTTCCTTTAGCTTAGTTTCTTCATTTATAAAGTAGGGATAAATGTGTATATTCAGTGAGAGAATAATGAGGATTAAAGGGGATTATGTATGTAGCACTCAGTGACTATTCATTGTTGACCAGTGTTGGTACATTTCATATTTTCCACCAAATTGCATGTATGGAAAGTAATTAGATGGTTTTCTTTCATTATTTCTATTGGATTTTCTCTTTTTCCCTTCTATCTATGACTGTTGCAGGACCAGCCACTGTCAGTGTTACCTGGCTCCCTGACATGAGCTACATCAATGGATTTCTTCTCTGGTACCTGGGAATGAGACCTGATAATACAGTTTCTTTCTGGGTACCTGTGCCCAGATGTAAATGACACCTAGGCAGGAGCAGAGATGAAAGGAAGAGAAGGATCTGGAGGGCATTTAACCTCTGCTTCAATATTTTTATTTAATTTTGTTTTGTTTTCCTAGAGTCCAGATTTATTCTTGTCTTTGGACCCTGTAAAAGTTTACTATATTTTTATGATAAGTACTTCTTTTGCTTATCATTGGGTCTCTGTTTTGGCTATCAAAAAATTACAACTAAAACACATGGGATTAAAGCATTTGCAAGAAACTATAATAATACTTTATGGTCTTCATTTCCAAATACCTTAACAAAGCAGCCAAAGAAAGATTGGCTTGAACTGATACTCTGTGTTCACATTAAACACATGAGCTGACTGTATGTGGCCCAAAATAATGAGTCACAGTTTTCATGGTATTTAATTTCAACTTGCATAAAAGAGAAGTGTTGCTTTCCTACAGAACTTAGTAGGAAATCAACAAATATGTGTTGAATAAGCAGATGAATACCATAATAAACACATTCTTTTAATTGGAATCATAATAACATTTTATCATCTCACAGATAAGCAAACTCAAAAACTGTAAAACAGGTTCTTGCTGCCCTTAACTTGGGCATGGTGGAGCCATTCTCCTTTTTCTCTCATAATCCCCTGCCCACTCTATCAGCTCTTTAACTTCACATCCTTTGAACCCATAATTTATTTCAAGTCTATCAGTTTCTCTGTGTCTCCTTTTCCATCCTCCCCAGCCTGGACCAGCCACATAGATGACATTTGCCTTTTTGTTTTGTTTCCTTTGGCCACTGAGCACCTTGAACATGCAGCTCTGGCCTCTCCTAGATGCCAGATACTAACTTTGCTGGGCTCTATTGCTCTGACATGTGTTCCAGGCTGTGCTAATCAGACATATAGTACCAAATTGGAAATTGAAAATTGTTGATACAAAAAGTGGTGAAGAAAACCGACACCATATAGAATCCACTGTGGGAAGGGTAGTATGAGCCACACCCAGTCTCAGAGGTGGAAGTGACTGAGGTTTTAATAATAACACTAATAGCCAGGGTTATGAACACTGATAACACTGTGCTGTTATCTATGCAAGCTGCAGTGTCTACACCCTGTATGCCCTGCACCACTTTGCAGGGGGATTCTGGGTGCTTTCCTTTCCCGCACTGCTTTCCACCAAGTCTTGCACTCTGACTCACTCCTTAGTAAATTCATTTCTAGTTAAACTAACCAAGGTTTATTTCACTTTATTATACCCACTGTGGTGATATTCATTAGTGGAATGAAAGATCACAGACTCTGGATTTGGACACTTTGGTTCAAATCCTGTCTCTACAACTTAGTGGGTGCTTGACCTTGGATGCTGTTTCACCTCTCTGCGCCTTGGTTTCCTTACTTAAGTGAAGGTAAGGACAGTAGCTACTCAGGAGGATTCTGTGAGGAGTGTTTGGCATATTGTAAAGGCTATGTAAGTGTTAATTATCATTACAATTAGTGGAATTTTTTTTGATCATCTAAACTACTTTCTTGCCAGCAACTTTAATTTTATTGTTCCTTCACTTCTCTAATACAGTCACACAGGAAACCCCAACTCTAAATTGCTACTACAAAATATCTTCTCTAGTTCAGTATCCACGCTGCTCAACTTTGATAAAGAAGCTTGGTGAAGATTAGGTAGACTTGTTATACCAAATGCAAAGTCACTTAGGTCTTCATCACCAACTTTCAGTGGTCCCTAATCAACACCCTCTTCTATTCCTGAAATAAATATTTCAGAACTTCAAATGAATGCTCATTCTATTATATTGAGATAATTCAGACCTATTTACTTCCTATTCTGTCGTACATATTTCTTAAATGTGTAGTCTGCCTGCTTTGTCTCTACTTCCTTAACTCAACCTCCTATAATATAACTTGTAACTTCAGTGTACTTAAGTAGTACTTAAGTAACAAATGTCTCCCAATTGCCAGATCCAGAGGATATTTTCAGTGTTTATTATGCTGTGACTTACAGTGCCATGTGGCAGCATTGCATCTGTCATCCTTTCTGAAACTGTCTATTCCTTTTATTTCCATAATAACATGCTTTTCTGGTTATTTTAACACCTCTGTAACTTTTGCTAACACTTATTCCATTGTTCATTTTTCACCAGGACACACTCCTTAGGTTCTCTGCTAGTTACAATCACTTATACCTACACACTGTTATATCCCAAATCTCTGTGTTCAGCCAAGACTTTTTCTGAACTTCAGTTTACATTACAGATATTAGTACTTGGATGTCCAGAAACTGCAAAGTCATGCGCATGAAACTTTCTTTGTATGTATAATCATTTGCAGGTATCAGGTAATGGGCCTTGCCTTCAGCAAAGGCATAGAGTATAAAAGTGGGATGCTCAGTGATAGAATAAATGCTGTGAAATGTCTTGCATGGAAGAGGGTCAGAAAGTTGAGAAATATGAAATGAAAAATATCTGGCAACTGACATTGTAAATTCTTTTCAAATGACTCTCCTGCTTTGATATCTTGACATGACAAGGCATGTAACTTTGATGGTCAGGATTTGAAAATGTAATGAAAATGATGGAGTAAAATGATTAAATACAAATATCTCCTGCAGCCAGAGGAGACTGTTTAATGGTGTTGCACATAGATGATTGAACTCTATTGTGTCTACCTCAGAGGAGTTGGATCTGATTTTAGCTCAGACTCCATGTGGAAATTGCTTCCTTTACCTTAAGGAGTGGCATATGAACTCCTCTATCATTGCTGAGTGCCAAAAAATGTACTTTGTCAAAAGTCAAAATGTTGTTTAACATTCCATGGTACCTGCAATTAGAGACAGGCATTTTTCACAGCATATTGGGGAGAGGCAAAGTTTCTTTAGCAATGGAATTGGTTCTCTTTTATTTAAACTGTAACAGTGGAAGAAGGGCAGCTGAACATAGCCTAAGCAGTGACTGTCTTGATACAAGAGTAACATTCAGGGCAGACCAAATTGGAACGAGAACATTATGTGTCATTCATTAGAGAATCAGCAGAACTTGAGCTAAGAGAGAACAGTAGGAAATCAGATTGAAACAAAGACCATTATGTCAACCTGTGACTATGGACATTAGTAGATCCTCATTAAAGAATATCATAGAAATAACATGGCAATACTGTATATAATTTATGTATTTTTTCATATTGTTATGCTTAATGTATCTATACATATTTTTCATTACATATCTTGGGTCAAATGTTAAAACAGGACCTTATATTGTCTTCATAAAAGATGTATTAAATTATCACAACAAGGAATGTGATAGAAAGCTACATGGGCTATATGGACACCTCCTGATAATATTATGAGGCTTCACATACTCAGTAGACACAGCAGGCCAAGCATGCAGCAAAATCTATATACTGCTGCTTTAACAAGTTAACTTTTATGTGAAAGTTCTTTTCTGTGTTCTTGAGGATGCCTGTATGGGCATCCATTGAATTAAATACCCTCCTCCCCAATAATGCTATTTTATCATAATTTTATATGTTTAAATGTTTTATGAATATATTTTCTACTAAATTTAAAATAATGATTTTAAAACACTCCATTCATATTCTTCTTAATCAACAATAATTTATTGAACTACTAATTATAGGAAATTATTTTTGGTACTGTGCATATATCAGTAATCAAAACAGATGGAGCCTCTGCCTTCCTGGAGCTTTCATTCTAGTTGAGAAGTGAGAAAATTAATCAAAATAAATATATATTTTAATGCCAATAAATGCATGTTAGTTTGCTAGAACTGCTATGCAAATACCACACAATGTGTTGGCTTAAACAACAAGCATTTATTGTTTGATAATTTTGAAGCCTACAAGTCCAATGAAAATTCTTGACAGGACGTGTGTTTTTGTTTTCTTTGCCCCAGAGTCCATTGTGCTTTGTGCTGGCTTGCCGCAATCTTTGTTTCCTTGTCTCCCATCTTAGCCTCCAGCACATGGTCCCCTCCCGTGGCTTTCTCTGACTTCTGGCTTCTTCCATTTTCTGGTTTCTACTGACTGACTGCATCCAAATTTCCTCTCTTTATAAGACCTCCAGTAATCTGGATTAAGATCTACTCTTATTCAATTTGGCCACAGTTTAAAAACATCTTGAAAAAGTCCTATTATTTACAAATGGGTTCACACCCACAGGAACACAGATTAAGATTATGAACCTGTCTTTCTTTTGTTGGGGTACATGATTCCATTTACAACTAGTAATAAGGGAAAGGCAAGGCTAGTCGGGCAAGTCTCCTCTGTGGAAGGTGAGATTGAGCAGAGACCTGAATTAAGTGAAAGAATGAGCTACAGGAACATGAAGGGGTAGAGTATTAGAGGCAGAAGGAAGAGCACTTATAAATTTCTTGCAGCAGAGGGCTTAAAACAGGGAAATAGAAGATAATAAAATCATTGGAAGGGCTTGGAGAAATAAAAATCAGGGAAAGCTTTTGCTATCTTTAAGACTTCAGGCAGTACAGAAATCATACCAGTGATCTCAGTTTCCTGGAGCACCAAAATGAGTAATTCAAGAAAGAAGTACAGATGCTACTGGAAGAACCTCAATTCTGTTATCTTCTGAATTCCTTGGATCCTTATTCCTTTGAATAATGTTGACTTCTCTTTCCTTACCTTTCACATCTCATACATGCACTTTTCATTGATGAAAACTAAAATGACACCCTATGTGAAAGAAAACAGAAAAAAGTACTTCCAAATCTTCCAGGCCTGTGATGTAAGATGGTGGTGGTGGTGGTGTAGAAATATTAGGGTGGGTTGCTGGTTGCCTCAAAGCATATCCAAAACATATTCCTTTGAATACTTAACATCAGTACATTCTTTTGATTATTTTTAAACTCATAAACAGCAGCAATAATAACAGCAATGGCATATTTCTGCCTGACACAATATAATTATCCTTATACAATGAAGACAAGTCCACACTCTCCCTAGAAAGGGAAGAACCAATCCATATTTGTGTGAGGAACCTTCCCTTTCTAATTCAATTACAATTATCTTTGATCTTTGACATTCTTTAATGTAAAGATCATAATACAATTTTAACCAAAAGCAATTCAAATTATATAAAATCATAGGTAGAAAAGTCAAGAAGAAACCAAACAAATATGCATAGTCTTTATTTATGCAACTATCACCAAGGCCCTTGTTGATATGTATAATATCCTTTTTATTAAAAATACTTATTCCATGTTCCTTTGCTGTATCCAGCATCTCAATTTATCATGGTTCTTTACTGAGGCTTTGCTGGGAAAGCCTGTCACTTTTGGTGTGGTTGTCCATTTTAATTTACCACTAGTTGTACAAGTACTAATACGTAGCCTAGAAAATACCCTGGATTTCAGACATGTTCCTCTGTGCCCCAATTTTAAAGTAGTAATCCTATTTCCATTCATCATTGACACCAATTACTCCAAGTAATCTCTGTATTTACTCCAACAAGTAATCCTCTTATTTGCATTTTTTTCAGTGTTATGGGGAACCTAAAATAATGAGGTCACAGTTTACTGTCAGTTCAATGAAACCATGGTTATGACTCTTGATGTAGGCATACCTCCATAGAAAGCTATGACCTTTAAAGCAGCAGTGTTGTAAGTTGTGAGAATGTAGAGAAAAAAAATTGCAAATTAACCACTGCTTAGTTTCTAGACCTGTATATTTCTGCAGTGCTAAAAATAGCCCCACAAATCTATTACTCATTTAGGGTATATATTCCATAGTTTTTAGGATAGCACCTCAACCTACCGAGCAGTACCATGATTGACTCTTTGATAAGCCGTTACCTTGTTTATTAGGAGAGTGCTTCTGGGTGATAGAGTGCATTGTAGGTCTGGAGAATCCTATGTGCTTGAGTCCACTGCTGCACATGACATTTAGAATATCATGATGAATGTAGATTTTGCAAGTTCACAAAAGTGGTAGAAACATCGAAGGCAGGGAAAACAAATCCATACCCAGTGTAAGGTGTCCATTCCAGTGATGACAAAGTGATGTCCCCTCTATTATTGAAATAGTTCAATATAATAAACCAGCTACTAAGTGGCTTGCTGGTTTCTTTGGGGATTGATGCCATGTCTAGTGCTACATCTAGGTCACTGTTATTGTTGGTTAGATACTCAACATTGGTGGTAGGAAGATGGTCTTGGTGAGGGAAAGTCCATGTTCTTGAACCCATGCATTACCTCCATCCCTGTCACATGCCTAGTCTGTTCAAGGGCCTATTGAGCAATGCTGGAGTTGACTGCAAAAGATGCTGAACAAGACCCACATATCAGGTAATTTTGTGTATCTGATTGCTGAGAACTTCCTCTGATGTGTAGTCTTTGGTAAGAGTATTCACACGGGACATAGTTATCATCATAATTTGTACCCATTCTAACAGATCCATCCATATACCTCTTCTCCACATAACTTTGATCTCTATCTTTCAATTGCATTATTGTAACAATTCCTGGACTGTCTAGAACTGCTATTAGTTATTTTCCATGAGTCCATGTAGATACATATCTCTGACCATTTCTTCTCAAGTAGATATATTGCCTGAATTTCCACCCAGAGACTTGCTTTTTCTCATGGTTCTATAGGGCTTATCATGAGAAAAAACATAATGGTGCAATAGACCATTTTTTGCTGGTATAGCATATAGTGCAACTCTTGGTAAAGTAGTCTTAACTATTTTTATCCTAAGTCAACATATCATTAAAGCAATAATATACACTTGTTGTGGGTTTAAAGAGTGTTGGCAATGTTACATAAGTAAATTCTGTGGGTGTCTCACCCATATGCTTATACAAGATTCTCATGTCTTACAGTCGTTTCTGAGCCCAATCTTGCTTGTACTTATTCATTTGATGATGAATTATGGTGCACAAGTTTAACTTTAAGACTTAATGGATAATATAACATCCAAATACAATAGCTATCAAAGGTCTCATCACTTTCAGTGCCTATGAACAAACCAAGATTTGTTTCTCAAAAGCAGATTAAAGCCAGCCTTTGATCTAAAGTTCTACGATTTTACTTTATGGTTCTCTTACTGTCATGCACCAGAAGCATAAAATAATCCTAATCTTCCACAAATGCTTTGAACACATTGGATCAGCTTTACCATGATACTCAATGTATAGCGCAGCTTGTAATGAAGCCTGGACCAAATCTGAAACTTCTTTTGCTCTAGGCCTATTCAAAACTAGTAGTCTTTTGAGACAAATAGGAAAAATGGGAAAATCGACCAAAACAACATGCTTAAATATGGTATATGTAGTCTCTAGAATCCAAAGAAACCTACCAAGTGTTTTGCATCTTTCATAGTGGTAGAGAGTACAAAGTAGAAAAATTTTGTGTTTTACTTTGGAGGGGTTATCTTGACAAGAACTTCTACAAATTCTATTGAGGTAAAAAGGTCCTGAATTTTTGTGAGTTTTATTCCCACCCTCATGTGTCTTAACAAGGGACTTACGGTATTTACAGCTTCCTGGTTTCCAGGTAGGTAAAAACAGCATGCTGTCATTTATGTAGTGAACCTATATCAGTTCCAGGAACACCATGATCAGCTACCAATAGCCAAATATCACTGTTTGCCAAGCACATTGACTATAGCTCAGGCCCTTCTTCCCATCCCAGCTACCATGCTTAGTGTGTCATTAGCAGTTAAGCACTGGCACATGAACTCTTGGACTCTAGGACCTTACCTTTTAAATGGCACATCTCTCATCTTCATTCCTAACTTGCTGAATATGGTCTCAGATTTTCAAGGATGCAAAGTCTCCTCTTACTAGTGTTCTTTCTGCCATGGTACAGGAAATTGGACTCTCTGGGGGAAATATTTGTATTAGGAAGTCACCCATGGTAAATCTACTTTGACATTTCAGTCTCCCTATTCTTAGTGTTCTTTGTCCTAAATGATACCCCAGAGGATTTCTGGCATGTTCACTTTGTCTAATGAAGGTGACTATAGTGCCCAGATTTTGGTTAGATAACCGAGCAAACTATTATTGCTACTCCTAGATGCTTGAGCTAACATGTAGAATTGTGAATCTGTGGTCAGTGTACCTATGTTGATAAATGTGGCTTGATCTAAAGTTATATTATTTCTTCCCCATTCTCACACCTTTAAAATTCATTCTTATTTATTTTTTTCCACATTTCTGCTGATACATATTCATGAAATTTTGCAATTCTTTTCATGTGTATACTGTTTCAACCTAGATAGGTGTTTATCTCATTCACTTCATGCACCCTGGTTTCTAAGTCTGGAAATAAAAAGAGGTCACATATGTGGAACTTAAAAAAAATGGACATCTTCTTATAAGACAACTGTTGTCTTAGATAAAAACATTATAGGTCTTTGTACATAGGTAGGAAAACCTAAGTCAGGGAAGAAGGTGCTGATTCTAATCATGAATGAATTTGAGGTTAAAGGTGCTCGGATTCAGTGGCATCCATCCACATTTCCCCCACTCCAAATCATGGAGGCTTAAATGAGAACTTGAATTTCATGCAAGGTCACTATGATGGTTAGATTCATGTGTCAACTTGGCCAGGTGATGGTATCCAGGTGTCTGGTCAAGCAAGCACTGGCCTAACTTTTACTGCAAGAATATTTGTGGCTGGTTAATAAACCAGAAAACTTGTTTATTAAAACTTCAGTCAATTGGCTGCAGCTGTGACTGATTACATCAACAAAGAGCATGTCTTCCACAATGAGAGAATGCAATCATTTAATCCAATAAGTTAAAGACTTTTAAGTGAGACAGATAAAAGACCTTCACTTCTTAAGCTAATCAGTGAAGTGTTTCCTGAGGAGTTCATTGAATTTGCTAGTTCATTCCTGCAGAGTTCATCAAACACACTCATCGAAGTTGCCAGTTTGCTGCCTGAGGAGTTCATTGAACATCTTCATTGGAGTTGCCAGTTTGCTGCCTGCCCTATGGAATTTGGATGCATGCATATCCACAGCTGTGTGAGTCACTGTTATGAAATCTTATATTTATATATATCTCTTGTTGATTCTGTTTCCCTAGAGAACCCTAACTAATACAACTTGGTACCAGGAGTGGTTCTTGAGAAACAGAATCTTAAAATGGGCTTTTATAATTGGTTTTCTACTCTGATTAGCTTCAAAGGCACTGATGACTCCATTTCCAGTAATCAAGATGGCACTTACAGTCCGTGACATGAGTTGGCAATGGAGATAAGCAAAATATCACCATTGATTCTCCTAATCATACTCTTGTACGAAGCAAGGCTCTGGGTGACAGTGTTTTGACACTTTAACAGAGTTTTGCAGAGTTAAGATGTTGGCTGATTGCTCTTAGATAAGCTGGATAAAGTTATAAGAAAGAGGGATGAGCTAAAGGCTTCAAATTTAAAACTTAAGCACCATATGACAGATGTAAAGTTTCTCTGAGCCATGAAAGAAAATCTTATTTCCTTTAGCCACAGACTTGAGATTTCTGAAAAGCAGACCCAGAGTCTCATTGTGTGAGTAGCAGACTTACAGCATAAACTAAAATCTCAACCTTGCAGGGTGTCTGCTGTTAAAGTAAAGGCATTGATTGGGAAAGAATGGGATCCTGAAACTTGGGATAGGGACATATGGATTGATAATAAGGGCAGTGAGTACTTTGGAACCCTGAATTCAGATGAGTCCTGAGGAAACAGCCCACCCCCCCACCTCCAGTCTGCCCTGAGAAGAGAGCTACCCAACCTCTAGCTTGCTTTGAGAAAACAGCTTCCCAACCTCCAGTATGCCCTAAGGAGCCTGCCATCCAACTTCCACCTAAAGAGATTAACCCTTCAGTGCCTGCTAAACCTGTAATCACCTCCCCTGAGGAAGCAGCCCTCACTCCTCTGTCTGGAGAGATTATTGCTGTTTCACCAGATGAAACTGTAATGGAGTGTCCTTAGGTAAATGGCTTGAGGAGTACTTCTAATTCTTTTCATGACCCACCCCCACCACCAGTCTTTGCTTCAAGACCTATGACTAAAGTCCTAACAGGCCCTGAAGGGTGATGTACAAGGTGTGATCCATGAGGAAGTACACTATACTCCAAAAGAACTATATGAGTTTTCCAATGTATACAGACAGAAATCAGGGGAATATGTGTAGGAATGGATATTAAGGGTGTGGGATAACAGTGGAAGGAATATAAAGTTGGATCAGGCTGAATTTACTGATATGGGCCCACTAAGCAGAGATTCTGCATTCAATGTTGTAGCTCGAGGGGTTAGAAAGGACATTAACAGTTTGTTTTGGTGGTTGGCTGAAATGGGTATCAAAAGGTGACCAACATTACGTGAGGTTGAAGTGCCAGAACTGCCCTGGTACAATGTAAAGGAAGGAAATCAAAGGCTTAGAGAGATTGGAATGTTAGAGTGGATTTATCATGGAAGACCTGCTCTCACACTTCTGGAATGTCCAGAGGACACACCTTTTACCAGGACTGTGAGGAATAAATTTGTGAGACTAATTCCATCATCCCTGAAGAGCTCTGTAGTCACCCTTCTCTGCAGGTCAGATATTACTGTGGGAACTGCTGTCACTAAGCTGGAATCCTTAAGGGATAATCAGATCCCAAGTCAGCAAAAGCCATGTGGCAGCAGTTAATTGTCAAAGACAAGGTGGGCATGGCTACCATAATGGAAAACAGGCTCAAAGCAGCAGTCAAAATAATCTGAATCACAGAGATTTATAGTGTTGGCTAGTAGATCATGGAGTACCTAACAGTAAAATAGATGGGAAGTCTACTAAAGTATTGTTTGAGCTGGATAAGCAGAAGAATTCTAGGTCAAGTGGACAAAAGTCTACCTTGAATTACAAAAACAGAGAGTCACAGACCCTTAATCAATTCTCAGACTTGAGACAGTTACAGATCCAGAGCCCCTTGAATGAGGGGAAGGCTGGGTACCCTTGGGAAAGGACCTTGTAATAGTGCCAAAAATTTATACTGCTAATCTTCCCCAGGGGTACATATGGCCTTTTACCAGGGTAGCTGTGCATTGGGGAAAAGGAAATGATCAGATATTTTAGGGATTATTACACACTGGTTCCAAAGTGATATTAATTCTAGGAGACCCAAAACATCACTCTGGTCCACCAGTCAGAGTAGGGGCTTATGGAGGTCAGGTGATCAATGGAGTTTTATCTCAGGTCAATCTCACAGTGGGTCCAGTGGGTCCCTGGACCCATTCTGTGGCTATTTCCCCAGTGCTGGAATGCATAATTGAAATAGACATATTCAGCAATTGACAGAATCCTCACATTGGTTCCCTGACTCATGGAGTGAGGGATATTATGGTGGGAAAGGCCAAGTGGAAGCTGCTAGAATTGCCCCTGCCTAGCAAAATAGTAAACCAGAAGAAATACCAGATTGCCAGAGAATAATGCCACTCAAGGACTTGAAGGATGCAGGGGTGGTGATTCCCACCACATCCCCATTCAACGCTTGTATTTGGCCTGTGCAGAAAACAGAAGGGTCTTGGAGGATGACAGTGGATTATAATAAGCTTAACCAGATGGTGACTCCAATTGCAGCTGCTATTCCAGATGTGGTATCATTGCTTGAGCAAATCAATACATCCCCTGGTACCTGGTATGCAGCTATTGATCTGGAAAATGCTTTTTTCTCAATAGTTATTAGTAAGAACCACAAGAAACAGTTTGCATTCAGCCAGCAAGGCCAGCAGTATATATTCACTGTGCTACCTGAGGGGTGTACCAGTTCTCCAGCCCTATGTCATAACATTGTCCACAGGGATCTTGATCATTTCTCCCTCCCATAAGACATCACACTGGTCCATTATATTTATGATATCATGTTGATTGGACACAGTGAGCAAGAAGTAGCAACTACTCTAGATTTGTTAGTAAGGCATTTTCATGTCAGAGGATGGGAGATAAATCCAACAAAAATACAGGGGCCTTCCACCTCAGTAAAATTCTTATGTGTCCAGAGGTGTAGGGCCTGTTGCGATATTCCTTCTAAGGTGAACGATAAGCTGCTGCATCTGGCCCCTCCTATGACCAAAAAAGAGGCACAATGCTTAGTTGGCCTCTTTGGATTTTGGAGACAACATATTCCTCATTTGGATGTGCTACTCCAGCCCATTTACCAAGTGACCAGAAAAGCTATTAGTTTTGAGTGGGGACCAGACTAAGATGAGGCTCTGCAACAAGTCCACACAACAGGCTGCTGTGCAAGCTGCTCTGCCACTTGGACCATATGATCCAGCTGACCCAATGGTGCTGGAAGTGTCAGTGGCAAATAGAGATGCTGTTTGGACCCTTTGGCAGTCTCCTATAGGAGAATCACAATGCAGACCCTTAGGATTTTGGAGTAAAGCCTTACCATCCTCTGCAGATAACTACTCTCTATTTCAGAAACAGCTTTTGGCCTGATATTGGGCCTTAGTAGAGACAGAATGCTTAACCATGGGCCAAGAAGTTACCATGAGACCTGAGTTACCTATCATGAGCTGGGTTTTGTCCAACCCACCAGCCATAAAGTTGGGTGTGCATAGTAGCACTCCATCATAAATGGAATGGTATATACGAGATAGAGCTTAAGTGGGTCCTGAAGGCACAAGTAAGTTACATGAGGAAGTCGCCCAAATGCCCATAGCCCCTGCTCCTTCCACCTTACCTTCTCTTTCCCAGCCCATAGCTATGGTGTCTTGGGGAGGTCCTTCCAATCAGTTGACTGAGGAAAAGAAAACTTGGGCCTGGTTTGCAGATGGCTCTGCACGATATGCAGGCACCACCCAAAAATGGACAGCTGCAGCACTGCAGCTCCTTTCTGGGATGTCCTTCAAGAGCAGTGGTCTGGAGAAATCCTCCCAGTGGTTGGAACTTTGAGCAGTGCACCTGGTTGTACACTTTGCTTGGAAGGAGAACTGGCCAGAGGTGCATTTGTATACTGATTCATGGGCTGTTGCTAATAGTTTGGCTGGATGGTCAGGGATTTGGAAGGAACATGATTGGAAAATTGGTGACAAAGAAGTCTGGGGAAGAGGTATGTGGATAGACTTTTCTGAGTGGGCAAAAAACACTAAGATATTTGTGTACCATGTGAATGCTCACCAGAGGGTGACTTCAGCAGCAGAAGATTTTAATAATCAAATGGATAAGATGACTCATTTGGTGGATACCAATCAGCCTCTTTCCCCAGCAGCTCCTTTCATTGCCCAATGGGCTCATGAACAAAGTGGTCATGATGGTAGGGATGGAGCTCAGCAACATGGGTTATGTGTGGGCTCAGCAACATGGACTTCCACTCACCAAGGCTGACCTGGCCACAGCCACTGCTGAGTGCATAATCTGCCAGCAGCAGAGACCCACACTCAGTCCCTAGTATGGCACCATTCCCCAAAGTGATCACCCTGCTACCTGGTGGCAGGTTAATTACTTTGGACCACTTCCATCATGGAAGGGGCAGTGATTTATTCTTACTGGAATAGACACATACTCTGAATATGGATTTGCCTTCCCTAAATGAAATGTTTCTGCCAAAACTACCATCCATGGACTTACAGAATGTCTTATCTATAATCATCGTATTCAACATAGCATTCCTTCTGACCAAGGAACCCACTTCACAGCAATGAAGTGAGGGAATGGGCACATGCTCATGTAATTCTCTGGTCTTACCATGTTCTCCAACATCCAGGGGCAGCTGGGTTGATAGAACAGTGGAATGGCCTGTTGAAGACTCAATTACAGCACCAACTAGGTGTCAGTACCTTGCAAGGCTGGGGCAGTGTTGGCCATGAGGCTGTGTATACTCTGAATGAGCATCTCATGGTGCTGTTTCTCTCATAGCCAGGATTCATGGGTCCAGGAATCAAGGTGTGGAAACAGGAGTGGCACCACTCACTATCACTCCTAGTGATCCACTAGGGAAATTTTTGCTTCCTGTCCCTGCAAGCTTAAGCTCTGCTGGTTTACAAGTGTTAGTTCCAAAAGGAGGAGTGCTTCCACCAGTAAACACAGCAATAATTCCATCGAACTGGAAGTTAAGACCCACCTGGCCACTTTGTGCTTCTTATGCCTCTGAATCAACAGGCAGGGAAGGGGATTACTGTACTGGCTGGGGTGATTGATCCTGACTATCAAGGGCAAATAGCACTACAACTACACAATGGAGGTAAAGAAGAGTTTTCCTGGAATACAGGAGATCACCTAGGGCAAATCTTAGAACCACCATGCCCGGTGATTAAAGTCAATGGAAAACTGCAACAACTCAATCCAAGCAGGAGTCCCAATGGCCAAGAAACTTCAGGAATGAAGGTTTGGGTCACCCCACCAGGCAAAGAACCACAGCCAGCTGAAATGCATGCTGAGGGTAAAGGGAACATGGAATAGGTAATGGAAGAAGGTAGTGATAAATATGAACTATGACCACATAATCAGTTACAGAAGTGAGGACTATGATGGGATGAGAATTTCCTCCTTGTTTTGTTTTGAGTATGTTTGTGTTTGTCTATAAAGCAAATATCTTTGCTTTCTTCTCTATCTTATCTCATCATATGACATAGCTGTATTGTTCATTTTGCAGTATTTAAGTTAAAGGAAGTCAATTTTAAGAGCTGATACCTTCCAAGGACTTGCACTCTATTCTGAAGAGATTTAGTGTGTTTCCGGTTGTATGCAGAACAGCCAAGTATTGTTAGGCTAAATATATGTCTGTTATTGTTCTCTACTTAGAGATAAAGTATGGTTTAAGGTGATGTGTATAACTGCCAAGTTGACAAGGGGTGGACTGTGATGGTTAGGTTCATGTGTCAACTTGGCCAGGTGATGGTATCCAGAAGTTTGGTCAGCAAGCACTGGCCAAATCTTTACTGCAAGGACCTTTGTGGCTGGTTAATTAACCAGAAGACTGATTTTTAAATCAGCAGTCAACTGGCTGCAGCTGTGACTGATTACATCAATGAAGGGCATGCCTTCCACAATGAGAGAATGCAATCATTTAATCCAATCAGTTAAAGACTTTTAAGTGAGACAGATAGAGGACCTTCACTTCTTCTCCAGCTAACCAGTGAAGCATTTCCTGAGGAGTTCACCAAGTTGCCAGTTTGTTCCTGAGGAGTTCATCAAACACTTTCATCAAAGTTGCCAGATAGAGAAACAGTGGTGGTGTTTGTCAAGGAATCTCATTGGTTATTTCAACCATGTCTTGATTGAAGAACGTAAACACTAAACTTGCTGTTTTAATTCAGTCATTCTTCATTGTAGTCGTAAGCAGTCAGCCTTCCCTGAATTCTTTGTATTCATTATTTCCATGAAAATATTTTATAGCAACAGCCACTTTGTTCCCCAAAACTTGCCTTCAATAGGTACTTCATTCCAGGTAAATATAGAAATTTAAGTAATTGATTTTCTATTAAATGCCATGGAAAAACAGTTTCTACTTTTTCACACATGATGAGGTCATTACTGCTTTCATATCTAACCAGAAATAACAAGTTCATTCTCAATTTTGAAGATCTGTTTTCTGGAAACATTTCTAATAAGAAATACTAACTCAGTCAGCATTTGTTCAGAAGATAGAAACAACTCTGTTATTATAAGCAAAAGGACATTTAATATACAGAATAAGAATCTTAGAAGAAATTGTTGGATGAATAAAGGAAAGAAAGATCAGGAAGAGTCATTGCTAGCTTTAGGATATCAGGAAGTACATGAATATCAGGAAACTGCCTTCAATTGTCTCACCTCTCTGCCAACAAAATGATCAATTCGTAAGAAAATGCAAGGAAGCTCCTGACAAACTCCACACTTGCTGTATTTCCTTATCAATTCCTTCTCAATAACTGCTATTCCTTCTGAACTGTCTTTCAAATTCCAGAGAGGTCATTTTCATTAACAGAATCTATACTGGAACTTTGGGAAGGAATTCTTGGAAACATATTTCCCAGTTTTCCAGGGTCTGAAATGCAAGGGAGAGAATAGAAATTAGTGGGAATAAATGCTGGTTGAAAAAAAAAAAAAAAAAAAAAGAAGGAAAGAAAAGAAGAGAAAAACAGAAAGAGGAAAAATGTATAGCCACAGAATATAAAATCAAGTGTTATTAAGTTGGTGTACCTAGTAGGCACAGAGGAGATAATTACGAGTAGATAGCTGGATATAAAGCTTTGGAGATGAGAAGAGTTCCAGGAATGAAGTCTGTGATTTTGAGTGTTTGGAGAACAGACATAGTTTAAAGAAACAGTAGGGTTTTTTTTAATTCATTTTTATTGAGATATATTCATGTACCATGCAGTCATACAAAACAAAGTGTACGTTCAATTGTTTACAGTACCATTATATAGTTGTGCATTCATCACAAAAATTAATTTTTAACATTTTCATTACCACACACACAAAAATAATAAGAATAAAAATTAAAGTGAAAAAGAACAATTAAAGTAAAAAAGAACACTGGTTGCCTTTTTTTTTCCTTCTTTTTTTTTTTCTTTCCCCATTTTTTTACTCATCCACCCATAAACTAGACAAAGGGGAATGTGTTCCATATGGCTTTCCCAATCACATTGTCACCCCTCATAAGCTACATTTTTTTATACAAATGTCTTCAAGATATATGGTTTCTGGGTTGTAGTTTGATAGTTTTAGGTATTTACTGCTAGCTATTCCAATTCATTAGAACCTAAAAAGAGTTGTCAGTATTGTGTGTAAGAGTGCCCACCAGAGTGACCTCTCAGCTCCTTTTGGAATCTCTCTGCCACCGAAGCTTATTTCACTTCGTTTCACATCCCCCTTTTGATCAAGAAGATGTTCTCCATACCACAATGCTGGGTCTAGATTCCTCCCTGGGAGTCATATTCCATGTTGCCAGGGAGATTCACTCCCCTGGGTGTCCTATCCCATGTAGGGGGGAGGTCAGTGATTTCATCTGCCAAATTGGCATAGCTAGAGAGAGATGGCCACATCTGAGCAACAAAGAGGCATTTGGAAGGAGCTCTTAGGCAAAATTATAGGGAGGCCTACCCTCTCCTTTGCAGCAACAGTCTTCCCAAGGGCAAATCCTATGGTAGAGGGCACAGCCCATCAAACCACCAGTCCCCTATGTCTGTGAGCACATCAGCAACCATCGAAGTGGAGAAGCCCAACACCCCTGCATTCTCCACCAGCTCCTCAGGGGGGCTCTGCATATTTTTTCATTTTTTTTAATTAACTCTTTTTTTAAAATCAACTATATCAAAAAAATTCAAAAAATAAAACATACAATTAAAAAAACACTTCAAACAAACGATAACAAGGGAGTAAGAAAAAGACAACTAACCTAAGATAACTACTTTACTTCCAACATGTTCCTACTCTACCCCAAGAAAATAACCTAATATAGCAACATTTCTGTTAACTTGTTCCTACCATACCCATCAGAAATTAGCAGACCTTAGTCATTCCTGGGCATTCCCAGAACATTAAATTTACCCACGATAGCTTATCTGTTCTTATTGGGTTATCATTCCCCCTTCCTTAATTGCTCTCTATCACTAATTCCCCTACATTCTACATATTGATGGTTCATATTTTTTGATCCATTCTGCCAATCTGTATCTTTTAATTGGAGAGTTTAATTCATTTACATTCAATGTTATTACCGTGAAGGTACTTCTTGAGTCAGCCTTCCTCCTATCCTTTGGTTTATGTTTGTCAGATATATTTTTTCCCTCTCTCTCTTATTGTCCTTTAATGAACCAATATTGACTCTCTTTAATACTGAACTTTTCTCTATATCTCTCTATCCTTTCTTTATTTCTCTGTTGGTAGGTCTCCCTTTAGTATCTAAAGTAGGGTAGGTCTTTTATTAGCAAAATCTCTCAGCATTTGTTTGTGAAAAATTTAAGCTCTCCCTCAAATTTGAAGGAGAGCTTTGCTGGATAAAGTATTCTTGGTTGGAAATTTTTCTCTCTCAGAATTTTAAATATGTCATGCCACTGCCTTCTTGCCTCCATGGTGGCCACTGAGTAGCCACTACTTAGTCTTATGTTGTTTCCTTTGTATGTGGTGAACTGCTTTTCTCTTGCTGTTTTCAGAACTTGCTCCTTCTCTTCAGTATTTGACAGTCTGATCAGAATATGTCTTGGAGTGGGTCCATTTGGATCCATTCCATTTGGAGTTCACTGGGCATCCATTCTTGTGTATTTGTATTGTGTAGAAGGTCTGGGAAGTTTTCCCCAACAATTTCTTTGAATACTCTTTCTAGACCTTTACCCTTCTCTTCCCCGTCTGAGACACCAATGAGTCTTATATTTGGATGTTTTATTTTATCTATCATATCCCTGAGGTCCATTTCAATTTTTTCAATTTTTTTCCCCATTCTTCCTTTTGTTTTTTCATTTTCCTTTCTGTGGTCCTCAAGGTTGCTGATTCATTGTTCAGCTTCCTCTAGTCTTGTACTATGAGTATCTGGAATCTTTTTAATTTGGTCCACAGTTTATTTTATTTACATAAGATCATCTATTTCTTTATTTACTCTTGCAATTTCTTCTTTATGTTCTTCTAGGGTCTTTCTCATGTCCTTTATATCCTGTGCCATGCTCTTCTTCATGTCCTTTATATCCTGTGCCATGCTGTCATTGTTTGTCTTTAGTTTTTTGATTAATTTCTCCAAGTACTGTGTCTCCTCTGATCTTTTAATTTGGGTGTTTGTGTTCAGGTTATCCACATCGTCTGGTTTTTTTATATGCTTTAAAATTTTCTGTTGTTTCTGGCCTCTTGGCATTTGCTTTACTTGAAAGGGTTCTTTTAGGATATGTAGGATTATTCAAAGTCTAATCTCTAATTTGCCAGATCTACAGCTTGGTGGTGTACACTTTTTCTAACTAACCAGCAGATGGCATCTGCAAGTTACCTATTCCCCTCAAGTCAGTTCTCCGCAACTTTGTCTTTGTGGGGGTCTGATTCTTTCAGGGTCCAATTGCTGCACCAAGTTTGATTGTGTTGTCGTTGCTGTCTGCCCTGAATATGGGGCTTGTGTCTGAGTGGTTAAGGAGGGAGGGCAGCTTTAGTAATCAAACCTCCCAGGTGTTCCTGGAGATTTAAGGCTGTTGCAAGAGTCTAAACCTTCATTTCAGTCTCACCACAGATTGTCTCTGCCACTGACCCACAAGTCCTTGGTATTGACATAGGGTCCCTGGGATTTCTGAGTGGTCCCCCTTCCAAGCCATGCCCTTCTAGGGCCTCTGCTGAGGGAAGGTTATGCTACCTCACAAGTGCATGCCATCCCTCAAGGGAAGTTTTGGGCCACCGGGCTGTGTAGGTGCATTCCCAGCCTGCTGTAAGGATGGCTGTATGGGGCATATTAATTTCCCCCTTTTCACACAGCTCCACCTTCCCAGCTCTGGGACAATTAGCTGTGGGTGCACAAAAGGCTATTTTCCATGCCCGATATTGTTGTGTGTGCACATGTTGCTGGAAACACTTCCTGTCACACTGGGATTTTGGCACAGCTCTGGGCTGTGGCTCTGGTGCTGGGCAGGAGCATTCCCAGCCTGCTGGGAAGATGGCTGCAAGGGGCATGGTTATTTTCTCCTTTTGGCTCACCTCTGCTGCCTCACTCTGAGACAATTAGTAGCGGGTGTGCAAAATGTTATCTTCCACGCCAGATATTGAGATGTTGGCACAGCCCGTTCTAGCCATGCTTCACTGTGTGGTTCTTGCTGCCATATCTGCAGCTGATTTTGGGTTTTTTAAAAAAGAACTAGTCCATCTCCAAATGCCAACCCACGGCTTCCCCACACTGCAGCATGGCTGCCAGATATTCAGCAGACTTACTCACTCATTTCAGAACACAGACACCCAATTTTACCAAGTGTACAGTCCCTGTGGATTTAGCAGACCTTGTCCAGCTGGTGCATTGCTGGAATTGGTGTTCTGTGTCACTTTCTGGCTTTTATCTAGTATTTTTCATGGAAGTGTTTTTTTGCCCTGTCTCTCCTAGCCGCCATCTTAGGTTCTCCACAGTTGGTTTTTTATAAGTGGCTTTATATGAAGTATGCTTAGACCAGGACTAGAAAAGTTTCACCCACTACACCACAAGCCATTTCAATATTAGAGATTAGGAAAAGAAGCAAGAATTAGGTATTCTACCCAGCAGACAAGAGAGCCATCAGGGATGGTTGAGGAGTGTGTTTGGGTCCCAAATTGCAGCAAATAACATGTTTCAAGAAATAAGAAGCCATCCATTGTGACAAATACTGTTAAAAGTTTGGATAAGATGAGGATTCTGAACCGACCATTGGCTTTAGAAGAGTAGGGGTTGTTTTGTTCTGACAAAAGCACTTTATGTGGAGTGACAGCAGAATGAAGTCCTTTTATATAAATAATTTAATATTAGATTGAAAATTGATGACTAATCATAATATAAGACACATCTGGTATATGTAGGTAATCAGTGAATATCTTCCTCTACAGACATCCAAAAAAATAAATTAGCCTGTAAACCCATTGTGACTCTGGACAAATATCTTAAAAATAAAGAGATTCTTTCAGCAATCCAGTTGATGAATAATGGGTTCTTGGATTTTGCAAATAGATAAAGAAAGAAAAAGTGGGCAAATCAAGAGATAGGAAGTTAAGATACTGTAGTGAATAAATTTATTGGAAAAATTTCCATGTAAATTGCCAAATTGACACAGTGTGAGGCATCAAAAAATGACCTACAAACAATTTCTCATGGTAGAATTATTCCAGATTCTTATCAAAGCGACATCCCCTAATTAAGTGACATATTTGAAATAAAACAACATTTAGAGACAAAAGCATAGATAAAATACTTTTTTGAGCCCTACTATGTATTAGGCTTTATGAATATTTAACACTCCCTATCCCTCATTGATATAAGCATTATAAATCTCATTTGTCAGATTAGGAAACTGAGGCTTAGAGAGATTATATAAATTTGTCTCCAATCATTTAATTGGTAAATGCTAGATATAGCTTTCAAACATAATCCTGAATATTAATTCTTTCCACTTTCACTAGCCTCAAATCCAGTCCAGTGTCTTCTTATTTTTGGGAAAATTATATATATATATGAAATATATTAGCTTATATATAACATAAAAATATCTTTCCCTTCCACATGCTAGGCTTTATTACTTGATTAAGTGAGACAATTATGGAATAGCATTTTATAAATCACAGAGAACCATAGAATATTAGAGACATATTAGTAGTCTTGGATTATCTTTTACATTTTTTAAACAATGACACTGAATTAGAAATATTGCTTTACCAAAAGGTGATTTTTGGCAAAGTCAAATTTAGGAAAAAGAAAAATAAGGAGAAGGAAAAGGAGAAGGGGAAGGGGAAGAAAAATAAGAGGTAGAAGAAGGAGAAGAAGAAGACTACTAGCAAAATATTACCCTACTCCAGTGTGAACATATACAAATCCTTCATTTATCTAGGAAAAATTTTGAAAATGGTCAACAATACATTTCTCAGCCGTGGCATCACCCAGATCTGTGAAAACATTCAGAGAGACAGAACACAGCATCAGGAATGTAGAACAGAAAGCTGGCAAGAATGAAGGAGACTGAGGGCTATGAATAATGATACCAAAGACAGATTCCAGTGACATTCTGTACATTCACACATAATTTAATTGGTAGGCAAAAAAAGCAAAATGCCTGTATTCCTGACTCATTTAGAGAGGAAGCCTTATGCATATTTTATCAATAGATCTTTGGGATATGCTTCACAATCCAAAATGACAAATTCAAGTGTCACATCTGTATTTAGACAGACTGTGAAATCTATTGATCTGATTGTTAGCAATTCAAATTTATAGGCAGGATGCTATCACTGCCTAACTGGTTATAGATTTTCTTCAGCACTCAGAAACAATTCCACAAAATTTCAAACATGCCTTATTTGAAATTGGAAATATACAACTATAATATGATGATGCTGATCTATGTTATATCAAAAACTTTAAATAGTACAAAATAAAATATTGGATTCTTAAATCTTGGCCTGAGATCAAAACTGCATGTGTTTCCTATTATTTTGTAAAATCAGTGGGGTTTTTTTTTTCAGAATGTACTAGTTAGTTCAAATACTGGGGCATTTATACAAAAGTAAAAGACTTGCTAGTGTTAGTCTGTGTTTAATTTGTGCGGTATTTTTGTTTATATAAGTTTTCTATGTCTCACTTCTCCCTCCCATCTTATCTTGTATCTTGTGTGAATTTCTCTATTTAAATATTAGTCCAGAAAAGAACAGTAATGAATAGGGACCAGTAAGCTATCAAAATATCTATTGTAATTTTATAATTTTAATATTATGAAGAAGTATCTTACCTTTAAACCACATGACTCCAATAAAACACTGGCATAATTAGAAATGCAGCATCAATTCAATGGAGTTAAAATTGAACATAATCAGTTACAGAACCATTAAATTATAATAAAGAATATGGGACCCATCTGTATGATAATATACATGAGAGAAGTACATTAGAAATTTTGATGGTGAATTTCACATGGCTTGGAAAAATAAGTCTTTCCTGACTTGGGAAAATAAGACTCCCCTGACATCATTTTCTTATACTTTTATCTAATTTTTTGCTATGAAATCCTCCAGCCATGCTACTTAATAGTCTTGTCAAAGAAATAGAAAATATACAATTATATCTCTGTACAGAGATATAAAAACAGTCATACAAAATGTTTAAATTAGAGAGAAGCAAATGGCTTGAATAATCCAGAATATTTAAAGAATTAGAGACAAGCAAATTCTGATTTGCAATCTCCTCACTAAGGCATCTACTTTTGTGGTAGACAGAATTAGAGGTTTTGTTTGTTTGTTTGTTTGTTTTTCTTTTCTTTTCTTTTTTTTTTTCCTTTGCTTTTTATGATTTCTTTGTATTTATTTGAGTACATGAAATTTTGCTGAGTGTCACATAACATAAAACTAAAGAACATATCTAGAGCCTTTTGTGAGACATAGTATATTTTTAAATGTTTTATTGTAACAACATATATATATATATATATATATATATATATATAAAACAGAAAATTACCCATTTTAACCATTTTTAAGTCCACAATTCAATGGTATTAATTATATTCACAATGTTATGTTACTATCACCACCATCCATTACCATAAATTTTCTGTCACCCCAAACAGAAACTCTGTATGTGTTAAGCAATAACTCCCCATTTCCCCCTTCACCCAGCCCCTGGCAACCTCTAGCTCATTCACATATTTCATATAAATGGAATTATATAATGTTTATCCTTTTGTAGGGAGTCATAGCATTTTCACATATAAAGATGGTACTTGTTTTGAACAAATAGTGTATGTACTTTGGTAGTAGTGATGGGTTTGTGTTAAGTTTACCTCTTTTGTTTTACTCCCCACAGGGTACATAATGTCCAGTATAACATTAAACATTATGGAGCATTAATTCTAGAAACACTGATCACTTGGTATTCCTAGAAGTGAGCAAAACTAAGCTCTGAAGTCACATTGCATCTCCTAAATAGCTTCCATCACCACAGTGAACAATCCAACCAGTGAAAACTTTTTCATTTAAGAGACAGAGCATGGAGGTGGGGCAAGATGGTGACATGGGGAGGTGTGGAATTTAGTTATTCCCCTAGAGCAACTAGTAAATAGCCAGGAACAACTAGTAAACAGTCTGGAACAATTGTTGGGGGACATCTGTGACCAGACAACATTGTACAACCATCTAGAATGGGTGGAATGGCTGAGATCGCAGCATAGAACTGTAAGTAAATCTCCTCAAACTGTGGAGCTGGCACCCCACTCCCCCACCAGCATGCCAGGATGAGCTGGAACACTTCCCTGTGAGAAAAAGAAGCAGTCTACCAAAAGCAAGGAAAACTAACTCAACCAACTCAAATTGTGGTTTTATTTATTTTAATTAGCAAATTTGGACTACTGAATACAAAGTATGAGCACAGATAAACCCAAAGCAAGCAGGAAAGTAACCCTGAAGTCTCTCCTGGTGGAGAAGATGTGGGCTGGACAGAAAAAAATAAAAACATAGGCTTTTTGAGATGGCTGAGCTGGAATATTGGAAAATGGCTCTGTCCCAAGAAAAGAGGCACACAGAACTGGGTACCAACTCAGGTTGACCAGCGAAACTGGGGGCTGGGGCCTGGCTCTGAAAAGGGGATTTCTATCTTTTTTTATCCTATTCTAAGTAGCTCATTAGAGAAAGCCCCAGGCATTTTCAATTGTCAACACTGACCCAGGCAAGGGTGGAGATAAGAGAGTCAGAAAGACAAAGGAAGAAGTCAAATGTAGGAGATAATTCTGTAAAGGGTGTATCTTCCCGAAGAAAGGGGCACCAGGGCCCAGCTCAAATGGCAACCATCCATCAGAGAATCAGACCCAAGGGCCTGGGGGTGGGGCAGAAACAACTTAAGCTTGGCTTCTGACACCCTTGGCTCCTGACTGGGACAGGGTCTGCTGAGAATTAAAGGCACCACAACTCTTTACAGCAGTGAGGAGCTGTGGGCTGACGAGTGCCACCTGCTGGGCAGGATAGGAAAAGCAGAGAGTCTTCAGACTTCACAGGAAAGTCTGACAACTTTACACTCTCATCCTCAGGGAAACTTGATTCTGATTACACCCTCTTCCTGAGACTTGTGCCCATCTGGTCTGGAAAAATCTGATTGGTGTAATCAAGGAAACCAGATACCTAGACAACAAAAAATTATGAGTCACACTAGGAAAAATGAAGATATGACCCAGTCAAAGGAATGAACTTACACTTCAAATGAGATACAGGGGTTAAAACAACTAATTAAAGATGTTCAAACAAATCTTCTACATGAAATTAATGATCTGAAGGAAAATGTGGCAAAAGAGATGGAGGATATAAAGTAGACACTAGGTGACCATAAAGAAGAATTTGTAAGCTTGAAAAAGCAAATACAGAACTTATGGGGATGAAAGACACAATAGAAGAGATGAAAAACACGATGGAGATATACAATGGCAGATTTGAAGAGGCAGAAGAAAGAATTCATGAACTGTAGGACAGAAGATCTGAAATCCTACACACAAAAGAACGGACAGGGAAAAGAATGGAAAAATATGAACAGGTCTCAAGGGATTGAATGGCAACATGAACATGAATATACATGCCATGGGTGTCCCAGAAGGAGAAAAGAAGGGAAAGGGGGCAAAAACAATAATGGAGGAAATAATTACTGAAAATTTCCCATCAATTATGAAAGACATAAAATTACAGATCCAGGAAGTGCAGCATATCCCAGAAGAGATCCAAATAGACATACTCCAAAATACTTGATAAGCAGATTATCAAATGTCAAAAACAAATAGAATTTTGAAAGCAGCAAGAGAAAAGCAACCCATCACTTACAAGGGAAGTGTGATAAGACTACATGCAGACTTCTCAGTAGAAACTATGGAGGTGAGAAATCAGTGGCATGATGTATTTAAGATACTGAAAGAGAAAAACTACTGAACAAGAATTGTATATCTGGCAAAACTGTCCTTCAAAAATGAGGGAGAGTTTAAAATATTTTCAGACAAACAGACACTGAAACACTTTGTGAATAAGATACCTGCTCTACAAGAAATAATAAAGGGAGCACTAGAGGCAAATAGGAAAAGACGTGAGAGAGAGGTTCAGAGAAGAGTGTATAAATGAAGACTATCAGTAAGGGTAAAAAGAGAGAAAAAATAAAAATAAAGTAAGATATGACACATAAATTCCAAAAGAAAAAATGGTAGGCAGTAGATATTATGTTGAGTGAAATTAGATAGAAACAAAAGGACAAATCCTGCATGGTCTCACTAATATGAACTACTATTCATGAGTGAACCTTGAAAGCTAAAGTTGAGAACACAGGTTATCAGGAGATAGAAAGAGGGTAAATATCACACATCTGAGATGGAAGGTGTACAGAATGTTCAACCAGATTTAATGTATAGATCCAGAAATAGACAGCACAAAACAGTGGAATGGTAACACAGTATTGTAAGTACTCTGAACAAAGAAGAGTGCGAGTATGGGTGAAAGAGACAGGCTGGGAGCATGTATGATACCAGAAAGAAAGAGGATAAAGACTGGGACTGTATAATTTAGCAAAACCTGGAGTAGTCAAAGATGCTGATTAAGTGTACTAATAGAAGAATATTTTTACATGAGGGAGAACAAATGAATGTTAACATTGCAAGATGTTGAGAACTGGATGATATAGGGGAAAAAATACAACCAATTTAAACTGGAGTCTATAGTTAACAGTAACATTGTAAGATGCTTCCATTAATTGTAACAAAGGCAACATGCCAAAGATAAAGGTCTATAAGAGGGGGATATGAGGGATATCTGGGAGCATGGGTTTTCAGGGGAAGGCTTATGCAAAGGTTCCTAGATTGTGAGTTCTTATGGCACTCACATCTATTCATGAGTGACAACAGTTATTTCTAAATTCTGAGATGCTGAGCTGTTTGTGTGTGGCCTGGTCAGTCCCTGGAGCTTTGGGTATCTGAACCTGGGACTTGGAGCCAGGGCTCAGGGGCTGTGAGTGTTGGCAATGTCCCATGTAGCAACTGTTAAGGATGCTGGGATGGAGATCAGATTTTGATTGGAGATGTGAATGGGATGGACTTTGTTGGGACTGGGGTATATTGGACTACAGGATGGAGGATGATATTAACTGGGTTTTAGAGCTTAAGCTTCTGTGTGGGACCAACGGAAGAGATGTTTACTTGGTGCAGGATCTATATTTTCTGTAACACACTATATAATTTAACATATATGGTCAGTTTCCTCAGACACCATAATTACATGGAACTTTGAATAGGGAGTGAGATCTGGTTGGTTTGTACAGATTGGTGTGGGGCCCCAGTGTGTACTAGAGTGGTTTGGGCAGAGAATAAGGGGGTGTTTGTGTGGCCCCCTTGAGGAACTGGGGAGAATGTGGAAATGTTGAACTTCCCCAGCTAGGGAATTCCTGATATTCTTACAAGCATTGGGTACTACCAGTTCAGTAGGCCAAGCCCTCTCTCTTGGGGCTTGACCTTATGAAGCTTGTTACTGCAAAGAAGAACTAAGCCTACTTTTAATTGTTCCTGAGAGTCTCCCTAGGATAACCTCTTTTGCTGCTCAGATGTACCCTATCTCTCTCAGCTAACTCAGCAGGTAAACTCATGCCCTTCCCCCTACGTGGGACATGACTCCAATGGGTGTAAATCTCCCTGGCAACATGGGAAATGACACCCAGGGATGAGCCTGGACCTGGCATCATGGGATTGAGAAAGTCTTCTTGACCAAAAGGGGGAAGAGAAATGAAACAAAATAAAGTTTCAGTGGCTGAGAGATTTCAAATGGAGTTGAGTGGTCATTCTGGAGGAAACTCATACATTTTATAGATATCCCTTTTTGGTTTTTAGTTTATTAGAATAGCTAGAAGGAAACATCAGAAACTGCTGAACTGTAATCCAATATTCTTGATTCTTGAAGGTGATCATGTAACAATATAGCTTATATGATGCGACCATGTGATTGTCAAAACTTTTTGGCCCACACTCCCTTTACCCAGTGAATGGACAAATGAGTAGAAAAATAGGGACATAAAGTAAATGAAAAATAGGGTGGGATGGGGGGACGGAATGCTTAGGGTGTTCTTTTTTATTTTTATTTTTATTTTTCGGAGTAATGAAAATGTTCAAAAATTGATTGTGGAATTCAATGCACAACTATATGATGATACTGTGAATTTTTGTATACTTTGGATGATTGTATGGTATGTGAATATATTTCAATAAAATTGAAAAAGAGAGAGACAGAGCAAGAAAAAAGAACACATAGAAAAAGGCAAATAGTTACCAATGTGATTTTAAATGTTTCTCATAAAAGCATTTATTACAACAATCATAGTATTAAGCAAAGTAATCTGTACATATTTTTTCTCATTTTCACAGACTACCAGTAGAGAGAGAATTTAGAGCCATTATATCTAGTAAAGATGAAAAATCATTTCTGAACTACAGCACCTCATTTGAAGTTTCATGACAACCACCAGATCTAATTCCATATTACTAAAGCCAGACAAGATGAGGAAATTTGACCACTGCTCAACAAAATCTTCATGAGGAAAAAACCTGAAAGTTCGTAAGATCCTTAGAACCAATAAAATACCTAAATTCTAACTCCACAGTACTTTCCCTGCTAGCAAATAGTTTTTTAGAAATTGCAAAAAAAAAAGTATTTCTCACAGAATATATTTCCTTTTTCCTCTAAATTTCCTAAGGCTGCATTATGACATGGCAGTGAATGTAAATTTATTGTCCGTTTTTAATTTGGCACTATAGAGCACTTCACATCTAATTATTAGTCTTATTCCTAATAATTTTATAAATGTTTCCATATTTTAAAACCACTATCTGGATTTTTTAAAATAAACTGTAATTATCTGCTATGGCTATGCCTGTTGCAACATGTTGGGTTTCTCCTCAACTGGTTAAAGTAGCATTTAGAAATAAATGTCTTCTAGTCGGTATACTCTGACATCTAATCATTTCCTCAGGTTTGTATAAGTTTTCTATGAAAATAATATCACTGAATATTTTATTAGCCAGTAAAATTCTTAATTTTCTATAAGTAGTTGTGATGTTAAAAAAACATTTTTTTTTCCCCTAGAAAATACAGACATCAGTTTAAGTCAATGTAATGTATTAGAACTTGGGGATGTGTAGTCACAGACCTGAGCTTCAGTCCTGACTCATACATTTAAACTGTCATTTGCTCAAAACTCTGCAGCCCTAGTTTTCTATAAAATGGGGCTATGTATAATAACGCCTATTAATAAGAGTTTTCATGATGATTAGAGATAATGTATGTTCTTACCATAGTGTCTGCTACTTGGTTACACTCAAAAACACAACAATATTGCTGTTAGATGATTCCCAAACTGGAGGTATGAATCCACATATATATGTATTTAATGCTGAGAAACATTGCAGTTGAGTATAGCCTCTTTGGTAAGTTTCTTATACTTTGCTATTTTTATTAGCCTTCTCCTCCTGCATTATAATTCACCCAAACATTTTTTTTGTGGTTCCAATTAGAAGCATGGTCTTGTATAATTGTCTGTAGAGGAGGTGGAGCATTAATTGGTGCAGGTTGAAAATGAAAGGCAATAGGGAAAGTAGTGAGGGTCTCTGGCTGTCACCATCTGTAAGGAGGCATGCTTGCACAGGATCTAGTTGGGTGCTCTTTGGGCTCTGCTCCAGGAGAAGGACACCACTCTTATACTGCTTCCCTTTTGTAGCACAAGCACCAGAAAGGACTTGTGAAACAGTGACAAATATTTGGGGGCCAGACACCAGGAAGACTGAATTTTTGTGGTAACACAGGGGAATGCTGGGAAATGCCAGTTGCCTAGCACCTGGAGACC
Source organism: Choloepus didactylus (assembly GCF_015220235.1). Classification (NCBI taxonomy): domain Eukaryota; kingdom Metazoa; phylum Chordata; class Mammalia; order Pilosa; family Megalonychidae; genus Choloepus; species Choloepus didactylus. The sequence goes on along the minus strand of NC_051309.1, from coordinate 136,940,712 downwards.
CTGGAGCTCTCTTGCCTCATGGGATATTGAATTTAGGGGCAGTTTCACCCCATCTCCCTCACCCTGGGAGCAGGAACCTAGAGAAAGCACAGAGAGCTTCAAGGGTGATTCAGCAGGCAGTATTGCTGGTCTCCATAATAAGCCTGTGGTAGTTCCCCTTCAGTTCCCATCTTGGTTTCCTTGTTTACTATTGGTCCAGAAGAAAACCCTACCATCCTTGAATGTGTATAAGAATGAAGGTAAAACATAAGTCTTTCAACAACCTTAGAGGAACAAAAATTGTAAGAGCCACCAGCCAGAAACCAGTGGTAAAAAACTAGATCAGGGTACCTTAGCGTTCCATATTAAGGTGAAATTCTGAATATAATATCTTTATCATATCAGATAGGATTATATGGTTGGAACCATGGGTAGTTAGTTTATTTCTAGCACTAGAAGGTTCTCTGTTGTCTTGGTAAAGGGTTGTCACAATGCTAAAGCCATAAGGCCTTACATGCAGCTCTGCCTTGGTAAGTGCCCTGTAGATAAAATTTAAATATTTTCTGTGAACTTTAAAGTGCTATAAGATGTTAATAATTTTTATAGCACTTCTTCAGATTTGAAGAAAGAGATATAAACCACAGTGTCTGAGTTAATATTTTCAAGGCCCTGAAGAAGATAATTGAAAAACAAATAATACTGGCAGGTAATTTATATTTGTGTCATAAGTTTTGCTTTCAGTTTTTTCTAACAATATAAATAATAAATATCCTGTTGCTCTACTAAAGATAGTTTCTATGATATTGAATGACATACAAATACATTTTTAGGTAAAAATCCAAAAACACACTCATTGCCAATAATATTAACAATAGCTATCAATATATATTTTACAGTATGTAAATAGGCTTACAGAGGTTTTATTTATTCTTTTCTATTTTTAATATTTTCTAAATTGTCTATAAGTTGTTATTTTGTGATAAAATAGCTGTCTAAAATATAATATAAAATATTATATAGTATATAACAGCTGTCTAAAATATAATATAGTATAAAATTGTTTCCATGATGATTCTTTCACATATTTTCAAGTATTCAAAATCTTTCCTATTTAACTTGACTCTTTCTGTTGTTTAAACAGTGATTGTTTGGAGAGACCACAATCTTCACCCCTGATTTGAGGAGATTTAGTTATTTTACTCTGCTTCAAGTAACAGTTATAAAACATATTTTCCTTAAAAAATCACCATACACATTATTAGTACCATCTGTGCTGTATCCTTGATTATACTACAATTTAAAGAATACTGAAAATTCTTTGCTTGACATCGTTACCGAATTTGCTCTTCTCTATTATCCCTTATCTTATGACAGGTTCAAATATAATGTCAACCTAAATAACTGAGGCTAATTCATTTATCCTACCAATGTAATGTTCTCTTTTCTCTGATGCTTTATTATTGGTCCTGCAACTGATGCTCCGATTCTCCTGAGTCATTTCTAACCTGCTAATCCTACTACTAGTTTTATAAAATGGACATAAAATTGAACATTACTAAACACATTTAGTTGAGTTTCTTAAGTTTCCTATGAAATAATATACACATATCTAACCATATTTCTAATTGATATTGTTTTTTGTTGAAGGCTTATTATGTCATAGAAAACTTCATTTAAAAATATTAACTGTTAGCTAAATAGAACCTGCATTTTCAGGTGGAAGGTGGCATCTTTTAATAGTTTTCATTACAGTTGAGATGTGCTTTTTGAATTCAGCTTTTGAGCCAGTATCTTTCTGATTTGATGGTTCTTCTGTAGCTGCTGCATGTAAATTCTCCTGGATTGTTTTAAAACCTCCTAAAATTGTTTCCCAAGGAACTGTATGTACTTTTGCAGTGCACTATTGTATTAATTCTGGGGCTCTTAATGAGGACTTATTTCACCATTTATCCTAATATTGCTTTTATGAGAATCCTCATTAGATATCTCTTTCAGATATCAAGGAAAAGCTGATTGCAATTACACTGATATATTTCCATTTTGTATATCCCAAAGAAGTTTAGCACCTCAGGATTCTTTGTGTGTTCTGGCTGGTAGACACAATAAAGTCACTCTGAACCTCCTCCAGCAATTGGGCATAGCCTGATTTTATAGGTCTTGTCTAATCCCAGGCTCAATTCAATATACTTTTAAAATTTATTTTCCTTCACCCTTACTAGCTCATTTGTTTTATCTCTTTATCTTGTATTATGCATATCTCCATAATTCACCTCAAATGTCTGTGAAAGGGAAACGTTAATGAAATATGTAGCAAGAAGTATTTTGCCTCTTTCCAAAGAGCAATCTGCATACAGCAACCCTTTCTTATTAGGAAAAGTTGGACACCAGGGAAGGCAATAGACATCAGATATGTATATTCATTTAAAATTACACATTCAAAACACACTCTGCATTAATATTTGTATTGGTTTCCTATTTTTAAAAAGTTGATATAATCACATGGTCTATGACATTGCTCCAAATTTTTTTAGACAAACCATGGAAAGAAATTCATGGAAATTTTTTGTTGGATATTTAAGTGCTTTCTAAAATTTCTGTTTTGTGATTATCTCTTTTTGATAAATGATGGAAGGAGAGCAAGGCTCAGCACATATATGTACTGCCATAAAAGAAGGCAGAGTGACCGTGTTCTTGTCAGTAACTGCTCACTACAAAAATCCACTAGTTTCTGGTATTGTCATTTGTTTTAGGGGCAGCAAAGGTAGAAACACCAATGGGGAGGGAATAACTGATACTGAACTTTGTAATTTAGTGGTGTGCACACTGATAAGAAAGGGATTCTTGATTTTGATTTTGATGTAGCAACCTCAGCAATGATGGACCAGTGTTGGTGGGCTTCCTCTGTCTCTTGGTAAAAAAGAATTTTGGTCATAGGTCCATGAGAACAAGCAATAGAAATTGCTAGCTGTGATCTCAGAAGAGTCACTACCACCAACATTGCAAGATGGGGTACAATGGGACTTGGAAAGAATTTTGCCTTGGCAAAACATGGTTGGTGATTAGGAGGGGCAGAAAGTTGATGCCACCCTCTTCTTTGGTTATTCCATCCCCAACCCATTGGGTGTCAAAAATGTCTAATCTGAATGCATAGTTACGGAGTTGGGGAAATTTATCCCTTCTTCCCCTCTCTCCTTCCACACACCTTTTTCCTCAACTAGCTATGGAGACTTCTGGTACAGTAGATATAATTTAACTGCACAAAGATACAAGATAATTTAACTACACAAAGATGCATCCATCTATTGAATGTTTAACCTTCTGCTAAATTATTTGAAGTGTAATAGGTTAGAACTTCTCTAAAATGTAAAAGACAATATTTATCTTCCATAGAAATTACCTATCTATACATTTGCCATATGACATTTAAAGACTACTTAGACAAATGATTTCAGTTGTGAAATTACCCAGAATGAGAAACTTTAATAAGAATTTTTTCAGATTTAAATAGTTTTGGTTTGAATACTACAAATATTCAAAAGGTAAATTATACATTCTAGGTGTTGTGATATTTTTCATGAAGGGCAGTATGGTATAGTTGAAATGGACATTATGATAAATGGATCTAGGCTTGTGTAATACCTTTGGAGTCCATATGTCTGAATGATAAAAGTTTCTGAAGTAGAGCAATTTTATCAGAATAATAAGGGGTTGAATAACAGGTGAGAATAAAACCAGAAATGACACCTACTGCATGCTTGAAGCCAATTTATAAGGAAAAGTTACAAGGACAGGGATGACAAGATGCTCACAGTCCCCCTAATTCTATCCTACACTTGGAGAGGGGACTTTGCGCTTCTGTGGCTAGAAATACTATGCGCTGTGCTTCCAAAGAGTGACACGGAGCCCCTGTTGCCTCATGTTAATGAAGGAGTTGGAAAATTGGCAGAGAGCCCCTGACTGATTTGAAAGACTTAGTATTTTGTGGGAAACCCCCAGCTCTGGAATGGCATCTCCAGAGGAATGTGCTTACCAATCCTGATTTGAACCTGAAGCATGCAGCCAGCTAGCTTATCATGATTAAGTTAATGCCTGCTTGACATAATAGAAAAATAGAGAAAGACCATTACCCTGAACTTACTTTTTACTCTAAAAAATGAAGTCTATTCTTAAAATTTGGGTGGCTAATAGGAGCAAATATAATCATGGCTTGAATTTAATTAACTGTGACAATTGAACCTACATGCCAATGTATCTGAACTTCTTTGTCTATCTAATATGAATGACACTTTATGTTAATATATTACCATGGATAGAAGCATCTAAAGAAGTTGTGCATGCTCTGACTTCTCTTGAGACATTAAGTGGTGAGATGTAAAGTTTTCCAGCCTTTCTTAGACCTTAGACTGCTATTATCACCTTGCTTCTCCATTTCATTCTAATCTAAATGAGTATTTAGTGACACTTAAATTATTTTTATTGGTTAAAACAGTTTTTGAAGTTCACAAAAATAAGTGTCAAAATGCTTTATAAAAGATTTCAGGCTTACTGTAGATCTATCTCAATAAAAGTATGTCATGATACTTGTGTGCATACTTTTACATTGTTTAATGTTTTTAGTTTTGTTGTGTTGTGTTGTTGTTTTGTTGTTCCAAGATATTGGGTATAAAGGACTGAAAAGCATTGGAATACACATGACAGGATATAAAGGGAAACCAATTTTAGGATTTTAATAGCCTTATATCATAATTTATCTTTTTAATTCTACCTTCACAGGATGGGTCAATAATTTTGCTTCCTTAAATCTGAAATGATGGTTAGCTTCTTTGTATACTTACCTGTGTTTATCATTCATGTCTTCTCTAAGATGCCTTTATGTAACAGCATCATTTCTTATAACGGAAACCTGTAACTATGTTGCTAGGCAACATTATAATATAGACTTACTGCAAACACTTGATTCTATTTCAGTTCTCTCAGCTCAAAGATTTCAATCATCAGAGGTCTGATATGAACCTAATTTCATCCAAGTGGGTATTGGGACAGAAGATGGTAGGATCATCAAAACCCGTGTTACTCAGAAAAAAGAAAAATTAAAATGAGGCCAAGCCTATGAAAAAGTCTATCATAATATGATAGGCAAGGAAGATAGGTCATTTTATTTAAATGTTCCTTTAATAAGAGATAATGTCTCCAGATGGAAAAACATAGAAAAAAGTATTTAACGTAGAGAAGTAATTTCTATGTTCTGTTCATATTTATGATTTTTTTCAATTTTTTAAATTAGAAGTGAGTGTCTTAAAGCATTAAAATTCATTCATCTGATGAAGCAGTATTGATCAGGAATATGTAGACAATTTGAAAGTGGGAAGTTCCCCAAAGTGGTGGGCTGAATAATTTCCCTGCAAAGATATTCACATCCTAATCCCTGGAACCTGTGAAAACATTACCTTATATGGCAAAAGGAGAATGGGAGTTAATGCTTAATTGGTAGAGAGCTCTGTTTGGGGTAAGGGAAAAATTTTGGTAATGGATAGTGGTGATAGTAGCATGACATTATGAATGTAATTAACACCACTGAATTGTATACCTGGAAGTGGATAAAATGTGAAATTTTATGTTGTATGTATGTTATCCGAAAAAGAAATTAAAGAAACTCATAGAACTGTACAACTCAAAGAGTGAACCTGAAAGTAAACTAAGGAACATAGTTAATCATATAATTATAATTATATGGGTCAATTAATTGTAACAAAGTTAACATACTAATGCAAAATGTTAACCATAGAAACAACTCTGGGGGGCTCTTCTATGGAAACTCTGTATTCTTTGCATGATTTTCTGTAAATTTACAACTGCTCTGTTGGGGAAATGGTGGATGCATGTTAAGCAGCCATCACCGAGACCTCACCTACCCTCACCTCCTTCTCTGGGGAAGTCACAAACACACACTGTTCTGGTTTGCTAATGCTGCCTTATGCAAAATACCAGAAATGGATTGGCTTTTATAAAGGGGGTTTATTTGGTTACAAAGTTACAGTCTCAAGACCATAAAGTGTCCAAGGTAAGGCATCAACAGTCAGGTACCTTCACTGGAGGATGGCCAATGGTGTCCAGAAAACCTCTGTTAGCTGGGAAGGCATGTGTTTGGCATCTGCTCCAGCATTCTGGTTTCAAAATGGCTTTTTCTCAGGACATTCCTCTCTAGGCTGCAGCACCCATTCAAAATGTCACTCTCAGTTGCTCTTGGGGCATTTGTCCTTTCTTAGCTTCTCCAGAGCAAAAGTCTGCTTTCAAAGGCCATCTCCAAAATGTCTCTGTAAGTTGCAGCAGCGAGCTCCTTCTGTCTGAACTTCTTATATAGGAATCTAGTAAACTAATCAAGGCCCACGCTGAATGGGCAGGGCTATGCATCCATGGAAATTATCTAATCAGAGTTAACACCTACAATTGGGTGGGTCACATCACCATGGAAACAACCTAATCCAAAGGTTCCAACTTAATCAACACTAAAACATCTGCCCACACAAGATTGTATCAAAGATAATGGCATTTTGGAAGCCATAATACATCCAAACTGGCACACATACTAAGTGGTCATCCTCTGGCTTTCTGCTACCCCCACTTCCTTTTCTCTTGTGTGCCATTCAAGAACCTGGGAGAGTGTTAAATTTAATGGAAAGGTCCAGCCAGAGCTTTAACCCATAAACCAGAACAAGCAGCCCCAGAGGCTTACCAGAACAGGAATTCTCACTGGCAGGGCCCCCTCTCCACAAGGTGGATAAAAACCACACTCAAACTGTATAGATTGGTCTCTCTACTCTGACACAAAGTGGGGCATAAGGAACTGCCATCTACTGATCCCAACATGGAAAGGAAAAGATTACAGATGAGGAAAATGTCATAGTAGTTTGGGTGAGATAATAAGGGCATGATGCTATTTCCTTTTCTTATAGTATAATAAAAGTGGCCACAGATAATATGAATATAACATTGACAATGTGCCAGGCACTTTCTAAACACTTACATATGGTGACTCATTTAATCTTACTAAGTTACAAGTAGCTATTTTTTTATCTCCATTTCATAGATAAGAAAATTGGGCATCTATAGAAGTTTTGCCCAATATCTTACAGGTAGTTATTGATAAGGCTACCAATGTTGAAAACTGGTAGTCTCACTTTAAAAGCCACACTTTTTAGTAATAACTCTATATACTACTAATAGGCAATAAAGATAATACCATTTTTAATACACAAAAATACTCTTTTTATGCTACTTTGCAAATTGTTCCATTCCATAAATGTGTATGTTTGCTATATATTATGCTTATTTTTATTCTTGCTCTGAAAGAATGCATAAAGACTCACTTAGAAAGAAGCAACAAACTTTGGACAAAAACGTCATTCACGGACTGTTGGTCATTATTATCCTTTAATTTCAAAAGCTAGATGGAATTGTGATGCATAGAGAAGAGATGGAATAACAGCATCATAAGCAGATTATTTCAATGACATTTCTGAGAATTTTCAATGTACCCAGCACTCTGCTCTCACTGGGAGAGAGACACAGTTGGCTCTTCAGGTTTTAGCTTCTTTATGTATCTCAGTGCTATTGGTGCCATATTCTGTGTATAGCAATTGTTACTATGTCTGTTTGCATGTTCAAACCACTTTCCTTTATTGTATCATATTGATAAACATTAGCATATTATAATATAGAATGGAAATGTCCAAGGTTGTAAAATGTTGAGTCTCATTCAATGTTCCATTGTTTTCCTGAATACTGTTGGGCTCTGCCAAATCATGATCATCTTCACCCCATGTTCAGAGTAGCAAGATATTGGTAGAGATGATTCTGGAAGTAAATAAAAAATCACAGATTTTATGCAATTGAAAACTATTGATTGTTGCTAAAATTATTTAAAATAGTCCTCCTCACTTAAAAACTCTAATTTTTAGCAATATAATGTAAGGGATTCTTGTGTTAAAGTTTTGTGATCATTAAATTTGAAATGTCTAAAATTGTTTTGCCTTTATATTACCTCTTTTTCTATTGTGTATGTTCAACTTTTGTTTGATTAGTAATTGCTTCTGCATAGTTCTATTTTGATTATAACTAACATATTTTCAAGGACATTGAATGCATGTGGATTATAGAGCAGATTTTGCCTACATCAAAATAATTTTTCACATTTTCTCACCCTCCTTGCTATGTTCTAAACTTTGATTTCTTAATTGTATAACCCTTCTTATCTCACCATGAATTGTATTTTTCACCTATATCATCTTCAAATTTATTCTTTCAACTTGGAGCACATAGAAAGCAATTTATGAAAAAAACTACTCCCAAAATCTGTAGAGTATTTAAAAGACAAATGCTTCAGAAAATGTTTTGGAGATACATATAAGTTAAATATTTGAAGTTTCATTTTGTGCACATTCAAATCTTAAAGAATGCATTTTTTTCCGTACAATTATCACATGTGATATTCCTAGAACACGAGAATTCAGTAATGGAAGTCTCATAGTTCAAAATCGGAGTTAAAATTACTGTTATCAGAGTCAGGCAGTCCCTGAGCCTTAATATACAAGTAACTTTTCCCTGTGACTTTATAGGCTCCTTGGAACCACTCAGTTATGAAAGAAACAAAGATAACGTTTGTCTTTTAGAGTTATTTCTATTATAATAGAAAGTAAGACATAAATAATTTTCCCGCATTATCTTTCTTTACAGAGTCATGATTTACGTTTGTCTAGTGCACCACTGGATCATCTTTTTATTCACCTAAAAATAGCTATTGAAACATTATACACAATCATTTTGTACCAGACTAGGCAAGTCATTAGTGAAGAACAAATCTTTCTATGAGCAATGCCATGAGTCTAACACATATTAGGAGAAAATGACTACTCGTGAATAACAGATCCATAGAGAAAACTACATTTTTATGTAAGTTTGAAAGGAAAGAGAAAAGCATTTTAGATGTCTGGTACTTTAAAAAATTCTTTAGTATATATTGTGCTTTGAGGATCATTTTTACTCTGTGAATATTTTGGATCACTTCTTTTTTTATAAGAGAAAGAAAAAGATAATCCACAGTCAACTTATTATTACTGACAGCATATTTTATGAGAAGACCTTACATCATGAAAGAGAAGGAAGTTTCCAGTCTCAAAGCAGTTTCAAAACTGAAGGAAATTACATTTCTTTCACTTTATATTCTTTTCATCTCTAATCACTAATTTCTGCAATCAGGTATAAGGGTGATGAGCCATGGAAGTGGGAAATTCCATTTTCCAGCAACTTGCTCATAAAAAGCATGCAAAAGGAATCTAGTAACCTTTCTCCAGAAGTAAACAAAGGAAACCAACTTTTTTTTATGAGTGGCAGTTGCATAAAGCTCAAGTAGCACAATGAAAAGCATCCTTTGCCTAATCGGCTATCTAGGGAAGCAGAAGATTCAGCTTTTTAGAGAGTTTTCCAGAAGGGCAGACTTCCCGCAGGAAATGACTCCCATTGGAGACTCAGAGGTTAGTGTGGGTTACTTTAAAGAAGTGAATAATTATTATGAATGATAAGCATAAGGTTATATTTGATTATATCCAAAAATGTTTCACATTAAGCTGTACCCCATGCCCTGTTTACTCTGTATTTCTTCAAGATGCTGTTGGAGTGTCAACTCTTCCATTAATGTTCTAGCTTCCTTGGCTGCTCAAGCAAATACCAATGCCATGGTTTGGCTTGAATGCTGGGAATTTATTTGCTTATGGTTTTAAGGCTGAAATATAGCCCAAATCAAGGCATCATCAAGGTCATGCTTTCTCCCCCAAAGACTGTGGCATTCTGGGGCTGGCTGCCAGAGAGCTTTGGTCCTTAGCTTGTCATATATGGCAAGTTACATGGTGCCCTCTCCTGGCTTCCCCCAGGTTCCATTGACTCTCAGCTTGTGGCTGCTCCCTTTATGGCTTTCTGTCTATCTGTATTTGAGTCTACCTATGAAGGACTCTGGTAATAGGATTAAGATGCATCCTGATTGAGTTGGGCCACACCTTGACTGAAGTAATGCCATCAAAAAGTCCCAATAGGTTCATATTCACAGGAATAGATTAAGTTTAAGGACATGTTTTTCTGGGGTACATAGCTGCAAATTTCCACAATATGTCTAAGCATTATCCTTCCTGAGAAGTGGGTAATTTTATAACAACTACTAAGAGATGTTGATTGAGGGTTGCTAATTTCTTGGCACTTCCCAGATGAGTACATTATAATAGTTGGCATCACAGCTTTCTGGAGTTTAAAGAAAAGGACACCTGAGGCACATGTGCTGATATTGTCCTTTGGAGTTGGGCCTGAGCACAGGAAAATGTTCAAAAGATAAGAACTATGCAGTGAATGTTACACTATGCATTTCACACTGCTTAGACCCACTCATGCCTCATGTTAAATTCACTCCCTCCTTTTAATATGTGTTCTGGTTTGCTAATGCTGCCATTATGCAAAACACCAGAAATGGATTGGCTTTTACAAAGGGGGTTTATTTGGTTACAAAGTTATAGTCCTAAGGCTATCAGAGTGTCCAAACAAAGGCATCCACAGTAGGGTACCTTCACTGAAGGATGGCCATTGTCATCTGGAAAACTTCTTTTAGCTCAGAGGTATGTAGCTGGCATCCACTTGCCCCCAGGTGGCATTTCAAAATGGCTTCTCCAAAATGTCAGTGTCAGCTTTCAATGGCCGTCTTCAAAATGTGTCTCTCAGTCGCAGCTAGCTGTGAACTCCTCTGTCTGAGCTTTTATAGGGCTCCAGTGAACTAATTAAGGCCCACACTGAAATGGCAGGGCCACATCTCCATGGAAACATTCAATCAGAGGTCACACTCTAACCAAAGGTGTCACTCACAGTTGGGTGGGTCACATCTCCATGGAAACTACCCAATCCCAATATCCTACAACATTGGATTAAAAGATCATGGCTTTTTCTGGGGGACATAATATATCTAAACTGGCACAATACAGTAGTCAGTCATAATTACTGGGAGGAAAAAAATGACTTAAGAAAGGAAGGTTTGTGAAGTAAATATTGTTCCCACTACTGTAACTGCTATTTATCTTCTTCCTCCTCTACGATCCTTCCCAGATTCCCTTCACTCTTGGCCAGCTCTGCTGTTCTTAAGGAGTGCTTGTGTGATGGTATAATGCAGACTTTCATGCCTGAGGGATCTGAGCCCTTAGTTATCATGCCCTTTTCAGGCTGTGGGTGATGTCAATGCCCACTTATGGTTATTACTAGATACAGAAGCTCTGAAGAGTTGTCCAAGTGAATTTCTCTTCCCCTATTATGTAGCAACAACCCTACCTCCTCATTATAATCAGGGTCAGTTACCCCTTCCAGTATAATAACTCCTATTTTATCTGCTGATTTACTGACCAATCAGGTGTGACCATAAATCTATTTTCAGTGTGCTAAATTCAGCACTGCTACTGATCTCCACTGGACAGTACATCCCCTCCACTTTGTACTACAGTGCCTCCTTTGAGGTAGATTCTCCTTAGTGGACGTTGGCATGAAACACAATGATCCATTACCTGTGTGCCTCATCCCATAGAGCCATCCGCATGTTTTTTTTGCCCCAGAACAGCTTGTCTCCAATGTTTTAATGTTGCAAGTTTCAGATTCTTGTGAAAGACTGAGATAATTTCTCCTTCAGGAGCAAAGACAAGCATGCTTCTTATTGCCTGTTATGAAAGACTGAGAGACTCAGAGTTCTATAATACATCCCAGTATGTGTGTAGGTATCCAACTGAGCAGCTTTGTATCATCCTGTCAGGATTGGGGCTCAGAGATCTGGTGCAAGAGCTGCTGATACTCTGGCTATTTCTAAATTTGGTGAGTTTTAGCTGTCCTTCATCTCTGACTCAGGAATGAATTGTCTCCTATAAGAATCCATGGTACTGTGATGGGCAAATGTGTTAGCTTGAAAGTAGGGTAAAAATTTCAGATCCTTCCCTATGTATGAGGCAAAGAGAATGAAAGTCTTAAACCTATAAATATTTATCTTCTGAGCCTGGAAAGGAAATTGGAATTCTATTTGCAAGAAAATTGGTGTTTAGGGATGGCTAATGGATAAACAAAAGCATATAAAATAAAATTTAAAAACACAATATATGCCACAAGGCTAATAAATACCTTTCAAATGACTTTGATTATTAGGAGTGTTACTGATAATTCCAGCAACATATTTAATAAGTGAATAAATGCTTTTATAAAAGTGAAAGAGGGTAGAATTTTTTGTTTTTCAAAATAATTTGTACTTTATGAGCATATAAAATAATATATGAAAAATTAAAAAAAATTCAAATGTAAAATATAAAGATCCATTCTTGTTTCAAGATGACTGAATTAACATTTTTTTTAAATCTCTTCCTTCTTAAAATTACATTGAAATGAGAAAAGAAACATAAAATTTTGATAATTAAATAAAGCTTTACCAATATTGGGAAATGTGGAAGGGAACTATTAGCAGATCAGAAGGACGATGAATTTCTGGATTGATAATGAATCACAATGGAATTAGATACTTACAAGATTGTGTTGGGAATATGGTTACTTAGTTATGTGAAATTATATGGAATGGAAAGTTCAGAGCCACTCATACATAAATTAAAATTTACCATATGATTTGTTTCTATAGTTGGGAAAATAATGTTGATTTCCAAATCATACAATGTACATTAATAATTCCAGATTAACAAGATCTCAAAAAAATCTTAGTAGCAAAATAGCAATACAATAAAAGATACAGCATTATGATATTATCTCTGGTGAAGAGTTTCAAAAGAAAAAGTAAATCAGTGTCTTTAAAAATATTCTTGATATGTTGGGAGCCTTGAAAACAGGAAATAAAATATAATCCAAGAGCTCTATAGGAAAAGATTGACAAATTTGGCTGAATAAAAACAGTTTTCTGCATGACAAAATTCATTATATCTGAAGTCCAAATTAAGCCATAGATTGAAAAAAAAATTGAAAATCCTACAAATCAATAAGAAAGAGACAAAGTACATCATCAAAAATTTACATAGGATATGTAAAGGAAATTGCAAAAGATCAATGACTATCAGAAAAGATGCTTAACTACATTTTTAATAAAATATAAAATAGAGATATATTTTTAATCCATTGCTTGGCCAAAATTTTTAAAAGTTGTTAATTCTGAGTTTTAGTAATGGAAAGAAGGATTCTTCATATAACATTTGTGGGAGAATGAACTGGATAAACCCTTTTGAGGGCAATTTAACAGCGTCTATAAAATTTCAAACTTTTCTAAATGTTGCTACATCAATTCTATTTTAAATTCCTATCCTAAGGAAGAGCTTACTTTCATACACAGGAGAATTTTCTCTATATAAGAATACCCATTACATCTTTGTTAATAATATCAAAAACTGAAGACTAAAGTAAACATTCAATAAGAGAGCAGTGATCAAGTAATTCATTCATACATGAGACAAAATCATTTGAAAGGTATTTAATTTAATAGATCAGCCAATTCTCATTGGATTGCTGGTTGTATAGATGAACCCAGCCAAAACCAGGATAACTTCCCAGCAAGTCTAGCCAGCATTGCCAACTCTCAGACTGATGAAGTAAATATAAATTTGTTTTGTGGTCATTGGGGATTGGCATTTGTTTATTATGCAGAATTGTTGTGGAAATAATAACTAATAGCACATATAACTTACAAAAGACTTGGTAATCAGAGACTTTGAAGTCTTTATGACTCCATTACCCAAAAAAGGAAAGTAAAACAAACCGTAAGAAAAATGAGAACTAGAGCTGAACAAAGATATCAATCTCATGGCCATAAACAAAAAAGGATTCTCAATCTCATGAGAAATCTGGGAACAAGAAATTAAAATTATAAAGAGATACCATTGTGTATATACCAGATTGGTAAAAATTTAAAAGCTTGATGCTACCAAGTAGTAGCAAGGAATTGGAGCTCTCTTTACTGTTGGGTAGTATGTAAACTGTTACAACCATTTTGGAAAACACTTATTTTCTATTTGTTGTCTAACAAAGTTGAAAACCGATACACCAAACATCTCATGAATTTTCCTCTTAAGTATTTGCTCTAGAAAAACTTTTGTATGTGTGCAGCAGGAGATACATAGATGAATGTTCATAGCAGTGTTGTTCACAGTAGGAGACACTAGAAACCATTAAAAGACTTGTTGCTAGTATATTCAATTAATACATTGTAGTACACCTATTCATTTGAATACTATACAACAGTGAAAATGACTAAACTACAGACACATCTTGCTGGATGAAGCTCACAAACCAAAGGTTTAGCACAAAAAAAAAAGCTACAGAAAAACAAAAAAATGTGAGTCTATTTATATAAACTAACATATAGGAAAAACAAAATAACTTATGGATTATTACATAGGCTTAAGAGCTGTAAAGGAAAAGTATGGGAATAATCATTTCAAAGATAATGGATAATGGAAAAATGAAAGTAGAGGGGGAAATACTGGGAAATGGGCCATATGAAGAGTTCCTATGTTACTGGCAATGGTTATTTCTTAACCTTACTCACATATGATTTACAGATAAACAAAATGAAAAATAAAGAGGTAATCATCTTCATTCTTCTACTGAATAGAATCATGGAGAAAGATTGCCTTTCAAGATAGTGATAAAGTTATTGTAGCTATTAGCTATGTTTTTTATGTATTTACATTTATATACATCCATAATAAATACATACATAAATAAAATATAGCTATGATATTTTAGTGGAAAGGTTTTATACCAGAAAGCATGTTATTGATTCCATCTCTTGTACTCTTAAGAGGAAATCTCGGTGTGAATACATGCATGTGTGTGGGTGGGTGTATGTCTGTGTGTGTCATTTAAAATGATCACTATTATTTAAGTAATGTCAACATGTTTTATTGAACTCCTAAGAATTTGTAACATGGTATTGTATATATGCCATGAAATGGAAATATCTTTCCTATTATAAGGGAAAATATGCTATTAGCTAGCTTGACAACATAATAAAGGTAATAAAAGTTCCCAAAAACCTTAAAGAATACCTGGATCCCTATCTGAGACTCTATAAAAGTTTTACTCACTAAGTTTATTCTTCAGAAACTTAAGTCTTTCAGAGAACTCATATGTCAGCTGAGTCCCAAAACCCAGAGGCAATAGCCTCTTCAAGAACATCAACTAGATGTGTCCCCTTTTCTCATAAGGTTGACACCCCTTTTCAACATGAACAAGTTAGGGCGGTCACTGCCTAGACATCCCTGGAGATTGGAAAGTGATTAAACTAGAGGAAGGAGTAACAATAGACAAGATGGGATTTAACAAAGGATTATGAATACTTAATCTTTATATAATTTTCTTTTTCTTAGTTGCTAGGGTATTAGAGTAGCTGGAAGGAAAGAATTGAAAAGGTGCAATTGTAATACATAGTATGCTGGTTTGTGTGGAGACACGGAAGTTTCCTTGGCTCGATAGGTTATACAGTGGGGCCACTTCCTAGCCCCAGAAGCCTGAAGGTGGGCACCAGGCTGGGGGAAGGCCAAAAGCTTTGCATGCCTGAAGGCAGGCAGCAATTTAGATAAGGGAATAGTTGCTGGGCTCCTGCTCCTGCTGTTTCCCATCTAGCCCCAAAGAAATGGTCCCTTGAGATGAAAGACATATAAACACACCTTATGGCTTTAGAAAAAATGCACCCTCCCTGAAATACCTGAAAACAGTCACATAGGAGACTACCTTGTATGCTATAAAAACCTGTAGAAATGAGTAGAATAAAACTTTCTTTTGCATGAACACAGAGGACGGAGTATGCTCCCTTCTTTCACAGGTTTGGATATAACATGTCCTCCAAAACACCATGTTTTTTTAATGTAGTCTTGTGGAGGGAGACTTATGTAGTAGTGGTGATTAGGTTGACTCTTTGGATTAGGTTGTTTCCATGAGATGTGACCCACCAACTGTGGGTAATACCTTTGATTATATTATTTCCATGGAGGTGTGGCCCAGCCCATTCAGTGTGGGTTTCAATTAAATCACTGAAGCCCTATAAATGCTCAGAAAGAAGGAGCTCACTGCTGCAGCTTAGAGAGACATTTTGAAGATGGCCGTTGAAAGCTGAGGCTGACATTTTGGGGAACGCCATTTTGAAATGCAACCTGGGAGCAAGCAGGCACCAGCCACGTGCTTTCCAGCTAACAGAGGTTTTCCGGATGCCAATGGCCTTTCTCCAGTGAAGGTACCCTATTGTTGATGCCTTATCTTGAACACTTTCTGGCCTTAAGACTGTAACTGTGTAACCACATAAACCCCCTTTACAAAAGCCAATTCATTTCTGGTGTTTTGCAAAATGGCCGCATTAGCAAACCGGAACACATAGCATTCTTTGAAATTTGTTCTAAAGCGACTTGTTACATTGAATTTGAAAGCTATTACCTTTGGGAATATAAGTTATATTTCACAATAAGGAAATGACTAAAACTATGGTACTATTACTCATAACAACTTTGGAAATTTCCTATAAAACTACTTGTTAAATAATACTTTGAAACATATTACCTTTTTGTATATATATTTCACATTAAGAAAATAACTGAAATTGTGGAAGTGTAACCTATAATATTCTTTGAAGTTTGCTCTAGAATTATTTGTTAAATTGCACAGGTGGTATGCTCACAAAAGAAGAAACATGTCAGGGAAGAATAATATCCTGTAAATATAAACTAAGGACAAAAGTGAGCTAAGAACCCCTTGCCTTAATGCTGTGATATGCATTCATCTATTCTAGTCCAGAAAACTTACTCCTAAGCACACTTATCTGAAAATTAATTCTTATGTACACTGTACTTGTGGTGACGTCTGAAATAAGATTGTACACGTATGCATACACACAGATTCCTTTCTTGTAACTGCATTGTGTAATATGAAATGAAAGGACTCATTATAACTCTTTGAACTTGATTAAATATATACATGAAACATGTTTCAAGTAATAAAATGCCAAGTAGTGCTTGATAAGCTATCATCGGATAGTGCTTTAAAGGGATAACATTGGAGGCTGAGAAATTTAATCATTTGTAAAGTTAAATCATGAAGTAGAAAATCAAAGCTTGGAAACTTGTCCAAAATAACCAATGTGATATGTGATAATATAATATGAAGTGTAATGATATATAATGACAAATGTGGCACTCAAAATATGGGCTTACGTTCAAGTTCCTCATGTAACTAATTTTCACTGACGTGTTCTATGTTCTATTTGAACTTCACACAGTCTTGCCATTTTAGGTCTGCCAAGGCTTACCTCAGCCTTCCAGTTAGGTACACAGTTGATATTTGATAATGTCCTTCTTTTTTCCTTGTATGAGTCTTTCTTTATGGACAGAAATAGATGCTACGTGCCTGTAGCAAATACCTTCAACAATTTTTCTACCAAATAAAGATTCATGAAAATAAAAAGGAAAGTTACAGTACAAGCTTGATTGCATGAAAATGTATTTATTGGTTAAAACTACTTCAATCTTGGATATTACTCAGCACCTGCAATGATGACAAAATTCACTGGTGTTTTCTTTAGCTGCCTTTTCTTAAGTAAATAATATATTCTACATGTAGAATGCATGGAAACTGTTTCAGGAAAATATATTGTGGATGTCAATACTTCATATAACCTAAGCTCTAATCTATTCCCTATGACTTAAAAACATGAGTTTAGTCCATTTATGTAATCTTTCTAAGTCTTGATTTCCTCTTCTGTAAAGAGAGGAAAATAAAACAGCCTTTTTTATCAAGGTTTAAGTATTAACTGAGAGAACAAATGGAAAAATATATAGTGTGGTTTCAGCCTCATAGTAAATGAGAAAAAAAAAACTGCTATCTAATGATATAAAGAACAGATATATCCTATTCCATTTCCGTTGATAACTTCAGTGTGCCATGTCTTTCAGATTTTTAATTGCGGAAATGCTTTTCAGCTTCTTCAGTCTATTGCCAATGCCATAAATTAGGAGGGTGTTCACCAGTTTTAATGTTGCCAGTCATCTTTCATTTAGAAAGGATTTCTTTCAATTCAAATAGTTTCCATCTTATCTATATATGAAAGCAAAATAACACTTTTTCAAATTGCATTGATAATGATTAAAATAAATTGCCGGCATCGAATGCAAGTATCATAACTGTATCTCAAATTCTCCTAGAATTTCACAAATTTCAAAAAATAAAATGATCTTGCCCATGAAAGTCTGATAGAACTCAAAAGTAAATATTCTTTTTTTTTCCATCTACTTCTTTCATCTTCCTCCTAGTAGTTTCAAGAAATGTTAACTCACTGCTTGATATCAGGCTTACTCAAATGAATCTAGGTTTGACAAGTAGATACCTGACTGAGTTGGTTGCTCACTTAAAAATGAGACTTGTTATAAAGTTCACATTTGAGAATGTGTGCAAAGATATTTTGTAAATTCTAAGTCCCTACCACAAATGCACATATTTGCATGTGTGCTGGCTTCCTCCTCTAGAGCACATTCATTAATGTTATAATGAAGTGAGTGATTTTTGCTCCCCCTTGGGTATCATATCCACACAGACAGAAATGAGTTCTCAGCAACTTGATGAGACATTCTCAGAGCCCATTCTTGGAGCTGCCCATGGGAACTAAGTGTGTTTCTCCAGAATGACCAGCTTGTCCTGGGAGGAGGACAATCAAATCCATCAAATCATCACACAGTGAGAAAATTGTTTTAACAGCTGCTTATAATTGGCAAATGACAGAGTGCATCTAATCTGTGCCCTAATATTTGCTTGGTCTTAGTCCAACATGGCTCTGATGGATAGATGGCTTTTCAGCATAGTACAACATATGTAAGTCAAAGAAGAAAGGTCTGAGCTTAACATACAGCAAGGTAGTAGTGAGACTTCCTTTCCCCATTGTCCCTCCTGCCTACCCAGTATATACAACACTTTTAATTCTTTCTGAGAATGGATTGAGGTAAACATGTAACTTAAGAATAAATAAAGATTGCTAGTCACATAGTCACAGTATAAAACAGGAAACTGGCAACAAAAAACTATCAACATTTCTGAAAGACAAAAGAGGCAGCAACCTTTATTTATTTATTTATTTATTTATTTATTTATTTATTTATTTATTTTATTGCTACAGGCAGGAACTTCAAGTTACTTAAGTTAGAAGCCCAAGGTTTCACAACAGCAATCTCACTAAAATTCAAATAACTTTTGGGCCTCACTAACAAATGGAAACTATGGCATATTTAATGAAAACATTAATTAATTAAGAAGTTTTGATCAAGAACAATGAATTTTAATCTTTTTTTTTTCCATTGAATTCTGCTGGAATTATTACTTTTAAGTATATATTATAGTAAATAAGGTCATAAGTAATTGAAATGACTGACCATTAAGTTTATCAGATTATCTCTTTGGGTTAAATACTGTTAATTACATCATAAATATGGCATTTCAAATAAGTAGCAAAGGATGAACTAGTCAATAAATAGTGGTAAAACAAGTAGCAAAAATACGTGAAAAAAAAAGCTATATCCCTACATCACACCATTGTCCAAAATAATTTAATTTTCAAAGAAATTAAAGATGTAAAAATGAAACAGAAAAAAATATTAACAAATGGTTACCTAATTTATATTTGTAAAGGTCTTTTCTAAGTGTTGCAGCCAATGTACTAAGCAGTATGGCCCCTGTTCTAGTTTGCTAATGCTGCCAGAGGGCAAAACACCAGAAATGGATTGGCTTTTATAAAGGGGGTTTATTTGGTTACAAAGTTACAGTATTAAGGCCATAAATTGTCCAAGGTAAGTCATCAACAATTGGGTACCTTCACTGGATGATGGCCAATGGTGTCTGGAAAACCTCTGTTAGCTGGGAAGGCACGTGGCTGGCGTCTGCTCCAAGTTTTGGTTTCAAAATGACTTTCTCCCAGGATGTTTCTCTCTAGGCTGCAGTTCCTCAAAAATATCACTCTTAGTTGCTCTTGGGGTATGTGTCCTCTCTTAGCTTCTCTGGAGCAAGAGTCTGCTTTCAATGGCCATCTTCAAACTGTTTCTCATCTGCAGCTCCTGTGCTTTCTTCAAAGTGTCCCTCTTGGCTGTGGCTCCTCTTCAAAATGTCACTCTCAGCTGCATTGAGTTCCCTCTGCCCATCAGCTCATTTATATGGCTCCACTGATCAAGGCCCACCCTGAATGGGTGGGGCCATGTCTCCATGGAAATATCTCATCAGAGTTATCACCTACAGCTGGGTGGGGCACATTTCCATGCAAACAACCTAATCCAAACATTTCAGCTTAATCCCCACTAATATGTCTTCCCCACAAGATTGCATCAAAGAATATGGCTTTTTCTGGGGGACATAATACATTCAAACTGGCACAGCCATCAACCAAAATTCAGTTTGAATATCAATGCTAATACACCACATGCAAAACTTAGAAGAAATTTACTGCACAGAAAGTAAGTCTTTTTAGGAAGAGTGCAGCAGGCTGTCCAAGCTGATCTAAAGATGGCTTGACAAAGCAGAGAAAAGAAACTGGCCTGGGGTTCCTACAGTGGTTCAGGTGTGGGGCTGGCCTGACGGTTCCCATGCATAGATAGGGGCTTATAAGTTTTGAATCCCTTAGCAGAACCAAATGAAGAGAACACAGGTTTTCTTATCAGTTTCCCCAGATGTTGGGCTGAAGGGATAAAGGGAGAGGTAAGGTATAAAGTTGTCAACAAACATCAAAAAATGGAGTCAGAATCTTTATTACACTAAACATTCATCCCTACATAGATCATAAAGAGGAAAACACTGAAATATAATCCTACAAAAATATTTTAACTAATCAAAACTCCCCATAATTCAAATAGCTAGTTTGAAAAACTGTAGGCATACATTCAAAGTTTATAGAAATAGGAATAATAATAAAGACTTCTAAAAAATAAAAAAGAAAAAGAGGAAAATTATTAAATAAAAATAGCCCAAAACCACAAATTCACAAAAGAAGAAAGACAAATGGCTAAGCATGTATGAAAAAATAAACACACTCAACAGCTTCAAAGAAATTCTTCAGTAACTACAAATCTGAGATGGTATTTTTCTTCCAGCATATTAGCACAGATTAACAACAACAACAAAATTATTCATTTATGGCATCATACCGAGAAATGGGTACTCTTATAAACTACTGATAAAAGTTGTGATGGTCCACTTTTTAGAGTAGCATTCAATCTGTGTATCAAAAACCTTAAAACCAGTGAAATTTTTTTGATTATATTCACATAATAAGCATCTATGTAGCCATTAAAACTGAAGTTTTGGAAATACACTAAACTTCATGAACAATTATTGCAAGTGCAAAACTAGGTTACAGAAGTATGGTGTCTATATATGTTTGTATATGTACATATGTATAAACATGAATACACCTATCTCCAAACTTACAAGCCTACATGATGTCTTATTCAGGTATCTAACAAACACCTTTTGAATGATGTTTTTTTTTTTAAATTAAATTCAGTTTTGTTGAGATATGTTCACATACCGTACAATCATCTATGGTGTACAATCAACTGTACACAGTACCATTATATAGTTATGCATTCATCACCCAATCTATTTTTGAACAGTTTCCTTACATCAGAAAGAATCAGAATAAGAATAAAAAATAAAAGTAAAAAAGAACACCCAAATCATTCCCCCTCCATCCCTTCCTATATTTCATTTAGTTTTTGTCCCCATTTTTCTACTCATCCATCCATACACTGGATAAAGGGAGTGTGATCCACAAGGTTTTCACAATCACACTGTCACACCTTGTAAGCTACATTGTGATATCAATGGTGTTTTAAACACAGTAAATTGTGGACAGATTTCTTCTCCTCCTAAGTTTTTCTTCTGTCTTCTCCCTTCTCATAAAATGGCATCACCAACCACTGAAAAACCAATGTGACATTCTGGATTCCATCCACTTTTCTCAAACTCCTACAGGCATTCACTGTATCCCCAAGCCCTTGACTCCACTTCTAAACGTGTAATGAATCTCACCTCCTTCTCTACATCTTCACAGCTACTCTCCCAATTCAAGCCACCTTCCACTTTCCTCTTACTAAAGAATAATCCCCACTTAATTCTCTGCTTCAGCTGCTCCCCAGCTCACCACATTCCAGTTTCCTTCCAGAAGTTACCTTTTTTCCCCTTAGGAAATCAGACTGTAACACTTTCCTGCTTAGTAATCCTTTAATTATTTTTTTTCAATTTAGAATGAAATCCAAATTTCTAACCATGGTCTACATAATCTGGCCCCTGACTACTTTCCCATTTTTACCTCATTCTCAATCTCCCATACTCAGCATTTCCCAGAATTTCTGACATTTATTTTCTTTTTCTGTCCCATCACACTGAACCTTATTCTCACTTTAAGAGTTTGCATTTTTAATTTTCACACTGCCTAGCAACTCTTCTATTCTGTCTTTGCATGCCTGGATCCTTTCCATTATTCAGGCTCTATTTCAAACATCATATCTTCCTCTCCCCTCTTAACCACCCAACTGAGTTATAATTCCCTTGCTTTGTCATGTTCTGTGTTATTCTGTGTTTTTTTTCTTCCTAGAACATTATAAGTATCAGATATTCTGTTGTTATATTTGTTTGCTTTCAGTATTCTTCCAACTAGAATCTTCTGCTCCAAAAGCAGAACATTGTACATCTTATTTACTCTTAAAATAGTGTTTGTATATATTAAGTACTCAGTAAATAGTTGTTGACTGCATGAATATATAGAGCCCAGATGTATTAACACCAATACGTTAATAAAACTTATGTGTCTGTAGTGAGAGATGAAATACTTTTTACTTCTTCAACCTCTCCTGAATTTTCAGCATCTCTCCCCCAAAATACACAAAATGTTTGTGTCAAATAAATTATAAAAAGTATGCAAGTAAATAAAAACCTTTAAAATTAATTGTTATTATCTTGCCTTTAAAAATCTCATAAATTGAATATAATTTATTTTGCCTTTTCTTCTTTATTAGAGAAGTTGTGGGTTTACACAACAATCATAAATAATATACAGGATTCCCATACACCACTCAATCACCAACACCTTGCATTGTTGTGGAATATTTTTTACAACTGATGATAATGCATTTTTATAATTGTATTATTAATTAAATTTCATGGTTTAACTTAGGGTTCACTGTTTGTGTAGTATACTTCCACAGATTTTTTTTTTAATTTTTATTTTGTTACCGTATACAAAACTAACCTCTTCCCTTTTAATCATGTTCAGATGTATAGTTAAGTGCTGTTAATTACATTCACAATATTGTGCTACCTTCACCAACATCCATTACCAAAGCTTTTCTACCATTCCAAATGCTATCCCTGTAAATTTTTAATTTCCCTGTGAAGCCATCTGGTCCTGGGCTTTTCTTTGTTGGGAGGTTTTCTATTATTGAGTCAATCTCCTTACTAGTAATGGTTTTCTATTTCTTCTTGAGTCAATGTAGGTAGTTTGTGTATTTCTAAGTATTCTTAAATCCCTTCCAGGTTATCTCATTTATTGGCATACAGATGTTCCTAATATCCTCATACAGCCCTTTTTATTTCAGCAGCATTGGTAGTAATGTCCTCTTTTGCATTTTTGATTTTCATTATTTGTATCCTCTCTTCTTTTCTTTATCAGTCTAGCTAAAACTTTGTCAATTTTATTGACTTTTCAAGAACCAACTTGTGATTTTGTTGACTATATTGTTTTTCTGTTCTCTACTTCGTCTCTGCTTTAATCTTTGTTATTTCATTCTTTCTGCATGCTTTGAGATTAGTTTGCTATTCTTTTTCTAGCTCTTCCAGTTTTGAGATTAGGTCTCTGATTTGAAGTCTTTCTTGTTTTTCAATGTCAATATTATGAGCTAAAAATTGCCCTCTCAGCACTGCCTTAGGTGCATCACATAAGTTTTAGTATGTCATATTTTTATTTTCATTCATCTCAAGATATTTCCTAATTTTCTTTCTGATATCCTCTTTAACCCATTGGTTGTTTAAGAGTATGTTGTTTAATTTCCACATATCTGTGAATTTTCCATTTCTCCCTCTGTTGACCTCTAGCTTCATTCCACTGTGGTCAGAATATATATGTTTTATAATTTCAATAATTTTGAATTTATTGAGACTTGTTTTGTGACACCAAATATGGTCTAAACTGGAAAATGATCCATGCACACCTGAAAAGAATATACATTCTGTTTTTGTTGGGTGAAGTGCTCTATATATGTTTGCCATGTCTAGCTGGTTTAGAGTATCATTCAAGTCTTGTACTTCCTTATTGATCTTCTGATTATATGTTCTATCCATTATTGAGAGTAGCGTGTTAAAGTCTCCTACTATTAATATGGAACTGTCAATTTATCCCTTCAAATCTGTCAATATTTGCTTCATATATTTTTGGATCCTGTAGCTAGGTGCATATAAACTTATAATTGTTCAATCTTCCTGTTGAATTGCCATATTTATCAGTATATAATGACCATATTTGCCCTCATAATTGTTTTTGACTTAAGGTCTATTTTATCTGATATTAGTACAACCACCCCAGCTCTCTTTTGGTAACTACTTGCATGGTATACTTTTTTTCCATCCTTTCAACCTCAGCTACTTGTATCTTTGAATTTAAGGTGAGTTCTTGCAGACAGCTTATACATGAGTCATGCTTTTTTGACTGTCCTTCCAATCTCTGCTCTTTGCCTGAAGAGTTTGATCTATTTATGTTTAAGGCTGCTACTGATAATGCAGGACTTTATTGTGCCATTTTGTTATTTAGCCCTTATAACTCATACCTTTTTGGACCATCACTTCCATTAATTCCTACTTTTATATTTATTTGATTGTTTGTATTATTTTATATTGAGTGACTTCTTATTTCTATCTGAATATATTTTTCTCTATTTTTTTTTGTGGTTACCATGGGGCTAAACTTTAACATACTAAATTCTTAATAATCATATTTCATTTGATATTAACTTAAATTCCTCAGTGTTCCAGTTTGCTAAAGCTGCTGTTTTGCAAATACCAGAAATGGATTGGCTTTTATAAAGGGGATTTAATTAGGTTACAAATTTACAGTTCTAAGGTCATAAAAGTGTCCAAACTAAAGCATCAACAAGGGGATACCTTCACTTAAGAAAGGCCAATGGCATCTGGAATGGAACTCCTCTGTCAACTGGGAAGGAATGTGGCTGGCATCTGCTGGTCTTTTGTTCCCAGGTTGTGTTCCAAAATGACTTTCTCCAAAATGTCTCTGGCCTCTGTCTCTCTTAGCTTCTTTATCTCCTGTGCCTCTAAGCATCTGGGGGTACTCTGTTAGCTTGTCAGTGGCAACTCTGGGCATCATCTCTTAATTTAGCATCTCTAAACATCTTTCTGTCTGCATCTTCAAGCATCTGAGTCTGTGTCATCTCTTAGCTTCTCCAAGGGGCAAACTCTGGATTACATAAATCTTAGCTTCTCTCCAAAATGTCTCTCTCAGCTTCTCTGAGCTCCTTCTTTCCATGACCTTCCTTAAAGGACTCCAGTGATCTAATTGAGATCCATGCTGACTGGGTGGGGTCATGTCTCCATGGAAATATTCAATCAAAAGTTCTTACCCACCATTGGGTGAGTCACATCTCCATGGGAACAACCTAATCTAAATTTCCCACCCACAATAAGTCCTCACCCACAAGACTAGATTAGAAGAACATGGCTTTTCCTGGGGGTACATAACAGTTTCAAACCAACAAATAGCATGCACATATATTTTTCCTATACCCCTCTGTGCCCCACCATTTTTGTACTTGTTACCACTTCTATATTTGTATTTTGTATGTCAAAAAACCTAGATTCATCATTACTTTTTATGCATTTGCCTTTTAGCTCTTGTAAGAAGTAAGAAGTGGAATTATATATGGAACAATACACTACAATAATACTGTCATTTATAATTACCCAAATGGTTACCTTTACTGAAATTTATTTCTTTATGTCACTTTGAATCACTGTCTAGTGTCCTATCCTTTCAGTCTGAAGGAGTCTCTTTAGCATTGCTTGTAGGGCAGATCTAGTGGCAATGAATTCCTTCAGCTTTGCTTTGTCTAGCAATGTCCTAATCTCTCCTTCATTTTTGAAAGAAAATCTTGCCATATACAAAACTCTTGGCTGGCAATTGTTTTCTTTCAGTACTTTAGGTATTTCAACCCACTGCCTTCTTGCCTCCATGGTTACTGATGAGAAAATGGAACTTAATCTAATTGGGACTCCTTTGTACATAACATGTTGCTTTTCTCTGGCAGCTTCCAGAACTCTTTCCTTGTCTTTTGCATTCAATGGTATGACCAATATATCATGGGGTGTATTTTTCTTCATTTTAATCCTGTTTGGCATTCTCTTGGCTTCTTGGAGATACACATCACATCTTTTGCTAAGTTTGGGAAGTTCTCCATCATTATTTCTTTGGGTGTCCTTCTGCTCCTTCTCCCTTCTCCTTCTGGGACTCCTTTAATGTCTATATTGGCACACTTGATGGTGACCTAGAGGTATCCTAGGCTATTTTCACTTCTAATATTTGTTTTTCCTTTCTTCTCCTCAGTCTGACTGATTTCAATTGTCTTGTCTTGAAGCTCACTGACTCTTTCTTCAACCAGCTTTAATCTGCTTTTGAAGCCCTCCTCAGAATTTTTCTTTTCAGTTATTGTGGTCTTCAACTCCAGCAATTCTGTTTGGTTCCATTTTTAAATTTCTATCTCTTTACTAAGACTCAATGATTGCTCATTCATTGTTTTCCTGATATCATTTAGTTCTTTCTCTGTATTTTCCTTCATCTCCTTGAGAATATTTAAGGTGATTTTTTGAAAGCTTTCTTTGGCATATCCACATTCTCATCTTTGTTGGTATATTCTGGATTTTTATCCCCTTCCATTGGATGGGTGATCATTTCCTATTTGTCTTATACTCTTTTGTTGTACATGGTACATTTAAAAATTTTTAAATGTTAACTCTGGGTTTGTGCTGATTTTCAACTATTATGTACCCAGGAAAAGCCATGTCCTTTTAATCCAATCTTGTAGGAGTAGACCCATTCTTGGGTGGGAACTTTTGATTAGGTTGTTTCCATGGAGATGTGACCCCACCCATTCAAGGTGAGTCATAATCTCCTTGCTGGACTCCTTTAAAAGAGAGACATTTTGGAGACAGCTCAGAGCCAAGAGAGTTTAGAGAAGTTAAGGAAGAGAAGGAAGAAGGACCCACAGGAGCTGAGGGAGCCATTTTGAAACCAGAAGCCAGGAAAGAAGGACCAGCAGACATCACCATGTGCCTTTCCATGTGACAAAGGAAACCTGAATGCCAGCAATGTTTCCTCCAAGAAGGTACCTTCCTCTTGATGTCTTAATTTGGGCATTTTCATGGCCTTAGAACTGTAAATTTGTGACCTAATAAATCCACATTGAAAAAGCTAATTCATTTCTGGTATATTGCATTCCAGCAGCTTTAGCAAACAAAACAGTAATTTTCTCCCTGGGAGGTTTATTTCTTGGCTTTATAACCAGCTGGTTATAAGACAGAGATTTTCTTCAGCTTTATCCCTCCTATCAGGAAGATCTGTCCAAGGAAAATGCAGTGTGCAGGGTTTTCACTGTCTTTCTAGGCTTTTGTCTTGTCCTGGGCTGTTGTTTGTTACTTGTTTTAGATTTCCCCTGTTTACAGGAGTTTCATTGTCCCCTCTGTTTCACAGGAGACAGATCTTCCTTTCCTGTGTGTCTGATGCCAGCAGGCCTTTGTCCCAGACTGTCTGCATCTATAGATTTTTACAATCCTTTCATTGTCTCAAGCTGCCTTTGCCTGATGGGAAAATTATGGGAGGAGGGTACAATGGAGAGGACTTTCCCAAGTCAGTCTTTCTCAGCCAAAACAGGGCCAGGGACCCACAAAAGGAGTGCAGAATGGCTCCATAAGTCCCCTTGGGAGGGTATCAGGAAGGGCACCAAGAGCTTCTTTGATGACTCCTATAGTCTGAGCTTCCTGGACAGCTCAGCAAATGCAGCCTTTCAGCTAACTGTCCAAAACAGCCCAGAGTAAGGAGTAAGCCCAGTGTCCTTAACATTTCAGTCACCATGGCCACTGGCCAGGGTGGGTTGAAATAATGGCTGCCCTCGGAGCCAGGTCCCAGCAAATCGAATTCCCTAATCAAAAGCCATGATCAGTGAGTGGTCAGCTGTGCCACCCTTCTTCTTGGAGAAGAGAGTTTTTATGTCCCTTTCTGTGATGAGCAGCTCACCAGGGGCTGGGCTGCATGGCAGCCTGCTGCAAGAGTGGGGAATGGGCACCCAGAACTGCTGTGAAGATAGAAATTTAGTGTTCTTTACCATAATATATCAGCCTCTTTGTTCTGCTCTTCCCTGGATGCTATACAGTGTTCTTCTGGACTCTGGAGTTTCAAAATAGCTGTTTTTGAGCTGTTCCTGCTTGTTTAATAGTTTTGGTGAATGGACTGAGTCCTCAAGTTCCCTGTTCTGTCATCTTCCCACAATCTCCTGAAACTGAATATAATTTGATGTCTCCTTTTTAAGCACTTTGAAGTGTCTCAACAAAAGAAAATAGCAGTGTAATGCAACTGCTTGATGACTTCTAAGACATTTTCCAGATTTATTCTGTACAAATCATATAATCTGGGTTTGCCTTTTCAAAGTTCCAGTTATAAATGTAGCTGCTTGTGATTTCTCTCTGTCTCTTATTAGTTAAGGAAAATCACTTAAATAATCATTACTGGAAGATTTCCATTTATTTGCTTTGAGTAATCACAAATTGATTCTGCATGGAAAATGAGAATAGTGATAACGCAAAACTGAAAATGAAATTTAAAAGATATTTTTATTTCTTTCCTTTTTCCTTTCTTGGTTCTTAGAATTGTGGATCTCACTTTACACTGCATATTTTCCACCTTTCATGAAATGAAATTAAATAATGGAAAAACTCATGGTAACAGAGCCCAAGCTAAAGCCTGTGAAAATCATTGGTGCTCTAATTATTGATACATGCCACCTTCCTTGTTCTACATAATGAATCATTAATTTCATAGAAATACAAATTAAGCCAAAATAATCAATATATGTTAAAAAGTGAGTCATGTTCCATCCTTAATAGCAATTTGAGAAACGGAAATTTTAGAAATAATCTACATAAAATACATTGCTACATTTCTGGTAATTTTTGATTTATAAAATAATTTTTTTCTGATTTCAAGAGTTACAGCACTACATGTTTGAAGACAAAATTTTCACATCCAAATGAAGATGTAAAAAATTTAAAAGTAAGAAACATTCTATCCTTATAAAAACTTCCATTAATGATAATACTTTACAGTTTTGGTAATTGATTACTTCACTGCTCATTTGCATATTAGTTGATTTGGCCTAATAGTTTCATAAATTCCTATTCATGCCACATACTATGGAATGGAAAAATTATAAAATCAATAATGCATTTTACAGGGGAAAGATTTTAAAAATGCACATAAGCAAAATTGTTCAGAGTTGTCAAAACAAATTAGGAGGAATGGTTTCATTTTGATTATAATTAGAGGCAAGGCATGAGACTGGGGAGGGAATTAGTTTCCTCTCTTTTATTGCTTAAACTGTAAAACTATGAGGCATTAAATGTCTTCTGGGAGTTCACCCAATTTTTGGAAAAATAAGTCTTGATACCTTGAGATTTGATGCATTGCTTTCCAGAATGCAAGACAGAGACAGTGTGATAAATAATTGCTGGAAACAGGAAAAAAGAGAAATGAAGGGGAAAAAATAAAATAAAATAAATTAAAATGACAGGACAATATACAAGTGCCATACACATTAATAAGACTCATTTTGAAAGGTAATATTTAAGTAAGCATGAAAATTGAGCCACTAGAGAATTGAGATTAAAATTAAAGCACACTCTTGTTCAATAATTATTTGAGTAGAAGCTAAACACATTCATTAGCAAATGCAAATGAATTTTTTAACTAGACATCAACAAATGAAGCCCAGTAGCAGAAGTCAAGCTGCTTGGTCTTGATAGATTTTCATTATAGAGCCCCAGCATCTCAGTGAGAATTCTCATCTCAGTGAGAATTCACAATACTCATTCACAAAGGAATGGGAGCATAAATTTTAAGTACATTTCTCATTACTCCAACCAAATATTTTGAAACTGTATTATATTTTTTCTCTTATTTATCAAAATGTATCATGTGTTTACCAATTATCCAATGATTTTAATCAATGAAGATTAAAATTGTAGTCTAAATATCTCATGTTATCTGTTGTGACATATCAATGTCTAATACATATACAATAAAAACCTTTATGGAAAATTTAACCCTGAAAATTAGTGAAAAGTTTAGTTCAAAAAAAAGTAAGATATCTTTGTAACCCACAGAATTTACATCCCACAAGGGAAAGGGAAAAGTAGACATATAAAATTAATCCTCAGTATCACATGCTTGACATTTTTTTCCATTCAAATCTCACCATAACTATGAAAGTTAGTAATATATTTTATAGTTGAATAAATAATGGTGTTTGAGATTAAGTAACTTGTTCTAGTTTATACAACTACTAAACAGCACTGCTGAGATTTAAAGGAGTATATGACTAACAATCTCGTATTACTTATCCTAAAACAATCAGACTGACAGAGAAAGAAAAAAGTTTGCTTTTTGATCCACATGCTAAATTATAGTCTTGTTTATGTAACTTCAAACATGACTTCACTCCTTGAATATCTCACCCTCAGGAAGTAGCAAACTAAATTATCTCTATCCACACATCAAAAACTGTTGCTTCTCCCAAATTTTCTACCTCAAAATGTGGTACCACAATGCTTTCAACTGGTTAAATCTACAACTTCATCTTTAATTCCTTATCTTACTGACTCTTGACAGGAAAACCACATTTGTTATCTGCCTCCAAAAAACTTTGAATGTTTCAATTTCCTTCTACTTTCCATTTCTGCAGTCCAATAAAAAGTGAAATTATTTATAACTACAAGTTCCAAAGTTCAATGAAATAGCAAACCTGGACAAGTTAGTCATCGATTTTTTTTTAATTCATTTTATTGAGATATATTCACATACCATGCAGTCATACAAAACAAATCGTACATTTGATTGTTCACAGTACCATTGCATAGTTGGGCATTCATCACCAAAATCAATCCCTGACACCTTCATTACCACACACACACAAATAACAATAATTAAAGTGAAAAAGAGCAATTAAAGTAAAAAAGAACATTGGGTGACTTTGTTTTTTTTCCTTCCCCCATTTTTCTACTCATCCATCCATAAACTAGAAAAAGGGGAGTGTGGTCCATATGGTTTTCCCAGTCACATTGTCACCCCTCATAAGCTGCATTTTTATACAATCATCTTCAAGATTCATGGGTTCTGAGTTGTAGTTTGATAGTTTCAGGTATTTACTGCTAGCTACTCCAATTCACTAAAACCTAAAAAGGGTTGTCTATATTGTGCGTAAGAGTGCCCACCAGAGTGACCCCTCAGCTCCTTTTGTGATCTCTCTGCCACTGAAGCTTATTTCATTTCCTTTCACATCCCCCTTTTGGTCAAGAAGATGTTCACCATCCCACGATGCTGGGTCTACATTCCTTCCTAGGAGTCAAATTCCACGTTGCCAGGGAGATTCACTCCCCTGGGTGTCTGATCCCACGTAGGGGGGAGGGCAGTGGTTTCACCTGCCAAGTTGGCTTAGCTAGAGAGAGAGGGCCACATCTGAGCAACAAAGAGGTATTCAGGAGGAGGTTCTTAGGCACAATTCTAGGGAGGGCTAGCCTCTTCTTTTCAGCAACAGTCTTCCCAAGGGCAAGTCCTGTGGTAAAGGGCTCAACCCATCAAACCACCAGTCCCCTATGTCTGTGAGCACAAGCACCATTGAGGTAGGGAAGCCCAATACCCCTGCATTCTCTACCAGCTCCTCAAGGGGGCTCTGCATATTTTTTTCATTGTTTTTTTTTAATTAACTCTTTTTTTTAATCAACTATATAAAAAAAAAATTTTAAACATACAAATAAACATTTCAAACAAACCATAACAAGGGAGTAAGAAAAAGACAACTAACCTAAGATAACTACTCTACTTCCAACATGTTCTTACTCTACCCCAAGAAAATAACCTAATATAGCAACATTTCTGTGAACTTGTTCCTACTATACCAATCAGAAATTAAGAGACCATAGTCTTTCCTGGGCTTTCCCAGAATGTTAAATTTACCCATGATAGCTTATCTGTTCTTGTTGGGTTATCATTCCTCCTTCCTTAATTGCTCTCTGTCACTAGTTCTCCTACATTCTACATTATAAACCATTTATTTTACATTTTTCAATGTTCGCATTAGTGGTAGCATATAATATTTCTCTTTTTGTTCCTGGATTGTTTCGCTCAGCATTATGTCTTCAAGGTTCATCCACGTTGTCATATGTTTCATGACATTGTTCCTTCTTACAGCCATGTAGTATTCCATCATGTGTATATACCAAATTTTCTTTATTCACTCATCTGTTGAAGGACATTTGGGTTGTTTCCATCTCTTGGCAATTGTGAATAATGCTGCTGTGAGCATTGGCATGCAGATATCTCTTCATGTCACTGCTTTCAGATCTTCTGGGTATATACCGAGAAGTGCAATTGCTGGATTGAATGGTAACTCTATATCTAGTTTTCTAAGGAACTGCCAGACTGAACCATTATACAGTCCCACCAGCAATGAATAAGAGTTCCAATTTCTCCACATCCTCTCCAGCATTTGTAGTTTCTTGTTTGCTTTTAATGGCAGTCATTCTAATTGGTGTGAGATGGTATCTCATTGTGCTCTTAATTTGCATCTCTCTAATAGCTAGTGAAGCTGAACATTTTTTCATGTGTTTCTTGGCCATTTGTATTTCCTCTTCAGAGAACTGTCTTTTCATATCTTTTCCCCATTTTATAATTGGGCTGTCTGTACTCTTGTCATTGAATTGTAGGATTTCTTTATATATGTAAGATATCAGTCTTTTGCCAGATACATGGTCTCCAAAAATTTTTCCCATTGAGTTGGCTGCCTCTTCACCTTTTTGACAAATTCCTTTGAGGTACAGAAACTTCTAAGCTTGAGAAGTTCCCATTTATCTATTTTTTCTTTTGTTGCTGGTGCTTTGGGTGTAAAGTCTAGGAAGTGGCTGCCTAATACAAGGTCTTGAAGATGTTTCCCTACATTATCTTCTAGGAGTTTTATGGCACTGTCTTTTATATTGAGATCTTTGATCCATTTTGAGTTAATTTTTGTGTAGGGTGTGAGGTAGGAGTCCTCTTTCATTCTTTTGGATATGGATATCCAACTCTCCCAGCCATTTGTGAATAGACTGTTATGTCCCAGTTCAGTGGCTTTGGGGCCTTATCAAAGATCAATTGGCCATAGATCTGGGGGTCTATCTCCAATTCTTAATTCAATTCCATTGATCAATATGTCTATCTTTGTGCCAGTATCATGCTGTTTTGGCAATTGTGGCTTTATAATAAGCTTCAAAGTTAGGGAGTTTTAAGTCCTCCCACTTTGTTTTTCTTTTTTAGACTGTCTTTAGCAATTCAAGGCATCTTCCCTTTCCAAATAGATTTGATTACTAGATTTTCCAAGTCTGCAAAGTAGGTTGTTGGAATTTCGATTGGGATTGCATTGAATCTGCAGATGAGTTTGGGTAGAATTGACATCTTAATGACAATTAGCATTCGTATCCATGAACATGGAATATTTTTCCGTCTTTTAAGGTCCCCTTCTATTTCTTTTAGTAGAGGTATGTAGTTTTCTTTGTAAAGGTTTTTTATATCTTTGGTTAAGTTTATTCCTAGGAACTTGATTTTTTTTAGTTGCTATTGAAAACAGTATCTTTTCTTGAGTATCTCTTCAGTTTGTTCATTTTTAGCATATAGAAACATCACTGATGTACGTGCATTAATCTTGTATCCTCCTACTTTGCTAAATTTGTTTATTAGTTCTAGTAGCTGCATCACTGAGTTCTCAGGGTTTTCCAGATATATGATCATATCATCTGCAAACAATGACAGTTTTACTTCTTCCTTTCCAATTTGGATGCCTTCTATTTCTTTGTCTTGCTGGATTGCCCTGGCTAGCACTTCCAGCATAATGTTGAATAACAGTGGTGACAGCGGGCATCCTTGTCTTGTTTCTCGTCTTAGAGGGGAGGCTTTCAGTCTCTCACCATTGAGTACTATGCTTGCTGTGGGTTTTTCATATATGCTCTTTATCATATTGAGGAAGTTTCCTTCAATTCCTACCTTTTGAAGTGTTTTTATCAAAAAGGGATGTTGGATTTTGTTGAATGCTTTTTCAGCATCTATTGAGATGATCATTTGATTTTTCCCTTTGATTTGTAAAGTGTTGTAATACACTGATCGATTTTCTTATGTTGAACCATCCTTGTATGCCTGGAATGAACCCCACTTGGTCATGGTGTATGATTTTTTTAATGTGTCTTTGGATTCAATTTGCAAGTATTTTTTTTTTGAGAACTTTTGCATCTATATTTGTTAGGGAGATTGGCCTGTAGTTTTCCTTTTTTATAGCATCTTTGCCTGGTTTTGGTATTAGATTGATGTTAGCTTCATAAAATGAGTTAGGTAGTGTTCCATTTTCTTCAATGTTTTGTACGAGTTTAA
Organism: Choloepus didactylus; assembly: GCF_015220235.1. Taxonomy (NCBI): domain Eukaryota; kingdom Metazoa; phylum Chordata; class Mammalia; order Pilosa; family Megalonychidae; genus Choloepus; species Choloepus didactylus. The sequence goes on along the minus strand of NC_051309.1, from coordinate 136,905,935 downwards.
GTAAGATCAGTGTCAGTTCTTTTTGGAAAGTTTGGTAAAATTCCCCTGTGAAGCCATCTGACCCTGGGCATTTATTTGTGGGAAGCTTTTTGATGACTGATTGGATCTTTCTGCTTGTGATTGGTTGATTGAGGTCTTCTGCCTATTCTCTGGTCAGTCTAGGTTGTTCATATGTTTCCAGGAAATTGTCCATTTCCTCTACATTATCCAGTTTGTTGGCATACAGTTGTTCATAGTATCCTCTTATGATTTTTTTTTAATTTCTTCAGGATCCACAGTAATGTCACCTTTCTCATTCATTATTTTGTTTATATGGGTCTTCTCTCTTTTTGATTTTGTCAGTCTAGCTAGGGCCTTGTCAATCTTGTTGATCTTCTCAAAGAACCAACTTTTGGTGTTATTTATCCTCTTTGTTTTTTTGTTCTCTGTGTCATTTATTTCTGCTTTAATCCTTGTTATTTCTTTTCTTCTACTTGATTTAGGATTGGTTTGCTGTTCATTTTCTAACTTCTTCAGTTGATCCATTAGTTCTTGAATTTGGGCTCCTTCCCCCTTTTTAATATATGTGTTTAGTGCTATAAATTTCCCCCTCAGTACCACTTTTGCTGCATCCCTTATGTTTTGGTATGTTGTGTTCTCCTTTTCATTCGTCTCTATATTTAGCAATTTCTCTTGCTATTTCTTCTTTAACCCACTGATTGTTTAGGAGTGTGTTGTTTAACCTCCAGGTATTTGTGAATTTTCTAAGTCTCTGATGGCTATTGACTTCTAATGGTGTTCCATGTGGTCAGAGAATGTGGTTTGAATAATTTCAATTTTTTAAAATTTATTGAGGCTTGTTTTATGTCCCATCATATGATCTATTCTGGAGAAAGTTCTGTGAGCACTAGAGAAGAATGTGTATCCTGGTGATTTGGGATGTAATGTTCTATATATGTTTGTTAAATCCAATTCATTTATCAGATTGTTTAGGTTTTCAATTTCCTTACTGGTCTTCTGTCTGGTTGATCTATCTATAGGAGAGACTGATGTGTTAAAGTCTCTGACAATTATTGTGGAAACATCAGTTGCTTCCTTTACTTTTGCCAGTGTTTCTCACATGTATTTTGTGGCCCCATGATTGGGTGCATAAACAGTTATGATTGTTATTTCTTCTTGTTGAATTGCCCCTTTTATTAGTATGTAGTGGCCTTCTTTGTCTCTCCTATCATCCTTGCATTTAAAGTCTATTTTATCTGAGATTAATATTGCTACTCCTGCTTTCTTTTGGCTGTAGCTTGCATGAAATATTTTTTTCCATCTTTTCATTTTCAATTTCTTTGTGTCCCTGTGTCTAAGATGAGTCTCTTGTATGCAACGTATTGATGGTTCATTTTTTTTTATCTATTCTGTGTTTCTATATCTTTTAATTGTGGATTTTAATCCATTTACATTCAACATTACTACTGTGAAGGCATTTCATGAATCAGCCATCTTATCCTTTGGTTTATGTTTTTCATACGTATTTTTTCCCTCTCTCTATTAATGTCCTTCAACATGCCCATACTGAATCTCTTTAGTACTGAACCTTTCTCCATGTCTCTCTCTCCTTTCTTTGTTTGTTGGTAGGGCTCCCTTTAGTATGTCAAGTAGGGCAGGTCTCTTGTTAGCAAATTTTCTCAGCATTTGTTTGTCTTGAAAAATTTAAGCTCTCCCTCAAATTTGAAGGAGAGCTTTGCTGGATAAAGAATTCTTGGTTGGAAATTTTTCTCACTCAGAATTTTAAATATGTCATGCCACTGCCTTCTCACCTCCCTTATGCTGTTTCCTTTGTATGTGGTGAATTGCTTTTCTCTTGCCACTTTCAAAACTTGCTCCTTCTCTTCTGTATTTGACAGTGTGATCAGAATATGTCTCAGAGTGGGTTTATTTGGATTTATTCTATTTGGAGTTCACTGGGCTTTTATCATTTGTGTATTTATGGTGTTTAGAAGATTTGGGAAGTTTTCTCCAACAATTTCTTTGAATACTCTTCCTAGACCTTTACCCTTCTCTTCCCCTTCTGCAACACCAATTAGTCTTATATTTGAACATTTTATATTATCTATCATATCTCTGAGGTCAATTTCATTTTTTTTAAATTTTTTCCCCATTCTTTCTTTTGTTCTTTTATTTTCCATTCTGTCATCTTCCAGGTCACTGATTTGTTGTTCAACTTCCTCTAGTCTTGTACTATGAGTATCCAAAATCTTTTTAATTTGGTCAACAGTTTCTTTAATTTCCTTAAGATTGTCTTTTTCTTATTTAGTCTTGCAATTTCTTCTTTATGCTCTTCTAGGGTCTTCTCCATGTCCTTTATATCCTGTGCCATGCTCTTCTTCATGTCCTTTATATCCTGTGCCATGATTTCATTGTTCATCTTTAATTCTTTGATTAATTGCTCCAAGTACTGTGTCTCCTCTGATCTTTTGATTTGGGTGCTTGGGCTTGGGTTATCCATACCATCTGGTTTTTTCATATGTTTTAAAATTTTCTGTTGTTTTTGCCCTCTTGTCATTTGCTTAACTTGATAGGGTTCTTTTAGGATTTGTAGACCAATTAAAACACTTATCTCTAATTTGTCAGAGCTATACCTTCATTGAGTACACTTTCTCTAACTAACCAGCAGTTGGCTTCCACAAGCCTGCTATTCCTCTCAAGCCAGTTCTCCCCAACTTTGTCTTTGTTGTGAGTGGGGGTTTGAGACTTGTGGGGTCCAATTGCTGTACCAAGCTTGTGTATGTAGTTGGTGTTATCTGCCCTGTAAATGGGGCATGTATCTGGGTGGTCAGGGAGGGGGGCAGCTTTAACAATCAAATCTCTCTGGTGTTCCTGGAGATTTAAAGCTGCTGCAATAGTCTAATCCTTCAGTTCAGTCTCACCACAGTTTGTCTCTGCCACTGATCCACAAGTCCTTAGTATTGATGTGTGGCCCCTGAGACTTGTGAGTGCTTCCCTCTTCCAGGCCTTGCACCCCCAGGTCCTCTGTTGATGGATGACTGTGTTATGTCACAGGTGAGTGCCATCCCCCCAGGGTGGTTCTGGGCTGCAGGGCTGTGTAGAGATGCTCCCAGTCTGCTGAAAGGATGGTTGAATGGGGCATGTTAATTTCCCCTTATTCACACAGCTCCACCTTTCCAGCTCCGGGACAGTTAGCTGCGGGTGCGCAAAAGGCTATTGTCCATACCCGATACTGTGCTTTGTGAGTGTGTTGTTGGAAACACTTCCCATTACACTGTGTTGTCTGGAGCAGCTCTGGGCTGTGGAGCTGGCACCTGGCAGGAGTGTTCCCTGCCCACCAGGAAGATGGCTGTGAGGGGACACCCCCCCTTTTCTTGGGAAGTTGTGGTGTTTAGTGAAGTTTCTCAGCCCCTGGACTTATTGCCCTGTGTCTCAGAGCTCTCTTAGTTCTGCTCTTGTCTTGACTTGCCCAAATTGCAAGTCTTTGAGGCTTTCTGTATTGGGCTTCTTAGAGTAATTGTTTTAGAAAAAGAGAAAAAGATTTTTTTTTTTTTTTTAAAAAGGAAGGCCTCTCCTTGCAGTTCTAATGGGCTATTGAAATGCTAAGAGACAAGGAGATTATGGCCATTAAGGAATGCTCCAGGGAGCAGAGAAACCAGTTTTTCAGACAAAGAAACTTCTGGATTTGCATATGAGCCTTACTCAGCCTGAGCTCTGCCCTTCCCCATGCTATGTTCACCAGAACTCCAAAAAGTCTCTGCTTTTATTTTTGGGTTTTCTTTGCTGTTTTTGCTATCCCTATCTCCTCTCCATCAGATTGGCTGCTCCTGGATTCTCCAGTGTCTGGTTTCAGTCTATCTATGCTTGGAGTTTGGATCAGTAGAATGAGTTTCCAATAAGGGCTGCAACTGCAGTTCTCCCTCCTCCTTCCCAGCACTGATGGCCCCTCCTCTCATGGGACTGAGCCTGGCTGGGAGGGGCATGGGTCCCCTGGCTGGGAAAACTCACAGATTTCACTGATCTCAGCTGTTCCACATGTTCATGAGTGTTGTATGAAGTATGCCTACAGTCAAATTGCTCTGCAGTGTCCAGTCCACGCAATTCCTGGCTTTCTACCTACTGCCCTGGAGGAGTAACTAAAACATGCACCTCACCAGTCTGCCATCTTGCCCTGCCCCCAGTCATTGATTTAAAATATTAAAATAATTCTTAATTTTTTATTCTTAATTCGTTACTAAAACATTTCTAGAAACAAGTGTAAGTTTTAATTAAGAATTAAGAAGCCTTTAAATTGAATAATTAAATTTAAAACTTCTGATAATTGTAGACTATCTTTTATAAATAAATTAAAAGACAAGGGCTTTGGTTAGAATATAATTAAGAAATGTAATATTTATTTCAATTTGAAAATCTTTATTTTTAAAATTATAATATAGTAAAATTGACTTTTAAATTTCTTTTGGTGAACAATTGCATGATCTTTAATGTATTTATATACTTGTTTAACCACCATCACACTCAGGATACAGTACAGTTCCTTCACCCCATAAAACTTAGTCACATCTGCACCTATATGTAACCTCTGAAAACTAATTAGTTGTTCACTATACTTTTGTTTTTTTTTTTTGCAAATCTCACATAAATGGAGTCATAAAGAATTAAATCTTTTGGGAATGGTTTCTTTCACATGGTGTAATGCCCTTGATAACCACCTAAATTGTTGTATTCCATTGTATGGACATTTCAGAGTTTCTATATCCAGATATTCACCCATTGAAAAACACTGGGATTGTTCCAGTTTGGAGCAATTATGAATAGAGCTGCTATAAATACTCCTGGACAGGTCCTTGTGTGTACCCAGAAGTGGGATTGTTGGTACATATGCCAAGTATATGTTTAACTTTGTATAAGAAATGGAAAAAACTTTGTCCAAAATGGTGTACCATTTTTTAATTCCCACCAGCAATGTTTGAAAGTTCTAGTTGTTCTGCATTCTAACCAGTTCTTTTTATTATCATTCTGGATATTGCAAGTTTTCTGTTATCATTTCTCTCTGTATGAAAACCTTCCTCTAACAGTTCTTTTAAAGCAGGTCTAATGGCAATAGTTTTTCTTAACTTTTTTTATCTGAAGCTATCTTAATTTCACCTCACTGCTGATGGATATTTTTTCTGGATATAGAATTCTAGTTCTGGCTTAGAACTCAAAAAATGTATTATTAGGTTTGAAGACTCCCAAAAGAAAGACAGAGTTATAAGTATGAAATAATAGACAGTTATGCAGTTATTATTGAAATTGAAATTAAAAAAAAAATTAACCACAAAGGAAGTGAGAATAAAAATAATAGAATGGGGACAGTTTGTGCCATACATAACTTTCAACAGTCAATAAAAGTTACATTCAATAAAATAGAGACCAAGACAATTAAAAGAGACCCAGAGGTTATGTGGCTATATCAGACACTGAGTTAAGTATAACTAATATATTCAAGAAAATATATGGCAAATGAAATCGAAAAAGAATAATGCACAGAAATTCTAGGACTAAATATACAGTAATGGAAATTAAACATTAAATAGATGGATTAAAGCAGATTTGACCCAGAACATAAGATTACTTATACTAAAACAAGAAGATACATTAAGAAGGAAAAAATTTAATTGTTATAAGAGACACATTGGTCACAATGAAAAGTGTTGAAGGTATATGGTTGGATTCCCAGAAACTTAGCCAAACTAGAAGCTTAGGTAACCAAATATTTTATAATGAGCCCACAGGCAAACCTCTGCAAACCTTGCCTTAGAAGGAGACTGTATCTTTATTATACTGGACAGTAAAAAATTCTGGCCTTTGTCCCTAGGAAGAGAGTATCTCTACCTTCTAAGTATGTTCACTATACAATCATTTGTGACAATAAAGTCAATAACAAAGACTTCAGTGCTGCTGTTTGCAAGATGTAGAGAAATGTGGGAAACCCAAGGAGAATAGGATCCCAACAAAACCATGGTTCCATATGTATGATGGAAATCCAATCCATAATAATTGTTCCTAAAAGAGAGCTGACACCTGATGGCTTCCCTAGTGAATTATACCAGCATTTAGTAATCCTTTGCCAACTACCAGAGAAAATAGAAAATGATGGAATATTTCACAACTTATTTTGAGACCAACATATCTCTCATACCACATCTCAAATGAGCATTGCAAGAAACAATGATTACAGAATGATGTTTTGATTAACTTAGGTGAAAAAAAATCCCTAAACAAAATAATAACATATAATATCCAGCAATGTACTAAAAGGATTTTATATCAGTAGAAAGTCGAGTTTCTCTATAAAAGAAGTTTGTCGTGATATTCAAAAACCAATGTCAAACACCACATCTATGGCTTTTGATGAAAGAACAAAATACATATGACTTTCTTAATAAATTCAGAAAATATTTTTATAAATTTCAATAACCTTTCATGAAAACACTTTTCAAACTAACAATAGTAAAAAACGTCCCTTTTCAAATTAAGACTTGCTGTTTTAAAAAAGCCAAATATATAGCATTGTACTTAACATTGAAATATTAAAAGAAACTTGCACCACTTGTAAAAAGAAACTGTCGCCATTTGTATTCACCCTCATCATGCTGGAAATTCTAGATAGTAAAATAAGGCAAGAAATAGGGGGAAAATATATAAAGATCAAAAAGAAAAAACATATTGCCCTTTGAAATTAAACAATTGTGTACATAGAAAATCCTAAAACATCTCTAGATAAACTATTAGAATTAATAAGTAAGTTAAGAAATTTTGCCAGATAAAAGAAAATGTCAAAAAAGTAACTACTTTTAAATACAAGATAAAATTTAAAAACAATTGACAATTGCTTCAAAAATATGAGCAAGATTTCTAAACTAAAATATTTTAAATTGCTAAGAGAAATTAAAGAAGACCTAAAAAATGGAATGGGATATCATATTCACAGATTATGTGAATTAATTTGGTTAAAATATCAATTTTAAACATTTTGATCTTTAAATCAATGCAATCTCACTCAAATTTCTAGAAAGATATGTACATATCTGTGTGTGTGCACTGACATATTAATTCCAAAATTCTTATGGTATGAAAAGACTAAGAAAAATTAAGATAATCCTAAAGAAAACCAATTTGGGTGACAAACCACAAGATATCATGACTTATAAAGTCATAATAAGTAAGACAGTATTACACTGGTGAAAGAAAATAGACAAAACAACTTCAATTGGCTTCTGAAAGACAAAACAATAACTTTTATAAAAAATAATATAGAGACTATCATCATGATCATGGGGTAGGCAAATACTTATTAGATGGGACACACACATCAGCATAAGAATATGTTTCAATTTTCTAAAGCTGCTAAAATGCAGTATACCAGAAATGATTTGCTTTTACAATGGGGTATTAGTTCACAAACTTAAAGTTGTAAGGCCATGAAAATGTTCTAATTAAGGCAACAGCAGGAATAAAGGCTGATGGCATCTGTGGTTCCTCTGTCACATGGGAAGGCACATGGTCAGAGTCTGCTGGTCCTCTCCAGGGTTTAGCTTCTGGTTTCTGTGGCTTTCTCCAAAATGTCTCTGGGCTTCTCTCTTAGCCGCTCTGTGGGTCCTTCCTGCTTCTCCTGGGTGTTTTCTTTCTAAGCATCTCTGAGCTCTCTTTGAAATATCTCTGACCTTTATCCTCTCATAAAGGGCTCCAGCAAGGGGATTAAGACCCACCTTGAATGGGCAAGGTCACATCTCCATGTAAACAACCTAATCAAAAGGTTCCACCCACAATATGTCTTGCCCCTGCAAGATTGGATTAAAAGAACATAGGCTTTTCTGGGGTACATAATAGATTCAAAACAGCACATAATACAATATTGATAAATTAGGCTTCACTAAAATTAATAATCTGTGTTCATCAACACATCATTAAAAAAGTGAAAAGTTAGGCCACAGAATGGGAGAAAAGTTGCAAATATATGTCTGATGCAGGACTTGTATCCATAATATATAAACAACTGCTACAAACCAATAGGAAAAAGAAAAGCAGCCTAATTGCAAATTGGAATGACTTGAACTGATACATACAAAGAATGTACAAATGTCCAGGAAGCAAATAAAAAGGTGATGATCTCCATTAGGCTTCAAGAAAATGCAAAATAAAACTACGATGTAATATCACTGTATACTCTCCAGAATGGCAACATTTTAAAAAATACCATAGTAGTATAGATGTCAACGAAGAACAGCTCTATCTTTCTTAGAGTCTCGTGGGAATGTAAAATGACACAATCTCTTGGGCTCACTATTTGACAGTGTCTTACTAAAATTGAATATTTATACAGCAACAACTAAGATATTTCCTCAAAAGAAATGCATTTATATGTGCACCAATAGATATGTATATGAATATTCATAGCAATGTTATTTGTAATATTCAAATACTGGAAAGATCCAAATGTCCATCAATAGTAAAAGGGACAAATAAATTGCAATATATTCATGCAATGGAAAGTTGAACAGCAATGTAGAAAAAAACATGAGCAAGGCACTACAAGCAACTGCATGGAAAGAATTTGGTTTCATTTCAAATACGTATTCTAACTTTGTTTAGAAAAAGAAAATAGGGAACGATTTGACATTTATTTTACATTGAGCATGTTAAAGATAATTAGCCAATATTGTTTTCTATTTTAATTGACAACTCAAATGAAAAAGAACACTGGATGTAGGTGGAGTAGAAAATAAAATGACAAGGAAATCAATTTGTTAAGATTCTGTGTTAGCTTTCCCAAAGTAAATCTATGAGGTGAGGTATACACTCTAATCCACATTCTTTTAGGGTTTCATTTAAAATGATTATACTTAATTTGGGAACTTATTGGAAAATATAATTGTAGTGGGCTCTTAGATGATTAAATTTAGCAAGTGTCAAATGAAAAACTAGCCATAATATTGAAAATGCAAATTTATATATACATTTAGATGTTGATATCAATATAGATAGATGTGTAATATATTATATATGTATTATCTATGTATATGTACTTGTGTATGAATCTTGTTGCTTGCATATGAGATGTTAAAATCATTATTTTGTTTAAAGGACTTCACATATTTGATGACATAAATAGAACCCTTTTTGAAAGAAATAACATTTGAGCATATTTTCTAAGATAATTTTTGTTAGGTGGAATTATTCCACCTTATTTATTCTTGAGGTGAGGATTCTTATGTCACCTTTCATCAGCAAAATCAGGATGGACCTTTATTGTGTTGGTCATAAATACCTGATACTAATAATTGCTAATATTTATTGAGATCTTACTATTCATTTTTTCCTTTTCTTCTGACCATAGCTTCATGAGCTCACGCCTGAACTATTGTGTTAACCCCTCCTTAAATGTGAGATCATAGGAAAGCCCAACTCATTGCTAATTCTTTTCTTCAATGACTATTGAATGTTGACTCTGCATCATGCATAATTGTTCTAGTCTCTGGGGATTTATCAATGAACAAAACAAATGAAAATCCCAGCCTCTCTGTATTTACTTTCTTATTGGGGTGGGACTGATAAAGAAGGTGATGAGTGTCATGGGTGGGGGGTAGGAGGATAGGACTGAGAATGAAAGAGATTAACTTACAAGCTTATCTATTAAAAAGAAAAATTCTATAAGCTCTCCCCCATCTTTACTCATAAATCAATATTCTTCCAAAAGAAATTCAAAGAATTAAAAAAAAAAAAAAAACCAAGAACACAGCTTTTCTAGAAGACATGTGACTTCAAGAAATCTGGATAATCATAATTCATTGAGTTTAGTGTGGAAGCCTTAAAAAGACTCTGAGAATACAAACTAATGTAAGACTCACTTTTCTTGCCCTTAAGAAGCTACTGTCTATGATGTATGGCATCATTTAAAAATCTCCCAGAAGTTCTGCCTTTTGTTGCTTTGAACTATACAAACCAAGAAGTCACCACTGTCAGCACCAGGTGGGCTGCTAGTTCAAAACACATGCTTTATTTTGATAGCTTTAGAAGTTTGAGTAACATTTATTCTGACAAAAAAAGATTTTTTCCTTCTCTAAAATTGGAAGGTATCTCAATTGAAACTGACTTTGAGTAGCAATCGACTTTTAGCTTTAATGATAAAGGAGTTCTGCAAAACACATGAAAAAGACTAGCCATTTTTACTGAGGTAGTTGTGGCAAGAAATCAGAGGCCTTGAAAAACTTCAGTTTTGCAAGTTTTCTTGTTATAAAAGTAGATGTTGATGCCTGGTGCATAAAGACTTCTATCTAAAACAGATGTCTCTTTACTAAATCTTTGTATGAAAGCCTTGCCTATGAAGAGCTTGTTTTAAAACTTAGGAATAATTACTTTTATTTCAAATAATAGCCCAGAATGACTCAAAAAATTATTTTTTTCCAAAAAGGGGTTTTATAGGCCCATTAATCCATATGTAAAAAGCCTCATAAAAATCAGCTATGTGGAGTGACTTTAGTTTATCACCAAAAGAGATTTCCTATTTAGTCATTCTTGTCTTGTATTTTTTTAAATGGAACTTTATTGAGATATATTCACATATCAGATAATCATCCAAAGTGTACAATCTTTGGTTCACGGTATCATCATATACTTGTCCACTCATCACCGCAATCAATTTTTGAACATTTTCATTACTCCAAAAAAAAAAAACAATAAAAATTAAAATAAAGAGAACACCCAAAACATCCCATACGCTTTATCCCCCCCTATTATTTATTCATTATTGACCTTATTTTCTTACTCATCTGTACATACACTGAATAAAGGAAGTGCCAGTTGCAAGGTTTTCACAATCATATGGTAACACCTCAAGAGCTCTATAGTTATACAATCATCCCCATGAATCAACTTGCCTTGTATTTTTTTTTTTTTTGGCTTTTATAAAAGGTGGTTTATTTGGTTACACAGTTACAGTCTTTTTGTTTTTTTTATTAAATTCAGTTTTATTGAAATACATTCACACACCATACAATCATCCATGATATACAATCCACTGTCCACAGTATAACATAGTTATACGTTCATCACAACAATCTATCTCTGAACATTTTCCTTACATCAGAAAGAACCAGAACAAGAATAAAAAATAAAAGTGAAAAAAGAACACCCAAATCATCCCCCCATCCCACCCCATTTGTCCTTTAGTTTTTATCCCCATTCCTCCACTCATCCATACGCTAGATAAAAGGGGTGTGATCCACAAGTTCTTCACAATCACACTGTCACCCCTTGTAATCTACATTATTATATAATTGTCTTCAGGAGTCCAGACTGCTGGGTTGGAGTTTGGTAGTTTCAAGTATTTACTTCTAGCTATTCCAATACATTAAAACCTAAGAGGTGTTATCTATATAGTGCATAAGAATGTCCACCAGAGTGACTTCTCGACTCCATTTGGAATCTCTCAGCCACTGAAACTATTTCATCTCATTTTGCATCCCCTTTTTGGTCAAGAAGATACTCTCAGTCCCACGATGCCAGGTCCACATTCATCCCCAGGAGTCATACTCTGCGTTGCCAGGGAGATTTACACCCCTGGGAGTCGGGTCCCACGTAGGGGGGAGGGCAGCGAGTTCACCTGTCGAGATGGCTCAGTTAGAGAGAGAGAGGGCCACATCTGAGCAACAAAGAGGTACTCAGGGGGAGATTCTTAGGCATCATTACATACAAGTTTAGACTCTCCTTTGTGGTAATGAGCTTCATAAGGGCAAGTCCCATGCTCGAGGGCTCAGCACATCAAACCGCCAGTCCCAATGTTTGTGACAACATCAACACCAGTCCAGGTGAGGATGTCCAACACATCTGCACCTTCCCCCAGATCCTCGGGGCTGGGGAGGGGGAGGCTGTAAATATATTTTTTATTATCTGCCCAAATTACTCTAGGATGTGTCACTATTTCACTCCAGCCTGTACTAACCTACCGTATCTCACTTCCTATTCAAAGTTCCATGCAATTGTGGTGTTTGAACAAATCGACTGTAGAGTTGCACCGTTTAGAAAATTTAGATCCTGTACCAAATAGATATCTGTTCCCTTGGTCTCATATGAAAGTTGAAGTTTTAAAACACAATCAGTTTCAACCTTTACCCTTTGGCCTGGCTTGCCCTGGTCTTAACCAGACCTGCTTCATTCATATCACTAACTGAAGTCTGGAACCTGCCTTGTATTTTAATCATTATATATTACTATCTTTTTTTTTTTATTTCCTGCAGAAGTTTTAGCATTCATTGTAAGTTCTCTGTAAATTATAACTCTGAATACGTTTTTAATAGATTTTCAAGTTCTATGAGTAAAAAAATAAAAAAAAGAGACACTGAGGGGAAAACAGCTCACTAAAGTAGTATCAGGTATCTCTTTTCTTGCTTGCTGCTGTGCAAGAGCATTTGTTCTGGGGGCATTTCACTAAAGCTAAATCTTTTGAGAAATCAACCTCTCAACTTCAGCTAGCTGAACAGTAAATGCTTCCATGTGTGATAAAAGCAAAAACTTTCTTGATTTTTTCCCAGCTGATTAAGAAAATCAAGTCTTTCTCTTTATATGATTCAAGTGGAGAGACTGAAAGCATCTATAGATCTGTCAGAAAGACCATAGTGTGAAACATGAGAACTCAGAGATTAAATTACTTGACCCTCTTGGATCCAATTGATTCACAGAGTTGAGTCTCTTTTTCTCTCATTCTCCCACATTCTTCTCACGATGCTTGCTAGAGCATTGTTCAGAGAATCAAGATTTGACTATGTGGCTGTGTAATCTGAAAATAAGATGCTGAATATTTTCAGTGCTCATTAACTTGAAATTCTAATATGTAGAAAAGACCTCCTGACTATGTTTTATCCATTGACTTTGTATTTTTTCAAAGAACTTTATAATGGCATTGAACGATTAAGATTTTTACATGTATTAACTAGTAAACCAAAGCAAACTTCTGGTTCTATATGTAGAAAACTCAACTCATAGAGAAAGAAGAATAAAAAATAAGCAGTCTTTCCTTAGTGGCTCATAATATATTCCAAACCATGGTAACTGTTGAGCCAGTACAACTGCCAAAAGAGAATTCATAATGATTACAGCATTTAGTAGAGTCAGAGAGCCACTTCACAGCTAAAAGACACACACTAGCCTTTGTTCTGTGTCCTTCAAGCATAAATGTCACCTGCAGAGAGTCACCAGGGAAAGGCTGCAGTACTCAAGAATCTTTTTAGCAAACTGTGCTCATCATCTCCACTAATTTTCCTCAAAATTATTTTAAAATGTTCAATCAAAATTCCATTTTGCTATGGTAAAATCACTATAGTATAGTATGTTATAGTCAAAAATTAAAACTGAACATTTAATTTCATGGTTTTCTAACATAACATTGTACATGATATAAGAGTAAAGAAATGCACATCAAAAAATCTGGAAAAAAATATTTATTACACTAAAAAGAATATTCATATTACCTAAAAATGAAAAAAAAAAATTCTGAAAAATTGAAAAATAAAAAATGTTTTATATTACTATAAAAATAAACTCTCCAGATTTATACCCCTTATATCTCTCCCTTAAAATAATTTTACAAAGAACTTTCAAAAATGTCCACACTTAGCAAATTTGCTGACTTTACGTTATAGATTCAGACTTTGGAAATCCTGCCCCAGCACCCAAACAAATAACAATAATATTTAAAGCACAAAATCAGAGAAATTTAGAAATCTTTTCCATGTTCTAAGCAATCAGTTCCAGGGAGAATAAAATGGAAGGTAAATGCCTAGAGAAGTGAGAAGGATTGAAGGCGCAGTGCAGCTGGGTTCTGAGTGGAAGTACATGGAAGAGATTAGGCGTCAGTTATGCAGCAAAGTGGTCACTAAGTGTACTCTGCTCAAGAAGGGATCTGACAGGCTCAGAGTTTGAAACCAGAGAGTGAGAGGGGATCCATGTCATGTAGGAGAGCTGAAAAAAACCTGCTATCAAAAACCAATGGGGAATGTCAATCATATGAAGTTTTGGGCTTAGGAAACTCAGCCTCACCACAAAAACAAGTACCAAGACACTTGCTACTTTGTTTACTGGGATCTATAATATCGATAATAGAACAGCATGACAGGGGTCTACGCCACTTGTACAGACCTGGCTGTGGCTGAAGGGCTTTAACAGCCCAGGTGAATGCAAGCATTAGATACTTAGGAGTGAGGAGGGAAACAGAGACATAATGGGAGAAACAAGAGACAAAGACAAAGAGGGTGAGAGGAAAAGAATCTCTCTCTCTCTCTCACTCTCTCTCTCTCTCTCTCTCTTGCACACACACACAAAGAGCTTGCCAAGCAAAAGTTCAAAACAACTAATGCTAAGAAAGGCAGTGTGTGCAATATTTTAAAAACTCAGAACCTGAATTTACCCTATTATTAAATAATATAATCATAAGAAAAATATTTTGGAATGGGTGTGCTTAAGATTGTCAAGAGGATATAGGAAGGAATAAAAGTCATTAAAAGTAAAAGAAATAGCAAAACAAAAACAAGTAGAAATGAAGAATCATCAATATTTAGATTTCAAAAAATGTATTTAATCTATTTTTAAAAATAGTCCCTGAAATAAAAAATCCTATACATAGAATTAACTCTTTAATGAAATAGAGTTTCCACAGTGGGAGAAAAAGTAGTGAATTGAAAGATAATGAGGAATGAGCCTAGGAAAGATCCCACAGAGAAAAATAAGTAGCAAATATGGAAGAGCTGATAAAAATATAAATGATACTTTGGAATGATCAAAAATAAATATTGGGATGGCAAAAAAGTAATAATCCAGGAGATAATAGCTGAAAAATTTCAAAAACTGAGTCCTCAAAATGAAAATACATCATGATTACTGAGAAGGATAACCAAAAAAAAAAAAAAAAAGTTCTTTAGATCCATTATAGTGAAACTGCAGAGCAAAAATAAAACTCTTTAAAGTTGCCCGACAGATAAAATAGACTAACAACTGATTTCTACACAGTAACAATAAATACCAATAAATAATCTCAAAGTGCAAAGGAAAGATTTCAAACTAAATTCCTATAGCAGCTAAGCTATCATTTAAAATGAGACAAATTTTAAGACATAAGAAGCTGAAATAGTTTATTGCCCATAGATCCTATAATAAGAATTACTAAAGCATGTATTTCAATAATGAAAAAGAAAACTAACCTAGAGGAAATGAACAGGTTTTAAAAAAACAAAAGTGAGAACAAAAATTGATAAAAATATTGTTAAATTGTACTAGCTATTGATTTAAGCTGAATAAAGCAAAAGTTATTTTCATTTTTCTTTTCTTTTAAAAGATGAATTTGACCTATGGAAAACAACATCAATGATGATGGAAAAAGTGAGTGGATTTTCAATGTGTGCAGTTATCTCTTCCACATCATGACTTTCCCCATAGTGGTTTCAATATGTTGTGGGTCAGCATAAGAATTTAAACGGGAATCTTGGGGGAGTTTTGTAGAAGCTGCAGATGGCACATGAAAGCCAGCAGACAAGACACAAAGGCTAGAAATGTAGAGATATCTTAAAAAGTTTAGTAACTCAGAAATGCATAAAATGTATATTTTTTCCAAAGTTTTTTTTCCAAGGCATAAAGCACTTTTCACTCTCTTTACAAATTGGCCCTGTTTTAGTCAGTAGTCTCCTTAAGAGCTTAGCCCTCCTATCAATGAGAGCAGTCTATGGCAAATGGGAAGTGCAGGGTCCTCTGTCTCATCTGAGCCTGCATTTAGCCACAGCCTGGAAGCCTGTTTCTTCTCCTGGGCCTGGGCTCCCTAGAGGACCAGGGATTCCAATCTGTAGAAATTTGAGTTCACTGGAGTTTGAGTGAATGCCTCCTCTACACCCTTTGAGACAGACCTCGCCTCTTCCTCCTCGCTGTTCTTTTGAGCTACATAACACAGGTAGTCCTTTGCCCAGGGTGTTTTGACTTAATTGTTTCTCACACTGTCCCAGCTGTCTGCAAGTGACTTCTCTTCCCTCAAGGCAAATTCTGGGAGGGCCAAACATTTTTATGGGGATTTTCCAGATCACTGTAATCAAAGTTAAGGCAGGGGCTAAGTCAGCTCAAGGCTCAATGCAGGAATGTTCAGCTACCAAACTCTTGCACCTGGTTGTTGGATAGATTTGGTTTCTCATATGCTGGCCTTACTGATTGTTGGCTTGAGGCCACTCCCAGCTCCTTGCCATGTGGGCCTCTTCATAGGGCACCCACAACAAAAATGTTAACTTTATCAGAACAAGAAAACGGGGGATATATATATACACATATATATATATATATAGAGAGAGAGAGAGAGAGAGAGAACCAAGCAGACGGTTGTTACCATATTTTAGAAGTAACATCCCATCACCTTTGCCATATTCTGTTCATTAGAAGCAAGTCAATAGTTTTATGCCACACCAAGGGGAGCAGATTACACAGGAGTGTGAATACTAGGAGATGAAAAATATTGGGGGACATCTTAGAAACTTGCCTATCACAGTCTGATCTCTGGTCTCCAATTATTCATATCCCTCCCAAATGTAAAGCCATATCCCATTATAGCATCCTCTCGAGATCCTGAACCTCATCATCTAAATCATGTCTAGGTATGCATGAGGCTCTTTGAGCACAGTTCCATAAGTCCTGCTCCTCAAGTTCTGTGCTCCTTGATCTATGAAGCTAAGGAGAAAAGTTATCTGCCTCCAACACACACCCAACATGCAATGGTGAGATGGGCATAGGATAACGGCTATAGAAATTCTTACTCAAAAAGTGGGAAAATGGGTAGAATAAAGAAGTCACTGGTCCATAGTAATTGTGAAATTCAGCCAATCAAATTTTGGAAGTTTTTAAATTAGTTTTAAGGCCATAGTTCTTGGAATTACCCTCAGGGCTCTTGGTTCTGCTCTCTAAATCATCCTTCTTCTTTCATGAAAAGTAGCACTTTTTTTTGCAACTAAGTAGATTTCTAAGCCTTACTCCTGTCAGTAAAATTTTAGGGGTTCAACAACCTCTATTCATTTCTAGGGTCTTTGTCCCTCTCAGTACAAGCTAGTCATGTTTCTGCTGATATCATTTTCTTAAAAACTTTGTGGCCTGTGTGAATCTCACTGGAGTTCACTCTATTAGATAAAGCACACCTAGAAATATTTTTGAATAAGTCCTCATTCATCTTGGGCTTCCACTGAGCAGGCTGTATACAATGCCCATTAGCTTCCCTTGAGGTCCTATTTGTTTAAAAGACTGTGAGGCACACTCCTAATCTCTTTAAAAGGCCTCCTGTGTGTCTGAGTAATACTGTAATCCTTTGATCTCTCAGAGTACTTAATAAAAGATTGACAGTCACAACCATGGCTTTGTCTCTTGGCCATGCTCCTGACAGTTCTCAGAAGCCATTTCTTAATGTTAGCATCTTTTGCCTCCTAGAGAGGCTTAAATATTTTAAAACCATCAATTTGCCAAAGCAGGATAGCAAATTACCCCATAATTTAGTGGCTTAAAACTACAATTGGTGTTATCTCACAGAGAGGTCAGAAATCTGGGCATGGCTCAGCTTAGTCCTCCTGTTTCTAGGTCTTTCATAACCAAAGTGTAATCAAGGTGTCATGAGAGTCTGTTATCTTAACGCTCAACTGAGGGTGGATCCAGTTCCAAAAACACTCAGGTGTGTTTTTTTGTTTTTTGTTTTTGTTTTTTTTTTTTTTTTTTTTGCCAGATTTCAGTTCCTTGCAGGATTTAAGATGAGAGCCACAGTTGCTTACAAACTCTTGGTTGGAAGCCTCGCTCAGTTCCTTGCAATATAGCCTTCTACGTAGGGAAGCACACAAGACAACTGGCTTCATCAGAATGAGCAACTGAAACGGCAAGAAAGAGAATGGGAACAAGACACAGCACCCCATCACTTTTTTTTTTCCTTCTTATTTTTTTTTTAATTATTCATTTTATTGAGATATACTCACATACCACGCAGCCATACAAAACAAATTGTACATTTGATTATTCACAGTACCATTATGGAGTTGTGCATTCATTACCAAAATCAATCCCCGACACCCTCATTACCACACACACAAAAATAGCCAGAATAATAATTAAAGTGAAAAGGAGCAACTAAAGTAGAAAAGAACACTGGGCGCCCTTGTCTGTTTGTTTGTTTCCTTCCCCCACCTTTCCACTCATCCATCCACAAACTAGACAAAGGGGAGTGTGATCCGCATGGCCCCCCAATCCCACTGTCCCCCGTCATAAGCCACATTTTTATACATTTGTCTTCAAGATTCTTGGGTTCTGGGTTGTAGTTTGATTGTTTCAGGTATCCACCACCAGCTACCCCAATTCATTAGAACCTAAAAAGGGTTGTCTAAATTGTGCATAAGAGTGCCCACCAGAGTGACCTCTCGGCTCCTTTTGGAATCTCTCTGCCACTGAAGCTTATTTCATTTCCTTTCACATCCCCCTTTTGGTCAAGAAGATGTTCTCCATCCCACGATGCCAGGTCTACATTCCTCCCCGGGAGTCATATTCCACGTTGCCAGGGAGATTCACTCCCCTGGGTGTCTGATCCCACGTAGGGGGGAGGGCAGCGATTTCACCTTTCAAGTTGGCTTAGCTAGAGAGAGAGGGCCACATCTGAGCAATAAAGAGGCATTTGGGAGGAGGCTCTTAGGCACAATTACAGGGAGGCCTAGCCTCTTCTTTGCAGCAACAGTCTTCCCAAGGGCAAATTCCATGGTAGAGAGCTCAATCCATCAAACCACCAATCCCCTATGTCTGTGGGCATGTTAGCAGCCATTGAGGTAGGGCAGGCCAATACCCCTGCATTCTCCACCAGCTCCTCAAGAGGGCTCTGCATATTTTTTTCCTTGTTTTTTCTTTTAAAAAACTTTTTTTTTCTAAATCAACTGTATGAAAAATAAAAAAAATTGAAAAAAAAGTTAAAAAAAACATACAATAAAAGAACACTTCAGAGAGACCATAATGAAGGAGTAAGAAAAAGACAACTAACCTAAGATAACTACTTTACTTCCAACATTTTCTTACTCTATCCCAAGAAAGTAACCTAATATAGCAACATTTCTGTGAACTTGGTCCTACTATACCCATCAGAAATTAACAGACGATAGTTATTCCTGGGCATTCCCAGAACATTAAATTTACCCATGATAGCTTATCTGTTCTTCTTGGATTATTGTTCCCCCTTCCTTAATTGCTCTCTATCGCTAGTTCCCCTACATTCTACATTATAAACCATTTGTTTTACATTTTTCAAAGTTCACATTAGTGGTAGCATATAATATTTGTCTTTTTGTGCCTGGCTTATTTCGCTCAGCATTATGTCTTTAGGGTTCATCCATGTTGTCATATGTTTCACAACATCATTCCTTCTTACTGCCATGTAGTATTCCATTGTGTGTATATACCACATTTCATTTATCCACTCATCTGTTGAAGGACATTTGGGTTGTTTCCATCTCTTGGCAATTGTGAATAATGCTGCTATGAACATTGGCATGCAGATATCTGTTTGTGTCACTGCTCTCTGATCTTCCGGGTATATACCGAGAAATGCAATCGCTGGATTGAAGGGTATCTCTATATCTAGTTTTCCAAGGAACTGCCAGACTGACTTCCAGAGTGGCTGAACCATTATAGTCTCACCAACAATGAATAAGAGCTCCAATTTCTCCACATCCCCTCCAGCATTTTTAGTTTCCTGTTTGTTTAATGGCAGCCATTCTAATCAGTATGAGATGGTATCAACTTTTTCATGTGTTTCTTGGCCATTTGTATTTCCTCTTCAGAGAACTGTCTTTTCATATCTTTGCCCATTTTATAATTGGCCTGTCTGTACTATTGTCATTGAGTTGTAGGATTTCTTTATATATGCAAGATATCAGTCTTTTGTCAGATACATGGTTTCCAAAAATTTTTTCCCATTGAGTTGGCTGCCTCTTTACCTTTTTGAGAAATTCCTTTGAGGTACAGAAACTTCTAAGCTTGAGGAGTTCCCATTTATCTATTTTTTCTTTTGTTACCCCATCACTTTTATAGTGTTCTTGTATTAGAAACAAGTATCTAGATCCAACCCATGTTCAACAGAAGGAAGTTATACAGGAGCATGACTACCAGGAGTGGAGAGGGGGAGCGGGCCATTGGGAACCATTTTAGAATCAATATGCTATTGCCTTTGTCATTTGGGGGAGGTAAATAGAGATATTAAAAATTTTAGATTTAATTTAAAAACTTTGTAACTAAACATGTGTCTTTAAACTTTAAAGGTAGCAACTAAGAGATTTGAATTAAAATTGATATAGAAATTATAGAAATATAGGAAAATTAGGCATCCTACAAAAGAAATAGTGGAGAGTACATTAAAATAAATAAAAGTAGTAAGATCAAAGGAAACACCAGTAAAACAATAATAATAAAACTCAAAAATAAGTATCAGTAATTACAGTGCAAGTAAATTCATTGACTTTACTTTTTCAATAATACAAATTTCTAAGGTTTATTGTAATTTTCTCTGTGCCAGGCAGTGTTCTAAGCACTTTTTGTATCAAGTAGGTACTTATAAAATTATCATTTACATATGAAGTAATTGAAGCACAGAGACCCCATAGCTAGTAAATAGTAGTCGGGATTCAGATCCAGGGCTTTGCTCTCAGAGGCCACATTCTTATCCATTGTGCTGTCTTTTCATGAATGACTATCAGATTGGCTTAAAAGCATAACCTAGCTAAATACAACTTAAACGAGGCACACCAAAAAATAAACAAGAATAAAGCATGAAGATAAAGGGATGGGAAGAGGTAGAGCATGTAAATACTATCTAAAAGAAAGATGCTATATCCACATTAATATCAGACTTTTTTGTTATGTTAAGCAAACAGCTTTAATAGATATAATGAGTGTGTGGGAGCCCTGGACCAAGGGCCTTCCCCAAGTGCCTTGAAGATTACACACAGCAGCTTACATGACCTAGGTCAGCTAAGGACTGAGCTAGGTCAGTTAAGGTTTGAGCTACTCTTCTTGTAGGATCAGGCCTCCAGTGCTAAATGTAATCTATAGCTTACCTCACTCCTGAAGCTACCCTCCCTCCCTGAAACTCCCTGAGATGCTATTATCTACAAGATAACCTATAATCCTCCCCTCTTCCCTGTTGACTACAATCAATCCCTCCCTACATCACAAGACCCCTGCTCCCACACTTATGCTCTCATGCCCATTGGAATGTCTTTGTTCTAATCCTTATAAACCACTCCCTGGCACCCCCCGCTTTTGCAGAGTATCTTTATGCTGAGCTCTGAACTCTCCATGGTTCAGAACAGCTCCTGAATCCAGGGCAATGTGACTGACTTCCATTTCCTCCTTACTAAGTAAGCCCTGAATAAAAGCTCTTGTCTCAGAACTTGCCTGGTGTCTTCTTTAGTCCTTCAGCTGCAAAAGCCCCCTTGAGCCATGACAGAGAGGCATTACATATTGTAAAAACAACAATCTAATCAGAGTCATTAAGGAATATGAATGTGATTGTTCCTAATAGCCTTGAAATACGTTAAAAAAAAAAAAGAGGTAAAAGTTCATAAAAGTAATAGAATTGTAAGGATAAATTGCAAAGCTGCATACTAGAATTAGCAAACAAAAATAATTATGGATACAAACAATGCAAATAAAACAATTAAAAAATAAACACCAATGTGCAAATGTCCATTCATGTCTCTGCTCTCAGATCTTCCAAGCACATACCCCATAATGAGGTTGCAGGACCTTATGGACCCTACATACTTAGCTTATTGTGGAGCCACCACACTGTCCTCCAGAAAAGCTACACCATTCTGCCTCCTCATCAACAGTAAAGAGGTGCATCCCTCTCTCCATGTTTTCTCCAACACTTTTACTCCTATTTATATTTTTTCCTGCAATTTTTTAGTGTGATTGTGAAAACCTTGTGGATCGCACTCCCTTTATCCTTTGTATGGATGGATGAGTAAATAAACAGGGACAAAAACTAAATGAAAAATATGGTGGGATGGGGGGATGATTTGGGTGTTCTTTTTCATTTTTATTTTTTGTTCTTATTCTGATTCTTTCTGGTATAAGGAAAATGTTCAAAAATAGATTGGGTTGATGAAGGCACAACTATATGATGGTACTGTGAACAGCTGATTGTATACCATGGATGATTCTATGGTATGTGAATATATCTCAATAAAACTGAATTAAAAAAAATAAAGCTATTGTGTATTTATCTATTCTATTCATGCAGAAAAGAAACAATTGCCTAAATTACTATGTTTACATTCCCAAAGAGAGTCTCAATGCATTTCAAAGAGCATCATATAGACTATTATATGAAATCAAACTTTAAATTAGAGACATTACTTTGGAAACTGAACAATATAAAACCACATTATTAAACAATTTATGGTTTAAAGAGGAAATTGCAATGGAAATTAGAAAATATATAAAATGGAATAACTATTGGGGTACATTATGTCACACACAATTTGGGGAAATCTATCTAAATAAGAACTGGACATAAATTTTTAGTCCTAAAGTATTTTTAATAAATATTGAAAGTAAATAAGCTAAGTAATACAAAGCAAGAAAATAAACACAAGCAAAGCTAAGAGAATAAAATTTGAAGAAACTAAAATAATATAAAGATAACAGAAATTAATAAAATAGAAAATTTTAGAAATAAAGAAAAGAGAGATAATAAGCTACTTAGATCTTTGAAAAGTACTATTAAACAAGGTACAAATAATCTCAGATTGATCATTACTTCTGGAAAGGTATGTGAGAGAATTGAATTAGAACATGACACAAAATAGCTTCAATTACCTCTGTAATTCTTTGAAGGACTAAATCTAATTGGAGGGTTCATGAATATTTGTGATATGACTCTGTACTTATCTGTATGATTTAAATATTTATAACAAAATTATCCTCAAATATTTTTAAGGATGGTAGTAGAGAATTATAGAATTTACAATGTGCTTATGTATTTTTAAAATATATCTGTCCTGTAATTCTATCACATGAAAATAAATTATAAATTATAAAGTAGAAATACAAGCCTAGACTATTTTCTTGTAGAGGAATTACATAATTACCACAGGAAGTGGGCTATCTAACATCATAAAGTTGCTGGTTTTTTTAAAGCCTTTTATGAAAAATTAACTTCCATTTATTTCTAATCAGTGCTTGTTTAATTTTTATTTATTTTATTTTTTATTGGTGCACTCTGATGCTGGTGTGTACAAAATAAGAAACTGAATATACTAGCAATTAGTGAAGGAATGAATGGATGAATAAAAATGCAATTTACCTCAAGACATCAAAACAAAGTACCTGATTTAAATGTTTCCTTTGGAAAAATATGGCTTCAAATGTCCATTGATTTTACTGTCTTCAGATTTAGAACAAACAAATTTCTTATTTCTTTCTTTTAAAACAACACAAAACAAAATTTTATCCTTAAAATCTCATTCCCTATTTTTTACATAAATACACATTTTGATTATTACAATGCTATCACAAAGCAAAATGTGTATTTTCAGGAGTGATCGGTGCTTGTTTTCCCTTTGAAATTTTAATATTTTTTTCTTATTTTCTGTCAAGTATATAAACCAATTTTGGATTACTTCCTTATAGCAGCATTAGCAGTATTGTGCAACAGAACAATCTACACTTGAAATGATGACATCTTATTTTATGAGGACACAGTCGGCCAAATTTCATTGAATAAATTCATGAAGTATCACCTCTGTATGACCCCATATCTATAGTTTTTTTTTTTTTTTTATCTAGTCCCATTCTAGCTCATTACTGTCATATCAAAAGCAGCGATTCTATTTCACATCTGATCTTATCTGCCCTTTAAATGTGAGGAAACATAAAAGAAACTAAGAAGATGGGAAGCATACCATTTTCCTTCTTTACATGGTCAGTACACTTTTTAGTGAAATAACTTACTGAAAATTATTATACCTGGTTTTTCAATAGGAGAGCCCCTTCAATTAAAAAAAAAATACTGAAAATAGAATAGCTTCTATCTTCAGATAATTTTTAAAATGCCTTTGTGGTTGATGAAGTGCCATTAAGATGCAGAAATTGTCCCAAAGGTACTCTGAAGATAGGGGGTAGATAGATGAATTTGTGTTCTGAGTACCTGTAAGGCATTCACAAGGTCAAAGAAAAATCATTATAATAAGGCTGAGGGTTTCCTAATGACAAGGAGCACAGCACACAGTTCATCATTACTCTTCCAAGTCCTTGTCCCTAGAATCTTACTAATTCACATTAATTTACAGGTTCACATATATTAAGTATTTAGAATCTGAGGAGCATGGGATGATTAGCAGTAAAATCACTTACCAACATGTTCTGATAAAAATCAGATAAATGTAGCAGATTTGTCACAGAGGATTATCACTTCTGCTTCTAAAACCCCATAAAAGGAGATTGATAGAATAAAAATGTATAAACCCATGAAGATATGGAAAAATGAGATGAGACACAAGTGATTTTAAGAAATTTTTGGAATACAGAAAGTGGAGAGAGGATTGACAAGGGAGAAACAAGTTATTGCCTAAGTTCCTCCAGAACAAAAGAACAGAAAGTTGCAAGAAAAATTATTTTAGACCACAAAGATGGCCCAGGACTTGGAATTATAAGGTTAACAGTGAAAGGTAGCAGGGAGTTCAAGATTATAAATGAAGTAGTTTAGCCTGAAGATTCCTTATTCCAGCTAATTCAACCTAATGTACTTGTCTGCCTTGCACTCACCTGACTTACTCTTTCTCCAAGTGTTTTATTTTGTTTGTGTTTGTGTGAGTGTGTGTGTGTGTGTGTGTTAATTTCTCCTGGAGATGCTCTTGTCTCAGGGACACTACTAAGTTATTGTGACTACTTCAACAGAAGATAAGAAGATGAGATCATAAATAGGGAAATTAAGTTGGGATTCCCAGGCTGATAGCCCTGTATATTTTTAAATATCTGTAATAGGCAAATATATCCCAAGGAAGATCAAGGGAAAGCATGTTAACATGGGAAGAATACATAAATTGGAATATAATAAAAGGCAAAGCAGTTAAGGAAGACAATGCTATAAAGACAGTGGTATTCAAAAGAATCATAGCTACCGTGTTTTTATTTGTTTACTTTTAATATTTAATTTTAAAGAGATGTCAGCAAATAAAAGTATCTTTCAAAGAAGAAAACAAATCTTTATTATATAAATGAATCATATAGAGCTCTAATAATGAATGCTATAAATTCTACTGCATTTATAAGTCTAATGATAAAGAATTGAATGCCTCTTTTTAGCAATTTCATATATTAACTAAGAATGAATTGAGAATCTATTTAGAATGCAAGCTATTTAAATTAAACCCCATTGCCCATCTCATTATAAGGAAAGTTTTGGTTAATTGTTGTTGTTGTTGTTTTAGAAAACCTTAAACTTTACTGAAGTAAAAAGTAAACTTTGTGTTTGTCATTTTATTTAAAAATATTTGACAAATATTAAGAAAATGTGTGCACATTTCTTGTTTTGTTACATTCTATTTGCATCCTTTGTTTGTAAGGATTCAATGAAAATAATAGTTAGTCTCAATCATCTTATTTGAAATTAGGCCACAATTGTTAAAACGTGATAGCTAAGCCCTTAAAAACCATTGTTTTCCTCCTTTGTCATTTGTCATTAATGACTGTTCATTGAATAGATGGAAGAAAGAAAACCTTGGAAAAGGGTTATAAAGTGTTATTATTAAAAACACATTTCTTGGTAGTTTGATATAGTTTTACAGTTTAATAAATACAGTGTTATACAAATGTTAACTTCTTAAAATCACTTTTACACGTCATATGCTATGCATTTTTTGTGTATCATGCAATAACAGTTCCTGAACTGCAGTTATAATAAAATCAGTGGAATAGAAATGTTCTGACCTCTGTATTGTAGACAAGTTTAAAAAAAAAAAAAAACACTAAAAAACCTGTTTAGCAAAGTCTCGTGTTTATACTATGCTCAAACAGAAAGGTTAGGCACAAAACAACCCGTCAACTCTCCCTACATAGATCATGTCTTCAAGGCTGAACATTTAAATCTCTCTTTCAATCATCCAAAAGAGAAGAATGCATTCACTTACCTGCCAAATCAAATAACAAATGTTAAGGTTTTGCAGTTTCTAAGGGAGAACGGAGGGAAAAATGTAGGCCATTGATTTGATTACATATTTTTTTATATAATTATTAATCCTTTCCTAACAGCACGTTAAATACTGTAAAGTTATTTATAAGGTTCAGCCTCTCTTTAAGGGTGGTATGGCTGTTGACTGAGGTAATGTCAAGGAAGACGTAATTAGTATCAGACTATATGCAGAATGCCATAAAATGCTGAAGGTGCTTTTGTCCATTTCTTTTCTTCCTCCCAGGACTTGAAAGAGGAGTCAATATAACATTGACAAGAGCAACAATTCCCCTGCCAGCATTGCCTTTGTGTAGATTATGGTAACTGCTTCATCTAATGGAAACCCTTAGGCAAGTGTCTGCCTGACTGTTGCTGAGGCATTTTGATGAATATTTTAAATTTGTATTGCTCCTTGAAAATCTAATGCAAACTGTCACTACATAATGCTCTATAGATAAAATATTTCTCATAATACTTATGTTTTCCTTTGATGCCAGAATGCAATCATAAGAATATAAGTTAAGACATTTTTTTCTTCAGGTTTGAATTTCCTAATCCTGGTTGTATTTTAGGTACATAAATTAATAACAATTAATGAATTTCTCAAAGACAGATTTTTCTTTTCTAGTATCTTTCTTAATTGTGAGATTGGCAAAATTGCTGTTGTTACAGAAGAATGTATCTTATTTAAATTTTAACCCCTATTTTTAGGAGCAGTTCATATGTCATCATTATTGGAATACTAAGAATAGAGGTTTTCACTTAGGTGGCAATAGATAACTTTCCAAATATTAACTATCAAGCTCACATATCTTTATTATCTCTCTCAGAAAGAAAAGGATGCTTCAGATAGTTAACAAGAACATTTCCCCATTATATCCTTCTGTGCTGGTTTGAAACTTATGGAACCCAGAAGAGCCAGAATCTTTTAATCCAATCTTGTGGGGTGGAATGTTTCCATGGAGATGTGATGCCCTCAACTGTGGGTAAGAACTGTGAATTATTTCCATGGAGGTGTGGCCCCACACATTCAGGGTGGGTCTTGATTAGTTCACTGGAGTACTTAAGAGCTGAAGAGCTAAACACCGAGGTTGACACTTAGAGATGCAGACAAAAGGACATTTGGAAATGCTAAGCTAAGAGATGAAGCCCAGCATTTGCTCTGGAGAAGCTAAGAGAGGACCCCCAGATACTTAGAGAGAAATGCCCTGGGAGAAAGAAGCTAGGTCACACAGGAGCTGAGAGAGAAGGAGCAAAGACAGATGCCCAGAGACATTTTGGAGAAAGCCATTTTGCAACATAATCTGGGAGCAAAGGGCCAGCAGACACCAGCCACATGCTTTCCCAGATGACAGAGGTGTTCTGGATGCCTTAGGCTGTTCTTCACTGAAGGTATCCTCTTGTTGATGCCTTAGTTTGGACACTTCTATGGCCTTAGAACTGTAACTTTGTGACCAAATATATCCCCTTTATAAAAGCCAATCCATTTCTGATATTTTGCATAATGGCAGCTCTAGTAAACTAGAACACCCTCTACTGATATAGAGTGATAAACTGTGCAAAGGATGTTCTTCCTTTTACTTTCAAGAATAAGTACTAGTTTCTGAGTGCTTGCTACAGGCCAGAAAATGAGCCACACAATTTACATATATTAGTGCAATATTTATAACAAGTTTGTGAAGATCAGTGTCATCATCCTCACTTTTCAGGTGAGGAAACTGAGATTTTTCTAGTATCTTTCTTAATTGTGAGGTTAATTATGATACAGGACAGAAGCAGTGGAGTCTCTGCCTGATGCACACAACAGCCAGTCCAAGACACCAGGGTTTCAAAGAGAGAATGAGTTTATTGTTAGGCACAAAGCAGGAAATCAGACAGCCTATTGGCCTAAAAATCTGTCTCCAAGTCTAAGGAGTGCAAGGTTTTTATGGATTCAAACAAAGGGAGATGGAGTTGTTACCATTTCAATAACAAGTATAAGCAGAAATAAGGGGAGACGGCTTTGTTCATTCATTAACATTAGGGAGTTGCCTTTGTGATTATAAGACTCTAAAATGGAAAAAAAAAAACAGATAATGGGGTTGCAAGTGACAAGGTTTTTTGCTATCACAAGTTCACAACATAAAGACTGTAGAGTTATACAATCATTATCAAAGATCAAGGCAACTGGGTGACAGTTCAGCAATTTCAGGTATTTCCTTCCAGCTAGTCTAATACACTAGAAAGTAAAAAGAAATATCTATATATTGATTCACTAATCGTAATCATTTCTTAAATCCTAACTGTTTGATTACAACTATGCACTCAGATTCACTTCCACATTGGATTCAACCCAGACTCTGCTTATTTACTATTCTGTACTCCCCCTTTATAATGGGGAAACAACTTTCAGAGTTTCACTGATAACACTTGTAAACATACTAAAAATAGTCACAATAATGAAAAATCTTAAAATTATAAAATTCTTAATAAGTATATTAATACAAAAATGCAATGCATATGGTCTGCTTAAGCAAGGGCACATGACACTATGGATAAGATACTTTCATTCTTAATCTGATTTTTTGCTCCTTCACAGTGCACCCTTTTTAAAAAAAGTTTATATTAAATTAATTCAGACTGGGCTAATTAGAATAGCTGTTTTCATAAATATTTTGCATA
Organism: Choloepus didactylus; assembly: GCF_015220235.1. NCBI lineage: Eukaryota > Metazoa > Chordata > Mammalia > Pilosa > Megalonychidae > Choloepus > Choloepus didactylus. The sequence goes on along the minus strand of NC_051309.1, from coordinate 136,877,044 downwards.
GAAATGCAGATTTTGTTTTTAAAAGCACAGTTAAATTCTATAAAGTGTTTGAGGCACAATTTTTTGACATCCATGTTACAGAATGGAGATAAAACCTTAGATCAGAAATAGCAAACCATTTGTTCTAAGTTTTCAATGTCATTATACAACTAAAGAGAGGTTGATTCTTTTGGAAGGATCTCAAAAAAAATTTTAATTAAATTAGTTCTTGGCATTTTCTGTTTTATGTCAATTTAACATTCTGATATCTCATTATTTTCCCACTTTTGCCATCTGTTAATGTTAAAGCAGTCTTCAGTTTTCATATTTTTTCCAGTCTCCAAATCTATTATATGTAGCCACATAATATATGGAAAATATAAACATATACATACAGCAGCATAATAACTTCATGCATAAGTGTGTATTACCACTACCCACATAACTTACAATTTTATTAACAAACAAATCATGTATACTTTTAACTGAATATTGAAATTAGGCACAAGTAAAAGACCTGCAAAACCATAACAAATAATCAGCTCAGTATGTCAAAAAATAAAGTGCTCTTTTAAAAAAAATCATGTTAATGATAAAAGTATCAGTAATAACAAGAAATCTCCTTCCATGAATGGCTTTAAAAATGCTCTCCTATTCTTTCATTTGATTTTACAAAAATCCTGAAAAATAGAAAGAGCGTGTATTTTTTCTCCTCAGTTTATGGATGAGAATGAAAAGACTCCAATGAAGTAACTTATATTTGATTATGAATTCAGATTTTCTGATTCTTGTCCCACAGTTCTTTCCACAAGCATGTGAAGTGTCTTTTAACTGCATTGAATTTTCACCAGTTTCTAAATGATCTCTGTCTTGAGTTTTTTAAGATGTAAGGCTATTTAAGCTACTAAGTGGGTTATTAAACCCTGTAGTCATTCTTTTCAAAATATAGAAAGAGGTGTGATCTAAATGTATGTGCTTCATGTTGGTAGGCAGCACACTTATCATTAATGGATTAAAGATCCCATAAGAATGCCTTTCAGAAATTAAGACAGAAGATTGTGGTGGTAGATAAATATTAAAACTAGTTCCTTGAACCTTACAGACTTTCTTCTTTCACACATCTAAAAATACTTTAGATTGTAGTTTACATGGAGTGTTTTATTTTGGGACTCAGGAAAACTATGGTAGCTTCCATTCATGATTTTACTAAAGAAATTTCAAGAATCAGTGCATATCACTTGGGCTGGGTTGAATCTGTGATACACCCCATAAAAGACTATGTTCCTTTAATCCACTCTGGTGGGGGCAGACCTATTGTGAGTGAGACCTTTTGATTAGATAACACGTTTCCATGGAGATGTGACCCTACCCATTCAAGGCAGGTCTTAATCCTTTACTGGAGTCCTTTAAGAAAGCTCACAGAGACAAACCTCCAAGAAGCTGAGAGAAACATTTTGGACAGAAGCTAAGACATGTGATCCAGAGTTGCCCCCAGGAGAAGCTAAGAGAGAAGCTAAGATATTTAATCCAGGGTTTGCCCCGGGAGAAGCTAAGACAGAAGCCCAGAGACACTTTGGAAAAAGCCACAGAAACCAGAAGCTAAACCCAAGAAAGGACCAGCAAACTCTGGCCGTGTGCCTTTTGAGTTAATGTACTTTGATTTAATTTCTGTATACGGAGTGAGGTAGGGCCCAACTTCCTTCTTCTTCCTTCTTTTTCCTTCTTCTTCCCTCTTCTTCCCTCTTCTTCCCTCTTCTTCTCCTTCTCCTCCTCCTCCTCCTCCTCCTCCTCCTCCCCCTCCCCCTCCCCCTCCCCCTCCCCCTCCCCCTCCCCCTCCTCCTCCTCCTCCTCCTCCTCCTCCTCCTCCTCCTCCTCCTCCTCCTCCTCCTCCTCTTCTTCTTCTTCTTCTTCTTCTTCTTCTTCAAGAGATTATTTTTATTCCTACTGAATGTACTTTGTTCCCTTGTCAGAAATCAATTGTCCACAGATGTGCAAGTTTATTCTGGTCTCTCAATCTTATTCCATTGTCTTCCATGCCTATCCTTGTGCCATTACCATGCAGTTTTGATTATTGTATCTTCTTAGTAAGTTTTGAAATCAGGAAGTGTGAGACCTCCATTTTTGTTCTTCTTTTTCAATATTTTTGGCTCCTTGGAGCTCCTGGCAATTTCATAAAGATTTGATGAGCGACTTTTTCATTTCTCCATGGATCACAGAACATTAATCATCCAAGTGAGAAAGCCACAGCTGTAAAACAGAATGACCATAGCAAACATTATCTACCACTGAAGAAAAATAATTTTTTTCAAGAAAGCAAATCCTCAGAGAAATTAAAGGGTCTACACCCATAAAATAATGGAACAATCATTAAAAACTAGAAATATCATAAAGATTAAAACTGTAAGTACAATTTTAATAAAATTATGAAAGATAAAAACAGATTATACACATTGAAAATAACAAAGAAAATCTAAGATATATGGAAGATGTAAGAAATCAATGCAATATCTATCAGAGCCAAATACCAGAAAGAATAAAAGAAATGGAGAGGAGAAAGTTATTATAAAAATAACACAGTGTATTAGTTTTTAGATAGAGAGATCCACTGTGCAGCCACTGAATGAAAAAAAGCCACCCCTAGAAGCATGGAATCACAGAATCTTCAGAATAAAGAGAAAATTAAAACACACACACACACACACACACACACACACACACAAGTAAAGACCAAAAAAAAAAAAATGAGATCAGCCATAGAGGAGAAAGAAAAATAATGGCTTCAGAATTCTAATCAGTAAACTTAACGCAAGGAAAAAAGTGGGTGCATGAAGATTCTAAGAAAGTGTGTTTTCTAAACTAGAATTCAATACTTAGCCAAATTATAAAAGTGTAGAGTGTAAAGACAAATTAAAGATATTTTCATACATACAATGAATCAGAAATCTTACTTTACTTGATCTTTTCTTAAAAAGTTACTTGAGTATTAATTCCAGCAAGAAACAATAAGAATAAAAAGACTGAAAATAAGCAGAAATCATGATTTTCCGGAATAGTGGACCTCACCTATGAGTGCAATGTGGAAAAGATCCCAGAATGATAGCATGCTGATAACCCAAATTAACGTAATAGAACAGTACATAAAAGAATAATACATAAATGAACAATGCATAAAATTAACATAAAAGAGCAATAACTCAGCAGATTTCAAGTAGTGTACCTCAAAAAGAAATTGGGCTCAACTAAATGTAAGGATAATCTTATTGTTAAGGTGAGCACATAGAACACATACACATATTCTTGTCAGTAAGAATAAACACAATAAACACTGATGAAGAGATGATGACCAATTGTGAAGTTAACAAAAATGTGGAATTATTTTGTACAATTGTGGAATTTTAAGAAAACAAATTCATTTTATTTCAATATTGTTATATTACTCATTGAGTTGCCCTCACTGGTAATATCTTAGAACAGTTATTACATAACTTACTACTGTAAAGATTAGTATTTTAACAATCATAGTATTTTAAATGCTGCTTCATAGTTTTAAAATTTTAGAAGTAACTTGTAAATAAAACACATATGACTCATTAAGATTGCAGATTAGAATATAAATCATATAAACTTTGAAAAAGTAAAAGTAATGCAGATGTAGAATTGGATGATTAAGTTGGGGTAGAGAATTGGTAAAGGACTAACTTCCCATCATAATTAGTGGAGATAAAAGAATTGGCCTGAATTTCATGGATTGATAGAGATTTAAATTATAATACTTACCAATAACAACAAAAAATAAGTGAAAGTATCAGAGGGAAGAAAAGGAAGGGAAATTGCACCAGAGAAATGTTAATTTTAGCCCTTATTTTCTATACTGAAAATCAAGAGATATATTTTAAACATAATAAACCAAGAAATAGGTTTCTAGCTAAACAAATATATGAAAATGTATAATGATTAAAGCTGAAGAGCTTTGGAAAGTAGACACTGAGTGGGGAAAAATGCAATCCACAGTAATTATATTATATTCTTTACTGGTTTAGTTGCTCTTCATAACTGGCTTATTTACATATATAATGAGCCAAAAGCCCACATACCTCTCCTCCCCCACCCAAAAGAAAAATCACCTTATCTACCCAGACTTCTTGGAGAACAAAAGTCAACTTTGATCTATAAGCCTCCATCTTTTTTTATTTCTTTTTCCAGTTCTTTCCTCCTCCTCTTCCTTCTCCTCCTCTTCCTTTACAGTGCATACAGAATATTTTGTTTTTGGTCATATTTACTTTATAATTTAGTCTATACCCTTCTAGAATTGTTTTATGTATACTTATTCCATATTTTCATATCTCACCTTTCTTAAGAAACTTAAAGCTATTCATTTTTAAGTGTTTCTAGCAAAGTCAATTCCATGTTATATGATTTATATATGCTTATTAAATAGATTATCTTTAAAACAATTGACGCATAGGAGCTAGAACCAATGAATATATAACTCTGAATGCTCAGGATAAAGAGATCATCAGAAAAAGACTGGCACCATCAGGAAAAGAAAAGGATTTTAATCTCTGTTTCTAAGTAAGTGATGGGCAAAATAGAGTACAGAAGAGAGACTGCAAAGAAAAGAAACTTCCATCAATATCACTGACTTTCTGAAACACATTTGTTCATGTTATTCTAATGTTGAAAGAAAATGGAATGGGCCACACATTATCATTCGTAACTTAAATTGTAAGCAGCCTAACATAATGTAAAACTGCCAGCACAATTGTGCTAGACTGTTGCCAATCCAGTTTTATGCCCTCCTATCCTGGAAATGGTACTCCCTTGATTAGCAGCAGAAAATCCTGGAGCTTCATTTCTAGCATGGCTTCTCAGCACGATTCTCATTTTTCCTATAAGTGGCACTAGTGTGAAATTTGCAAGGTGGAAGGAAAGGGTAATCCATATTCTTCAAAGGCAGATAGAGCAGAATGAGCATCGGTGAAATCTTGCAGGCAGAGAAATCATTGGCAATGTCTTCCTTGTGATGGTCTCTGCACCCTCACTGCAAATCCATTGTATGTATTTAATCCCTACTTGATAATTTGTATTAAATGATAAGAAACAGTGCATGTAGAATATACACATAAAGAGGACAAACTAGGTATTTAATCTCAAAGCTAAAAAAAAAAAAATTCATTTTCAGCATATATTTTAAACAAAACTCTTAACCCTATTTTTAATTGAGTTATTCCATGGCCAAATCTTTGAAACTTGCATATGAAATCATAACTCTAAGAACTTATAAAAATATTTAAATTCTGGTTTGCAAATTGGAGTCACTAGTTATTTTTTGATAAGCCTGAAATAAGAAAGCTTAGTACCTCAATATTTTTATAGCCCACCATGCCTTATAATATTCTTTAGGCTTTAAAAATCTACCTTGTCTTATCATATTCTTTTGTTGAGGATTAAATTTGACAAGCATGCTTAATATTACTGAACAAACTTTTGTCAATAGTGCCTCCTTTAATTGAAGGGCTATAATCAATTCACTTACTAAAATCTGACTTCCTATTTTAAAGTTTCTCAATAGAAAAGAGCAATTCAAAAAAGCATAAAGAGTTTGACATCTTAATCTTCCCAATGTGTCACTGCAAGAATTATATACTGCTGTCAGATTTTGCTGCTTTTGTGACTGATAGAACCAGTATTATAAAGATCAAATGCTACGAGAATGTCACGTTTCAAGTTACCATGGGAATGAATATTGAGAGAAAGAATAAACACAATTTCATTAATTGCACATAAGAGATTAGATCGGTTAAACACTGTAAAAATTTAGCACAAGGTATGCAGAATCACAACCTTAACTTTAAAAAGCTGATTGAGTTGCGAAGTATACAGTCTTTTATTACTTAAATCCACATAAAAAGGTGCTCCTCCAGATTCTTAAGCAACACTTGATATGAAAGTAGACAAAACTCCCTGTAATACCCTATTATTCACTTATTCTGATGGTACATTTAGTTTTGGCAGAACAAAAAATGAAATAATATATGTATCTACAAGTCCTTCTTTCAGGAGAAAGTTTACCATGTTTGTTAATTCAACTTCATTTCATTGTCCACAGAGTTAGAGATGATGCCGTTAACTGATGGTTCTATTAATAGATTCAAAGGGGGTTGAAATGTCTTCCTCATCTCCTCATAGATTGTACAAGATCACTGTTGAAAGAGATAAATCTTTTTCTGCTCTGTGAGTCTTCTGCTGCTTTTTCTCCCTGAATTCGGTCATGCTACCTCACTTTGTCCTTGAGTCTGTCATTAGAACATGTCTGCCCTTCCCCCACCCCCTCTCTCGTGTCTCCCTCTCTTTCTCTCCACTTCAACTTGAATCCTATTAGTAGCTCTGATTTTCTGTCATTAGAGGTAGATTAAGGGGTGGGTCAGTAAGGCAGAAGCCTGAGGCAGGAATTTTGAAGGGATGTATTCAGAGGGAACATTGTATTTACCAGAACAACGCCCAGGAAAAATGCAGCAGCACAGAATTGAAAGGACAATCTTGACAAGCCCCTTGTGTTGAGGAGATGATTCCTTGGAGACTTGCTTATTGGTCAATCACTTGATTTCCACGAAGGGTGGGTCCCTTAGAGACAGGGCTTTGCTTGTGCTAAGTGTACTGTGCAGGTTTGAGCTAGGGCTGAATTGCCCAGGACCATTGAAGAGAGCAGCCTCGAGCTCTTTCATTGTTTCCCAGGTGCATTCAGAATCTCCTTTTTAAAAAATATAAGATGTATTCATGGACCATCTGTATGAGGGGGCCACAGCATCAGCTTCCCCGCTTCCTTGAATGTCATTCTATTTCTGCTTGTGAGGACTGCTGTGCTGCCATTCTCATTCTCCTTTCATATTCAGTGTGGAAGGACATTGGTGTATTATACCACTAGAACCGCCTGTCGAGAAATTCTTTAAAATGAGCCCCACCTTATGATTCAGGTAGCTACTGTTCTACATAATAACAACTTTGAGAGCTAAGTGGTCAGAGAAATCAAAACCCTTGTTTTTGTTTTTTTTTTTCCAATTCAGTTTTATTGAGATATATTCTCATACCATACAGTCATCCACGTGTACAATCAGTTGTTCACAGTGCCATCATATAGTTGTGCATTCATCACCACAATCAATTTTTGAACATTTTCCTTAGTCCAAAAATAAAAAGTAGAATAAGAATAAAAATACAAGTAAAGAAGAACACCCAAAACATCCCATCCCTCCTATCCACCCTATTATTCATTTGATTTTTGTTCCCATTTTTCTACTCATCTGTCCTCCATACACTGGATAAAGGGAGTGGGAGCCAAAAGGTTTTCACAATCACCTGGTCACACAATATAAGCTACATAGTCATACAAATGTCTTCAAGAATCAAGGCTACTGGGTTGCAGTTCAACAGTTTCAGGTATTTCCTTCTAGTTATTCCAGTACATTAAAAACTAAAAAGGGATATCTGTGAAAGCATAAGAATAACCTCCAGAATGAACTCTCAACTCCGTTTGAAATCTCTCAGCCACAGAAATTTTATTTTGTTTCATTTCTCTTCCCCATTTTGGTCAAGATTTTCTCAATCCCACAATGCTGGGTCTAGGCTTATCACCAGGTGTCTTATCCCAGATTGCCGGGGAGATTTACACCCTTGGGAGTCCTGTCCCATGTAGGGGGAAGGGCAGTGAATCTACCTGCTGAGTAAAACCCTTGTTTTTGTACAGAGCTTATGTGTCTAGCAGTTTGGCCCAGTAAAAATTCGTGGCAGATATAACATTATAAGCCCTTTCTTAATACAGTGTTCTGTAATTTTTCCTACAACCCTCCTTGCACATCTGTGATGTATTCAGTGTAATCCATGTAGACCCCTCAACAATACTATGGCCAGAGACATTCTTTGGAGTCAATTGCCACAGTTTTATTGTATCCTCAGACAAAAAAAAAAAAAAGGTATGCACAAATGAATCGTTTGCCACAGTGCTTACCAAGTAATTGGTGATACTATAGCTTTCTAGAGTGTCAACAAATTCTAGATTACCTCTCAGCATTTTCCTGATTTTAGTCTTAGCTAGTTCTTTAGTTGTAATACTCTGACCAATACAAAATAGTTCATATTCTTTTTACCACCTAATTTACCTTCCAAGAGCACAACTATCCACATAAAAAGCTTAGAATAATTGCCTCTGTGTGTCTTTGGTGCATGTGTGTGTGTGTGCATATATACGTATATTTTGTGAAGCAAGTGTGAATTTCAGGATCATTACTGTATCACTGAAAATGGCAATGTAAAATCACCTTTATAACAACAGAGCCACTATATAAATCCATCTTTTTTGTTGATGTTAAGGAGTACACAGTAATAAATGTAGAGTAATCCTAGGATATTTAAGTTTAAAACTCTAAAACTAAGTAAAAGAAAAATTATTACTCATCAAATTATTTCTCAAGATGATTAGGAGATATTAGGATGTATTTTTGTTGTTAAAAATTATGGACAATATTTCTCTCAAATGCCTACATTTTTGTTAATTTTATTTTAATATCTTTATTCACATATTAAAAAGTTATATTAATACCTTCTTAGAGTGTCTAGCACATGGCAAAACTTCTGTTTGCTATTATTTTTCATGGCAATTATTCCCTTCTAGAGAAAATGGTATCCAAAAACAAAAAAATAAATAAATGGAAAGGCTCATTTTCTAAGCTAATGTCAGGGATTTACTTTCTAACCATTTTCTGTAGATGACAAACTTTTAAGAAACCTTAAGTTTTTTTCCATATAGATAATTCAAAACCACATTATTGACTTTGAATCTCTATTGACATTGGCTTCAGTAGGAAAAGTAGCTTCTTCCCCACTCACTCTTAGAATGAACTGACTTTTTTTTCACTTTGTGAAGTTAAGAAGAAAATATTAACTAAGAAAATATTTTTCACTTAGTTTCCCTAGGCTATGAACATATGCATGCAAAGTGATACTGCTATCCAGATAAACTAATTTATTTTTAAAGCACTTGCTGTATCTTGAATATGGCAGATGCATACAAAATCAAAATTCTAATACCTGTTGGAACCATTATTTCTATTCTAGGTAGTAGCAAATTAAGCACTTTTTAAAAATCTCAAAGAGATGTTTCCCATTCTCCACCCTCCACTCAAATATCTTGATGACAGATTGACAACCTAATCTTCTCAATGTGTCACTGCATGAACTGTAAATTGGTCATGTATAAATCTGCTTTTGTGACCTATATAACTGATATTACAAAGACTATATACATAAAAATGAAAACATTATATAACGGTTGAAATATATTTTTATTGTTAAAAACTATAATTTGGTATTTGGTAAAGTATAGTCTTGATTATTTCAAAGATTAATTTTAATATGATAATATTTGAAACTATAGAAGCACTGCCAGGCTTGGGCAAAATTATGAAGCCTGCAATGTTTTTTCTTTGACAACTCTCTGATTCCTATATCTCTGTCATGTATCCACTTACTCTCCTGCTACATAGACCAGTGTTCTCTTGCACCAAAGCCTCTCACTATGGCAAATTATTCAGAATTGCCTTCCTTAAGTGCAAGGCAATTAAAATGCATTTGCCTTGGATTTTATTCTCAGAGAATACCCTTATCTAAATGAGTGCTTTATTGATATTCACTTTCTACCATGAATAAACTAATTCTTACTAGAACATCAATACTGGCAATAAAAAATATTTTTAGACTTTTGGGGGCTTTTCACAATTTAAAGGAAAATTCCTAAAGATTGATAGATGTGTAAAATTGTCATTTCAGATAATAGATAGTTAAGTTGGAAGAGCAGCTTTTGGGAGAAAGCTATCAACTCTTCCCTGAAAATTGATCTGCATTCCATTTATGTTTAAAGTTGGCACTATGTAGCATTAAACTTGAGCTTATCATTTTGCCTGGAGATTTCTTTATGTCTTCCTGCATATAAATTTTCTCTTTCCCAATTGTTAATTTTTTACAATTAATATATCCTATCTTTCTTGACATCTCTCTCTCCCCTTTTCCATTTTTAACCAATCAACAGGCCCTTGGGATTTCCAAATTGTACAAATCTCTATATATTTCATCTACTCTGCTATCAATATTGTGCAATCTGCTATCTTCTCTCAACATGAACTACTAGGACAAGTTATTAACTAAACTTCAACAGTTTGGTTCCATTCCATTCATTCTCTACACAGTAGCAAGATTGTACAAATTCTAAATCCTTATAGAGGCTTTACAAAGCTACAAAGCACTTTTTACACCTGCTGTAGATTATTTTATAATGCAGCCCTCCTCTGTTGGACAAGATTATTTTCAATAGTAATCATGTAATAATCAGTATTTTTGATAGTCATTCTTCAGGTTAAAAGAAAAAATATAAAACTTAGGATAAATCTTAATAATAGGTATATTACTCAATTTCATTTAAAATATTTCATTTGCACTTTACTTTGTTAACTTTTACCTTTAATCTTTTTAACGTACAGTTCTAATTTCTTTACTATTTGGAATCACTTAGAATCCTATATCCATCTTATACAAAATAAATTCCAGATGGATATTTAGATGGTAAGTATGTAAATGTTAAAAAAAAGTCAACAGCTTTAGAAGAAAGCTAGTGTTAGTTTATTTATAACATTTGAGACAGAGGTCTTTTGAAGTAAAATAAAAATCCATGAAGAAACAATATTTATATGTATATATGAAAAATATTAAATTTTATATGGATAAAGTATGATAAGGAGTAAGAAAAATGCCAGACTGGGAAGAAAAAAAGACTAACATGTGAAAGACAGGGAAATTGAAAATTCATTATTCTTTTCTTTAGAATGTGGGCAAATGGAATGAACAGACAGATTATCAAAAAGAAATGGAGATTGCCAATAAACATATAAAACGGTGTTCAATTTCATTTACTTCTAAAATATATGCAAGTCAAAACAACAAAATATTTTATAAAATTGGATAATGCCTAATAAACTGGCAATAGTTTGGGGAAATGTAAAATCCTCTGTGAGAGTTTCCATTCTGTAATATTACACAGAAAATTTGGCAATATCAATAAAAAATTTAAAATGAAACAGTTTATGCTGAAGGGATCCAGTTATATGAAATGATAATGAGAAAAGTGGAGTGTATAATTTTGCGATTTTTCATTATGCAAAAATGGACACAGGATTGGGAAGATGGTGGCATAGAGAGGAGTGGAAGCTAGTCAGTCCCCCTGGAACAGCTAATAAACAACCAGGAACAAATAGTAAACAATCTGGAATAACTTCGGGGGAACAACCTGAATTGGGAAGAATGCCTGAGATCACAGCACAAAATCTGTAAGTAAAGACTGCAGAGCTGAGCTGGGAGCCCCCTGCCCCCATGGCCTGAACTGTAAAACCTCGCTGTGCCAGAGAGCAGCACTCTTTGAGCAAGTGAATATAGCTCAGCTGAACTCCAACTGGGGTTTTAATTAGCAAGCTACAAACCCCCAAAAAGCAGACAGAGGCTTTCAGTGATGACTGATCTTGGAGAGTCAGAGGACCTCTCTGGGAGAGATGGGGAGCCCAGAGGACCAGGTGCTGTCTCTGGCCAACAAGTGAAATTGAGGGTGGCTGCAGACTGATCCTGAAGAGGGTCTTTCTGTCCCTTTTTTGGCTCAGTGGAGAAAACCTCAGCCATTTTCAATTCCCAGTGCTCAGACACAGACAGGGGTGGAGATAGCAGAGTCAGAGACTATTCAAATGCAAATGACCTCTCCCCAGGGAGTGTATCTTCCCTAAGAGGAAAGAGGCAGTGCCGAGGTCTACTACCCACCTTCCACTCAGAACCAGAACCCAGAGCCTCGGGGAAAACAGTCATGGACCACACCTCTTACACCAGTCGGAAATGACAGGCTGACAGGCACCACCTGCTGGGCAGAAAAGCACAGTGACTTGAGGCCTCACAGTGTGTACCAATCTTCTAAGGCTTACCCCCAGGGAGACCTGAAACTATTGCCTTCTTCTAAGACTTGAGCCTGTTCTGGTCTAGGAAAACCTGATTAAGGTAACCAAGGAGGTCAGTTGCCCAGACAGCAGAAAACTACAACCTACACTAGGAGGGGCAAAGTTATGGCCCAGTCAAAGGAACAAACTTACACTTCAACTGAAATACAGGAAATTAAACTAGTGCTGGATCATTTCAGAAAGTTTAGGGAAGATATGGCAAAAGAGATGAAGTCTGTAATGAAAACACTGGGTGTACATAAGGTAGAAATTGAAAGTTCAAAAAAACAACTGACAGAATCTATGGAAATTGAAAGGCACAACACATGAGATGAAGGGCACAATGGAGACATACAACAGCAGAGCTCAAGAGGAGGTGAAAACACTCAGGGACTGGAAAACAAGGCACCTGAAAGCCTACACATAAAAGAACAGATAGAGAATGGAAAATATGAGCAACATCTCCGGGAACTTAAGGACAAAATGAAATGCAGGAATATACATCACATGGGTGTCCCAGAAGGAGAAGAGAAGGGCAAAGGGGCAGAAGCTATAATAGAGGAAATAATCAATGAAAATTTCCCATCTCTTGTGAAAGACATAAAATTATGGATCCAAGAAGCACAGCATACCCCAAACAGAATAGATCTGAATAGGCCTATGCCAAGACACTTAACAATCAGATTATCAAACATCAAAGATAAAAAGAAAATCCTGAAAGCAACAAGAGAAAAGTGATCCATCACATACAAAAGAAGCTTCATAAGACTATGTGCAGATTTCTCAATAGAAACCATGCAGGCAAGAAGGAAGTGGGGTGATATATTGAAGATACTGAAAGAGAAAAACCACCAACCAAGAATCCTATATCCAGCAAAACTGTCCTTCAAATATGAGGGAAAGCTTAAAATATTCTCTAACAAACAGACAATGACAGAGTTTGGGAACAAGATGCTTGCTTTACAGGAAACACTAAAGGGAGCACTACAAACAGAAAGGAAAAGACAGGAGTGAGAGGTTGGGGACACAATTTTGGGAGATAGTAGCACAGCAATGTAAGTACACTGAACAAAGATGACTGAGAGTATAGTTGAAAGAGGAAAGTTAGGAGCATGTGGGGCATCAGAGGGAAAGAGGAAAGATAAAGACTGGGACTGTATAAGTCAGTGAAACCTAGGGTATTCAACAATTGTGATAAAAGGTACAAATATATTTTTGCATGAGGTAGAACAAATGAATGTCAACATTGCAAGGTATTAAAAATGGGGTGGGATTGGGAGAAAAATACAACCAATGCAAACTAGAGACTATAGCTAACAGAAACATTGTATTATGCTTCCTTAATATAACTGAGACAATATACCAAAGCTAAATGCACATGGTGGGGGGGGGGGCATAGGGAAAGGGTATGGGACTCTTGGCATTGGTGATGTTGTCTGACTCTATCCTACTTTATTTTTTTTTATTTTTTATTTTTATTTTGAAATAAATTCAAAGTTATATGAACAGTTGCAAAAATAATACTAGCCCCATACACAGAATTCCATCATACCCTGACCCCCCTCCCCCGATAGCTCCATCCACCAACTTTAACATGCTGTCACATCACTATTTCATTCCCTCCATCCCTATCATCCATCATCTATTGCTCTGTCTTCTGAACATATGAGAGTTAGCTGCACACATCCTTGAGCATACACTATAATTCACATATACACTTCCCATGAACAAGAACATTTTTTATGCAATCCCATTAAGTGCAGCTAAGAAATACAATAGATTCAACAATGATAAAAGCTTACATTCTATATTTCCTTTTCCTTATGTCTCAATTGTGTCCCTTTGAGCCACCTGTCCTCTATCCTCCAGTCCCATCCAAGTTCATCCTTAGCATTCAATTGTCATCTAGTTAGATTGTCTTTTTTTTTTCAGTTGTGGAAACATATATACAGCCTAAATCTTCCCATTCCAACCCCTCCCTAGCCTTTCATTAGTGGGATTAATCACATTTAGAATGTTGTAATGCTCTTTTCCACCATCCATTACTAGAAATTTCCCTTCACCTCAAACAGCAACCCTACACTCATTTCTTAACTCCCCATTGCCCCTTCCCCCATTTCTCTTAACCCAAACTCTACTTTTCATCTCTATGGTTATATTCTCTGATAATTTCTTTGTGTTTACTATGGGGCTTAAAATTAACCTCTTAAATCCATATCAATCTTGTTTTTCTTTGATACCACCTTCACTTCAATAGGACACATAAACTATGTTCCTATACTCCTTCATTCCCCCACCTTTATATAGTTGTCTAAAATTACATATTTTACATTGATTCAAAACCACTGATTTGTCCTTAGAGTTTGTGTATTTTATATCATGTAGGAAGTAACTAGTGGAATTACAGTTCAAAAATTATTGATTTCTATTTGTATTCCATTGTGGTTGGAGAATGTGCTTTGAGTATATTCAATTTTTTTTTTCTTTTAATTTCTTAAGGCTTGTTTTATGTCCCAGCTTATGGTTCCTTCTGGAGAAAGATCTGTGATCACTAGAGAAAAGTGAGTGTCCTGGTGATTTGGGTTGTAAGGTACTATATATGTCTGTTAAAATTCTCTATATCTCTTTCTCCTTTCCCTGTCTCTCTGCCAGCAGGGCTCCCCTCAGAATCTGAAGTAGGGCAGGTCTTTCATCGGCAAAGTCTCTCAGCATTTGTTCATCTGTGAAAAATTTAAGCTCTCCCTCAAATTTGAAGGAGAGTTTTGCTGGATAAAGTATCTTGGTTGGAAATTTTTCTCTCTCAGAATTTTAAATACGTCATGCCACTGCCTTCTCGCCTCCATGGTGGCCACTGAGTAGTCACTACTTAGTCTTATGTTGTTTCCTTTGTATGTGGTGAATTGCTTTTTTCTTGCTGCTTTCAGAACTTGCTCCTTCTCTTCAGTATTTGACAGTCTGATCAGAATATGTCTTGGAGTGGGTTTATTTGGATTTATTCTATTTGGAGTTCTCTGGGCATTTATGCTTTGTGTATTTATATTGTGTAGAAGGTTGGGGAAGTTTTCCCCAACAATTTCTTTGAATACTCTTTCTAGACCTTTACCCTTCTCTTCCCCTTCTGGGACACCAATGAGTCTTAAATTTGGACGTTTTATTTTATCTGTCATATCCCTGAGATCCATTTTGATTTTTTTTATTTTTTTCCCCATTCTTTCTTTTGTTCTTTCATTTTCTATTCTGTGGGCTTCTAGGACACTGAGATGTTTTTCAGCTTCCTGTAGTCTTGTATTGTGAATATCCAGTGTCTTTTTAATTTGGCCAACAGTTTCTTTTATTTCCATAAGATCTTCTATTTTTTTATTTACTCTTTCAATGTCTTCTTTATGCTCTTCTAGGGTCTTCTTTATGTCACTTATATCCTGGGCCATGGTCTTCTTCATGTCCTTTAAATCCTTTGCCATGTTTTCATATCTTGATTGTAGTTCTTTGATTAATTTTGCGAGATATAGTGTATCTTCCAATATTTTGATTTGTGTGTTTGGAGTTGGATTCTCCATATCTTCTGGTTTTATCATATGTGTTAAGATTTTCTGTTGTTTTTGGCCTCTTGGCATTTGTTTTGCTTGATAGGGTTCTTTCAAGTTGTAAAGAAAAAGGGATATTGATCTAATTTTTCAGGAACACAGTTTGGTGATGTACACTTTCTCTAACTAACCAGCAGATGGCATCTGTGGGTCACCTATATCCTTCAAGTCAGTTCTCAACCTTGTTTCCACGTTGTGTGGGGAAATGATTCTTGCGGGTTCAGTTGGAGAACTCAGTTTGGGTGTGTTGCTGGAGCTGTCCGCCCTGAATGTGGGACTTGTGTATGGGTGGCCAGGGAGGAAGGGCAGTTCTAATGTTCAAATCCCCCAGGATCCTGGAGATTCAGGGCCGCCACAAGAGTCTAAGCCTTCATTTCAGTTCAGCCCCAGACCCTCGCTCTCGCTGATCCATAAACCACCAGACTTGGTGTAGCGTTTCTGGGTTCTCCAAGCGGATCCCCCCTCCCAGCTGCACTCCTCCAGGAGCTCAGCCAAGGGAAGGCTTTGCTACGTCATCAGTGTGTGCCATCCCACAAGGGAAGCCCCGGGCGGCCAGGCCGTGCAGTAGCGCACCCCCTGCCCAAAGCAAAAACGGCTGAGCGGGGCGTCTCAGCCCCCTCCTCCTCACACAGTTCCTCCTTCCCAGCTCCGGGACAACTGGCGAGTCTCTGGGCTGTGGGCACGGCCCCAGGCAGGAGTTTATCCAGCCCTCCGGGAGACCAGCTGCAAGCCATGGGGTTTCTTTCTGCTTCCGGCTTTCCTCTCCATTCCCCTGAACCCAAGGATATCTGCAGCAGGCTATCTTCCCGGCCAGACAGCAAGAGGCCGGCCCAGCCCCCTCTTGCTGTGTTTTACTGCGTGGTTCCCACAATTGCTGCTGTTGCCGCTCTTTTTTTTTTTTTTTTTTTAAAGAGCCAGCTGGTCTCCAAACACCGAACCCTGGCTTCCCCAGCCCGCCGCACAGCTGCGGGTCTTCCAACCAGCTTACTCACTTGTTTCAGAATGCCGACTCCCAGTTTCACCAAGTATACAGCCCCTCTGGAGCTAGGAGCCCTCGTCCAGCTGGCGCATCGCTGTAACTGGTATTCTAGGTCACTTTCTGGTTTTTAGCTAGTGTTTTTCACAGAGGCATTTTTTTCGCCCTGTCTCAGCTAGCCGCCATCTTAGTTTCCCCCTCTACTTTAGTTTAATGCTATCTTTCCTTTATGTTGCTTCCTAGCTGCCATTTTTTTCTCTCTCTCTCTCTTTTTTTCTTTCTCTCCTGTCTCTCTACCTTCTTTGACTCTTCCTCCTCCTTTGTGGAAGAAATGGAGATGTCCTTATACAGATAGAGGCAATGGTGGTGAATACATAAATATGTAACTATACAGGGCACCATCGATTGTTTACTTAGGATGGAATGTATGGTGTGTGAACAAAACCATCTTAAAAAAGTGGGTTGATGAGGAAAACTTGAGGGCACTATATTGAGTGAAATAAGACACATATAAGGACAAATATTATAGGATCTCACTGATATGAACTAATTATAGCATGAAATATAAGTTACCAGGATATAGAATGAGGCTAAAGAATGGGGAGGAGTTGCTTATTATGAGCAGAATGTTCAACTAGGGTGAACTTAAATATTTGGAAATGGACAGGGGTGAGAATGGACATTGTGAGAATAACTAACAGTGCTGAATGGTGTGTGAAGGTGGTGGAAAGGGTAAGCTCAGAGTCATGTATGTCACCAGAAAGAAAGTTGGAGGTTAAAAGACGGGAATGTATAAAACAGTGAATCTTGTGGTGAACAATGTCCGTGACTACCTGTACAGATATTAGAAATCTGTCTCATGAACTAGAACATATGTATGACACTATAACTAGAATTTAATAATAGAGGGGCAGATAGGAAGAAAATATATACCTATTGCAAACTATATACTACAGTTAGTTGTATTTTAACATTCTTTCATCAACAGTAACAAATGTACCATACCAATACTGTGAATCAGTAATGGAGGGGGGTTGGTTAGGGGTATGGGAGGATTTGAGTTTCCTTTTTTTGTGTATCTTTATTTCTTTTCTGGAGTAATGAAAATGTTCTAAAAATTGAAAAAAAATTAACTGTGGTGATGGATGCACAGCTGTATGATGGTACCACGGGCAATTGATGGTCGACTTTGGATCTTTGAATAATTGTATGGTATGCGAACAATCTCAATTTAAAAAAAAGAAAAAAAATGGACACAGGACTAATGGCATTAGGGGATTGTGGGACAAATTAATTTTTTAATTTAATATTATTTTTAATGTTTTATAATTTTTCAATTAAATAAAAGAAAAATCATTTAATAAAAATGAGAAGAATGTTTAAATTGTGAAATTCAAACTGAGATGCTGTTTAGTAAATCTAATGCGGAACTTTGACATACACTGAAAATATCATAAACCATTAGTTTTTACTTCATGGTTTAAAATGCATGGGAAAAATCACATGCAAAAAGAAAAAAAAAACAAAACAAAGAATAAAAATGCAAAATGTAAATTCCATAAGAACTAGATATATATCTATTGTTGCATGTTTATTTAGTACCAGGAAGACTAGCTAGCACATAACAGGTGCTCTGTAACTTTGTTGAATGAATCAATGAATTGAATAAATTAAAGTAAAAATAAAACAAATTCCATAGCCCATATGATCTTTTACTACAGTAGAAACACACTAAAAAAATATACTTAGGCTATTTTAAATAAAAGGAATTCCAGAATTCCAGGTGCTATTAATTAACATGTTACACTGACAGAGGTTACATTTAAACATGTATACGTATACATGTTTACATACCCATATTAGAAATGGGTGGTGCTTGAAGTACTCCAGCATTTTAAAAAATGGGACAGACTACCTAAAGAACAACAGAATGTGTACTCAAATATACCCATGGAAAATAATGCAGTTCTTTTAGGGCAGACACGTGAGAGTAACATGAAGCTTCTTGAAGCACTGGGCAGATGACTGTACTGGGATTCGGAATATCTGGTGTCCAAGCACTGCACTGCTACGGACTGGTTTTTGTGGCCTTGGACAAGTGACTCAAACTTTCTGGGCATCATGTTCATTATCTGTAACCTGAGGCGAGTGGACTCAGTTATGTCTTTGAGTCTTTCCAGCTCTCACATTCTATGAATACTGAAAGCTTTGTTTCTATCACTAATCAGGTGAATTTAAAAGATGGTGATAATAATAATAATCACAATAATAAAAACAATAAATACATATACATTGAGATTAAGGGCTTTTATAGAGATTTAATTATCTTAACGATATATTTAAATAATGTTTCAAAAAATGTGGATGAGGCCCAGTTGGCTAATAGTTTTATATCTAACAACACATAATAGATGGTTAGGCTAACCTTCCTGCCTTCCAGGCTCCATAGTCATGTCTTCCCCAAACTGAAGTCACTTAGAACCTGCAGTCTCAGGCCTGTCTTAGATTTTGGGACCAATCCTGTCCTTAATTGGGAGAAATTTAAGGAGCAGTAAAATTTTAAAATCAGATGATACAAAATGGAATTAAATTTTATCCTATTCCCCTTCTATCTTTGTCTTCAGTTTTAGCAATGGAGCTTCTGTTTTTGTTTTGTCTTGTTTTTAACATGGGACTCTAGTGCCAATAATTGAATCTTTGCCTACTACATTTCAAATCATTTATTCTCATTAAAAACAAACACCTTGTATCTCTTTCCGTGAAGATATCCCAGCTTGACTCCTGAGTTCAAATGAACTATTCAGTTTGAAAGTACATTTCAAAAAGATAAATGCTGAGTGTAAAAGTTCATTCAGTAAATGCCATAGCATTGTCTTAAGCAATGGCATCTATATGAGACAGAAAAATTATGTGTGTACACATATTTAGTATATATATACAAATATATATGCATATCCATACATAAACACACATATACATATATATACTTATGTTAATCAGAAATTTAAATAAAATGAAGTGTGATGGCTATCTTTTGTTAATTCTTTTTCAATTTATGGGTATTTATTTAATAGGCAATATTATCTGGAACAAAAATTGCTAAATTCTATATTTTAGCATAGTTTCTCTTTAGAAGAGAAGGATAAACTGAAGCTGACCAGAAGTTTAAGTGAATGAATATTAAACATAAAATAAGAAACATTGAATCTAAAATAATCAAAATAATGTTACCCATCTTATAAGCACCAACAGTTTTGGTATAAGCCTATTGCCCAAACATAATGATCAATAGTGTCCCCCTTTAGAGCTTCAAAAATGTCCCATTTTGGATGTTAAATTATATGAACTTTTTATTTATGCATTATATCGTGTTAGGAGAATGGACCCAGTCATAGTGAGGGAGCAAAACATGCAGATTAATTGGGAGAAATCGGTCTCTTTTCTTCACTTCATCTCTACTGCTCTGCAAGTGCTGGCAATACCCAGCCAGCCTGTCTCTCCCGGAGCAGAGTTGGCAAGCTCCCCATGAGCCGGACATGACGAGTCTACTCTTGCTCTGCTGGTGAAAATATTCCTGAGATCATGAAGACACATTCTTTTGGACTGCTCTAGCCCAGTGTGATAACCCATTGCATAGTGCCCGGGTTTTAATTTTATCCTCCGTAAACAGAGAGGTGACTTCTTCAAAAACTAGAAATGAAAAAATCCTAAGTTAAATTTATGTTGAGGTCATAGTCACCTTATAAATGCAGAATATAGCAAGTGATTTCCACAGACTCTTTCTGGGCACTTACCAGGATGGATATCATATCTGGGCAATTTCAGAGACCATAATTTGAGAGTAGCATCTCTGAATATAGAGGATTTGCATTTGTTGTGTGAATTCATTTAACGTTTTTCTAATTCATTTGAGTTTTGCATTTCATAGGCAGCCGGCTCAGTGTGAAGGCTATGAAACTGTTCCAGAATCATGAAAAAGAGGTATTTAGTAACAGATGGCAATAAACACACTATAATGGGCCTTATATTGTTTTATTTTATTATAGCAAGGTTATGGCCACAGTTAAGAACTTAATCTTTCTTTTTTCATAGCCATGGTAGGGGTTTGCTTTGCATTCACATCACTAAATGCCTTTGCAGAATCAAATACCCTTTCCAGCTTAATGCAGTGAAGCAATAGAGCAAGTAACATATTTAGTGCATCATGCTACCAGTCTGGAAATAAAATAGGGTATTTCTAGTAAGACTGTTTGGAGCACGGATAACACACATGCTTGGTTTTGGGTTGTTGATTCGTTTTTCACACATGCTTGATTTTAAGTTAGATGCACCTCTAGAAAAAAAAGAACAAAAATAAGCACAAATTTTAAACAATGAAAGAGTTTTAGTAATATTCTTGATTAATCCAAATCAAGCTAGACAAGAAGGGACTAATGTATGGTGATGGGAAAAGATGAAAAGTGTAAGAGAAGTAAATGGGTTTTTTGCTGATCATACCATGTGGTCTCTTAATTAAGTAGTAGAATTATCTCACTCTATAAAAATCAGTGAAACAAAATTCATTGTTTCATTGTAGATTGGGGTTATTTTATTTCATTATTTGAAAAAGCAAGATAAAGCATTCAGTCAAGGTAAACAAAAGAAAATTGAAGCTTTCACAATACAGAATCCACGAAGTACAAACTTTGTATTCCTTCTTACATAGATCAGTACACATTGCCTCCTGTAAAAGACAAAAATGTAAAATAAAGATTTCTATAGTAGTCTAGTAAGTTCTATATAGTCAATAATATAGCAGAAATTATACAATTAGTACCACTCCTTGCAATAAACTCCCTAGCTCAATCATAGTTGCACATTCAATTTCTGTTTGTTTGTTTCTTTGTTTGTTTATTTAACGGAAGAGAGGAAAAAGCAGACCTTATTATCATTACAGTACCGGGAAATTCATTCTCAGTTCAGTTCAGTTGTAGAGGATTCTGCAGACATTTAAAACCCCAATGCTCGTTCCCAAGCAAGGGGAGCACCTGGGCACTATGTTGCATTTAATAGGACAGGATTATAGTAGAGAATATTTATAAAGGTCTTTTAAAGTACATAGTGTCTTTAAAAATGTGAACATTTTTCCTGTTTTTACATTTACTTTCTTATTATTAGGAATAAATGATTAGCAAGCCTGGTGCTTGATAATCTTTCGTCCTCAAATTATCAACCTTAGGTTAATGTAATCTGCTACTTTTTTTTTTTTTTTTTTTTTTTTTTTTGTATAAGGAAGTAATCATGGCATTTTCTGGAAGCCAGAACGGCAACAAACAAGGCAAAGCATAAAGTACAGGTGGGATAAAGCCTCAGCTCCACACCCTTGCTTATGTCCTATTTAAATCTCGCACATTGGACATCTGCATTGCTAGGTGGTTGGGAAAGTCACAAGGCGGTCTCCTGCTTGCAAAATTTTTACCACAGAGTTTATACCTCATGGACTATGGGGAATCATGGAGCTGCCTGAAGCTGATCTTGTGATTTGTTTTCATAAAGTGGCAGCACTCAATGATGCCATGAGGGAGAGGGCACCCCTCCTGCATTCACTCACCCACTGCCACTCAGAAGGGCAAGCTGGCCTGCTGGCCTCTTCCAGGTCAAGGACTAGCAGCTTCTGTATTACGTATAGAAATCAAAGACCAAATAACAAAGGAGGAAATTGTATCTCCCAGACACTAAGAAATATCAATAACTACTAATCAAGTCTAATTTGTTTGATTTCAGCCAGATAATTTCCAAAGCCCTGATCAAGATCTTTTCCTCACTGAATTAAGATGGAAAGCAGGATTTGAATGAAAAGCATCATCCTACTAAATGACAAGCTAAATCTAAGTTAACTCCAATCATCATACAAAATACTCCCAAGAAGTCAAGTCTGTAAGAAACTCATTATTAAAACTGCACATCAATGGAATATATATTTAAATAATGGCACATAATTCACCCTCCATTTTTCATTACCAAGGGAAGGTTTCTATCTGGGTTTGGCAATACTTTTACATATCCATGAAATCTGGTACCATAGTACTAATATTTTATTCAGAAAAATATACTAGATACACCTTTTTAACTTTTGAGCTTGTTTCTCTTAACCATTCAGACCCAGTTAACCATGGCAACTTTTGAAAAGGACTGTTTCAAGTACCTTAATTTACTCATGGGTGGGGTGGGGGAGAGTCCTTTTATACTCATTGCTACACGGGTGGTGTCTGATCTGTTCCAATAAGGCATGAGATTTCCTTCCACCCTATCACCTTGGCCAGCCTCTTGTACGCACACACACACACACACAAACACACACACACAGACGCACGTGCTTTCAGTCTTTTGTTCAGGGACTCCTAGACCTATCAACCATATAAACATGTTAATTCTGACATAGCCCTAACAAGGTTCATAAACATGAGGACTTAAGTTCAGCAGAGTAAATTTAGCTCCATTCATGCAAACTGTTTGTTAATACACTAGAAATATTTGCTCTTCCAAGAGATAAGATCCTAAAATGTCTGGGCTCAGTACAATTTTTGTGCACTTAATACCCACGCAAACTTTTGTGGGTTCAATTTGAAATGCAACATTTTGAGAGAGACAAACCTTTATCAATCACGTGGAGACCTAACATTGTATTCAGTAGGATTTTAAAGCCAAATGTAGGCACAGCAGAGCCCGTGGCAGAAGCATGCCCACGGCCAATGAGTGGGCTGTGGGGAAGGATCCTGATCCCAATCAAATGCCACTGTTCACAGAACATAAACATAGGTTTGCACTGTCTGATGTCATTCTGACATGTCATATGATTTTGTATTACTCCACCACTGATTCAAGCAAAATTTTCTACTTCAGCATAAAAGAAGAAAAAATCCATGACATATAAATGATGGTTAAAAACTGAACTCACTGTGAACGGTTTCCATAAGCTTGAACTTTCAGTGCAATCAATTCTTCCTTCTTGGAAAGAAATTTTTCTCACCTACTTCATCAGTCACAATATGCTCTCCTATGTCGAGATGACATAAAGCTGACCACAATCAGATTTTAGTGATGACATCATTTCCTAGGGCATCAGGGATGAATTTGGAAGGTGTTTTATTTATTTCTTGTAGAGAAGAGTTTAGCTCTCCTCTTACCTCACTGCCACCACCCAACTATCTTTTAATTACAAGTCTGACTTCCAGATACCCTGATACCAAGAAGGGATGGCATAGACATTACACATGAGCATATAACACCTAAGAAGCAATCGAGGCACACATGTTAGCAGCATTTTGACACATGTATCAGTCATGGTTGAATCTGTTAGAATGACATAGGATTTGAAAGCCAGGTAAGTGATTACGCTGACAAATTTTGGACTAGTCACACAGAAAATTGAGAATCAGCTCCTGTGAACTTGAATGGCAACAAGCTTCCTCTTTGACACTTTCTTCCTTAGTTGTAACGTCCCCTCTCGCAGCCAAGGAGATGGAAAAACAAGCACACTCACTACAGAGCAGCACCCCGAGTCTGTGTGTTAACTACCACTCAACTGCACAATAATCTGCTTTGCAGCTAATTACAGAAAAGTTCTTTTTTAAACTGTTAAAATTACAGAGTTTATATTTTATGTCCTCCAATATATCTTACAACAAGAAAAGGTTATAATAACATTTCAGAGGGAGCACAGGCAATTCCTGATTATACGGACCTGTTGAGGGCTTCTAACAGTAGTGAAACATTACAGAGTTAAAAGTTAAGTGCAAAATAGTCTCTAAAATATTTTTCAAACAATTGTTTCAGCTGTATTTTTATTGTAGGTAATAGAGCTCATGAGGTACATTAAAGAATAGGAGACGGGCCTTCGCTCCGCCGCGGGGGAGACTAGGCAGCACCATGGAAGGCTATCGCCACCACTGCCACGAGGGCTTTAATGCCGATGAAGCTCGCAGTATTGTTAAAGAGTGTGTAGATGACGTCTTGGGTGGTGAAGATTATAATCAAAACAATATCAACCAGTGGACTGCGAAAATAGTGGAACAATCCTCAACGCATTTGGTTAAGTTGGGAAAAGCTTATAAATATGTTGTGACCTGTGCAGTGGTGCAGAGGAGTGCATATGGCTTTCACACTGCCAGCTCATGTTTTTGGGATACTACATCTGACGGAACCTGTACCGTAAGATGGGAGAACCGAACCATGGACTGCATAGTCAATGATGTTTTTGCCATTTCAGTTGTCTTGTAACCAACTAAACTGTTAGGCAAAAGCCACTAATTTAAGAATGTTTCTGTGTATCCAACTGCGTAGTCAATGTTTTTGCCATTTTAATTGTCTTGTAACCGACTAAAAATGTTAGGCAAAAGCCATTACCTTAACAATTTGTCTGTGTATCCTTTCTAAAAACAGTAGTAGTTTTTTATTAATGCACTAGATGAAAAGTACACAACATGCATCAACACTAACAAAAAATATAATAAGCAAGCATTTGCATAGTAAGTTGACAGATTGTTTCATATCCTATACAGCATCATTTAAATAGGAAAAATTGAATGTTATCAAAAATTAAATGCAGAAATGTGGCATGATTTGGTGGCTTTTCACTAACACTAGGTACTTAGGAGATGGGGAAATCCATTCAGATGATAAAATTCTCTCAGCTAGAGAAGCTAACAGGAATAGAGATCAAAAAGCTGCAAGGATAATTGTGGAGAAAATGATAATGACTTGGCCAATACTTAATATTTTATCTCTTCCCCGTAGTTATACAAATAATTTAGTGGAAAGGAATTCTTTTCTTTTTTTCTATCAACTACAATAACAACTATGATTAACTTTACTTTTTCTAAGAATTATTAAATTGTTTTTTATTATCAAATACTTGAATTTACATTTGAATTAAATCCGGTAACCTGAATTCCCTAGTTAAACAAAATCAGTTACAGTGTATGTCGAACTGCATATGTCTCAAACAACTGCCTTACAATTCATTTATTCCACATGTAACAAACATTTATTGAATGCCTATTGTGAGCATATTTCTCTCTAAGCATTACAGTTATTAATATGCTATTTAGATTCTCAGTTTCTTTTAGCACCTATTTGGTTGGAAAACAGTAGCATATATGTTTGGGGATGAAAAAAAGAGTTGTTCTACAAGAGACAAAAAAAGTAAATCTGGATGTTCATGTAGAAGTAAGCAAAATGAAAAGCACTTATTACTGACAGAATTATAGATATAATTTTAAGAATTGCTCCTACCAAGTTAAAAATGCATAAAATATGCAACTTTTATAGGCCTTATTAGCAATCTGACTATGTTAGTAGTAAATTATATCATTGTTGTAGTTACAACCATCTGTATGTAACTTTAAATACTTATGTGGGGTTCAAATTGAGTGGAGTAAAGTATAAAGTAAAAGTATACAATCATTAGCAGGTTATCTAATTACTCAGGGCTTATGAAATGTAGTAAAATTATTAAGAAAATAAAAGATGAAAAATTAGGGTACACACAGCTGGCCACAAAATGTGAAGTCAATCTGCTATTTAATCTTAAAAACAAAGTCAATTTTGCACATTACCACTAACACTAATACATTTAGTCTGGGATCATGATTCATTGAATTTTTCTGGAAAAAAAGAGCTTAGTTTAGTATTGACAATATTAAAGGGAGTATTCTTGTAGGAATACTGTGTGCATGTTTGATATTTTGCTGAATAACAATAATTGTTCAATGTTGAAGAATATCAAGCAAATATAAAGATAGAATTTAATGCAGTGTGCTACATTTTTAGCACATCAAAAACTCTGATAGCCATTAGCTTTATGTTACTTCAGCCTGCTGGCTCTTGTGCCCTTGAGGATAATAATAGTGACCAAAATATCTGTGCAGTTTAAAGCTTAATTTTGATTATTGTCATGAAACCTGATTTTAAAAATAGTCATCAAAACATACCTTGTGAACTTGCTATCTGTTGTGTTTCTAGTTAAAAAATATAATAAAGATTATCTTCCTGTGCTGTTAAAAAAAAAAAGAATAGGAGATGGGATTCAAGTACAGTATTGAATTCTATGATAGGATAAAATTTGAATAGTACAGATGCAAAGACAGAAATGGTAACAATGTATCTTTTTACATCAGTTTCAAAATGCATTCACTTATGACTTATCCAACTTCAATTCTTCTACTAAACCTCACAAATATTCTATTTTGCCTGAAATAAAAGAGAGAATTTGGCTATTACTCTCCTTCTCTGGTTCCCTAGCCACAGAGACTTGATCTGAGGCAGAATAGTGTGCCCTAGAAAAGAGGAAAAGTGAGGTTTCTAATCATCTCCCTCATGTATCCTGCTTTGATCTTCAGCTAAATTGGAGCCTCTTTAAATAGAAACACATGACTTAGGCAGATCAGCAAAACTGATTCTGCTTTACAAGCTAAGGCTGAGCCTGTGAGGATACTAAGTTGCCCTGACTGTGCACTTCTACCTAGAGTTAGTGCAGACTTGAAACAGTCTGCAATTAAAGGAAGGTCATTCTGTCTATGTGGCCAGAAGTGTCAATTCTTCAAGCTTGGGTTGCCAGATATCCACACCAGTTATAGGGAGCTGTTTCTCAGTGGGTGTTCACACTAATTGGCAAAGGGAATCAGAGACTGGGATTTAAATCTTTCCACTCTTATCTAGTAGCTCTGTGAGCTTTGATAGGTTATCTGACTTCTCCATGCATCCGTTTAATCATTTATTAATTAGTGAAATGACGTCACTAAGCTATTTCCAAGGTTATATAAAATTATCTCTGTTACAGTGCCTTGAGTATATTAGAAGCCTAATAAATGTTTTAGGGGAAATAACTTTTTCTTTGGTCCCCAAATTATTATTAATATTTTTTGAGGTCCCTCATGTAAATAAGCCTGAAAGTTCTCACTGGGCCCCTTTCCTTATAATAGTTTAACATGCAGCATATTCTGGCCCAAGTAAGTATTTTAGTCACTTTTTTAGTATTTCAGTCAATTGTTTAGTATCCCTTCCTTTCAGCCTGCACAATTCCCTTTAGCATTTCTTAGAGGACTGATCTGTTGGTGATGAAGTCCCTCAGCTTTTTATTATCCAGAAATGTTTTTATCTCCCCCTCATTTTTAACCTCCAGGTGTCTGTGAATTTTCGAAGTCTCTGGTGGTTATTGACTTCTATTTGTATTCCATTGTGGTCATAGAATGTGCTTTGAATAATTTCATTTTTTTTTTTTAATTTATTGAGGCTTGTTTTATGTCCCAGCCTATGGTCTATTCTGGAGAAAGTTCCATGATCACTAGAGAAGAATGTGTATCCTGGTGATTTGGGATGTAATGTTCTATATATGTCTGTTAAATTTCTCTATATCTCTTTCTCCTTTCTTTGTTTCTCTGTTGGTAGGGCTCCCTTTAGTATCTGAAGTAGGGCAGGTCTTTTATTAGCAAAATCTCTCAGCATTTGTTTGTCTGTGAAAAATTTAAGCTCTCCCTCAAATTGGAAGGAGAGTTTTGCTGGATAAAGTATTCTTGGTTGGAAATTTTCTGTCTCAGAATTTTAAACATGTCATGCCACTGCCTTCTCTATTCCATGGTGGCTGCTGAGTAGTCACTACTTAGTCTTATGTTGTTTCCTTTGTATGTGGTGAATTGCTTTTCTCTTGCTGCTTTCAGAACTTGCTACTTCTCTTCAGTATCTGATGGTCTGGTCAGAATATGTCTTGGAGTAGGTTTATTTGGATTTATTCTATTTGGAGTTCACTGGGCATTTATGCTTTGTGTATTTATATTGTGTAGAAGGTTTGGAAAGTTTTCCCCAACAATTTCTTTGAATACTCTTTCTAGACCTTTACCCTTCTCTTCCCCTTCTGGGACACCAATGAGTCTTATATTTGGACATTTTATTTTATCTGTCATATCCCTGAGACCTTTTCAATTTTTTTGATTTTTTCCCCATTCTTTCTTTTGTTCTTTCATTTTCTGTTCTGTGGTTCTTGAGGTCACTGAGCTGTTGTTCAGCTTCCTCTAGTCTTGTACTTTGAGTATCCAGAATCTTTTTAATTTGGTCCACAGTTTCTTTTATTTCCATAAGATCACCTATTTTTTTACTTACTCTTTCAATTTCTTCTTCATGCTCTTCTAGGGTCTTCTTAATGTCCTTTATATCCTGTGCCATGCTCTCATTGTTTGTCTTTAGTTCTTTGATTAATTGCTCCAAGTACTGCATCTCCTCTGATCTTTTGATTTAGGTGTTTGGATTTGGGTTATCCATAGCATCTGGTTTTTTCATATGCTTTAAATTTTTCTATTGTTTTTTGGCCTCTTGGCATTTGCTTAACTTGATAGGGTTTGTTTAGGATATGAAGGATTATTCAGTCACCAATCTCTAATTTGTCAGACCTACAGCGTGGTGGTGTACACTTTCTCTAACTAACTAGCAGATGTCATCCACGAATCACCTATTCCCCTCCAGTCAGTTCTCCCCAACTTTGTCTTTGTGGTGTGTGGGGGTCTGGTTCTTGTGGGGTCCCATTGGTGCACCAAGTTTGGATGTGTTATTGGTGCTGTCTGCCTTGAATGTGGGGCATGTGTCTGGGTGGTGAGGGAGGCAGGGCAGCTTTAATAATCAAACCTCCCAGGTGTTCCTGGATATTTAAGGCTGTTGCAAGAGTCTAAACCTTCATTTTAGTCTTGCCACAGATTGTCTCTGCCTCTGACCCACAAGTCCTTGGTATTGGCATAGGGTCCCTGGGATTTCTGGGTGGGTTCCTCTTCCAAGCTATCCCCTTATAGGGCCTCCGCTGAGGGAAGGCTGTGTTATGTCACAAGTGCATGCCATCCCTCAAGGGAAGCCCTGGGTTGCCAGGCCATGCAGGGGCCTTCCCAGCCTGCTGTAAAGATGGATGAATAGGGCATATTAATTTCCCCCTTTTCACACAGCTCCACCTTCCCAGCTCCAGGATAATTAGCTGTGGGTGAGCAAAAGGCTATTGTTCATGCCTGATATTGTGGTGTGTGCTTGGTGTTGCCAGAAACACTTCCCATCACACTGGGTCACTTGGCACATCTCTGGTCTGTGGCTCCAGGGCCAGGCAGGAGCATTCCCAGCACACCAGGAAGATGGCTGCAGGGGGTGTGGTTTTTCTCCCCCTTTTGTGTAACCTCTGCCCTCCTCACTCCGAGACAACTAGCAGTGGGTGCATGAAAGGCTATCTTCCACACCAGATGTTGAGGCATTCACACAACCCTTTCCTACTATGCTTCACTATGTGGTTCTTGCTGCCGTATCTGCAGCTGCTTTTGTTTTTTTTTTAAAAAAGAACTAGTCCACCTCCAAACACCAACTCATGGTTTTCCCACACTGCAGCATGGCTGCTGGACATTCAGCAGGCTCACTCACTTGTTTCAGAATGCAGATTCCCAGTTTCACCAAGTGCACTGTCCCTGTGGATTTAGCAGACCTTGTCCAGCTGGTGCATCACTGGAACTGATGTTCTGGATCACTTTCTGGCCTCTATCTAATATTTTTCATGGAGGTGTTTTTTTTGTCTGTCTCTCCTAGCCACCATCTAATTTTCTCCCCCAAGCCTATATTCTTTTAATCCAATCTTGTGGGGGGCAGACCTACTATGGGTGGGATCTTAGGATTAGGTTATTGTCCATGGGGATGTGACCCTGCCCATTCAAGGTGGGTCTTAATCTCCTTGCTGGAGCCCCCTATGAGAGGATAAAAGGCAGAGATATTCTGGAGAGAGCTCAGAGAAGCTAAGAGTGACAGAAGCCCATAGACATTTTGGAGAAAGCCATTTGAAACCGGAACCCAGGAGAAGAAGTACTAGTAGACATTGCCATGTGTCTTCCCATGTTACAGAGGAACACCAGATGCCATTGTCCATTCCTCAGAGAAGGTATCTACTTCTTGATGCCTTAATTTGGCCATTTTCATGGCCTTAGAACTGTAAGTTTGTGAACTAATAAGCCCCCATTGTAAAAGCCAATCCATTTTTGGTATATTGCATAGCAGCTTTAGCAAACTAAAACACCCTATCAGGAAGAGGATTACATGAATAATTTATATTTTACTTCAGTTTCACTATATGCAGTAGAGTTTACTGCTGACTTCCAATTCTCCTCAAGAGGGAGGGTAAAATATTTAGTCAGACATTTCCAAGGGAGTTATTCCTGTTCTGACCATTTTATCTTCTTTGTTCTGATTCTGTTACCTCACTTCCTTGTATCAGAGTCTTCTTCCCCAGGTACAGAGAATTCAGAGTCTTTTGGAATACACTTGATCTTATGTATCTCTTTAAATACAATTCTTCCACTAATCAATTTCTATAACATGTTTGGTGTTCTAGACTGTCCCTTAAAACCTATTCTTATGATTGCCAATTGTGCTGATTTGGATGTATTATGTCCTCCAAAACACCATGTTCTTTAATGCAGTCTTGTGGGGACAGATGTATTAGTGTTTATTAGATTGGAACCTGTTGATTGTTTCCATGGAGATGTGACACAATCAACTGTGGGCAATACCTTTGACTGGATAATTTCCATGGAGGTTTACCCCACCCATTCAGGGTGGGTCTTAATTAAATCACTGGAGCCATATAAAAGAGCTGACAAACAGAAGGAACTCAGTGCTGCAGCAGCTGTGAGTGACATTTTGGAGAGCACCTGAGAGAGAAGTTTTTGGGATGGCCATTGAAAGCAGACTTATACTAACCCAGAGTTTGCAACAGAGAAGCTAAGAGAACAACATTTTGAAGGATGCACAGGAGCTGAGAGAGGAGCTGGAACATAACCCGGGATCAGCAGATGCCAGCCATATGCCTTCCCAGCTAACAGAGGTTTTCTGGAGGCCATTGGCCTTCCTTTGATAAAGGTATACTTGTGTTGATACCTTAATTTGGACATTTTGATGATCTTCAGACTGTAAATTTGTAACCAAATAAACCCCCTTTATAAAAGCTCATCCATTTCTGTTATTTTGCATAATGGCAGCATTAGCAAACTAGAATACCAATGTTCTGAGAACATGATGCCAACAAAATTGAATAATTTTAAAATCAATTTTAAGCTTTTTTTCATAATTATTGTTAAGCTTTTTGATTATTTGTCTATGCTAAAACATGAAATGATTTAAAGATTAATACATCAGTATTTCATGACACATTACAATCACTCTCCAGCCACCTAGACAAGTTTAAGAACCATTGCTTATTACCAACAGTTCCCATCAATGCTGAAAGTGAATTGTTTATTACTGCAGACTGATTTCTCTTTACTTCCACAGATATGCAGTTTCCTCCATTTCTCTCTAAATGTTCTGTTATCTGCTTAGCTGTACCAGAGGGAGCATTAAGATGTCCGCCCTTTGGCAGAAAGGTCAAATCTCAGGCTGATTACTAACTCTAAAATGGAGGAATCTCTAATGTGCAATTCATGATATTTGCAGTATAGCCCCATTCAATACCTCCTTTGCTTTAAATTCACTTCGTTCTACCCAGTTTATGAATTTTGATGAAGGTATTCCCTTTGCTTTAAATGCTATTTCTCTTTACTGGCCTTCACATCCTACAAACTCATCTTAAACACTAATCTTTCAACAAAGCCTTCTTTGAAGTCCTATTCTATTTTAAAGACTGCATCCTGTAATTTCCTTTCAGAGAACCTATAGGAATTATAAATATATATTTTATGCTTTAATTTCTGTATTTTGTTTAGAATGTAAGCTCTAGCTTAAGGGCAGTAACTTGAAGCTTACACAATTTTTTGTACATGATAGATCCTCAATAAACATTTTTTTGAATGAATGAATCTCTCAAAGTATTAACATTCTAATCTGCAAAATGGAGATAACCATATATACCTTATAAGGATCAGATGAGATTATGTATATAATGTATGTGGCATTATAGTAGGTATCCTACTAGATTAGGTCAGAGGAATTCACTATAGCTCTAAGTGGTTGGATTCTGGCTTTTGGTGATATCTGAGGTAGGCCTCAAGAAGTGAGTAGGATTTGGGTAAGATTTTGATCTAACATTGGCTAGAGCTCACCCCTGGGACACAAAACAAGTGCCACAAAGAAAATACTGAGAGTCAGAGTTGGATGGATCTGTGAAACTAACATAAGCACATAGGAGAAATTTCAGGGGTTGCAGAACATGGTGGGCAAAGCCAAAGTTGTTGGGTTCTATGAATGTACTATTGGGTAGAAAAATATTATTTCAAATGCACACTTTTTCTCACCTGCAATTTTTGGAGGGACCATTGCCAACTTGAAGGTCCTGTTAGGAAACGTCACAATGGCTATGGTAGAAATACTTTAAAATAGGCTATCTTTCAGAATGTTTTCCTCTCACCATGCCCTTCCACATCTTAGAGGCTAAGTATTCTGGTTTGCTAGAGCTGCCATTAAGCAAAATACAAGTGGATTGACTTCTATAAAGGGTGTTACAAATTTACAGTTCCAAGGCCATAAAAGTGTCCAAATTAAGGCATCAGTAAGAGGATACCTTCACTGAAGAATGGCTGATGGTATCTGGAACACCTGTGCTAGCTGGGAGGCCATGGCCAGTGTCTGCTGGTCCTGTGCTCCCAATCTCTGGGTTTCATCTCTTAGCTTACCATCTCCAAGTGTCCTTCTGTCCACAATTCCAAGCATCTCTAAACATTGCTAAGCGTCAGCATCTGGGCCTGTGTTCGCTCTTAACTTCTCTCTTGAATACTGCAGTGAATTAATCATGACCCACCCTGAATGGATGGAGTCACACTTCCATGGAAATAATCTAATCAAAAGTTGGGTGAGTCACATCTCCAGAGAAACACTCAATCAAAGGTTTCCACCTTAATAAATCTGCCCCCACAAGATTGTATTAAAGAACATGGCTTTTTGTGGGAACATAATATATCCAAACCAGCATACTATGTGACTGCAATTTATGTTTTTATTTTTTTTTCTTTGATTTAGTTTTATTTGTGTCAGCAAAATGCTGTCATTACATTGGGAGGATGTATCTGTACCCTGCATTATAATATACATGAGACATGTTGTACATCTGATTGAGGCCTAGTGTATGATTGGCAATCCGGTTCACTATTACAACCAGTTGTCTTTACCCCTCTTATCTTTTATTTACATGTTAGAGCATTTTTTTTAATGGAAAAAGGTTTGCCATTTGAGTGTCTGAAACTTTTTTTTTAAAAGGAGAATGAAATATGTGTCTCCTTCAAAAGCCTGCAGATTAGATTATCAGCACAGTTAATACTTAAGGGACCTTGGGTCTCCCTAACATGCCAAAATCTGTTTGTTGAGTGTTGCAAGAGTTTGCTAATTAAACAATTCACAAGGTGTTTGGAGCAGAACTTGTGGACATTTCACCAATTGGACAGTTTATTGCTGCTGTTAAAAAAAGTCAGTTGGTGTTTATTAACTAACCTTCTTGCCATATTTATGGAGAATCATGGGTACAACTCCTGGCCCCTGACTCCAGATTTTTAGAGTTTGTAGGCATCATTGACACTTCCATTTCCCAATGTGCCTGTTATTATTTGAAAGCACAGCCATCACTTTGTTGACTTTGCAAATTGGGACCAAGTAATGGGACTCTTTTGACTGAGAGGTCAAATAAAATTAAAGCTGGGTAGGTCTATACAGTTTGGTCTTAGTTGGGAGGGGATTGGGAGGCTCATTCTTTTTTTTTTTTTTTTTTAATCTTCATTTTATTAAGATATATTCACATACCACGCAGTCCTACAAACCAAATCGTACATTCGATTGTTCACAGTACCATTACATAGTTGTACATTCATCACCTAAATCAATCCCTGACACCTTCATTAGCACACACACAAAAATAACAAGAATAATAATTAAAGTGAAAAAGAGCAATTCAAGTAAAAAAGAACACTGGGTACCTTTGTCTGTTTGTTTGTTTGTTTCCTTCCCCTATTTTTCTACTCATCCATCCATAAACTAGACAAAGTGGACTGTGGTCCTTATGGCTTTCCCAATCCCATTGTCACCCCTCATAAGCTACATTTTTATACAATTGTCTTTGAGATTCATGGGTTCTGGGTTGTAGTTTGATAGTTTCAGGTATCCACCACCAGCTACCCCAATTCTTTAGAACCTAAAAAGGGTTGTCTAAATTGTGCATAAGAGTGCCCACCAGAGTGAACTCTTGGCTCCTTTTGGAATCTCTCTGCCACTGAAGCTTATTTCATTTCCTTTCACATCCCCCTTTTGGTCAAGAAGATGTTCTCCGTCCCACGATGCCAGGTCTACATTCCTCCCTGGGAGTCGTATTCCACGTTGCCAGGGAGATTCACTCCCCTGGGTGTCTGATCCCACGTGGGGTGGGGGCGAGGGGGGCAGTGATTTCACCTTTCAAGTTGGCTTAGCTAGAGAGAGAGGGCCACATCTGAGTAACAAAGAGGAATTCGGGAGGAGGCTCTTAGGCACAATTATAGGGAGGCCTCAGCAGAAATGTACATTAAAATACATAAGTTTCCTATCCTGAGGCATATTCCCTCCTCTTTTCCCAAATAGACATCCTAAAATTATTGGAAAGGTCTTAAGCTAGGGTGTAGGCTTTATCCCATCACCCCAGGTATTGGGATATTGAGGTAGCTAACACCTCCAGGGAATATAAATTCACAAGGAAAATACAACCCCATTAGAAGTGTGGACTCTGTGATGGAAACTTAATACTCTATTTCAAACAAAGCACAATTAATGAACCAGAGAGTGAAAAGGGATATAATATAGGCATATTAAAATCTTCTAAAATTTAAAGGAGGATAATTGAAACATGAAGTAGAAACTATAAAATATGACAGCTTTTCAAGTTATAATAGTTAAAATAAAAACTAAGTAGATAAATTGAATTGCAGAATCATACAGTTGACAAAAATATTCCAGAAAATACTCCATTGATCAAAATAAGTTAGCAGAGATTGGGTACAGAAGTAAATACATCAAAATATGTACTATATGTGTCCCAGAAAGTGAGAAAAAATATAAATAAATGTAAAGGAAATTTGATAAAATGAAAATCAATAATGATCCAGAATTAGAGAAAGATCTAACATTTCAGACTGGAAAAGCTTAAAGGAAAACAAAAAATATTCAGGGCTTCTGAGAAGACAGCAGATTAGGAGAAACATAGCAAAACTCTCCTCCATGAAGAACACTATATAAAGGATGGAAAGCATTCCAGAACAGCAGTTCCAGGATTCCACTGGCTGGGCAGGGATTTTTACACCCATAGTGAGTGTGTACTTGGAGAAACCAAGAGCCTACATTTAAGATCAGTGAGTGTTCGGCCCAGAATGCTGCCAGGGAACAGGCAGTTGGAGCCAGCTGATGAGCACGGAGGGGAGCAGGCTTCCACATCCAGTCACCCTTCCCACCACTTGGCTTGGGTAAATAACCCTTCACAGACCCTCAGCCAAGAGCCCCCATGCCAGGGACTAGTGGTTGGGGCAGGCAGACAAGTGTAGAAGGAGGCAGCTTTCTACACCCCATGCAGCCATATTTGCAATTGGCTGGTGAGATAACCCTTCACAGCCACATGGCTGAGAGCTTCCTTGAGGGAATTCAGGATTCAGTGGAGTTGTGACAGCATACCATCTTCCTCAATTGAAGCCTAGGGTATGCACAGCCTAGAGGCTAGGGTGCCACATGGAAGTGCCAGGAGCTCTCCCTCAATCCCAGGGACTTGTGAGTGCAGAGCAGACATGGACTGTGGGTCATTTGAGCAGCAAGGTGAGATGCACAGCTCTTCAGCCCCAGAGTACTCCACCCACAGCCCCGGGAATGGCCGGGACTACTGTGTCCTGAAGTGAACCCCATGCCAAACTGTTCAGGGCACACTCTCCACCCACAGGGCTGGCAGTCTCCAGTGCACATGGAAAATTGGTGCACTGATTGGACTTCCACATGGTTTGGACTCCCTCTCAGTACATAGATGAAGTTGGGAGAGAACTGGCTTGAGGGAAAGAGGTAGCTCAAGAGCATCATCTGCTAATAGGTCAGGGAAAGTGCACTCAACCAAGCTGTAGCTTTGCCAAATTATAGATAAATGTTCAAATTATACTGCACATCATAAAAGAACCCTATCAAGATAAGCAAATGCCAAGAGGCCAGAAACAACAGAAAATTATAAAGCATATGAAGAAACCAGAAGATATGGATAACACAAACATCCAAATTAAAAAGCCAGAGTAGATGCAAAACTTGGAGAAATTAATCAAAGAAGTAAACACAAACATCAATGTCATGACTCAGGATACAAAGGGCATGAAGAAGTACCTAGAAGAACATAAAGAAGAATTTGCAAAAGTAAATTTAAAAATAGTGGATCTTATGAAAATAAGAGGAACTGTTGATCAAATTTAAAATATTCTTGAGAAGGAGCAAAGATGGTGGCATAGAGCAGAGTGGAAGCTAGTTAGTCCCCCTGGAGCAACTAATAAACAACAGAAAAAATTAGTAAATAACCTGGAATAAGGCTGGGAAACAAACGTGACTGTCCACTCATCATACACCAGCCTGAATTGGG
The DNA here is from genome assembly GCF_015220235.1 of Choloepus didactylus. Taxonomy (NCBI): domain Eukaryota; kingdom Metazoa; phylum Chordata; class Mammalia; order Pilosa; family Megalonychidae; genus Choloepus; species Choloepus didactylus. The sequence continues at coordinate 136,839,892 of NC_051309.1, read as the reverse complement.
AGGAATGCCTGAAACTGCAGCATAAAATCTGTAAGTAAAAACTGCAGATCCAAGTGGAGAGTTCCTCCCTCATGGAAGCCTCTCAGTGCTAGAGAGCAGCACTCTCTGAACAAGCGAACATACCTCAGCCCAGCTCCAACTGGGGTTTTAATATTAACTGCTCAATACAGACAGTGAATCCCCAAAAAGCAGAGGCTTTTGGTGATGACTGACCTTGGGAGAGTCAGGGGATGTATCTGTCTCAGGATGGGGAGCCCAAAGGATTCAGTGCTATCTCTGGCCAATGGGTCAATCTGGGGGCTGTGGATGAGGGCTTTCTGTCCCTTTCTCTCTCTCTCAACCTGGGTGGCTCAGTGGAGAAAGCCTAAGCCATTTTTAGCTTGCAGTGCTCTGCTGTAGAAAAAGCCTCAGCCATTTTAAATTCACAACACTCTGACCCAGACAAGGGTGGAGATAGCAGAGTCAGAGGAACAAAGAATCTGTTTATATGCAAATGACCTCTCTGTAGAGGGCATAGCTTCCCAAGAGGAAAGAGGTGGGGCCCAGCTCTACTACCTGCCTTCCATTCAGAACAATACCCCAGAGCCTGGGGGAAAACAGCCCCTGGCCACACCTCCTTGGAGCTACAGGCTGACAGGCACCACCTGCTGGGCAGAAAACACAGGGTGTGTCAATCCTCTAAGACACACCATCAGGGAAACTGGATACTGAATATTTCCTCCTTCTGGGACCTGAGCTTGTTCTCATCTGGGAACAATGGATTGAGGTGGCCTAGGAGGTCAGATGCCTAGACAATAGAAAACTACAACCTACACTAAGAAAAATGAAGTTATGGCCTAGTCAAAGGAACAAACTTATACTTCAACTGAGATACAGAAATTTAAACAACTAATGCTAAATCAATTCAAAAAGTTCAGAGAAGATATGACAAAAGAGACAAAGGCTATAAAGGAAACACTGGGCATACATAAGGCAGAAATTGAAAGTTCAAAAAAACAACTGGCAGCATCTGTGGAAATGAAAGGCACAACACAAGAGACAAAAGACACAATGGAAACATGAAACAGCAGATTTCAAGAGGCAAAAGAAAACACTCAGGAACTGGAGAACAAAACACCTAAAAGCCTCCACACACAAAAAAACAGATAGAGAAAAGAACGGAAAAATATGAGCTATGTCTCTGGGGACTTAAGGACAAAATGAAATACAAAAATGTATGTATCATTGGTGTCACAGAAGGAGAAGAGAAGGGAAAAAGGCAGAAGCAATAATAGAGGGAATAATCAACAAAAAATTCCCATCTCTTATGAAAGACATAAAATTACAGATCCAAGAAGTGCAGCATACTCCAAACAGAATGGATCTGAATAGGCCTATGCCAAGACACTTAATAAGCAGATTATCAAATGTCAAGGACAGAGAGAGAGTCCTGAAAGCAGCAAGAGAAAAGTGATCCATCACATAAAAAGGAAACTTAATAAGACTATGTGTGGATTTCTCAGCAGAAACCATGGAGGCAAGAAAGAAGTTGTGTGATATATTTAAGATACTGAAAGAGAAAAACCACCAACCAAGAATCCTATATCCTGCAAAACTGTCCTTCGTATATGAGAGAGAGTTCAAAATTTTCTCTGACAAACAGACAATGAGAGACTTTGTGAGCAAGACACTGCCCTACAGGAAATACTAAAGGGAGAACTACAGAGTGATAGGAGAGGACAGGAGTGTGTGGTTTGGAAAACAATTTTGAGAGATGGTAGCACAGCAATGTAAGTGCACTGAACAAAGATAACTATGAATATGGTTGAAAGAGGAAGGTTAGGAGCATGTGGGACACCAGAAGAAAAGAGGAAAGATAAAGACTGGGATTGTGAAACCTAGAGTCAACAATCGTGATAAAATGTACAAATGTTTTTTCACAAGGGAAAACAAATGAATGTCAACCTTGCAAGGTGTTAAAAATAGGGAGGCATTGGGGGAAAAATACAATCAATATAAAATAGAGACTATAATTAACAGAATCATTGTATTATGCTTCCTTTAATGTAATAAAGGCAGATAAATGCAGATAAGAGGGGAGCATAAGGGAGGGTTGTGAGACTCTTGGCATTGGTTGTGTTTTCTGACTTTATTCTACTTTGATTTAATGTTATCTTTTCTTTTGCTGCTTCCTAGCTGTTGTGTTATTTTTTCCTCTTTCTTTTTTCTTTTTCTTTTGCCTCTCTAATTTCTTTGACTCTTCCTCCTGCTTTGTGGAAGAAATGTAGTTGTTCTTATACAGATACTGCTGAGAGTGGTGAACACATAAATATGCAGCTATACAGGGAACTGTTGATTGTTTACTTAGGATGGAATGTATGTCATGTGAACAAAACCATCTTAAAAAAATGGGTTGATGATGAAACCTTGAGGGCAATATACTGAGTGAAATAAGCCAGACACATAAGGACAAATATTGCAGGGTCTCACTGAGAGGAACTAATTATAATATGTAAACTCATAGACATGAAATATAAGTTACCAAGATATAGAACAAAGCTAAAGAATGGGGAGAGGTTGCTTAGTATGAGCAGAATGTTCAACTAGGATGAACTTAAGTGTTTGGAAATGAACAGAGGTGATGGTAGCACATTATGAGAATAACTAACAGTGCTGAATGGTGCACGAATGTGGTGGAAAGGGAAAGCTCAGAGCCATGTGTGTCACCAGAATGAAAGTTGGAGGTTAAAAGAAGTGAATTGTATAAAACCGAATCCTGTGGTGGGCAATGTCCATGATTAACTGTACAAATATTAGAAATCCCTTTCAAGAACCAGAACAAATGTATGACACTATAACTAGAAGTTAATAATAGAGGGGCATATAGGGAGAAAATATATAGCTATTGCAAGCTATATACTACAGTTAGTAGTATATCAATGTTCTTTCATAAACAGTAACATATGTACTATACCAATACTACAAGTCAACAATGGAGGGAGGGGTACTTAGGGATATGGGAGGATTTGAGTTTCCTTTTTTTCTCTCTCTCTTCTTTTTCTTTATTTCTAATCTGGAGTAATGAAAATGTTCTAAAAATTGAACAAAAATTAATTGTGGGATGGATGTGTAGCTGTATCAGGGGGGCAATTGAATGTACACTTTGGATCTTTGGATAATTGTATAGTATGTAAACAATCACAATAAAAATATTCTTGAGACACATAACAGTCGATTTGAAGAGGCAGAGGAAAGAAATAGTGAACTCGAGGACAGAGTGATGGAATGTGATAACACAAAAGAATGGTGAAAAAAATTGAAAAATTTGGAATGGCTCTTAAGGAAATGATTGAAAATATGAAACACACAAATATAAGAATCACTGGTGTCCAAGAAGGTGAAGAGAAAAGGCCTAAGAAGAGTATTTGAAGACATTGTCAGGGAAAACTTCTCAACCCTTCTAAATGACATAAATTTGCAAATCATAGATGCTAATGAACTCCAAATAGAATAAATCCAAATCAACTCACTCTAAGAGATATTCGGATCAGATGGTCAAGTGCTGAAGAAAAGGAGAAAGTTCTGAAACAGCAAGGGAAAAGTGATTCACCACATATAAGAGAAACAACATAAGACTAAGTACTGACTACTCATGGACACCATGGAGGTGAGAAGGCAGTGGTATGACATATTTAAAAGTCTGAAAGAGAAAATTTGCCAGCCAAGAATTCTTCATCAAGCAAAGCACTCCTTCAAAATTGAGGGAGAGCTTAAAATGCTCACAGACAAACAAATGCAGAGAGAATTTGTTAACAAGAGACCTGACCTACAAGAAATACTAAAGGCAGTATTGAGGGGTAAATTTATAGCTCTAAATGCAAACATTAAAAAGGAAGAAAGAGCTAAAATCAAAGAACTAATGGAACAACTGAAGAGGCTAGAAAATTATCAGCAAACTAATCTTAAACCAAGTAGAAGAAAAGAAATAACAAGGATTAAGGTAGAAATAAATGATATGGGAGACAAAAAAAGAATAGAGAGAATAAATAAGAACAGAAGTTGGTTCTTTGAGAAGATCAACAAGATTGACAAAACCTTAGCTAGTCTGACAAAGTCAAAAAGAAAGAAGACCCAAATAAACAAAATAATTAATGAGAGGGGAGACTTTACTGCTGATCCTGAAGAAACTAAAAATATCATAAGAGAATACTATGAACAAATATACACCACCAAACTAGACAATTTAGAGGAAATGGATAATTTTCTGGAAACACATGAACAACCTAGACTGACCAGAGAAGAAATAGAGGAACTCACCAAACCAATCACAAGTAAAAAGATCCAATCAGTCCTCAAAAAGCTTCCTACAAATAAAATCCCAGGGCCAGATGGCTTCACTGGGGAATTTTACCAAACTTTCCCCCCCAAAATTGTCACTATTGTTACTCAAATTCTTTCAAAAAATTGAAGAAAATTGAACATCACCTAACTCATTTTATGAAGCTAACATCAAATACCAAAGCCAGATAAAGATGCTACAAGAAACGAAAACTAGAAGCCACTCTCCCTAATGAATATAGATGCAAAATTTCTCAACAAAATCCTTGCAATTTGAATCCAAAGACACATTAAAAAAATCATACACCATGACCAAGTGGGGCTCATCCCAGGCATGCAAGTATGGTTCAACATAATAAAATCAATCAATGTAATAAAGCCACAGTAGTCAAAACAGCATGGTATTGGCACAAAGATAGACATATTGATCAATGGAATTGAGAATTCAGAAATAGACCCCCAGATCTACAGTAGACTGATTTTTGGTGAGTCCGCTGTGCCAGTTTGGATATATTATATCTCCCAGAAAAAGCTATGTTCTTTAAAGAAAAAGCCATGTTCTTTAAAGCCATGTTCTTTAATGCAGATTAGTGTTGATTAGGTTGAAATCTTTGGATTAGGTTGTTTCCAACCAGATGTGACCCACCCAATTGTGGGTAATACATTTGATTGGATTATTTCCATGGAGGTGTGGCCCCATCCATACAGCATGGATCTTGATTGGTTACTGGAATACTTTAAAAAAAGGCACACAGTCCCAGACACCTGCTGCAGCTAAGCAACACATTTTGAAGATGGCTGCTGAAAGCTGACACTGACATTTTGGAGTATTCCATTTGAAATGTAATCTGGGAGCAAGCATCCACCAGCCATGTGCCTTCCCAGCTAACAGAAGTTTTCCAGATGCCATTGGCCACCCATCAATGAAGGTACCCTATTGTTCATGCTTTACCTTGTACACTTTATGGCCTTAAGACTGTAACTTTGCAACCAAATAAACCCCCTTTATAAAAGCCAATCCATTTCTGGTATTTTCAAAAATGGCAGCATTAGCAAACTGGAACATCCCCCAAATCCACTGGACTGGGACAGAAGAGTCTCCTCAACAAATGGGGCTGGGAGAACTGGATATCCATATCCAAAAGAATGAATGAGGACCCTTACCTCACACCCTATACAAAAATTAACTTAAAGTGGATCAAAGGCCTCAATGTAAGAGATAGTACCATAAAACTCCTAGAAGATAATGTAGGGAAACATCTTCAAGACCTTGTATTAGGAGGTAGCTTCTTAGACATTAAACTCAAAGCACAAGCAACAAAAGAAAAAATAGAAAAATAGGAACTCCTCAAAATTAAAAGCTTCTGTACCTCAAAGGAAATTTGTCAAAAATGTGAAGAGGCAGCCAACACAATGGGAGAAAATATTTGGAAACCATGCATCTAATAAGAGACTGATATCTTGCATATATAAAGAAATCTTACAACTCAATGACAAAAGTACCAACAGTCAAATTATAAAATAGGCAAAAGATATGAAAAGACATTTCTCTGAGGAGGAAATACAAATGGCTGAAAACACATGAAAAAATGTTCATCTTCACTAGCAATTAGGGCAATGCAAATCAAGACCACAATGAAATATCATTTCATACCAATAAGAATAGCTGCCATTAAGCAAACAGGAAATTACAAATGCTGGAGGGGATGTGGAGAAATTGGAGCTCTTATTCATTGCTGGTGGGACTATATAATGGTACAGCTGCTGTTGAAGATGGTTGTCATTTCCTCAGAAAACTAGATATCAAGTTACTCTATGATCAGCAATTTCACTTCCTGTTATATACCTAGATGATTGGAAAGCAGTGACACAAACAGATATTTTTCACACTAATGTTCAGAGTGGCATCATTCACAATTGACAAGAGGTGGAAAGAATCCACATGTCCTTCAACAGGTGAGTAGATAAACAAAATGTGAATATACATATACACAGCAGTAAGAAGGAATGAGGTTGTGAAACATATGACAATATGGATGAAACTTGAAGACATAATGCTGAATGAAAAAAGCCAGAAAGAAAAGGAAAGGAACTGTATATTACCCCTAATGTGAGCTCCATGAAAAATGTAAAATAAGTGTCTTACAATGTAAAATATAGGAGTCCTAAAGATAGACAGAAGTTAGTTAAGGGGAATGATAATCTAATATGTACAGATATGATGAGGATGAACTTATGGTATGGGAATGGTCAGGTGTGACTATGGTTTGTTAATGGGATTATAAGTATCAGTGATACATTGAATGCAAACATATTCAAAAATGGTTGTTTAAAGGCATGTAACCCACAGAGTAGCTCCATAAACATAAGTGTTTGCATGATACACTTACAAGTGTTTGCATGGTACAGATAGTTAATAATAGAGTGGTATATACAAAAACTACCCATTACATATTGAAGGCTATATTTAATAAGAATATCTTACCAACACTACATTAATACTAGGTATGATAATTAGCAGCTGATAAGAGCTCTGGGATGTATTATATTATGATTATTGTTTAAAGTTGAGCGTGATGATGATTGTACAACTAAGTGAAGATACTGTTTATCTTGGGATAGAATATATATCAAGTGAAACTAGGAACCCACTACTTAATAAATCAAGCCCTTTACTTGAGGCTTGCTCTTGTGAAAATTAGGGTTGTTAATGGGAGCCTGAGTCTTCCTATAATTATTCCTAAGAGGCACCTCGAGGGAGCCTCTTTTGTTGTTCATATGTGGCCTTTCTCTCTCTCTCTAAACTCAACTCAGCAAATAATTCATTAACCTCCCCCCAACACACAAGTTACATGACTCTCAGGGGAATGAATCTCCCTGGTAACATGGGACAGGACTCCTAGGAATGAGCCTGGTCCTGGCAATGAGGGATTGAAAATGCATACTTAACCAAACAGCGGGGAAAAGAAATGTAATAGACTGAGGTCACAGTGGCTGAGAAATCCCAGAGTCAAGGAGCTATCCTGGAGGTTTCTCTTATGTAAGCTACAGTTAGACATCCCAAATGGCCACAGTACACCATGCTCTTACCAAAAGTATTCCCCAAATACCTAGGTCCATCGCTGAGATTCTACAAAAGATTAACTCACTAAGTTTTATCTCTCAGAAACTTAAATCCACCAGGATATTATTATGCCAGACAAGTTCTAAAACCCAGCAGTAACAGTCTCTTTAAGAACAACAATCAGATGCATCACCCTTCCACATACTGTCAACACTCTCTTTCAATATGAGCCAGTTAATTTGCTCACTGCCCAGACAACCTTGAAGATGGAGAAAGAGATTAAATGAGAAGAAGGGGTATTAAAAAATAAGATTTAACAAAGGTCTATGAATACTGAAACTTTATATAAATATATATGTATAAATATTTAGATGTTGGGGTGTTGGAATAGTGGAGAGGAGGTAAATGACATGGTAGAATTGTACCCTGTAACATCCTTTGAAATTTGCTCTATAGCTACTCACTGAATTGGCTTTGAAAGTCTTCACCTTTTTGTATATACCCTATATTGCATAATAAGGCGAGATCTGAAATTATGGAAATGTAACCCATAACAATTTTTGAAATATAACCTATATAACTGCTTGTTAAGCTGCACATTGAAGGTTAACACCTTTCTATGCATATGTTATATTTTACAATAACAGAAATAGTTGAAGTTGTGGAACTGTGACCCATGGCATTCTTTGAAGTTTGTTCTTTAACTACTTGTTAAATCATACTTTGAAAGTTATCACTCTTATACATATATGTTAAAGTTCACAATTTAAAAAATACATCAAAAAAGATTCATAATTTTTAAATCACATATTCTAGTGAAATTCAATGAATTAAAAACAGAAAATTATAAAATCTGTTAGCACCTAAAAAGGAATATGAATAGTATTTCCCCAACATTATTACTGATTGAGAGAAAAGTAAAGTAATAGTTTCCATTGATTGAAGGAAATGACCCTCAAATTCATGATTTTATAACCAGCTAAACTATCATATCAATCTGGAGGCTCAATGAACATATTCTCAGGAATACACTAAAGTCTCAGAAAGTTTATCATAAACAGACTCTCTTTTGAAACCGTTTTAAAAGTTGTACTCCATAAATAAGAGTGATAAATTCAAAAGGATGCATGCATAAGGGTGAGTAAAGAACTAAGGAAAGGTGAGTAAAAAACTAAGAACAATTAACATATCTAAATTAGTAACAAGGAATGGTAGTTGGAGTGGGGATGTGGCATGAAGAAAAATGAAATCAAACAAGAGTGGAAATTTGCATCGACCTATAGGACTACTATGTAATGAACCAAGAAGAATGATTAACTGTCTAAGAAGAGAAGGAAGAAGAAGACAAGGAGGAGGAAAACTAAGCAGAGAAAGATAAAAAGGGGAAGGAGATGAGGTGGGTCATGATGGAAATTCTATTTAGAGGGACCGAGTAGCACAACTTGACAAGAGTGGAAGCTTGATCTTGCATTTTAATGAATAATATGGCTAGAAAATAGAAGAGGCAGCCAGTGGAAAATATAGAATCCCAAACTGAATAGGAAGAATTTAATCCTGAGGACAACAGAATTCACTGAGCATTTCTCAGTAAGCAAGTAACACAATAAAGCTATATTTTAGAAAGATCACATTAGCAGTAATTTTCAAATTAATTGAAGGGAGAGAAGGCAGGAAAGTTGTCAAAAGGTATTAAAATAATTCAATCAACAGTTTTTACTGCCCTTAAATAAAATAACTCTGTTGCCTATATGACATTGAAAGGAATAAACAGGAATGTCTAGAGTTGTCTTATCTAGGTTAATGCTGAATCATGTTATAGTTTTGTCACTGTGGTATTCAACAGGGAAGTCCATCTTTTTTTTTTTTTTTTCACACCCCAGTAATAAAATACTTCTGGCCAAAGATGCAGAATATATACCTTAACTATCAACAAACTAAAAGTAAGTGCAGGGCATAGAAACAGAAATAGAGGGCACAGTTCAGAAGAAGACAGCCAGAAAGACTAGGACATGCAAACAGAAAGAGAAGCCATCACTAGGCTCACCAGTTGGATAAAATAAACCAAATCTCAATCACTTTCTATCAGGGGAGTTAACTGAAATCAGGAAGAATTGGAGCTGACACTATTTACAGCTATTAGGGCTGTAATGCTTCTGGAAATAAAGTGCCTCTCAAAGCATATGGCCAAAATCACACTAAGAAGAATAATTTGCTGTCTCACCTGGGTTTGCCATCAAGGCAGGTGAGGTAGGCATCCTTCTTAGGTGACTAGTGAGGAAAATAGTCACACTTCTATCCAGTCAAGTGACTGAACTGGAATCTGAGCATTCATCACCACTCCCTCTCATAGGACTGGAGCCCGCTGTCAGCTCCCTTTGGATCTGAACAAAGGAAAGTCTCCCTTAACATAAAGCTAAAGCCTGGGATGTTTGAACTTACAAAACAGAGGGAGCCATTTGTCCAGATCTGCAAAGGGGCATTTATTCCTGTAGGGAGTGTGGACACTTCCAAGATGAAACAGTGATTAAAGTGCCTGAAAGAGGAGACGTCAGGAAAGAAGTCATCAAAGAGAGAAAGAAACAGAAACTAAATGGGTATCCTCCTTTCTAAAGGTCTGAAAGTGGCATAAATTATATTTGTTTGTTTTAGAAAGCATTGTCTTTTTCTTGCAATTTTATTGAGATATAGTCACATACCTTACAATCATCCAAAGTGTACAATCAATTGTTCACAATATCATCAGATAGTTTTTCATTCATTACCACAATCAATTTTTGAACATTTTCATTAGTCCCCCCAAAAGTAATAAAAATAAAATAAAAATAAAAAAAGAACACCCAAAACATCCCATCCCGCCATTATTCATTTACTTTTTTCCTCCCCATTTTCTACTCATCTGTCCATACACTGGATAAAGGGAGTGTGAACCACAGGGATTTCACAATCTCATGGTCGCACTGTATAAGCTATATATTTATACACTTGTCTTTAAGAAACAAGGTTAATGGGTTTGCAGTTTAACAGTTTCAGGTATAGAAAGCATTTTCTTTTGAGATGAATCAGCTCCTTTAGTAGAAAAAGTTTGAATAATTCCATTCCAGTTCAGTGTGGATCTTTAGAGAAGCCTGACAAGAAGGAAGTTACTTAGGAAAAGGGAGGAAAAACCTCTCCATGTTCTGTAGGATCCTGTCCTTGATCTTAGAAAGGTTCTACTGAAACCAAAAATATACAAGCATTAAACAATCCTACTCCTTAATGTGCACACAATATGTCTGGGGGTTGTATTGGTGTTGAAGCCTATGGAATATTATGCTTAGTTTGCACATTAAGTTGTATGAGCCAGAATGAAATGCATATAGAACTTTTCTCATTCCCAATATAATTTATGATGTTTGACTTACTCAATAGGTTATCAGTTACTAGAAATGCTGAGCACCAAAAGATTGAACAGTCTAATTCAAACCATGTACATATTTAACAAAAAAAAATAAAAGCAGGTAGTTTTTCTGTTAGAGTTTAGTGGATACATTATATACAAAAATCTTTCCCTGTGTTGCAGCATGTGTGTGTGCTTGCAGGTATAGTCACTTCCAACTCTTTTACTGCATTATGTGAAAAAAAGATTGATATATCATTTCTTTCAGAGTAATTAATCACTAGCAGCAGGGTAAATATAAATATACTTTAAAAAAATTGTGTGTGTAATGGTAGCACATACTTTATTTTCACTTCCTTTGGCAGTGCTTAAAATAGATATGTTTTATTATTTTGCTTTCCTGATGGAATCCCCTTAAAATCCAGCTTATTTTACACTGTAATAAAATATTGGCAATAGTAAACAACTTTTAAAATTTTAGTCTTTTTTTTTTTTTTTTCAGTTCATGCATGTTCCGGTTTGAATCTATTATGTCCCCCAGAAAAAGCCATGTTCTTTGATGCAATCTTGTGGGGCAGACATTTTAGTGCTGATTAGATTGTAATTCTTTGAGTGTTCCCATGGAGATGTGCCCCACCCAACTGTGGGTGATGACTGATTGGATAATTTCCAAGGAGGTGTTACCCCACCCACTCAGGGTGGGTCTAAATTAAATCACTGGAGCCATATAAATGAGCTGACAAACAGAAGGAACTCATGCAGCTGAGAGTGACATTTTGAAGAGGAGCTACAGCCAAGAGGGACACTTTGAAGAATGCACAGGAGCAGAGAGAGGAACTGCAGTTTACAGAAACATTTTGGAGACAGCCTTGAAAGCAGACTTTTGCTCTGGAGAAGCTAAGAGAGGACAAATGCCCCAAGAGCAACTGAGAGTGACATTTTGAAGAGAAGCTGAAGCTAGAGAGGAACATCCTGGGAGAAAACCATTTTGAAACCAGAACTCTGGAGCAGATGCCAACCCCGTGCCTTCCCAGCTAACAGAGGTTTTCCGGACACCATTGACCATCCTTCAGTGAAGGTACCTGATTGTTGATGACTTACCTTGGACACTTTATGGCCTTAAGACTGTAACTTTGCAACCAAATAAACCCCCTGCATAAAAGCCAATCCATTTCTGGTGTCTTGCATTCCAGTAGCATTAGCAAACTAGAACAATGCAGTTTGCATTTTCTGTTGCAAATTTTTAAAACAGGTAAATGGATTCTTCTAAGTCCTGATCAAAATTTATAGTTGACTCAGAATAAATCAACATATGCTATTTGTAGTAAATATCTATTTACTACACATCATATCACAGAAGTGCATTATTTCCATGGCACTTGACTACATGATAAAACAGCTTGCAAAATGTTATCTTACCTGTAAAAGCTACTTGTAGTTGGAAGAATACCAAATTGGCATCATTGAGAGGAGCTAAGATGGCAGCATAGAGAGGAGTGGAAGACTGTTAGCCCCCCTGGAACAATTCATACATGACCAAAAAACTAGTAAGTAACCTGGAATAACTGTTGGGAGACAAACATGACTGTCCACTTATCATCCACCAACATGAATTGGGAGGAATGCTCAAGATTGCAGCATAAAATCTGTAAGTAAAAACTGCGGACCCATGCTGAGAGCCGAGAGCCCTTCCCTCACAGAAGCCTTGTGGTGCCAGAGAGCAGAACTCTCCAAACAAGCGAGTGTACCTCAGCCCAGCTCCAACTGGGGTTTTAATGTTAACTGCTCAATACAGACAGTGAATCCCCAACAAGCAGAGGCTTTTGGTGACAACTGACCTTGGGAGAGTCAGGGGACATATCTGTCTCAGGATGGGGAGCCCAGAGGATTGGGTGCTGTCTCTGGTTGATGGGTGAATCTGGGAGCTTTCTGTCCCTTTCTTTCTCTGTGGAGAAAGCCTCAGCCATTTTCATCCCACAGTGCTTTGCAGTAAAGAAAGCCTCAGACATTTTAAAATCACAGCACTTTGATGAGCAGAGTCAGAGAAACAAAGAACTTATTGATATTCAGATGACCTCTCTGGAGGGGACATAACTTCACAAGAGGAAAGGGAGGTGCCCAGCTCTACTGCCTGCCTTACCAGCCCCAGACCCCAAAGCCTGAGGAAGGAGAGCCACAGGCTGTAACCCCTTACACCAGCCCTGGCAGGTTGACAGGTGCACCTGCTGGGCAGAAAAACACAGGGTGTTCAATCCTCTAAGAAAAACCATCAAGGAAACCAGATACTGAATATTTCCTCCTTCTGTGACCTGAGCCTGTTCTTGTCTGGGAAGACACGACTGGGGTGGCCTAGAAGGTCAGATGCCTAGACAAACAGAAAACTACAACCTACACTAAGAAAAACGAAGTTACGGCCCAGTCAAAGGAACAAACTTATGCTTCAACTGAGATACAGGAATTTAAACAACTAATGCTAAATCACTTCAAAAAGTTTAGAGAAGATTTGGCAAAAGAGATGAAGGCTATAAAGAAAACACTGGGCATACATAAGGCAGAAATCAAAAGTTCAAAAAAAACAACTGGCAGATTCTATGGAAATGAAAGGCACAACACAAGAGATGAAAGACACAATGGTAACATACAACAGCAGATCTCAAGAGGCAGAAGAAAACACTTAGGACCTGGAGAACAAAATACCTGAAAGCCTACGTGCAAACGAGCAGATGGAGAAAAGAATGAAAAAATATGAGCAACGTCTCTGGGAACTTAAGTAAGAAACAAAGTACAAGAATGTACAAATCATTGGTGTCCCAGAAGGAGAAGAGAAGGAAAAAGGGGAAGAAGCACTAACAGAGGAAATAATCAATGAAAATTTCCCATCTCTTATGAAAGACAAAAATTCCAGATCCAAGAAGCGCAGCATACTCCAAACAGAATAGATCTGAATAGGCCTATGCCAAGACACTTAATAATCAGAGTATCTAACATCAAAGACAAAGAGAGAATCCTGAAAGCAGCAAGAGAAAAGCAATCCATTACATATAAAGGAAGCTTAATAAGACTTTGTGTGGATCTCTCAGCAGAAACCATGGAGGCAAGAAGGAAGTGGTGTGATATATTTAAGATACTGAAAGAGAAAAACCACCAACCAAGAATCCTATATCTAGAAAAGCTGTCCTTCAAATATGAGGGAGAGCTCCAAATATTTTCTGACAAACAGACAATGAGTGAATGAGACACTGCCCTACAGGAAATACTAAAGGGTGCACTACAGAGTGATAGGAGAAGACAGGAGTGTGTGGTTCGGAACACAATTTTGGGAGATGGCAGCACAGCAATGTAAGTACACTGAACAAAGAAAACTATGAATATAGTTTAGAGAGGAAGGTTGGGAGCATGTGAGACACCACATGAAAGGAGGAAAGATAAAGACTGGGACTGTGTAACTTGGTGAAATCTAGAGTGTTCAACAATTGTGATAAAATGTACAAATATGTTCTTTTACAAGGGAGAACAAGCAAATGTCAACCTTGCAAAGTGTTAAAAATGGGGAGGCATTGGAGGAGGGATGCAATCAACATAAACTAGAGACTGTAACTAACAGAATCATTGTATTATGCTTCCTTTAATGTAGCAAAGGCGATATACCAAGGTAATTGCAGATAAGAGGAGGGGATAGGGGAGGCGTGTTAGACACTTGACATTGGTGGTGTTGTCTGACTCTTTACTCTACTTTGATTTAAGGTTATCTTTCCTTTTGCTGCTTCCTAGCTGTTATTTTTTTTTCTCTTTCTTTTTTCTTTTTCTTTTGCTTCTCTACCTTCTTTGACTCTCCCTCCTGCCTTGTGGAAGAAATGTAGATGCCCTTATATAGATAGTGGTGAAGGTGGTGAACTCATAAATATGTGACCATACAGAGAACCATCAATTGTTTACTTAGGATGGAATGTATGACATGTGAACAAAACCATCTAAAAAAAAAATGGGTTGATGAAGAAACCTCAAGGGCAATATACTGAGTGAAATAAGCCAGACCTACAAGGACAAATATTGCAGGGTCTCACTGATAGGAACTAATTATAATATGTAAACTCATAGACATGAAGTATAAGGTACCAAGATATAGGATTAGGCTAAAGAATGGGGAGCAGTTGCTTAGTATGCAGAATGTTCAACTAGGATGAACTTAAATGTTTGGGAATGAACAGAGGTGTCAGTAGCAAGATGTGAGAATAACTAACAGTGCTGAATGGTGCATGAATGTGGTGGAAAGGGGAAGCTCAGAGTCATATATGTCACCAGAAGGAAAGTTGGAGGTCAAAAGTTGGAGGTCAAACATTGTCTGTTTGAAACATATGGTGGGCAATGTCCATGATTAACTGTACAAATATTAGAAATCTCTTCCATGAACCAGAAGACAATACAATTGTATGACAATACAATTAGAAGTTAATAACAGAGGGGCATATAGGGAAAAAATATATACCTATTGCAAACTGTATACTACGGTTCATAGTATTTCAATGTTCTTTCATAAACAGTAACAAATGTACTATACCAATACTATGAGTCAACAACTGAGAGGGGTTCGTTAGGGAAATGGGAGGATTCAAGTTTCCTTTTTTTTTTTTTATTTCTTTTTTCATCTTTCGCTTTATTTCTTGTCTGGAGTAATGAGAAGTTTCTAAAAATTGAACAAAAATTAAGTGTGGTGATGGATGCACAGCTGTGATACCAGGGGAAACTGATTGTACACTTTGAATCTTTGGATAATTGTATGTATGTGAATGATCTCAATAAAAATTTTTAAAAAATTGGCATCATTAGCTAGTCCTAAAAAATTAAAAATACATAGCTTGAGGAACTTATTCTCCATTTATTGTTTTGTTTTAAGTCAATTATTGTGGATGAGTTTTTAGGGTTTACTTTGAAGCCCAGATGACAATATAATCACAATGGTTGCTATACAACTCTGTTTAGATGCCACGTATCCCCAGTAGGTTGCCTTTCCTTGCTTTGTTCTTTTTGTGAGTACATCTAAAAGAAACCTATAACACTTGAATATTTACTTATTTTGCCTCTTCTTATTAGACTGTAAATCCTCTGAATGTTGAGATCCTGTTTTATTCGTTCTTTTGTGGAAAAACCTAGCACAGCAATTGACAGTAAGTATGCCCTCAATAATTGTGCATAGAATGAACAAATAAATATGCAGTACAAATAGTGAGCAGGGTCTCTGAAGCCTCATTGTGTGGGTTCAAATCCTGGTTTTGCATTTACTCTGTGACCTTGTCAAATCACTTCACCTTTCTGTGGGAATAATAGTTTTTATTCCAAAATGTTTTCTGTTATTGAGTTAACAGTTATAACGTTTTCAGATTAGTGTTTGGCTCTTACCAGGCTCAGTCAATATATATTATTATTACCCAATATATAAAACACAAAGAACTATTAAAACATAATTTTTCTGTGAGTCTGCATTGAACTAAATAGATTGCACACTCTTGTCTATTTAGGCACAGTGCAAAAAAAGATTTCCATATTTCACCTTTTCCTAGCTATTATAAACTTTGAGCAATTCAGTTAACTTCTTTCAGCTGGAGCACAATTCATCCATCCAACAATATTTATTTGGATGAAGATGAAGTAGAATCAACATGTGACTTCAGGAAATTCACAGTCTAAGGAGAGGGTTTGACAAAGATACTCAAAGAACAATAGTTGTATATGAAAATGTCCATCAGTATGTACCTCAATATTCTGTAATTATGTTTGTACTTGCCTTTTTTCCCAATAAAATCTGAACTAATTTATGGAAGAGATAAAATTTTATTAATTTCATAATCTCAGTAAACATTTAAGAAATAAAATATATGACAAAATAAATAAATTTCTAGTGATTCATCTGAGAGATTAGTACAGGAAGTTGATGAATTAATATTTTTAAAGCAAGGAATTATTTAAAAATACATTCACTTTAAATATTTAAATTTAGTTTTAAACTGGGAAATGAAAATTTGTCTACATTTTAACACAAATCAAGGACTTTTATGTTAGATAGGGTGTCCTATTCATGTTTTGCAGGGTGGTTCTTATATAAATAGTAGCTGCAAGGCAAAGAATTTAAAAATACTAACAGAGCAATCTCATTGCAAATAATTCTAGATTTTTCTAATCCCTCCCCCCCGATTTCTTAAAGAGGTTCCACCCTAAGTATCTAATCTGACAGTGATGTTTTCAGTTATTCCCTTTATATTTTGAAAAAACTCAGCTTTGTTTTCTTAGGTATAATGCTCTTTCCTTTTGCATGTACTATTAATCAGTTGAATGAAATTTAATTAAATCACATAATTACAATAGCAGATACAATTGGGAAAAAAAAAAACAATGTACTCTTTGTAAACACATGAATCAGCCTGTGCAAGTGTCAGGTGCTTGGGCCTGTGGGTGTTACTCATGGGTGCAGTGGCTGGAATGTTGCAGAGAGACAATGGAGACTGTTAGTTAATCGTGTAAGTTCTGCTATTGGTCTATTAAAAGAATTCCTATTGTATATCTGGTTTCTTGGAAATGTGGAAATTCTTCAGAGGTAGTGCTATTTAAGTAGACTTAGAATAAAGGGTAAAAATGGAAGAAAAGGCATTTAAGGAATAAGAAACAGCATGAGAAATGACCTCAAGTCAAGAAAATATGTGACTCTGGGGAACAATAATTAGTCTGACTTGGACAGATGAAGACAGAAGTCTAGACAGAGTAATTTTCTAAAAGACCCTGAATACTACAATGCTGATCATGGAAGATTTGTGAGCAAGAACATGGTACATCAAAAATTAATTTGGCATCAATCATAATATAATTTGGATATAAAAACAAAGAAAAAATGCCTAAAGATAAATGATGATAATGGGGGGGTAAGATTTATGTTTGAGAGGTGCTATAAAAATCTAATTTATATTCTATAGTATATACATTTTATATATATACATGTATATATACATATGGATGCATATATATATCATGTGTCAAAAGATATCTTCTAAGGCCACCATTTAACATGTTTGTTTTAATAATAATTATATGGCCAGCATTTTTCTAAATTTTTTACATAAATTAACTCACGTAAGCCCCATAATAATCCTTGGAGGCAGGTATTCTTATTACACCCATTATAAATTTGAAGAAATTGAGGAATGGAGAAAGTAAGTAATTTGCCCAAGGTCATACAGCTAGTAAGTGACAGAGCCAGGATTTGTACTCACATTATGGCTTCAGTCCAGTTGTTAACCAGTAAATTATTTAGCTATTCTTTAAGAGAGAAAAAGCAAGCACAACAAAATGAAGCAGGGCCGAGACATTAATAGAGGTACACACTTGCAGTTTTAGAAAGTCCACTCAGTCTCAATCATGTTCACTTTGCTATGGTGACATGGCCTGCTTGCATCCCTTTGAATCATTTCCCCTTTCTTCTGTCAAATGTTCTTGATATTCCACTGAGGGAAACATCCTTTCCCCGTTCTGTAGAGTCCATAACCCTACTCTCAACACCAGAGATGGGCCCTGATTGGTTTAAGCCCTTCAGCAAAGTCCATCCTACTCAACTAACTCAGGGACAGGTATCTTGTCTTATTAAATCAATTAAACATTTAAGAAAGTAGTCTCTCTGTTCATTGAAAGTACTACCAAAAATCTCTCCCCCTCCTTACATATCAGTGAGGAAGCATTTGACCTTGATCTCCATCTTGGCAGCCATCTTATGACCATGAGGAAGCCCTGCTTTAGCTTGAAGCTTTTAACCACAAAAAAAGTACAAAAAGAAAGGAGAACCTTATTGATACTGCTAAGTTGCTAAATCAAATTAACACTGATGCCAACCCAATTTACGGACTATATTTATAAGAATCGATAGGTGCTCTTTTGTCTGTAAGTATTCTAAATTGGATTTTAGGTTATTGCAACCAAAAGCATTCTGATGCATTTACACTGTCCTCAGCTTCTTATACCTAGACCAGTGTTAATCACTCTATTACCAAATTTGTGCCATTATCTTTTTACTTTTCAATCCATCTATTTATAAAACACTTACAGCAGGATATCCTTGATCCCATACTGAGTTCTTCTTCTCCCAAAGGTGCTGAAACAGAATTTCTAGTTTGGACTATATGGTTTCCACCTTTTTGGGCTTGAATCCTAGCAAAGATGTGTCTTTTAATACATTCTATGTTAAAATATTTGACAACTTTTTATGTTTGAATTTGTTGGTACAAAAAGACTTTGCCAAAGTCTCTATAGTTTACTTATCTGGGTGACAGGGAAAATTAAATACATGTTAGTTAGGGTTCTCTAGGGAAACAGAATCAATGAGCGATGTCTATAAATATAGAATTGTGGGTATGCACAAGTCCAAATTCTGTAGGGTGGGCAGAAAAATGGCAACTGCAATGAAGATGTTCGATGAATTCCTCAGGAAACAAGCTGGCAACTTCGACAAATTCCTCAGGAAATGCTTTGCTGGTCAGCTACAGAAGAAGTGAAGCTCCTCTATCTGTTTCAGTTGAGTCTTCAACTGATTGGATTAAATCCAGCTGACTGCATTTTCTCGTTGTGGAAGTCATGCCCTTCATTGACGTTATCAGTCACAGCTGCAGCCAATTGACTGATGATTTAATAAACCAGCCTCTTGGCTTATTAACCAGCCACAAACATCCTTGTAGCAACGGTTAGGCCAGTGCTTGCTTGACCAGACAGCTGAGTAGCATCAAGCAGCAAGTGTGCACACAAAACAGTGGGTAAAATGAACAACATATTTAGACCCTTTAACCTTCAAGAATACTGATCAAAATCCTAAAACATAGATAATACTAAATATTACTGTGCTTAAAGGAGTAAAGTTTGGATAAATCACAAGTATGAGCAGATTTAATGATGATTAAATTTGAAAAAGAACCAAATTGAATGTACAGAAATCAAAACTATACTAATTGAAATACAAAGCTCAATAATTGAGTTAGATCAGCAGCTGGAAAATGGTATCTACAGATAGTAAATATTTGGGGTTATGCAGGCCATGTACATATGCTGTTATGTATTCTTCTTTGTTTTATTTTTTCTACAACACTTTAAAAATATGAAACCATTATTAACAAAGACCACAGGCCAGATTTTACCTATAGGGATTGTAGCTTGCTGTATTAATTAGGGTTCTCCTTGGAAACAGAATCAATGAGAGATGTCTCTTATTATCAAATTGTAAAAGTGACTCACGCAACTGCGGGAGCGCACGAGTCCAAATTCTGCAGAGCCGTCAACAAGCTGTCAACTCCAAGGAAGACGTCCGACGAACTCCTCGGGAAACGAACCGACAACTTTGACGAACTCCTCAGGAAACGAACCGGCAACTTTGAAGAACTCCTCAGGAAACGAACCGACAACTTTGACGAACTCCTCAGGAAACGAACTGGCAACTTCGACGAGCTCCCCAGGAAAAGCTTCACTGAGCAGCTGAAGAAGAAGTGAAGGTTCTCTAACCGTCCGGCTTATAAGCCTCCAACTGATCACCCGGACCAAATCCAGCCAATTGCATTCTCTCACTGTGGAAGCACGCCCCTTGATGAGTCATCAGTCAGCTGCAGTCAATTGACTGATGATCTGACAAACCAACCAGCCTCAAATAGCCTCACAGGAATCGTCAGGCCAGTGCCCGCTTGACCAGACAGCTAGGCCACCTAGCCAAGTTGACACATGAACCCAACCATCACACTTGCCAATCTCTGAGTTAAAAAGATTAGACATAACTGAATAAAAAAATTCCTAACTTGAATATAGCTAAAAAGTTACCTAGAATACAGCACAAAGAGACACAAAAGAAGAAAGATGTTTAGAGGGAAAAAGAATAAAATGAGAAGATCCAATTTCCTAATCAATCTTATAAAAGCAGAAAGAGAAAGATACTGGAATAGAGGAATATTTGGAGAAATAATGGCTGAGAATTTTCTACAACTAATGAAATGCATGATTCAGGAAGCAGAATGTGCCACAAGCTGGAGTTTTTAAACCAGGCCTATACACATGACAACAGAATACAAATCAACAAAGATAAATCTTCAGGGCAGACACAGAAAAAAAAGATTTATCATTTATAAAATAATGAAAATTAGACTTATGCAGACTTTTCAAGAGCAACATTAGCCAGAAGAGCATAAAATAATTTATTCAACAAATAAAAACAAATAAACAAAGTTCATGTAAAGAAAAATACAATATTTACCATCAGTTAAGCAGAAAGTGTGCTAAAACAGAATCAGCAAAAAATGCTAGTCAGACTCTTCAATAAAAGAGAAAGTAGATAAGCAATATTAGAATAGAATTCAACAGAATTACGGACACACCAATACTGAAATGATAAAAGAGAATACTATGAAAAACTATAAATAATATTATGAAAATGCAATTATAACACACAAACTTCTAGAAAACATAACTTAAAATGAATTTGAAAGAAAGCCTGAATGGTTCTATAATCTCAAAGTAATAAGTACTTTAGTCAGAAATTTTTCCATAAAGAAGTCAACAGATTCTCGTAGTTTTGCCAGTGAATATTACTATATTTTCAAGGAGACTGATACAATCTTATATAAATGTCATATAAGCTTATAGAGGAAATAAATCTCAAATAAATACATGAGATCAGTATATCCTGAACTCCAAATAAGACCAAAGCAGCATGTAAAAAGAAATTTCCAGGCCAATCCCCCTCTAGAACATAAAAGAAAAAATACTAAACATATTAGCAAATCATATTCAATCATGATTGATGAATTACCACATCTATAGAAATTTGGATTTACTCCAGGAATACACAGATTGTTAACAGTGGAAAATGTATAAATATAATTCATTATATTTACAGGAGAAAAACTATAATCATCCCAGTAGATGCAGATTGAGCATTTGTTAAAATGAACACACATGCATACATAAAAACATAACATCTAGAAATGGTAACAAATATATATCATGCCAGACAGAGGAAAGATAACAGATCCTTATGAAAAACATTATTCTGTGTATTAATTTTAATATCCAGAATAAAGTAAATATCCAAAATAATGTAAGGATGCCAAGACCAAAAATATTATTTGAGACTCAAGGAGCACCCGGCTCAGCTGAGGTGAGGTCCCTGGTTCTGAGGCACAGGTATGCAGCTTAGAAGATGACAGCTTTTCCAAAGAAAAGGAAACAGCATTCTTTGAACTGTGACAAGATTCATCAGGTGTAGTAGTTTCTTCAAGAGAATGTAAACTTAATGAAAGTATTTTCCTTCAGAGGGTTCTCTTAGTGAGAACAAGAAGGCAGTTTCTTCTGAGTCCACTGTCTATCCCATCTTCAGTATGTCTTCAGTCAATACAAAAAGATCTCTAGCTGAAAAACAGTCTTCAATGGCATCTATCATATCTACTAACTTCTTGAAACAGACCAATACACAGAAAACTACCAATACTAAAGACACAAATAAAGTAAAGACCAGTTCATCACTGATGCAGGTCAGAAGTATTTTGGGGCTACTATGTGTAAGTCTTGTGACATGATCTATACTGCTTCCAATGCTGAAGATGAACTATAGCATGTTCAGCATCACCTGAGATTTCTGGGAGGAATCAAATATGCAGGTTAGAAGAAGGAATGTGTAGTAGCAGAGTTTTGAGATGGGAAAATCACATTGGTTCTGCCACATGATCCAAATTATGCTATCAGAAAGGTAGAAGAGTTTCAAGAACTTGTTGATAATGCATTAGGATTCCAGCAAGTTGTTCCCAAATATCCACCCAAAACCAAAACATTTCTCTTTATATCTGATGAAAAGAGAGTAGTTGGGGTTTAATTGCTGAGCCCATCAAACAGGCCTTCTGTGTACTGTCTGAAACAACTGACCCAGAATCCCCAAGCTCCAAAGAATGTCATAGGGCTTGGCAGTGTTCAGACTTACCAGAACCTGCAGCATGGGATAAGTAGAATCTGGATCTTCAGACTGAAGAGAAGAAAGTGCATTGCAAGAAGGCTTGTAGATACTCTCAGGAATTGCTTCATGTTTGGATGTTTTCTCAGCACTGATGAAATTTCATTTTCTAAGCCAATACCAGATGGCAAATTATTTGCAACCAAATACTACTATACCCTTAATTTCCTTGTATGTAATTTTAATAGTTAAAGCCAATTTCAACTATAAAACAGCCACTTTGTGGGTAAGTACGGATGGCCCTTTATCACACAATAGGAAATATTTAAACAAAATAAAAATAAAAAATACTAATATAGCCCCTTCTACCCATACCCACCCCAATCCCCAAACCCAGTTTTGTTACTTATGGATTGAAAAGTCAGGGATAAACTTGTTGAAAATTATCTGGGAGTCCAAAGAAAGGAAAACTCTTTGGGTGACATACGGATCAGCACTCTGAATCCTTAATTAGGAAACTTTGTGGCTGTAACTGTAGAAAATTACATACCTCATATAAGAACACTGACAAAGCATGGTGATTTTCCACAGAAATGTGACCATCTATTTTTTCTTTTTATAAAGCAAACTTGCGAGCCAGGATTATCTCCTGCCCCATCAGAAGCAATCAGGCAAATTTAAAACCAGGCAAATAATTTACATGCCCAATTTTTAAAGATAATTCCTGAATTATATATACAAAGTTCTCACTTTATGGGCACTTTGCTGAAGCAACTGAATTGGACTATATTTAGAAAGTGTTCTGAATTTCTAATTTGTAACAAGAAAGGGTGGGAAAGAATAAGTAAAATATTCATAGCCTTTTATATAGAACAGAATTTTAGAGTTTAATGTTCTAATCTTAAAAATCAAATTAATCAAATGCACACCTGTCATCAAATTTAATTGAAATTAAACTTGGTAAGTGCACTATTGTCATTTTATTAATTTATGTGTTGTGAAAATGCTCATACTACTTATCTTTAGTGAACTTGTTACTGATAATTGGTATCATTAACAAAATGGGTGCCAAGTTGGAGTAGATGATTCATTTGATTTCATTTTAATTTTTTGCTTGTTTGAAATCCACTTTACTTGTTCTGAAACATCTGTCAAAAGTCCTGACAAAATGTATAGTAACAGAACCAAGGTTAGTAAATATGTGTAGGCAGTAGACAGAGAACATGATGACATTATATAAATAAACCTCAGTGTGCACACACACACACACACATGCACACACAAAATCTTGTTTGAACATATTGAATCACAGGAATGGAAAAGAATAAATAAAAATATCATAATCTTCAGATTAAATGTCTGTCTTCATAGAAAACCTTCAAGGGATCTATAGATTAATCACTAGAAGCAACAGGAGAATTTATCAAGGTAGCAACCAATAAGATTTATGAAGAAAAACTAATTGCATTTTCATAAAGAAGCAAAAATATTTGTAAATGTAGTTTTAGTAGTATAATTTTCAATAACAATATACCTAGAAAAAAATGTAATAAAAATAATCAAGTCCTATATTAGAAATATATGTCACTGGATGACTTTATAGAAGACTTAAATAAGTGAAGAGATCTTCCCTTTCACATAGGAAGGTACACTATAGTGAAGAAATGACTTCCAATACATCTAGCTTAGTGTTTAATACAATGCCAAAAAAATTCCTTCCAAGGTTTCTGTTTTGTTCTGTGCTTTTGTTTTTGTTTCCTCTCCTATCACCAGAAGAGCTTGACAAAATGATCCTAAAATTTAAATGGAAGTACAAAGGTCAGATAAAGTTAAACACTCAAAAAGAAAATAAGAGTAATGTAAGGGAGTTTCCTTACCAGACAATAAACTTATTTAAAAGCTATAGTAAATAAGAGAGTGTGGTGTTCTTCCTGAAGAAATACTAATTGATGACCAGAATGTATAGAGAGCACCAAAATGAGCCAACACATATTTTCTTGGATTAAATTGAGGCAAAAATTGTAGATCATTAGTGAAAATAAGAACAATTCAATATATGGGACTGGGACAATTAGTAATCTATGGGGGAAAAATGTAATTAAATTTCATACACAATAATCAATTTGAAATGGGTTTAATAAATTGTAAAAGTCATACTTTAAAACATTTAAAAGAAGATAAGTTAGTTGTCCAAGATGGCAATGTAAGGCCCCTCAGGGTGCCATTCTCCAACAGAATGTTTAAACAACTAACATCAACAGACAGAGCCATAGTCCTCAGACTCCAGGTTACAGGGTTTAAATAACTGGGCAAATGTCAAATCCCAAAGTGATTTACAGATCAGTGCAACCCCAGTCCAAATTCCAAGACCCTTCTTGCAGAAATCAAAAATGCAATCATCAAATTTATACGGAATGGTGAGGTTTTCTAAATAGCCAAAACAATCTTTAAAAAGAAGAACAAATTTAGAGGACTCACATTTCCCAATTTTAAAACTTATTGCAAAGCTACAGTAATTAAAACAACATAATGCTGGTACAAGGACAAACATATAGAACAATGAAATTGAATTGAAAGTTTGGAAATAAACCCTCACACCTATGGCAAAATCATTTTGACAAGGGTATCAAGTCTATTCAATGAGAAAAGAATAATCTCTTCAACAAATGGTGCTAGAAAAACTGGAAATCTGTATGCAAAAAAAAAAAAAAAAAAGAACATAGACCCCTACTTCACACCATATAAAAATTAACTCAAAATTAATCAAATACCTAAATATAAGAACCCAAATTATAAAACTCCTACAGAAAAGCAGGAAAGCATCTTCAGGACATTGTGTTAGGGGATGATTTCTTAGACTTCACCCCAAATCATGAGCAACAAAGAAAAAAAATAGATAAGTGGGATTTCATCAAAATTAAAAACTTTTATGCACTAAAGGACTTCATCATGAAAGTAAAAAGACAAGCTACAGAATGAAAGAGAATATTTGGAACTCACTTATCTGATAAGGGTTTAATATTCAGAATATAAAACAAAATCCTATAACTCTACACAAAAAGATGAAAACACAATTTTAAAAATGTGCAAAAGACTTGGTCATTTCTTCAAAGATGATATACATATGGCCAAAAAGCACATGAAAAGATGCTCAACATCATTAGCCATTAGGAAAACAGAGATTGAAACCACAATGAGATACTATTTCATACCCACTAGAATGGCTATTACTCAAAAGATAGAAAATAATAAGTGTCGACAAAGATATGGAGAAATAGTAACACTCATTCATTGTTGGTAGAAATGTAAGATGGTACAGCCTCTGTAGAAAAGTTTGGTGGTTCCTCCAAATATTAAGTATAGAATTGCCATATGACCTGGCAATCTCACTTCTATTATATAACCAGAGAATTGAAAGCAGGGACTCGAACAAATGTTACCACAGCAATGTTCATAGTGGCATTAATCTCAATTCACAAAAGGCAGAGCAACTCAGGTGTCCATCAATGGATCAAATGATAAACAGCCATAAATATGAATGATGTTCTGATACATGTGACAATATTGATGACACTTGTAAGCATCAAGTTGAGTGAAACATGTCAGATACAAAAGAACAATTACTTGATGATCTTGCTGTATGATATAATTAGAATAAATATATTGTTAGCGTCACAAAATAAGAACAGCTATCATGTTCTAAGATTCAAAAATTTAGTTTGTCCATGAACAGTACTTAATTAAGAAATCTTAATGGGCAAATACTATATATTTCATGAACAGTTCTCTTTTCTATAAATATTGCAGAAGGAAAATTGGAATACAGATTGATTTCCATCAACACCTTATGTACCTTGGAGAATTTTTAACTTCATAAATAATTCATTTCTCTGTAGAGTGAATGTAATCCTTTTTGTTTTCATTCAATTATAGTCTAGGAATATTTCCCAAGAAAATGTTGGCTGGCATAGCATATTTGATGCAATAAATTAGTTCATTTACTTATTCTAAACCAGCAATTCAAGAAAGTTTGCACTTTTATAAGTAGAATAGAAATATGAAAAGTTAAGTTAAAATTTAAACACATATTACTGAATGTTATTAAACAGGCACAAATATATCTGTAAATCTAAAGTATCATACATTCTACAAGAAATAATGAGTATGACATATAAATGAATACAGGACTCAAATTTTGTTTAGGACTCAAATTTTTTTATCAAGAGAAGATAATAAAATATGGGTGTGTTAGCCAAAATATAAGATTCTATGCAAATGGCAGACTCAATTCTACCAAACACAGGTAAAAGAAAAACCCTTCTTTCAAAGTTTGTCATATTCTTTGTGTCAGATGCAATTGTTTTTCCAAATTCCTCATCTCAAGAGTTTTTTTTGGTGCTTACCTTTGTGAACCATCCATGTCTTGGGGCATTCTGCTCAATTTGCTTTTGTAATCTGTACTTCCTGATTCACTTTCAACGTCTCTGAATTCTCCTTCCGGACACCATTGGACTTTCTTCAGTGAAAGTATCCTCTCGTTGATGCCTTAGTTTGGACACATTTATGGCCTTACAACTGTAAATTTGTAACTAAATAAACCCCCTTTATAAAAGCTGATCCATTTCTGGTATTTTGCATAATGGCAGCATTAGCAAACTGGAACATAGTGATAAAGGAAGAAGCTACATTCAACATTCTCAAATTTCACAAAGATGACAAGGAATAAGCTGTAAACTCTGGGAAATCAGAACTTTGTTAACTTTCAGCAGAGCCATTTCAGTAGAGTGGTTGTTTAAAAGAATGAGTAGAAATTAAGATAGTGTCTCTACTCCTTTTTATTTTTTAAAGAGAAAATGATTTGGCAGTAGAAGCTTAAGGGGAAAAACAAGATTAAAGGGAGATTTGTTTGGTTAACATAGGCAAGACCTGAAGAAAACTGACGTGGGAGGAAGTACAAAGGTGCAAAACAGAAGAAGTATTAGACCCACCCCATGAGAGTGCTAACTTTTCCTGGTATTGTTATTTGCACGGAACAAAAATATTTATTAAAAAGCTGGATAAACATATTCATGGACATTATAAACACTTAATAGGTGTGGAATTAGTGTTGTAGTTGATTCAATAGCCAGCTATAATATTTTTAAAGGTTGCAAGAAGAATCTTTTCCATTTAAGTGTATGAAGAAAAGGACATTCAAGGGGAAAAAAAGAGTATTTAGTTATTCATACCCCACTGAGTTCACAAATAAATAATTAAATAAAGGCATTGGAAGAGGTAGTATTGAAACAAACAATCTAACAATAACAACAACAAAAACCTTTAGATATCTGCTCTTTGAAGAAAGCATCTGGTATAAAGGAAGAATATCAAGTTTTTGTTAAGTAATTTCAAACTTGCAAGAATTATATTTAAAATTATGCTTCATAGTTCTCTTAATACTGTGTATATCATCTACTCTATTAATTCTAATTTGGCAACACATATTTTTGTTTGAGTCTCGCCCCTCATATATTTAATATTCTGTCTAGGAGTGCCTTTATTTTTACTTAAAGTATCCCACATGTAAGAAGTTAATTGCTTTAAAAATAATGCGTTCAAAATAAAGTAAACTTTTGTGAAGGGCATTTCCTTAAAAGGAAGAAAGCAGTAGCACTCTTAAAATAGCATCAGTAAATTTTGGCTTTTCCCAACTGTTGACAAAGCATAAAATGTTGACTAAAGTTTTTGTTGATGTCAACAGTATAATTCCAATTAAATTGTGTAAACAAAATTATAGTGAGCTTATGCAAGCCTCCTTTTTATCTACAAAACATTGAGTTTGGGTTAGATGGTTTTTATGGTTCCCTCTGGTTTTAACATTCCAGAAGCTATGTTAGTCTATTGTTTTTCCCCCCATGGTTAATTTAAAGGAATGTTTTTAAAGGACAACTGTATTTTTATGCATTCCTTCCCTCACAGGCCTTCATTAAAAAAGGCTGTTACTTTAGTCAGTATAAAAATTATTCATTTCTTCAGAGGGCATTGATAATTCAAGGAAAGATCTATAAGTGAATTCATTATCATCTTTGTTACATTTCAGTCATGTATCAAAAGATCCAAGAGTAGGTATTTTTGCTCCATTCCACATGTTTCCCATTGACATTCAGATATGATTAAAAGAAGCATACTTTATACAAGCATAATTTTGGATTTTTGAAATTACAAATAATTTCTTAATTATTAAGTTTTATGCAAGCCCTTTACTTATAATGATAAATGGCTAGTTAAGAATTGTCTGTTATGTTTGCGATCATGGTGTGTAATTGAAATATGAGCATCCACCCTTTAAAATATACTTCTCTGTGTTTTTAGAGCATAGACACTAAAATCAAGAAAAAAAAAGTCATTTGTTATCTTATATGGCAAGAATAACTTTTGTATAGGGTCAGTTTTCATGTCTATAGTCAAACTCTGGCTTCTCTCCCCAAAGTAGTATAGCAATTAACTCTGCCACCATGAGTCATTGGCAACTTTGTATTCCAAAAGCATGCATGGAAGAATGATATATCTCTTGGGTGATGATGGAGAAAGAAAATTAAGTTAGGCTTTCTCTTATAGTCTTCAGTAACCTTATAAAACCCTAAGTCTCACCCTAATTCTAACAAGGGTCAAAAATTTTAAAAGGATCCTGGATTTCTCCTTCAGACTTCTTCCTTCTTTCCCTCTGGTCCCTTTCTCCCTTTCCTCTCCCACCTTCTGTTTTCTCCACAGAAGTCTTTATGCTCATTCTCCTTAATGTGCCACCCACTTGCTAACAGCCCCATGCTTTTGCTCCTGCAATTGTGAGAGATATTTTTTTTTCTCTCTCTCTCTCTTCATTGCTTACAAATTCTACTTATCATTCACAGTCCAGATCAAGTCCACTTTTTCTATTGGAGCTTTCCTCAAAATCTTAGAAGAGATAGTATAGTGAGCACGAATAAGCTGTGGATCTAGAATGAGACTTATTTGATTTAGCTTTCCAGTTTTTAGCTCTATCACTTTGAGAAAAATCCCTGAAGCTCTCTGAGATTATTTTCTCCATCTCTGAGGAGAATGGTCCCAGATCCAACCAAAATCTTCCTTCACTGAAACCCCAACCCTCTAGGGACACTCCTAATTCCCACCATTTAAATAAATACCCAAGTGTTTTCATTTTTAGTGACTGTATTTTTCTTTAAAGTGTAAGAAAAGGGTACATACAGTAGTATGATATGCAGAACCAATTTATGACAAAAGGGTGCATGCAGTGATACAATGTGCAAAAACCAATATAATAATTGTAACTCATTTCGATAAATTCATCAACATTTATTGAATAGAGGAAAAATGCATATCAAATGCATGTGCATATTACCACTATTTTTGTAATCTCTCTGATAATTATTCTTATAATATCCTTTTTTCCCTACTAATAAACAAATAGAATTCTATGCATAGCTTTTTTTCTACATCTAACAAAGGCATTAGTGGCAATCCAGAAACACAGCAAGGCTGGCTGACATTGCACTAGCCTCTCCATCCTCCAGCCTTCATCTTCCGTCTGTGCAGCTCCTTAGCAACCAGCAGGTACTTGACACACTATACTGAGCTGTTGTGGCAGCTCCACTGAGGATCAGCAGACACTGAGGTAGGGAGAATGGGGGATGTAATGATTTCTTGAATTTCATATTCTCATTATGTAAATAAAGGGTATAACAAATTTAATATTTTGAAAAGCTAGAAGCAAGTGAATTCACCAGTGAGTGATGTAAACATTTATATTTTTAACAGTGAGGCAAATCTTTCTTGGAATAAAAATCAGGAATTCAGTATGTTAGAAATAATATTTTATACCTAGTGTTTTGAGTTACATGACTGACCTCTATTCTGTATGATAATACGTTGACTCTATTAACACTTAAAAGGCTTTCTGAGGTCATTTTTCAGCCATATCAGAAGGTGAAGGGAAAGAGAGCAAATGAAAAGATTTTGTGTCTTTTTTTATTTGACTTGCTTTATTTTGTAGATCAGGTGTATTTTATTATGCAAATTATAAATGTTAGCTCTTCATTGTCATATAAACTGATTAAAATTGTTCATCTAGTTTTGTTTAAGTATTCCTTATTAGAGCAAATTGCATGTATCTGCATGCCTTTAAAAAGTTTAGGAAATCACACCCCCTTTATCTGGTGTATGGATGAGTAGAAAAATGGGGATAAAAACTAAAGGACAAATGGGGTGATATGGGGGGATGATTTGGGTGTTCTTTTTTCACTTTTATTTTTTATTCTTGTTCTGGGTCTTTCTGATGTAAGGAAAATGTTCAGAGATAGATTGTGGTGATGAATGCATAACTATGTTATCATACTGTGGACAGTGGATTGTATACCATGGATGATTGTATGGTGTGTGAATGTATTTCAATAAAACTGAATTTAATAATAAAATAAAAAAGATACTGAAAAAAAAAGTTTAGGAAACACATCCTTAGGACATTTATAAAGCAGTTTTATAAATTCAATAAATTTGATTAATTGATTATACAGATTCCATACTTCTGATATTAAATTACGATTTAAAATTTCTGATGTAAAATACTGATACAATGTTGCAATGACAAAAATAAGATGCCAAAATAAAATTAAATGAAATTTTCTTGAGGAAGGAATTGAGACACATTAGGATAAAACAATAAAGGTAAATAAGAGTAGATATCAATTCCAACTGGTGAGGCTGAGGCCCATGGCCACAGGCTCTTTGGGCCAAGGTAAATACATTTTTGCACTGAGATTATTTTTTTTTCCATCTGTAATTTCATTGAAAAATACTCTACTAACAACCAAGAGGTAAGTGATACTCAACCTTCATGAATAGCAACACCAAAACCTAGTGCATTTCTAGGTCTCCTTTTGGAGTTTTAGATCACTAGTTCTCAAATGGGGGCAAGTTTGCCTCTCAGAGTATATTTGGCAATTGCTGAAGATCAAGAGAGCTGAAATTGAGAAACCCGGCCCTATATGTTAGAATACGTGTCCTTAACTTATTACATTATTAATATCCATTAGTCCTTTACCACTTTTTGAACAATATAAGAACTATCTAGAACTTATGAATAGTTATAAGAACTATCCAGAACTTACCCATTTCTCCTTTTGTTATTTTGTGATGTTTTTAAATACCTCATATGTTTTAAATCCTGCAAAATATATTTTTTTCTTCATTGAATATTGACTTAAATTTAGTAATTATTTACCCTTCCTTTTGCTTTTATTTTTTTCCTACCATTTCGAATAACTTTCTGTGCCAGTTTGGATATATTAGGTCCCTCCAAAAGGCATGTTTTAATCCAATCTTGTGATATATTTGGATTAGGTTGTTTCCATGGAGATGTGACTTACCCAACTGTAGGTGATACTTTTGACTGGATTATTTCCATGGAGTTGTGGCCCTGCGCATTCAGCATGGATCTTGATTAGTTTACCTGAGTCCTTTAGAAAGAGCCACACAGGCCCAGACACTTGCTGATGCTGATGCTTAGAGATGGTTGGAGATGTGGACAGAAGGGTGTTTGGAGCTGTTTAGCTAAGAGATGTTAGCC
The DNA here is from genome assembly GCF_015220235.1 of Choloepus didactylus. Classification (NCBI taxonomy): domain Eukaryota; kingdom Metazoa; phylum Chordata; class Mammalia; order Pilosa; family Megalonychidae; genus Choloepus; species Choloepus didactylus. The sequence goes on along the minus strand of NC_051309.1, from coordinate 136,807,584 downwards.
CAGAGTTTACCCTGATTAGCTAAGAGAGATCCAGAGACATTTTGGAGAACATCATTTTGAAATGCAACCCGGGAGCAAGCAGTTGACAGCCATGTGTCTTTCCAGCTGACAGAGGTTTTCTGGACCCCATCACTTTCTTTGGTGAAGGTATCCTATTTTGATGCCTTAGTTTGGACACTTTTGTGGCTTTAGGGCTATAACTTTGTAACTTAATAAGCCCCCTTTAAAAAAGCCAATCCATTTCTGGTGTTTTGCATAATGGCAGCATTAGCAAGCTGGAACACTTTCCTTCTTCCAAAAATTATTAAGCATTTCATTTATTGTGAGTGAACCAGTAATTATTTCACTGTTTCTATTTTCAGAAAAATGTTTCTTTTTCACTCTCATGCTTTAAGAAAATTTACGTTTGGTAGGGAGTTCTAAATTAATGGATATTTCCTTTCAATGCCTTAAAGATGTCATTTATTTTCCTTTTGTTCCAACATTTTATTGGGAAGTCTGCTGACATGTTATTGTTTGGCCTTTTATTCTCTGATTCAAGATTTTTTCATTTTTAATTTTCAGCAGTTTTACTATGACATGCTTAGCTCTTGTCTATTTTGTGTTTGTCCTGCTTGGCATTTATAGTGCTTGTTGAATTTATGACTTTATGTCTGTCAGCAGTTTTAGAAAATCCACAGCCACTTTTTCTTCAAATAGTGCTTCTGTTTCATTCTCTCACTTTTCCTTCTGGGATTACAGTTATACATATGTTAGACTTTTCCACAAAGTTTTGATTATTTCTTACAAATTTTTCTATATTTCTCTCTGTGATTTGATCTGTGTTTTGTAGCCATACCTATCTTTCAGGTAGCTAATTTTCCCCAATTTTCCCTTTAACTTGTCAGGAACTATGAAGGGTATGAAATTTTTTTTTCCCTTCTAGCAAGCTGACAAGCTAGCCTGCCACAGTTTCATGGATACACGTAAAAGACATAAGACTCCTGGGTCAGAGGCAAAGGTCATTATTATCTGTGGCAGGTTAGACAGCATGAGATTTGTGATCAGATTGCTTCACCTTGCCCTACAAGTCCCATGAGGGTGAAGCAGAGAAGCCCAGAGGAGAGCTGTACATACAGTAGATTTGCCATATCTGAGGACCCCAAAACTTTGTAATTCCCAATCCTGTAAAGGAGCTACATGCATACAACTCAATCTTTATCTTTATCTTCTCTTTGTTATCCTGGCCAGGAAACATATATAACCTCTGCCCAGGAGGGAGACACTACTTCTATCTTTCAAAGGTGCTGTCTTGCTTTGAATCTGTTATGTACCCCATAGAAGACTATGTTCTTTTAATCCACTCTGCTGGTGCAGACTTATTGTGGGTGGCTTTTGATTAGGTTGTTTCCATGGAGTTGTGACCCAACCAATTGTGGGTGGGACCTTTTGATTGGATTATTTCCATGGAGATGTGACTCCCACCCGATTCAAAGTGGGTCTTGATTAATTTACTGGAGCCCTTAAGAGAGCTCAGGGAGAGAGACAGCCCAGATCTGACACAGACCCAGATGCTTGGAGATGCAGACAGACAGAAGGATGTTTGGAGATGCTAAACTAAGAGTTGAAGCCCAGAGTTTGCCCCAGAGAAGGTAAACAAGAACCCACAGATGCTTAAAGAGAAAGCCACTGGAATCAGAAGCTGAAAGCAATGCAACCTGGGAGCAAAGGACCAGCAGACATCGCCATGTGCCTTCCCATGTGACAGAGGAACCCTGGATGCCATTGACCTTTCCTCAGAGAAGATGTCTACTTCTTGATGCCTTCATTTGGACATTTCCATAGCATTAGAACAGTAAATTTGCAACTTAATAAACCCCCATTGTAAAAGCCAATCCATTTCTAGCATATTGCATTCAGGCAGCTTTAGTAAACTGGAACAGGTGCTCACTCTACAAACATCCTTGAAAGGGAGTCTGGTACAAAAGTTGTCACAATATATAGAGAAGTAGCATAGAGACTTATCCCCAACAATTTTGTAAGTAATCAGTTATTAAATTTATTTACTTTATTTTTCAATTCAATTATATTTTCATATTTCTAAAATTTCTATTTGATTTTTATGGTTTCCAGTTTTCTGATTAAATCTTCCATATTGTTGTCTCAATCTTGTGCATATTGATTGCAGGTTTTTTTTTAAATGTTAAGTCTGCAAAGTCCAGTAGCCTAAATCACTGTGCGACTGTATCTTTGGGGTATTAATTTGTCCCCTTAGTCTTATCTCAAGACATGTATTAATAATTTGTAGTTGAAGGTCTGACCTTGTATACGAAGTGTTTTCGAGGTTCTTGATGATTTTTTTTTATAGCTATGTTACAGGTTTGCATTGCATTCACATCACCAGCTGCCTTTGCTGAATCAAATGCCCTCTCCTCCTTAATGTAGCAAAGCAATGGAACAAGTAACATATTTAGTGCATTGTGCTACCAGTCTGGAAATAAAATAGGATATTTTCAAAAAGACCATTTGGAGCATGGATAACACATATACTTGGGTTTTTTGTTGTTGATTTGTCTTTCACACATGCTTGGTTTTAAGTTAGCTGCACCTCTAGGAAAACAAATTAAAATAAGCACCAATTTTAAACAATGAAAGAGTTTTAGTAATATTCTTGATTAATCCAAGCCAAGCTAGAAATGAAAGGACTAATGCATGATGATAGGAAAAGATGAAATGTATAAAAGAAGTAAATGGGTTTTTCTCTGCTCATATCATTTGGTCTCTTAATTAAGTGCTAGAATTACCTCACTCTAGAAAAATGATAAAACAAAATTCCTCTTTAGTTTCATTTTAGATTTGGGTTATTTTATTTTATTATTTTAAAAAGAAAGACAAAGCATTCAGTCGAGGTAAACAAAGGAAAACTGAAGTTCTCACAATACGGAATCCATAATGTACCAACTGTTTGTATTCATTGCTTACTTAGATCAGTACACATTCCTTCCTATAAAACACAAAAATGTAAAATAAAGATGTCTATAGTAGTTTAGTAAGTTCTATTTAATCAATAATATTGCAGAAATTACACAACTAGTACCACTTCTTGCAATAATGTGATCTTCCTTAAACTCCCTAGCTTGATCACACTTACACACAATTGATCACAATTTCTATTTCTTGTGTAGAAGAGTTTAGCTCTCCTCTTACCTCACTGCCACAACCCAACTATCTTTAAATTACAAGTTTGACTTCCAGATACCCTGATACCAAGAAGGGATGGCATAGACATTATACATGAGCATATAACACCTAAGAAGCAATCGATGTACACATGTTAGCAGCATTTTGACACATGTATCAGTCATGGTTGAATTTGTTAGAATGACATAGGATTCGAAAACCAGGTAAGTGATTACGCTGACAAATTTTGGACTCGTCACACAGAAAATTGAGAATCAGCTCCTGTGAACTTGAATGGCACCAAGCTTCCTCTTTCTCTTTGACACTTTCTTCCTTAATTGTAACGTCCCCTCCCGCAGCCAAGGAGATGGAAGAACAAGCACACTCACTACAGAGCAGCACCCCAAGTCTGTGTGTTAACTGCCACTCAACTGCACAATAATCTGCTTTGCAGCTAATTACAGAAAAGTTCTTTTTTAAACTGTTAAAATTACTGAAAGTTTATATTTTATGTTCTCCAATATATCTTACAACAATAAAAGGTATAATATCATTGCACAGGGAACACAGGCAACTCTTGATTATATGGACCTGCTGAGGGATTCTAACACTAGTTGAAAATTACAGAGTTAAAAGTAAAGGGCAACCCACTCAGAGTGGGTCTTTATTGGATCACTGGAGTACTTTATAAAGAGCCACACAGGCCCAGACCAGAGCAGCTGAGAGTGACATCTTGAGGAGGAGCTTCAGCTAAGAGAGGACAAAAAGCCCCAAGAGCAACATTTTGGAGAACGCCATTTTGAAATGCAACCTGGGAGCAAGCAGACACCAGCCACGTGCCTTCCCAGCTAACAGAGGTTTTCCAGATGCCAATGGGCTTTCTCCAGTGAAGGCACCCTTTGTTGATGCCTTATCTTGGACACTTTATGACTTTAAGACTAACTTTGTAACCAGAGAAACTCCCTTTATAAAAGCCAAAAAAACAAACAAAAAAAAAAAAGTAAAGTGCAAAACAGTTCGTAAAATATTTTTAAAACAATTGTTTCAGATGTGTTTTTATTATAGGTAATAGAGTTCACAAGTTATACTAAAGAAACTCATTTCAGTGGCAATAAGAGACCGGATTCAATAACAGTATCGAGTTTTACAATAGGCTAATCCTATAGTAAATAGTACGGATTCAAAAACAGAAATGGAAATAATGTAACTTTTTACATTAGCTTCAAAATGCATTCGTTTATGACTTATCCCAACTTCAATTCTGCTGTTAAATCACACAGATATTCTATTTTGCCTGAAATGAAAGTGAGATTTTGCCTATTACTCTCCCTCTCTGGTTCCCTAGGTGCAGAGGCCTGATCTGTGCAGAAATAGGAGCCCTCGTTCACTGCATGTGGAAATGTACAATGGTGACACTGCTGTGGAAGTCTGTTTGGCTGTTCCTCAGAATGCTAAGTACAGAACCACACCATAGGACCTGGCAATCCCACTACTGGGCATATACTCAAAGGAATTGAAAGCAGGGACTTGAACAGATATTTGCTCACCGATGTTCACAGCAGCATTGTTCACAGTCGCCAAAAGATAGAAGCAACCCATGTGTCCATCAACTGATGAATGGGTAAAAAAAAAATGTGGTATAGCCATACAATACAATAGTATTCAGTCATAAAAAGGAATGAAGTTCTGATACATGTACCAACATGGATGAACTTTGAAGATATCATATTGAGTAAAATAAGCCAGTCACAAAAGGACAAATATTGTTTGATCTCACTGATATGAAATAATTAGAATAAGCAAACTCATAGAGTCAGAGTCTAGAATATAGGTTACCAGGGGATAGAGTAGGGATAGGGAATGGGAAGTTAGGCTTAAAATGTACAGGGTTCCTATTTGGAATAATGGAAATGTTTTGGTAATGGATGGTGGTGATGGTAGCAAATCATTGTGAACATAATTAATAGCACTGAAATATATATATATGAATGTGGTAAAAGGGGAAAAGGTAAGTTGTAGACGTGGTAACAGAATAAAGAGTTTTAAAAAAATCCATGGAACTGAACCACACAAACAGCAAACACTAAATTAAACCATGGACTATAATTAATAGTACAATTATACAAATGTAACAATTATACAAATTGAAATTGAAACAAAGCCAGACACAAAAGGTCAAATATTGTATGATTCCACTTATATGAAATATCTAGAATAGGGAAATTCATAACAACAGAAAGAGAAATAGAGGTAACCACGGGCTGGAAGCAGAGAGAATGGAGAGTTATTGCCAAATGGATACAGTTTCTATTTGGTTTGATGACAAATTTTGGAAATAAATAGTGGTGATGGTTGTACAAAATTAATAATGCAATTAATGTCACTGAATTTGTATACTTAAAAGTGGTTACAATGGTAAATTTTTATGTTATATTTGTTTTACCACAATAACAAAAATAATAAAGTAACAAACATTCATCAGTAAGCTTTGGTAGTAAATGAATTAGTATGAATTTCAGGCTGAGCTGATGTAACTCAGCATGACTCAGGGTGATTATGACAGCAGGCCTTCTTGGTACTGGTAGTGGCAGAATGGGAGTCAGATCATTATTTCCCACCTCAGGATTTCCTAAAAAGAAACATCTGGGTGAAAACTGACATATCTTTTTGACTATTGCTAGCTATGTAGTCTCCAATTTTTACACTGTGAAGATTCAATCTCCTTCATTGTGAAAATCTGAGTATATGAACCTAACTATTAATTTACTCATTATAAAATATCAGAATATATACTCTTCATAAGACCACAAGTTTCTTGAATGAAACTCAAACCAGAAATGCTCAACTATTTCATAGTATTGAGCAAAAAGATCTCAATAAGGGTCAGAATCGTATTACTTTGGTATTTTCAGCTGAATTTTTATGTCTCTTTACTCTCTAAATTTTGAGAAATATCAATAAAATCCCAAGAATATTTTTAACTTAGTCAATATCATTGAATATTTATAATAAATAACACTCTCAACATAATCTTTACTAGATTTTGGTACCTATCATGTCATCAGAAAACCATACAGCTGGTCTCCTGTAGAACAGCTTCCACTGACTCATGCTTCTGTCCAAAGTCATTGGCCTACAGAGGAGCATTATAAAAAGGAAAATTATAATCCTTCTGTGCTAAGGAAGGATTTTCTGCAATATGTAACAGAAAGTGTTCATTAATAGACACTCCGAGGAACATTGTTTTCTTTAGAAACATGTATCATCATAAGCATGTTTTCCTCTTCATTACAACTGTTGACAACTTAAAGTCAAATATGTAGCCCAACTTTAGTCAGAATGTAGTTTGTGTAAGTTGGAAAGCTGTCTCCAGCAAGTAACCAAAATTTACATTAATTGTGGTTTACAAAAAAAGAGATGCAGTTTTGTTTCACAAGAAGCCTGTGGTGCACAGTTGCTGGAATTTGTTTAGCAGCTTTATAATTTCAAAGCTCAAGGCAAATATTTCTGCTTTTCTCTTGGCCTTTTCTAATAGCCATGAGAGCTCCAGACATGTTCTCATTGCACATTCAAAGACAAAAAGCAAGGGGGTGCAAAGTGGTCTTCATAAGAGAGGAATGTAAAAATAGGTTCACAAGTAACAGTAAAAACTCTTTCCAACAAGCTGTCCAAAGCATTTCTGCACAGTTTCATTGTCTAGAACTGCTTCAGTGGTGACCTTTATTTTAAAGAGGACTAGAAATGAACAGAACAGAGTGGGACAAGGAATGATTTAGGGTGACCAAAAAAGACCTCCTGCCTTGTAAATTTTCATGAGTGATGTCTGTACTGTCCCAACTCTTAACTTTATTTTCCTTTGGTACATTTATTTTCTGTTAACATTATTTCTTGCTTTTACTGCATTTTTATCTTGCTTCATTTCATGTAATTTTATAAACTATCTTAAATGGTGGTTTTGGAATGATATATTTCTGTACATATGTGCATACAAAGTGGATTTATTCTAGCTGCCTCTCTATAACATATTTTATAGAAGCTCATTGAAAATCTTGGTTGATTTGACTTCCACAGACTTCTATAAAAATCTTTCTATAAGTCCCTGAGGAAATTTTCTAGTAACAAATAGCATGGATAGTTTTGAAGTTTGTAAACAGCAAAGAGCAACATTCTTTTAAAAGTTAGCAAGGTTTTCAAATACTGTTCATAAAATGGTCTCATGACAGGAACATTTTCATTTTGTTTTCTTTCATCTTTGTTCATTGATCCCTGTGGAATTGTCACTGAAACATGAAATTACTGAGCCAGGAAAAACAGCTCCTGTGCATCACTCTTCATAGTCCAGTACAGTGATACAAGACCATAATGTAGCTCTCCTCTCTGCACTGCCAAATGAATGGCTGGCTAGTTTGGTTTGTTTGGTTTTTGGTATGAAATGTGAGGTCTGAATAATCAGGGGAGAGGATAGAGGAAGACAGAGATAAAAGAATTTTAAAAATCAGTACTTTTTAATACCTGATATTTTGTGATTTGACTGCAAAAGTAGAAAGAGTATTTAAAAGACTATGAAAAATCCACTGGGGAAAAATCAGGCACATACAGTCATTACCCATTTAGAAAAAAATCTAATAACTTAAATATTAATTAATGGCATTATATATAATATTGCTATATAGAGAAATACAGATAAAGATAACTGACTTGTCAAAGACAGAAAACACCTTGGGAAATTGCTAGAAGTAGAACTCTCAAAAGCTTTGTTTTGTTTTGTTTTGTTTACCTGTTATGATAATTCTAAATTATGTTGTGGCATCAGGGTTAATGTAACAAAAACTGAAGCCTTTTGGAAAATAGATTCATTTAACTTAGTTACAAGTGGTTTACAGGTTCTTTTGTATGCTTTGTTTAGATTTAAAATGATAATAATATATATTAAAATACAATAGTAAGTACATCTAAATGATGACTACTATGTAAAACTATTTATGCATATAGACAAGAACTGGTGGAGAACATAGAAATATTCAGCTGTGATATTGGGTGATCTGAGGATATCTATTTTTACTTTTCTATTTTTGCTTCATTATTATTGTGCTGCTGCTGAAATAGTTTTTAGTGAAGCAGGTAAAATACTGACAGATCTCTATGCACTATTCTTTATTACATAATTGATTTAGCACCATACAATTAATATATAGATAAAATTTAGGTAACATCTAAAAAATCTATTTTTATATAAAATGCAAGTATACCAATTTTCATGGTAATTCAGAGACTTGAATATCTCTATGCATGTAGAGAATCCATTTATACAATTATAAAGAGGAAAAAAACATCATAGATGTCCCAATAAAAGATACTTTCCATATATGACTTTGTGGGTGAGTTGAACACAAAGCCTACCTTTCAGTAGGAAAACTTAATTCACCATGCATTACAAAATGGTGGCAAATTGCCATCCTTTGAAAATGAATTTGGTTTTTGGAAATATCCCAAAGTTACTGGGATCCAAAGAATGTGGGAGGTGATCAGACTGTTAAAATATCTACACATAAAATTAATGAGATTCCTTCTGAAATAGAGTAGACTTTCTGACTGTAAAAGTTTGGACAGAGGCTCTTTTGAAGAGGTAACTTGTGTTCTTGCCTTTTCTAGGAAGTTGCGTTAAAGCTTATCTGCTCCAATTTGTTTTGGGAGCAAGGTAAGGGATGGGTGTGGTTTCCTAGAGACTCGGAATATAATTCATGAAGAGATTCTCCCTAAGTGCCTTGATCAATCGTAGTAACTTAACAAACAAATGAAACACATATATTGTATGTACTTTGGTCTTTATTTTCTTTAACCAATTCTTGCCTGTATTGGGTGGCTCAATTTTCAATCTTGGATACTATGAATGAACATACACAAGAGAAGATGATCTTTGTTTAGAAGAGTTGTCTATTTGTAATCACCCTTTTTTTGAAGAGCTAAATCTTCCTCAGCTGCATGCTGCTATAGAAACTAATTAAATTTAATAAGAGATGCCATTAATTTACAGCCACAGAGGGAAATAATCACAGTTAAAATAAAAGCACAGCTTTTAATGAAGATATGCACCACTGCAGCACATCCCTATTAAAAGCCGCTCCCTTTGTCATTCACAAGGACAACACTGGAGATTTTTTTTTTTTTTTTTAATTCCTGTCCTTTTTTACTTGTAAAGGAAAAGTAATCTCTTTATCGAGTACACCACTGTCCTGGATAAGTGCCCAAAGAGCAGTTTTTCTTCTTCATTCTTAAATGGTTGTGTCAAGCCTTGACACCAGTTTTTTTGTTTTTTGTTTTAATGCTCTTTCTCAGCTTCTCTTTGGCACCCTCATGTGCTCCCAAATAAAGCATTTAAGAGACATTAATTTGTCTCTTAGAATTTTATAAGCTATTGATTTTCATTAGATCTTGAATTTAGATAAATTGTGTATCAAAATTGAGAAGGATGTCCTGTTTAAATTATTCCTTTAAAAAATTGTGAAATTTTGAAAGACTAGAAGTCATGGATAGAATATGTATCATTTTTACTTAATTAAAAATAAAATGAAACTATAATTAAATGTAATTATGTAATTGATATAAATTGATATCTAAAAAACCTAAATAATCTAATCTACCTTATTTAAAAAAAAAGTAAAATAAATAAAAGTAATATATTTTCAAGAAAGCAATTGTTTATATGATGTATAAAATGAGAGATACTCTTTTGATAGTTACATGTTTTGTAGAATGGAATGAATGCAGGATATGCAATTCTAAGCAGATTTTTTAAAAAACACTGCATTTATCTCACCATAATATGAATTAGACCCATAATAAAATTCCAGGGTATTGTCTATTTAGTTGATTTTAAGTGTCAGAAATGTAAACAATTTCATTTCTACTTGCTCAACTTATTTAACTTTATTCCCAAGATAATTCAAATTTTGAAGAAGTAGGTATTATTTCTCACCTCTGATTCTTTTCAATGATAAATGTTTCAGTTTTTTAAATTCATAAGTTTTTTTTAAATATTCCCCAAATTTTCTATTAAATTATCTAAATGAAAATAAAATTAATGTAAGTGTTAGAACATCATCAGGAGTTGCCAATTCATATAAACTGTTTAACACTTCCATTCTTATGGTTCCTTAGGGTTTTACTGAAGATTAAATGAAATAATTTAGAAAAATGCCACCTAAGAAGCTCCCAGTAATTATTAGCAATAATTATTATATATTTGACCTCTAGGTAATAGAAATGTAAGATGAAATATTGATTTAATCATTGATTCAAAAACTATTTGCTGAAACTTTGCCTTGTGGAAATCACTGTGTTAATAGAGGGAGATAAAGAGGTCAAACAGGCAAGACCCTGTCTATAAAGATTTTATATCCTAGGTGACGGACTATATTATGTAGAAATAATATATAGGCATATATATAAAACACAAGGCAGAGAGTAATGAAGTCATTGGGACATAAATATAAAATTATGTTTGAAAGTTCAGAAGATGAGAGTCTTTAATGTAAAGTAATGACTTGATGTCTTTACATTTCAGAATTCATTTAAGGGATCCATCTTTGGTATTTCTGTCTTGTATACTATTGTACATTTCCTAGGAAGTTATGGATGAGATACATTCCAGCAGTTTATAATATTTGTAATGAATGATCAAAATTAAATCAATAAGATAATATTTTAAAATAGCTCAATTTTACATGTCATTATATCCTTAGTACATGTGGGACATTATTCTATCAATATGATTTAACAGGTTTGTTCATACTTATAGATAATTAAAAGACTCTTCAAAAAAAGATCATAATAAATCTACTATTTATTGTTACTATTATAAGTAGAAAATATATTTTCATTTTCCATCATAGTATAAAAGAACATTTATCCTTTAGGAGAAGGAATGAGAATGTATACAAATGTAGCAATAGCTGTTATATAAGATTAAGATCTGTGGAAAGACCAGATCATATTTATAATTTAAAAAAATTAAATTTATAAACATGTAGATAATGGCTTTTTACAAAGTTGGCAGACATAATTCTGATAAGTATTTTATATTTCTATACAAGCACTCATTTAAAAGGCGATACATGCTTTCATGTGGTAACTATAATCTGGTCTTAAAAATAGTACCCTATCTAATTCATATAAATTTCAAAGTGAAAATATGTGTGCATGAATTTAAAAATATTCTTTTATGAATATATGCAAGAAATTTATTACCCACTGAAGGCAATCATGTTGAAATGGAAATTATTCTTCTAACATTTTTTATGATGTTGCCCAGAATGCATTACAAATTCTAATGGAGGTCATTATTTCCAAAGGCCACAAACTCAGAATACTTTATAGCTTTGCAAATTCATTTATTATATAACAAAATAAAGGTTCAGCTATGTATTTGTTTCTCATAAATTGAAATTTTTTCCTTAGTATAAGTGGAATTTCTTTGAGGAAGAACAAAAAGAAATATACAATTGAATTAGCCATAAGTGGGCAGTTAAATGGACTTTAAAAAAAAAAGTATTAGATCATATATTACTTATATTATACCTACAAAACATTTATTCCAAGCAGGTTTATTATTCTGGAATATAACATCAAGATAGAATAGGTAAATTATAACTATCTTTTTACTGTTTTCCTATTTTTAGAAAAAGAAAATAAGTGAATTGCATTCACTTATTATGTACATAATATGTAACTGATATGTACACTTAGTAACTGATAGTTGGTATTTATTTGGTAAAATATTAAAATAATTGCCAAGATTCATTTTGAGGGTGACATGATTCATTTTAACTTTTCTAAGTTTACGATTTTTCTAGTCTCAAGGCACATTTTCATTATTACATATATTTTTATATATAATAATATAAGCTTTTCTTTTCTGTGAAAAAAAATGAGAAATGACTCCTAATCTACAAATAATGAGAAGAGCTCATCCATTTAGATGTCTCTAATGAAGAGTCAAGCAAAATATAAACTGTAATAGTGAGAAGTTACAAATGTGGTTATATAAGCTAATTTTTTGCCTAATAATAGGAACAGACATCAGGAATTGAAAGAATTATTTAATTTATTTACTAAGCATTTGTTTAACACATATAATAGAGCCATACATCTCACAGTTGGTATAGAGAGGGATAATCACATAGAATCTATACTTTCACAGAGTTTAGAATAGGGTTAGAGAGAATCACATAAAAAATATTCAAGCATATTATTGCAATGGATTGTACCAGAAACCTGTCCTATTTGTTAGAATCATGCAAGCCAGAAGAGCATTGCAGAATGTGGCTTTCAAAGTTAGCAGTTTCCAATGTAGTAACATGCAGTTTATCTTTTCTCTTGAGGCTTGATTTTTTTGTTTTGGTGGGCTGGTCTGTTCCAGTATTACCCTTACTCCCGGGGGATAGCTTTCACTTCAGGGATCTTACTCCTAGTGGTGGCACTAATGCTTAAAGCCTTGCCCTTCTGGGGTATCAACTCAAAGGCTGAAGTGTTTACAGAGGCTGCCTCTATCTTGGTAGGATTTAAACTATAATCTCTCTTCCCAGCGCCACCTGCCCGATACATATCTTAGCTCTTCAGCTTCCTAGCTGCTAGTTCTGCAGAAGGTCTTGAAGTCTTTCTTACCAAGTGCATGGCTAGCTTAGGGGTAGTGTCATGACTTCAAATGAAAATTTTTGGCAGTTCTCTCCTTTCTTGGATTTTGCCATTCAGGGTCCAGCCTCTTTGGCTGCCCCGGGTGTCAACCGTTTTCTTTCCTCTAAGATTCTTGCTCTTTCCTTGCACTCCATTCTCCCAACTGTCATTTGGGCCCTGCCTCTAAGAATAAATGTAAGTGAATGTGGAAATCACCTTGTGTGATCTCCTTCTTTCATAGTCCCTTAACTTAGGCTTGTCTGATTGTCCTCCAATACCTTCAAACAGTTTTGAATATATTTTGTCCAACTTTTTGTAACTGTTTTCAGAGGAAGTATTATTTCTTTATTGTAGACCTCTTTGCCCTGGCCAAAATTGGATAGTATTCCTGGACCATTGGCTTCCAGCTTCATTTTAGAGAGCTTTAACCAAGTTCCTGAAATCAAAAGTGGACTTGAATTTTGAATATGAATTAAATACTTAATTTGGGGAAAATTTATATCTTTATATTACTAATTCATTCCATCAAATAGTGTGGAATATCTCCCATATAATCAGATTATTATTTTTTCATAAAGTTTTAAAATTTTCTCCATGGAGATAATGTATGTATTAGGTTCATTTTTAGGTAGTTTATAGCTGCTGCTTTTGAGAATAGATTTAAAAATTGATTTTCTAATGGCAAAGTACTGCCAAGAAGAAATGCTACTACTTTTTGCTAACTATTCTATCCATTTTTGTAGTTAGATAATCAAATTATCTGCAAATAACCACAGTTTTATCATTCCTTTCCATTCCTTGTGCCTTACATTTATTTATTTTTCACTTTATATACAGGTGCTTTGTGTGGGGCTTCCACTGCTATGTTAAAACTTGATAGTATCGTGGGTATCTTTATTTGTTGTCCAAATTAAAGGCAGTGCATCTAAACTTTGTCCATTAAGAAAAACATTTGCTAGTAAAATAGCCAGATGCAAAAGAAAAATATTGTACTATCTATTTTGTATGAAATAATTAGAGTATGCAAATTCATACAGTCAGAAACTGGAATACAGGTTGCCAGGGGTGGAGGTAAGGGTAGGGAATGTGAGTTGATGCTTAATTAGCACAGAGATTATGTTAGGGGTGATGGAAAGTTAAGGGTGATGGTAGTGGTGGTGGTAGCACAACATTGTGAGCATAATTAACACTACTTAATTGTATATTTGAAAATGTTTAAAATGGGAAATTTTAGGTAGTATCTATGTTACTTGAATAAAAAAAAATTTAAACCATGGTACTGTAGAACATAAATAGTAAACCCTAATGCAAGTTATGGACTACAATTAATGGTATAATTATAATAATATTGTTTCATCAACTATAGCAAAAGTACCACTCTAATGCCAAGTGTTAAAAACAGGTAAAGCTCTGTGTGTTAGGGGGGTATATAGGAATGCTGTACTTTCTACATGATTTGTCTGTAAAACTACAACTTCTCTAATTTTAAAAAAAAGGGTTGAAATGAAAAAAACTAACACTTGCTATATATTTTTTATGACCTTTATCAATCAAAGGAAATTGCATACTATTCCTGATATGCTAATAGACATTTTTAATGAAAAATAGGCTTTGAATCTAATCAAAAGGTATTTTGTGAGTCAACTGATATGTGATTTTTCATCTCTCATGTAAAAATGTAGTGAATTATTTTGATAGATTTTCTGATACTGAACTCCTCTTACATTCCTCCAGTAGGCTCTCTTTGATTATGATTATTAAATAAGCTCCTGAATTCTGTTACTTAGTGCTTATTTAGAATTTTTGCATATGTATTCTTATGTGGAATATGGTCTATTTCATTTAACAGAAGGGTGAATTAAATTTTCACTTCCCTTGACATATGTTCTTTCTCATTATAAAATATTCCTGTCAAGTTTAGTCCACTAGTTGTGAAACTATGCTCAGATGTCAAGCTCAGAACACAATGACAGTGTTTTAAAATTTGTATTAATATATTCCTCCTTTTAAAAAAAGTATAAGAAATCTGTCACTATTAGAATTGTGTATCATTAATATATTTCAAAAGAGAAAGTAGACCAATTTACCTTCTTTCAATAAAGAAAAAGAATGTAAATCTACCAAGAATGAATGCCATAAAAATTTCTAAAATTGGTCTTTAAATTTGGTATAAAACACCTTGGCAGTAAGAATTCAAAGATAAATAAACATAAGTTACATTGCTCTTTTTATCTGAAGGAGCAAAGCATAGGAATTCCTTCTGAGAGACAAACTTTGTCCTGGCAGTAAATTCTAAACAAAATTCTTTAGTTAAGGAGATTTATATAGGAAGAATCTAGTGAAGTTGTTGATGATATTCTTAACTAAACTGATACTAGCTGATATTTGTAGGACTCTTTATTAAATTACTTGACATGGCTCATGTATCCATATTATCTTATTTAATCTTCACATCAATAATTAGATCACCACTTTAAAGATGAAAAACACAAACTTAGAGAAAATACATAATTTTGGCAAGTACCTGTAATGATATTAGGCAAATTCTCCCTCTGACTCGAGAGGCAACCTTCTAAATGCTCCCTGCAAGGCTACACTGCCTCTCATTCTTATCAGCATGTGCATAGCAAACACAGAGCAGGATCTGCTCTTGCAGTGATGTATTATAAAAATTTTCAGCACGACAATCCATGAAATGTACTGTCTGAAGAATTCAACCAATATAATTCAACTTCCAGGAGTCCACCCAAGGTTTAGATGTCAAGAGACACTCAGAACATTTTTTTTTTAACTTATGTATCAGAAAATGAAAAAGAATTTCCAAAAAATACCTAAATGCTTACACTTAAAAACTAGTATTTTACAAACAATACTATACTATCAAGTGTGCTGTTCCAGTTTGCTAAAACTATCATGATGCAAAATACCAGAAATGAATTGGCTTTTATAAAGGGGATTTATTTGGTTACAAATTTACAGTTCTGAGGCCATAAAAAGTGTCCAAACTAAGGCATCAACAAGATGTCTTAGTCACGTGGTTGGCGTCAGCTGGTCCCGGTTGTGTTTCGGTTCCTCTCTCTCAGCTCCTGTGTGTCTTTGCTTCTTTCTTCTGTGGAATTTCTCTCTAAGCATCTGGGAGTCCTTTCTTGGCTTCTCCAGAGCAAATTCTGGGCTTTATCTCTTAGCTTAGCATCTCCAGACGTCCAACTGTCTGCATCTCCAAGCATCTCCAAGCATCTCCAAGTGTCAGCAACAGTGTCAGCTCTTGAACTCTCTTAAGTACTCCAATGAACTAATCAAGACCCAACTTGAATGGGCAGAGTCCACACCTCCATGGAACTAAAATAATCAAAGGTATCACCCACAATTGGGTGAGTCACATCTCCATGGAAACAATCAAAAGTTTCCACCCTAATCAAAAGACTAATAAGACTGCCCTCACAAGATTGCTTTAAAGAACATGGCTTTTCTGGGGAACATAATATATCCAAACCAGCACAGGTGCAATGTCAATTGCAGAAAATACAAAAATCTAAATCTGAATTGCCTCTTGGATTGAATATGAAGTCTGTGCTAGCTAAATGTTTCTTATATCAACATGCTGAATAGTACCCTCCTGGTACCACACTCTTCCCCACCAGATATGTACTGTAGCAATCTTCTCTAAATATCATTGTGCTCATCTTTCCAGAAAGGCCTGATGTTGTGATATTTTATACTGCTCAATGAGCAGAGTCAAATGTTTTGAAGTCAAATAACCAGGGAGAAGGATGAAAATTTATTATGAAGTTGTCAAGGATGATCTTCTTGCTCAGATGGAAAGCCAACCCTCCTCCATGTGCAAATGGGTCAATGTGGTTCAT
Organism: Choloepus didactylus; assembly: GCF_015220235.1. Lineage (NCBI taxonomy): Eukaryota > Metazoa > Chordata > Mammalia > Pilosa > Megalonychidae > Choloepus > Choloepus didactylus. Next base: position 136,790,890 of record NC_051309.1, on the reverse strand, counting down.
GAAAGCAAAGCCAGAATTTTTCTGAGAATATTGTCAAGTCGACCATAACATTTGAACATATAATTAAATTAACATAGTTTCATGCATTAGATCAGGGAAGGAATTTGGGTATGTAAATGTTGCCCAACTTCTACCATATATATGACAAACTCCGTACTATTCCCAATTTTCCTGGACTCCCAATTTGTCTTTTGGAAGCATCTTCTTCCACTCAATTGATCTATCCATTTCTTATATTCACCTATACATTTTTATTGGAAACATTGCAACATCAAAACATACGGTTTCCCTCAGATGAAAATCTCCAAGCTCCAACTTAAAATTCTACCTCAGTGTGCTCTGCTTCAAGTTCTTCCAAGAGAAAATATATTTAAGTATTCAGTTTCTGAACAAATTTAGAAAAGACGCTTTGTAAATAATGAGGTAAAGGTTTTTGCCTTTTTTAACAATCTGGCTTTTAAAGTCCATTACTAACCAGTAGTAAACTGATTTCAAAGTTTGTATGCTCAATTACATATACAGTAGTATTTCCCAAATGAAGTCCTTCTGATGATAAAGTTGTTCCAACCTTTATTTGAGAGAATATATACAAATTTTACTGGTTTTATTCTGTCTAATTTTAAGAGTTTCCTTTTATGGTAGTATGCTCTGTGTGTTTGTGTGTGTGTGTGTGTGCTTATGTGTAGGTGTGTTATATGTGTTCATTTTCTTTCTTAAACAATGTCATATTTTGAAATGAGTGATTTTGCCATATATAGCTTCCTGAGGATCAAAAAGCCATGTGTCAAGTAGTTTCTGGTGAGTTTGTACATAAATGTTCCACACAATGGCCTTACAAAAGTTAAATAATTTTATAACAAAGGATTTCATTTAAAAAAAAACAAACTCCACTCCTGTGTAATGTGTAGTGATCATACAATTATCATCACACGCTGATGTCCTAAACAAACACCCATCCCTGATAAATTAAGTTCCCCCTCTCAGCTCTGGATCAGTAGGAATTACACCAGAGGATCCTCACCCTCTGTGACAGTCTGTGGTAACCTGACCAAGAGAGCACCATGAATGGATCTGCCAAAAAAAGAAGACGTGATTTGGCTCAAAACTTTGAACTGGACTAGGCACCTTCTCTAAAGCATTTGAACTAAATGAGAGACAGATAAAAATTAAATAAATGAAGAGATATGCCATACTCACAAATTAAAAAACACAATAATATTAAGATGTAAATTCTTCCCAATTTTATTGATATATTCAATGCAATTCTAGTTAGTAACACACCTGGTTTTTGTATAGCTATCTAGAAGCTGGTTCTAAAATTTATATGCAAATGCAAAGGATCTAGTAAAAACCCTAAAAAGAAGAAAGTTGAAGGATTTGGACTACCTGATACCAAGATGTATTACAAATGCATAGTATTCAAGACAATGTGGCATTGGCCCTAGAGTAGCTATATAGATCAGTTGGAACAGGATCAATAGTCCAGAAATACCTCTACATTTACATGGTCATATTCCACAAAGGTGCCAAGGGGAAAAGAGGGACTTTCAACCTCAACCATTACATCATGCCATACCCAATATTCAATGCAAAATGAATCATAGATGTAAATATAAAAGCAGAAAATATAAAACCCTTAGAAAATATCCTTTATTTTGGGGTAGGCAAAAAATTCTCATTCAAGATACAAAATCATTTATCATAACAGAAAAATAAATATTTTAAGTTGGATTTGGAAAACACCAACTGCTGGTGAATGGATCTATAGTATATTACTAGTAGGAGTGTTAAACAGAATAGTCATGTTGGAAACAGGTTCATACTTCCTTATAAAATAAAACATATATTCACCATGGGACCCAGTAAATCCACTCCTGAATATGGGTCCAAGAGAAATAAAAACAAGCATTGACAAAAGATTTATATATGAATGTTTATGGCAGCTTTATTCATAATAAATAAAGACTAGAAAAAATCTAATTATATATTAACAGGAAAATTGCTTAACAAGTTGTGGTATGTTAACACAATGGAATTTTATTCAGCAATAACAAGAATGAGTGAATTACTGACCACTGAATGAGAGATGAAGTTCTAAAACATGCTGAGCGAAAGAGGCCAGACACAAAATGGTATATCCTAAATGCTTCATTTCATATAGAATTCTTGTCCATCTAAAAATAAAATCTAGTGATAAAGACTAAATCATTGGTTGCCAGGACATGGAGGAAACTCTTAGGTGATGACAGTATTCTATATCTTGACTGAGATCACGGTTTTATGGGTATACAATTGTCAAAATGCTTACAAAATGAGCACTTAATATGGGTACATTTAAATGCTATATGTATTTTCAATGCCACAAAATTATTACTATTATTTTTTATTCTATATCTATTATAACAATATAGTTGATTTTTAAAATAAACACTGAAAAGTTAATTTGCCAGAATATCCACCAGGGAATACTAAAGGGAAGTTATCAAGAGAAAGAAAATGATTCATGGAATCATGGTAAGCCAAAAGTAATAAAAAAATGCAAGAAAGGATAACAGTGTGGGAAAAATAATGTTAATAATTGCGTGGCATTGCAAATACATATAGAATTTAAATACATGAAAACAATAGAAGAAAGGCAGAAGTGATGTAAATGTGGTTAAAAGTTTTAAGTTCCTTTAATTTCTGGAAAGAATTAAAATATTAATCTTCTTAGCTTGTAACAAGTCACTTATTAAGGTTTTAATCAGGGATAACCACTAAAACAAGAGTGAAGGAATATATACAGATATATACTTGCTTTTCATGAACTCATGCTGAGTTTACTTAACATCTTCTAGCTTACATTTCTAGGTCCCTTTTCCCACCCTAAGGGTTCTGAAAATAATATAAATGGAATATCATGTAATTATTCATTTGCTTTAACCCATCTCACACACAAAATATTCTCAAGAATAACAATATGATCTCTATAAAAATACTGGAAAAATATAAAATTTTTAACCTGCTCTCCCTATTTTCTCCCCATTTTTTATAGTTGTGCAAATACATTATCAGATTATAAAGCTATTAAAGACAATATTCTCCCTTATAATTCTCATTTAGTCATATCTCCAAAAGAAAATATATATTTAATATTTGCTGCAAATCTTCAGATTGATGTCTCTCTGGTCTCTTTGCTATCTGATATCTTCTCCAGAAGATACCCGTTCTGGTTTGCTAATGCTGTTGTTATGCAAAACACCAGAAAAGGATTGGCTTTTATAAAGGGGGTTTATTTGGTTACAAAATTACAGTCTTAAGGACATAAAGTGTCCAAACTAAGGCATCAACAGTTATGTACCTTCACTGGAGAAAGGCCATTGGCATCTAGAAAACCTCTGTTAGCTGAGAAGGCACATGGCTTGCATCTGCTTGCTCCCAGGTTTTGTTTCAAAATGGCATTTTCCAAAATGTCAGTGTCAGCTTCCAACAATTGTCTTCAAAATGTGTACCTCAGCTGCAGCAGCATCTGGGCCTGTGTGGCTCCTTTTAAAGTAGTCCAGTTATCCAATTAAGACCCACCCTGAATGGGTGGGATAACACCTTCATAGAAATTATCCAATCAAAGGCCTTGCCCACAGTTGATTGAGTCACATCTCCATGAAAACAATCAATAGGTTCCAACCTAATCAACACTAATGTGTCTGCCCACACAAGATTGCGTCAAAGAACATGGAGTTTGGGGGTCATAATACAAGTGCCACAATATCTAAAGAAGAGTTATGAGAGCAATACTCCTTGAGTTCTTTTCTATTGAAATAGAAATCTGTGGTCTTTACAGGTGGAAATTATTTTGACTGATTATAAAATTCTTGGTTCACATTTGATTTCCGTAATTTTCTTTTTTCCTTTTTGCTTACTTCAGAAGATGATAAAACTTCTGAAGATAATCTGTTTTTATTGTTGTTTCTTATAGGTGAATTAATCTTTTTTCTCTAGATGGCCAAAGCATTTTTCTTTTTAATTTAAAATCAAGTGGATTTACTGTAATATAGCCTGGTAATAATAATTAAAAAAAAAAAAGATAAAGTGTCAGAAAAACATAGGGAATGAAGAGGGAATGAATGAAGATGGGAATGTCACAACAGATACTACAGACTTAAAAATAATAACAAAACCATATTATGAAAAATACGCCAATAAACTTGATCAATTAGAGGAAATGGAAAAATTCTAGAAAAAATGCAACAACAAAAATGATAGAAAAATTAATAGAAAGTCTGAATAGTCTCATCTCTATTTAAGAATTTGAATCTCATGAAAAACTTATCCCCACAATCACTAGAAATAGAGGACTTCATCATGAAACTATTCCAAACATTTCAGTAATAAATAATGTAAAATAATATACAAATAAGTAACATAAATATGATAGCATAAAAATATACACTGTTACTCAAAGGAAAAAAAGGGATGACCACCTAGCTCATGAGACCATCATGATGTTGGTATAAAAATCAGACAAGAAAATTAAAAGACAGGGTTATTATAGTCTGATCTCTGTCATGATAATTTTTTAAAATCCTAAATAAAATAGTACTAAATTTAGTTCAATAATATATTGAAATGATAACATATCACGATCAAATTGGAGTTATTATATTAATTCAGGTTTAGCTTAATGTTTAAGAGTCAATTAATTTAACTTTTCCTCATTGAGAGACTAAGAAAAAGAGAACATCTAGCAATCTCAAAAAACCCAGAAAAAATTAAATTCACCATCCTTTCAAGATTAAAAACTACAAGCATACTAAGGATACAAGGGACCTTACATAATCTAATAAAGAACATATACAAAAACATATTTAGTAGAAAATGATGGGCAATTTTCTCCTGAGATTAAGAAGTAAAAAAATTTTTTTTAACATTTCCTGGATTTCTTCTAGTACAATAGAGCAAAAGTAATTATATAAAATAAAAACTATAAGAAATAGAAAGTAAAAGCTATAACTATTGCTATTAAAAGATAACATGATTTTTATTAAGTAATCCAAAAAGCAACAGATAAATCATTAAAATTAATTCATTAAATTGTCAAGTTCACTAGATACAAGGTGAATATACAAATATCAATTGTATTTCTATATGGTAGCAACAAACAATGTGAAAATGAAATTTTGATAAATGACACCCTTCACAGAAGTATAAAAAGCAACTAAATGCCTAGAATAATTCCTCCATCAAAAGACTTTATGTTCTCCACATTGAAAATTGCAGAACATTGTTGAGTGACATTAAAGAAGATCTAAAAACATGGAGAGCCATGTCACATTCACGGTTTGGTAAAACCAACATTAAAGATGTTTGTTCTCTCCAAAATGAACTTTGGGTTAAGTTCCCAAGCATTTTTGTATATGTGTTTTGGGTGATGGTGAGGATGGGATAGGGGAGAACTGATAAGCTGAATTTAAAATTTATGTGTAAAAGCAAAGGGTCACGATAGGCAATATAATCTGAAGAAGAGCAAAGTTGGATGATTTCTATTGTCAGAATTGTTATAATGATAAATTAAAAAAGGCCATTGGAAAATACAAAACCAGAATATTTACTATTTTACTTAATAAATCTATTTATTAGGTTTACTGGAAAGAGGGTCAATATACAATATACTGTTTATATATGGAAAGAAAATGTGAATAAAGGGATAGGGTAGACAGTCTACAAATAAACCCATGCATTTGGAGTCAGATGATTTATGACAGAGTCACCACTGCCCTGCAAAGGTGGTCAGTCAATTTGGTAGCCACATAAAATAAATAAATCTTGATTTCTATGTCACAGCACAGGCAAAATTCAATTGTAGATGGATTTTAGACCCAAATGTGGAGGGATAAAAGGATTATGCTTCTAGAAAATATCACAGGAAAATAGATCCTTGGGATAGACAAATATATTATGAGCAGGATATAAAAATTTAAACCCAAAGTGAAATATTGATAAAATGGCCTACATTGAAATTAAGAACTTTCCATAAAAATTACTTTTGAGGGAATAAAAGTTGTCACATATATTACAATTTGTAATACATAGATGGGCAAATAATTGATTTCCAGGATTGAAAATATCTCCACAATTCAAAGAGAAAAAAAGACACATATTAAAAGTATGGCATGTTAGTCAGGCTTTGCCAGAGAAACAGAACTGATACATATATCAGTTTTCATATTTATATATGAAAATATAAGGTGATTTATTATAGAAATTGGCTCAGACCGTGATGATTGGCAAGTCTGAATTCTGTAGGGCAGGCCATGAGTTAGAAACTCTGATGAAAGTAAGGTTGAAGTCCCCAGGAGGAGCTCCTAACTAAAATAAAGACAGGGATTCCTTTTTCTGACTACTGAAATCCTTGGTTCTGTCTTTAAGATTTCCAACTGATTGGGTGGGGGCAATCTCCTTTGTCAATTGAAGATGCAAACAGCCATAGATGCAATCAACTGACTATAAATGCAAATCCATCTATGAAATATCTTCACAGTAACAATCATGCTAGTGCTTGACCAAAAAACTGGACATCCACTAGCAAAATTGACACATGAAATTAGCTACCCCAGATGAGGAACAAAAGACTTGAAAAATCACTTTGCATAAGAAAATGGCAACTTTCGATGAAAAGCAGTTCAAACTTTTTAGTTATCAGGGCAATGTAAATTAAGACCTCAATGAGATATCTCTATACAATCATCAGAAGAACTACAATGAAAAAGAGGGATAATACCAAATTGTGGGAACCCAGGGCCCAGGCCCTCTCCCCTCCATAGTGAAAATGAGTTGTTTCACGTAGCTGCCTACTTGACCAGGACAGATGTTAAAAGTCATCAAATCTCCCCAGGCAAGGAAAAAATATATCATAAACAAAGCATTGAAACTCCCCTCCCTTGATCACTGATGATAAATCTCCACATCCCTGTGTCCCAAGACCCTACTGAAACTCTGTTCTCACACCCTATGGAATGTCCTTGTCCTAACACTTATAAACCACCCCCTGGAACCCCCAGCTTTTGCAGACCTCTAACTTCCATCTTTCCTGGCCAGCTGCCACTGTGGAACAATCATCTCCTATCAGTAAGTTCTATTAAACTCCCATCTAACTCCTTTCTTGGCATGTTCTTCAGTCTTTGGGCTAAGCTGGGTTGGCACAATTGGTGAGCCAGCCAGGAGACCAAAGAATTCTGGCCAAAGCAGACATGAGTTCCAGGAAGGGAGAATTCATGGGGGGAAATCCCAAATTGACACATATCATTCATGTGGGGAGGGGTGGCTGCCCTCCTGGACAAATGGGGACCGCTGTGAGAGTAGGCAGTCCCCATTTGTCCAGGACACAGTGGGGTTGCTAACTATTGTGCAACAGAGTTTAAGTTAGAAGGAAAGAAACCACCAAATAGTGGCAGCCATGGCATGGCCCCTGTTAGGAGCCTTGCAGATGGCTGCCAAGGCAGAACAAGCAGCAAAACTACTGCATGCCACTTAGAAGAGAAAGTGAAACTAGAAAGAGATATACACCTTGCCCAGGAAGAAATGAAGGACTTGCTGACTGTTTTGCTTGCCCCTTTAAGACCATTTTAACACACACACACACACACATACTCCTGTAATCCCAAGAGGAAAAAGAAAAAGGAAAAAAGAAAAAAAAAACCCTCTTGGCAGCAGGGTTCAAAGCCTTAGTTTTGTAATTACTGTAAACAAACCTGGGCTTTAAAAAGAACTTGCCACTGGAATTTCCCTAACGCAGCAGAAATCTGCCAGAGGGCTGCCTCTGGAAAAGGCAAAGACCTTTTCAAGTTGTCCAGGTCACAGATTTAAGTGAAATAGATCCCATAATTTGAAATAATTAAAAGAAGGGCATAAAAACTCCCAAATCCCACCACCTTGATATAAAACCTTTAAATCCAAGTTCAACAGGATAGGCCTTATTCTTTCTGTCTCACGTATCCAAGCACCCAAGGCCTAAGTACAAAAGGCAGCTATGGGGGAAAGGCAGGGTGCAGAGAGATGGAGGACAGGTAGATTAGAATTCTTTATTACTAAACCTGGAAATTAAACATGGTAAGCATAAAAAATGTTGTGGAATATGCCATGTTTGTTAAAATTATTTTTTAATACAGTATTGTGCCAATTTGAGTGTATTGTGTCCCCCAAACGCCATTATCTTTGATGTAGTCTTGTGGGGCAGACGTTTTGGTGCTGATTAGATTTGCTTGGAATGTGCCCCACCCAGCTGTGGGTGATGACTCTGATGAGATATTCCCATGGAGGCATGGCCCCACCCATTCAAGGTGGGCCTTGATCAGTGGAGCCATATAAATGAGCTGACTCAAAGAGAAGAAACTCAGTGCAGCTGTGAGTGACATTTTGAAGAGGAGCAAGCTTGCTAGAGAGGAACGTCCTGGGAGAAAGCCATTTTGAAACCAGAACTTTGGAGCAGACACCAGCCACATGCCTTCCCAGCTAACAGAGGTTTTCCGGACACCATTGGCCATCCTCCAGTGAAGGTACCCAATTACTGATGTGTTACTTTGGACACTTTATGGCCTTAAGACTTACTGTTTCTCCTTATGGAAATGGGAATGTTTACCCTATGCCTGTCCCTGTAACTGTGTAGCCAAATAAGTCCCCTTTCTATAAAAGCCAATCAATCTCTGGTGTTTTGCATTCCGCAGCATTAGCAAACTAGAACAAGTATACATTTCTCCTATACCAGAATACATTTTAAGAATTGCTCTTCTACAGAATGCCACATTGCAGACCACTGTAAGAGAATTCTGCCTCCAGTGTAGACTAATCAAAATGGTCTTAAAGGGGCAGGCAAAACAGTCTCCTGTAAAAGTACCCTCACCTAGGAGAGTCATGGCTACAATACAATATAAACTTCCAGGAGAGCACCAAGAAATCTCAACCACTATCAAGGAGTTGGTGCAGGTAGGGATAATAATACCTACCCATAGCCCTTTCAATGGTCCTGTATTGCCAGTACAAATGCCTGATGGCATGTGGTGCATAACAGTAGATTATCAGGAGTTAAACAAAGTAACACCACCATTATATGCCACAGTCCTGAACATTGCTGGTTTATTGCAAGAAATTAGTACCCAATTGTACCAATATCATTTTGTATTGGATTTTACTAATGTGTTCCTTAGTAACTCCCTAGAAAAATTAAGCCAACTTGTATTCAACTTCTCCCAGGTAGGCCAACAATGGACTTTCACTATGCTTCCCCAAGGCTATGTACATAGCCCGACCATCTGCCATGGTTTTGTGGCAAAGGATTTGGCTAAGTGGTAAAGTCCCACAAGTGTGACCTTACTTCACTACATTAATGATGCCATGCTAACCAGTAACTCTCTTGAGTGCTGTACAGTCTGGTAAAACAAAAACTATACCTTCTGCTCTAATTGATAAGGTGCAATGTTTCCCTGCACTGCAAATGCCAAAGCAAGTGATGAATTTCTTGGGGTTGTTGGAGTATTGAAGACCTTTTTTTCTCACTTGGCCCAAATGTTAAAACCTTTGTATGTTTTGATTAGGAATGTCCATCCCTGGGAATGGGATTCCACCAAATAGGCTGCTTTTGAAAAAGCAAAAGGGGCAATAACACAGGCACAAGCACTGAGAGGCACAGATCCAGACCTGCCCTGTGACTTGGATGCAGCCAGCACAAATATTGGCTTTGGGTAAGGTCTGTGGCAGAGGTAACATTTTAAATGAATGCCCCATGACTTTCAGTCGCAATTATGGAAAGGGGCAGAAGTGAGATACAGCCCCCCCTGAAAAAGCAATTGTGTGCTGCATGTAAGGCCTTATTGCAAGTGGAGGGACTGGCACTATGCAATTCAGTCTATAGGCTAAGTTAAAAGCAGTGTAAATGGTAATAGTGAATGAATCAGGAGATGCACTAACTGTATTGACAGCTGGGCTGTTTACAAAGGCTTTATGACCTGGATGACAACCTGAAGGCAGGAACAATGGACAGTCATAGGTCACCCCCTCTGGGGGCAAGAATTATGGAAAGACATCTGGTATGCCTGCCAACAACAAAAGGTAGCTGTCTATCATGTACCTGCTCACACTTTCCAACACATTACCTAGGAATGTGGAAACAGATGCATTCACACAGGTTCAGAGCAGCACAGCTGAAACCAGGGAAGTGGCAGAATGGCTTCACTGGAAATGCAGACACCAAGGGTATCAAACCCTATAGCACCTGGCCCAACAGTTCTGGCTGCCAATCACATGCCAGCAGCTAGTGGGCATCACTAGAGAGTGCCCTTCATGCTCCTTGTATTGACCATGTGGCCTATAACACCAGATGGGACACATCGGCTGGTTACAAATCTCATTGACCCAGTGGCAAGTGGACTACATTGGTCCCCTTCTGCTCTCAGAGGGGGTGAGGTATGCTTTTGCTGAGGTGGACATGACTACAGGACTTTTGCTACTTTCCCAATGGGAAAAGTGGACTAGAGGGCCATCATTCACTGTTTGGAAAGAATGAGTGCTCTGTATGGTGTATCTACACAGGTAGACAGTGATTGAGGGACCTCTTTCACTGGACAAATGACCCAAGCATGGGCTGTGGACTATAACATAATGTGGACTTTCCGTCTACCTTATAACCCCACAGGTGCAGGCCTTATTTAAAAAAATGAATGACTTCTTAAAAGAAAAGTCTTTGTCAGGTCCTCACCCATCTGAACTCCACACCAAGAGCTGAAGTTCCAACTCCTATTAAAATGCTAACAGAAGGACCAATGCAAACATTGAGAGTCCAACTTAAAGAGCCAGCTTCCTTACAACCTATGTGGGGAAATAGTAATAATTTGTTGTTGCCTGTGCCTCAGGCCATAAAAAATGGGGAAAACTAGGTCAATCAGCCTTGGTGATGGCCTATGCAGCCATGTTGGTTAGGAATCCTAATTCCTTGGGGAATAGGAGCTACCCAAAATATTGTAATAAGAACTAAATGCCTGCTAAAATCTTTATTGCCAATCTGTAGTCCCTTATTCCCATGGAAATCTTATCCATGACTATGTGGACCCTTCTTATGCCAAGATTAATGACTGATGTAATGGTAGAAAACTCTCAAGATTTGTAGGGGGAGAATATCTGGTATTTAAAACCTCCCTATAATGTTCTTCTGCCTGGTACCTTGTTGTCAACTAGTGGAACTCTAGCATGTATATTGGTAGATCAGCAGGAATTACCCATTATTGTTCCCCATAAACATCTTTCTTTTTGCCCATAGCACCCTAGCAAATACCTTCCTACAATGGGCTTTAGCAGTAACTCATGCCTAGAATTGAACCCAATGTTGGGTTTACACAGATTTGCCATCTTCAGGCATTACCGGCTTTCCTTGGACTTTAACCCCTATGAATTGGACTGCATGGAATATCTTACTGGTCTGGCAGAATAGACCCCTTTTCTAAATGGTTTAATTCCCTTTCTTGGTCATGGCAGCATATCTTTGTGAAGTTATCTCTGTGTGTGGGGTTTCTAGGATTCTGTTGTCTCTTATACAGTTGTGGAATATGGATGCAATGTCTGTCCTATGGTCAATGTAGCCTGCTGCATGGGGTGGATTGTGGGAACCCAGTACGTGGACCCCCTCCCCTCCATAGTGGTTTCCCATAGCCACCTACTTGACCAGGACAGATGTTAAAAATCATCAGACCACCCCAGGGGAGGAAAAAAAGTATCAGAAACAAAGCATTGAAACTCTCCTTCCCTGATCACTATTGATGATAAGTCTTCACACTCCTGTGTCACAAGATACTTCCAAAACTGTTCTTACACTCTATGGAATGTCCTTGTCCTAACCCTTATACACCTGTTCCAGTTTGCTAATGCTGCTGGAATGCAAAACACCAGAAATGGATTGACTTTTATAAAAGGGGTTTATTTGGTTACACAGTTTCAGTCTTAAGGCCATAAAGTGTCCAAGGTAACACATCAGCAATTGGGTACCTTCACTGGAGGATGGCCAATGGTGTCCAGAAAACCTGTTAGCTGGGAAAGCACATGGCTGGAATCTGCTCCAAAGCTCTGGTTTCAAAATGGCTTTCTCCCAGGATGTTCCTCTCTAGGCTGCAGTTCCTCAAAATGTCACTCTTAGTTGCACTTGGGGTATTTGTCCTCTCAGCTTATCTGGAGCAAGAGTCTGCTTTCAACAGCCATCTTCAAAATGTGTCTCATCTGCAGCTCCTGTGATTTCTTCAAAGTGTCTTTCTTGGCTGTTGCTCCTCCTCAGAATGTCACCCTTAGATGCACTGAGTTCCTTCTCTTTGACAGCTCATTTATATGGCTCCACTGATCAAGGCCCACCCTGAATGGGTGGGGCCATGCCTCCATGGAAATCTCTCATCAGAGTCATCACCCATAACTGGGTGGGGCACATTCCAAGCAAATATAATCAGCACCAAAATGTCTGCCACACAAGACTGCATCAAAGAATATGACTTTTTCTGGGGGACATAGTACATTCAAACTAGCATATTCCACCCCCTGGACCCCAGAAAAACATATTCTTTCCAAATACAAAATACATTCGTCTCATCACAATATCACAAAAACTTAAATCATTTCAGTAACAATAGTTAAGTACAAGATCCCATTAAATCAGTTACAGGTGTGGTCTGTCAAAAAGCAAAATTCCCCTCTGACTATGGATCTGTGAACTTAGAACAAGTTATGTGCTTCCAATATACAAATGATGGACAGTCATAAGATAAGTATTCCCATTGCCATAAGGAGAAACTGAAAAGAAAACAGGGTTCACAGGACCAAAACAGTTCCTAAAACCTGCAGGACAAACTCCATTAGATTTCAAAGTCTGAGAGTCATTAACAGAACGACGTTGCATCCTTCGGGCTTAAGAGAGTGGGAGTCTAACCCTTTCTAAAGGCCTTTGTGGCAGGCTTTTCCTCTCCAAATGCTTGGGTGAGTGCTACAATATATCCACACATTGGAGAGACCACCTTCTTGGCCCCACCCTCCTCAAACATCGGGACAGCACTCGGATTCCCTTTCATCTCCGGGACACACACTCAACCCCTTTAGAACAGTGGAGTGGCAGCCAGGCTCTCCCTAATTCTCTGGGAATGTGCTCCACCCTCTTTGGGACCTGGGGTGGCAATACTCTTCCTGAGCATTGAGGTGGAAGGCCCACCATTGACCTCTGGGACAAACTCACCTTTCCATGCATGTGGGCCACTTGGCTCTCCCAGCCCAAGGCCTCTTGACTCCAGACCTCAACCTCTATGGCTCTGCCTTTGAAGAAATTTTTCCTTCAGTTTGTTCCTTGTCTATCTCCTCCAGGTCAGACCAGCAATGGCTCTGTGTATAAAGATCTCACAAAAATTCTGTTGGCTTCGCATGAAGCACACAGGGGTCAAAGCCATCAGACAATAGGACTTTCCACAAATCCTTTCTGCTCAAGTCTTTTTCCAATTTTGGCTTGTACTGAAATGGTGGCTGAGTTCCATGTTTGGTTACATCCTCACATTGGACTGTAGCTTCTGGAATTCCACCCTGTGGAAGCCCATTTCCAAGCCATCAGCTTCTGGTTTCTTTGAACCCAAGAGTTCAGTTCTAAGTTTATCTCTCTCCATTCACATTTTACTATAATCTGGAAGGAGAAGCCAGGGTATAACCTCCACATGTAATCTGGAGATCTCCTCAGCTATGTATTCCAGGTTGTTGCTTTCAAATTCTTCCTTCCATCTGACACCAGGACTCAATTTTGCCAAATTCTCTGCCACTTTAAAACAAGGATCACCTCTCTTACAGTTCACAACAGCACAGTCATCATTTCTGTTCAAGGCCTCATCAGAAGTATCTTTAGAGTCCGTATTTCCACAGTCTCTTCAAAGCAGTTTAGGCCTTTTCTATCAAGCTCCTCACAATTCTTCCAGAATCTTCCCCATATCCATTCAAAAAGCTGTTCCAACATGTTTGGTATTTGCAAACTCAGCAGCAAAACACCCCACTTCTCTGGTACCAAAATCTGTTCTAGTTTGCTAATACTACTGGAATGCAAAACACCAGAAATGGATTGGCTTTTATAAAAGGGGTGTTACACAGTTACAGTCTTAAGGCCATAAAGTGTCCAAGGTAACACATTAGCAATCGGGTACCTTCACTGGAGGATGGCCAATGGTGTCCGGAAAACCTCTGTTAGGTGGGAAGGCATGTGGCTGGCATCTGCTCCAAAGTTCTGGGTTCAAAATTGCTTTCTCCCAGGACGTTTCTCTCTAGGCTGCAGTTCCTCAAAATGTCACTCTTAGTTGCACTTGGGTATTTGTCCTCTCTTAGCTTCTCTGGAGCAAGTCTGCTTTCAATGGCCATCTTCAAAATGTCTCTCATCTGCAGCACCTGTACTTTCTTCAAAGTGTCCCTCTTGGCTGTAGCTCCTCCTCAGAATGTCACCCTCAGCTGCACTGAGTTCCTTCTCTTTGTCAGCTCATTTATATGGCTCCACTGATCAAGGCCCACCCTAAATGGGTGGGACCATGCCTCCATGGGAATATCTCATCAGAGTTGTTACCTACAGTTGGGTGGTATTCTAGTTTGCTAATGCTGCCAGAATGCAAAACACCAGAAATGGATTGGCTTTTATAAAAGGGGGGTTATTTGGTTACACAGTTACAATCTTAAGGCCATAAAGTGTCCAAGGTAACACATCAGAAATTGAGTACCTTCACTGGAGAATGGCCAATGGTGTCTGGAAAACCTCTGTTAGCTGGGAAGGCATGTGGCTGGTGTCTGCTCCAAAGTTCTGGTTTCAAAATGGCTTTCTCCCAGGATGTTCCTCTCTAGGTTGCAGTTCCTCAAAAATGTCACTCTTAGTTGCACTTGGGGTATTTGTCCTCTCTTAGCTTCTCTGGAGCAAGAGTCTGCTTTCAATGTCCATCTTCAAACTGTCTCTCATCTGCAGCTCCTGTGCTTTCTTCAAAGTGTCCCTCTTAGCTGTAGCTCCTCTTCAAAACATCACTCAGAGCTGCACTGAGTTCCTTCTGTTATGTCAGCTCATTTATATGGCTCCACTGATCAATTTAGACCCACCCAAAATGCATGGAGCAACACCTCCATGGAAATTATCCAATCAGAGTCATCACCCACAACTGGGTGGGGCACATTCCAAAGAAACACTCAAAGAATTACAACCTAATCAATGCTGATAATGTCTGCCCACAGAAGATTACATCAAAGATAATGGTGTTTGGGGGACACAATATATTCAAACTGGCACAAGTAGGGTGCATTTCCATGCAAATCTAATCAGCACCAAAATGTCTGCCACACAAGATTGCATCAAAGAATATGGCTTTTTCTGGGGGACATAATACATTCAAACCAGCACAACACCACACCCTGTAACCCCCAGCTTTTGTGGAGCACTAACTTCCATCTTTCCCAGCTGGCCAGTGCCATGTTACAATCTTCTTCTTCTGTCAATAAGTACTATTAAACTCATGTCTAACCACCTGACTGGTGGGTTCTTTCGTCTTGGGGCTAAGCTGGGTTGAAACACAAGTGTAGGATAAAATGTGGAGCAGTGGGTTCTCTTCCTCAATATTGAACAAATTGTTAGAACCACCTTTGAAAATTATTTGGCAGTGTCTATTAAAGCTTACTTAACTTTCTCACATCTTATGACCCAGCAATTTCACTCCTAGGCATACACACCGAAGAACTGCATACATATATGCACCAAAACATGTGCACAATAATATTTGTAAAATATTTTATAAAATATTCACAATCTGGAAATTAATTAAGTATGCATCAGAATGGAAAAATAAATTGTCTTATATTTCTACATAGAACACTATGCAGAAATAAAAACAAACTATTGCTACATACAATATCATGCATGAATCCACAGATACAGTGTTGAGAAAAATATGGCAGACATGGTAGAAAAATGGCTGCTGGGTTCCATTTATATAAAGGCAAAAACAATCAATGGTGATAGAAATCAGAAATGCGATATTCCAGTTTTGCTAATGATGCCATTATGCAAAATACCAGAAATGGATTGGCTTTCATAAAGGGGATTTATTTGGTTACAAAGTTGCAGTCTTAAGGCCAAAAGTGTCCAAGACAAGGCAGCAACAATAGGGTGCTTTCACTGGAGAAGGGCAGATGGTATCCAGAAACCCTGTTAGCTGGGAGGGCACATGGCTGGCATCTGCTTGCTCCCAGGTTGCATTTCAAAATGGCATTTTCCAAAATATCAGTGTCAACTTTCATGGCATTCTTCAAAATGTGTATCTCAGTTGTAGCACTGAGTTCCTTCTGTTTGTCAGCTCTTTTATGTGATTCCAGTGATTTAATTCAGACCCACCCTGAATGGGTGGGGTAACACCTCCATGGAAATTATCCCATCAAAGATCTTGCCCACAGTTTATTGATTTACATCTCCATGGAAACACTCAATCAATAGGTTCCAAACTAATCAACAGTAATACATCTGGACTCACAAGATTGCATCAAAGAACATGGCATTTTGGAGGATATAATATATCCAAACCAGCACAGGTGGTTACTTTTGTGGAAAATGACTGGGTGGGGAAGCACAAAGGAGGTTCTGGTAGACTGGTGATTTTTGATATGAGAGGAGGCCACAAGGATGTAACCTTACTATTTGTAGAAAAGCATTGAACTGTTCATGTAGGCCAATCTCAAACATACATTTTATCCTTTGAATAATTAAGAAAATACTATACACTTGCAGGAATTGGGTATTGTTTTATGAAAATTGAAATGGGTTAAATATGTTAAAAATGACTAACACTATGTATGGGCTATCACAAGGGGTTCAATAATGGATAGCCATTAGTGATGGTTAGGTTCATGTGTCAACTTGGCCAAGTGATAGTACCCAGCTGTCTGGTCAAGCAAGCATGGGCCTAACCATTGCTGGGAGGACATTTGTGGCTGGTTAATAAACCAACAGGCTGGTTTATTAAATCATCAGTCAATTGGCTGCAGCTGTGACTGATGACTCAATGAAGGGCATGTCTTCCACAATGAGAGAATGCAGTTGGCTGGATTTAATCCAATCAATCAGTTGAAGACTTTTAAGTGAGACAGATAGAGGACCTTCACTTCTTCTTTGGCTGCCCAGTGAAGCACTTCCTGAGGAGTTCATTGATGTTGCCCATTTGTTTCCTGAGGAGTTCGTTGAAGTTGCCAGATCGTTTCCTGAGGAGTTCATCAAATATCTTCATGGGAGTTGCCAGTTTGCTGGCTGCCCTACAGAATTTGGACTCATGCATCCCTACAGTTTCATGAGCCACTTTTATAAATTTTATATTCATAGATATCTCTAATTGATTCTATTTCCCTAGAGGACCCTAACTAATACAACTTGGTACTGGGAGTGTTCTTAAGAAACAGAATCTTAAAACGGGGTTTTACAGTTTGCTTTCTACTCTGATTAGATTCAAAGACACTAAATGACTTCATTTCCAATAATCAAGAGGGCACAGACAGTCCATGGCATGAGTTGGCAAAGGAGATATGCAAAACAGCACTGTTTGATTCTCCTAATCATGCTCTTGTATGAAGCAAGGCTCTGGGTGACAGTGTTTTCGACACCTTTACAGAGTTTTGCAGAATTAAGAGGTATAATGATGTTTGCTGGCTTCTCTTAGATACATTGAATAAAGCTGTAAGAGAAAGGATGAGCTAAAGGCTTCAAATTTAAAACTTAAGCACTGTAAGACAGATGTAAAGGTGTCTATGTGTGCCCTGAAAGAAAATCTTATTTCCTGTGCCTGCAGACTTAAGATTTTGGAAAACCAGGTGCAGACTTTCATTGTGCAAGTAGCAGATTTACAATGTAAACTAAAATGTCAACCTCTCAGGGTGTCTGCTGTTAAAGTAAAGGCATTGATTGGAAAAGAATGGGATCCCAAAAATTGGGATGGGGAAACATGGATTGATAATGGCAGTGAAGACATTGGAACCCCGGATTCTGCTGAGTCATTGTTAGACTTACCTGTAGAGGGCTGTCCTCAGGAAACAGCTTCTCCACCTCCAGTCTGCCCTAAGGAGCTCTCCATCCAAGCTCCATCTAAGGAAATTAACCCTTCTGTGCCTGTTAATCCTGTAATCACCTCCCCTGAGGAAGCAGCCATCACTCCTCTGTCTGGAGAGATTAATCCTGTTTTAAGAGATGAAAATACAAAAGAATGTCCTGAGGTAAATGGCTTGTGGGATAATTCTAACTCTTTTCATGACCCACCCCCACCACAAGTCTTTGCTTCAAGACCTATAACTAGACAAAAGTCCCTACAGGTCCTGAAGGGTGAGGTACAAAGTGTGACCCATGAGGAAGTACAATATACTCCAAAAGAACTGTATGAGTTTTCCAATGTATACAGATAGAAACCAGGGGGATATGTGTGGGAATGGATATTAAGGGTATGGGATAATGGTGGAAGGAATATAAGGTTGGATCAGGCTGAATTTACTGATATAGGCCCACTAAGCAGAGATTCTGCATTCAATGTTGTAGCTCGAGGGTTTAGAAAGGGTGTTAACAGTTTGTTTGGGTGGTTGGCTGAAACATGGAGGTTGAAATGCCAGAACTGCCCTGGTACAATGTGGAGGAGGGGATTCAAAGACTTAGAGAGATTGGAATGTTTGAGTGGATTTATCATGGAAGACCTGCTCACACACCCCTGAAATGTCCAGAGGACACACCTTTTACCAGGATTGTGAGGAATAAATTTGTGAGACTAACTCTATCATCCCTGAAGAGCTCTGTAGTCACCCTTCTCTATAGGTCAGATATTACTGTAGGAACTGCTGTCACTGAGCTGGAATCCTTAAACACAATGGGCAAAATCAGGTTCCGAGTCAGCAGAAGCCAAGTGGCTGCAGCTAGTCACCACAGACAAGGTCGGCATGGCTACCAGAAAGGAAAACAGTCCCAAAGCAGCAATAAAAATAGTATGACTCACAGAGACTTATGGCATTGGATAGTAGATCACAGAGTACCAAGTAGTAAAATAGACTCATAATTGACTAAATCTTGTTTGAACTATATAGGCAGAAGAATTCTAGGTGAAGTAAACAAAAGTCTCTCTTGAATTACAAAAACAGAGTCATGGCCCCTTAATCAATTCCCAGACTTGAGACAGTTTACAGATCCAGAGCCCCTTGAATGAAGGGAAAACTGGGTACCCTTGGGGAAGGACACTGTTACACTGCCAAAAATTTATACTGTTAATCTTCCTCCCAGCCTTCCCCAGGGGGCCCTACAACAGCCTTTAACCAGAGTAACTGCATTGGGGAAAAGGAAATGATCAGATATTTCATGGATTATTAGACACTGGTTCAGAAGTGACATTAATTCCAGGAGACCCAAAACATCACTGTGGTCCACAAGTCAGAGTTGGGGCTGATGGAGGTCAGGTGATCAATGGAGTTTTAGCTCACGGCCATCTCACAGTGGGTCCAGTGGGTCCCCAGACCTATTCTGTGTTTTTTTCCCCAGTGCTGGAATGCATAATTGGAATAGACATACTCAGCAACTGGCAGAATCCTCACATTGGTTCCCTGACTCATGGAGTGAGGGCTATTGTGGTGGGAAAGGCCAGGTGGAAGCCACTAGAACTGCCTCTGCCTAGCAAAATAGTAAGCCAGAAGCAATACTGGATTCCTGGAGGGATTGCAGAGATTAATGCCACTCTTAAGGACTTGAAGGATGCAGGGGTGGTGATTCCCAACACATCCCCATTCGACTCTCCTATTTGGCCTGTGCAGAAAACAGATGGGTCTTGGAGGATGACAGTGGATTATTGTAAGCTTAACCAGGTGGTGACTCCAATTCCAGCTGCTATTCCAAATGTGGTACCATTTCTTGAGCAAATCAACATGTCCCCTAGTACCTGGTATGCAGCTATTGATGTGGCAAATGCTTTTTCTCAATAGCTGTTAGTAAGGACCACCAGAAACAGTTTGCATTCAGCTGGCAAGGCCAGCAGTTTACATTCACTGTGCTACCTCAGGGTTATATCAGCTCTCCAGCCCTATGTCTTAATATTGTCTGCAGGGATCTTGATTGTTTCTCCCTCCCACAAGACATCACACTGGTCCATTATATTTGTGATATCATGTTGATTGGACCTAGTAAGCAAGAAGTAGGAACTACCCTAGATTTGTTCAAAAAGCATTTGCATGTCAGAGGATGGGAGATAAATCCAACAAAAATACAGGGGCCTTCCACCTCAATAAAATTCTTACGTGTCCAGTGGTATAGGGCCTGTTGCGATATTCCTTCTAAGGTGAAGGATAAGCTGTTGCATCTGGCCCCTCCTATGACCAAAAAAGAGGCAAAATGCTCAGTTGGCCTCTTTGGATTTTGTAGACAACATATTCTTCATTTGGGTGTGCTACTCCAGCCCACTTACCAAGTGACCTGAAAAGCTTCTAGTTTTGAGTGGGGACCAGAACAAGAAGAGGCTCTGCGACAGGTACAGGCTGCTGTGCAAACTGCTCTGCCACTTGGACTGTATGATCCAGCTAACCCAATGGTGCTGGAAGTGTCAGTGGCAAATAGAGATGCTGTTTGGAGACTTAGGCAGGCTCCTATAAGAGAATCACAATGTAGGCCCTTAGGATTTTGGAGTAAAGCTTTACCATACTCTGCAGGTAACTACTCTCCATTTGAGAAACAGCTTTTGGCCTTCTACTGGGCCTTAGTAGAGACAGAATGCTTAACCATGGGCCACCAAGTTACCATGAGACCTGAGGTACCTATCATGAGCTGGGTGCTGTCTGACCCACTAAGCCATAAAGTTGGGCAAACACAGCAGCACTTCATCATAAAATGGAAATGTTATATACAAGATAGAGTTCAAGTGGGTCCTGAAGGCACAAATAAGTTACATGAGGAAGTGGCCCAAATGCCCATGGCCCCCACTCCTTTCACCTTACCTTCTCTTTCCCAGCCCATAGCCATGGCATCTTGGGGAGTTCCTTACAATCACTGAGGAAGAGAAAACTTGGGCCTGGTTCACAGATGGCTCTGCACAATATGCTGGCAGCACCCAAAAGTGGACAGATGCAGCACTGCAGCCTCTTTCTGGGATGTCCCTGAAGGACAGTGGTGAGGGGAAATCCTCCCAGTAAGCAGAATTTCAACAGTGCACCTGGTTGTTCACTTTGCTTGGAAGGAGGACTGGCCAGAGGTGCATTTGTATACTGATTCATGGGCTGTTGCTAATGGTTTGGCTGGATGGTCAGGGACTTGGAAGGAACATGATTGGAAGATTGGTGACAAAGAAGTATGGGGAAGGGGTCTGTGGATAGACCTTTCTGAGTAGGAAAAAAATATGAAGATATTTGTGTCCCATGTGAATGCTCACCAGAGGGTGACTTCAGCAGAAGAGGATTTTAGTAACCAAGTGGATAAAATGACCCATTTGGTGGATACCAATTAGCCTCTTTCCCCAGCAATTCCTGTCATTGCACAATAGGCTCAAGAACAAAGTGGTCATGGTGGTAGGAACAGAGGTTATGCATGGGCTCAGCAATATGGACTTCCACTCACCAAGGCTGACCTGGCCACAGTCACTGCTGAGTGCCCAATCTGCCAGTAGCAGAGACCCACACTCAGTCCCCGATATGGCACCATTCCCCGAAGATCAGCCTGCTACCTGGTGGCAGGTTGACTACATTGGACCCCTTCATCATGGAATGGGCAGCTATTTGTTCTTACTGGAATAGACACATACTCTGGATATGGGTTTGCCTTCCCTGCATGACATGCTTCTGCCAAAACTACCATCCATGGACTTGCAGAATGCCTAATCCACCATTATGGTATTCCAGACAGCATTGCTTCTGACAAAGAAACCCACTTCACAGCAAATGAAGTGAGGGAATGGGCACTTGCTCATGGAATTGTCTGGCCTTACCGTGTTCTCCATCATCTAGAGGCAGCTGGGTTGATAGAATGGTGAAACAGCCTGTTGAAGGCTCAATTACGGCACCAACTAGGTGGCAGTACCTTGCAGGGCTGGGGCAGTGTTCTCCAGGAGGTTGTGTATACTCTGAATCAGCATCCACTCTATGGTACTGTTTCTACCATAGCCAGGATTCATGGATCCAGGAATCAAGGGGTGGAAACAGGAGTAGCACCACTCACTATCACTCCTAGTGATCACTAGGTAAATTTTTGCTTCCTGTACCTGCAAAGTTTAAGCTCTGCTGGTCTACAAGTCTTTGTTCCAAAAGGAGGAGTGCTTCCACCAGGAAACACAACAATAATCCCACGGAACTGGAAGTTAAGACTGCCACCTGGCCACTTTGGGCTTCTTTATGCCTCTGAATCAACAGGCAAGGAAGGGGATTACTGTATTGGCTGGGGTGATTGGTCCTGACTATCAAGAGGAAATAGCACTACAACTACACAATGGAGGTAAAGAAGAGTTTTCCTGGAATACAGGAGATCACCTAGGGCAAATCTTAGAACCACCATGCCCGGTGATTAAAGTCAATGGAAAACAACACAATCCAAGCAGGACTACCAATGGCCAAGAAACTTCAGGAATGAAGGTTTGGGTCACCCCACCAGGCAAAGATCCATGGCCAGCTGAAGTGCTTGCTGAGGGTAAAGGGAACATGGAATGGGTAGTGGAAGAGGGTAGTGATAAATATGAACTACAGCCACATGACCAGTTACAGAAAAGAGGACTATGATGGCATGAATATTTCCTTCCTGTTTTGTTTTGAGTATATTTGTATTTGTCTGTAAAGCAAACGTCTCTGCTTTCTTCTCTGTCTTATCCCCTTATATGGTATAAGCTGTACTGTTCATTTTGCTGTATTTAAGCTAAAGGAAATCAATTTTAAGAGTTAATGTCACCCAAGGACTCACACCCTATTCTGGAGAGATTTAGTGCATTTCCAGTTGTACACTGCACAGTGGAGTATTGTTAGGAAAAACATATGTCTGTTGTTATTCTCTACTTAGAGATAAAGTATGGTTTTAGGTGATGTGTATAACTGCCAAGTTGACAAGAGGTGGACTGTGATGGTTAAGTTCATGTGTCAACTTGGCCAGGTGATGGTACCCAGCTGTCTGTTCAAGCAAGCACTGGCCTAACCATTGCTGGGAGGATGTTTGTGGCTGGTTAATAAACCAACAGGCTGGTTTATTAAATCTTCAGTCAATTGGCTGCAGCTGTGACTGATGACTCAATGAAGGGCGTGTCTTCCATAATGAGAGAATGCAGTTGGCTGGATTTAATTCAATCAGTCAGTTGAAGACTTTTAAGCGAGACAGACAGAGGACCTTCACTTCTTCTTTGGCTGCCCAGTGAAGCATTTCCTGAGGAGCTTGTCAAAGTTGCCAGTTCGTTTCCTGAGTTCATCGAACATCTTCATTGGAGTTACCAGTTTGCTGACTGCCATACGGAATTTGGACTCATGCATACCCACAGCTGGGTGAGCCAGTTTTATAAATCTTATATTCATAGATATCTCTAATTGATTCTATTTCCCTAGAGAATCCTAACTAATACACCATTGTTTTAGGTTAGTATTACTATTTTTCCCCTTTCCTAAATCCAGAAAAGGAGATCACTTTGTGTCTTCTTTGCTAGTTAATTCTAAACCTTTCCACTTAATAGGATATGACAATAGAGATGTATCTTAGAAGAACTCAGTACAGTATTTCTGAACTCTCATGCTCATTACCTGGAAGAAAGTAAAATGAAGGGGGTTTTCCTGAATTACCTGGGATTAGTTTTAATAAAATAGTTGGGCATCACAGTTTGTATCTGTCCATTTCATAATAAAGTGAGGACTAAATTACTAAAATATATAAAGCTGTTGCACACAGTGCTATTGTTCCTATGTAAAGAGCATTTAGATGCTTTTTTTTTACTATTTATTTTTTATTTATACAGCTTCATCTACTTCATCTTGTTCTTAACAGCTGCAGGACCAAATTTCTTTGGCAAAGGTTCCCTTCTTCATGTATGTTAAAAGATTATTTGCTTTTTCCAATTAGTGTATGATAAGGAAAGGTGAATCCATCATTGGAAATTATCTGATGTTATTTGCTGCACCATGTCATTATCACTTTTTATAGGAAATATGTAAACAGTTACTCCTTCTTTTAACTGTGTTATACAGATCCTGACATTATTTTGTCCATACAGTTCAGCATTTAAAATGTTTCCCTTTCATCCTAATATACATAGCTTTCATAGTGCACAAAGAAGGCCCATTTTTCTCATCTTCAGTATTCTCTACATATTCTGCAAGGTAAATTATACCATCACGGCTATTATGCTGTTTTGGTCTAGCACTGCAGCCAAGAAACCATACAAAATGGGTTGCAATAACATAAATCATCAACATAAAATCAAGAGCAACCTGACATTTTGAGATAATCAAACGGTTAGAAAAGGAGAGTTTTGTATTTCCTTCATAAGAAGGTGAAGAAAGTTAAATAAGAGTCTACAACTTACCAATTTACTTACCCAGGTTATCTAATTCAACACAGCCATGTGTCTGGGAGAGAGGTATTGTCAGTTCAATGCTTATTTGCTGAGTATAATCCAATTTGAAAATAGTGATACTGAGAGTTAAATACCTGTATTCTTGCCTGAAAATTCCTCACCTTTTCCTTATAGGGGTCTACCATGAAAAAATTCTTTATCGGGGGAAAGAGTTACAAACTAGTTTGAAGAACTGTATTTTTAGTAGGTGAAGGGGAATGGCACCTGCTAAAGGGTGGGGGTCACTTTTTATTGAAGCTATAACTCATACAGTGTTAGAAACTATATGAAATAATTTGTTTTTAGTGAAGTGGAAAGTATAAAGTATCTATAAATAGCTAGAACACCCTTTGAGTCACTAAGAAAAGTCTAACCCCTTTTTAAGAAAATCGGAAATCATTCATCAAAAAAGGCAGAAAAGGCAGCCATGTGAGTGATAATTAGCCACAGGAGCTCTCACTTCTTTACAAATCATGCAATTTTTACTTGTCTTTTGCTCTGGAAATGGATGGAATGAAATGATATAAATTATGAGACTCACATCTTGTATCATTTAACAGTGTTTCACTATTATCTGGTTCATCAGAATGCATTTTTGCTTAAAAACTCATTTCTGAATGAATTTCTTTTCCCTCATGCATTTTACATTTACTAGAAGTCAACTACATGATTAAATTTTCACCCAGTGATGATCTCCCACTCTTACCAAACAAGCCTATATAGTTGCGTTTTAACATCAAACCTAAATATATATATAAACTTTTCATGCAATGACTTGATTTTTTGGATGACAGATTCCCTTCATTCCTTTAAGAAAAGTGGATCCAAAGTCTGACATTACTTAGGTACCGAATATAGTTTTGAGGTAAAGCAACATCCTATAGGCACATTGACACATTTTTTTTAACCTCAGCTATCTCTGCATACTATTGTTCTTACTATTGATTAGAATTCCTACTATTGATTAGAAATGTTCAAAACACTTTAACATAAATAATTTTTAATATTAAAACCAACAAAAATTTTAATAATCTGTTTTAAAAATACATCTCCACATTTTAACCACAAGAACCAAGAAGTAAAAGGTAGAACAGAGATAAATTTAATCTACTTAAAGCCTTTGACCTATATAGAAGAAAATCAGAAGGTACCATTTTGTTCTTACTTGTGATATTTAAAAACATAGACTTACAAGAATGTTTTTAAGAAACTTAAATGTTACTGTAGCATAATTAAAACCAGCGAAAAAACTTACTAAATAACTGTATAGACAAAAGAAAGAAAAGAAGATAAGAAAAAAAGAAAAACTGGAAGAAGAAAGGAAAGAAGGAAGGGCAGGAATGAGGGAAGAAAGAGAGAAGGAAGGAAGGAAAGAAAACAAATTCAGGGAAGTAAAGAATCAGATTAAGAGCTGGAAATGATAAATAAAAATAAGAATCACAGTAAAAATAATATAATGCAATGAAAGTTAAAATAAACATGTTAGCTAAGACAAGACATGAGTGGTTAAAGGCAGTGGTCTTTAAACATTTTGCTCATGTATTCCAAGAGGAATTTAAAGAAACCTATGCTCTTCTCACATATGTTTTACTTTAAATAGTTGCAAAAGAAGGGGTGTCTGGCATTTTGCAATTATTGAGACTTTAAAATAAAACTCACAGATGTGGATTGATTTTTGTACCTTAACTCAAGTAACTTCTTGAAGGGATCTTATTTACAATGTTACAAAATTCAATCCATAACAGTGAATTTTATTTTAAAGTCTCAAAAACTGCAAAATGCCAGACGTTTTACTGGAGAACTTTTTAACAGAGTGAAAGTCAGACAAGGAGAGAAGCCACAGAGAACAGCCAGAAGCTGGAAGCCCGTGGAACTCAGAAGAGAAAGAATAAAATGCTGCCGTATGCATTACCATGTTATGGAAAAGCCAAGGAACTGCAAAGATTGCAGGCCAGCCAGAAAATACTGATCCTGAGAGGAAGCAAGTCTTCTAACTTCTGAATCCAAGAGCCGATAAATTCCTGTTGTTAAGTATTTTTTTTTTTTTTTTTTTTTTTTTTTTAGTAACCAGGAAACTGAGACAATACCCTGTAGGTTTTCAGAGCAATTGTAAGATTGGGGTGCAAAAGAAGTGTGCCTGCATTCTCTTTGTAATGTTCCTTGGTGACCTAGGGGTAACTGTATTTGAAGATTACTGGTCTGAAACATCTTATTGAAAGACAGAGACTGTCTACCACAATTTTCTAAAAATTCAATTCTAGTTATGATTTTTGTAGCAGATATGCTTTAAAAAAGCCAAAAAATAGTAAATAGAAAATTAAGAAAACTGTGGGTAAACATACCTCATTAATACAATTTCACATTTAGTTAATGACTCTAGGTATCCTTGTCTTAGCACTACAAGATGCCAGGGTTGATAAGAGGCTGGCCACTGGGAATGACCAAGGCCTATGGCCAGGCAGAGGATACCAGATCCTAATTGTAAAGTGGAATCAGATGTGATATTAGACACCTGAACAAAAAATCCAGCTCTATGGAAACAAAGCCTTTATCCACTATAAGATGGTAAAAAGGTTTGTGGTCAGTCCACACAAATGCATGGAAATGCTTATACAATTACTAAAGTACCATTTCAATTATGAGTAATAAACCAGTGGACTTTTTTTGGGATATCAGAGTCTGCCCCTGTGGGTGAGTATCCAAAGATTTCAAAGGCAACTTCTATGAACTGGCATACATGCCTGATATAAAGTACAAAAATGCAAGAAAAAAGATCCTGGCAAAAGTGTAAAGAGTTTTTGACAGCTATTTTTGACACATCTTTGAAATAATAATGTCAGTATACATATACTTAGTTTGAAATTAAAATCTATTCAGTTTCACAAATGATTCATAACAAATTCTTGAAGGATTCACAAGTATAAAACGGAAGAAGCTATTAATAGCAGTTTGAACCTATAACCTTTGGTTTGAGTTTACTTGACTTCTAGGGACATCAGAAAGAAGGATACAGCACACAATCCCCCCCAAAATATTATTTAAGTTAGTACAAATGAAACTGATTTCATCCCAGTTGCAAAGAAAGAGGTGCTCTTGCAATTTACTATACAATTCCTACTCATTTCTCAATCTGCGTTTTGTGTTGTAGTTTCCGATCTCTCTTTCTTCCAGTCTTAGGTCAGTCTATTGGTTATCCAGCCCTTCCATTAGCATATGAATATGTTCCTAATTTCTAACATTAAAAAAAAAAATGCAACCAAAATCCTCCTCTGTATGACCCCATGCTCTCCTCTTGCCACAGTTCCATCCTTCCTGGACATTCCTATGCTGCTAAAATAACTGCTGCATTTCTTTCTCCAACTCACTCTGCAATGAAATGGATTCTGCTTCCATCTTTATCTTCTACTGTGATGGGTTGAAGCTGTATGTACCTCAGAAAAGATTGCATTCTTAAAGCTAATCCATTCCTGTGGGTGTAGACCTATTGTGGGTAGGACGTTTTGATTAGGTTATTTCAGTTGGAGCATGGCTGAGGGTGGATCTTAATCCTGTAACTGTAGTCCTTTATAAGAACATAAAAGAGAGAAGACGATCACAGAAAAAAATCTCCAGAGAAGCAAAGAGGAAATTCAGAGGAGCACATAGAGAAGCTAAAAGAGAGAAAAGTCAGAAGCTGGGAGACAAGGCCACATACAGAAACTTAGAGAGAAAGCCACTGAAGCTGGAAGCTGGAAGCAACGAAAACCAGGAGAGACGGGAGACACCAGCAGATGTCACCAAGTGCCTGGGATCACTGATAGCCAGTCTTCAGGGAGAAGGTATTGCCCTGTTGATGCCTTGATTAAGACATTTTCATGGCTTAAGAATTGTAAGCTTGTAAGTGAATAAATTCCCATTGCAAAAGCCAACCCATTTCTTGTATATTGCATTTCATCAGCTTTAGCAAACCAAAACACCTGCCAAAATGGTCTTCCTCGGGATGTCACCAAGGCAGGCCTCACACCTTAACCTATTTGAACTTCAACTTTGACTTTATTTCCTCTTTGTAACACTCATTACAATTGTAAAATGTTGTGTAATTTACATTTTAAGAACTCATGATCTTTCTTATAATTGAGCCTTGCAATGTGATGTTCCTGAAACACTTGTCTGTCTTATTTCTGCTCTTTATTCAAATTCAGCCTGGGAATATTTCCATGCACACATGGATATCCTAATCCTATCAATAGGATGAAATTGGTGTTATCTCGATTTTCCAGATGGGTAACAGAAAACTTCATTGTTACCAGAGGTAGAAAATCATAAATTGTTCATGTAATACCAAGAATCAGAGGCCAAGTTAATGAACTACTAAAAATAATCTCTGGATTTTGAACCTGGCTACAACATTATCATTATTGTTGAAAGTTTAGGTAATTTGTTGAGCCTCTTTTTGTCTACCTAATGTATCAAAGGGAAAAAAATATTAAATTATGACTTGGGAGCATGTCACTTTTTACTAACAAAGAGTCTTTGTGGAAAAATACTTATCACCTGCTGTGTCAGTTTGAAAATGTTATGTACCCCAGAAAAGACTATGTTCTTTAATGCAAACTTGTGGGGGCAGACTTATTATAGATGGACTTTTTTGATTAGGTTGTTTCCATGGAGATGTGACCCATCCAACTGTGGGTGAGGCATTTTGATTGGATTATTCCCATGGAAGTGTGACCACACCCATTCAAAATGGGTCTTAATTAGTTTACTGGACTCCTTAAGAGAGCTCAGGGGTTGACACAGATGCCAGATGCTTGGAGATGCAGACAGAAAGACATTTTGAGATGCTAAGCTAAGAGATGAAGCCCAAAGTTTGCCCCAGAGAAGCTAAGAGAGGACTCCCAGATGCTTTGAGAGAAAAACCCTGGGAGAACAAGTAAGGATGCAAAGGAGCTGAGAGAGGGTAGCTAAGAGAGACAGAAGCCTAGAGACATTTTGGAGACAGTCATTTTGAAACCAGAACCTGGGAACAAAGGACTGGCAGATGTCAGCCATGTGCTTTCCCAGTTGACAGAGGTGTTCCGGACACCGCTGGCTTTTCTTCAGTGAAGGTATTCTCTTACTGATGCCTTGCTTTGGACACTTTTATGGTATTAGAACTATTAATTTATAGCCTAATATATCCCATTTATAAAAGCCAATCTATATCTGGCATTTTGTATAACAGCAGCTTTAGCAAACCAGAACACCTGCAAACTTTAAAAAAGCATTAAAAGCAAACATTGGGACTGGTGGTTTGATGTGCTGAGCCCTCGAGCATGGGACTTGCCCTTATGAAGCTCATTACCACAAAGGAGAGTCTAAACTTGCATGTAATGGTGCCTAAGAGTCTCCCCCTGAGTACCTCTTTGTTGCTCAGATGTGGCCCTCTCTCTCCCTAACTGAGCCATCTCGACAGGTGAACTCGCTGCCCTCCCCACTACATGAGACCCAGCTCCCAGGGGTGTAAATCTCCCTGGCAACGCAGAGTATGACTCCCGGGGATGAATGTGGACCCGGCATCGTGGGACTGAGAGTTTCTTCTTGACCAAAAGGGGGATGCAAAATGAGACGAAATAGTTTCAGTGGCTGAGAGATTCCAAATGGAGTTGAGAGGTCACCCTGGTGGACATTCTTATGCACTATATAGATAACATGTCTTAGGTTTTAATGTATTGGAATAGCTAGAAGTAAATACCTGAAACTACCAAACTCCAACCCAGCAGTCTGGACTCCTGAAGACAATTATATAATAATGTAGATTACAAGGGTGACAGTGTGATTGTGAAGACCTTGTGGGTCACACCCCCTTTATCTAGTGTATGGATGAGTAGAAAAATGGGGATAAAAACTAAAGGACAAATGGGGTGGGATGGGGGGATGATTTGGGTGTTCTTTTTTCACTTTTATTTTTTATTCTTGTTCTGGTTCTTTCTGATGTAAGGAAAATGTTCAGAGATAGATTGTGGTGATGAACACATAACTGTTATCATACTGTGGACAGTGGATTGTATACCATGGATGATTGTATGGTGTGTGAATGTATTTCAATAAAACTGAATTTAATTTAAAAAAAAAGCTTTTAACAGTAATGTGCAGGGTATTGCCTTTTCCTAGATTGAGTAAAAGTTTGTCTTTCATTAAATATTCATTGAGTCGAGCAAAATTAAAGTTTTCTGAATATTTGGTGACAAACGTACTGCCCAACAATCCCAAACATGAAGCTTGGGTATGTATCAACTATTGTTATGGTTGGGAAAAGCAATTAATGGGCTTTGTACTCTTAAATTCAAGTCTAGCCACCACTGGCTAGCTCTGTGGCCTTGGAAAAATTTACAAGTCTTATTTTGTCTTCTACAAGTCCCTTAAAAAAGGGTGAAAATGAGCATACCTGCTTTATAGAGTGGGTGGAAGTAAGACTTTTTTGATTAGGTTGTTTCCATGGTAATAAAGGTGAGGAGCTTCCACTACAATTAGCTACCTGCTTATTCTTGCCAAAATTTATGTATACTGGTCTCTTTTTTGGCAAAGCTCTCTCTCTTATTCTCCATCCCTTTCTTAATCTTAATCCTTTCCTTAGCCCTTCGAGTCTCAGATTAAATTTCATTCCCTCAATGAATATCCTCACACACTGGACTAGGTTAAATACCATTAGTTTTCCTGCTCATTGCATGCATCCTACAATTAATATATGAAATGAGCTATCAGAGTAATTTGTTTAGTGGATTTCTTTTCCTGTGCACAGTAGTCTCCAAAGTACCAAAAGTCTTGTCTGTCTTATTACTTGTTCTAAATACAAGCTATAGTGAAGGAAATAGAGTGTTATTAAACAATAGAAGAAAGAATGATTTAACTCATTCATTAATAGTACAGTGTGTGGAACATGCTACAAATTAAGAAATATCAAATTTGAATTATTATTATGTCATTAAAGGATATCTATAATATATCATTATTAATCTCTACAGCATGTTTGTTAATTACATTTGTCTCATGTAGTATGTTCAATATTACTTTAACAAGTCAACATCTTAAGAAAAGCAGAATGTGACTTATATTGCATCCTACTGTTCTCTAGAATTGCCATTGAATTCAAGAAATCCTTCCCAGGAAGACAACTGCTTCTATTTCTTGAATAGGGAATGCAAGTTCTATAAGGAGAAAAAGTTTGACTTCATGATGGCTAAGGAGGTAGGAAATTTCTAGAGCTAAGTAGTGTGCTATATTTATACTTTAAATGGGAGTATAGATATTCAGGAAGGGAAAAATAAGACTAGCATCTTCATTTTTATGTAAAGCTGAACACATCACTAATTCCAACTTTAATAGTATACTGAAATTACTGTAGTTTGCTTTAATACCTGTTACTAAGCTATTGTCTCTCAGCTGCAAGTTCACCATTCTGTGCTCTGCTTTTTAATGTTGGGACTGGGATTCTACAAACCATATTTCTTCTTTGCCAGCCCTTCCCTTTCAGGTTCTGCCAATAGAGGGCACCAAAGAGAAATTGCAGGACTGGGAGAGAAAGGGAAGGCTGGCTCCTTGCAGTTTGCTCATGGTGGCTTGCTCTCAGTTTCCCCTTTCTGTGAACATCACCCTAGCAGCATCAGTTCATTCCTGTAGCAGCAACTGAATCCACTTTACAGTTCTTCGAACACCTGCAGAACCAGCATCAATGTATCCCCTGAAGTAACAGGGCCTAGTGGGTCCTGTCCCTGCTCAGAGGTATGAGCCCAAGCCTTGTGGGACTCTCCAAGTTCAGGACACCATTACCAGCTGAGAGTGTTGTACACTTCTGTGTCAGTTTGGTTGCATTATGTCCCCCAAAATGTCATATTGTTTGAAGCAATCTTGTGGGGGCAAATGTATTAGTGTTGATTAGGTTGGAATACTTTAATTGAGTGTTTTCATGGAAATGTGACTCAACTGTGGGCGAGAACTTTGGATAATTTCCATGGAGGTGTTACCCCACCCATTCAAGGTGTGTCTAAATTGAATCACTGTAGTCCTATAAAAGTGTTCACAGACAGAAGGAGGTGCTGCAGCCAAGAGACACTTTGAAGAATACACAAGAGCTGATCATGGAGCTGGAACACAACCTGAGATCAGCAGACCACCAGGCATGTGCCTTCCCAGCTAAATAGGTTTTCCAGATGCCATTGTCCTTCCCTCAGTAAAGGTATACTTGTGTTGATGCCTTCATTTGAACATTTGCATGGCCTTCAGACTGTAACTTTGTAACCAAATAAACCCCCTTTATAAAAGCCAATCCATTTATGGTATTTTGCATAATGGCAGCATTAACAAACCAGTACACCTCAAGACGTCTGAATTTCAGCCCCACATGGTTCCTTCTCAAGTATCTAACTTTCAATTATTCAAATTTCTATCCTTTTATGTTAGTCTAGATTCCATGAGAATCAGTAACAAGACATGATTAGATATACAAGAATCTACTAGGGGGAACACTGGTGAGGGAAAATGGGAAAGAAACCAGATGTTAGGTGGACTGTCAGATCTTGATGCATGTCTGAACCTGAGTGAAAGTTAGGAGGAAGGAAGAAAGTTTAGGTGGAAGCATATTAAATTACAGAGAAGTTCTAAGGGGAGTTTGGCAAAGCCATTGGAAAATCTACAAGCTAAAGTTGCCTGTTGAAGAAGTCTCATGTCACTTAGAAATGATCCTGCTTTAGTTTCATCAACTCAAGGGGTGACTCACTGGTGAGTTTAATCTTGATCCCTTAGTAGTGCCTTCCAGGTTTCTTCACTATAAAGTTACATTTTTTTCCCCATTCTAAGCCGTATTATTTGAAAATGAGTCACCAAGTCTGGACCACAGTCAAGGGGAAGGAATTAATCTTACTTCCTAGAGGGGGAAGTATTTAAGGGTTCTATTTGGAATTCTTCTGAAAGGAAGATTTGTCCCTTCTTCTGCATTTATGTTTTATTCAGTAATTTATCTGCATCTCTATGGACTCATGGATATTTATTTTTTCTTTGGCTTATAATCTAATAATAAAATTATTCATTGTCTTGCTCAAATTATTCCAGCTTTGGCCACTCTGAGCTTTTTCAGATTGGATCCATGTCCATTTGATATGGCTAATCATTTTTATTTGTTGTTTTTTTTTTACCACTTCCTTATTTTGTGGCACCACAGATTTTCCAGGATCATCTTTCAAATTGTTTCTCTGCCCCAGCCCTAAATCAACCATTTCACCAAGGGATCCTGGTTTCTTTTACTGAAGAATGGAATTTAGAAACCAAGATTTGGGTGTGCAAATCTCTATTGAAAATACCTAATAAATATTTTTATTTGTGTTATATATTTTTTTTACTTATTATAGATATATAATGTGTGTGTGTGTGTGTGTGTGTGTGTGTGCATGTGCAAACCACATTTCTGTTTTTCTGATTGGTTCCCTGTTAGCATCCACCACTAGAGAATACTAGAAGGAAACTGCAAGGATGGCAGAAAATGAGGAGACATGCTCCTCATTGTTACATCCTGTTACTTGCTGACTGTTCCCTACTCCTGTGAGAATCACTCCAGCAATGTTTCTTAGCCTGGTCAGCACTTCCTGCCTGAAGTATGAACTGAATCCATTCTGAAGTTTCTCCAACACTTGCAGAGACTGCTGCACATGTGCCTCGGAGATAATTAGCTCCAGCCAGAAGGTGCCCTCTTTTTAATGGTCTGAATTTCAGCTCTATAGTGCTTCCACCAAGCTTCAAAGATGTAATAATACAAATAATTTTCCAAAGATGGGAGCTGCTTTCTGTAGTTACTATCTCCATCTCAGCTAGGCCCTTTAGGTACCTAGTTAACAACTTTGTACCTGGTTAAGAATTTTTATATTAAATTACCTCTGATAAAATAACTAGAGTGGCGTCTATTTCCTGACTAGGTATATAGTCTCAGGTCATCTACTCACATTTTTGAAAAAAGACTCTCTATTGTCTGTGGTAACAGATTATTGAAAACATCATCATGTTTCAGTAACGTACCATTTGATGATATTAGGTTTGACTCTACATTTATAACATGATGCAAAATTCAACAATTTTGAGATTTCAACCCTTCCTATATTTGTTTTTTGGAAGTCTGTCTCTTTGATGTTTCAAATTTTATCTTGTCTGTAACATAGCTATTCTCATCCTAGAATCTATTCAAAATCTCTGTGTATTATATTTGTTAACATCCTTCTCAGTTCTCTAAATGTGTTCTGACATAGTAATTCTTCAATTTGTCTGTTTTATGAAATGTGTAAAAGGGAACTATCAGTTAAATTGATGACTGAGTGAGTGAACTATACTCCCTGATCATTCAGACAATGAAAGTAACATGTTTTATAGAGTTTAAGACTTTTATCTCATGCACATTTGGTTATCTTTTTCTCTTTCTCCCTCTTTCTCTTATGGTAAGATGTTGAGGAAGTTGAAAAGATGCTAAGAATTTTTATCCTACTTTTTTCATGTTAATTGCAGGCTGTGTATAACTTAATTCTAAATAAACCAAGAGAATATAGTGCAGACTTAAAGGGAGAAGTTTTAATATCAGGAATACTTCTTTTAAAAAGCAAAAGTTCTGTCACATATTATCACCATTTCACCCATTGCCATATTGCATAAACCCTCTAATCTCAAGTTCATCTTCTGGAACATGATGATAATAGTGTTTATCTCATAAGTTTCTTTATGGGAATAAGTTAAAAATATATGCACAAAGCACATGTAGTTACTGTTTTTTAGTAAACACTCAATAAATGACAACATTATTGGAGTGATAGTTTAACTACATTTTAAGGGACAATTAAGTAGTACTTTCAAGGTGTTCCAGTTTGCTAGTGCTGCCATTATGCAAAATACCAGAAATGGATTGGCTTTTATAAAGGGGTGTTATTCGGTTACAAATTTACAGTCCAGAGGTCATGAAAATGTGCAAATTAAGTCATAAACATGAGTATACCTTCACTGAAGAAAGGCCATTGGCATCCAGAAAACCTCTGTTACATGGGAAGACATGTGGCTGACGTCTGTTGATCCCGGGCTGTGTTCCAGCTCCACTCTCAGTTCCTGTGCGCTCTTTCTCCCAGGACTTTTCTCTCTAAGCACCTGAGGGTCCTGTCTTAGCATATCCTGGGGCAAACTCTGGGCTTCATCTCTTAGCTAAATGTCCTTCTGTCTGCATCTCCAACATGTCTAAGCATCAGCATCAGTAAAAGTCTGCTTTCAACTGCTGTCTGCAAAATGTCTCTCTCAGCTGCAGCACTGAGCTCCTTTTGTCTGAGTTCTTACAGGGCTCCTAGTAACCTAATCAAGACCTATGCTGAATGGGTGGGGCCACAGCTCCACAGAAATAATTCAATCAGAGCTATCACCTACAGTTGGGTAAGTCACATCTCCATGGAAACACTCAATCAAGAGGTCACACCCTAATCAGAAAAATTAATCAATCTGCCCCACAAGTTCGCATTAAAGAATATGGCTTTTTCCGGGGTTCATAATATATCCTAACCAGCACACAAGGTCACCTATTTAAATACCTATACAAACATGCTAACTTGATTTTTTTTATTTTAAAAGCATGAGTCAGGTTGATCACTTTGTCTATTGCCTGAATAAATAAACTAAGGGGAAAAAATTCAGGCTAAAGAGAATTGAGGAAATATCTTGCAAGGAAAAGACATGTGCATGCATTATTGCCCTAACTGTCAATTCTTAGGATGGAATTATATCTAACTCCCTAATAACCACCCAGGTTGCCATTTAGCCAATTCCAACTCAAGATATTTCCTTACATTCTTCTACTCTGAAAGAGCAGCAAATAGTTGATTGACCCATTACCTTCTTGTTTGCTAGTGATTGGAGGAGTAATTGTATCTACTACAAAGAGTTGAAAAGAGCCAGTTTCAGTGAACATATCTAATATTACATGTTGAATCTAGGATTTGACTTTACCCAACACTTACGAGCTAATAAGTTAGTCTGTTACTGTTACATGGATTCTGACAGAAGACAGAAACACACTCTGTTAAGGCACAGCAAGCAGCATGAGCACTGGAATATTTGGGTTAGTTATAATTGCCCTCAAATCCCTCCACATACACACTCACATACCAAGAGAGTATGAGGCAATGGTAACAGACGTTAGATTGCACCAAACCAGCTGCTGCAGTTGCACAGTTGTGTCTACAGCTTCACGATGCTTCCCTTGGCCAAAAACACAGAGTCGTCTCAGAGTCTGAGCATTAAGCAAACAATGGCAAGGCAGAGCCACCAGACACATGCACCTGATTTCCATGCAAACATGGTAATGCTGTATTAGCGAGTGGAGCCACTTTCTGTGTTGCTGTGTGGACATATACAGCAACAAAAATTGGAATAGAATGGAACCTGTCCCCTGTTGGCAGTGACCCCAAAGGAATGAACAGATCAGTAATCATCACAGCTGGTGGATAATTGAAATGTTTATAACTTGTAATTGATGACAAGTAAAAGCACTGTGTACCCATTAAAATATGGCATTAATGAAGAAATAAAGTATATTTAAAAACGTAAAAAAAATTTACTACCCACATCATGAGGTTTTCTCAGGAGAGCAAGGCAGGTCCAAAAATGGCTTGAGAGAATGAGTAAAAGAGACTGACTTGGTTTTTTTGTTTTGTTTTGTTTTGTTTTTGTTTTTGGTAGTTAGGTGGTGGGGCTGGGGTAAGGGTTCCTGCATGTGATTTGAATTCCTCACCAGCGCCAAAGGAGGCATCATCCAGACTGGCTTATCAATCAGCTTGCCCAGATTTGGGGCAGAAGGAGAAGAGGGAGGGGTGTGGCTTAAAAACTGTCAGCAGTCAAAGATCAAAAATGGAACCAGACACTTTATTATTGTTGGCTTTTGTATCAGAAACAAATTGTCCTTTATGTCATGGTCAATTTATGATGGTGAAAACATTGTCATGTCTGGTCTGATGGTGCATTCAGGTAGCGATGGCAGTGATGTGGGTAATGCAGGCTTGATGAGCAGTGGATTCCAGACAGTCTCATCAGCAAATGGGCCCTTAGTGTGAGCATCCACATGAGTTACTGGACTGTCGGTCACGAATGCTTTCCACAGTTCATAGCCAAAACAGATCTTCTTTAGTCTTCCATTTTGTAACCTCCCAAGTAGCAGAATAGATGGCTAGGCCATTGGTAGTAAAGCTTAAGAGTTAGGAAAACCAAGTCACCCATTGTGCTAGCTATTATCATAGTTGATCTTCCAGACTTGTCACTGGGGCTAGATTGATGCCGCCATCCAACAGACACCATCAGCTTTCAGCCAGGCCAAATCGTCAGTGAACAATGCCCAGGTTTTCAAGGGAAACTCTAAACTGAGAGCCTTTTGAGCCAGCAGCTTTAGTTCAGACAAGGAAGTGGCAGATAAATTTCCTCTAAAGTAGGAGCCACTTCTTCATGCAAATCTGAGATACCATAGGACCAGGCCTTTGCCCTCTTGAATACACCACTTCTGTTTAACTCATGAAGCTTGTTGCACACTTCCCACCTTGTTAGTCATCAAGCTCAAGTGGATCCACTTCAAACTGGGGGTGCCATCCTGGAGAGTCACAAAGCCTCCATGAGCCACAGGTTCAGTTTCAATAAGAGCTTGGTAGCAGGTTTACACATGTCATTTTATTTTTAAAAGTGGCATACTTGGTGGCCATCTCAGGCAGGTGGTGCTGTCCTTCTGGGAAAAAAACAAAAAACAAAAAAAAAAAACCCTCTCTGGATACTCTGATAGCTATTAAGTATTTAACTAAAGCTGTGATTTTTGCTTCTTCTCCCTAAGGTTTATTTTGTTTCTAATGGACCAACCACGAAGTCAAAGGAGTGAGGTGGTAGGGTGGGGGTGATTGACGTGTCTCACTGTCATGTTTCCATTCCTGGCAATCCCTGAATGGGAGAATTCTGATGGGTTGGGAAGCACAAGTATTTTTAACACATCAATTCAATTATACGTTCACCCCATTTACAAGATCATTTTAGCATCCCTGCCACACTGCAGCATTTGCCAAACTCTATCAGTTGAATTCAGATTCCTTCTCTGTTCAAAGGACAAAGTAGAATGGAGATTTGGTGTCTGAATCCAATAGAAACATAAAAATTTGAGTCCCTCTCCACCCTGAAGTTCCCCGACATCCTCTGACAAGTGCATCTGAACTTCAATTCCCTTTGGAGAGGCATCCCATTCCTACGATCTTTCTGCTTAAAGCAGCTAAGGTGAAGGTAGAGAGGAAGGAGTCCTCAGGGAGCATTGTAGGAAAGAGTGGCTTCCATGCCGATAAGCAATATTTTACATCTACTTTTGGTTTTGAGAGGTATGACAGATGCTCACAGCTCAAACAAATAGACCTTGATATTTTTGATTCATCCATACCTCTGTTTCAAAATGCAAGGTTCTCAACGCTGACACAATTTATTTAAGCTTTGGGGACTCTTTGGCTTAGTAGCTGAGGCCACATTGCCTATCAGCTGGGGCCATGAGTCTTGCTTCCCCCTGGTCACGGTATCTCTTCTTCCTCCTGCCAAGAGGAGAGTACACAACAACGAAGCCCCATTTGGGTGGCTTATTTCAATCTTACTTGTCACTGCTTAGGATTATTAACTGGTAGAGCAGTGGGGATCTTTATTCTTCTTCTCTTTGTCCACCACTTGGGTTTTTATCAAAACTCACAAAGTTTTGCTCAAAACTCAGCAAGTCTTCTCCTATCACTGAATCTTGCCTGTGGGGCCCCTGTACTTGCTTTTCCAGAAAGTCTTCTCTCTGTCAGGATCCCATCCTGAAAACTTTTGGGTCTGAGATTTAAATTTTCTCTGTATTTACAAGCTTTAAGTTAATTCCTTTACTGTTTCTTGCATGCTAACAAAGACATGAGACACGAGTAAGAGACAAACAGCTTTATTACTCAAGGCACAGCAAGTAGCATCAGCATCAGAGAATTTGCCTCAGCTCCTCTTCCCTCCCACTAAGTCCCTTGTATATGAGGAGGGATCAGATGATGTCAGCAGATTGCACTATAGGACAGGAACCCTGAGACTGGGGTTCTTTTATAGCAAGTAATATTCAAGCTTGTTCTTTGTCTCAGAGGAAGATATTACCTTCTCCCTCAGGGTTTTTCACTGAAAACACAGCTAGGTTCTTATATTTTTGGCAAATTTAGCAGCATGTGAAGGAATGAGAAACCAGTGGAAGATTATCTCTCAATATTATAGCAAACATAAAATTGAGCAGTGGAAGAATCTGGTTCTCATGATTATGATGATCATGGACTATAGATCCCCTAGCCACATTATCACCACCCTCTAATTTTTCTTTCTTCATTGTTTGATGCATGTATTATGATTATTGAAGTAGGTTTTCCTTCAGTTAGAGAGAAAATACCATCTCCTTGATTGAACAATATTTGGGACTGTTAATGTTTAATTTCATCAAACTCATACAATGGAAATGTATAGCTGCTATGGTTCAGAGGTTAGGAATGCATTACAAATTATAATTTGAATTTAACCCCTTGGCAACAATGGATAAACTGGGAAGGCAGGATCCTGCTTTTGAACAGATGCATTTCTAGAGGCTTTAATAAAACAGACACACCTTAAATCAATGTTGGAATTGGCATTCATCTCAGCTAGGGCCAACATTGAATCTCTTTCCCTTTTGCCCTTGCTAGTTCATAAAGAAAGGAACCAAGTGATGTGTTCAGGATAGTAAGAAATGTAATATGCCTCAAATTCCTTCTGCACAAAAGGCTGTCTATAGTAGGACTGTACAGAGAATTTTAATATTTATTAAAACCAAATTTGAAATACAACAGAAAGCCATCTTGAAAATTTGGCAGATAAAAATATTGTAAGACATTCTTTATCCAAGAATGTAGCAATGACTTTACTTCAAATGGAATGAGGATACAGATCAGCAAGTGTTTTCTCCAACATGGCTGTCTATTTGTGTGAGATATTCCAAACGTTTTACTGGGGTGGTAGGATGCTACTGTATCCATTCCAAAAAATACTTCAAGAATCATATTAAATGAAATAGATGTCTCTTCATAATGCATAACTAGGTATTATAATATATAAACTATTTAATTTATAAAATGTAAACTATTTACTATATAATATACATTACAATATATTAACTGTTATATAATATACAAATTATTTTATGTAGTACAATATATTATTTATAATAATAAGTAAACCATTAAAATATATAAAGTATTTAATGTGCATTATACTATATAAACTATTTAATGTAGCCATTTGGTTTCTAAGGGAAAGAAAAAATCAAAGTAGAAAACCAGAAGTGAAGAAACAGCTTATTATTGATAGACTCACAGTTGAAGGAAGTGCCAGATGACGACTTAGTGGTAAGAAAATAAGAAAAGATAAGGAACAACATAGGAGGTGATTTAAAAGAACTAGAAAAAAAATGTCTGTGCTGTTTTCAATATGTTAGTGTCACTCTTTTCAACCAGGAGACGAGCATGAAGAAATGGTAGACTTCAAAGACAAGGGGGATGATCTTGCTTCTACCCAGATTGTCCTCACATTTAGTTGACTCATGTAACGCAGTGTTAAATAATCCAATATGCACAATGAAAAGTATATAACTTTATACTTTATGCAAAAATTGCATTAAAGAAGGTAGGTAGAGAGCCAAGTATTTGAGAAACAATTCTGTTCAGAACTTTGACAATTAAAATGTAAAAATTAGGCATCTCAAGTGAAAAAGCATCTGTTATCTAGATATAAAATAAACTGGGAATATTTATAATTAATGTTTTACTGTATCTTAAGATCATTGTTCTAATTTTCTAGGGGAAATTTTACACAGAGTTTTCATAGGCCAAATTTCAGGCAGAATCTAAGGAAATTTGGAGTTAGTTCCTGCTCTTGCTGGTCCTTGGAATAGACAGAGTTAGACAATTGAGATCCTTGACTATCAGCAACTTTTAAGTTCCTCTGTATTTAACTCCACGTGCCTATCTGGTACCTCATTAACATATTGATTTTCTCCTATTTTTCTTCTATGTATACAGAAGAGTGTTAAGGAATACACAATATACCTACTTCCTCTGTCTATATTCTAAAGCTACCTTACTTCACAGAGACAGACATAGCTGAATAAAAAACAATATTTTGTCTGCCTTGTTTATGGCTATATTTCCAAATTTCTAGCTTGGCCACATAGGAAACAATCAAAATGTGTTGGTCGAATTGTTTACCTGCCTGGTCTAGACTTCTTGCTAATACATGTAACTGCACTTATCCTGCATTGGGATTTCACTAGTTTTAGTCCCAAATCCATTTGGATGTTGCAACTCCCTTGAGTTACACAAGTTTTGTTGGTTATTATCAGGAATGTGATATTTCAAATATTCTCTTGAAATTATATTACCTTTCACACCTGTCACACAGTAAAAATTTTGGATGTGTTTTATCACAACTCTTTTATTATCATCACCATACAGTCAACACTTAGAAAATACTAACTTGATAAATACCAGTGTTTTATGCACTTTTATTTCTATCTTTATTTTTACCATCATAAGTGTTTTGGCTTGCTAAATCTGCTGGAATGCAATATTCCAGAAATGGATGGCTTTTACAATGGGGATTTATTAGTTTGAAAATTTGCAGTTCTAAGGCCATGAAATGTCCCTGTTAAGGTATCAGCCAGACAATACCCTCTCTGAAGAAAGGCCAATGGCATGTGGCGTTCCTCTATAAGATAGCAAGGCACATGGCTGACATCTGCTGGTCCTTCTCTCCTGGTTCCATTGCTTAGTTTCTGGCTTCAGTGGCTCTCTCAGCTGCTCCTGTGACTTTTCCCTGTAAACTCTCTCCAAACTCCTTTGGGTGTTTCTCTCTCTGAGCTCTCTCAGATTTTTTCTGCCTTTTATCCTCTCATAAAGGACTCCAGTAAAGGAGTAAGACCCACCTTGATTTGGGTGGGTCACATCTCAGTTGAAACAACCTAATCAAAAGGTCCCATCCACAATAGGTCATCACCCACTGGATGGATTAAAAGAACATGGCCTTTTCTGGGATACATAACTTCAAACCAGCACATAAGTATCCTAAAAAATAATGTATTTATTAATTTCTCAGTTTGTGGAAGAATTATTGGAAATCATTTTAAAATTTGAGTTTAGCGTTTTGAAAAACAAGAGCAAATTGTGTAATATATGCAACTATTTTATATATTTTATATTTATTTAGCATAAGATGATAGATGGGATTTAATAATAATAGAGAAAATTAAAAATAAACATTAATGTAGGCTTCGCTGGCTTCATGGTTATGCAACCCATGTAGTCCCAAAGGGTCCCTGCTCAGAATGGACCTGCACTTGGTCTAATACTCTGTCACCTTCTTGAATTATTAATATTTTGGAATAAAGGCCCTGAATTTTCATTTTGCAATTGGCCCCACAAATTATGTAGCTAGTTTGAATATAGGAGAAGACAATTTATTGGATTACTGGTTTACTGTAAACCAGTAAACAAAATATAAATAGCATAAATACACATGCCATATACCTTAATGTAGGTCAAAATTTTATCACAATTCTTATTGTAGAGACCTGAATTTTCACTTGAAATTGGAAGACAAAGGTGTTCTATTATTTTTCCATTTTCAGGCCCAATTTGTGGTTATAAAACTAAGCTAGCTCCTCATGCTTTTTCCTAAT
Source organism: Choloepus didactylus (assembly GCF_015220235.1). NCBI lineage: Eukaryota > Metazoa > Chordata > Mammalia > Pilosa > Megalonychidae > Choloepus > Choloepus didactylus. Next base: position 136,747,576 of record NC_051309.1, on the reverse strand, counting down.
ATAAAAAAAGATCTTATCAGAAAATACTGAATATAAAACCAAGGCATAGAAAACAAAGTGGAGAATATATTGGTGTAGTTAACAGAAAGAAGAGATTCAGGTTTGAATTCACCATGGTCTTATTGTTTTAAAATTTTTAAAAGATGTTTTTGTTTTAATTTGCAGACCCAGTGCATGTCAGTCATTTGGATTAATTTAAATGTATGTCCTAATATTTCCTAGAACAAAAGTAAATGAAGTATAGTACAGAAAGCACATGAAGAATTCTTATAAATCAATGAAAATATGAGAAGTAACTCAATAGAAAAACAGATAAATGAGATGGGTAGACAATTCAGCAAATAGCTAACAAAGATATGAAAAAAAATACTCAAACCTGCCAGCAGTCATCAAGGTGTTTCAGTTTGCCAAAGCTGTTGACATGCGTATACCAGAAATGGGTTGACTTTTAACAAAGGGGGTTTATTAGCTTGTTAATTTTACAATTCGAAGACCATGAAAATGTCCCAATTAAGGCATCAACAAGAGGATACTTTCTGTGAAGAAAGGATGCTGACAACCTGGGCTCCTCTGACACACGGGAAGGCACATGACTGGTGTCTGCTGCTCCTTTACTCCCAGGTTTCGTTTTTGCTTTCAGCTTCTGATTCCAGTGAGTGTCTCTCTGAGTAAATGTGTGTCCTCTCTTAGCATCTCCAGGGTGTTTCTCTCTAGGCTTTTTTTTTTTTTTCTTCTCTGCTTTTCTGTCCTTTATCCTCTCATAATGGACTCCAGTAAAGGATTAAGACCTACCTTGAATGGGGTGGGTCACATCTCAATTGAAAACACCCAACCAAAAGGTCCCACCCACAATAGGTCGGCCTCCAAAAGAATGGATTAAAAGAACATGGTCTTTTTCTGGGGTACATAACAGCTCCAAACTACCACACAGTGTCATGCAAATTAAAGTAAAATTAGTTATTATTTTATGCCTATCAAAGATAAAAAGTTAAAAGTATTTGATAATATGGTTTCTTAGGAAAATTTTCATACCCTGTGGGTGATAGTACATGTGCGTCACACTCCTAGTAAATTTGAAGAAGCAACTGCTCTGCAATGGAACAATCCGTCTCCAATTCTATGCCCTAGAGAAATCTATATATATAAATACACATATATAGATGCAGATGTGTGCAAGTTTTTGGTGCTATATTACGTATAATAGAAAAAAATCTGTGTTCATCATTAATAAAATGGACAAGTAAATTGTATTATATTCATATTTTAGGGTATTATAGAGCAGTTAAATGAATAAATTAAAGCTAGATTAATCAACAATGATAAATCTCAAAAAAGAGTGTTAATTAAAAAAAAGCAAAACTACAAAAAATATATAAATAGTGTGATACAGTTTATGAAATTAAAAATGCAAAGTACATTGCTATTTACAGTTTATGAATACCTTACATATATGATAAAAATATAAACATATTGTTTTAGCTTCCCAGCTGTTAAAACAAATACCATACAATGGATTATCTTAACAAGAGAAGTTTATTGGCTCTCCATTTCAAGGGCTCGACGGGTTGCTTCCTCCCAGGGTCAGTATCTTCCGGCTGACCAGCACACTTTGGGACTAATGTGCATGGTGGAAACTTCTCCTTCCTCTTCTGAGTTCCATTGACTTCCAGCTTCTGACTGCTCCCTATGGCTTCTTTCTCTGTGGCCTTCCCTATAAGACTTCCACTAATAGGATGAAGATCCATCTAATTCAGTTGGGCTACACCTTAACCGAAGTAACCTCATAAAAAGGTCCTATTTGAGATTAGTTCACACCCACAGAAATGGATTATGATCAAGAACATGCTTTTCTGGGGTACATAATTTCTAAGTTACCACACATATGAATAGGAATGGTAACAACTTGAGAGTAATGATTCCATCTGGAGAGAGAGAGAGAATCAATGAAGGGTACAAAGAGGGATTGACTTTTATCTGTAACATTTTATTTTAAGACAGAATTCACAAAGATATGATAAAATATTAACATTTGATAAAATGGGAAAGTGAGGTTAAATAAACATTTGTTATTTTATTACTTTCAATATGCTTGACACCTTTTATTTTAAATAAAATTTAAAAAAGAATCGAAAGGGCAGAGTTGAAGAAGTCAACAAATCTTGCATACAGAATATCCACTGTGGCTCCTGACAATTGGTAATATGAACCGAACAAAATGAGGCAGCTGTCAGAGAAGCAGAATGTTATCCAACAGGAATTATCTGGGGCTTTTATTTGAATTTTGCCTCATTAGCAATCATCTCTATCACCAATTATAAAGACTAAATCTCCACATAAAATTATGTGGCTCTGTAATTTTAATCAAATACATCAATGCTAGAGGTTCCTTAGAAACCAAACCTTTGCGTGTGTTTCATTCTCAGAAAAGTGAGGGGGCTGCTGAATAAAGCAGAGCGCATCATACACAGATCACATAAACTTCCCCATACACTATTCTTTGTTTATTTCCTCTAAGATTCAATGTTCCAGGCTTGCCTTGAAAGGGGATAAATCACTACATTCTTTATGACAGTTTTGCTCCAGATTTACAATGAGATGTTTCAGTGGATTGGCAGTAAGTGGGAAGGCAAAGAGAGGGAGTTGCTACCAATTGGGCTTGCATTTACTCTCTCAGAAGCTGCCATGCACATGCCTCTCAATTAAAATTTGCCGTGTCACAGGTGATGGAAATCATCTGTTCATTGACATGTACTGTATGCATTAGGGGCAGCAGTGTCTGTGAATGCATTTGATGAAAGATGATGATGAGCACTTTCATACTGAAAGACACAGAAAAAAATCCTTTGAGATTAATTTCCATTGTCAGCAGTTTTAGAGATGAGATCTATCCCATTACATCTGCTTCTGTTTTAATTTTAAAACAATCTTCGAGATTATTTTATCAGATGGGAGAGGAGGGCTTTAAATAATGATATGTAACTTCAGAATTTTTCAAACAAAAGAGCCCCAAGCTACTACAATATTACACATAATAAGACACATTGATAAATTTGCATTTAGAAAAATATTTCCATGTTTAAATTGTTTCTCCACTTCAGTAATGGATATTGTATGTAGAACACTTCATGACAGAGGCTATGATGCTGTATCACTCTAGCAGATAATGTCTGCTATCTAAAATGCATGGTGATAACGTGTTAATGGTAAAAAAAAAATAGAGCCATTTAAAAATGGGGCAGGGATAATCTGATATTTAACTGTCATTTCTTTGAACTATTATTTTTCACAGTAAGTGTTCTATGAGTCATTTTGGTATAATTGCTTATGGATAATACCAAATAAGGTAGACTACAATAATCTATAATGACAGAATGCTTTCTTTTGAAAGGAATGCAATTATCCAGAGATAATGTAGTATGCAAGGGATCTAACCCTAATTTGGGTTTATAAATTTTTTATGCAATTTCATTGAGATATATTCACATAACATACAAAGTGTACAATCAGTTGTTCACAGTATCTTCATATAGTTGTGCATTCATTGCTACAATCAATTGTTGAACATTTCATTACCACCAAAAATAAAATCAAAATTAAAATTAAAAAATTATCCAAACATTCCCTTCCCCTCCTCCCCCCGTTGTTTTTTCTTTTTTTTTAATTTATGTATTGAGCACCATCGCCACTCTCTATGTAAGGACATTTCTTCCACAAAGCAGAAGGGAGAGTCAAAGAAGGTAGAGAGACAAAAGAAAAAGAAAAAAGATAGAGAAAGAAAAAAAAAACCACAAAGAAACATGACAGCTAGGAAGCAACAAAAGGGAAATAGCATTAAACTAAAATAGAATAAAGAGTCAGACAACATCACCAATGCCAGGAGTCCCATACCCTTCCCCTATTCCCCACCCCTCCCATATGCATTTAGTTTTGGTATACTGCTTTTGTTACATTAAAGGAGGCATAATACAATGTTTCTGTTAATTATAGTCTCTAGTTTGCATTGACTGTATTTCCCCCCAATCCCACCCTATTTTTAACACCTTGCAATGTTGACATTCATTTGTTCTACCTCATGTAAAAACATATTTGTACCTTTTATTACAATCGTCAAGCACCCTAGGTTTCCCTGAGTTACACAGTCCCAGTCTTTATTGTTTGTCTTTTGTTCTGGTGTCCCACATGATCCCAGCCTTCCTCTTTCAACCACATTCACAGTCATCTTTGTTCAGTGTACTTACATTGCTATGCTACTATCTCCCAAAATTGTTTTCCAAACCTCTCACTCCTGTCTTTTCCTTTCTGTTTGCAGTGCTTCCTATAGTGTTTGCTGTAGAGCAGGTTTCTTGTTCACAAACTGATGTTGTCTGTTTGTCAGAGAATATTTTAAGCTTTCCCTTATATCTCAAGGATAGTTTTGCTGGATATAGGATTCTTGGTTGTTGTGTTTTCTCTTTCGGTATGTGAAATATATCACCCCACTTCCTTCTTGCCTCCATGGTTTCTACTGAGAAATCTACACATAGTCTTATCAAGCTTTCTCTGTATGTGATAGATCATTTCTCTCTTGCTGCTTTCAGGATTCTCTCTTTATCTTTGATGTTTGATAATCTGATTATTAAGTGTCTTGGCGTAGACCTAATCAGGTCTATTCTGTTTGGGGTATGCTGGGCTTCTTGGATCTGTAATTTTATGTCTTTCATAAGAGACGGGAAATTTTCATTGATTATTTCCTCTCTTATAGCTTCTGCCCCTTTTCCCTTCTCTTCTCCTTCTGGGACACCAATGAAATGTAAATTCTTGCTTTTCATTTTGTCTTTAAGTTCCTGGAGACGTTGCTCATATTTTTCCATTCTTTTCTCTATCTGTTCTTTTGTGTGTAGTCTTTCAGATGCCTTGTTCTCCAGTTCCTGAGTGTTTTCTTCTGCCTCTTGAGATCTGCTGTTGTATGTTTCCAGTGTGTCTTTCATCTCTTGTGCTGTCCCTTTCATTTCCATAGATTCTGCCAGTTGGTTTTTTGAACTTTCAATTTCTACCTTATGTATGTCCTGCGTTCTCATTATATGGTTCAGCTCTTTCGCCACATCTTCCCTAAATTTTTTGAGTTGACTTATTATTAGTTGTTTCAATTCCTGCATCACAGTTGAAGGGCAAGTTTGTTCCCTTGACCAGGCCATAACCTCATTTTTCTTGGTGTAGGTTGCAGTTTTCTGTTGTCTAGGCATGGTTTCTTTGGTTACCCAATTAGGCCTCCCCAGACCAGAATGGGCTAAGGTCCCAGAAGGAAGAAATATTCAGTATTTGGTTTCCTGAGGGTGTGTCTTAGAAAATTGGTACACCCTCTGATGCCTCTAGTCACCGTGCTTTTCTGCCCAGCAGGTGGCACCTGTTAGCCTATAATTCTTGACTGGTGAAAGTTCTGAATGAAAGGCAGGTAGTAGAACTGGGCCCCACCCCTTTCTTCTTAGAGAAGATAGACACTCTAGGGGGAGGTCATTAGCATTTCAGTGGTCTTTCTCTGCCTGTGCTATACCCTTGTCTGGGTCACAGAACTGAGAACTGAAAATGGCTGAGGCTTTCTCCACTGAGTCGAAAAAGGAACAGAGCTAGTCTGAGGTGACCCTCTGGCTCTCCAAGGTCAGTCATCACCCAAAGCCTCTGTCTACTTGTTGGGGATTCGCACCTTGTAGTGAGCAGTTCACACTCGCTAATTAAAACCCCAGTTGGAGCTCATCCAAGCTATATTTGCTTGCTGGGAAAAAGCTTCTCTCTGGCACCATGAGGCTTTGTAGCTCGGGCTGTGGGGGAGGGGTCTCCTGATTTGGATCCGCAGTTTTTACTTACAGATTTTATGCTGTGATCTCGGGCATTCCTCCCAATTCAGGTTGGTGTATGATGAGTGGACAGTCACATTTGTCCCCCTGCAGTTATTCTGGATTATTTACTAGTTGTTTCTGGGTTTTTTTAGTTGTTCCAGGGGGACTACTTAGTTTCAACTCCTCTCTATGCCGTCATCTTAGATCAATCTCTCCCATTGTTCATTTATTTTTAATAAAGTTTAATTGAGATATAATCACAACCCTACAGTCATCCACAGTGTACAATCAATTATTCACAGCACCATCACATATTTGTGTGCTCATCACCAGAATCAATTTTTGAAACTTTTCCCAACTCCAAAATAAAAATAAGAGCAAAAAAGAACACCTAGATCTTTCCATCCCCTCCATTCCACTCTATTCTTCATCTAATTTTTGTCCCCATTTTTCCACTCATCTATCCATACACTGGATAAACGGAGTGTGAGCCACAAGGTTTTCACAATCACACAGTCACACTGTGCAAGCTACAAAGTTACATAATCATCTTCAAGAATCAACATCACTGGGTTGCAGTTTGGCAGCTTCAGGTATTTCCCTCTAGCTATTCCAACACACTAAAAACTAAAAGGTGATATCTATATAGTGCATAAGATTATCCTCCAGAGTGACCTCTCAACTCCATTTAAAATCTCTCAGCCACTGAATCTTATTTTGTTTCATCTCTCTTCCCCCTTTTGGTCAAGAAGATCCTCTCAATCCCACAGTGCTGGGTCCAGGTTCATCCCCAGGAGTCATTTTAGTGCCATGGGGATTTATACCCCTGGGAGTCACATCCCACATAAGGAGGAGGGCAGTGAGTTCATCTGCAGAGTTGGCTTACAGAGAGAGGGGGCCACATCTGAGCAACACAGAGGCTTTTTTTTGGGGGGGGGGGACTCCTAGGCACAGTTATAAGTGGGCTTAGCCTCTCCATTGCAGCAACTAGCCTCAAAGGGGAAAACCCCCAGATCCAGGCCTTGGCCTACTAAATTGGCAGTTCTCAATGTTGGCAGGAAAATCAGCAATAACCCAGGTGGGGAAGTCCAACATTTCCACATTTCTCCCCAGTTCTTCAGGGGGCCGCACATATACACTTTTACTCTCTGGCCATATCACTCTAGGATGTTTCAGAATTTCACCCCAGCCTGTACAAACTCACCAAATCCCACTTCCCATTCAAAGCTTCACACACCTATGGTGTTCAAACAAACTGATCACGCAGGTTAAATTATCTAGTGCGCTACAGAAAATATAGATCCAGCACCAAATAAACATCTCCTCCCTTGGTCTCACACAAAAATTGTAGTTTTAAAACCCAGTCAGTATCATCCTTTACCCTTGGGCCTGATTTGCCTTAGTCCTAACCATATCCATTTCATCCATATCTCTAATTGAAATCTGAACTCTCATTCAGCTTTTTCAACAGTTGCCTTATGGGGTAATACTGACATTCATAACTTCCAAATTCTAGCTACAAGGCTTATGTGTCACACAGATACTCAAAGTTCCAGAGACTGACCATGTTATACACAAGGAGCTTAGCATCTAAGGATTTAGAGATAACCACTACAACTCAGGAATAGATGTAACTGCTGTAAGAGCTTACAGTCTAGGGACCATTACAATAAGCATTCCCCTGATAAGCTAGGCCTTAAAATTCAGTTCTCAGAGTTTACACATTATTGTTAGTCCATATTAGTGAGTCATTATGAAGTCTGTCCTCTTGTTTCTGGCATGCCTCACTCAAAATGCTGTACTCAAGATCCATCCACAGCTTCATTCCTTCTTGTAACCACTCAATATTCTACTGTATGCATACAGCACAGTTCATCATTCTGTTCATCAGTTGAGTACCCTTAGATGACCTCTGTCCATTGCAAATTGTGAATACTGCCACCATAAACACCAGTGTGCAAGTGTCCATTCATGTCCCTGCTCTCAGATCTTCCAAGTATATACCCCATAGTGGGGATGCAGGATCTTGTGATACCCACATACCTAGCTTCTTGGGGAACCACCAAACTGTCTTCCAGATAGGCTCACCATTCTATTTCCCCATCAACAGTGAATATATACATCTCTCTCTCCAAGTTCTCTCCAGCACTTGTGTCCCTCTGTTTATTTTTTCCCTGCAATTTTACAGGAGTATAGTCAAATACCATACAATCATCCACAGTGTACAATAAATTATTTACCGTATCACCATATAGGTATGCATTCGTCACCACAATTAGCACTTACATATATTCATTACTCAGAGAATTGAAAAGCAAAAGTAAAAATAAGTTAAAATATAGCCACAAAGGAAAAGGAAGAGGCAAAAAACAGTAAAAAAGAAAGAAAAAATGGCAACTAAAAAGCCCCAAAAGAAAAGGTAAAAGTAAAATAAAATACCATTAAAAGTCAGGCAACAACACTAATGCCAAGAATCCCATATCCCCCCCTTAGGTACCCCTCTTATAGGCATTTAGCTTTGGTGTATTGCCTTTGTTACAATTAAAGAGAGCATATTTCGAAGTTACTGTTAACTATAGACTCTATTTTGCTTTGATTGTATTTTTCCCCCAATATCACCCCTTTATAACGCATTGCAAAATTGACAAGCATATGTTCTCCCTCATGCAAAAACATATTTTTACATTTTATCACAATCATTGATTGCTCAGGTTTCACTAAGCCACACAGTCCCAGTCTTTATCTTCTATCTTTCCTTCTGGTATACTACAGGCCCCTAACCTTTCTCTTTCAACTGTACTCACAGTCATCTTTGTTCAGTGTACTTACATTATTGTGCTACCATCTCCCAACATTGTGTCCCAAACCTCTCTCTCCTATCTTTTTCTATCTGGCTGTAGTGCTCCCTTTAGTATTTCCTGTAGTGCAGGTATCTTGTTCACAAACTCTCATTGTCTGTTTGTCTGAGAATATTTTAAACTCTCCCTCATATTTAAAGGACAGCTTTGCTGGATATAAAATTCTTAGTTGGTGGTTTTTCTCTTTCAGTAAATTAAATATATCATACCACTGCCTTCTTGCTTCTATGGTTTCTACTGAGAAATCTGCACATAGTCTTATTGATCTTCCCTTGTATATGATGGATTGCTTTCCTCTTGCTGCTTCCAGAATTCTCTCTTTGACATTTGATAATCTGATTATTAAACGTCTTGGCATAAGTCTATTCAGATCTATTCTGTTTGGAGTTTGCTGTGCTTCTTGGATCTGTAATTTTATGTCTTCCATAGAGATGGGAAATTTTCAGTGACTATTTCCTCAATTATTGCCTCTGACCCTTTTCTCTTCTCTTCCCCTTCTGGGACACTCATGATATGTACATCCATGCACTTCATATTGTCACTCAATTCTTTGAGACATCACTCATATTTTTCTATTCTTTTCCCCATCTGTTCTTTTGAATGTAGGATTTCAGATGTCTTGTTCATGAATCTTTTCTTCTGCCTTTTCAAATCTGCTGCTGTATGTCACCATTGTGCCGTACATATCTTTTTTTCTGCTTTTCATTCCCATAAGTTCTGCCAATTATTTTTTCAAGCTTTCAATTTCTTCCTTGTGTTCACCCAGTGTCTTCTTTATATCCTTCATCTCTTTTGGCATATCTTCCCTCACCTTGTTGAATTGATTTTTGGATTGATTTTATAATTGATGTAGGAGATTTGTTTGATTAGTAATTAGTTGTTTCAATTCCCATATCTCAGTTGAAGTGTAAGTTTGTTCCTCTGATTGGGCCATATCTTCATTTTTCCTAGTGTGAATTTTGTTTTCTGTTGTCTAGGCATCTGGTTTCCTTGATTGCCCCAATCATATTTTCCCAGATCAGAGGGGTTCAGGTCTCAGGAGAAGGCTGTATTCAGTATTAGGGTTCCCTGAAGGTGAGTCCTAAAAGATTGACAGACTTTCCCATGAGGCCTCTAGACTCTGTTCTTTCCCTATCCAACACAGCAGGTGGTGCTTGTCAGCTTGCAGCTCCCCACTGGTGTAAAGAGGTGTGGCCCCTATAATTCACAGTGGATCCTGACCTGGGGAGGAGCTGAGTGTGTCAGAAGCAAAGCTTAAGTTGTTTCTGGTTTGTTTGTTTTCCCCCAGGTCTGAATTCTTTGAGAGAGGGCAGCCACTTGGGCTGTTCCCACCCCACTTTTCCTAGGGAAGACACACCCCCTAGGGAGTTATCTTCTCCACTTAATTCCTCCTTTGTCTTTCTGGCTCTGTTAACTCCACCCTTGCCTGGTCAGCACGGAATTGAAAATGCCTGAGGCTTTCTCTAATGGACTGTTTAGAATGAGAGAAAAGAATGGAAAAAGAGCAAAAGCTCCTTTTCAGAGCCAGTCCCCAGCCCCTCAGTTTCACTGGTCTACCAGAGTTGGTACCCAGTTCTCTGTACCCCTTTTCTTGGGACACAGACGTCTTCTGGTATTCTGAACTCAGCCATCTCCAAAAGTCTCTGTTTTTATTTATTTATATATATTTTTTCTCATCAGCCCTGCCTCCTCCCTGGAAGGAACCTGCTTCCCTTCCTGCTCCATACAATTATCTGTGCTTGTAGGTTGCATTCAGTAGCCCAAATCTGTTAATTAAAATCACAATTGGAGCTTGGTTGAGTTACTTCCCCTGTAACCTATTTCTTTTTTTTTTTTTCCCCACATGGCAGTGTTTCAGCTTGGCCTGCCCTGTCTGAGGGGTTAGGGTGCCAGCTCCAGGTTTGCAGAGCTTTACTTATGATTCTGTGCTATAATCTGAGCCATTCCACCCATTCCAATGTGTGCGCATTCATGGATGTCTCCCAACCACTGTTCCAGATTATCTACTAGCTGTTCCTGTTATTTACTAGTTGCTCTAGAGGACTAACTAAATTCCAAACTGCTCTAGGCCACCATCTTGCTCTTCGCCTCTGGGTTTGTAATCTTAATTGTGCATTGTAATTGGATCTACCCTGGCAAAATCTAACCAATATTAGAGAATTCCTTAAAAAGGAAATGATATTTTAAAAAGGTAATGCATGTATCAGTTGAGATACCTTGTCTTTTGAGATCTAAATGAACCTCAATTGAACATCTTTCCAAGGGCAAGGGGAGCCTCATATCCTCCAATTATTTGCTGGTATTCTGGATTGACAGTCAAGTGGATAGTGTGCAGTTGCTAATGGGGACCCCACTCCTACATCCTCTGGTTTCCATAGATTCTGATAGTGTAACTTCTGGCCCTCCTCTACCCCTCACTCATGTACACTTTCCCAATAAATAAGAAGGACTTTGCATAATGGGATCTGGGAGACTGGGGGTGAGGAGAAGAATACATGTCTTCTGGGTTCACTGTTCCAAGGAGTCCCTCATTAGAACACTCACATTCCCTATTCTACTATGCTGTAAACTTACCAGAGATGCCTTTGCCCCATCAGGAGATTGGCCTACACTTCAGGGTTGGCCAATTTAATACAAGGGGGAACATATTAAGAAACCTGATTGTAGCTGCAGGTCAAGTCTACTTCTCTCCAATTCAGCTTCGTCCACCACAAAGGATATAGATTTCTCTTTCATCTTTCTGACTTCAGTACTTAGTTTCCACTGGGTCAGATATTGGAGAAGAGTATATGGGCACACTTTCTTCCTACTCATTGGTGTATTACTGGGCAAAATTTGAGAAATAAATATAGAAATGTCACTTGAAGGTCATAATGAACCCATGAGAGACTGATTTTTCAAGTGGAGTCAAGATACAATATGTTGGTGTTGCAGTGAGAGCAGGTCTTTGGCATCTTTGATATTGGTGGCCCACAGCAGCTTACATTGTAGCTGATAATACAGTCATAGGGCTCTAATATTAACAGCAGGATAGCCTGAGGAGGACAGGAAGGACAGGAATTAGATTATTTGGCTTCTCATGGTGTCATCTCCTACCATCCCTGCACACATCCATGCTTGAATCACACTGGCCTTTTTCTGACCTATGGTCAAACCAGGCTTATCCCTGACTCAGGATAGTGTGGCTTAGAGCTATGTACCCCATTAAAACATATCCCTAATTATAATCCATTCTTGTGGGTGTGAACCCATTGTAAATAGGACTTTTTGATATGGTTACTTCAGGTATTGTATGGCCCAACTGACTAGGATGGGTCTTAATCCTATTTCTGGAGGCCTTATAGAATAAACCACCAAGACAGAAGCCATAGGGAGCAGCCAGAAGCTGGAAGTCAATGGAATCCAGCAGAGAAAAAAGAAGATATTGCCATAAGCATGGCCAAGAAACCCCAAAGTTTGCTGGCAAAATGGAAGATACTGACCCCAGGAGGAAGCAAGCCTTCTAGCCCCTGAAATTGTGAGCCAATAAATTCTTTTTGTTAAGCCATCTATTGTACGGTATTTGTTTTAGGAGCTGGGAAACAAATACATAAGATCTTTGCACTTGTTTTTCCCTTTGCTGAATGATATTCCAAACATAGTTGCATGCCTGGCCTCCTCACTTCATTTAAATCTCTGCTCAGACACCACCTTCCAAGAAAGGCCTCTTTCTCTTTCTGGGGAGTCCTGGACAGCTGAAAAACTGAGAAACGTGCTGCAGAGAGGAGCCAAAATGCTCGTTCTTCCCCCCAGTGCTCACTCTGCATGCTGAAGTGCTGTCTGTTTTCAGTTGAGATTTTACTGTGGTCTAAACTTTGTCTTGACACCATTTGTGTCTGCGTAGTTCAGGGTTGGCCACAGCAGTCTACATATAAAAGCCAAGATGTCTTATTGAAGATCATACCAGTTAAAAAAAATATACATACAGCTGCACAAGTTCAATGTAAACTGCTGCAAACTGCCAAAGGAAAAAATGACAAAGACCACACTAACTAAAGCATGTAATCCTGAATCTTAAAAGCTCCCACCTTGGCCACAGCAGAATCCTCAATCTCCACATATTCTTTTGGGCCTCAAATGCCAGGTCTTCTCTTTTTCTCAAGGTAACTGGCCACACATCATTACACTGGAGATTTATGGGGACAATAAATAGCACTCCTCTCTTCTCCTTTTGTACTCTGAACTAAATCTGAAATTAGACTTTGGTATAAGAGAAATGGAGATCTACTGTCAACTTCATTATAAATATAATTGAATTAGAGAATGAAGTTTAGAATTAGAGCTTCTAATTTTAATTATGATCAGCATTCTCTATTCTGGGATATCAGCCATGGTCTCAGAAGAAATTAGGGTCATTTAAGTAGGGTTCAATAAAAGAGGTATTTAGAAATGTGTGAATAGTACACAGGAAACCCAAAATGGAGAGTACCATGCCAGGGGGTTGATCACAGCAAAGCTATTTCTAGCTGTAGGCTGAAAGCAGTTATAGAATGCAGAAGTAGAGTCATAAAAGGAGGAGCCCCTTGAGAGGAGACAGCCAAAGCAATAAATAATTTCACTCAGTGTTCTGCCCCATGGCCTTAGAACTATAAGTTTGCAACCTAGTAAATCCCCTTTTTAAAGGCCAATCCATTTCTGGTATTTTGCATAATGGCACCATTAGCAAACCAGAACACCCACCTGGAAAATACAACACTTGGATGAGCAGAGCATGCCTGCTTCCTAAGCAGTTGTTCCTGAAGAGAGAGAGAGAGAGAGAGAGAGAGAGAGAGAGAGAGAGAGGCTGAGCCATTCATACCCACTTTCTTCCTCAATCTCATCCATCTTCTCTGGGGAAGATAGTCCACAACTCTGCCCTATCCTTTCACTCTTGCATAGTGGAAATTTCTTCCCCATTATAAATATGCGAGAAGTTGGGAATAAGCATTTTCCCTAATAATTCCCAGTGGTCCCAGGAAAAACTCAAAGTAGAAATGGTTGAAAATGAGAGTCTGTCTGTCCCCTGTCTCCGTGGGTTAAGAAAACAAAAATCTTATTAATAATAGGTTGACCATGAATCTCGAAGACAATTGTATAAAAATGTAGCTTATGAGGGTGACAATGGGATTGGGAAAGCCATAAGGACCACACTCCACTTTGTCTAGTTTATGGATGGATGAGTAGAAAAATAGGGGAAGGAAACAAACAAACAAACAAAGGTACCCAGTGTTCTTTTGTACTTCAATTACTCTTTTTCACTTTAATTATTATTCTTGTTATTTTTGTGTGTGTGCTAATGAAGGTGTCAGGGATTGATTTAGGTGATGAATGTACAACTATGTAATGGTACTGTGAACAATCGAATGTACGATTTGTTTTGTATGACTGCGTGGTATGTGAATATATCTCAATAAAATGAAGATAAAGAAAAATAACAGGTTGAACCTTAGTCCCTTATTTTTTGAAAAAAGAAGTTTTTTTTAAAAAGAAGTTATTTTATTTTATTTTTATTTTTTTAAAAGAAGTTTTATTCACATACCATACAGTCCATCCAATGTGTACAATCAATGGCTCTCAGTATAATCACAGAGTTGTGCTTTCATCACCACAATTTTAGAACATTTTCTTAGCTCCAAAAAGAAAAACCTCATACTGCTGATCCCCCCCTATTATTGACCCTTAGCACTGGTGTGGTAACTTTGTTACAACTTCTGCTGGTTTGAATGTATTATGTCCCCCAGAAAAAGCCATATTCTTTGATGCAATCTTGTGGGGCAGACATTTTAGTGCTGATTAGATTAGAATTCTTTGAGTGTTTGCATGGAAATGCACCCCACCCAACTGTAGGTGATAACTCTGATGAGATAATTTCCATGGAGGTGTGGCCCCACCCATTGAGGGTGGGGCTTGATCAGTAGAGCTATATAAATGAGCTGACAAACAGAAGGAACTCAGTGCAGCTGTGAGTGATCTTTTGAAGAGGAGCTATAGCCAAGAGGGACACTTTGAAGAAAGCACAGGAGCTGCAGATGAGAGACATTTTGAAGATGGCCATTGAAAGCAGACTCTTGCTCCAAAGAAGCTAAGAGAGGACAAATACCCCAAGTGCAACTAAGAGTGACATTTTTGAGGAACTGAAGCCTAGAGAGGAATGTTCTGGGAGAAAGAACTTTAGAGCAGACACCAGCCACATGCCTTCCCAGCTAACAGAGGTTTTCCAGATACCATTGGCCATCCTCCAGTGAAGGTACCTGATTACTGATGTGTTACCTTGGACACGTTATGTCTTTAAGACTGTAACTGTGTAACCAAATAAACCCCCTTTTATAAAAGCCAATCCATCTTTAGTGTTTTGGATTCTGGCAGTATTAGCAAACTAGAACTCAACTGATAGAAGAATATTAACACATCTATGTTCTTCATCACACATCCCACTACCAACAATAGTTTTTTAGCTTCTTCTGGCACAGAGTTTAAGCATCCAGAGATTTTTTTTTAAATAGATATTTTTTGTAAATCTTTAATGTTATCATTATTCAACATCATGTCACTGCAGATATGTCATATAATCAATTATTTTTCTTCATTTCTATGGTAGAAGCAAGAGTGGGATGCTTAAATAAAGACATTGTGTGTGTTTGTGTGGAAATTTTACTGAAAGTTCCTGGAGAAAGAGGGAGTTATAGCTCAAAAGTACAAATTAAAATTGAATCTTACATTTTTACTATATTATATATATTACATTTTTATATATTATATAGTATATTATATATATTAAAGTTGTATAATAAAATCACAATACTTAAAAATGTATTTGGCCATTACCAGCCACTTATGGTTCATCAATATTACATTAATGTGTTTACATGCCTACATACTCTCATTTCTTTTAAGTTTTTAAGTTCTATGTTCTCTTGTGACCCTTTCCTTAAGCCAAATTCTATGCATTTTGTTATATACAAACATTTAGTAATTGCTTTATTTTGTCCTTTCCTTCTTCATTCTGCCTTTGGACTTGTCTTTCAATATCCAGTTGGTCCATCAAAATATTTCCCTTCAGGAAAACTATGCCGGAGATTATATGTGTGTGTGTGTGTGTGTGTGTATATATATATACATAGCATATATATATGTATGCTAGAAAATCTATGAAGTCCTACTGGTACTCACCACGATTCTGTTATTATGAGTACCATTTCACAAAATTGTTAAGTAATATGTCTAAGACCATGAAGCTTCTATGTGATAAATCTGGAGTTTCGGAAAAATTTTTCTTGGATCTTATAGCTAAATGAGTTCAATTGATATGATGATGGTTTACTCCAGAAAGCAAACAGCATTCTTCAGGCTTATCACTAATGAGAAACAAAAACAAAACTAAAGGGGGGGGGGGCCAGTTCAGAGTCACGTAAGTTAAAATAATGAAAAATAATATTGCAGACCCAGAAGTCAGATTTACATTGCACTCCTTGAGTGCAGTGACCTCTACATTCCTGCAGTTTTAAGTGGGAAATTATTGGAAAAACAATTTTTTACTCTTCAAGGTGTTATTTTCTTTTTAAATTTTGGCAATCAGTTATTCAATGAGCATTTGAATTACATATTATACACATGGATCATTTTCAAATGTATAGTACAGGCTCTAAATTTCAATCATTGGTCTATAAAAAATTAAATAGTACAATTTTTTACTTTTGGGGGAAAAATCAGCCTATAGAGAATTTATCCTGTCTGTATCTGCTAAAACAACTTTAAAACTAAAACCAACAAATAATTTTAAAACATGAATTTAGTAAAATCAACAAAAAAGGGCCTTAAGTATTCTAGGATATTTACCAAGTGTTTTCTAAGACATCAAAATCTTAAATGACTCTTAACACAGTATTTTTATCTTCTTATCATAGCAAAGTAATCCAAAACTCAAGGTACTGTTTTGTGTTATATTAAACCCAAAGCTTAGCTCATTTTAACATTCACTAGCTGTTTTAGATAGGTCTATATCTGGTGCTCACACAGTACATTATCATGAACCAACTGATTTTTTATGACCTTAAGGTTTGATAATATTTGAAAAACAAAAATGGCTACCAAGAAAAATCTCCACAGCCACCTTTATTTCCTTTTCTAAGATTATGATTAGTACAAATTTTGAGTAAATGCTTGTTAAGTACTTAGCAAAACCTTCCAGATATGGCATATATGGATCAAAATGATCTGCACTGAGCAGATACCATCAGTGGGGGAACAAGTCTAGACATCATGAAACTATATTTTATATTTATTTGTATACCAAGAGTGAACTGTAATATTTAAATTATACTTTTGGGCAGGAAAATTCCCTAAATTTTTGTGCTGCTGCCATTTAGCTTGCCTTATTTTGTAAGGCAAATTTCCCATAACTATAAATGCAGAGGCTTATACAGTTAATCTAGTAATCTAAAAAAGAAATCTGCTTTGGCTTCAATTTTATGGACTTGTTTCCAGAAGCATTATTATTACATGAAAATTACATTGCGCTTCTCTTTGTTTTGGCACTGGTGACAAAGATCACAAAGATTGTGATGATAAACCTTTGAGGAAATATAATCACTGCTCATATTTTTATGAAGTAAGTAATACATGGAAAAAATCCATATTCCATTTTTGACATAATAATAAATCTTTTTGGATTTTAAAAGTTTGAAGGAGCTATGTCATTTTCTCAGACAAAAAAGAGTTCAAAGATACTTGGGGTAAGTCCATTCTCATAGAGATATGCATAGCAGATTATTTTTGAAAAGAGGGTGTCCTCAGTAAGCCTGAAAGATAAAGGTGACCCAGGGAATGACAAATAGTTTAATTTTAGTGACTTATACTGCCTATGTTATTGAAATATGTTTCTCTTCTTGGGCACTTTAGTATAAGAATGGAAACTCTGCTTAGAGTTTATTACTAGAAATTCCTACCCTTTATTCATCTGTAAATGGAAACACAAAAATTTTTGTTCACAAGCTCCATTTAGATACCAAAAGCACAAAAAGTGATTCTCTGTTTTCTGTTGAGGGTACAATTTTGAAATACTGAATGCAATGGGATATTTCTATAAAAGACTTTGAGAAATTTTTCCTGTACTTTTCCTTTTGATAGTGACAATTCTAATTGGCTGTTAAAAGCTATATTTTATTTGCATTTTTATTGAAGCACCTATTCTTTTCCAAATCCTTTAACAAAATATGTAAGGTTAATGCCTTTAAAGATGCAGATGTAAATTAGGAGTAGAAAGCAATGGCATTAAAAATATAACATTTCAAGCATATATACATTAATTTACTTCTATATTGCATAGAATGTGTAATTTTATTAATTTAATCATTGATTTAGCAAAACAGATACCCAGAGGTATCCAATTTTTGCAAAAGTCAATAGAATAAATAGGTGGTTCTGCCCTTACAAAACAGAAGAATTGTATTATTTATAGAAGATATACAAACTGAAGATGAGTGTGCACATTAAGTTCAAAACAACAGCATTGCGAACTAATGTTTGGAAAATTACAGTTTTATTAATATGCCCTCACTGTGTAGTTCAATTCATAATAGAGGCATAAAGTAACATATGTATTTAGTAAAATCTTATTTTGTAATTTCTGCATCACATTAATTAGAGCTTTTAAAAATTTCACATTTTTTATGAAGTTCGACATATATTTTATGTGCTTACAAAATTTCATCAAGACTGGAGACTTAAAATGCTGGATTAGGACAGACAGAGGAAAATTATTCTCCATGTAAAACACTAGATAAAAGGCAGAAAGTGTTCCAGAATACTAGTTCCAGGGTCCCACTGGTGGGCAAGGACTTATACTTCCGTAGTGATTGAGCAAATAGACAAGCAAAGAGCCGGCATTCAGAATCCTATAAGTCTTTGATACAGAGAACTGCTGGGAAAGGTAGCCTGACTCGTGCTACAGTTGGAGGTGGGTTGGAGTGGGACCTGGGGAGCATCCAGGGAAACAGCAGAGGGAGCTATGGCTAGCATGGTGGGGAGGGCCTTCCATGCCCTGGGCACATGCCTTGGTTACTGGTGTGGGTGAGAGCACTTTACACACCCACAGCTGAAGGCCCCTGAGTTAGGAACAAGCTGCTGGGGCAAGCAGATGATTGCAGAAGTGGGATATTTTCCATGCCCTGTGCAACCATCTGGTGCTGCGGCTGAGAGCTTCCTCAAGGGAACTTGGGATACAGCTGGCTTGTGACGGCACAACTCCTTCCCCATAGAAGCCCATGGGGTACACAGGTGACAGGCAGGGGTGTGACAGGAGCCCTACACCAAGCCCAGGGACTTGAGGGTCCACAGCAGAGAGGTACTAAAGGGAGTCTGAGCTGAAGGGGAGGATGCCTGCCGCAGCCCCAGGGTATCACAGCCACACCCCCAGGACCAGCTGGGAGGACTGGGTCTTAAAGCTCTCTTCCTTGCCAAGTTGCACAGGGCACAACCCCCAACCACAGGGTGACAGTCCCCATTGCATGTGGAAAATTGGTACAATGATTAGACATCCACATGGTTTGGACCCCTACTTGTTGTATAAATGAAATTGGAGAGATCTGAATTGAGGTTAAGTGGTGGCTCAGGAGTGCCATCTGTGGGTAGGTAAGGGAAAGTGCACTGCATCAAGCTGTAGCTTTGTCAAATTATAAATAAATGCTTAAATAACTCAGCATATCCTAAAAGAACTCTATCAAGATAAACAAATGACAAGAGGGCAAAAACAACAGAAAATTATAAGGTATATAAAGAAACCAGAAGATATGGATAACCCAAATACCCAAATTAAAAAATCAGAGGAGATATAGAATTTGGAGAAATTAATCAAAAAAGTAATCACAAATACCAATGCCATGGCTCAGGAAATAAAGGACATCAAGAAGACCCTAGAAGAGCATAAAGAAGAATTTGCAAGGGTAAATTAAAATAAATAGACAATTGTGATGGTTAGGTTCATGTGTCAACTTGGCCAGGTGACCCAGCTGTCTGGTCAAGCAAACACTGGCCTAACAATTGCTGTAAGGATGTTTGAGGCTGGTTAATAAACCAACAGGCTGGTTTATTAAATCACCAGTCAATTGACTGCAGCTGTGACTGATGACTCACCAAAGGGCATGCCTTCCACAATGAGAGAATGCAATTGGCTGGATTTGATCCAATTAATCAGTTGAAGACTTATAAGCAAGAAAGATAGAGGACCTTCACTTCTTCTTCGGCTACCCAGTGAAGCATTTCCTGAGGAGTTCGTCGAAGTTGCCAGTTCGTTTCTGAGGAGTTCATCGAACACATTCGTCAAAGATCCCAGTTCATTTCCTGAGGAGTTCGTCGAAGTTGCCGGTTCGTTTCCTGAGGAGTTCATCGGACATCTTCCTTGGAGTTGACAGTTTGTTGACAGCTCTACAGAATTTGGACTCCTGCATACCCACAGTTGCATGAGTCACTTTTACAATTTGATAATCAGAGACACCTCTCATTGATCCTGTTTCCCTAGAGAACCTTAACTAATACAGACAATCTTATGGACATAAAAGAAACTGTTGATCAAATTAAAAATATTCTGGATAAACACAGTACTTGATTAGAGGAAGCTGAGGAAACAATAAGTGAACTGGAAGAGTGCATACTTGAAAGTAAAGGAACAAAAGAAAGAATGGAGAACAAAATCAAAAAATTTAAAATGGATCTCAGGGATATGATGGACAACATGAAGCACACAAATATAAGCATCATTGGTTTTCCAGAAGGGGAAGAGAAGGTTAAAGGACTAGGAAGAGTATTCAAAGACACTATTGGGAGAACTTCCCAACCCTTCTAAATGACATAAATACACAAATCATAGATGCCCAATGAGCTCCAAACAGAGTAAATACAGATAAACCCACTCCAAGACATATTCTGATCAGATTATCAAATGCTAAAGAGAAGGAGCAAGTTCTGAAAGCAGCAAGAGAGAAGCAATTCACCACATACAAAGGAAACAATATAAGACTACTCAGCGACCACCATGGAGGTGCATAGGCAGTGGTATGATACATTTAAAATTCTGAAAGAGAAAAAATGCCAACCATGAATTCTTTGTCTAGCAAAGCTCACCTTCAAATTCAAGGGAGAGCTTAAAATCTTCACAGACAAACAAATTCTGAGAGAATTTGCTAACAAGAGACCTGCCCTGCAAGAAATACTAAAGGACACCCTACTGGCTGAGAAAAAAAGAAATGAGAGAGAGGTATGGAGAAGGGCACAGAACTAAAGAGTTTTAGTAAGGATAAGTTAAAGGAAATAAAGAGAGAAGGGGAAAATATATCTGACAAATAAAAAACAACAGATATGATGGTGGATTCAAGAACTGCCTTCACAGTAATAACACTGAATGTGAATGGATTATACTCCCCAATTAAAATATATAGATTGGCAGATTGGATCAAAAGATATGATCTATCAATATGCTGCTTACAAGAGAATCATCTGAGACTCAGAGACACAAAGAAATTGAAAGTGAAAAGACGGATAAAAATATTCCATGCAAGCTACAGCCAAAAGAAAGCAGGAGTAGCAATATTAGTCTCAGATAAAATAGACTTTAAATGTAAGAATGTAATAAAAGGCAAATATGGACCCTATATACTAATAAAAGGGACAATTCAACAAGAAGAAATAACAATCATACATGTCTATGCACACAATCAAGGTGCCCCAAATTACATGAGACAAACACTGGCAAATCTGAAGGAAGCAATAAATGCTTCCACAATAATTGTGGGAGACTTCAATACATCACCCTCCCCTATATAGAGATCAACCAGACAGAGGAACAATAAGGAAATTGAAAAACTAAGCAATGTAATAAATGATTTCAACATAACAGACATATATAGAGCATTACATCCCAAATCACCAGGATACACATTCTTCTCTAGCACTCAAAGAACTTTCTCCAGAATAGATCATATGCTGGGACACAAAACAGGACAAATAAATTTAACAAGATTGAAATTATTTAAGCATATTCTCTGATCTCAATAGAATACAACTAGAAGTCAATAACAATCAAAGATTTAAAACATTCACAAATATCCGGAGGTTAAACATCACACTCCTAAACAATCAGTGGGTTAAAGAAGAAATAGTGAGAGAAATTGCTAAACATCTAGAAACTAATGAAAATGAGAGCACAACATATCAAAACTTAAGGGAGGCAGCGAAGGCGGTATTGGGGAAATATATAGCTCTAAATGTATACTTTAAAAAGGAAGAAAGAGCAAAAATCAAAGAACTAATGGAACAACTGAAGAAACTAGAAAATTAACAGCAAACTAATCCTAAACCAAGCAGAAGAAAAGAAATAACAAGGATTAAAGCAGAAATAAATGATGTAGAGAACAACAACAAAAAAGAAACACAATAGAGAGAATAAATAAAACTGAAATTTGGTTCTTTGAGAAGAGCAACAAAATTGATAAGCCCTTAGCTAGACTGACAAAATCAGAGAGAGAAGATCCAAGTAAAAAATGAGAGAGGGGACATTACCGCAGATCTCAAAGAAATTTTAAAAATCATAAGAGGATATTATGAACTACTCTATGCCAACAAACAAGATAATATAGACAAAACAGACAATTTCTTCAAAACACATGAACAACCTAGACTGTCCAGAGAAGAAACAGAAGACCTCAACCAATGAATCACAAGCAAAGAGATCCAATCAGTCATCAAAAAGCTTCCCACAAATAAATGCCCAGAGCCAGATGGCTTCACAGGGGAATTCTACCAAACTTTCCAAAAAGAACTGACACCAATATTACTTAAACTCTTTCAAAAAGTTGAAGAAAATGGAACACTATCTAACTCATTTTATGAAGCTAATGCCACTCTAACACCAAAACAAAGTAAAGATGCTACAAGAAAGGAAAACTACAGGCCAATCACCCTCATGAATATAGATGCAAAAATTCTCAACAAATTACTTGCAAATTGAATCCAAAGACACATTAAAAAAATCATACACCATGACCAAGTGTAATTCACCCCAGTTCAACATAAGAAAATCAATCAATATAACACACATTAACAAATCAAAAGGGAAAAATTCAAATGATACTGGAAAGGCATAAGAAAAAGTCTAGCATCCTTTGTTGATAAAAACACTTCAAAAGGTAGAAATTGAAGGAAACTTCCTCAATATAATAAAGGGAATATATGAAAAACCCACAGCCAGCATAATACTCACTGACAAGAGACTGAAAGTCTTCCCTCTAAGATCAGGAATGAGACAAGGATGCCCGCTGTCACCACTATTATTCAACATTGTTCTAGAAGTACTCACCAGAGTAATCCAACAAAACAAAGAAATAAAAAGTATCCAAATTGGAAAGGAAGAAGTAAAACTGTCATTATTTGCAGATGATATGATCTTATGTTTGGAAAACCCTGAGAAATTGATGACACAGCTACTTGAGCTAATAAATTTAGCAAAGTAGTGGGATACAAAATTAATGCACATAAGTCAGTAATTTGCCTATGCACTAGATATGACCTAACTGAAGAGACACTCAAGAAAAAGATTCCATTCTAAATAGGAACTAAAAAAAATCAAATACCTAGGAATAAACTTAACCAAAGATGTAAAAGACCTATACATAGAAAATTACATAACTTTGCTAAAGGGAATTGAAAGGGACCTAAAAAGGTGGAAAAATATTCTGTGTTCATGGATAGGGAGGCTAAATGTCATTAAAATGTCAATTCTACCCAATTTCATTTACAGATTCAATTCAGTTCCAATTAAAATTCCAAAAACCTACTTTGAAGACTTGGAAAAGCTAGTTATCAAATGTATTTGTAAGGGAAAGATGCCTCAAATTGCTAAAAACATTCTAAACAAGAAAAATGAAGCAGGAGGACTTATACTTCCTGACTTTGAAGCTTAGTATAAAACCACAGTAGTCCAAACAGTATGGTACTAGCACACATAGACATGTTGATCAATGTAATTGAATTGAGAATTTGCAGATAGACCGCCATATCTAGAGTTGACTGATCTTTGATAAGGCCCCCAAAACCACTGATCGGGGACATAACAGTGTGTTCAACAAATGGGGCTGGGAGAGTTGGATATCCATATCCAAAAGAATGAAAGAAGACCCCTACCTCACACCCTATACAAAAATTAACCAAAGTGGATTAAAGACCTCAATATAAGAGACAGCACCATAAAATTCCTAGAAGAAAATGTAGGGAATCATCTCCAAGACCTTGCATTAGGAGGTCACTTCTTAGACCTCCACCCAAAGCACAAGCAACGAAAGAAAATACAGATAAATTGGAACTCCTCAAAATTAAAAGCTTCTGTACCTCACAGCAATTTGTAAAAAAAAGTGAAGTCAGACAACTCAATGGGAAAAAATATTTGAAAGCCATGTATCTGACAGAAGACTGATGACTTGCATATACAAAGAAATCCTACAGTTCAACAACAATAGTACAAACAGCCCAATTATAAAATGGGCAAAAGATATGAAAAGACATTTCACTGAAGAGGAAATACAAATGGCCAAAAAACACATGAAAAAATGTCCATCTTCACTAGCTATTAGGGAGATGCAAATTAAGACCACAATGAGATATCATCTCATATAAATTAGAATGGCTGCCATCAAACAAACAGGAAACTATAAATGCTGGAAAGGATGTGGAGAAATTGGAACTCCTATTCATTGTTGGCAGGACTGTATAATGGTACAGCCACTCTAGAAGACAGTCTGGCAGTTCCTTAGAAAACTAGAAATTGAATCACCCTTTGGTCCAGCAATTTCACTTCTCTGTATATACCCAGAAGATCTGAAAACAGTGACACAAACAGATATTTACACACTGATATTCATAGTGGCATTGTTCACAATTGCCAAGAAATGGAAACAATCCAAATGCCCTTCAACAAATGAGTTGTATATACACACGATAGAATACTAGGCGGCAGTAAGAAGGAATGAGGTCATGAAATATATGACAACATGGATGAACCTTGCTTGAAGACATAATGTTGCGTGAAATAAGCCAGGCACAAAAAGAGATATATTGTATGTTACCACTAGTGTGAACTCTGTGTAAATGTAAAATAAATATTAAAAACAAAATTCATCAAGATATAATGAGCATGTCTTAAATAAAAAGCATACTTTCAAATGAATTACAAATATCAATATATGCATAAGTTTCCTATATATTTTTCAGTAGCTGTTATTGATCTAATTTATTATTTGATTAAAATAACATTCCCCTCTGCTCTGTAAAAAATAGATTGATGAAAATTTAGAAAACTGACAATATTAAATTTGGCAAAGATTTTGGGTCAATGGAAACTGTTATGCATTGATGGTGGAATTATAATTTAATACAATACCTTTGGGAAATAACTAATCAAGTTAAATGCGAACATTACCTATGACTGAATATTTTCATTTTAAGTACATTCCCCACAGAAACTCCCATATATAGAAACGTTCATGACAGCATTGTGCTTAATAAACACTCCCCAAAGGAGCCATCTCAGGTATCAAAATCAGGACAATGGAAAAATGGATTGTGATCTATTGACCCAATGAAATATTATATGGTTACAAAAACTAATGAACTGTTTTATTTAATTTCAAGAATACATTATAGAATGAAAATGTAAAAGAATAGAATATGAAATTTTTACAATCCTCAAATTAAATCAAATTTAAATAGTACATTATGTACTCATATACATGAAATGGAATTTTTAAAGCATTAAAATAATTAGTCTGAGATTCAGAAGAGTGGTTGAAGTTTACTAAGTGTTTTTGCTATTTTTATGCTTTGCAATTTATATATGCATATGTATCAAATATTACATAATTCATAAGAAAATAAATATGAACATAAAAATTAACCCAATATTTAACAAATGTATTCTTGTAAAGAAGTTGAAGGTTTACAGAAAAATCATGCAGAAAGTATAGAGTTCCTATATACCCTGCCTCACACACAGTTTTCTCTATTAACATTTTGCAGTAGTGTGGTAATCTTTATTATAGTTGAAACAATATGATTATAATTATACTATTAACTGTAGTCCACAGATTACTTTAAGATTCACTGTTTGTTTTGCATAGTTCTATGAGTTTTAAAAAAATTTGTGTAGTGGAAACAAATATTCAAGCTAAGATTTCACATTTTAACGACTTTCAAATATACAACTTAGTGGTGTCAATTACATGACAATGTTGTGCTACCATCATCACTATTTATTACCAAAATATTTCCATCACCCCAAACAGCAACTCTTTCCAAAATAAGCATTAATTCCTCATTCCTTACCCTTATCCCGGCGGCTGTTAACCAGTATTCTAGTTTCCAACACTAATAATTTGCATTTTCTAATTATTTCATGTCAGTGAGATTGTACAATATTTGGCCTTTTGTGTCTATTTTTTTCACTCAAATGATATCTTAAAGGTTAATCCATGCTATACTTTGCATCAGAAACTCATACCTTTTTTATGGCTGAATAATAGCTATTTGTACTTATAAACCACAGTTTATCCATTCATCTGTTGAGGACACTTGGGTTGCTTCCATCTTTTGCAATCGTGAATAAATTTGCTATGAACATTGGTCTGCAAACATCTGGTTGAGTCCCTACTTTCAGTTCTTTTGGGTAGCTACTGAGAAGTAGGCTTGTCAGGCCATATGACACTTCTATATTTAATTTTGTGAGGAACTACCAACCAGTCCTCCACAATGGCTACACCGTTGTACATTCCCACCAACAATGAATGAACATTCCTAATTCTCTACATCCTCTCCAACACTTGCTGTTTTCCATTGTTTTCAGCAATGATTTGTAGTTTTCTGAGTACATACAACAGAACAAAACTTATGTTCTCTCAATTCATGCTAGTAACATTTTAGCTAAAGCTGTGATTTTTACACCCAGGTCCACAAACAATCATAAAAGAAACAGTTTTTTGAGGCTCAAAAAGAACAAATCTCAAGGAGAATTTTTTATTTTAATTGAAGCAGAACTTGAGGTTTTAAACAAAGGAAATAAATAAGTTAAATATTAGATACAAGGAAACCAAGCTTGAATTAAATGCTATTCTCTGTATCCCTACACATCTTTTAGTTGTTGTCCTTACTGTGATGGAATTGTGTATCTATCTCCCTCATCAAATTGTGACTCATTTGGAATAGAAAACTGGGTATTATTTTTATATCCTTAGTTCTTTTCCCAGTTCTTGTAGGTATCCAGTGAATATATATGAAATGAATGAATGGGTGAACAGACACAGTAATTAATTAACTGGATTTCTTCAATGCCATTTATTTTGAAATTCCATAAAGGAAGAATAATTTATATCAATGTTATAATAGTTGTATCTAGGGGTTTTCTAATGCTGCAAACTACATTTTCTAATAGATAGCCATCCTTTACTCTTCACATCCATGTTCTTTGCCCATGAAAACATATCTTCTTTTTAACTTAGTTAATATCTAAAATATGTAATAAAATAATCAAAACAAGCATTCGTGTATGATTTTTTTGGCAACCCCAACAAAAATGCATGTACACATTGGTGCTATGCTCTCTATTCTGAATACCAAGCACCTTCCCATTAAAAATACTCACTCACAACATAAAAATAGTTTTAGAAAATAAAAATACAATATTCCTGATATACTCACATATCATGCTAGTTTTAGTATCCTTAAATCTTCCTGGTTTTCTGGCAATTTCATTGATTCCAGAAGCTTCCATCTATTTCTCTGAAAATTATATAAGGGCGTTCTGAAAGCATCTCAATAGCCAAACAAACTAGTGGGAAAAAAGGAATAAGAAGAAAGGTTGGATAATAGGAATTCCAGTACCCTAAAGGGATATAAAATTCTCACTTGAATTCAAATGACCAATGATCTGACATGGCAAGAACAAGGAATAACTTCTCAACTCAACCCTACTGTGTAATAGAAACTCACTTCTTTGTTTAGATATTTACTCCAAAATAATCCCCCAAAAGGTTTTTTTAATTTCTCTGATGCCTGAGAATAATGAAATGAGCCATTGCTCTCTTCTGTTAAAAATTGGATTCTAGAAATAGAAGTCACCATGTCTCCATTGTTTAAGAAGTTCAAGAATTGATTTTCATTTTTCTTTTTTCTCTTTCTTTAGTGACTGGGGATGTGTCTTTGTGTTTGCCTGCCTGCATGTGTGCATATCTGAGTGCATTTGTGTCTGCTTGTCTTTTGGGAGAGGGGTGGCACCAACTATTTGCAATGGAAGTATTCATGGCTTTTGAAAACAGCCATTAAGGACAAGAAGAATAAAAAGAATGAGAGGAAGGCAGGCTGCATTTCATAATATTAATTTCCCTATTTGCTAGGAGGCACATGAGCCTATAGATTTTGCTTCTGCCTTTCTCTTTTACTTAATACTGAATATTATGAAGAAAGAAGCTACAGAGAATATTTGAGAAAGATCTAGGAATTTAAGATTTATTGCAAGTAAGCAGCTAAAAATAAAAATCTTTAAAGTCTGATCAAACCAACCAAATATCTGGGGTCAACTGGAAAACTAAAATCCCTTTCTTACATTATTTCAAATGGAATCTGAGGTCAAAAAGCACAACAATGACCTCTTTCTTCCATTCAGGGCACTTTCAGTTTTTCTATCTATTGTTTCATTTTATCAGTGTAGTCCTGTAACATAGCTCTGCTTTGTTACTCTCTGGAAAAGAAGGGAACCTATGCTGAAATAGTGAATGCCATTCCACTCACACGAGGACTAAAAAATAGATTTAAAGAAACCTAGCTTATTTTTTAAATAAATAATGCATATAGCTAACAACAGTGTCTGTACATATATACTTTGCACAAACATACAAGAGGTGTTAAAAGGGAGCATAGAATAGTCATGGTACCTGATCAGATCTTTTCATTCAACAAATATTTTTATAATATGTCTATGTACTAGGCATTATTCTAAGTACTGGGTATGAAGTGGTGATTAAAAAGTATACCCTGACCCTCATAAAGCTTATATTCTGGGGGAGCAGAAAGAGACAATAAATAAAATAAAGAGTTAAAATACATTAAATGAGTTGTATACTGAAAGTGTAAAGTGCAAAACAAAAATAAATTGGGGAAAGGAGATAATGTTGAGTACGGAAATGATATTAATTGGTATTGAATTCCCGGAAATATCGTAAACATGTTGGCTGACCACAAATAAAATGTAAACAAATTGAAAAAAACATGCTTTCATCACTAAGTGATAGCTAGACATTTGTGTGAAGAAATGATATGGATGGGTATGATGCCAGCCAGATGGGCACTTCATATAATACCCAGAGCAGATCTGCTTCAGTGAGCATCAGGCTGATGCAGATTGGCACCTGCTCACTCTGTCCAGGCTTCAGTGCCTGTGCTGTGCTGTGAAGAAACTCATTGTCACTCTCGTAGTCGCACTGTGACCAGCACCTCCTGACATTAGCTTTGGATCCTCCACTAAATGCCACATTGGACCTGGCTCCTGAGCCTGCAGTCCAGTGTCTCTTAGACCAGTGTATTTTAAAGACTCTGTATCCTCCACCTTTAAATGTGCTTTATGTCCCTGGATCAGTTATTGTGCATTGGTTATATTGCCAGCTTACAATTAAGCAAGCAAATAAATTGCATTGAATGTTCAAACTAGTGTCGTGTCAAATCTGCTTTCAAGAGATAAATTTACTTTTGATTTCTATCTGCTTTCTGATTGCTGCAACTACATTTACACAACAGATAGGAAGTGTGTTGGGAGTTGAAATTTTTAATAGGGTGGCCCGTGAAGATCTTACTGACACAATGACATTTTCCTTGAGATCTAAGCAAAAGAGTATATCAATAGGGGTGGAGTACAGGAAACACAACTACTCTTTCTACATCAAGCAGACCAAAATATTTCATACACGGAATAAAGTGCTCACAGAACCATTGGGAGTGCTTCCTGTCACTGGTTTGAGTTGAGCCGTGATGGAAAGAATAGAAAACTGTGGCTACCGCCATTACTACCACTGTCCCCATAGCATCGAGATAAGTGTAAAGCTGGGGATAGAAACAGGATGCAGAGGACTTAGCTACAACTGCCTCTAAGCCCTCATGTCTCTCTTACACCTGCCACTTGTCAGCTGGAAGAGCTGGAAAGATGGGTGCTGCTTCCCACAAATTTGAATAGCTCACTAGTGCACTTAATTAGTGGCAACTAATTCACATCCAGACTCTGTGGAGTCTAGGAAATGTAGATTCTGACTTCCCAACCTCTCCAAGTGGAATGAAAATGGAATTGAGGTTGAGATATCCTATCCAAAGTTTTATCAGAGGAAAAGTAATTAGAAGATGATGTTTGAGAGGCTGTGTTCCCATAGAGACCCTTGGGCCCTTTACTGACTGACTTTTTCTCTCTGAGTGATGTTAGAAATTATTGAAGACTTTCAAGGAGAAGAATGACATGACCTGATTAATGTTTTAATAGGACAAGTTTGACTGCTGTGCTATGAATAATCAAAACGGGTGGAAGAGTTGGAACAATCCAGGCAAAAAAAAAAAAGCTTTGGTAAGAGTGGTTTCATTGACAGTGAAGAGAAGAAGAGGTCAAATTCTGGATAGATTTTCAAAGTAGAACCAGCTGAATTTGTCTTTATATCAGATATAAGTTGTGATGAAAAGAGAAAAGAATCAAAATAACTCCAGGGGATGGTTCTTTGGAACTGGAAGAATGAAATTGCCATTAATGGAGATGTCAAAGATGGTGAGAAAATAGGATGGGGGGGGGTGGGTAAGGAGGGGAAGAGGGCAGATAAGAAACTTAGCTCATGTGAAGTATGACTTGCCCATTAGACATCCACATAGGATGACAAGTAGAAGCTTGCAACATACGAATCTGCAAGTCAGGGGAAATTTTTAGGCAGAATCAAAAGTAGGGGAATAATAAGCATATAGAGAGTATTAAAGCCATGAGACTAATGAGATATCCAAGATAATATGTACTGATAACAAATAAAGTCATATTGCTGTAAGTCCTTATTGTGTATCACCCCTAGCAGTTCTGCTTCTTTGACTAAGACCTGACTGATAAAATCATTTATTTGTTATGTGATAATTTATAAGTTTTTAACCCCTCTAAGTTGCAGTTTCTTTCTCTGTGAAATTCTAGTTACATCTACTTCAGAAAATTATTGTGAGAAAATTAAGAATTACATAAAGTACTTAGCCCAGCAGCTAGATCCTAATAGTTACTCAGTAAATGGTGACTATTATTCTAGAGATTAAATAAGTTTACAACATGGATTCATTAACATCAAATTGTTTTTGTAATAAACTAGAGTTTAACTTCTTTGAGAGAGGCACCATTTGTATTCTTAATTCTTTTATTTTCTTTAACTTCTCTAAGGTAAGGGAGTATCCAATATTAATATTGTCTGTTACCTGATGAAAATATGTACAGGGATATATTATTTTCCATCATAAATTTTGTTATTTTCTAGTAAAAAATTATATCAAAAAATCTAAATAGCATATTCCTTTTGGCAAAATGAAAGAACAATGCTTAATTAAGGAAAAGTTCTAAGAAATCTGGAAAGATTAAAGTACCTTATTTAGATGGGATAAGAAGTAGATTAAAAATCATAAAAAGCAGAAAATGAACATAAATAATTCTTAGATCAATACACCTTTACAAATTATGCTATTTTTCAGGTAGATTTTTTTTTAATTAAAGGAAATTTGATTAAAGTAATCCTTTAAAAATCAATCTACTACAAAATTAATCATTTTTATGGTTATGTTGTTATTCAACAAACATTTTTGCTTTAAATTTTAGGTTGTTATTCTAAAGTATTTAAACATAATATGTCAATTTAGAAAAATAATCATGTATACGCTTGGCAAGCACACTGAATATAGAATTTACCCCTTGTAATTTGCTCAAAATGGACTTTTTCCTTCTTTCCTTTAAATTTGTTGATGTGCTCTACTGACGTAGAAAAAATAATTAATTTTCTTTATTCAATCTTATATTTTCTGTTGCATATTAGATTCGTTGACCTTTTGTAACATTCATCCATGCCTGTTAGACATTGTCAAAAGCCTGATTAAAAGTTAATATGACGTTTAAGATTATTGAGCTTGGGGAATCTGTGTTGCTTTCAAGGAGTATCTTTAATAATTCTGAAAGCAGGACACTTAAGTCATCCAGTCATGTGAAGCCCTACTCCCTTCTGTTTCAAGAGATAACCATTTATTTCTATTTGCAAGTGAACACATCTGTTCACATGGTCTGAGTTCAGAAGGAGTGGAGTCCAGTAACTGGGTAAGGAGTGAGAATACTTTGGTCTCTCAGCAAACTGCACCATCCTCCCAGGACATCAGCACTTTCACTGGTCATGGGGGCAGTCACAGAGGCCTGGAGAGAGAAATCAATAATTGCAGACAAGAATATGAATGAAAGCCTTTGACTAAGCATTACTCTGAAAGTAGGATAAATGCACATACACGCAAGTACACACAGGAAAGAACGGAAAACTATCACATGTTGCTAAATTTTACAAACACAGAGAGGAAGAAGACAAAATTCTGAAAATATGAAATTATATTAAATTAAATTATTATTATCCTACTAAATTTCTGGGCAATCTATTGGCTTGTTTTGCAATTGTTTATAAGAATCTCTAATATTTTTCTTCTAAGAATAACAGGTATTACTGCTCAAGTTCTCATGTGAGCATTAAAAAGTCTTAAACGACAATATCAGCCTAAGAGTAGAAAATGAACTAGAGAGATGAATAACATACTAATATGGAAGGGGTAGAAAAAAGGAAGAAACAAGAACAGCTCCAGTGGTAGAAGAACCTGACAGGCAATTCTGAACCATGCTCTGCAAATTTAGCATTAGAAAACTGGCTGGCACCACTTGAACAATAAAAGCAATAAACTGTTTTTTATTTGAAGAGCACTTTAGACATTTTCCACATCTTTTTAAATAGTTATCTCAAATGAAGGAACTGAAATTTTAATTAACTTGAGCACAAAATTAATGAATGAAAGTCTGCCCTGGAGACTAGACTTCTAATTGCTGTCTAGTTATTCCAATAACAAGACTGCTTTCAGGAGAAAGACTTCAATTGGGAATTACATATCTCTAGATGTGGCTATCTAACTCATAAAGTCTATGGCCTGAAAGACTTCATGTATCATTTAGCCTGCATGTCCTAAACTTTTCCAATTGAGGACCTTTTTCAAAAATGTCAAAATATTTTGCCAACTCTCACATGATTGCAATTAGATTTTTTAACCCTGGTGATTGTGGAAGTATACAGAGCATGTGAATTGAAGGACTCCTTGGAATTATTCCAAGGTTTGTAATTTGGAAACTAGTATTTTAGTCCAACCCTCTTATTTTATAAAGAGGAATCCAAAACCCTGGGAAATTAAGTGAATCACCAAAGGACATAAAGCAAGTTATTCAAAAAAAACAAGAGTGTTCATACTCCACACTGTATTCCCCTCTTCCCTCATTTGGGAACAATTTCTTTTTTGTTTTCCTCTTAGCATATTGTGGTTGTAGTTATCATGAGATTTTAATTCCAGTTTGAATGCTTGGTTGGCTTGGCAACACTATTTTCCATACTGCCTCTAATTCACTTGAGTACAGAATCCAATGATTTCTCCGTTTTCAGCTACTGATTGATAGAGAGCCAACAACCTTGAGGAGAGTCAAGTAAAGAGAAATTTATTAAGTGCAAAGATGACCAAATAAAATTATTAGAAAAAATAAATTTGGGGTGGTCATCTTTACCATCATTCATATAATGAATTAAACTGAGTTCTTCAATTGACTCCATTCTTTCCTTCACATATTGGGAAAAATCTTTTTATGAGTTCTTCCAAATGTGGAAAGAAAAGCAAACGCTATCCAGGTTTCCTGAAAAAAAAAACTCCTGGTATCTAGGAGTTTTCTCAAAATTCTCTCCATGATTATCTCACTTTAAATGAAGAACTAATTATTAACTTCTTTTTACTACATTTTGTCATGTCATCTTTATTTTACTTTCTTCTCTTTCCTTTTCCTGCATTTCTATTTTCCACTAAGATCTATTTTTTCTTCCTTTCCTAAATTTATATGTTTTTCTTTGTTTCTATCTTTAATTCTCTAAACAAATAACCACAGATATTTTGATCATAGCCACTCTGAGGATACAGAAAGCAGATATTCCACCTCATACCAATCCATCAGACACCAGACCCAACCACTTACTGGATTCCTTTCCCAAATCTTTTATACTATTTCCCTTGGAATTCCCTTCACTTTTCGCTTTCTTCAATTTTGTCTTAGCAATAGGAGAACTCTCCCATGAAGACTTCTCAAATACAAGCTGCTAACATCCTCCATCACTGTCTCAGAAACAGAAGTTGGAATGGTGTGGTGCCCTATATGTTCTTGACTCCCATATCTAGATCATTAGCCTACTACTCTCTTTAACTCTTTGTTCTTTTGAATTTGTGCCACTTTACCTTTCCTCTTTGGTGTTATTTCCTAATATCGGGGTCAAAAATTATGATTCTTTGAATACCAACACATCATATTCTTCAGGTACTGCCATCACCTTGGGTGATTTCATTGTGTACCAAAACCACTCAGTTTTCTTTCATTATCATCAGCAACATTTGTTCTTTGATTTCATGGAGACCTACAAACCCTTGACTCCTTTCCTTTCTCCTGTATGTTAAGCCTCTTCTCTTTTCAGCTCCTTTCTATCTAGTTTTGATTCAATGAGCCATACCTTCAATATATTTATTTACAAATATTTGCAAATGCTTGAGATTCTAAACAAAGGATGTTTTTAAGAACAACATGGCAGATCAACATATGAGTGATCTGCAAGGTAAGAGTTGAAACATATCCCCTTAAATTGGCCCAAGCAGAAGAAATTTTAAAAAGTAGAACTGATGTGCTTTAGGCATATTAGCCCAGGAAAAGTTTGCTGGAGATTATTGCAAGGATTTCAGTTTTGACCAAAAATGAAGGGTAAAAACTAGAGCTAATAGAGGCAAAATAAATAAATAAATAAATAAATAAATAAATAAATAAATAAAATAAAATAAAATAAAGCAAAACAAAACATAGAGCACTTCAAGTGTTCAGAATCAGGAATGATGGGAAAGATTGAGTTGTACTTAGATACCACTAAGCTGCTTAGAAAATTACCCTTGCTGAGAAATGGAAAGTGGAAAGATTGACTTTAAAATTCTAGTAAGTAGGAGTCTTATGTGTCAGGAGAGCCAAAGAACAGGAAATGGCAGCATCTAACCAACTCCTGGGGCAGGGAAGCCTTCCAGGAGTGCAGCAAGCTTGTGCATGAGAAGACTGTTCATGCCTGGTAAAAACGAGGGAAGCTAAACTAACTGTGTTGCTCTTCTCCTAACCATGTGTTTAGAACCACACTGCCTACTGAAATGTTGATAATTAAATTAGCCCTTTTCCTGCCCCTTATGATGAACTAGGTTTGAAAACCCAATGTTACTTTCTATTTGTGATACAATGGAGACTCAGCTGGCCGAAGGTGAAAAGTCCCCACTTTGGAGCTTGAGGTTGTCTGGTAGCAAGTACATAAACCACAGAGTTAAGGACACAATTGGAGGTCACAGGGATAGAGAATGGTAGTAGGGAACCAAAATATTCCTAAGTTACCCAAAGGGCTGAAATTTTTTTAACTGAAACCTTTTT
Source organism: Choloepus didactylus (assembly GCF_015220235.1). NCBI lineage: Eukaryota > Metazoa > Chordata > Mammalia > Pilosa > Megalonychidae > Choloepus > Choloepus didactylus. The sequence goes on along the minus strand of NC_051309.1, from coordinate 136,712,084 downwards.
TCTGCTCAGGAGAATACAAACACCACCAGCCAATATTAATTGAAATATGGAACTCCTTTTATTAAATCAGTTCCATCACTTATTTGTCCATGGTGATACATACCTATAAAAAAATTTACAGATTCAGAATATCCCATGTCACTGATACACTATAATTTCCATTCTTAGATAACCTGCTTGCTTCAAATTTATTATCAAACACTCATCCTAATTTTATGCATCATAAATTTTTTGTTGAAGTACTCATTGACATGCTATTTCAGGGTTATGTATATGAAGATAAAGGGTCAAAATATGGAACTCAGTAAGTGTAATCAAATGTTTTAAGTGTTCCAATTTTCTCTCATCACCTTTTTCTCAAGTTCTGTAACATCCAATACAACCCACTCCAATATCCCAAAGATGACAGAAAGAAAAGTTTTTGCTATTTTGTCAGCTATTACTCTGAATTTCCCCCTTCCTGACTTAATTCTTTATCTCTGTTCACTGTCCTTCTTCCTGCTCTTACAAATTAATATAAATTAAATTAATCCAAAGTTTCCAGATACCTTACAACCATCATGGAATTATTCTAATATTCTTTCTTGATTTTTTAATTATGTAAAACATGGTTTATAGGATGATTGTACTCCATCCTATTTAATCACTATTACCCTTAAAGTAATTTAAGCCAAGTCTGGTTATTGACACAAAAACAGGGCATCAATTTGACGAAAAACCCATCTTCAAATTTCTTATCTGACAGGTTAGTTCTTTGACCCAGCTACCTTTTCAGTTCAGGCAAATTATCACTAGATATATTTGTACCAAGAAAACTAAGACGTGCTGAAATTCTTTTCCATTATAATTTTTTCTTCAAACTATAAATAATTTTTCTTTTAATGTATTCATCTCCTGTTGCATTTCCATTTCAAGGCAATAGTCAGTATTTCAGCTCAGGCTTTGCTTAAGGCAATGGTGTTCTCCTCTTCACCATGAGCTTAGAAAGTGAAATGAGACTGCTTATCTAACTTATGCTGACAAGTGATTTTCTGAAACTGTGGCATATAGCTCTCATGTTTTTTATGTGATGTCATCTTTGATGGTTAGGTTCATGTGTCAGCTTGGCCAGGTGATGATGCCCAGTTGTCTGGTCAAGCAAGCACTGGCCTAACCATTACTGTAAGGATATTTCATGGCTGGTTAATAAATCAGAAGGCTGTTTATTAAATTATCAGTAAATTGTTTGCATCTGTGGCTGATTACATCTACAGACAACTAAGGGAGTGTCTTCCCCAATGACAGTATCCAATCAATTGGATTTAATCTAATCAGTTGAAGATTTTTAAGAGAGAAGAGAGAACTTTCAGTCCTGTTCAGCCAGCCAGCCTCTCCTGTGGAGTTCACTGAAGACTTTCATCAGAGTTGCCAGCTCCTGGCCTGTCCTATGGAATTTGGACTCATGCATTCCCACAGTTGCTTGGGACACTTTTGTAAAATCTCATGTTTGCGGATACCTCCTGTTGGTTCTGTTTCCCTAGAGAACCCTGACTAATACATCATTCAACAAGTACAAAAAGGAATTGATCTGGATAAGAGGCCTAATGTTAAATTGTCTTTCTTCCGTCATTGCTTCTCCTTCCTCCTCCTTCCCTCCCTCCCTCCCTCCCTTCCTTCCTTCCTTCCTTCCTTCCTTCCTTCCTTCCTTCCTTCCTTCCTTCATTCCTTCCTTCATTCCTTCCTGATAAGCCATTTTAAGGCCTGGTCTTAGAATCAGATAATTTTCTGGCTGAAAATAATTTTCTAGATAATCTAGTTTAATAAATCCTACTTTATTCAGCCAACACACTTATTTTGTAGACTTAGATACTGAAGACCAGAGAAATTAAACAAACTGTCCAAGATCTTATACATGGAGACATGTACCATAATTTAACACTTGTTTTTGTTTTACTCTGTCTTATTTTATGCTGTTGAAACCAAATAACTCTATCTATATCCATGTCTATGTTTAGAAAAACATATCCTAAAACCTTGGGCATCTTCATGTGGCAAAGAGTGGTATGAATATTACAGAAAATAGAACTTTTCAGCTCCCACTCATGAACAATTTTACAGGGCCAACATGCAGAACAAAACCAGTAATTTAAACCATCTGAGGAAAAAGGAATAGAAAAAGGGAGCATGGTAGAAAGGAAAGTGATAGAAAATTAATGGAGGACAAGATAGACAATAATTATGACCTAAGTTAACAATCAAGATGAAAATTATGGTATAACTTCAAAACTGTCATTTGGAAAATTTGTTGGCTCCAAATGTAAAACACAGTTTAACAAAATGGCAATGCAATAACATTCACCCAATATCTTTTTTCCTCTGATGTAAATGTAATTTATTGCTCTGGGAAGGGCACATAAAAATCATTTTTAACACGTGAAACAAATGATTCTAACAGATAAAAAAATACTATGGTTTGCATAACACTAATGCATATTTATTTTGCAAATCTTACAGATTTACAAAGGATTCAAGGCAGCTTTAAAAATATGGTTGTTATTTAGTGGAATCAATAATTAACATAGTTTTTTGTGTGTGTGGAATCTGGGAAAGGCAGCTATTTTCCTATCTGCAAAACAGGTTAGACACAAGGCTACAACCCAAATTCTCACTCAAATATTGCATGTATGTGTGTATTAAGAAATTTGAATTTAGCAATTCATTTTTAAACATATAATGCACTTTGTCTCTGTGATGAATAATTCATCCAACAATTACTGGTATGAATGTGTATGTATATTTAATGTGAGAGGCCATCATCTACTTTTAGAGGTCCCTACCCTAACCCCACAGTGCTTCTGAATTCAATTTATAGAAATACAATAAAATGTCATTGTCCTTTGATGTGATAATCCACAGTTTTAACCGTTACTATAGCTTCAGTTTCTTCCACTAGTCTTAGAGCCAAATACTATAGCTAAAAATTAATTTTCAGTTATTTATATTTCACTTTCAGACTGTTCATTTACAGAAATTGAAATCCTGACTTAAGTGACATGTGAGAATCACTGATAATCTCTGCCACCTATGTGTCTGCCCAAAAATATATTGCTAGAAATCCTCCTGAACTGCAACATTGAATCTCTTAACCTTTTTAAAGAGAAATGATGCAGATCATATAGTGGCTCTGTAGGCTTAACTGCATAATTAAGTACCATCTACTCTAATGTAAAAGGTATTTGAGGAGACTGGAGACTGGTTATGAAACAAGAAAAAATGGCAATAAAGATACAAGACAGAAAGCATATGTTTTTGTTTTCTTTGATAACACCAACATTTTGGAGACAAATAATATGTGAAATTCCTTTTGATTCATAGTAATGCTATGGCTGGAATCACAAGCATGGGGCAAATATCACTTGGTCTTGGTAGAAAACATGTTGCTAGTGAACCGCTGGTTTCATACTAGCTCTTTCACATTCTTCGTAGGGGAATCGTAATCTAAATGTATAAAGTTATTTCTGCAAAAAATCTTGGCATCTGCTTTAAACATGATCAAATCTTTGAAATGAAATAAATATTAAATATATATTCTCCTCCAATGAAGGATTACTAATGGAGAAAATATTTTCATCATTATAATAAAAATACTGTGACACAAGATAACATTTTAGTTTGCATCTTACCCATCTTAGGAAAAGAATATTCCATCACACAAGATCAAAAATACGTTTCTTACCTTCCAATTTCATCTAATAACAATTTCAGTCAAAGCTAACTTCTCACCCTTTTCGAAATACCAAATGTTTTTAATTCTGTATGATAATTTATTTCAGATACAATTCCATACATGCAAAATTATATTATTCGCTTGACTTGATAATACTTATAATGATCTGTTGGAATATTTTAGAAATTTGCTCTTAAAAAAAAAAACTCTCTTCAAACTGCCCAAGGTATCAAGTAAGTATAAAATATATCTCATACATGCAAATCAATTTGTAGTGCCCCTTCACAAAAGAAGCTATTAGAAGAACCGCTGCAGAATTCCAATTTTAATCTTTGGCTCAGCAAGTCATTCATTCATTCATTCAATCACCACTCACTAAACATATACTATGTGATAGGTGGTGCTGTGCTAGGTCCATGCCCATGGGAGTATAAGCATTAAATATCTTTGCACTGGCGAAGGTGGAGGACACTGAGTTAGATGATTGAAAATGGGGTATGGAGAAAACTTGACAATTCCATTTTTAAGAATACTGTTAACTATGAATAGTAACCCCACAAATTAAGTAGATAATTTAAATCATATTTGATTGTTTGCTTGCTTATTTATTTATTTGTTTGTTTACTTATTTAAATGTTACTTCATTTCCCAAGTCAGACCTAATCTTATTCTGAAAGTTCTATTGTTTTTCAGTAAATTAGTAATTGTTTGCATTCCTATTAGCAGTTTCAAATTTCTTAAAAAGCAGAGAATCTGGGCGCTCCTGCCTTGCAGGGAACCCAACTTAGGAACTGAATTTGTCATAAACAGTTACAGAATAAATCTTGAGATCCCCTGAAGTAGAGTTGCTTTATAAATAAAAAGCATCATAGGATAGACAATTATGATCACTAAAATTGTCTTGGGTATTTTTTGTCCATTTATGTTCTAACATTGCCTTCAAAAATAGTTTTTCTCTTTCTTAAAAAAATGAAAAATAAAAAAAATAAGAGTCAGCTCTTTGAAATTTCCAGACAGGAAATATAGAATACTTATATCAATAAAAACAATAATATATTACAATTTTTCTCTTAGTATAAACCTAATGAAATTTTCACGTAAACTTTAATGTTGTTTTAATTAGCTTAATTTGTGATTGGTTCTATTTGTTTTGACCAAAGAACAATTAGGTACATTATACATGGCAATTCATAAGTCTTCAAGGTAATTCTCTTTATGTGTTAATTTGCAAATCAGTCATCTATTAAATTAACAATTGATTGTTAAGAGCCAAATTAATACAGAAAATAAGACAACAAAAAAATTTCTGACACTATAATGACCCTTCATGAATCCATTATTTTTAATTTCCTTGTGAGTTAAGGTTATTGACATAAACTATTAAACTTTCTAAATAATCATATACACATGTTTTTTTCTCCACTATTCCCTCTTTCCATCTCATCCATCTTTCTTCCAAAGAATTTGATATTGTCTTATCTCTGATAACCCCATTTTAGACAGAGCACCGTTTTGAATTGTGCAGGTAGTGAAGGCACACAGGAGCATGGGGTGGGGTGGGTGACTGCTGGGCTGGATGTGGAGAACATTTCAGTGTAGAGCAGGGATAGCAAATCCAATAGATGACACTCATGTAAGTACCAAAATCCCATTACCTCAATTGTCTCTGTTAATAAAATCTTACTAGGGACCAATGTCTTTCTAATGGCAGCAAAATTCAAGATTATATATTGTTTCTAGTCTCTAATTAACTTACAAAGTATCAATTTAAAAAAAGAGTCTAGACCAAACATTGATTGAATTACCTCATTTTATTTTAAATACAAGGGCCAAATTACTTAAATCTGTTTGTCAAAGGTAGCCAAAAAAAAACAAAAAAAAAAAACACGGAGAGAAACAAAGAGGCTGTATTCCAACATAACTGACATCAAGTTTCAGCTGGAGCTCATTTGGAGGGAAATTGTAAAATTAAAAGCTCATCAAAGGTAGTTTTATGGGAAAAACAGGAACAGGACTTTAGTTTCGCACTGCAGAAATGGTGCTTCAGAATAATTAAATAAGCCGCTCAATGTTGGTTGCCAGTTGGCAGCTTTAACGCTAAAGACCCAACTGGAATGCTTTCACAATTTCCCTTTCTTTCCCATTGGACTAAACAGATAGGCAGTAAAAGTAATTCAGGAGGGAATAAGTAATAAAACAGCAGGTATGTCTGTTGATTTCTCAGGTAAACATCCATAATTGGTAAAGGGTATTTACAACAAGAAGCCACTTCTCATTCAATATCCATAACCTACTTAATTGGATGGCCAAGACTCATTCCACGGGACTACTGACTCCTGGTCCAAACACATTTGTCCTTCCTAAAGTTTATAGTGGCCTGACAGATTGTGCGAGCCCACGTTTTATGGCAGCAATTCCTTCTTATTTGGTTGTAAACAACAAGAATGTGTAAGAGTAGTCACAAAATACTGGTCTCCAACCTCTGCAAATAACCGACTAGGTAGATACTTCACTGTTGGCTTTTCAACTACATAGCAGTTAACTAGCTATTGTGGAAATGTTATGGCTTCACTTTCTACAGTTATATAGGAAGTTAATGCAGCAGCAACTTTCCAAATTTACAAACTCTATGTTCTGCAGAGGTTTGTCATTTTGTTTCATATTCTCTGCTGGTAGTAAATAGCTATAATTAATTTAAATATTTGAGTTCCAACTCATCTATATTAAAGTTAGAGTTCCCTGAAAATTTATCTTCTAGCTTCAGAGGAAAGAGACACAGTAAAATCTGAAAATTTAATTGCTGCAAAAAAAAGAATAAGTCAAGTCACCTTCATAAATGTCATCCAGAGAAAAAGGAAAGGGTTTTCTGTTACAATCAAAGAATTAATCCTATTTTTCCAGTGGCAGAGTTATTTCTAGTTAATAGAAGAGACGTATTTGCTCTTCCTGAGAGGTCAATTGAGTCCATTAATGAGACTAGTTGTACTTAATCGCAGATCCTTGGCATCCAAAAGTCACTTGCTTTGCCATTCAAGATAGAGTTAGTGGCTCGAGAGGGAGCTTGAATAGTTTTATTTTTCTTATCAGTGCACCTCAATTTTGGCAATAACGTAAGACATTTGTCATTACCTAGTTTTAATCAGTAACCTACCCCGGAGCCCAGTTCACACCATTTTCCACCTCCTACTTCATTACTCAGAGTATATGTGTCTGTAACTCCCAATAGAAGGGGATTTTCTTCAAGGGGAAGATCATGCTTTATCCTTATGCATCGTTTATCCTTACAACCCCTACATTTGTGGTTTGAACATAGTAGGCATCAAAAACATGCTTACTAAGTAAATCAAACTAGATTAAGCAGGTGAATCAGCTTACCTAAAAATAAATAATGCACTTAAAAATATGAGAAGCTGTATCATTATTTTCTAATCATGCAGTTTTGCATTGTTTTATAAATATTGAACCTGGAAAAAGGGAACACAAATCCAGTCTTACAAAACTGCATTCAGTCCAAAAATTGTTAGCAGCTTTGCAAATTCACCTTCTTCTTCAACAAATTTTTAGAAGCATAATGAAGAACTTTCTAATGGCAAGCTTAGAAACAGAAATAAGTAAAACATTTTGATCTGTCTTTCTCTATATGTTAAAAGATCCATGTCTTTAAAAATCCATGTGGTTAACATAAAACATTCCTGATAACTGATAGAGTCATTTCTCATGACTGAGAAATGATATTTATTCTACATTCTTCCTTTATTTTCTCAAAGTTATTTATTTTAGATTGTTCCTTTTTAAAAATACACCTCTGAAGCCAAGAGAGCATTATCCAAAGGCTATACTGGTTAAATGACTATGGAGATATGGTAGTTTATATTCATTAGTCACACAAATTTGTCTAACATCTGTTTTGGTATCCTGATTTAAACAGCATTAAATTTCAAACCAAGTATGCAAGCTATTCACGAACATTCTTTTGCAAATTTTACCTAGCTAGGCAGTAAATATGGCCGTATTTACAAAACGAAATTCTGAAGGAAAAAATAGAGTTATTATGTAAATTTTATGGACAAAAAGTCAGCAAGAGATTTCTGAAATAATTTTTAAATCTATATTTCTTTATTCATAAAGCATCAGTAGAACGTCTGCTATGTGAATAGAACTGTTCTAAGTATCACAGAGATTGAAAAAATAGAAGGTGCAGTTCTTGCCCTTAAAGAAATTGTAACATAATTGGGGATATAAAATATGAGTGTGTACAATATTGAAATCATTAGAAAATAATAGGATAATATATTTGGAAAAATAAATGCTTGCTTAGTGAAGCCAAGTGAATGATACATATGGGCCAGATTTAATAAGAGAATGCTTGTCCCAGCATTCTAAAATTTAATGCATTTAGATCATTGGGGAGAACTTGATTCATTCTATTAGTAAAAATGGCATGAACAGAAGCTCATTGACATAAATAGACAATACTTTTCTTATGAGTATTTGAAAAAATTTCCTAGCTTGGATATAAGAAGAAAGATGACAAAGGAAAATGATGAGTTTGAAAGAGATAAACAATGAATGAAAAATCTTATATTCTAAATCTGAGTACTAACATTGTCTCCCCAAATAATAATAATTTGCATTGGGTGAATAATTGTAATGAGTCGGATGTGATGTTTAGCACTTTACACATTATATCATTTATTCTTTCACAACTGATGAATCTATTTTTCCTTTCTCATAGATGTGGAAATTGAGTCATAAGGAAAAAAAGTGAAGGACTCCAAATCACATTGATTGGAGCACCGACTTCTCCGAATCCCAAACTCTGTGCTCTCCATCAGCAGTCTTCAGCAGGGGCTGGGAGTATGTGTATACCTGGTGTACACGAAAATTTCCCAAGGGGTATGTGGGCGTAGACAGATTTAAAGAAATAAATTTCCAGATTGTCACTTTCTTTAATTACTGCTCTATCCTGAAACATATTGACTGGAAATCCACCTGTGATAGATGTATCCTTTTTCGGAAAATCTCTTCTATTACTTTTTAAAAGAAAGGAGTACTATCTTGAACCTCACACAGAAGGTACTGCTTCAGTAGATACGAACCTGCAGGGCACTAAACAAAAGGAAAATTCAAAATATTAGTGTCAACGTGAGAAATTACATTTGTATAACACTGGGATGTGATGCCTTCTGCCATCATGAGGTTTATAGCCCGACAACTGCTTCACACTGTAGTCCTTGAACAAGACCCAAAGGAATCACCTGGGAGCTTGTTAGACATGCAAAATCTCAGGCCGCGACTCAAGTGAATTTTAAGATCACTAGGTGATTCCTATGCATGTTAAAATTGAGATGCCCTGGTTTACAAGTTTGTTGGCTTTCGACAAGGAGAGACTAACCTAGCTGTCAGTTTATTATCAAAATGTTTTCACTAACATTGTTGATGTTAGACCATTACAGGATTTCAGTCACAAACTATATAGAAATTAAAATACAATAAAAATCACAATTCAATCTTAGGCAACTATTTAAATTTATAATGAAAAATTTTAATTATAATCTTAAAATATGAAGGGACCTATAGTGATTCAAAGTCATTTTGTGACTACATGAGCAAATATTGTGAAGACCACTAATTATGCTGCTTATTTTGTCGAAAATCAGCCACTCTAGGATGTACATAATAAGAGTGGTATCATAAGGATGATGTATGGGAAAATTATCCTAACAATAGAGGAAAGTGACCAGATATTCCATATCAAGTGGAAACAAGTTAGACCAGTGATTCTTAACCAATGTCTATATATCATAAAGGCATAGGATTTTTTTTAACACCTAACACCTATAATTTTGAAAATAGATCTGGAGTGGGACCCCAGTATCATTATGTCGGAAAGGCAACTCAAGTTGTCCTGCTTGACAATGGAGAAGATCAGTATTTCCCTGGATTTCTTTCTACTCTCATCCAGCATGCTTAAGAAGTTGCCCAACATGTTAAAAGCTTCCTTCTAGCCCCGAGTCTCTGTTGTGGTAAAATTCAAATAGTGTAGTGTTTTAGTTTTCTCAGTGCTAAAGTAAATACCATGCAATTGGGTGGCTTAGGCAGTGGGAATTTATTGGCTCATGGTTTTGAGGCTAGGAGAAGTCCAAAATTAGATATCATTAAGGTGATGCTTTCTTCCTGAAGATTGGAGTTCTGGGTCTTGCTGCTGTTAATTCTTGGTTCCTTTCTCTTGGTTCTTTTCTCTTCTGTCACATGGCAATGCATATGGCAGCCTCTCCTGGCCTCTCCCTTCTCCTCTGGGTTCTGCTACTACCTCTGCCTTTCTCTCTCTCTCTCTGACCTTCCCTATAAGGCCTCCAGTAATAGGATTAAAACCCATTCTGATTCAGCTGGTTCACACCTTAACTTCATCAACAGATCCTATTTACAAGAGTTCATGTCCACAGGAATGGATTACATTTAAGAACATGTTTTTCTGGGGTACATACCTCTAAACTTCCACAAGTATATATCTATATTTCTACAAGTACTACCCCCTTGCCCTCCAGGTACTGCAGATCCTTCCTTCATAAAACTTGCTAAATTCATTTTAACCTTCTCAAGCTACCATACCTTCTCTTGGCTGATATTCAGGCAAGGAGTCTGTCAGTTGACAGACTGTTTGTTTACAATCACATGGCACCAAGCATTACCCACTTGCTATTATCTGTTGGTTGAACCCTAACCATTCAAGAATCTAATAGACAGGAAAGTGAAGTGAACAAAAAGAACCCCCAAATCTAACATTTATCCATATGCCTACGAAGAGAGGTAGGATATTGAGCATTGCAGCACACACTAACATCAGTTGTCCTTGGTTACCTACAGGTAATAATTCTTTAGTGTCTTGTTTTCTCTGCTTCTTTTCTTCCTTCTCTCCCTCCCCTCCCCCTTCCTTCCTCCTTCCTTCCTTCATCTCTTTTCTCCCTCTTTCCTCCCTTCTTTCCTTTTTCCTTTCTTCCATTTATCCATTTATTATGGTGGCTCATCAGTTTCGAACAAAAATTTGAGGTAGCCTGTATTATAGAGTAGAATTCTTAAATGTATCATGCATCAGTGAAACATAATATTGTGTTTCCCAATAGTGGCTCAAGGTGAACAAAGGCAATCAAGGATTATGAAAACCGTAATTAAGATCTGGTATTTCTGACCTGAAACGATGAGTGCAAAGGAAGCATTGGAACAGAACGGAAAGAACTCAAGCAATTTAAAATTATGATGAAGGTATGTTTCTGCCCATTAGCAAAGGGTCCTTGAATATTCTTTGCTCATTTGTGTATGATATCTGTTTGATTTATCTAATAAATAAATAAACTAAAAGGAAATAGCAGCTTCCTTCACTCTAAGAGCCCTAAAATACCCATCAAGACCCAATAAATATTTTCTTTACTCACTTTTCTTTTATCCTGAACAAAATATTCTTTATCTTATTTAAAAACTTCTTTATTATCTTTTGTTCATTTACTCACTTCACACATTTTGTTTTGCCTACTCTCCTTCTGTTTTACCTACTCTCAAACTGTCACTCAATTCTTAAAAATTAAGGCACCCAAACACTTGACATCAGCATTTTGCACACCATCAACTTTATACTCATGCCATTACTTCTCTGCTTACCCATCTTGGACCTCCTGCTCCATCATTAGAGTCACTCTCTTACAAATACATTTAAATCCTTTGTCCTCTCTCTTGCTGTTGAACTTTTCTGGCAAAGCCCCCTTACTCTTCTTTACCACCAAACTTAAACAACACTTTCTCTACTTCAGACCATGCTGAGTAAAGAATATAGGAGCAATTGCCTCCATCAAATCGCCACCCAAACTCCATTTTACTGTACTGTATACTGGTGCTGGTTATTTAGCTATTATTTCTCAGCTCCAAATTCACTCTTTTCTCCTCTGCTCTGAGATGCTAGGAGGGGACTCTGCAAACTACAGTTCACAATCTCCTTTGTCATGGATTCCTGCTAGCTTCTGACAATAGGGGCACTAGAGATAGGAGTAGAAAAGAAGGGTCCTCCTCCCTGATTCCTTACTGTCCCTTCCGGTTTCCCAGTGACAATTTGCACCAGCAGGAACAATTGGCTCTCGCCTCCAGCATTATTTGGCATACCTATAACCAGTCATTTTGCTGGCTCAGGGCTGCTGCCTGTTTATATTCCATCCTCAGGAATCTGATCCCCATTACAGGCAGCCCACCCCTCCAACTTTCAAGATTCTGAGAACCCAAAAATTTCTCCTGTTCCCTCAGCCCTAAGGGTAATGGCTGTATGTTGTAGTTATTACCTGTGAGTTACTCAAATGTTCCTTTTGCATTTTGTTAGCCTTCTAAGACTTGTATACCCAATTCATGACATCATATTAGGTCTAGTGAAATACCGTTTGCAGGTTTTATTTTCTGAACTGAACAGTGCCTAATGCAGTGCCATATTCTCAGCCTCCCTTCCCAAGAAGGAAGAGATCTTTTTCCTAGCAAGACCAGCTCCTCTTGTGTTATTCTCCCACCTCTGCTCTCAGGGATCTTGTTCTGCAGCAATGTCCACTCCCGCACATCATCAATGTTTTCCTGTCTACTGAATATTTCTTATCAGTGCATTCTAGTATCTTCTATCCTAAAACTTAAAAAGCAATCCTCTCTTGACTCAGTATATGCTCCTCTGATTGCCACCTTATTCTGCTAATCCTCTTCCCAGAAAACTTCTGTAATAGGAGTCTAAATTGGCTATATTCATTTCTGTATCTCAAACTTGTTTCTGCTTATACCAAACCAATGATATGGCTCTTTATTCATTAATTCAACAAATATTTATTAGTATCTATGAAGTACTTGACACAAGGATAATCTGTGAACAAAAGACGAGAATCTCTTTTCATCGGAAAAAGTGAGAGGAAAAAGACAAATAAAATAAAAATAAGCATGTAATATGTGAGAAAATGATTAAGACTATAGAGCAAATTAAAGGCAGTTGAAAGTATTGGTACAGAAACGATTGCAATTTAAATTGGTAAATTACTTACTAATTTAGTAAGCCTTATGAAGAAGAGGGGGACTGAGTGAGCCATCTGAATATGAGAGAAGGGTATTCCAGGCAGATGGAAGAGTGAGAAAAATGCCTCGGAGGGTGATGCATGCCTGGCATGTACACAGACTATCTAGGAGACCGATGTGGTTTAGGTAGCGTGTGAAAGAGTAAAGCAATAAAACCTGAGTGCAAGAAAGCAACAGGAGTAAGGGGCAGTGGTGAAAGGTCATATAGGACATGTAAGGGCTTGAAAGTTTTACTCTAAGGGAGATGGGATCTACGGAAGGATTTTGAAGATCTTACATTTTGAAAAAAGTTACTTTGGCTGCTGTGTTTAGAGTACACTGTAGGGCAAGAGCTGTTAGAGTAATTGTAATGCAGGTGAAGAGACATTGTAATTGAACCAAGGGAGCAGTGGCAGAGTTGAGAAGTTGTGGAATTGTAAATATATTTTGAAGGGAGAGCTCACAAGCTTTCCTTAAAGAGTGGATGTGAATTATCAGAGAAATAGAAGAGTCAAGGAGTATTTCAAGAATTTGTGGCTTGATCAGTTAGAATGATGGACTTTCCTATAATTCTATGGGTGGAGCAGCTTTCAGGGATGGGGGAGAGCAGATATGCAATTTTGGAAATATCGAGATGATTATTGGGCATCTAGGTGGATATGTTAAGTTGAATATATCAGTTATATACATCAGTCTGGATTTCAGGGATTTATAGAGACATAAATTCAGGAGACATCTCCATATATATGGTATTTGTTTTAAGATCAGGTTAAGGTTGCCAAGGAAATGAGTGTAGATAGAAAAGAGAAACAAAAATCTAAGTATAGAGCCCTGAACCACTCTGATATCATGTTGACAAACTTAATAGTCAAGCCTTTTTTCTTATTTTAAGACACCTAAAGAAAATTTTAACCCAATAGCCTCTTCCCTCACTCCCTCTTAAAACAGTTTTTCTTTGATATTTTTGAAAATTCACTTGCCCAGTTTTCCTCTTACTTCACAATCATTTCGTTGTTGATTTTAAATCTTGTGCTTATATGTCAGTGGCTGTGGTACCTAATTCCTTTCTCTCTCTGCCTCTTTTCTCTCTCCACAAACACACAGATTGTAGGTGACCACCTAGTCTCGTTAATCCATTTTCAACAAATACTCATACCACACTTACTGTGTGACAGCAACTATTCTAGGACCGGAAGATAGCAGTAAACAAAGCAAACAAAACCTCTACTCTCAAGGATTGTATATAGTTTCTTAGATGGTGATGAGATCTATTGAGAAAAATAAAGACAGGGAAGGATTTATAAAATCGCAAAACTTAGAGTAGTCGCAACAATAGATACAAATTTATCAAATATATAATAATCCATGATACCAAAAAAACTTCAGTGATCAATTTCAGAGGATACTAAAGCAATAGCTTATTTGAAAATAGATAAACAAAAGTAAAGGATCAATTGTTTATTCTGCCTTTCCCATACAAACTATATTTCAGAGAAACCACTTGGATGAGGGAAATTTATTTGTTACAGAAAAAAATTTAACTTATAAATTGACAAAAGAATGATGTAATTAAAAGAACACTTGCAGCAAAGACTGAAAGAATAGAGCTAGAAAATGATCATAATGCTTAAGTACTTAGGTGAGCGATCAAGAATTTTGTAACCGATTGTTCAGGTTGGTAACACCTGAACAAAACGATCATTTTCTCATCATTACGCATCTCCTGATGTTATAGAATAAGTGGTACAGAGCATTACCTATGAAATATTCTTGCCAAAAACTTGAACCCGAACCCAATCAAGCCTCTAAATTAAAAAGAAAGACAATTTGTAGAAAATACAGGAGATAGAGAAACATAAAAGGACACTACAGGCATACACCCAACTAAATCAATAAGATGGATCTCTATTTGGATCCTGGTTAAACTGTAAAAAGATATTTTGGAGGAAACTGGGGAAGTTTGACTATTTCCTGGGTATTTAATTATATTGAGAAAATATTGCTAAGTTTACTAAATGTGATAAATTGCTGTGGTTATGTTTTAAAAGATGTATCCAACATCCAGTTCAACAATTCTTAACCTTTTGCCATCTTGTTTCTTCTAAACTCCAACTTTTTAAAGCAAAGACATCACACCATTTAAAAATGAGAAGAATTCTATGTATACCTCTAAGAGACAAGGCATTCTTTGTTGTCATTATTGCATTTTCTGAATTGGTTTTGGCCTGACTGATGGTATTGAATTTAATATGGGAGGCAACATCTCAAATGATCTCCAATAATCCCCACTCTTACAGCATTCATGCCCTTGTGTAATCCCCCCTTGAGTGTGGACTGAATTTCATGACTCATTCTAATGACTAAAATATGGCAAAAGTGATGAGATGTCACCTATGAGATGGTTTCTGTCTTGGGCAATTTAGCTTTTCTTTCCTTCCTCAGATTCCTTGCTTCCAGGGAAAGCTGGCTTCCATGACATGCAGCAGCCTTAAGGAGAGACCCACAAGAGTGAGCTCAGAAGCAGATCCTCAGCCAGTCGACCCTTGAGTTGACTGCACCCCAGCCAACAGTTGGATGGCTGCTTGGTGAAAGATCCTGAGCCAGAACCACCCAGATAAATCACTCTGATAATTCCTCACTCAGAGAAACAATGAAATAATAAATATGTGTTGCTTTCAACTACTAAGCTTAGGGTACTTTTTTACTCAATTATAGATAATACACTCAGGGTAAGATTAGATACTTAGAAAATTCCAGGGTAAAGTGTGGCATAGGCATGTGAGTTTTTTATTTTTATCCTCTGTCTTTTCAGGCTCTGCATATATAAAAATCTGATCACTAACTGTGAGACTCTCTAAGTCACACTGTCTTATGTTTGCCTTAGACTTCACCTGCATTTCTCCTGCCTCAATCCTTTCTCTCTTATACTTTTGTCTTTATATATCACCTCCTTGGTTTATTCAGCCCTTTAAAGTTATGAAATTGGGTTTTTAAGCTGTTTTGGCTATCAGGAAAACATTACATTCCTTATTATAATAATATGGAAGCGTCCTACCCTATAGAGTGCAATCTAGGGTGTAAATATTTGGTAATCAAGGCTAGATCAGGTAGGGCATTGCCTCTTTGAAGATGAAAGGGGCTATCACTTCCTTAGGATATTTGGAAAAAAGGAGTAACTTGATAGATTTTTGACTGCAGGTGTTTGATAGTTCTAGCCCAAAGCTAGAAACTGAGAATTACTCAGTCTTAAAGACAAATCAAGGTGTTAAGAAAAAAATATGAAACTATTTGTAGTTTGGTTCGATACTATAAAAACTGTGCACTTGACTTTAAACTAAATGTGTGTTTTAAAAATAATTTCCCATCTGTAACAACATGGCCCAACTATGTTGTTTTGCAATATGCCACTGCAATTTGTTTAAAATAAAACTGGAACAATGATTATACACCAAATGGAACAATACATTCATCTTGAGGAAATGTGGATTGTGAATCAATATGGCAAATATGGAATCAATAGTGAGAGAAGACTCTGATCAAATGCCTCATTTACAATATCATTATCATCATCATCATCAATCATCATCATCATCATCATCATCATCATCATCATCATCATCATCATCACATGGAGATTAATAGGTGAAAGGCACTCTTCCAAGAAGTATGCATCCATTAACTCATTTAATTCTCACAGAAAACCTATGAAGTAGAGACTACTATTAACCTTATTTTACACATGAAGAAAATGTGGCATGGGGGGCTGAATTACTTACCCATGGTACAGCAGATATTAAGTTGTTCAAAAGTTCATGCCTTTTTATTCCTACACAATACTTTACTACCTCTATTTAAGGAAATATTTAGTTTGCCTAAAATCACTCCTGATAAGAGACATGAATGGACATTTGCACACTGGTGTTTATGAGGCAATATTCATGATTTGCAATGGGTGGAGGTGGCCTAAGGGTACACTGACTGAGGAACAGAATGGTGAACTGTGGTGTATGCATACAATGGAATATTGAGCAACTATGAGAAGGAGTGAAGCTGTGAGACACGCAATGAGGTGAATGGATCCTGTAGACAGCATGTTGAGTGAAGTACGCCAGAAACCAAGGCAAACACTATAATGCCTCACCAACATGGACTAACTACAATGTGTAAACTCAGAATTGACTCTTACAGCACAGCCTAACAGGGAAATGATTACTGTAATGGTCCCTAGATTGTAAGCTCTTATGGCAGTCAAATCTATTCCTGAATTGTAATAGTTATCTCCAAACTCTGAGATGTTGATCCCTTAATGTATAACCTGATTGGTCTCTGGAACATTGGGTATCTGTGTTATACCTGAAACTCAGAGACAGAGCTCAACAGATATGAATATCAGTATTAATGCATACAGCAACTGTTAAAAAAAAAAAAAAAAAAAAGCTGAAATAGAGCCCAGACTTCAATTAGAGATATGAATAAAGCAGATCTGGTTAAGACTAGAGCAAACCGGGCCAAAGGGTAAAGGTTGAAACTGACTGTGTTAAAACGTCAACTTCCATGTGAGACCAAAGGAAGAGATGTTTATTTGTCTATATTTTCTAAACAATATAACTTCTACAGTCAATCTGTTCAAACACTACAATTACATGGAACTTTGAATATGAAGTGAGCTATGGTAGGTCTGTATAGATTAGAATGAAATAGCAACACATCCTGAAGCAATTTGGGTGGAGAATAAAAATATATATTCGGGGGCCCCTGAAGAGCTGGCGGAGAATGCAGAGGTGTTGGACTTCTGCACCTGGATTGTTGCTGATGTTCTCACAAACACTGGGGACTGACAGCTTGATGTGCTAAGCCCTCTGTCTTGGGGCTGGCCCCTATGAAGCTTGTTGCTACAAGGAGAGGCTAAACCTGCTTATAATTGTGCCTAAGAGTCTCCCCGAGTGCCTCTTTGTTGCTCAGATGTGGCCCTCTCTCTCTAACTAGGCCACCTTGGTGGGTTATCTCACTGCCCCCCCTCCCCTGATGTGGGACCTGACTCCCAGCAGTGTAAATCTCCATGGCAATGCAGGATATGACTCCTGGGGGATGAATCTGGGCCCAGCATTGTGGGATTGAGAACATCTTCTTGACCAAAAGGGAGATGTGAAATAAAGCTTCAGTGGCTGAAAGATTTCAAATGGATTCAAGAGGTCACTGTGGTGGACGTTCTTATGCACTATATAGATAACACTTTTTAGGTTTTAATGTATTGGAATAGCTAGAAGTAAATACCTGAAACTGCCAACCAATCCAGTAGCCTTGACTCTTGAAGATGATTGTATAACAATGTAGCTTACAAGGGGTGACAGTGTGATTGTGAAAACGTTGTGGACTGCACTCCCTTTATCCAGTGTATGGATGGATGAGTAGAAGAATAGGGACAAAACACAAATGAAAAATAGGGTGGGATGGGGGGAAGATTTGGGTGTTCTTTTTTTTTATTTTTTATTCTGATTCTTTCTGTATAAGGAAAATGTTCATAAATAGATTGGGATAATGAATGCATACCTATATGATGGTACTGTGAACAGTTGATTGTACAACATGGATGATTGCATGGTATGTGAATATATCTCAATAAAACTGAATATAAAAAAAAATCACTCCTGATAGGGTCTAAGCCAAATGCAATGAATCCATCACAGAAGAGAATTTCCTATGCATAAAAATGCAGAATATTCATACCTTTATATATTCACTAATTAGTAATAGCTTTGCATGTTTGATTTTTTTTTTTGGTTTATTAAATTTTAAAGTAAGCTTTAATTTTAGAAGACTGAACTAGAGAGCACTGAACTTACACATTATTTTTTGTTTGTTTGCTTTATTTCATTTTATTTGTAACTTTATCAAAAAAGTAAAACAAATGACAAAAAACCCAACATTTCAAACAAAATGAAGCAAAAAATTAAGAAAAACAAATAACCTATAGTAACTACTTTGCTTCCAACATGTTCCTACCATACCGCAAGAAAATTAACAAACCATAATCAAACAAAGGTATAAGAAAAGCCAAATAACCTAAAGTAAATACATTGAAGCTAATTTTTTAATGCAATAGCTTTTTTCACTTTATCAAAAAATTAAAAAAACAATTCAAACAAAACAAAACAAAGGATTAAGAAAAACAAAAAACCTAAAATAACTGTATTGCTTCCAACATGTCCCTACCATACCCAAGAAAATTAAAGAACACTAACAAAACAAAGGAACAAGAAAAACAACCTAAAACAACTACATTGCTTACAACATAATCCTACCATACCCAAGAAAGTTTACAAACCATAATCATTTCTGAGCATTCCCATAACATTGAGATTAACCTCAGTATCTTATCTGTTCTTATTAGATCATTTTTCCCCCTTCACTAGTTGCTATCTCTGTGTCTCCTACATTATATAATATATAAGTATTTATTTTACATTTTTCACAGAGTTTACATTAGTGGTAACATACAATATCTCTTTTTGTGTCTGGCTTATTTCACTCAGCATTATGTCTTCAAGGTTCATCCAAGTTGTCATAGATATCACGACCTTGTTCCTTTTTACTGCCTTGTAGTATTCCATTGTGTGTTTATATCACATTTTCTTTATCCACTCATCTGTTGAAGGGCATTTGGATTGTTTCCATTTCTTGGCAATTGTGAATAATGCCACTATGAACATCAGTGTGCAAATATCTGTTTGTGTCACTGCTTCCAGATCTTCTGGGTATACACTGAGAAGTGAAATTGCTGGATCACAGGGTAACTCGATATCTAGTTTTCTAAGTAACCACCAGACTGTCTCCCAGAATGACTGTACCATTATACAGTCCCACCAACAATGAATAAGAGTTCCAATTTCTCCACATCTTCTCTAGAATTTGTAGTTTCCTGTTTGTTTAATGGCAGCCATCCTAATTGGTGTGAGAAGGTATCTCATTGTGGTCTTAATTTGTATCTACCTAAAGCTAGTGAAAACAATCATTTTTTCAGGTGTTTTTTAGCCATTTGTGTGAAAGAACAGGAGAACACACTCCATCCTCAGTGTCCATGCAAAAAGAAAGTTTTATTCTACCCATTTCTACAGGTCTTTATAGCATACAAGGTAGTCTTCTATGTGACTGTTTTCAGGTACATTTTTTCTAAAGCCATGAAGTGTATTTACATATCTTTAGTTTTAAGGGACAATTTCTTTGGGGGCTAGACAGGAAACAGCAGGGGCAGGGGGCAGGAGGCAGGAGACAGGAGCATGGAAGGAGCCCAGCAAGAGCTCAGAGATTATTCCCTCATCTTAATTGCTGTCTGCTTTCAGATGTGCAAGGCTTTTGGCCTTTCCCTAGCTCCAGTGTCCACCTTCAGACATCTGTAGCTTTGGGGAGGCCCTGCTCTATAGTTTGTTAAGCCAGGGGGCCTTCCGTGTCTCTCCACACATTTGTATTTCCTTTTCAGTGAACCACCTTTTCATATCTTCTGCCCATTTTATAATTGGGCTGTTTGTACCACTGGCGTTGAAATATAGGATTTCTTTGTATATATGCAAGATATCAGTCTTTTATCAGATACATTCTTTCCAAAAATTTTTTCCCATTGAGTTTGCTGCCTCTTCATCTTTTTTGACAAATTCCTTTGAGGTGCAGAGGCTTTTAATTTTGAGGAGTTCCCATTTATCTATTTTTTCTTTCATTGCTTTTGCTATGGTTATAAAGTCTAAGAAGTGACCTCCTAACACAAGGTCTTGAAGATGTCTCCCTACATTATCTTCTAGGAATTTTATGGTGCTGTCTCTTATGAGGTCGTTAATACACTTTGAGTTAATTTTTGTGTAGGGTATGAGGTAGGGGTCCCCTTTCATTCTTTTGGTTGTGGATATCCAGTTCTCCCAGCCCCATCTGTTGAAGAGACTGTTATGTCCCAGATTAGTGGTTTGGGGGGCCTTATCAAATATCAGTCGACTGTACATCTGGGGGTCTATCTCTGAATTCTCACTTCAATTCCATTGATCAATATGTCTATATTTATGCTAGTACCATGCTATTTTGACTACTGTGGCTTGACAGTAAGCTTCAAAGTCAGGAAGTATAAGTCCTCCCACTTAGTTTTTCCTTTTTAGAAAGTTTTTAGCAATTCAAGCCATCTTTCCCTTCCAAATAAATTTGATAACTGGCTTTTCCAAGTCTGCAAAGTAGGTTTTTGGAATTTTGATTGGAATTGCATTGAATTTGTAGATGAGTTTGGGTAGAATTGACATCTGAATGACATTTAGCCTTCCTATCCAAAGAACACAGAATATTTTTGCATCTTTTTAGGTCCCATTCTCTTTCTTTTAGTAAAGTTATATAATTTTCTATGTATAGATCTTTTACATCTTTGGTTAAGTTTATTCCCAGGTACTTGATTTTTTTAGTTGCTATTGAGAATAGAATCTTTTTCTTGAGTGTTTCTTCAGTTAGGTCATTTCTAGTGTATAGGAACATGCATTAATTTTGTATCCTGCTGTTTGCTAAATTTGTTTATTAGTTCAGGTAGCTGTGTCATTGATTTCTCAGGGTTTTCCAAATATAAGTTCATATCATCTACAAATAATGACAGTTTTACTTCTTCCTTTCCAATTTGGATGCCTTTTATTTCTTTGTTTTGTCAGATTGCTCTGGCTAGCACTGCTAGCACAATGTTGAATAATAGTGGTGACAGCAGGCATCCTTGTCTCATTCCTGATCTTAGAGAGAAGGCTTTCAGTTTCTGGCTATGGGTTTTTCATACATTCCCTTTATCATATTGAGGAAGTTTCATTCAATTTCTACCTTTAGAAATGTTTTTATCAAAAAAGGATGCTGGATTTTGTCAAGTGCCTTTTCAGCATCTATTGAGATGACCATTTGATTTCTCTCTTTTGATTTGTCAATGTGTTGTATTACACTGATTGATTTTCTTATGTTGAACCATCCTTGCATGCCTGGTATGAATCCCACTTGGTCACGGTGTACTTCTTTTTTTTTTTTTTTTTTTTTTTTTAATTTGTCTTTGGATTCAATACATAAGTATTTTGTTGAGAATTTTTGTGTCTATATTCATGAGGGCAATTGGCCTGTAGTTTTCCTTTCTTGTAGCATCTTTACCTGGTTTTTGTATTAGAGTGATATTATCTTCATAAATGAGTTAGGTAGTGTTCCATTTTCTTCAATGTTTTGTAAGAGTTTAAGAAGATTGTTGTCAGTTCTTTTTGGAAAGTTTGGTAGAACTTCCCTGTGAAGCCATCTGGTCCTGGGCATTTATTTGTGGGAAGGTTTTTGATGACTGATTGGATCTCTGCTTGTGATTAGTTGGTTGAGGTCTTCTATTTCTTGTCTGGACAGTCTAGGTTGTTCATGTGTTTCCAAGAAATTGTCCATTTCCTCTACATTACCTTGTTTGTTGGCATACAGTGGTTTATAGGATCCTCTTATGATTTTTTAAATTTCTTTGGGGTCCACAGTAATGTTCCTTCTCTCATTTATTATTTTGTTTATTTGCATCTTCTCTTTTTTTTATTTTGTCAGTCTATCTAAGGGCTTGTCTATATTGTTGATCTTTTCAAAGAATGACATTTTGATTTCATTTATTTTCCCTATTCCTTTTTTTTCTTTTTTGTTCCCTATGTCATTTATTTCTGCTTTAATCCTTGTTATTTCTTTTCTTCTGCTTGGTTTAAGATTAGTTTTCTGTTCATTTTCTAGCTTCTTCAGTTGTTTCATTTGTTCTTTGATATTAGCTCTTTCTTCCTTTTTAGTGTATGCATTAAGGGCTATAAATTTCCCTCTCAAAGCCATCTTCACTGCATACCATAAGTTTTGACATGCTGTGCTCTCATTTTCATCTCTAGACATTTAGCAATTTCTCTTGCTGTTTCTTCTTTAACCCACTGATTGTTTAAGGGTGTGTTTTTTAACTTCCATGTATTTGCGAATGTTCTAAATCTTTGATGGTTACTGACTTCTAGTTGTATTCAATTATGATTTTAGAATGTGCTTTGAACAATTTCAATCTTTTTAAATTTATTGAGGCTTGTTTTGTGGCCCAGCATATGATCTATTCTGGAGAAAGTTCTATGGGCACTAGAAAAGAATATGTATCCTGGTGATTTGGGATGTAATGCTCTATATATGTCTGTTAAGTTGAAATCATTTATCACATTGTTTAGTTTTTCAATTTCCTTATTGTTCCTCTGTCTTGTTCCTCTGTCCTCCTATAAACAATTGTATGCCAACAAACAAGACAGAGGAACAATAAGGAAATTGAAAAACTATCTATCTAAGGGGAGAGTGATATATTGCAGTCTCTCACAACTATTGTGGAAACATCTATTGCTTCCTCCAGTTTTGTCAATGTTTGTCTCATGTGCTTTGGGGCACCTTGATTGTATGCATAGATGTTTATGATTGTCATTTCTTCTTGTTGAATTGTTCCTTTTATTAGTATGTAGTGTCCATCTTCTTCTCTTATGACGTTATTACACTTAAAGTCTATTTTATCTGAGACTGATATTGCTACTCCTGCTTTCTTTTGGCTGTAGCTTGCATGGAATATTTTTCTCCATACTTTCATTTTTAATTTCTTTGTGTCTCTGAGTCTCAGATGATTCTCTTGTAAGCAGCATATTGATAGATCATATTTTTTGATCCAATCTGCCAATCTATATCTTTTAATTGGGGAGTATAATCCATTCACATTCAGTGTTATTACTGTGAAGGCAGTTCTTGAATCCACCATCATATCTGTTGTTTTTTATTTGTCAGATATATTTTCCCCCTCTCTATTTCCTTTAACTTATCCTTACTAAAACTCTTTAGTTCTGTGCCCTTCTCTATATCTCTCTCTCCTTGCTTTTTTTCTCAGCCAGTAGGGCTCCCTTTAGTATTTTTTTGTACAGCAGGACTCTTGTTAGCAAATTCTCTCAGCATTTGTTTGTCTGTCAAAAATTTAAGCTCTCCCTCAAATTTGAAGGAGAGCTTTGCTGGATAAAGAATTCTTGATTGGCAATTTTTCTCTTTCAGAATTTTAAATATGTCATACCACTGCCTTCTCACCTCCATGGTGGCCACTGAGTAGCCACTACTTAGTCTTAGGTTGTTTCCCTTGTGTGTGGTGAATTGCTTCTCTCTTGCTGCTTTCAGAACTTGCTCCTTCTCTTCAGCATTTGAAAATCTGATTAGAATATGTCTCAGAGTGGGTTTATTTGGATTTATTGTTTGGAGTTCATTGGATATCTATGATTTGCCTATTTATGACATTTTGAAGGGTTATGAAATTCTCTCCAATAATGTCTTTGAATACTCTTCTTAGTCCTTTACTCTTCTCTCCACCTTCTGAACACCAATGATTCTTTTATTTGTCCACTTTGTGTTGTCCATAATATCCCCGAGATCCATTTTGAATTTTTTTTTATTTTTTTCTTCATTGTTTCTTTTGTACTTTCACTTGCCAACTTAGACTCTTCCAATTCACTTATTCTTTCCTCAGCTTCCTCTAATATAGTACTGTATGTATCATGAATCTTTTTAATTTGATCAACAGTTTCTTTTATTTCCATAAGATTGTCTATTTTTTTATTTACTCTTGCAAATTCTTCTTTATGCTCTTATAGGGTCTTCTTGATGCCCTTTATTCCCTGAGCCATGGTATTAGTATTTTTGATTACTTCTTTAATTAATTTCTCCAAATTCTGTATCTCCTTTGATTTTTTTAATTTGAGTTTAGGTTATCCATATCTTCTGGTTTCTTCATATGTTTTATAATTTTCTATTGTTTTTGGCCTCTTGGTATTTGTTTACCTTGATAGCATTCTTTTAGGACATACAAGGTTATTTAAACAATTGTCTATAATTTGACTAGCTACAGCTTGATGCAGTGCAATTTCCCTGACCTACCAGCAGATGGCACTGCAAAGCTACCTCTTATCCTCAATCCAGATCTCCCCAACTTCATTTATACAGCAAGTAGGGGTCCAAACCATGTGGATGTCCAATCAGTGCACCAGTTTTCCATGTGCAATGGGGACGACCAGCCCTGTGGTTGGGGGTTGCACCCTGTACAGTTTGGCAGGGAAGAGGTTTTGAAGACCCAGAACTCCCAGCCATTCTCAGGGTTGCTGCTGTGATACTCTTGGGCTGTGGCAGGTGTCCTCCCGTTCAGCTGAGAGTCCCTTCAGTCTCTCTCTACTGTGGACCCACAAATCCCTGGACTTGGTATAGGGCTACTGGCACTTCTGGTGCAGCTTTCCTGGATTCTGTGGAGGAGGAGTTGCACTGCCACAAGCCCGTCAAATCCCAAGTTCCCTTGAGGAGGCTCTTGGCCACAATGCTGTGAAGGGGTGGCTCCCAGCCTGCTTCGAAGATGGTTGCACAGGGCATGGAAAGTATCCCACTTCTGCAATCGTCCACTTGCTGCAGCAGCTCATCTCTAACTCAGGTGCCTTCAGCTGTGTATGTGTAAAGGGCTATCACCCATGCCATTTACCGAGGTATGTGCCGGGGCATGGAAGGCACACCCTGCCACGCTCACCACAGCTCCCGCTGCCATCTCCCTGGCCACTTCCCAGGTTCTACTCTGACCTACTTCCAACTGTAGTGCAAGTCTGGCTGCCTTTCCCAGCAGCTCTCTGGATCAAAGACTCACACAATTCTGAATGCTATCTCTTTGCTTCTCTAATTGTTCAATCACTACGGAAATATAAGTCCTTGCCCAGCCAGTGGGACCCTGGAACCAGTATTCTGGAGCACTTTCTGCCTTTTATCTAATGTTTTTCACAGAGGAGAATTTTCCTCTGTCTTTCCTAATCCACCATTTTGGATCAGTATCTTGATTTGCTTTTAAAAGATTTGTTGCTAATAAAATTGACACTGGGTCAAAAACTTTCATGCAATTTCATAAGCATAATCAGAAATTATAAACAATAATTTATTTGTGAACAATCACGTATTTCTTAATTAACATCTTAGTTTTTCTTTAAGACTGAGTAATTCTTATATGCTATACAAACAATACTATCTCTGGATTATCATTTTTAACCAAGTAAAGATTTTGTTAATGATAATGAACATTAATATAATTTTTGGAATTCCAGTTGAGTGTATCCTTATTGAAATTTTATTCATCTTTGACATGTAATTATATTTACAATAAATTCTTTGTAGTCAATTGTTATATATTGTGAAGTCTGGGTTTTTAATATTAAAAGAAAAAGTTGTAAATATTATGCCCTTTTTTATATATCCTATACCACTGTCAACATTTGTAATCTTTTATGATTTTTGCCTATTTTCATTTGAATATTTATTTGCAATCCTTAGAAAAATAAAGAGGATAATAATGAATATTATAATAACTACTCTACTGCTTTACTATAATATCAAGTTATTCTGAAGAATTCTATTACTCACATTCTTGAGAGTGCACAAATACAGTTTATACTTAGCAAAAAATTAGTGTGTTGCTTTTAGCCAGTGTTGTCTCTGATTTTTTTTTTCTAACAACTATAGTTCCAAAGATCATTAATAAAGAGGAAGTAGTGGTGGCATTATTATTTGTATCAGAATACAGAAAGTTTCCCATTTCTGCTAAATCGTGAGTGGGAAACAAAAAATAGCATAGTCATTACCAAAATCAAAGTGAAACTATAGAATAGGAGTGATCCTAAGCAATTTTTCTTCTTTTTCTCCTTATTAGCATCAATCTGGTATATCATCATACACAAGGAGGCCCCTCCAATACTGCTCATTTTTTTAATTTGCAAAGTAAGAAAAAATCATTTTTACCTGGCCAATCAGATCCCACGTTAACTTGGATTATTTCTATCTTGTTTTGATAGTGGAAACCTGGCCACTTCAGATTCTGCAAATGGCACCTTACCACTATAGATCTCAAGAGATGCAAACAGAATTAGCAATGATCTTTTTCTATGTAAATAAATAAGTGATTCCAGATGATCCACCACCCACCACTGAACAATAAATTCTAATCTATAAATCTTCTGATGCATACTTCCATAGGCAAATGCAAGGGCTCTTTTTGCAGTAAGTGTTACATTTATTGTAGTATTCATGCATTTCTTTATGATGTGATGTGGAAAATTTTATTACCAGGTTTAAATTTCTATCTTTGTTTTAAGATGTCACTTATAAAGATTTTGAGCCCTGAACTCTGTTTTTTCCATAAGTCTTGTGGTTTTTAGCATGGGGTTTTGCATAGTATGGTGACTTTTACAAACACATGAGTAGCCTTTCAATACAACTAACTGTATAGTTTGTTTGTGTGTGTGTTTACTAAGCAATTTAAAAACTCTTTTCTTAAAGGAAATTTACTAGTAATGCACTGTTCCCAAGAATAATCAAAGCTGATTTCCACCGTCATGATAGAAAACATTTGCTCATCTTAGCAGAGAATTTTTTATATTGGTTCTTGCAAAAATTCTTTTTGTTTTAATCATTCTCATAACATTAGAATCAGTAAATTTGTAACATTTGACCATTTAGAGGAATTTCTAAAATATGGGATCACTTTATGAATGGAGTAAAATTTGAGTACATAAATTTATCTGATACAAGTAGCTTTCCAATACCTTAGGATGAAATTTTATTCTTTCCCTAAGGCCTGGGACAGAACAAGGATGTCAGAAGGCATTGGAATCTTGCAAATGGAATCTTGGGAATGCAACAGATGTGGAAGTAAGGGTTTTGGAAGCAATCTACTCAAACACATGTAGTTCAAGCCTTATACCAATGACAGATTTTAACACATTGACCATATGCTCATTATGCTATAGTTTAACCTAAAGGAATAAAATCAACATGACACTGTCTGGGAGAAATGGAACTTAAAAGACTATATGTTACAATAAAATATATATCATACTTCCCAATCATTTGAAATATTTTCAATAACATAACATTTGTTTATATAACTTACTTCTGACTCTCACAATGAATTTGAAATTAAAAATACTAAAAAAGGAATGTATTTGATAGATGAGGGAGCCCCAGGCCCAGGGCCTTCCCCAAGGACCTTGAAGACTGCACACAGCAGTTTGCGTGACCTAGG
Source organism: Choloepus didactylus (assembly GCF_015220235.1). Lineage (NCBI taxonomy): Eukaryota > Metazoa > Chordata > Mammalia > Pilosa > Megalonychidae > Choloepus > Choloepus didactylus. Next base: position 136,684,212 of record NC_051309.1, on the reverse strand, counting down.
TCAGGTGAGGTTTAACCTACTCTTCTTGTAAAATCAGGCCTCTAGCACGAAATGTAATCTATAGGTTACTTCCCTCCTCCTTGAAACTCCCTGAGATACTATTATCTAAAAGATAGTCTGTAATCCTTCCCTCCTCCCTGTTGATTACAATCAATCCCTCCCTACATCACAAGAACCCCCCCCCCCACCTGCTACCGCCTTATGCTCTCACATCCATTGGGATGTTGAGCCCTTATAACCAGCCTGTTCAGCTCCCCACCACCACCACCACCAAAGGGCAGAATATCTTCGTACTGAGCTCTGAATCTGCCACCATTCAGAGCAGCTCTCAAATCCAGGCTAAGTGACTGACTTCTATTTCCTTGTAAGTAAGCCCTGAATTAAAAGTTCATGCCTCTGAACATGCCCAGCATCTTCTTTGGCCTCTTGGTAGCAAAGGCCCACTTGGGCCATGAGAGTAGACCAAGCTAATAGAGGTATTCAAGCAAATACCATGAAATGGTTCAGCTTAAACAATGGTTTTGAAGATGGGAAAATGTCCAAGTCAAGACATCATCAAGGTGATGCTTTCTCCCTAGAGACTGTGGCATTCTGTCACATGACAAGGCACATGCTGGCATTTCTGGGTATCTTACTTCTCTTCTGGATTCCCTTTCAGTTACTTGCTTCAGTGGCTTCTCTCTGTCTGAATTTCATTTTCTTATAAAGGACTACAGTAATAAGATTAAGTCCTGTCATGGTCCAACTGGGCCTTTGCTGCCAAGAGGCCAAAGAAAACGCCAGGCATGTTTGAAAGCATGAACTTTTTATTTGGGGCTTACTTACAAGCAAATGGAAGTCAGTCACTTTGCCTAGATTCAAGAGCTGCTCTGAATGGTGGCAGATTCAGAGCTCAATGTGAAGATATTCCACCCTTTGGTGGGGCTGAACAGGCTGCTTTAAGGGCTGGACATTCCAACGAGTATGAGAGCATTAGGCGGGAGCAGGGGTCTTGTGATGTAGGGATGGATTGATTGTAATCAAAAGGGAAGAGGGAAGGATTATAGACTATCTTGAAGATAATAGTATCTCAGGAAGTTTCAAGGGGGAGAGATAGTTTCAGGAGTGAAGTAAGCTAAAGATTACATTTAGCACTGGAGGCCTGATTTTACAAGGAGACTAGGTCAAACCTAGGTCACACAAGCTGCTGTGTGCAGTCTTCAATGCCCTTGGCGAAAGCCCTGGGCCTGGGGCTCCCACACATCCCACCATGAATGAGGTGGGTCACATCTTAACTGAAGTAACCCCATCCAGAGGTCCTACTTACAATGGGCTCCACCCACAAGAATGATTAAATTTAAGAACATGTTTTTCTAGGGTATATATATAAACTACCAGAGATAGCAACCTTCCTCAAAACTACAGAAAACAGTTAAAGGGCTACACTAACTGGACAAGTGCTGAATCAAGAAAATGCAACTTCAAAAACCAGAGAAGAAGCTCCCAGCATCCTTGCTGGCTCCTTTCTCACTCCCTCCAAGACTCAGGGTGGACCAGCTTGCACCCCACTGTAGGTCCCTGACCCTGATTCAGAGGGAGCAGAGTGTCCATTTGTGCACACTGCAGTGCATGCATGTCAGTGCCCGTCTATCAGGTGGAATTCTGAAGGACTGATCAAGGGAACTTGTCTTGGGCTTACCCTCCCAGAGTTTGTCCTAAAGGCAGAGAAGCAGCTTGCAGACAGCTGGGACAGTGTGAAAAACAAGTAAGTTGAAATGGCCTTGAGCAAGGGACTAACTGCATTAAGTTGCACAAGAAAGCACCCAAGACTAGGTTAAAGTCTATTTCAAGGGAATGTGGGTGGAGAGGGGATGTTCATTTGAACTCCTATAGACTGTAAGTGGGAATTTCTAAGACCATTTGGAAGCACAAGCCCAGGAAAAGAAAAAGTCTCCAGGGTTCACTCAAGCTCAGAGAGGATCCTGCACTTCCCATGTGCCTCGGGCTGATCTTCTTGATAGGAGGCTCTGAGGGAGAACTCTAGCTAAAGAAAAGCCAAATTCCAGACAATGATAGGTTCTTTTTGTTTTGGTTTGTCTGTTTTGATTAGCTCCTGGCATTTAAGAAAATCTCTGTTGTATCACTAGCTGGATACAAAGTTAAGGAACAGGCATCTCAGGAACTAAAGTCCAGAATTAACCCTATAAAATATTGAAATGTACAGTGCAGAACAAAACATTGCAAGACAAAAAATAGGAAATGATGGCCCATGCAAAGGAACAAGATAAAACTACAGAAACCATAAAGGAAAAAGACCAGACTTTGGATTTACCCAAGAGTTTGTAAAGATGATCTTTATCATGATCAAGCAGATAAAGGTTAACATGGAAAAGAACTAAGGAATATGAGGAAAACAATGAATGAATGCATGGAAATTTCTTTGAGATTCTGAGTAAGAACCAAACAGAAATACTGGAGTTGAAGAACATAGTAATTGTAATGAAAAATTCCCTAGAAGGTTTCAATAGAAGACTAGAGTTGGAGGAAAAAAGAATCAGTGATCACACAGACAAGACCATTGGAATGATTCAGGCTGACAAGCAGAGAGAGAACAGAACCTAAAGGACCTACAGGATACCATCAAATGTACCAATTTCCCCATTATGGAAGTCCTAGAAGGGGAAGAAAGAGAGGATAGGAGGGAAGAAGGAACATTCAAAGAAATAATGGCAGAAAACCTCCCCAATTTTTGAAAGACATGACTATGCAAATTCAAGAATCCCAATGAACCTGAAACAGGATAAACTCAAAGAGAACCATGCTTAAACATATAGTAATCAAACTGTCTAATGCCGAGGACAAGGAGAGAGTTCTGAAAGCTACAAGAGAAAACCAGCAAGTATATACAAAGGAATCCCAATAAGAATAAGTCCTGATTTCTCATCAGAAACTTTAGAAACTATAAAAGAAGACCAAACTTCAGACATACCAGGAAAAAAGTCTTAAAAAGTGATATTCCAAATACTCAAGGAGCTAAAGAAAACATGGAGAAAGAGCTAAAGAATATAAGGAAAATGATAGATGAACAAATGAGAGTCTCAATAAAGATATAGAAAATATAAAAATGAACCAGATGGAAATCTTGGAGTTAAAGATCACAATAACTGAAGTAAAAATACTACCTGGCTGTTGATGCTATACAGTCAAAGGAGTCCTTGTCTCTGCATTAAGGGCTGTCAGCACACCTTCTAGAAGACACAAACAAGAAACTCCACAAGTACAATCCATTGAGACATTTGCTATAAGGACTGCTTAGCAGAAGTGCTTTGGGCACACAGCGGAGACAAAATCAAACCTCACATCAGTGAAACCTTCCTACGTGTGACTGCAATTGGTTTTGATCAATGGTGGTAGGACATGTGTAGAAGGCATCTCAGGCAGGGGAAGATCATATTAAAAAGCAAGGAGGGAAGAAAGAAAATTAAACTCCTCTATGTCTGGGCTGAAAGGCAATAAATGCAGAAATAGCAATGGACAAAATGATAGAAATTTGCAAGGGAAGAATCACGAGAGCCTTGAGTGCTTCATTGATGAAAGCTGTGAGGAGACTAAAGGATTTTAAGCAAGGAAACTAAGTGATCCAAGAGAGAGACACAATGTTGACTACATCAGGTGACAAATTGGAGGCCAGTCAGGCTGAAACAAAGGAGACAAGTTAAGAGGATGTTCCAGTGATGCAAAGGAGAAAGTAGGAGGCCTAAGGTGATGACAGTGGGAATGGGAGCAGGAGGAAATAAAATATATTAAGGACTAGTTGTCACAGAAATTGGTGGTTTTGATGTAGTAAGTAAGTGATGGGGAGAGTTTAAGAAACTTCTCAGATGTTTGGCTTCAGATCTGGTGGGTGGTACTGCCATTCTCCAAGGTTCAGAATACAGGAGAATCATATATCAGAGAGTGGAAATATGACTAGTTTAAGCTTGGACATGTTGATTTGGGATGAGAGAGGAGCTGTAGTATGTTCTACTGGTGATATCTCATGAACAAATTAATATATAGATATGGAGAACGGTAGAACATTGTAGGTTGAAGACAGTCTCGTATTCATTTATAGAAGTCGAATTTGAAGTGCTGAGTTTGAGGTACTACAGGTACAGAATGAGGATAAAAGACAATTAAAGGTGATGTCCTGGGAAACAGAATTTAAGGGTAGAGTAAGCAAAAGGAACTCAGTAGAGACTGCACAGGAACAGCTAAGAAGTAGGTAGGTATCAAAGCATATTTAAATAGAGGGTGGGAATCAGGATCTGCAATGCCATACATTTTTCTGGAAAGAATAAGAATGAATATAAAATAATAGGTGGTATAGTGAGGGTAAACATGACAGAGTGAGGTCCTTGTGGAGAAGTAGGAGAGAGAGATTACAAACAGAGAATTTAACCCTAAAATGTTAGGGCCACACGTTCCTCTGTGATATTAAGATAGGGTGAGAAGCCATTTAAAAGACATTGTGGCTCAGATAGAGCCCTGTCCTGAAACTGTCCAGGAACACTCTGGCCTTCCATTTTTTCTCCAGTAAACAACACAACTTACATATATACTTTGTTTTAGAAGAATCAAAATAGTGTATGCTAAGAATTGACTTCCCAGAATCTACTTTACATGCAGTGAAATCTATTTCACTGATCATTTGCTTCACTCCTTCTACCCCAGTTGTGACATTTTGGTCATTGATGGAAGTTATCTTTTTTCTACTTTATCCATAAGACATTTTTGTATTTTGGATCATTTGAAGGATGTAACTTTGATCATTTCTAAGCTAAAGAGGAGCCAATTGTAAGCAGTGGAAAAATCGCGACAGAGTCAGAAATCCTGCCTTGAACCCAAGCTCTGCTACTGATTTTCTGATTATGGGCAACTAAATGACTACAACAATATGAGCATCAGTATCCTCTAAAAATAAAAATAGACCTGATAGAGTTTGTGAATTAAATGACATGATATATGTGGAAGTTTCTGTTACCTGAATAATATTTAATAAAGGCTAACTGATGAGCAGCTTTACAATTTCTTTCTGAATTTTTCATGTATAAGTTATTTTTGAGTCAAATCCTTTTGGAATACACAGTGAATAAATAAGTTAATAAAATAATTAACTAAACAAATTACATTGTATTTGTCAAATCCTATTTCACATCAACCATTTTTTATGTTTAAAATATTTGAGATTTTAGGTAAATAGTCCCATTTTAAACCCATAGAAAAATCCAGATTTTTAGCTGAATGACATTTTATATCTTACAATCTCCCTCTTCAGAGATTGTCAGGTGTACAAAACCTGGTTTTATATTATTTAATGGATGGAAAATTCAATATAATGAAACAAAAATCTTAGGGCTGAATACAATGCCTTCAGGTGAACTGGCAGAAGATTAAATGGCTTTTTTTTTCTCTCTAGTTTCTACATAACTCACTTCTGATTTCATAAAGCATATCAAATATTATGTGGAGACTTTCTGCTCAGATGAACTCTTGAACCTGCTAAGCTAATAAGACTGAAATTCCAATGAGTTGGAGACCTGCTCCATTTACAAATCCTTCCCTTCTCTCCCCCTGCCTCCCTCCCTCCAGGGTGCTTTAGCCTCATGGCACTGCTAACCCTCAAGTAAAAGTCTAGTCTTTTATTAGACTATATTATGCTCTTGTGGTACCACACAGGCTTAAGTGAAGGAAGGAAAATAAACTTCATGCCTCATAATATAATATATTCATATATAAATATTAGTTTATATACATATATATAGGTAGACAGACACACACATAAATATACATACATACAGACAAATTGATGATTTTGAAATCTGCACAGAATTAAACCCCTACTATACAGCTTCCTGAATATGAAGCACTTAGCTAAATGTCTAGAGGGTTACTAAAAATAAATCATGCCTTCTTCCACTATGGACTATTAGGTCAACAAAACATCATTCTATTAATTTTCTACTTTTCAAAGATATCAGATTTTGTGACTAGAAGCAGCAGAGTGCCAATACAATGCAACCTATTTTGAATGTATAGAACAAAATCAGGGAACATGAGCATCAATAGACCAAATTTGTTAATGGAGTTAACAACCTTCTTGATGCTCTCAGGTACCACACCTCTCTCCCCTTTTGGCTTCAAGTACTAGCAGTACTCTATAGACATGCAGATTGTTGACTGAGCAGGTTACAAGAAGAGAAAACATTTTTCATCCTACTCTTTGTCCTTGGTTCCCCATGTTTTAACTTGACTCAGTGCAGGTCAATTATTTTATTGCCCAGTTCCACAGCTTCCTTACAAGCCTGATTTTTTTTTTTTTCATTTCTCTTTTCCACTAAGAGTTTGACTTTTAATGTCTATCCTATTCCAAGCTTTATTCCAGCTTCTGCAGTTTTATGGAATTAAAAAGTCATGGGGTGAAGTCATAGGGAGGGTGGAAGAGAGGAAGGTGGGAAGTGCTATAAAGTATAAGTAAAGTAAATTAAGATGAAAGGATGTTTTAGATTTTAAGTCACCCAGAAACTTCTTGCTGAGTCATTATCAAAAGGATCTGTTTAAAACACAATTTTGTGAAGGTGAACTCCATAGATGTCATGCTCTGAATGCATATGAGGAAATCTCAAACTTCCTTCATGCATCTCCTGACACTATGGGGTTGGAATAAAATGCCAACAAATATTAATGAAGACTTGCTGCTACATGATAGCATTCTTCTAGCACTGAGAATATGGAAGTAAACAAACAAATACAAATGTCCTACCTAAGGAGCTTACAAAACACATCAGCTTATGCTGGAAAGAAATATTTAAAATCCCGGTAAGCAAAACCCTCTGCCTTTTTAAACCAATAGCAGAGGGGTATATTCTGATCATGTAGACACTCAGTAAACGTGACAGACTAAAAAGACTCACCAGAAAAGTCAAGGTCAGACTCAGGGAGAAGAAAAGGGGCAATTTGTCAGATGCCTGTCTGGATAGGTGCTAAGAAAAGAAATGCCAGTTTACAGAATGTTCTTTCTCTGTGGAAAGACCCACCAGGCAAAGGCTCTTTGACCTACAAGTTCATGTGAACCTTAATTTCCTCCAAGAAATCCATTTCAAATAAGCATGGGTCGAAAGGGTATATTCTTGTCTCCAAAATATGACAGTTAATTTCTCTGCTCTAATAATGTTTCCAACTTCCCCTTGCCCCACAATTACAATTAGATATAGATGGTGTGCTTGTTCATCTTGATTTCTTAGACCATAAATATATGGCAAAGGTCAAGGCTGAATGTGTTTGTTCTATAAACAGCTAATGTGCTGGAGGTATTCCATAAAACAGATTTGCACAGTCCATAAATTTCTGTCTTTTATACTGATTATTAGGTTACAAAGAACAACATCAGTTTACTGCAGAACTGGATTCTATTGAATCTATGGCAAATTGGAAAATGCTCATAACTAACAGAATATAATGTATGTATGAAAACAAAAACAAAGAAGATAGTTATTGAGAAAATCATAGGAAAACAAATAATGTCTCCATAATCTAAAACACCGATTAAAAGATGTGGTAAAATAGGCTACTTACATTATCTACTAATTTATTATAGTGCAATATTATAAAATATGAATTTAACCAGATATTTTAAAGAAATATAACTATGTAAATATTTTGTGTCTTAGTAATTTGTTTTAAAGTGTTTGTGAAATCATTCATTTATTCATACTGCAAAAATTTATTAGCTATGAAAAAGGCCTGTAGGCCAAATTATTCCATTAGTCCACACACTGTCCACATATTTTTCCTAGAAGGAAATAAATGGACAAAGGTCAGTATGGACATGAACAGAGTGTTATATTAAGGGTAATACTTATGTATCGTTTTTTCAAAAAAATCTGTACTAGTGCATGATGGTATTTAGTGTGTGATAACGTAACCAGTTTGACAATTTATTGATGACAAAATAACAATCACTATTTAATGTTTACCCAAAATAGTGCTTATTAGGTACCTGTGCATTAAGCTTCATGTGCTTGTCACTGGAATACAAAATAAATAGGATTCACTCTGTGCCTCCAATCCTAGTGACTGCATACATCATAAAATTAGAAAACAAGTTCTCTGATATTATTTTGTGAATAACCAAAACTTTATTAGCTTAAAAGTAGTTTTATCCATGTATCCTCTGCTTCTAAACATACATTTTCCAAGTCTACTTTCAATATTTTGATATTTTTTTAAACTCAAAATGACTGTGGTAATTATCTTAACAAATGGTTAACATTTATGTACACTTTCTGTTTGACAATGTACATTCACATGCACCCTTCTCATTTGATTCGCAAGGCATTCAGTGAAGCTGGAATTGCTGTTTTCAACTTCATTGCACAGTTGAGGAAGCTGAAGCTCAGAGAAATTTAATAAATTGTTCAAGATTTTCAGTTTATAAGTGATGCAGTCAAGATATAAACTCCAACCTTTGACTAACCTAGGTTCTTTTCCACTAATGACTTCCTCATGAAAATACATTCTGGAAACAATGTGCTTTATAGATTGAGAACAAAATTCTTGGAGTCTATGTGGAAAATAGGCAACTATCATGTTCTATTGTGCAGATTATCACCTGAGGACACCTATAAACATCACAAAGTTTTATCAGCAAACAAAGTGTCCACATAAGCAAGCACTAAGTGAAAGAAGGGGAGGGACCCAACATTGAGTAAAGGAAAAGATGTCAAACAAAAACATCCGCTCACTCTACCTGCCTGTCCTTTAGGACACCAGCAGCTGGAAAATATTAGTTATGTAGTATTACGCTGCTGCCCAAAATGAAAACATACTTTCCTTGTTAATTTAAAAGTTATTAGAGATGCCACATTGAGACTGGTACTTTATATTAAATTAGAGCTTCTGGTTATTATTTTGATAGGTGATTCCAGTTGCCTAAGAGTCCAGATTTTAATATTTGTAGCCCAATATTTCTATTCCCAGATTCCAGTAAAGAATGATATGGGTGAAAAGATATATAATATAGGTGGAAAACAAGTTAGAGAACAAATGAATATTAATACCAAAAACTAAATTAATGCAGAATTTGGGATCTTGGCATGTTGTGCAAGAGTCAGGAAGAGCAATTGGTACAACCAGGAAAGTTCCCAACTGATGATGATAAAAATGGGCAGTAAAGTCCAAAGAGATGTGGAGTCTAACTAAGCGGAGTAATTAGTGTCTGAAAGTTCATATAGGCTGTGTAAAATCTATATTCAAGGATATCTGGCCCTGGGAGACTGGGCACTATAGTAAGAACACACTATTTTGCTAGTCATTTCGTGTTTCATCATGGAGTCATTTCCAGAATTGGAATTGAGGTATGTGTGGAAGACAGCAGACCCCAGATCAAGGAGGGACAGTGCCAGAAATCCTGTCTGACCCAGACCCAGGCAGAGATGCTATTTTGGAAGATAGGAGAAACACAATTTAGTATCTGTAGGGAAGAGTCTTAAGGATAGGTTTGATCATTCTCTGAGTGAAAAGTATAGGTGAGATGACTAGTGCCATCAACCAGAGTTCAAACTAAGCCTAATAAGTTTTTTAAAAAGTAGACAATCTGCAACAATGAAGTCAAAGGCCATTCATAGTAGATTAAGACTTAAAGGAAAAAGTTGACATTAATACTGGGCAGTGTTTCTTTCAAATGTCTGACTCACTCTTTAAGATGAGTTCAATCGGAAACTAGAGATGAAGATAATTATTATTACAGGTACTTACTATATTCCAGGAACTATGGTTTCTATAGATTACCTCTTATTCTTTACAATAACCTGTTAGATGTTGTTTGCTCCTTTTTCATTGGTGAGATCATGTTATTAGAGAGATAAACTAACCTGCCCAAATTCATAGTTAGTAAACGGTGGAGTCAGGATCTAATCTACAATCATCCTGGTTCCTATGTATGTGATACAATAAACCATTATCCTATACTACCTCAGTGACAAAAGTCAAAGACAGAAAAGCCAAATCCTGTAGTCAAGCAATTACAGAGGTTGAGTTCTGAGACTACATTGCTACCAAAGTCTCCTTATACTTTATTGCTGAGGTCCAAGATTGATCTTAGAGTCTAATGAGGATATGGACCTAAACCAACTCTACTGGTCCTGTCTGAGAATGTTCATCAGGGTTCCACAGGAGGAGTTCTTGCCAATGCTATTCCCTTTGCTCAAAATGCCTCCTCTCCCCACTTTCTGTGAGTTGGCCCATTTTCTATATTCTGATCTCTGCTTAAGTATGATCTCCCCAGAGAGTCTTTCTTGGCCATGCAATCTATGTTCTTCCTCCTATGCCATGGCCCCTGGCTCATTCATTTTCTTTACTACTGCACCATATACATTTATACAAGTACTATAGCGTCATTAAACCCATAGTATGAAATAGGACTGCCTGGGTCTAAACCCCAGTCCTCTCCTTACCAACTATATGATCTTGAGAAAGTTTTTTCACAACTCTTTGTCTCAGTTTCTTCATCTCTGAAATAAGAGAGATGATGAAATTAGCATCTGTTGCAGTTTGCTAACGCTGCCAGAATGCAAAACACCAGAGATGGATTGGCTCCATTGGAGGATGGCCAATGGCATCTGAAAAACCTCTGTTAGCTGGAAAAGTCCATGGCTGGCATCTGCTCCAAAGTTCTGGTTTCAAAATGGCTTTCATCCCTCTCTAGGCTGCAGTTCCTCAAAAATGTCACTCTTAGTTGCTCTTGGGGTGTTTGTCTTAGCTTCTCTGGAGCAAGAGTCTGCTTTCAATGACCATCTTCAAACAGTTTCTCATCTGCAGCTGCTCTCTCAGCTTCTGTGCATCCTTCAAAGTGTCCCTCTTGGCTATAGTAAAGCTCGCTCCTTCTGTCTGAGCTTATACAGTGCTCCAGTAAACTGATCAAGGCCCATGCTGAATCGGTGGGGCCACACCTCCATGGAAATTATCCAGTCAGTTATCACCTACAGTTGGGTGGTCACAACTCCATGGAAACACTCAATCAACGAATTACAATCTAATCAACACTAATAGTCTGCCCACAAAAGATTGCATCAAAGATAATGGCATTTGGGGTAACATAATTCATTCAAACTGGCACAGCATCTATTTCACAGATATTGTAAAGACAAAAATAAGTAAATCTATGTAAAATATTTTTTAAATGGCTGGCATATGGTAGGTACTCTAACTGATACATGTTCCCTTTGTAAAATCTAACACAATCTGTGGTTTAATGTTTGCTTATGTGACTATTTTCTGTCTATTCTGCTATACTACAAATTCCTTGAGGGTAGTTACTTTATATTTTTTATTTTCTAATATATATCCAGCCCCTGCTCAAGGGCCTGACCTTTAGAGGACAATCTATAAATATTTGTTAAATTATTTTTAAAAAAATGCTTCCCATTAAACTTCAGAGCCTCTCTTATTCAATACACCTGTCAGGATGAGTTTTAGGTCCATCATGACTGTCTCTTGTTCCAGAACCAGACTCTCTAAGAGCTCTGAATGATATAGCATGGTACAGATAATGGGATTACAAGGTCTGGGGAAAATTCTGATTATTCTGGAATAACCACTACATACTCAATGGTTTTTGTAAAATGTATTTACTCACCAAATTTTGTCACAATATTCTTGACTGCTATGTAAAATTTTAAAATTATTGTTACTATATTAGCTATCTATTGATAACTCATAGAGGTAACAAATGACTCCAAAACACAGTAGCTTAAAACAATGAATATTTATTATCTTGCAGTTTCTGTTGTTCAGGAGTCTTGGTGCAACTTGGCTGGGTCATCACATAGGCTGCCATGGAGGTGTTTGCTTAGTGTTGCAGTCACTTCAAAGCTTAACTGACAAAAGATCCTCCTCCAAGCTCACTCTTATGATAGGATTCAGTTCCTGTGGGTCACTCCATGAGGCAGGTCACAACATGATTCAGGGGAAAGGACAAGAGTGTGAGCAAGAGGAAGTCCAATCATCTCAGAAGTGACAGCTCATCACTTTGCCATATTCCATGGGTTTGAAGAAAGTCACTAGGTCCAGCCAGAAGAAAAAAAGGGGACTACATAGAGCACGAACATCAGGAGATGGGGATAATTGGGGGCTATTTTAGAAGCAGACTAGACAGCCATTTAATAAAACAGAGCATGAATTTCAAGGAGTTATGTGTATATGCTAGGGTGGGGTGGGACAGAAATTTTTGTGCAACATGTTTCTATGAATCAGTTTTAGCAAATTTCCAAATAATAATAGCTATTTCTCATGTATTTAACCTTGAAGATACTGGTAAATATGTCCCTAATACAGAAAATATTTTGATTACATATCAGAATACTCTATTTTACATGAACATATAAAATTCTTATAATGGACAAGAAGATCCATTAAAATTGACATCAAATTTCAAAAATAAAACAAAATTAACAACAACAACAAAAAATTTTACTTCTGTTTCCCAGGCTAAGTCTGGAAAAAATAGTCACAGTAAAAATGACACAATCATAGTACATTTGACTGGCTGTGTATTAGTCTGGTTTTTATTATTATTATTATAGCATTCATTCTTCACAAATTCCTCTCAAGTACTTTTAGAAGTCCTGTGAAGTATCTCTGCTGTCAGCCATATACTTATCTAATTGGTTGGTACTTGGTATACACCATTCCTTTTTCCCTCTCTGATTTCTATGGTGATTTCTTTTATCATCAAACGTGAAAAGCCAAAACTATGCCACAAAGCTTTGATTGCTACCTGCTCATGTCCCAAGAGGGCTGACCAGCATGGAGAGAGAGGATGTCATGCCCAAAGTACTCTCTCCCATTGCACTTCCGGTGCCAGCCATTCTGTCAGAAGACACCTAGAGCTCTTCATGTCCCATGGAGATGTAAGTTTAATAATTTTTAAAACTATTCAGTCCAAGATGTATTTCATATTTATATGTTGCTCCAACCATCTGAAAACCTCATACTTACATCCACTGGAACACAGTCAAATGGGTTTATTAAAAACATGAAGACAGTGCTTGTGTATACTTTATTTGCAATATTATTGCATGAAATAAAAGAAATTATGAATTGGGCTTTTCTCTATAAAATAATGACTAAATTTCCTGCATCATTATAACTTGAATGATGGAAAACAAGGCCCTTGAAAGTAATCTTAAAACTAGACACTAGGAGTTGAATGGGTAAACAAAGATAAAGTGGAGTTCTGAGAGTTAAATTAATGTTTAAAACTCAATCCTCAGTGGCAAACTTCAAATAATAAACATGGGGGAAAAAAAGAGAGAGAGAGAGAGAAAGAGTTGATTATCACTCTAATGAATGCTTTTTGCATAAGCAAATGGGTGTTTCTATAGGCAAATGCTTTGCTAATAACTAGGGCTCACAAAAGAAAAGGTTTTAACATGTGCTATCTATTTCTTTGAGGGCTCCTTTTCATTTCTTACAATTTCACATTTATCTACCTGGCCACACTCTTCTCTTATCCTAGAGGCACAAAATGTTTTGCACATAATAGATTGATTGAAAATTCAGAAATAAAATTCCTGAGTTAGGTTGGCAGAAGACAGGCAATGCCTGACATGCTTTCTCACAACTCTCCATTAAAATACCATAAAGACATTAAAAAAATGAAGGAAGCTCAAAATAGTTTTGAACATAGAATAATAGCTTTTCTTTGGTTATCCTTTATTAGCTTATTCAGTCCAACTTAAACAACTTAAATTGAAAAGCAAAAAAAAAAAAAAAACAAACACAAACAACCAAATAAACATGAGTGCACTGAATTTGGGGTCAGTGCTGGGTGGCAACTGAGGAGGACACTTGCTTTTGTCAACCTAACCTCTGTCTAACTCCACCCAAAACACAGCCTTTCCAAAAGCAGACCACCCCAGGCCAAACTCCCATTTCTTTTCCAATTCTAACCTATCTTATAAGCCTTAGAACTGTGGCATTGGGCAGGTCTTAACAGCAACCTCATATTATTATTAACAAATATTTGTTGACTTCCTCTCATGGGCGAATACTGTGAATACAAAGAGAACTTAGTTATAATACCTTTCTTAAAATAATTTCAGCTTCCACATTACATTCTCATTTACGAATGTGTAGTTTCAACAACAAACTTTTCTATAGGTTTCCCACACTCAGGCTCAGTTAAAGCTCTCTTAAATTTCTCTATTCCCTACTTAAGATTGCCACAAAAAATATTCTAGAAAAAATGTGATAAAAATTTAAGCACCTATCATCGTCAATAACTGAAAATCGGCGTTTAAAAAAGGGAGCTAATTAAATTGGCAAGCATTATTCATTTAAAGATCTTTTCTCTTCTCTTTATTTTAACAGCTGACAAAACCTGACTCTAAAAGAAAAACTTTCTTCACCCTACATGGATATGTATGTGTGTCTATATGTACCAGCTATATCTAAGCAGTGAACCTAGTTATACTAGCCGGATGGCTTCATTATTAGCCCTTATTATTTGTCAGGGCTATTTGTGTGAAGAGAGGGCTGTGAGATATAATTGACAGCTTGGTTTCAAGTGCTGTGAACTTTACCAGTTACATGAAATTCTTATCCCGCCCCCCACCCCCACCCCACAAATGTTTACAATCATTGCCTTCTGTCTCTAAATTGAGAATCACCATAATGGATGCTATGGTTATCTCCCACACAAATATCAAATGTTTTCATCCTTCAAGCAATTACCATAAGGCCATAATAAATTCTGAAATAAAGATACAAATGAATGAATAATAAGAAATTTAGCAAACATCTGCAAGGAAAAAAAACTAAACTAATTGATAAGCTAGATGAAACAAATATCTTCTTGATCCTCCTCAGTTTATCATTCAGAATAAATCCAGTATCCTTCAAAAATTAAATTTTCTTTCCCTTTATTAAAATAACTGAAAGTTTTCTCTTTTCTTGCAGCATGTTCAATTACTGCTTAGCTTACTCTGCATTTGATTTATCAGTCTAGTATTTACAGGGGCTTACAGGATATATTATCCATACTTGGATTCCAATCATAGTTATAATCGAACCATAAAAGCTAAGCTTTCAGGTCATCAAATAAATCAGTTTCTGTGATATAAAAAGCCTCTAGTCAGATTGAATCTTTGATTTTTACCAAGCTTTTAAAAAGGAAATTAAGAAATTTTGTTTTAGTTACTTTCCCCCTACAATTTAAAAACAAATCTAGGATAAGAGAAAATGAAAGACATTTTAAAGACTGAATTAAATATTAGCAAAGCACAGCCATGATCTGAATATGGGGCACACTGTAGTCATGAAAAGAAGCTCGGGCCTGCATACCCAGACATCAAAACTGGGGAAAGCCTAAGGCATGAAGTTTTGAAGAAATGTATAACTCTCTTATTCATTGCCTCGACTGCATGAACATCTGAGTTGACAAAGATGTTGTTTGACATCAAAGCTGATAGAGATGTCATTTAGGGGTGCTGAGCAGGGTGACATTTTGGTGAAATTATCTCCATTAAGGCTTAGTTCTCTCCAACCAATCCTGATATTGCAGCCAGTAGTAATCAGTCTTTCAGGGACTGGCTCTTATTAGCCAGAAGCAAAAGAAAATATAATTAACATTGCCGGGAAAAATGACTTTCATGACCAAAGGAAAACTACCCTGCAGGGGGCGATGGTAAGAAGCCAAGTTATAAAGAGGATGTTGTGTGGTGGGCGTGGAATCAGAGGAGGGGTTATTAGCTAGATAGCCTCCATGACTAGTGTCATCTAGCTCTTTGCTTGATGCTTTCCTTTCCACTATGGTTTTATGGCTGCTGTACGGAATTGACGGTAATTAGAGAATTCATCAACACAACTCCCCTGGATATAGCTGGATAAACACTCTGATTCTGTGTGCCGTACTGACCTCTCATCTATTTAGATAAGTTAATTGTATTTACTAGTGAGTTCTCACTCTTCCTGGGAGGTTGTTTACGGGGTGACTATGCATTTATATACCCTCACCTTGTAAGTATTCAATAGTTTATGTCTTTGAATTCTGAAGAGCATAGCAGTATCCCTTCCACCAAATATAAAAAGAATTTGGGTATTTGCTGTAAAAGTTACACCCTCTCTCTCTCTTTGGAGGAAGAGATAGCTGGTCTGCTCTTCAACTTTATCTCCATCAGTTGCTTTTCTTTGTTTTATATCTTAGTCTTTTTACTCTCTACTTATCTTTCCCACTTTGTAAATAAAATTAGTGTAGTTCTCTTCATCTTAAAAACAACAACAAATTTTCCCTGGATCTTTCATTTCCCTGCAGTTAGTTAGTGTCCCTATCTCAAATCTTCTAGAAGAAAAGTCTGTGTCTCCATTTACTCACTACATAATCAGTCTTCAAATTTAACACCACTCCATGGAAACTATTCTCTCTAAAGTCATCAATACTTTCCTAATTGCAAAATTGAATAGGGACTTGTTCAGTCTGTGACTTTGTTAATTGACAATCACTCCTTGCATTCTGAAATCTCAGCCTCCTTTAATTTCTCTGAAATATACCTATTGATCAGTGTTTTCTCTCCTGAATTCATTTCCTCTGCTTGTCCTTTAATTTTTGCTATTCCTCAGAGCTTTATCTTTGTCTTTCTCTTATGCCTCTTATTTTCCCTGGGCAATCTGATTTACTGTTATGACTTCAGCTACCAGCATTTTACTCATGATTGCTAAATCGTTAACTCCATTTCACTTCCTAAGCTCCAAATCTATTTGGCAGTATATCTGACAAGCCAGTAAGTGAACAATTTATACTAAACATTGTGAAATTAAGTTCATCATTTTCCTCCAAACTTCCTTCTTGTGTTACATAGCCAGTCTCAGTGAAAGACATTGCCATTTATCCAATTACCCAAATGAAAAGATGAAAAGTCACCTTTACTTCTTTCCTCTTCTTTGCCTCCTATATCCAATTAATTACATTCATCTCATTGATTTTAGCTCCTACATATAATTAATCAGTAAACTAATCAGTAACTTTGTCTCCACTCTCACTGCTACTCCTTTACTTCAGACTCCACTTCTTTTCAACTGTTCTCTTTCAATAACATCCTAAGTGTTATTTTCCTTTACAAAAAAAAAAAAAGAAAAAGAAAAAGAAAAGAAAAAAAATCTACACAGTGATGAGGAAAAGAAAGCAATATGTTTTAAAGTGCAATTAGAAATTAAATAAAGTGTGACCTCCGCACTCAACAGTTAAAATCCTTAGAAATGCCCAGCAATCTATTTGGCTACTATTTGGATTGCTGGAGCATTTTGCCGACATCAGAGAATAGAAATAAATTCTGAATTAGGCAATTCACTACTCTTTCACTTAGAGTGACTCCCATTTACTCATTTGAGTAATAATTTAATGCTTTTATCACATTGCAAGCTCTGGGTCAGTGTGAAGTATTAAACAACGTCCTCTAATAGCTTTTTTGTCTTCTTAAGCTACCATTAAATGTTCAAAGCCTTACTCATTTCTCATACTTCCAGTCTTTTTTTTTTTTTAATGCCTTCCTAAAACTTGAGTATCTTCCATTTATTTTCATTGTAAATTGCAAGGCCAGGAAGTAGTTTTCATCATCTGAGGCTTTAGAGTCCATTTGTCTACAAGATTAAACATATTCTATGCTCTGCTCTAAATTGTTAGTATGTAAAATATGGTGTTTTTCATTAGAGAAAGCTTACATGTTCAAGTCTGATTAAATTATGCATATTATATTATTCATATGAAATGGGTGATAAAAGCTCAGATATGGCCAGTATCTTGGAAAAGATGCTGATAAACATGAAAGAAAGAATAAGGTATTTATAATTTGAGAAATTAGTTTTTGCTAACTTTGAAGTTCGTTCAAAAGATTGGCCTTTTCAAAGAATTTTGATAAGATTTTACAGAATAATATAGATCCTTAGTTTCTATTCTATATTGGAAGTACTGTGCTTTGGGTGGATTGCACCACTATCTCAAGAGTTGGAAGACAGAAAAAATAGAATACTCCTTAGTCTGGGAGCAAGAAGCTATTGAGATGAGATTAACTAGTCCCTTGATCAGAGAAAGTGCTTTTGCCTTTACAGTGCTCATGAGGTCAATATGCACACATATAACCATTTTTTTTGCAGTTGGGTTCTAACTTGTATTCAAATGTTAATTTCTCAGGTGATTAAAAATATTTCTTAGAATAAGAAAGGCAATTAGTCCACTAAAATAACTGAGACACACAACTTGAGTTTAATTTGAGTTTCTATAGAAAAGCACTGTAATTCAACAAGTACTCGTGGAGCATGTATTGGCATTGAAAAAGAAAACCAGAAAGGAAGAGTGGTTCTATTTCTAAGAGCTCATAAACAAACACAAATTGCCAAAAATGGAAAAAAATAGCTACAGTACTTAAGCTCCCTAAAATATTTTCTATGTGTATGTGTGCATAAACACACTTTGACTTCTGTCCAAAGTTGCTTTAAGTATTTATCCTCTTGAACTTTAAGTCTACCCACCGAAATAAGCCCTATGGGTGTGTGTTGAAACGTGACATATGGAAACAAATCCTGAGGCCTAAGTTATGCCTAATCAATATTTGATTTGCTTGGTAAAGGGCCCCCCAAAAGTCCCTAAAGTCTTTCAAATTATGCTTGAAACATAAAATAAAAACCTTAAGTATAGATATGACTCATCTTTATCCTGGTTAGAAATGTTATTTTAATTTTTTGCATGGCATTAATGTAAACCTGCCAGGGTTTAGCAGCACTATAATGTCTCTTCTTTCTCACACACACACTTATTATCAATTTGAGATACCTAAATATAGAAAAGAAACTGCTTCTAAGAGTGATGTTTGACAATTAAATCATGAAAAGCAAAGAATTTTTTTTAACATTGGAAAACTCTTGCTCCAAATTCTCAATTTATTCATTTCCACTCTTAAGCTAACAACTTCTAGAACTGCATTTCATCACAGAAGAAAGAAAATTTCCCCCAGCATCTATTCTGTGTCAGGAACTTTGCTATATATTGTCTCATTTACTCCTTGTAACAACTGTGAAAACTCCATGTTAAAATTTGTTCTGTATAGAAAATGAGATAAAAAAAATTAATTTCAGGGTATGTCATTAGGAAGTGATGAAGCCAAGATGCCAATCTGGGTCCCCCTTTTCCCAAAACCTGTATTTTTCCCACTTTCCATCAGTGACATATACATCTAAGAGCTGCTGAGAAGGTCCTACACAATTATTTTCCTCACAAGTCCCAGTGAGAAACCAATCTGGGTTGGGTAGGCATCATCAGGACAACTCAGGGGAAGGGATCACTTTCCCAGAACACATGGTCCTTGAATCATCTCCCTAAAGTACAAATGTCACCCATCGGTCAGGTCAGGCTGAGTTCCAGAAATGATGGAGAAATTGGGGCCCTCACCACAGTGTCCCTCTCACTGATTAATCTTTCTTGCCTTCTTCAGCAGCTATTTCAAACTCCTAACACTGTAACGTTCTATTTTCTTCTACTTCAGAGAAAATAGAAAACATTAGACAAAAATCTTCAACTTTCTTCTTCTAATCCTCCAAATTTATGATCATCTGCAGCTATCATTTCCTTTTTTCTTCCATTGCATTGCAAAAGTTTTCCATATTGCCTCCACAACTCTATTTCCTAACAACTCCAGCCTTCTCTGGTACAACCCTTAGAACATACTCTCTTTCTAGTCCATGTCTTAAGTTGCTGCCCCCAACAACATCATTCACGCAGTTGTCTTTCTTATAATTAAACAAATATCCAAAACCACACACCCCTTCAAACTGCTGCCCTAATTCTCTCTTCCATCTTGTAATCAAATTTCATGAAAAAGTGAATTGCCCACTCCTAATCCACTTGCCTACTGCCAGTTACATCTTCAAATTCTTGAAACCTTATTTCTGTCCAAACCACACTAATGAAACAGTTCCTTTTAGGTCACTGACAAACTAATTATTGTTAAATCCAATGAATACATTGCCATTGGCCTTTACCTTATGCTATGGACTGAACTGTGTTTTCCAAAGATATTTGTTCAAGTCCTAACCACTGGTCCCATGAACATGATCCTATTTGGAAATAGGATCCTTGAAGATGCAATCAGTTATGATGAGGCCAAACTGAATTAGGGTGAGTCCTAATCCAATATGCCCAGATGTGTCCATATAAGGAGAGAAAATTTGGACACAGGAGGTAGGAGACAGACAGAAGGAAAGACATTCATGTGATGGAGGCAGAGATTGACTTATGCCACAAGCTAAGGATCTTCTGGGTTTGCTGGTCACCATGAGAACCCTACAGGCTTCAAAGAAAGCACAGATCTTTTGACACCTTGGTTTGGACTCCTAGCTTCCAGACTGTAAGACAATAAATTTCTTTGCCTAACTAAGGCACTTTGTTACAGCAACCCTGGGAAACTAAGGCATTTTCCATGAACTCTAGGCTGCGTTGGACACTGTTGACTGCTCCCACTTTCTACCTCGTGCTCTTGCCTTGGCTTCCATGTCTCTGAGCTCTCCTGATTGCCCTCCCAGCTCTCTTGTTGCTCTTTCTCCATCACATTCACATCATGATCTTCCCCTGCTTCAGAACAGTGACAAGACACTGAGGGATATGGCCACACAAAATGGAAGATTACATAATACTTGTATTAGGCTTTATTTGGAGAGGAAGATGTAATACATACTTACACATATGCATACATATATATATATGCTATATGGATGTATATATGCATATACATATGGAGAGATATATGAGGACATTCTGAATGGCCACAATAGGATGAATAGAATATAGAAAGAAATATATAAACATGGACATAGATAATTCAGTAAATTAATGGAAAAATGAAGTTCTTGAGATGTCCACAGTCTATCTTTTTCAACATGTGTTTCTTTAACACAAATTAACTCATTCATGATTGCTAAATAGGAGAGATGATATCAGTGTAACATGAAATCGAGTTGTTTCTTAAGCAAGTTGCCCTAGACATGGGAAGCTGATATAGCCGGAGTAGAATTATAACCTTCATCAGGAAAGAAAAATGCCCTTGGCTTGACTACTGGGTAGATAAGAACATTTTCAGCTATACTTTAAGAAAATTTAAAAAGAAATTCTACTCCCAGGAGTGTAAATCTCCCTGGCAATGCAAGATATGACTCCTGGGGATGAATCTGGACCTGGCATCGTGGGACTGAGAGTATCTTCTTGACCAAAAAGGGGATGCAAAATGAGACGAAATAGTTTCAGTGGCTGAGAGATTTCAAATGGAGTCAAGAGGTCACTCTGGTGGACATTCTTATGCACTATATAGATAACACCTCTTAGATTTTAATGTATTGGAATAGCTAGAAGTAAATACCTGAAACTACCAAACGCCAACCCACCAGTCTGGACTCCTGAAGATGATTATATAATAACATAGATTACAAGGGGTGACAGCGTGGTTGTGAAAATCTTGTGGATCACACCCCCTTTATCTAGTGTATGGATGGATGAGTAGAAAAATGGGGATAACATTAAATGACAAATAGGGTGGGATGGGGGGGATGCTTTGGGTGTTCTTTTTTCATTTTTATTTTTTATTCTTATTCTGTTTCTTTCTGATGTAAGGAAAATGTTCAGAAATAGATTGTGGTGATGAATGCATAACTATATGATCATACTGTGAACAGTCGATTGTATACCATGGATGATTGTATGGTATGTGAATATATTTCAATAAAACTGAACTTAAAAAAAAAAAAAAATTGGAGCAGGAAAAAAAAAAAAAAAAAAAGAAATCCTGCCCTGAGGCTGTGAGCAGTCTCTCTGAGCAGCATGCCCAGATATAGCTTGGCTCCCTTAGCAGGTTGCACTTCCTCCAATGAACACAGACCCTTATCACATCTGCTCTGACACTAGGCTTCAAACCAGCATTTGGACTCCGTTGTTTTTGTACGTGTGTGATGTCCCCGAAGCAGCATTCCTGGCCAAAGTTATTTCATGACATTCTAGTTATTGCTTTAATTACAAACTTGCATGAGGTTTGAGACACCTTTCTTTGACCCTCTCTTTCCAACAAGCCCTGTTATTTTTAACACATGATATGGTAGAATGCAAAGTTTCCAGGAATGCATATTATGGAAAATACCAAGTGTGTCTTTGAAAATATAATGGGAATTACACATAGACTATCCTGTACTTTATTGTCAAGAATACGCTTATGTTCAATGCCTGGGTTTCTTAAAAATGTAGAAAGTATCATACTTTCTTTTCACAATGCAAACTTTAAACCCCACTGTACTCATGCCTTTATTACTTGTCTGCTAGACCCAGAGGAAGAACAAAAATCTGTTTTTTAGTTATTTGAGTTATATGAAGTGAATATGATAAATTCCTTGTTTCTTGTATTCAAAGATCACAAAAATAGATGAGTGGATTTTAATCAAGAATGCAGAAAGGAATTCATTTTTGGCTGAATCCCAAGCTAAAGAAGTTTCACTCTCAGATGCATTTGTTTTCAAATGAGGGAAAAAAATAGGATGTTAGAATGTGTAATTTAATTTTAACCACACTTTTCTAACATAATTTCTATGAACACAAAATCAGCACTCAGGTTTACCCCTTGGTATTTGGCCATAAAACTGTGTTGTTGATCCTTTTCTTTAAAGGCGTCTTTCACATAATTGCATGTTGGAGTTCATACTCACCTTTCCTTCTTCCCAACTCTTTGTGCCTAATATCATATCTTGAGATTTAGTCTCTCTTGAAAATTGTGTTTAGAATCCAGATACTATTAATCCAGATGTACTCACGGAAGTACATCCGGATGACTTTCAGAAGTTGGTCTTTCAAAATGTTGCCAACCTATGAATTATGGAATTGTAGATAATTCCAGTGGAGGTGGAAACCACTCTTTCTGAGATGTTTTTCAGATTTTTGTGCCCCAAACTTTGATATGTGATTTAAGAAAGAAAACACCTCCTTTCCTTCATCAACCCACCCCCAAATGCATTGCAGTAACTTCTCAAAAGAGAAAGCAAGTGGTTTTTTGTTTTAATGTTATTATATAAAGAAGTTAATCACACTATTTTATAGAAAGAATCTATAAAATCTATGAAGAGATTGCAGACAAAGAATTAACTACATAAAGTAAATCTTAGTGACAGTTAAAACAAGAGAAAGTCATGACAACCTGTAAAGAAATAGGGAATTAAAATGGTAAAATTCATATGATCATGAAGAGACATGAGTAAATGAAAATTAATCAAATTAAATCATTAGAAGTTTTGAACTAGACGTGCTTCATTTGAGGATGTTGCTGATTCTTATAAAATTCTGTGCCTATGCTAATGCAACCAGGATATTATTTGCACAAGTAAAAATAGTATCTTAAAGCTAGTGTGCTTTTAAACTTTTTTTTTCATTTTTTTCATAAATATTAGTTTAGCTTATCTTTAGGTATGACTATGACAATAGCATTCATATTTTATTAATTAAAATTTAGGACACATTCTCAAAAAAAAAAAAAAAAAGCACAAGGTATACATAGGAACAACAGGGCAGAACACTTAAAATAAGTACTAGCCCAAATAATCCAGCATATGTTTTCATGTCTGCAGAATTCTAACAAATAAGCCTGTCCTGGTGGCATGGCCACAGAATTTAAGCATCAATGTAAACTTGTAATCCAGCAGGATTTAAATTAGTTTTAATGTTCACACACTGCTGCCACAACCCTCAGTTCCTTTCTCCCATTGTAATGTACCATTTTATGGTGTTGTTTAGTTTTCTGCTTTCCTTCCACTATTTCCTAAAGAATTTAAACAAATCATTAAAATTTAAACATCTTGTTAGTTCAAAATTAGCGTTTATCCCCTCCGGATGCTTTGTAATTGAAATTATTCTTAATTTGGTTAGCTATAGGTATTTAACCATGTTACTTTCAGTGGTAGTAACTGCCCCACCATTAATCTGTCTACATATACCTTAAAAAGCGGAAAAGGCTGAGGACTTCCAGCGAGATGAACTACCAGCCAGTACTGGTATTCTCTGCTAATTTTCAGTGAATGTGGATTTGTTTAGTCGATGTGTAAACTACTACCCTTAAGAGCTCTGGAACATATTACAGCAGTCCAATTCCACGCAGCCTAAGTTCCGTAGTCAGTCCTGGACAAGAGATAATAAGTATTTACTGTGGGGCGGGGGGGGGGGGTGTTGACAGGGTGCTTCTGTCCTCTGGCACAGCATAATTAAGGCCCCAAGATTGCAAAGTTCATGACCTCCCACAAGTCAAAAATCACACAGTACTGCAAATTACCTCTGTGATTCACCACTGGAGGAATTCGATTTTATGACAGTCATTTTGGAGGAAAATGCTGCTAAACCTGATTTATTGCATTTCTTTCAGGGGAACTAAATTCTGTTACGTTTTTGAAAATTAAAACATTTCTAAGGTTTTCTTAAAATTAGTATATTTGGTGTGACTATCATGTTCTTCGTTCATATTTTCACACATCCAAACTTGTAGGAACCTGCTAAGAAAATAGGGGTGAGGAATAGTATGTGAGAATGAATATATGTGCAGGAACCATAAGGAAGATGATAAACACCTTCAATTCTCTGAGCAACCACATTAATTGGGCTTTTTGAAAATTATTGATTTTAAGATTTTCTATTTATTTTCATGTAAAATTTAGCTAATGTGGGTCCACTGCAGGCATCTCATCACTAGATTGCCAGTTCTGGGGGAAATTCTATTTGTCCATCCTTCACTGATAGCTGTTTTCCAGGCGATGATAGCTTCCAGTACTGATGCTTGCTTAAGAGATAATGATATCGATTCACAAAATCTTTGTCTTTCTTGAAATAAAAATAGTGAGGTGTGATTTCCTCTTAGTATAAAGTCCCTGGCTTTGCACAAAGTGCAAAATGATTTAAAAATCATTTCAACACTCAGAAATTTACTTGAATCATCAAGTTATATTTGGGAGAATTGCCACAGAAATATCATGAATAGGACAACTTTATTTCCAGAACAGGATGTTGAGCCCACATTAACATAAATATTTAGTATCAAAATAAAATCTTGAAATTTCTTTTTATAAACCAAATTGGGCAAAAATTCTACCAAGTCTTGATTTTCCCACATAAACCAACACATTAGTTTCTCTTATTGTCATGTAAGTCTTGTCTTATCTTTCTCCAAATCCCAAAGTTAAATTAATAACAACACTCTGCACAAAACCCAACAGACTGAAGTGAATTTCTTTGGCTTCCCCAAGCTGTTCTGTTCAGCTTACCTCTTCATCATTACAGATGAATGGATTTCCTTGTGTCTGTGGGCTAGGGGGTGCTGCTCTGCCTAGTTCCACAAAAACTTCTAAGTGCTTTACAATGTGCTATTATCAGGAAGCCAACATTAATAATTCAGAATAAAATCATGAATCTAAGGGCAACTAAATCTCTCAAGAAAATATGATACTTAAAATGTAGAAATAGAGGTATGAGATCCAAATTCTTAATTTGTGCATATCTCGGTTTCCTCGTGTTTAAAATGTGCATAAGTAATATCTTGTTCATGAGTTAATGTGAAAAGTAAAATGAGTTAATACATGTAAATCATTTAGAACATTGCTTGACAGTTACAAAGTACCTCCGGTGTCATCTATAATGATGATGGTGATGATGGTGATGATATTGTTGATAAAGATGAGGATTAACAGATGAGAAAACCAATCATTGTAGAGCTATGATACTGGCCCACGATCAAGGTCACACAGTTGAGTCATGAGTCAAATCCCCAACTTCCTTACTTCAAAGCTCAAGCTTTTTCCATTGTGTTATACTGAGGATCTCCAAGAAGAAAGGATATGATGAGTGGAGAATGATAGGACACAATATTCACATATTCTACATAGTAGCAGAGTGGGCCGGAGGCATTTAGTCACTACTGTTAAAATATCATTTGACAAGTGTGATTATCTGGTTACATCAAATACCTATTAAGTTTTGGAAGATAGCAAATGAGAAGTACTGAAGTGGGGGTCACTGGAAGCAGAGAAGCCAGGTAGGGAACGATAGATAATAACAAGAAATGAGGTAGAAAAATGGAAAAATAAAAAAATAAAAAAACCTACACTATAGAGGCACCCTAATGTAAAGGGAAATGCATGCATTAAATCTCTATATATCCCAATATCCTGGGGGAACATTACTCTCTACTCTTTTCCAGTTACAGCATTCTGTAACTCAGTTAGGATGACTCACAGCCATTAGGGAAGAAATAAAGAAGAAATAAAGTGTGTTTGGTGTATTCTGCATAAGAAGGCAAGGAAGTTGCTATACTTTTCAAATATTCCTTAGTGCTCACATTTTAATTTTATTATCAGAAAACAAACAAACAACAACAACAAAAAAAACACGTACAAAAACAAGGGCCAGGGAAGTTTATAAGCCTCCGTCAGGTATTTTTCTGTTTTGCTTTACTTGTTTTTTACTTTGCGTCTGCTTTGCTCCAGCTCCATATACTAAATCTACAGATGATCACTCTCAGGCCCAGTCTCCTCATTTTCTGAATCAATAATTATCAAGGTAAAGCAAATATATCAATAATCCAGTTACCTCCTCACCATCTATGAGACTTAAAAGTAATCAGCTTTCATAGGTCACATGGATATTGTCCCAGTTATATCATATTCTAGACTGATACTCAGAAAATATATTAAAGCAGCACTGCCCGATGCAATTTTCTTAAATAATGAAAATGTTTTCTTGGGCTGTACAATATTGTAGCCATGTGCTACACATGACCATTGGGCACTTTAAATATGGCTAATGTAACTTAGGAACAGAATTTTTAATTGTATTTCCTTTTAATTAGTGTAATTTCAATAGCTATATACCTCCAGCCTCCACTCTATAGGACAGTGCAGGGCTGGAGACTCTCTTCATCCTATCACTATTCCCAAAAATGACTATCTGCCTGATTAATTACAATAGCTGCCACTTGTATTGCCTGTGACTATGTGTCACCTATGCATTCGGAAGGCTCAGAATCCACTCTGTCTGAACTGCAGTTAAAATGGTCAGAGAAGACTTTTGGTTAGTATACTGGATTGACACGTTACTGGAACACACTTCAACCACACAAAACAGCATAATAAAATATAGCATGTCTGAAATATATATTATTAACCAAATTTTAGAGCTAGAAAATGAAATCCCCAGATGCCAGAAATGAAGCAGTAATGCAAAGTCAGATATATGAACAGGAAGTGAGTCATGGTGGCTCACTGGGAGAGTCAAACAAAGGCAGTAGGTGGAGTTTTGAAGTCAAAACAGAGAAAGAAAACACAGCACTCAGGCTCCTGCAGGATAGGAAGTTGTCCCTGGAGTCACAACTAAAATAGAGATTAAACCTCTGTCAGAAAACTGGCTATGTGCCTAAAGCAGTAGGTAGATGAGAAATAACGTCTGAGAAATCAGAACACCAAGCCTCTGCTCTTCTGAGGCTGAATTCACACAACCTATGCTATACTGCAAAAATGGCCACACTACTTTGCAGCTCCTCCTTTCAAGAAGTAAAGTCTGTTTCCCCACCCTTTGAGTTTAGACACGGCCACATGACTTGCTTTGGAAATTAGGTTAGTAAAAAATATAATGCAGCAGGAACTTAAAGAGTATTTGCTCTCTGGGAGTTATAGCTTGTCTTCTAGTCTAGCCAACAAGGATGAGAAATCAGATAGAGCAGAGTTCATCCATCTCAGCTGAACACCCTGCCCCCAAGCAATCACCCTCTAGTTGACCTGGGTTCTATGCACTGACACATGAGTCCAGCTAAGAACAGCAGAAAATCCACACAACTGATCCCAGCTCAAATGGCCAGCCCTCAGAATCATGTGATATGTAAATGATTGCTGTTATTTTAAGCCACTAGATTTTGGAGTGGTTTATTATGCTAAGAAAATTGATATACTGTCCATCATATAGCAATATAGAGCTGAGATATTACAATAAAAATGTATCTGTAGCTCAAACAGGCTCAAAATTAAAACCATTCTTTTGGGGCACCATCATTACCCTGGGCTTGAAAGCACACAAAAAAATCTACAATTAAGTAAAAGTCAAAACTTATAAACTGCTTGTAAATAAAAGCATTAGGAAGTCAGCAGAAGCAACAAATGGAAGAATTAATGATTATAGAAAAATCTGCAGGATACCATAAAATAAGAGATGGAAGGAAAGAATAAAAACAAGACATAGGAAGAATATTTTGAAGATAGAAAAATGCAGATTTAAAATAAAACTAAGTATAAATAAAGGAAATAAAAAATATAATCACTAAAATGAAGAATAAATCTCAAAAACTCATATTAAAGAAGAGACTAGAAATAGTTGAGGGAAAATTGGTGAATTGGGCGACAGAATAGAGAGTATCTCAAAAATGTAGCACTAAAATAAAAAAATAGAAAATATGAAATGGAAACCAATTGATGTTGAGGATAGAAAAAGAAAATCTATATGAATAGAGCAACAACATGAATAGTGAATACAATAATCAGAGAGAGATAACATGCAGAAACCTAATAGCTGAGAGTTTATCGTAAATGAGAAAGAACTGGGTAAAAAGGATCCTGATAAATCCTGAGCAAGATGACTAAACAGTAATCCATCACCTAGAAAAAGAGACAAAGTTGCAGAAAATAAAAAATAAGAAAAAGTTCTAAAAATTCTAAACAATGAATTTTACCTCCAAAAAATAACAATTCAAATGAAAGTAGACTTATCAGCAAAAACAGATGCCAGAAGACTATGCCAAAACTGCCAATCTAGAATTCTAACCCAGCTCAATTTAGGAAAAAGAAAACAAGGACATTTTGGGGCAAAACAGATTGTGAGAGAATTTATTACTTTTAGGCTTTCATTGAAAGAACATTAAATACTCTAATTCAGCATCAAGGAAATTAAAGTCGTAAGATGGGAGTAGCAGGCCAGGGTAATGTTGAGCAGAGAAATGGGTAATATGTTGGTTACTCTAAATCAATCCTGACAATAATAATGATTAATTGGGGGAATTAAAACAAGGTAGAACTAAAATAAAAGATAAAAACACCCCCACTAGAATTTAACATCTTTGAGTTCATAGATTTCATGTTACCTCACCATTGTGTTACCAGCTCTTAGAACAATGCCCACTTTACAAAAAAAAAAAAAAAAAACCTCAATCATTACATATTTAATAGTTGAAAGAAACATCTTGAAAGATAGCAGTGGGGCAATTCATTCCTAAAAACTTAGAGGTGTTTAAAGAAGGTGTTAAAAAAAAAAAAAAGACAGATAATGTTTTCCTTATACTATGATTAATTACATCCAAATATTAACAATTTAAGGGTAACTACTAAAAAATAGAAGTCAAATCCATGGGGAAAGTAAAAGGAATAAAGAAAAGCCCAAAACAAGTACAAGGAAAGAAAGGAAAAGTAACTAAGCAAAGAAAAATTATGGCAAATAAAAAAACACAAAAGAAGATCATATAAGCAAGTACAAATACAATGGTAATCACAATAAAGGTGAAAGGATTAATTGAGGCTATTAGAAGACAGGGATGCAAACTACACTCTTTAAAAATCCAGAAATATGGTGTTTACAAAACACAAACCTGAAAGGTATGACACAGAAGTATTAAAAAATAGCAATAGGACAGACATAATGGGAAACTTAACCAAAATTTACCTGTATAGCAATGTTAATATCAAATAGGACTTAATGGGAAAATCACTAAAATTACTCACCCCTTTTTTCTCCCATGTTCAGAACCAAGGAAAAGATGAATAGAGAAGACATCAAGGTCAGATAAAATGATCACCTTTACAACTTAATAAAGACAATTGAAGAAAGTGCCTTAAGTTTTGCCAGAAATACTTGCCTCCTTTTCTTCTGAATTAACAAAACAAAACAAAACCACTGCCTAAAAACCTCCATGCAATCCCAGGCAGGACTGGATAAACACTGAGTAGAGCCTACACTGGCCAAGTTTACCATTTAGCAGAGAGAATGTGAGCATTTACCCTCTCTCCAGCCATTCCCATAGAAGGTACTGAGTTTTCATAATTAACTCCTTCCCAAAATTCACTAATCAGAATAGTTCATTCTTCCTTCCTGATTTCTGTTTCTATTAATATGGCAGGCTACATACCCAGAAAAATATTCATGATAAAGAACACTTTATGGTGGGTGAAAAAATTAAGTTGTGTTTACGGCAAGATCACTCAATTGATGATGGGTACCAAAATGCTTGGAAGCCAGAACAGATCTCATATCTGACTGCATATTGTAATTACCTTCTAATGCATGACAGAAGCATGTACATAACCCCCTGAAGGAGAATCCTTTAAATCTAGTCCTCAAAGGATTTCCACAGATTAATTTTCAAATACATACTATAACTCCAGAAGAAAAAAACCACAAAACACACAAGAAAATAAACCACTTTAAAACAGAAGTCATTTAAAAGCAAACAAAACCTTGCAAAACCTGGAGATATTGAAATTAGATTCAGAATGAAAAATAATTGTATTTAAAACATTTAAAGAAACAAAGTAGAGTTTTAGAAGTAACTGCTAGGAAACAAGAATAAGAAATAATTTTTTTTAAATGTCCAGGTCAACTTGAAAAAAAACAAATCCATGTTTCTGGCTTCTCTTGAAAACAAACAAAACTTGACAACGCTGGGTCCGAAGACGCATGGCAACATGGGCTAGAGCCGAGTATCAGTTGTGCATGCCGTGTAGACATGGCTCAGGGCGTGGGATCCTCTGTTCATCCCCAAAACAACCCAGGTTGTTTCACTTTCTTAGTTTCCTGCCAGGTACCTAAAAGTAATCAAGCTTGTAACCATTCTCTTAATTCCTCCTCTTACAGCAGAGATAAAAATCTGATAATCCAGTAACACAAACATTCATATATGTTTTGAATGTGATGATGATGTGATTAAAAAAAGAACTCAGTAAAGGAGAACCAACATGGAAGTACCCTAAGTGACTTGTCTGCAAAGCACAGCACCAATTGTTTGAAAATCCTCTGTTTGGGAATGGAAAATGGTTGGGGAGAGTACTGGGATAGAGAATAGAGCAATATCTATAAATTTATGACAATTAAGACTAAACATGGCAAAAAAGAGAGATCCAGAATTTTATATATTTATAGTATCATATAACTTGTAAAATCTCTTTAATTACTTCTTAGAAAGATGTCGGTATCATTCATAAAATAAATTTACTTCTATCCAGACAAGTACACTTATGTTTTAATTAAAGCATAAGTATCTACTAATATTTTTTACACAGTATTGCATGTTACTGGTTCTTCTTGGGAACCAAGAACACATGTCATAGAACCTGTATAGAATCTTACATAGCCTCTTGTACTAAGAGTTAATAATGTCATTACATAGATATTTCTACGACAACCACAAAAATTCAATTGGGTATTTAGGGATAATGTACCACCTTGGTTTTATAGCTAGAAATGAAGAAATGGTTTCATCTTTATGCTCTAAATATGAGCCTGTGGCACCCATCTCTGATGTTTTTCTTCCTTAAGTTATGATAGTACATTCTTGAGTCATTTACTCCATTCTCTGTAGCAGTTGAATGCTAAACTGATAGTTCTTCACAGACTTAAAGCACAGGCTCTCTTCAAATAGACGACTCTTGGCAAATTAATCTGTTTATTTTCACCAGAACCAAATCTGCCTAGATTTTATGGCATAATCTGTAAAATATTGTGTCTCCATATGTTATAATAAATTATTTCTTAACACTAATTATAAAAAAAACTAAAAAAATTGAAAGACATAGAAACTTAAAATAGAAAGTTCAAAATTTTATTATCAGAATTTCTAGGAAGAAAGAACAGTGTGATATGAGAGGAAAATCTTATCAAAGAAATATTAGGAAATAGTTCCCAGAGCTGAAGAGAGACACAAATCTTTAAACTGAAAAATCCCACAAAACATTGAGCAAAATAAATTTTGAACACAACCATGTCATTATCCAAAACATAGCATTATGAAATTTCCGAACACAAGAATAAGGAGAAGGTCCTCAAAATTTATCAGCAATGAAAAAATTGCCCAGTGAAGTATGAAAATGAGAAATATGAAATTTACCAGAAGAAAATGCTAAAGCTTATCTGAGTAAGGCTTTAAAGTCCTGAGGGAAAATTATTTTGAACTTAGATATTTATGCTTCCCTTGCCTCTGAGAGTTTGGTACAAATAGCGAGACGAATGAAGTTTTTAAAATGTAAGTCATACCGTATCCATTTTTTTGTGTAAAGTCCTCCCATGACTTTCCAGTTCACAGGAAAAAAACCTCAAATATTTACCATGATCCATAACTCCTTTCACAATCTAGCCCTTGGCTACTTTCCTACTGGGCTACTTGGATTATTTTCTCTCTCCAGCCAGGATGACCTCCTCACTGGTCCTTACTCAAGCCAAGCAGGCTCCTGACCAAGGGCCATTGCACTTGGAGTTCTCTCTGCCTTAAAACTGTTTTTCCAAATATCCAAATAACCCACTTTCTTAAACGCTCAATATCTCTGCTCAATATTTACCATGTTTTCACTAACTGCACTAAGAAAGAATCTTTCCTCTGTCTCATCCTGTCCTATTTACTCTACTTTGTTTGTCTTCATGACACTTTACATACACCTCTAAATATAATTAGAGGTGTATGTCTTTATTTACTTGTTTACTATCTGTCTCTTTCTCTCTCTAGAATTTAAAATCATATCAGCAAAAAATTTACCATTTTAGTCACTGCTGTATCCTCAAATAATATCTGACAAAAAGTATGTATTGAATTGAGACTGGACTACCTGCTTCTTAATTCCTAAATCCTGGAATCTAGAATTTGGAGTCTCTACCCATCCCTGTATGGCAGGGGAAAGAATATGGCAAATTGCCCACTAGCTTTTAAGATCTTCCATTCCAATTGCCCAAAGTAAGTCATGTGGCCACGCACAATTTCAAGGTAGAAAAATGTAAGTATGCCATATAACCAGCAGAAGCCTGAAATATTTTAGAACAACCCTCATTCCTCAATTCAGACCTAAAAAACAATGGTCCAAGCTAAAATGGGAAGATAGTAGTCTCCAAAAAAAAATAGACAAAAAGAAAGATACAACACAATCAAGAAATTTTAAAAATGAGTAAGAATTAGATGATTTTAGGAAGGTAAAGGAAAGGGTAAATTATTTTTTTACCCCAAGAAGAAAAACAAAGCCAACAGAAACTAAGTGCTGCTTGGTGAGGGCGGCGGAGACTAAGGCTGAGGTACTAGAACAGCACCGAGGAGAAGTAAACACTTCCTCACGGTGGCTGAGGAGCTGGCTGCCCAGAAGTGTAAAGAGAGATGCACACATTCCAGAAGATGCACTGAAGCCAAGAATTTAAGAAGGCGTTAAAACCCTTTAATCCCTGAGACTTTCCCTCAATCTAGTCAAGATTAAGACAAATGATCCCTGACTATTCAAGATGGTGGCGCTTCAGGCTCAGTCCACACACAGAAGTGTTGAACAGCCTACAAGAACTTGCAGAAACATCTTTCTCAAAGCTCAAGAAAAGTTAAAGTACTGTAGTTACCAGGCAAGCACTGAATCAAGAAAAAGGCTACTTAAAAATAGTAGGATCTCATGGCACCCTGGCTGGCCCCTTCCCCACCCCTCACCATCTCAGCATGGAGTCACCTGTGCTCCCAGTGCAGATCCCTGGTCCTGGTTCCAGAGGGTACAGGGAAACCCTCGTGCTGGAAGCATGTATGTCAGGACAATTCTGTCTGGTTGTGGTCTAAGGGACTCTCATTCTATAATTCACCCTTCATATAGAAGGCAGCTCATGGAACTCTTCCATAGAATGGCTGTGGGAGAGAAGTCAACTCATTTGCCAGGGGCAAGGATTGCTGGCTGTAGGACATACAGTGCAGTTCCCCAGGGATGAGAGGAAACTGTTTTGTAGGGAAGAAGGAAACAGGTAAATGGGGATTTCCTAGGGCCACATGCACATTACCAAGACAATCTGCATGGGCAGAAAAGATCAGGGAGGCCTCTAAGCTTTGTTTGGCCTGGAGCTATTCTCTCATTGCTTGGATGAACACTTGCATAGGCCAATCTGCAAAGATTGGGAAATGTTTTTTCTTTTCTTTTCTTTTCTTTTCTTTTTTTTAGCTCCTGGCAATCAAGGAAGCTCTTTCATAACACTAGCTGGATACAAGTTTAAGGAACAGACTTTTCGAAGTCTAAATTCCAGCAATAACAAATTAAAATATCAAAATATCCAGGTTTCAATAAAAGATTACAAAACACACAAAGAAACTGAAGCAATGGTCCAGGCAAAGGAGAAGATTAAAGCACTAGAAACCATCAATGAGGAGGACAAGACCTGGGATGCTCCAGAAAGACTTTCAGTTATGGTCCTAAATATGATGAAAGAGCTAAAGGACAACATGGGCAAGGAAATCAAAGAAATCAGGAAAATGACAGATAAACACAGAGATTATCAATAGAGAGATGGAAATTATGAAAAGGAAACAAACACAGCTGAAGACTACAGTAACAGAAATAAAAAATTTCCTGGAAGGTTTTAGCAGCAGATTGGAGCTAGAAGGAAAAAAAAAAGAATCTGAGAACTTGAAGATAAGACAATTGAAATCATTCAGTCTGAAGAGCAGAAGGAAGAAGGAAGTAAAGTGAACAGAGCCTGAGGAACCTGTGGGACTCCATCAGGTGTACCATTATATACATTACAGGAGTTCCAGAAGGAGAAGGAAAAGAATATTCAAATAAATGGTGGCTGAAAACTTCCCAATTTAATGACAAACATGAATACATATCCAAGACCCTTAACAAACTCCAAACAGGATGAACCCATGTCTAATACCAAAGTTAAAGAGAGAATTCTGAGAGTTGCAAGAGAGAAGCAACATGTCACAAGCAAGGGGGCCTCAGTAAGATTAAATGCTGATTTCTCACGGGAAACCACAGAGGCAAGAAGGCAGTGGGAAGACATATTTAAATTTCAATCAAAACAAATGCCAACCAAGAATTCTATGTTATGTATCTGTAAAACTGTCTTTCAAGAATGGAGAAATTAAGGCATTCTGAGTTAAACAAAATCTGAGGGAGTTTGTCACCACTAGACATGCTAGAGAGAGTTCTGCAGACTGAAAAGAAAGGACAATAGACTCTAGATTGAAGCCACATGAAGAAATAAAAGATCTCTGGTGAGGGTGACAAAACTGGTAAATAAAAATGTCAGTACCATTGTATTTTGGTTTGTAACTCTTTTAATTTCTACAGGATCTAAAAAGCAAATGAATCAAATATAAAGATAAATCAGTGGCTTTGGACATGTATAAACATGCAATTTATGACAAGAACTACTTAAAGGTGAGGGTGGATATAGGAACATAGTTTGAGTCTACTACTGAAACAAAGTTATTATCAAAGAAAACAAGATTGTCACACATTTAGAGTGTTAAACTTGAGCCTCATGGTAACTACAAAGAAAATATCAGAGTATGCAAACTCATAGACACAGGTTGCCTGGGGCAAGGTGAATGGGGAATTAATGCATAAATGGATGTAGGATTTTTGTTTGGGAAGATGGTATTTTAGTATTGGAAGGTGGTGGGAGTTCTGCAACACTGTGAATGTGATTCATCCCATTGAATAGTATGCTTGGGAGGGGTTGAGATGGAAAAGTTTATGTTGCATATATGTTCCCGCAAGTTTAAAAAGAGCAACTAAGGAGATGACAATTAAGTGAAATACATTACCCTGGATGGGATCTGACAAGGGAGGAGAAAAGATTCAAAAGGACATTATTGGAACATATGATAAGATTGAAATATATACTATAAGTGTTAAATTTCTTGAACTGGATAACTGCACCTAACGTGGTTATATAACTCAATATCCTTGTTCGAAGGGAGTATATATGGCAATATTAAGTGTTCCAGGAGCATGATGTATATAACCAACACTCAACTGTTCAGAAAAATGGACTGATAGACAGGTACATAGGTGAAATATATGGTAAATGTGGCAAAATGTTAAAATTTGTGGATTTGAGTATCTGGAGGTTGGGTAGGGGTATGTTGGAGTTCTCTGTATTGGTTTCATATTATTTTTGTAACAGTCCAGTAAGTTTGAAAGTATTTTAAAATACATTTTAAAAAAAGAAAAAAAAAAATCCATGGTCATAATTAAGCCAAATTAAACATGAATTTAAAGAATTGGTGGAGTGTGATTAAAAAAAAAAAAAAGACTGCATTTCAACATAATTGTAGAAATATTCTCCCTTGAATGTTACCAAAATTGAGACATGAGAGTTCCCATGAAGGAAATATAGTCATATCCCATTGCTTTACTACACAGTGAAGCAAATGTATATGGTCACAAATAGGTTTTTTTAACAACAACAACAAAAAGATAGTTTACTGCTTTTCAACTTTTTCTTTTCTTTTTTTAAAGAGACGGTGTTCCAGTTTGTTCACGCTGTCATTTATGCAAATACCAGAAATGGATTGGCTTTTATAATGGGGGTTTTTTGGTTACAAAGTTACAGTCTTAAGGCCATAAATGTCCAAAGTAAGGCTTCAACAATAGGGCACCTTCACTGGAGAAAGGCATTGGCATCTGGAAAACCTCTGTTAGCTCAGAAGGCACATGGCTGGTGTTTCCTTGCTCCCAAGTTGCATTTCAAAACGGCATTCTCCAAAATGTCAGCTTTCAATGGTCATCTTCAAAATGTATCTGTCAGCTGCAGCTCTCTCCAAAATGTCACTCACAACTACTCTGGGATCCTTTTGTTTGTCAGCTCTTTTATATGACTCCAGTGATTTAATTCAGACCCACCCTGAATGGGTGGGGTAACACCTCCATGGAAATTATCCAATCAAAGGTCTTGCCCACAGTTGATTGTGTCACATCTCCATAGAAACAATCAATAGGTCCCAACCTAATCAACACTAATATGCCTGCCTCACAAGACTGCATCAAAGAACATGGCGTTTTGGGGGACATAGTGTATCCAAACCAGCACAGATGGAGAGTTGGAGAAGTAAATTAAATCTTTACCTATGAAGCAGAAAAGCAATAGAATTTTCCAAATTTCATATAGTAAAAGTAAATGTTATAGTAGTAAAAGTATATTTGGGAGCTATGGAGATAAGCACAAGAAAAACAAAATACTAATACTTAAAAAGAGCTGACTAAGGGATAAGATGGCAGTGAATGAAATGTGGGAAAGGGAATTCTTGGTTCAATTATAAGCCTTTCTGAACCATCCAATTTAACATGTGCTTATTTTGCTTTCATAAGATAACACTTTTTGAAAAATAAAATAAAACACATGTAGAAATTGGGCATGGTAAGCCCTTTAACTCTTCAACCCAAACTACATTACACTGAGGAAATTGAATAGCCAGTAACACTATGAGCCATAAGGCAGGTAGTTTCAAAGCATAACAACAAAAATTCTAAGTGTGGAGTGTAGGTGGGAAGCCCTGTTGCTTGGGAAGGACACCTAAGAGGTATAGTGAGAAAGAAGGAGACTACTATACCCAAATGACAATTTTGGTTTGGGAAATCTTTGGTGGAATCAGTGAGGTGTTTTGAACAGGCTGTTTGTAAAGAATATAGACTTCTAACAATGTATATCATGTAAAGGGGTTAATATTTAGATGCATATACAAATAATACCTAGAAATGCTGAATGACTAGGTTGGGTCAGGGGCGGATCTGCTCCATCATTCTCTATAAATCTTAATTAATTAATCCAATCAATTAAGAATGGAAACAGCAGATTAAGGTGAATGTCAAAAGCATAATCTTAGAAAGATATAATGAACAAAAAACTTATAAAATACAACTTACTGGATCTATCTGAAGTTTCTAATAAGAGCATTTTAGTTGCAATGCAATTCTTTCTTCATTAGCAATGTCTTTAATTGGGCCTTATACCCAGTAATAAAGTTTTCCTAATTGCCAAATAAGACAATTTTGACAGTACAATCATCACTTTTGTCATTAGAAGCAACTACCAGCTCCCAAGCGTCTCTCCAAAAGTCTCTGCCAGCTGCTCTTGGGATGTTTTTTCCTCTCTTAGCTTCTCCAGAGCAAACTCTGGGCTAGTATCTCAAAGATTCAGCAAGCAACTCTGTCAGCTTCCAAGCATCTAATGTCTGTGTGTCCTGGCTTAGCATATGCCGGGGCATTTTCCTCTCTCTGCTCTCTGTGAGAACTCCCTTTAAAGGATCCAGTAAACTAATCGAGACTTACCCTGAATGGTCAAATCTCCATGGAAACATTCAATCAACAGGTCACACCCTAATGAATCAATATGCCCCCACAAGATTGCAGTAAAGGATATGGCTTTTTCAGGGGCGGGGGCAGAATATATCCAAACTGGCACAAGGACCCCTACCGCACATAATATACAAAAATCAACTTAAAATGTATCAAAGAGCCAGAATCATAAAACTCCTTGAAGAAAACATGGGGAAGCATCTACAGGACCTTGTGTTAAGCAATGGTTTCTTAGACTTTACACCCAAAGCACAAGCAACAAAAGAAAAAATAGATAAATCAGACCTCATCAAAATTTAAAACTTTTGTTCCTCAAAGGACTTTATCACGAAAGTAAAGCAACAACCTATGCAATGGGAGAAAATATTTAGAAATTACATATGTGATACAGGATTAATATACAAAGTATATAAAGAAATCTTTCAACTTTACAACAAAAAGACAAACAACTCAATTTAAAACTGAGCAAAAGACTTGAACAGACATCTCTCCAAAGAAGATATACAAATGGCCAGAAAGCACATGTAAAGATGTTTAGCATCATAAGCCATCAGGGAAATGCAAATAAAAACCACAATGAGATATCCTCCTACACCCATTAAAATGGCCATTATTTTAAAAATGGAAAATAACAAGTGTTGGAGAGGATGCGGAGAAATAGGAACACTCATTCATTGCTGGTGGGAATGTAAAATGGTGCAGCTGCTGTGGAAGACAGTTTGGCAGTTCCTCAGATAGTTAAGTATAGAATTACCACTTGACCCAGCAATCCCACTCCTAGGCATATACCCAAAAGAATTGAAAGCAGTTACTCAAACAGATATTTACATACTGATGTTCATAGTGGCATTATTTTCAACTACCAAAGATGGAAGCAACCCAAGTGTCCCTCAACCAATGAATGGCTACGTAGAATGTGGTGTATACACATACAATGGAATATTGTTCAGACATAAAAAGGAATGAAGTCCTGAAGCATGGGACAACATGAATAAACCTGAGGACATTATTGTTGAATAAGGACAAATATTGTATGATCTCACTATTATGAACTAATTGTATTATGTAAACTCATGGACATAGAATCTAGGATCTAGGTTACCAGGAGATAAAATGAGGCGGCTAGAAAATGGGGTGCAGTT
Organism: Choloepus didactylus; assembly: GCF_015220235.1. Classification (NCBI taxonomy): domain Eukaryota; kingdom Metazoa; phylum Chordata; class Mammalia; order Pilosa; family Megalonychidae; genus Choloepus; species Choloepus didactylus. The sequence continues at coordinate 136,644,661 of NC_051309.1, read as the reverse complement.
GCCTAAGATGTGCAGAAGTTTAAACTATGTTCAATTTGAATGAGTGGAAATGATAGAGGTGGATGGTAACACATTATAGTTAACAGTGCTGAACTGTGTGTGAGTGTGTGTGAGTGTGGCTGATAGGAGAAGTTTAGAGTCATATATGTCAACAGAAGGAAAGCCAGAGGTTAAAGCATGGGAATGTGTAAGTCAGTAAATCTTGTGGTGGATGATGACTGTGATTAACAGTACAAATATAAAAAACTTCCTCCATGAACTAGAATGAATGTACAAAACTGTTAAAAGAATTAGTAATAGAATGTTATATGGGGAGAAATGCACCTACTGCAAACTATAGAGTATAGTCAACAGTAATATCTTAATATTCTTTCATCAATAGTAACAAATGTACTGCACCAATGCTAGGGATCGATGATGGGGGGATAAAGGGTACAGGATGGTTTGGGTTTTCTCTTTTTTCTTTTTTTCTTTTTTTTTGGCTTCCTGAACTAATGAAAATGTTCAAAAATTGATCATGGTGATGAATACACAACCATATGATGATACAGTGAGCCACTGCTTGTATACTTTGGATGGATTGTATGGTGTGTGAATATATCTTGATAAAATTTCATTAAAGGAAAAAAATTAAAAATTTTAAAGAGGAAAGAAAAATATTGCTGATCTTAACATTGCTGTTTTAAGAAAGACAATAATCCCAGAGCTTGAAAAGTTATATTTATCAAATAAAACAATAAATAAAACTCTGGTTGCTTTAGAATTTATGGAATATTCTTTAAAGTATTGTCTCAGTTGATTGTTGTTAAACATGTAGAATTCATCAGGATTAAGCCTGCCTTTTTAAAAATGATAATTGGGTATAGTCACTTAAATGTGGGTACTTGTGTGAGTTTGAAATTCTTCTCTGGAGGTCTTTCAAGTTAGAGTACATGGATTCTAAATTGTCTATATTGACTTGGAATGTGCCCCCCATGCCCTGCTTTGAGTAATCTCTTGGGGTTCTTATAATTCTGTGAGCTACTTCTGAGATTTCTAAAATATCCATTGCACATACAGAAACCTAAGAATTTCCCATGGTAAGGAATTCTCAGAAAAGCCACATTTGCCACCAGAATTGGCTGCTCATAACAGCCTCTGGTGTGTAACAACCTTGCAGTACCTCCTGTTAATGTCCCCATTTTCTCTTGGGAATGTCACTGTATTCAGCAGTGTTAATTGCATGCCTAATCTCAGTGCAATGTAATAACCATGTGGGGAATCAATAGAAGAAAATTGTGTCCTCATCCTTAAGGGGGCTATAACTGAGGGTCCATGCCAAACTGGCATCCCTTCCCACTTTTTACGTTTTTATAATCAAGATTTTTATTCTCAAATTTTGTAATTGCCTGCCTCATAGTTCATCAAATTCACCTGTGCTAATGTAGTCTTTGGAGAAGTGTAAAAAGACTTGCAATACCCGATTAACATATGTACTTTAAAACAAAAAAAAAAAAGATTTAACAGACGCACTGATCACTATTAATGTGAAGTCTCCTCCTGAAGCAATGTTGCCATCATGGAAGTTGTGTCCACACAGGATACCTGCCTCGTGATTGATTTAGCCCAATGTCTTCAGAAGATTCTACAGAACTTAAAGCAGGAGTGGAACCTCACATATTTGGATTAGGGTACTTATAAAAATGGTAAATTAGTTTTTGCCCCTTTGGGGACTATTTCCTCCCGACAGTGTTTCAAAACTTGACTGTTCATCAAAATTATCTGTGGAGCATTTTATGTTTAAAGATTCTCAGATCTCAACTCTGAAGATTTTTATTTGGTAGCTCCCCAGGTGATTCTGATAATCAGCTAGGCCTGGGAAAACTGTTCAGCATAATTTGAACATTAACAGAAAAACTTGTCTGACCAGAAATAAAAAGGAACTCTGCAAGGTTCAACATATTCAGTTCTATAAAAATAAAGAAATAAGTCCTCATATTCACAAATATATATATATGTCAGACTAGGAAATTTCCTGGTTTCTTTTTTACTACTTAAATTAATTTGCTATTGTTTTAAATATTAATTTTCCCACCTTGATTATCTTGTTACTTGATATTGTTTCATTTTATGATATTATAGTAGATTTATTCAAATATTCCTCCCCAAAGATTACCAAATAATTAATACCAGTTCCATGTGGGTGAATTGGAAAATATTAAATCACATAATTAATCTATATTTATGAACATACAAATGTGAAACTATGTATTAGCTATGACATATTTAGTAAGTGACATTCTATTCCCAATTAAATTATATGAATAATACAAATTTAAACCCACAGTTCTCTGCCTCCCAGCAACCGGAGAAGGAAGGAAAGGACAGAAGACGAGACAAATATAGAAAAGAAGGGGTGAAATCTGAAGAGGGAAGAAAGTGCTATTACTAAAAGAGCATCATAAATTGCTAAAAAAAAAAAAAACTGCATAGCAAACTTGTACCCATAAAAGGGGAGCATCTTCAATTTTCAACGGTAAAAAGTGAAGCTTTCTCTCGCCAATGACATAAAGTGTTCTTCTTCTGTAGTATTGATAAGTACTGAAGCAGAGGATTTCCACAGAGGTAGATATTTGTACCCTTAGATACTGACCACTGGCTCAGACCCTCTGTGTTAATACTCATTTTTTTTCTCCCAATGTAATTGAGTTTGCTCAGCAAACAACTTTAGGAAGCATGTGTTCTTTATAACCTCTTCTAAGGCTCCATGACATGATGAATTTCATCTTGGTTTTCCTCTTCAAGCAGTGGCCTTTGAAGTAAACAGGCTTCTGTATACAAATATTGTGAGTGCACAGCCAGAATAAAAGCCTAATTAGGTTAACATTCTTCAAGGGACTATGGTTAAGGATTTTCTTTTATTCCCTTGCATAGATTGATAACTTTGTAAAATATAAAAATGAATTACTAAAAAAATAAAATAGGCAAACAAAACACAAGCCCAAATTATTTATTATTTGATTCAGCAAACATAAAATTACTCAGACAAATTACTAGGAAAGTTTCCAAATACTCACTCTCAATTTCTACACTTGTCCTACAACAGTCTAACTGGCCTGCAATCCACAAACTGAGAAGCATAGAATTGGCCTATGTTGATCAGAATGCTACTGGAATCATCAATAGGGTTTTCCAAATTCAAGTCTAATGTAAAACATCATGAGTATTTTACCTCTTCATGAACATAAATCAATAGGACCTCCCTCCACATATGTGTGTTCCCCCATAACTCCTGTATCTATTTGGGTCTGGGCAGGGTTCTTTTCCATTTCTGATACTCTGTCTCCCACACTGTTCATTTCTCACATTCACTGTTCAGATATTTGTCTTCGTTTTTCATGCCCTTTACTGTTTGTAGACTATTTTCTATCATTGTCAGTGTCAGGTTAAGATGACTTTAAATTAAAGACTTATTTGATATATGTGGACACTTTTCTGTCTAGCAAAATGCTGGTTGTCTGATACACCAGCAAATCCAAAAGCAGCTTTTTTCTGTAAACTAAAGAGTCCATGCTTTTGTACTCTGACTTACCCACATAAGCAACCTTCCTTTTGGAACAATTCCTTTTGGAACAATTCCTTTTGGAAGTTAATTCATGATTGAGACAAGCTGTAAAAGGCCTTTCCTATCCCCCAGTTGAGTTTAAGTATAAATGTAATGTTAATCCTTGTCTAATTCTGATAAGTACCCTGGAGTGAATACACTTGATAGCTCAGGGAATGTTCTGGTTTAATAATGTTGTGCCTAGTACCAGAAAACTACATCTGAATTAAGCAGAAGAAAGGAGTTAGAGAGAAAGAAGAAACTTTCCTTTTGCTCTTTAGTACATATACTAAAAACGGTTGAAGGATGATTACATGAAGCCTTTGGAAGTTGAGATCTTTTATTTACATATTTAACAAGGTTTAAAAAAATCTGTCATCCTCTCCCTATTTTGCTTTATGTATTTATGTATCCTCTCCAGTAAATTTTTTAAAACGCTTATTTTTCAAAGCATTTTATTCCAGCTTTACCTCATTAAAATCAAATCATATTTAAACATAGAGCACATTTCTGGAAAAACATTTGTCTTTCTCCCATCTGTTAGTTAGACAGCCATTTCAGGCCGAATCCTGCTCAGAGCCTGCCTATCCCTGACTGAGCTCTCACAACAACTGCTGAGCTGGGCCCCACACTGAAATCATCCATCTTTAATGGCATCGACTCATAGTAGTTGCTTTTCTAGTTCCAGCCTGGCCTCTGTAAAAGGGGTGTGTGATTACAGTAGGAAGTGTCACACGGGTGTAATTCAATCAGAATCTGGCATGTCCCCATCCCCTGCTGGCAATCTGTTCATGGGCTCTCTGTTAGCCTTCTGGATCCCTGACTCCACTCGGGCCAAGAATGTTTGTAGTCACTCTTGAGATATACTTGGCAGCTGCAGAACCAAGCACCAAGCTGTGAAATGTGTGCGGCCAGCAACAATTGTGCCTGTCTGGCTTTGAGAGCAGACATTTTCTCTTTGGGTTTTTCCATTGCTTTATGAATGCTCTTATTTTATTTTGCATGTTGGAAAGGAGAAGGCAGAATGGAAAGAAGGAAACAATAGCAACACACCCTCTATCTTGGATTTATGAACTCAACAGAGATGTTGTATGAAAATCCATCGATTTATCAATTCACTATATTGGGTCATAGTATTTTTTGATAAATCATGGTATTCGTTTACATTCACTTTCCTGATATTCCTTTTCCTTTCCTTATCATGCACCCAGAATAAATGGGCTGTTAGGACATTATTTTGTGCTCAGTGTTTGGAAAGCTTTCCCCATATGTTCACTGAATTGCTTCTAGATTAAAGGCACAAGAAAAAATAAAATCTTGCTAAGTTTTAAAGACATATCTATTACTTATCCAAATATGATTGAGTCATAGTCTATGCATTCTACCAGTGTTTGTTTATGTTTCAGTTTGCTAAAGCTGCTGGAATACAATATACCAGAAATAGGTTGCTTTTTCAATGGGGTTTTATTAAGTTATAAATTTACAGTTCTAAGGCCATAAAAATGTCCAAATTAAGGCATTGAGAGGAAGATAAACTACACTAAGGAAAGGCTGCTGGCATCCGGGATTCCTCTGTCAAATGGAAAGGCACATGGTGACGTCTGCTGGTCCTTCTCTCCTGGTTCTGGTTTGAATGGTTGTCTCCAAATGTCTCTGCATGTTTCTCTCTCTCTGCTCCTGTGGGTCCTGCTTGCTTCTCGGGGTGTTTCTCAACTCTCTGTCCTCTCTCTGTGTGTTTCTGCCTTTTATCCTTTCATTAAGGGCTCCAGTAAAGGATTACGACCCTCCTTAAATAGGCTGGGTCACATCTCAATTGAAATAGCCTAACCAGAAGGTCCTACCCTCAATAGGTCTGCATCCACAAGAATGGATTAAAAGAACATGGCATTTTCTGGGGTACATACCAGTTCCAAACCAGCAAAGTATAGGTCCCCTTCTAGGAAACAGAAGCAACCAGAAGACCAAAGACATAAGAAGTAAGGAAGCAAAGTCACCTACCTCTTCCACCTTAATTTCCCTTATGGCACTTCCAACATGTACTTCCAACACAAGCCACACAAGCCTCCATATCATTTTCTTACCTACTCATTCTGGTTTCCAAATTATTGCTAACGAGTTTTGCCTTTGACCTCCCTAACGCTAATCAGCTCTTAAAGTACAAAAGGCCAGTTTCCCCAGGAATTACCTTTGCTTTTTACCATGTCTATCCCATAATAGCCTATTCATGTTCAGTGCTAGCTCATGGGCTCCTGGACCAGTGACATCTTCCCTGAATGCTTTTCACCCTGTAGTCCTAATCATCAGTAAGCTTTGGATCATTAGCCTCAGTGTCTTTAATATGGATCGCAGGCAGTATTTACAATGGCAAGTATTGGGCTCTGAAATCCATGACTCTACCGCTAATAAGACCTTCAGATACTCAGCTTAGTCTCTTATCTGCTCTCTAACTCTGTTTGCTCAGTTGTTAAAATAAAAAAAGGCTGTTATTTTTTAGAGTGCAAAAAGACTTGAGTTGAAGCTGCCATGCCACCAATTTCCATGTGGTATTACCGATTGTGATTCCTCATCCTAGAGTCTTAACCCTTTGTGTAGGTAGGCTCGCTTTGTGAGGCTGCCCATCAGCAACTAACTTGGAGTTGCTCTGAGTTAAGCTGACACTCTGGAACTTGCATTCATGCCTGAACCTCTGTGTATCTGTTTATCCTTTATCATGGTATTGTTTGGCCATGACAATGTCTGGTCTTATTCTTCTCCTCTCTGCCACCAATGTCCTGCCTTATACATAGGACAGGAGCTAAAAGAAGCCCAATACAGTGAGGAAAGCATCCTGCTGTGTGAGAATACATTAGGACATCTTCAATAGACATACAATGCCAAGATGATAATATGCTTCCCAGAGAGATTCTCCTTAAAGCCAATTAGTTTGTCTGGTGAAGCAGTTCTGATTAAAAGAGGCCCAAATACAAGTAGCTAGACAGCACCTTCATAGTTAGCCTTTTGCAATAAAGCATTTGTATGTTGTATGGAAAAGTGACATTTTCTGTTATCAGAGAAAACAAAGCATTCTCTTCTTATTCAGCATAAAAATATACATATATATTGAGTCTAGGATATAATAAATTCAATCTTGAAAAGGTCTTTCAAACCTAAAATCTGAGTATTTGTATTTATATATATAATTTATATCATCAGTATCTGAATTAATATGTAACAAAAATCTTTGAAAAAAAGTTCTTTGAAAAAAAGCATTGTAAGTAGCATTTAGTAAGCATTTCCTATGTGCTAGCCCTAAGCCCTTAACATGTATTTAATTTTTATTTACATTTGAGGACTCTGAGGCACAAACAAATTAAGTAATTTACTCAAGATGACACAACTGATAAACAAGAGACCTTGATTTTTAATCCAAGAGGTCCTGCTCTAGGACTACTTTCCTCTTTGCTACATCTGTGTGAATCCTGCAGACTTAAGTTCCAATCCTCGTTCTGGTCCTTACGTGTTGTAAACAAGCTGCTTAAACCCTGTGTGCACCAGTTTCTTCATCTCTTAAAGGGGAATGATAACCATAATAGTGGCTGTATGAAGAGAGTGCTTTGAAAATTATGTGAAAAAATGTATGAAAAGCTTCCTAAACTCTGCCTCCCATATAGATGAGCTTAATAAATAACATCCCTTGCCTTTTCTTATATCAGAAAATCCTCTGTGGCAAGAGGAAACAAACTGAAAAGAAGAAGAAAAAGATTCCTCAAATTACTCCTCCTGAAACCTTAAAAGTATAAATAAGTAACTTGTTCCAAAGCCTGCCATAAACACATAAATACATAAAGTCCACTAAGCAAATAATCCCTGTGCAAGCTTCTTTGAACACTGTCTCTTGTAAGCCCTGACCCATGTACGACTTGGCGTTGTGAATTTGTGAACACTCCACCTTAAGGAAAAATATCTGTAGATATTGTACCAACAGTGATCTTGAGTCCTTCCATCAGCCATAAGTGTTTCTGATTCTATGCTCTCAAGGAGAGAGAGAAAGAGAGAGAGAGAGAGGAGAGGGAATGGTGCTTATTCAGTTAATTTACCTACAAGAAATAATCAGAAAGGGAAAAATATTATTTGGATAATTTAATGATGGCATATTGGCCAAACAGTGCCTTTCCATATATACATTTTTTTCCTTAAATGAAAACACATTTGCTAGTGACTGCAATAAGAGATAGTGATAATGTCCTTGACTTTGGTTTCTTGACAGGCTTAATCTATTCTTGGTTGAGTGAAGGCACTTTTATCACCAAAAAAAAATTTAAAGGGCCCATCTGTTTTTGACATATCTCACCACATATCATCAACCTCTTAATCTTTCTTCAAAAAGCAAACATTCCATTCCAGCAAATGACATAATGTTCTCTAATAAAATAGTTTCTTCAGAAATAATTTGTTCTTTCAGAAAAATGTTAACTTTATAATTATATTATATTTCATGCTAATTTAACCACACTCTGCAAGTAAATACTATGAGTAGACAACTTAATAAACATATTTAGTAGTTTTGAAATAGAATAAAGAAACAAATTTGGGCTATACACAGTTTTCTACACAACCAATTAATGAAAAGTTTGTGTGGAAATATTTTATGAGAATTATGTCAGTGAGGAATGAAAAGGATTAAACTACTAATTCATATGAGTGTTTCCTTCAGGGCAGTCATAGTGTAGCAGGAATCAGAAACCAGTGGCAGTAAGAGAGGCATACTGGTGACTTTCATGTGGAAGGACAAGACATTTGCCTGGACAGCATCATCAGTGAGATGTAAAATCAAAAGTGATGGGATTTACCAAGGTACAGCTTAGCTGTAGTAAGAAAATTCGGAGATTTACAAGACAAGCCCTTCAAAAAGCTAACTATGTACTGAAATACCTGAAATACATGAAACAGTGATGGTTTTGAAAGACCTGTAATCATAGTAGCTGCTGGAACATAAGAGATGGCATGGTTCAGCCTATGTACAGGGATGCCCACTTCAGTACTGCGTGATCTGAAGCTCACATCCTGCTTTCCTTCTACTTGATTACATGTTATCTTTTTATTAGCAAGTTCCGTATACACGAAAGTGGAAAGTTGTCTTTTTGCTTAAAAATTTAAAAGGGATATATTCTTCCTTCTGCTGCCTATGTAACGCAGATTGTAAGCAGGGTCATATGTGTCAAGTGTGCCTCCAAGACTTGTGATGTTAGCTTCTGTTCCTCACACGCTTTCATTGGGATCTAACTGGACCTCCTAAGAATGGGCCCTGGGCCTTGGGAAGTCGGTTCACACATGAGCCATCCAAATGGAAAGCACTGTCTGTAAATATGGAGCAGATCTCACCAATTATCCACTGGTGAAATCTATTTAAACTTTATTTTCAAACATTTAAATTTTAAAAGTTTAAAACAACTGCACAGGACTGCACAAGGATCAAACAATTAGTAGACAAGAACGTAGTAGTACCTATACAGCAAGGTTCAAAGGCTATTTCTTACCTCACTGAGATTTCATTTTTTTTTTTGTTTTTTTTTTTTTGACCCTGATAGAGCTAGTCCTTGATTCTCTGGTAATCAGACTCAGTAATTATCAATATAAATATTATTTTCTTTCTATGGTTGCAAAGTGGCTTAGAACAACTGAAAGAAATATGTTTTCTTAATAGCTGTATTTATGACCTTTCTTAATATATTTCTATTGATTCTGAAAATAGAAATAGGTACTTATAATAATGTCAAAACAGATTTAGAAACATAAAGAATGTCAAAACTTTTCAGACATTTTATCTAAGAATTTGCAGTATAAAATCAGTTACAAACTATGGGCAACAAATCCTTAGAACAAGGAAATTTTAAAAATCATTCAGACAATCAAATATTGTATGATCTCACTGATACGAAATAATTAGAAAAAGCAAATTCATAAAGTCAGAAACTAGAATACAGTTTACTGGGGACTGGGGTGGGGATGAAGAATAGGGAATTAATGCTTAATTGGTACAGAATTTCTGTTTGGGTTGATGGAAGAGTTTTGGTAATGGATGGTAGTGATGGTAGCACAACACTGTGAATGCAATTAACAGCACTGAATTATATATTTGAATGTGGTTAAACAGAGAATTTTTAGGTTGTATATTTGTTACTAGAATAAAAATTAAAAAACAAAACACAGGACTTTACAACACAGTGAACCTTAATGTAAACTATGGACTATAGTTAATAGTATAATTACAGTAACATTCTTTCAATTGTAACAAAGGAAACACAGGGATGCAAAGTGCAAAGGGTTAATTATTGTAGGGGGTAATATATGGGAACTCTACATTCTGCACGATTTTTCTGTAAACCTACTACTTCTCTAATAATATATATATATATATTTAAAAGCCCCTGAAGACATTTCAAAAAGCAAAACAAAGAACATTATTCCAATACGTGTCTTTCCTATTTTTTATGATGCATACTTTCCTTGAAAAACAATTCTAAATGTTATTTTTCTATGTCATAATTTTTTTATTATCAAATGTTGATATCCACTGACTCATTTTCCCCTTCATTTGGGATAATTCACACATGAAGCAGAGAATATAAATGTGGGAATGTGTGTGTACACAGTGTAAAAGGAAATGAGAATGAGACAGAGAGGCTTTCCATCCGTGCCCCACTCAGTACAAGGAGAACCATCTGGTTAGTTGTTATTTGGCAAGAGAGTTAGTTACCCTGGCCTCACATAGTCCAAACTTGCTACTCTTGGGATTATCTTTGTCTTCTAAATAGATGGCACTTTTATAGAGTGTGTGATAATATTAATATAATAGTTATTAGCTATAGCAGTTCTCTGATATTTAGTAAAAATTGTGCTATAGCTTCAAATGGTAGGATCAATGTATGCCTCAATTTTAGATAAGAAAGATGGCAGAATAAATAGATTACACACAAAAGGAACATAAAATGTTCACAAAAGGCATTTTCAAATGACTAATTAGGTGCACTTTTTCTGTATAAGTCATGGATTTACACACAGCACTGCCTTATGAGGATCCAAGGAGGACCAGCTTCTTAATTCATTAGGCAGTTCCTAGGATTAGATATGGCTTTCCAAATGAAATCCGAACCTTTCACAAAACATTCTTAGTTTCAGATTTCACCAGAAACCACTACACTGTAGGAAGGGTCACTGAGAGGTTTCCTGGGGTTCACAGACCTTTAAGCAAACTCAAGATGATTTTTTTTTCCAATGACAAATGCCAAGTTTTTAGCTAGCCCTAGTTAAGTTTCATATGAACTTTATCAGCATGCCAAATTTGGACCAATTAATAATGCTGAGGAAACACTGGGCAAAACTTACGGGTTTCAACTGAAGTCCAGTTTTTCTTCAGGTCTCAAATTGTAAATATCATACAGGTGATACAAAGTTCACTATTGTCATCAGCAAGCTGCAATACAATGATCACATTTTTGCCATTTTATGTGTAATTGATGACGTCTTTGTCAACATTTTCAAGTGATCACTAAACCTCTTCTTCCAAAAAATATGTGTTGGCATGAAAACCAATTAAATATATCACATTCTCTTTTATTGTTCCAAAATTTCTCTGTGTGTGCTATTGATAGAGCCTCTAAACTGAGGGAAAGTTCAAGTCCTATGTTCCATCTGTGTTCAGGCAGTCTCCAAAAATTCAGACAAATATCCAAGGTGCGATACCCCAGGAAGGCGGAGTACGTGAGTATCTGGGGCAATGTGAGTGCACCCACACGCTGTTTACCCTCAAAATGATAGGGTTCTCCACAGGACATCAGTCATCAGTTTTTCAAATCTGGAGCAATTCTTGGTAAAGAAAATAAATACTGGCATAGCTATATTAAAGGGTTTTTTTAAATAGCAGTAAATAATGAGTTTCCAAACTGAACAGTCTTCAAGATGTTATTTTGGATGACTAATCTACTGCACAAATATTTTCAAGTAAAAGATGGTATTTAACACTTGTCAATTACTCTTATCCTTTGTATTTTTAAATTTAGAATAAAAATTAATGTGTTATAACAAAAGGAGATTAAGATGAAAATTTAACCTTTCAGAGACCCATCACTATAACCCAATGACTTAGTTCATTTCTAGTTTCTTTTTTCGTTAAACATCTACATATTTATCATGTATTTTTGTAGGGATATTCATAAGGTCACTATGATTTTGCACTTTCTGATACATAGCCTATTTTAAAAATTATTTTCAGTCTCTAAATATTACTCCAAAACTAATAAAATATAATATTCACTCATATCAAGCATAATGATTATTTGAAGGTATTTAAATTGGATTCAATGGGTAACTTTTATTTAGATATAGGGCCATACAAATATGAGATTCTAAAATAAATTAAAGTGCATTAGAGCCCAGGGGCCTATGAAATCAAAGATTTCTATTTGAACTACTTTTATAGTTGAGAACATAGATTTTCTGTTCCTATTTGAATCGAGGTTTCCTGAATCCTCATGGAAAACACTTTCTGCTATACCATACCAAATGTTTATTCCTTATCAATAGAAAATATGAAGAGCAGGAGTTGTTTCATGTAGGTAGCTTAGTGGCTAATTTTTACTTTGGAGGCTCTTAATATTATAATATATATACAATAGGTATGTAGGTATACACACATGGGTAGATAGGTATGCATACCTAGATAGGTAGGTAGACAGACAAACAGAAGATAGACAGATAGAAAGCTATTTTTCTTCCTTTGACTATCTACTAAAGGCAGAAAACATCTTGGCTCTGGTAAAATAAAAAAAATTCTATTCTGAAGTTAAATGCAATATCAAATGTTATTATTTTCAAATTGCCACACATGGTTCTCCATAAGTGATGTAATTACAGGAGACCAAAACAATGCCTTTCCTTCCTATGTATGTTCTATTCTAAGACGTTGGGTAATACATTTAATAACTGCATATCATGTCTGAACAAGTAGCTATTAGTTTATTCAAATGCTCTGCACTGTGTTGGCAGCAAAAGAGTCGCAGAAGGGTTACAATAGAAGGTCTAGAAACTGTGGTGAAGATTTACTAAAGGGTGAGCTTTATTTTAAGCCAGTGATATTGATCGCCTAAGTGCTTTGTCAGAGGTAAAGTTTCAGCTGAACTTGGGTTATCAGCAGAAATGCATCTGAAAGTGAACTGGAAAGATCCAGCATATCCACATGCCCCAGCAAGATCACCAGCAGTCTTTGTTTAATAGATTTTATTTAGAAAAATGATATGTTTTGGACCCAAAGTCAAACTATCTTTAGTTTATTTATGATTTTTGTTATTGTTAAGCCATTAAGAAGTTGATTTCTTTGTAAGAAAACAAAAATAGAGCACTGTTTTTTGCTCATTTGCCTTTACTAAGCAGGCATCAATGAGAACATATAAGATTTTTCTCATAGTATGCTTATCTAAAATAATCAACTTGGAATTATCAACAGAGGATTAATTTCTTCTGTAGGAAATTTCTTTAGTATGACTTCTCCTCTCTCCAAAGGGAGATGGGTGGACATAAAATTGGAGGAGGAATTAGTATTCAACAGAAAAAGAAGAACTAGGGGTGACTGAACAAGAGAAAAATAAATTGGGATCTGTGCCTTTCTCCTTCTTTTCTGAGAAACAGACAGTGTAAGAAGCTTTCAGTTGCCACCTAATTACCTGTGTGATTCAGGAAGTAGGTGTTTATATTGACAATTTAGAGAATGTCAAATCTTCCACGGCTAACCTAGCAGTTTCAATATAAGACCTGAAGTCCTGTCATTAAATATTGGTTCCTCATTAATTGGTCTAATTCTTTATTAACTTATTGAAATGCAAATTACTTAGAAGAGGAAAAACATTAAACCTTATCAGTAATTTGGAGCCCCTCTCCTGAGAAACAGGTATAAAACCTCTGTTCAATGTGCCAATCATATGACCAACTTCCTCTCCCCCCGCCACCCCAATCCTTGTTAGGGGTGTGCCAGTTTGAATACATTGTGTCCCCCAAATGCCATTATCTTTGATGTAATCTTGTGTGGGCAGACCTATCAGCGTTAATTAGATTGTAATTCTTTGAGTGTTTCCATGGAGATGCCCCCCACCCAACTGTGGGTGATGACTCTGGATAATTTCCATGGAGATGTTGGCCCACCCATTGGGTGGGTCTGAATTAAATTACTGGTGCACTATGTAAGGTCAGACAGAAGGACTGAGCTTGCTACAGCCAAGAGGGACACTTTGAAGAAAGCACAGAAGCTGCAGATAAGAGACAGTGTGAAGACGGCCATTGAAAGCAGACTCTTGCTCTGGAGAAGCTGAGAGAGGACAAATATCCCAAGTGCAAATGAGAGTGACATTTTTGAGGAACTGCAGCCTAGAGAGGAATGTCCTGGGAGAAAGCCATTTTGAAACCAGAATTTTGGAACGGATGCCAGCCATGTGCCTTCCCAGCTAACAGAGGTTTTCTAGACACCATTGACCATCCTCCAATGAAGGTACCCGATGGCTGATATGTTACCTTGGACACTTTATGGCCTTAAGACTGTAACTGTGTAACCAAATAACCCCCCTTTGATAAAAGCCAGTCCATTTCTGGTGTTTTGCATTCCAGCAGCATTAGCAAACTAGAACAGGGGGGCATAAAAATAGATCCAGACAGTGATTCTTTGATCCAGACTAGGTCTTAGACCAATGATCAGAAAGTTGGTAGTATCCATTTAGCTTCAAGTCTTATTCCTAGAAACAATCTTGGTTATGTTTCTTGGATTGGAGCTTTGTAACACCCTTCAGGTTGAATGTCTTTGAGCAAATATCACACTATGGATAAAGATTTAATGAGGGGCTAAATTTAAGTATATTCTAACAAATGTAAGCTAACTTTTGATTAATGAAACCTCCTCAATAGGCTCAGCAATAATATCCTAGCAAAGAAGAAGTGCATAAAGTGAGAGAGAGCTACAACTTATTACTTGCCAAATGAATGAGCAGCATTTGTATTTCATTTTTTATAAATTTCCCATTCATGTCATTTGCCCATTTTCCTCAGAGGTGGTTCATCTGTATGTATTGATTTGTAAGTTTTTTATATCATTGATCTGCATCCTGATCTACCATAAATGTTGCAAATACTGTCTCAGTTTAATTTTTTAATAGTGTACTCAAAATACACTATACAAGTTTAATTTTTTTATGATGTACAAATGTCTTTATGATTTCCAACTTGGTGTCATACCTAGAAAAACCTTTCTACCTTGAAATTATAAAAATTATTCTTAGGATCTTCAGTTTTGTGTTTTCAAATATTTACTATATAAATTTTATTCATTCTCTATTTTTACGAAAGTAGAAATAAAACTAAATACCCAACACTGTTTACTGAATTGTCCATCATTTCCCACCATACTGTGTTCCGTTTTGCTAAGGCTGCCATTACGCAAAATACAGGAAATGGATTGGCTTTTATAAAGGGGATTTATTTGGTTACAAAGTTACAGTGTGAAGGCCATGAAAATGTCCAAATGAAGTTGTAGGCACATGTATACCTTCACTGAAGTAAGGCCAATGGCATCTGGAAAACCTCTGTTAGCTGGGAAGGCACATGGCTGGCATCTGCTGATCCCAGGTTACGTTTCAGCCCCTCTCTCAGCTCCTGTGCATTCTTCAAATTGTTGCTCTTGGGGTATTTGTCTTCTCTTACCTTCTCTGGAGCAAACTGTGGGCTATCATTCCCAAAGTGTCAGCAAAAGTCTGCTTTCAATGGCTGCCTCTAAAATGTGTCTCTTGGCTGTAGCAGTGAGCTCCTTCTGCCTGTGCTCTTCTGTATGACCTCAATGATTAAATCAAGACCCACACTGAATGGGCGGGGCCACACCTCCATGGAAATAATCTAATCAAAGGTATTACCCACAGTTGGGTGGGTCACATCTCCATGGGCACAACCTAATCCAGCAATTCTAACCCAATCAACAGGAACACATCTGCCCCCACAAGATTGCATTAAAGAACATGGCATTTTGGGGGACACAATACATCCAAACCAGCACATACTGATCCTACGCATTCCTAGCATTTTGAAATTTGCTAAATGCTTTTATTCTTATACTAGAATTTAGACATTTAGAATTTCTAAAACATTCTTTTTTTTCTACTAAGATTCCTATTTCTACCGATTTTATATAATCTGAAATTTCTGTCTTCCATGATCTGTCATCTACCATGACACATTTCATTTGTTTTTTAATCCAAGTTGGAAACAGCTGTGTAAAATTGGAACCAGCCCAGAGTAACTTTGCTCTGAAGTCCACATACTTGGCCAAATGAACTTGGAATATTATATAATATTCCTTAACTTCAATAGCCTCATTTCTAAAACTGACATTATTTTCCCTATCTCAGGCATTTTATAAGAATTAAATGATGTGAAATAGATCTTTACACATATTAGCTGTACAATAAATATTAGTTTCTCTAATTTTTCATACTCCCTCCATATTGGCATAAATTCTGCTCTTTATTCCTCACTGTGTAATAGAGACAGATTATTTTCTGATATGTTCATGTTCCAAGAAAAGAATAGAAAAGTAGGCCCACATAATACATGTGTAAATACACCTCTATAAAAGCAAAATTGTGAAATGTATGCAAAGCTTTTTTTTTATTGTAACTGCAAGTTGACAAAGTATTGAATAAGCTTGAAATCAGTTATTATTATGGTACATACTGTATGCTGTATTGAAGGGTTTGAGATGTTCTGATAAGTGAAATAATAAAGGTTAACATAATTTGAATTAGTATGCATTTATCCTGTAAATACATTGTTATCTTCATTTTAGCAAATGTATTATTTGCTAAGAGTTATTATCATCAATGAGGTTATATTATTATCAATGAGGTTTTTTTTGCAGAATTTGTATTTTATTGGCAGCAATGTCAATTGAACACTTCTTGGGTTATTATTTTTTATTAATTAGCAAGCTTTTTAGTCATTTCAAATTTTAAACAAAACTACGTTCTATGGAGGCAATAGCAATTGGATCAATAAAATTCCTAAATCAATACTTTGATTCAGAAATTAGCCTTGATTTATACCTACCATGCAAACAGCCTCTCAATGATAAATTATCATTTTCACATATATATTGCAGAACATTTTAATTTCAACATATAGAATGTTTTCATTTATATCACTACTTTTACTATTTCTTATAGCACTATACAGATGCCTACAGTATTTTTAAGTTGTTCTTCCTCCAAATGTTTCAATGCTTAGATAACATGAAAGAAAATGAAAATAGCAATATGCTGCTCAATCAAGACCATTCCTTCAGCTACATTGGTTATAAAATTGTTCCTAGAAATTAATTTGGAGATTACTTGTATGCGAATATCTTTCTTCAGAGTCATGCAAACCTTTTTATTTTCTAGTTCTCCATTTGTTATATTTTAGTGTAATGTTGCTTTTACTGCATACATAACAAGTAGTTTATATTTCACTTAGGGAAAACATTTTATCTAAAAAATATTCAAAATATTTGGTTTCTTTATAATTGAACTAACCAAATTTAGATCTCCAGGTTTTCCATAGCTTTTACTAAGCCAATAATCATTAAGTAACAGTTTGTATGACAAAATATAATTAATGAATAATCAAAATTAATTTCATTTTTCAACAAAAAAACCCATGATTTCTTCTTTAGATAATGATCTGTTGCTTCCCTATTTTAGTGCATCTTGTATCTTGTCTATATTGATTTTTAACTGCTTTAATAGCCTTTTGATGATATTTCAACCATAAGTACAAGTTCATGATTTAGAATATGGAAGAGAAGCAAGAAAGTGTATACTGAACACCACTGACAAAAATATATTTTAATATGAAAAAAATGTTATTCAATGTATGCTATTCAAGATGCCAGATCTGACAAGTTAATTGATTTACATTTGCTATGACTAAAATTTCTTTGCTTCCTCTTCTCAAATGCCCTCTGTTCCCTGAAGTACCATCCATCTCAGACAATGACATTGTCACAATCTAAAGCTCTTTAAACTATTCAGGCACAGTCACCTTTTGTTTTAAGGACATAAGTTGTGAGAGGTGGAGAAAGATTAACATGGGGCTCATTGGGGTCCCACTTACCTGGTGTAAGGGCAGTACCAAATCAAAAAGCTATTGCTTTTCTAAAAATCTGAGTACACAAATTAGCATTTACTAGTTAAGATTGTGTTCAGCAATGAATTAATTGGAACTGTGAGAAATGACAACTTATTAAATAAAGTGTTTATTTCTCCACATACAAAAAAATTCCAGAGGGAGATTCAGTTGTTGAAAGATACTGTGGAGGAACCACATCTCCTTTATCTTTCAGCTTTTTAATCCTCTTTTCCCCATTGTTGCAAGATGGCTACTAGTCCTCCAGCAATAGCATCCACTTTCTAAGTAACAAGAATAAGAAGGGATGAGGAGGAAGAGGCGGCACCTATATGAGAAAAGCAAAACTATCCCAGACCTCCCCAACATACACCTCATTTGCCAATACTGTGTCACAAGCAAGGGAGATGGAAAATGAGTTTTTAACTGAACACATTGTCCAGTTACATTTGTTAAAAAAAAAAAAAGAAAAAAGGAAGAATGGATATTGACTGTATTACCAGAAGAAACACAAACCCTTTTCCAGGATATTTCCAGTGCTTCTATGTGAAATCATTCTTCATCAGTTGATACATTAAAACCTAATAGATGGTAGCTTTTCTGATTATATCATTGCGTTGAATTCTATTTAAAGCAGTGGGGTTTTCTGCTATAGAATTTCAATGACATTTTATAAGAAAATTAGAGAAGTAAAAAGAAGGAAATTAAAAACATCTAAATATATACTTTCCACACTAATACTGTTATCCTGTAAGACCTTTAAAATGTAGATATAGGGATAAAAATATGTGGCTATATTGCCAAGGAAATTTTTCCACTCAGTGGAAATTCAGAGAAACACTCCCATATTTAAAAGTTGATAAAAATAATATTTATGATACTTTTAATTACTTAAATAGTTTGTCTTCCTTGAAAAAAGCTCAGCTGCTGGCATCCTCATAAAATAAACGCTGTTCCCCAAAGAATATTCTGGTTATTTGTCACTTATTTCATTAATTTCATTAATTTTCCAATTTAAATCTTATTTGAGTCATTTTGTCATAATTGGGAAAATATTTGACTTGCCCTGGTTGCTGACTTAATAATAATAATCAATAACATCCTGTGAGGCTCAGTCTATGGGAGGCCCATGCCCAGTGATTTACCTGTCCATTTTTTATTATGCCTCACCTAGAATATCTAAGACACATGTTTAATATGAAACCCATGTAAAAATGAGCAAACTGAAGCTTAGTGAAGTTAAATATTTTGCCCAAGGGTGCAGAGACAGAAAGTGGTACAGTTGGATGTGAATCCAGTTCTTTCTGTTGCTAAAGCCTAAGTGAGACCATCACCACGATACTCAGCCTTCCACCACTAACAATTCTTTGATTACTTAAGTTTTTCTTCCTTATTATCTGTGCACTGCTTAAAATCAGTCCAGTGATTAGCAAAATTAGTTTCTAAATCCCTTTTCCTCTGTCATCAAAGTTGAAATATCAGGTGACATTTCTCAGAAGTAACTTTGGGGATTTTAGTCGGAGTGAAATGAACTCTTATTAAATAAGACAATACACCCTTAACATTTAATACTTTATAACATAAAATTATTTTTATTTACATTATTTCATTTGATCCTCAAAAAGTTCCTTTGAATATATATCTTGTCTTTCTCCATTTTAGACATAAGAAAACTCAGAATCAGAGGGTATGTGGCTTTCCCAGGGTCATGCATCTTATAAGAGTCAGACAAGTTTTAATCCCTATCTGCACACTTTCTATAAAAAATACTTATAGTAGTATATTTCCCTTCGTATTTTGGAACACACCAATCTTGTATGAAAATAATACTCAGCAGGCTAGAAGATTGTTATGGGGTTGAGAACTCCTCCTCTTGAAGCAAAAGAAGAGTTATTAATCTAGTGCTATGAGGCAGTGAAAAATATGGATAACAGATGCATTTCATCATGTTCAAAGGAATTTAGAAGGGTTTAGCTTCAGAGATCTGTCCAGTTGTGAATGGGTAAAATTAGTGTTAGCAAGTTCTGGCCAAGTTTTTATTGGCTGACCTTCCTTATTATCCCTCAATTACTTGACCCATATCCTAATGATCACATAGGTTCTGATTTGAAATACAGCCAAGAAAGTGAGCCAGGTTACTTGCAGCTACTGAAAAAAATCACCACACTGATTGAACTAGCTTTAGAGTCTGACATAAAAGGAAATGTTATTTTTAAAATATTTTCTGCAAAATAGCTATATACCTTTGAGAACTCACCTTAAACACCAGGGCATAATATAAAATAGCCATAGAAAATATTATATTTTTTCTCATAAATGCAGCCAAACTAGTATGCTTGTCATATTTTCTTAAATCAAGGCTGCAACTTGCTAGCAAAATATTCCACATTATAGTACTAAAAAAAGGAATCTATTACACAAAGACTTTGATAGGACTATAAAAATGATTTAATTTTTAAAATAATTTATTTTAGAGACATGATAAAAATGTGTGGCAGATACAGTGGTTTTCTATAAGGAATACACAGCAGAATTCTACTCCTATGGATGGTAAAATAGCTTATGTCAAACTAACTCTACAATAGCAAATATAAACTCAAATAAAATAAAATACAAAAACAAGTACTTGAAGATACAGAAGAGCAACCAAAATCAAGCAGAAAATGAAGCAAACTCATCTTTTGAAAGAGGAAATACATTTGGTGACATATACATGTGTGTGGGGTTTTCCCTAAGGGCTACCATTGTTCACACATTTCACAAGGAATAGAACACAGGCTAAAGAAAAAATATCTCACTGGACTGAAGATTCAGAGGTCAGAGTTTGACACTGTTAGAGTATCTGGAAATTGACTGGAAAAATCCAAAAGCTCCCAAATCTGCATAAAATCTCTCTCATATTGTTGGTTGATACTTAACCATGCACACATCTGACAAGAATCCAAGCAGCTCATTAGAAAAATCAAGTAGAAACTTCAAAGAACTGAGGAGAGATTTCAAAAGCTACCCAGTGCTGGAGAGACAGCATTAAAGTTTCAAGTCTTGCCAAGCGAGAGTGGTAAACAAATCAGAATTTCTTTTGAAACACCAGAAGAATCATGCCATAAGAATATGGATGACACCCCAGAATTAAGGGAAAACCTAAGCAGATATACCCTAACAAAGTTTAAAGTCAAACTTCCACAGATTTATGATGATCCATCAGGAATTTAGCTACCTAAAAGCAAACTCAGTGCTCTTTAGAGAAGACAACAGAATACCAAGTCACTGTGAAGCATTACTCACAATTTAAAACATTCAGTAAAAAATCAATAGATATGAGAAGTAGCAGGAAAATATTACTCATTTTAAGGGAAAATATAGTCAATGGAAATACACCCTCAGATGTCCTATATTTTGGATTAATAGAAAGAAAATTGAGGCATGCAAAATTTTTAAAAGGAGCCATATAAAATCCCTATAGCCATATTAAATACCTATGCAATATCTGAAAAAAGAAGTACTTGGGTTACATTATCACAGATGGAGAATATAGAAGAAAGATTAGTGAATTTGAAAACAGGCCAATAGAAATTACACAAACTGAAGCACAGGGAGAAAAAATAATGAATAATATCAAATGACCTAACATACATGTAACTGGAGTTCTGAAAGAAAAAGAGTTAATGGGGCAGAAAAATATATTTGTAGAAATACTGGGTAAATTTGTTTGCAAATTAGTTTTAAAGACTCTCATGCAAATCCAGGAAGGTCAGTAATAACCAAGAAGGATAAATGCAAAGAAAACTACACCTAGACATATCATAGTCAAACTGTTGAAACCCAATAAGAGAAAAAATTAAGAGCATCCAAAGACATAAATAAATTATATATAGGGGGGCAATGAGGCTGAGTGAAATTAATCACTTAAAGTGCTGAACAAAAATTGGCAATATACTTCTATATTAAACAAAATATCCCTCAAAAATAAAGATAAGTGCAGATAAACAAAAGCTGAGAATTTTTTGTCAGGAGACAGAGCACCCTACCAAATATGGAAATTCCCTGTGGATGGAATTTCCAATCTACAGGAGAATATGGAGAACACTGAAAATGGTAAAAATATTTGTAAAAATGAAAGATTTTTTTATTTACTGTATTAAATTACTTAAAATCAATTAGCAATAGGGGAAAATAAATATCAATTGGTTCCTTAAGTGAAAACAACAAAGTATTGTAGGGTTCCTAATATTTGTAGAAATAAAATTTATAATGAAAATCATAGAAATGATGTTGTAAATCTCTTATATTGTACACATATTGGTATTATATTAATTAAAGGTAAACTGTAATGTTAAAGATGAATATTGTAATCCCTAGAAAAAGACTCAACAATATGCTGTTTACAATAGAGAACTTTAAATTTTAAGATACAGACCTGCTGAAAATAAAAGAATAGGAAAAGAAAAATCAATCAACACTAAGCATAAAAATACTGATGCTGCTTTACTAATATCAGACAAAGTAGACTTCAGGACATGAAGTATTACTAGTGATAGTGAGAGACATTTCCCAATAATAAAAATGTCAATTCATTAAGTCTATATAATAAACTTAAATGTGTGTGCAAGCTTCAAAATACATGGAGATAAACTTAGAATTACAATGAGAAATAAACAAATCCATAATTCTAATCAGAGATTTTATCATCCCTTTCTTAATAATTGACAGAAAAATTAGACAACAATATGTAAGCATGTAGATGAGTTGCACAATGCTATCAACTTGATTAACCGACATTGGTTGAACACTACACTCAGTAGCTACAGAATAAACATTATTTTTAAATGCACCTGTCATGTTTCCTAAAATAATCCATATTTTGAACCTTAAGGAGAACAGTTACTGGTTTGCTTTTTGGGTGGGATAATTAGCAGAAATGGCAGCAGATATTCCTTATAGTTTTCTGAACTTTCTTATAGAAACAATATTTTCCCTTAAGCAAAACTGAAATTTTTAACCACAAAGTAGATTCTTCTGTTATTCCTACCCAAGAGATGTGAAATCTCTATATTTTTATTCAATCCTCTTTTGAAAAGTGGATAAAATGAATTTGATATTCATGGAGGTTATGAGTCATGTAGGACATTTACTTTCAGTAACCATGTACTGTGTAATAAAGGGGAAGATCCACCAACAAGTTCTAAGAATCAGAGAAGGTAAAAGGTTGGCATAATACTAAAATATAATTGCACCTTAATGAGAAATGGGCAAGTTAGCTCATGAATAACCCAGAATGAACCATTTTACCACTGGTTGAGCCTGGAAAATTCCTTTTAAAGGTTATTCTCCTCCAATTTTTCATAAGAAAAATACAATGATAGTTTCCAAAGAACTATAAAAAGTATGCAAACCTGAAGATCAGTATCTTAGAAAATGCACTAAAAATGCCTACTGTGATTAGACCATTTCAGTCTTTTCCTGATGCTATTTATTTTTTCCACAATAGTTTTGGTTTAAAAAAAAAACTCAAAATGAATTCACCATGTGTTGAGATCATTTAAGGCTGTCAGGTAGCACGCAAATAAAAATAAATCACTTATCCAATGATTCAGGGATTTTTCTTTACAAAATTCCTTGTGAAATTTCTCTGGCTTTGTCCACATCATAGTATGAAAGCATAAACTTGAGGAAATTAAGCCAGTTAAATCACATGAGGAAAAACAATTGATAGGAAGGAAAAAGAAACCAACAGGTAGGTAGATTTAAAGACTCAGAGGGGAAAACTACAGTGAGAATGAAAAGAGTATAATATGCCTGATGAGATAAATTATTCTCAATCTGTCACCAGAAAAAAAAAAATCAAGAAGACAAAATATTCAAATATCATAAACATAAGGTATGTAAAATTGAGTTAAAATCACTTAATGTCTGTATATGACAACTATTACACGAGAACATTTAGCCTCTCCTTCACCAATTCTTGTCCCCACACCTTATTTTTAGGTGTCTTATGTGCTTTCTTTTTCCTCAGAAAAGCTGTTCTTAGGGAGGAACTGAGGTGGATTATAAATATCTGAGTGTGGAAAATAATGAATGTCTTACCTCTATTAAAGATTGTACCTAAAGTATCATCTTGCAGTTGGTGACAGATTCAAATTATGAATAAATTCATTTTTGTGGTGTTCAAAATAATGTACTCCTTAAATCAAAAGTTCTCCTAATCCCCACATGTCTACATTCACAACTCTCATTTTCCTACTTCCTTCCATAAGAGATATCTTTGTATCTCTGAGGAATTCTTTTCAAGTCTATCAATTCCTCCAGGTGGGTGATTCTTTCCCCAACTGCCATTGCACCAACGGAATGTAAGCTCCAAAAGAGCAGGGTTGTTTTCTGTCTTGCTCATTGCAGTATCCCCAGCAAAATAAAGGGTGATTGGCATGTAGAAAGAAAGCACTATGTATGAATGAAGGAAAGAATGGCCCAATGGAACTTTGCTGCTCCTGAGCTCTCCAAAGCACTTAACACATTTGTGTGACCAATAAATTATTTAATCTCTCTTTCCCTTTGTTTCCCCAGCTGTAAAACAGAGATGATAACATCACCTCCTGGGATTGTTGAGAAGATACAATGACTTGGTCCTTGTTGTTAAACTCAATTCTCTAGGCTTCTCACTTTCCTCACTGATGTTTACTCCAAGCAGAGACAGATATGGAGCCCTCAAAACTTCAGAGTAAACATGAGGGCAGTTTGTGGTGTTTTACTTTTATTTCCAGAATATCTGGGGTAAAGAGGGTGATAGAAATACTGTACTTCAGTGAGTTACATGATCAATATCACTGGTTACTCCAAAAGCTCACAGGACCCCAACTTAATCTCAAGATCCCTAACTGGCCCTTTAAGGCTGGCCACAAGCATCTCCAGGACATTTAAACATGGACTCCAACAATTTACTTGTCGGGCTGCAAAAGAAGAACCTGCCTTCTCATAGTCCAAGTCAGGCTCAATGAAAAACAGTAGGAGTATTAATTGCCTTTAGGGAACACTCCCATTTCCATCTACCTTTCTAAATCCATCCTTAGGAGATGATATGATCTCCAAAGCCCATTAATGAAGATACCAAGAACCACATTTTTCCTCCAAATCTGGCTACTTAAATTTTAAATAACACCTGAGGTGGGACCCCACACCCAAGAGAGCAATATAATTAAATTATAGGGAAAACAATCTTAATTTGTGGGTTGGTAGATTCAAGGACGCTGGTGGGAACACTTGTGTGAGAGTGAGAATAATACAGCGCAACTGTGACAAACGTTACTTTGGTAATTCACCAGAAGAAAAACAAAACAAAACATAAAAGCACGGTCCAGTTTATAATCTGCCCAAATTTGATACTAAATTAAACACTTAAAATTTGTCTTTAAAATCTTTCATTCAAATTTATTATAAATCTTATGCTTTCTCCAAGAATAGTAGATGACTATGTGACCACATGTTTTACTTTTGTGAACCTAACAGACCCAGCCCAGCAATTTTCCCAAAACAAAGGGTATGTGGATTTTGTTACAAAAGCAAACAAAATTTCCGCCTCCAGGAAAGGAAAACTGACATCAACCTCAAAGGAAGTTCCCCCCACAGAAACAATAATAATAATGATGGTAATAATAATAATTATTATCATTCACACTGGGTACCCTGGAGTCACTACAGTAACTGTCCTCTCTATTTTCATTTAGGAAAAGCAGATCCCAGTGGAGACAAATCTAAGATGGGTAGCCACTGTAACTAACACTTCTCACAGAGAATCAACTTCATTATTTTTTCTCCAACGTTGTGTCTAATAAGGAAATTGGGAGATACGAACAGTACTTGTTAGCCCTAAGAAAACTGAACACAATTCTGTTGAGGAAAGGGTAGAGTTTTCTTTATCTGGGGAGGTAGATTAGGATAAGGTCTCAGCTAACCTGTGCAGTTGAAGGAGGCGTTCCTTTTCCTTCTAGAGCTCAATGCAGAGGAGCTTTATGTGAGAAGCAGTAAACAACTCTGATCCTGACAGCTATTGTTTCTTTATAGTGGCCAACTTAAAAATGAAATAGATTTAAGTAGAAATTCCTGGTATAAAATGTGTTGCTAGTACTATTGGGAAATCATCATCCAGTCCTAGAATTGGTAAAAACGTGTCAAGGATTCCCCTTGAAATACAGAGCTAGCTGTAGGGTTCCAGCCATACTGATAGACTGTAAACCTTTCACATATGTGCTTACAAATAGTAAAATTAATGTTTTCTGATACTGATTAACTACATGGACAGATGATAGAGTATAAAGTGGGGATAATTTGCTGTGTGGATAGGGCTTTTCATTCAACACCAATGAAAAGTCATGTGTTTACTGAAACATTAAACAGCTTAGTTTCCTGCCACACAGGGAAATGTACAGTTATCTTTGCAACACGGTGCTAAGCACAACTGCAGATTCCAAAAACTCTGGAAAGTTGTTTCTTTTTCCCAACTTTCTGGAACATTTTAAAATTTGATGTTAAAATTTTACTTTCTTCAAATAAAACTACTGCATTTGAGAACAAGCATCAGTCCCAAACTTTGAACGCTACTGATCTGGAATGAAAAGAAAACCGGTTATGTCCACAGCAGGCTAATGCCAGGGCCACCACCTCAGGCTTTATGTCAGTGGTTCACACGGGATTTTCCTAAGAAAGGCTGCATCGCTGTAACCCTCAGTAAGGGAACTCACCTCTTGAAAAATACATAACAGCTTTTGAACGCTGTCTATTTTAATAAAGCTTCTCACTGACACATTATTATTGCCATATGCTTGCACTTCAGAAGATGGTGCCAGCCTAGCGAGCAGCACAGTGGAAAGATTTTCCAAGTTTTCTGGGCAGCAGCCAAAGCCAAGAGAAATTTGACACCCCATAAAATAACCTGGGCCGCTGTGCTGGGGAATCTCTGGCACAAGGGTTTCATAAGTCATATTTCTAATTATAAATCGAGGGCTTTTGTCCCTTGTTAACGGAATGTCCTAAGTCAGTGAACAGGTGGGGAAGCAAGTTGTGGAGTGGGCCAAGGGAGGGAGAGGAGTTGAGGTTTCTGCAAAAGTCATATCACTCAACAGTTGCCTGTTCCACCTAAATAGAAATTCAGCCCTTCTTGGACACCAAAGGTATACTTGGGGACTTAATAACCTATGACCTAATTTTCAGTGTTTCAAATCATCTCTTTGGAAAAGTAAGAATCTGGTCAAAATGATCAGCAAGGATTTTACCCATATCCAAGTGTTGTGGTATACAACATGATATTCTGAAAATAGGATTCATTATAACTCCATGTTTTGCTTTGCTAAAGCTGATGAAAAGCAATATACCAGAAATGGACTGGCTTTTAACAAAGGGGATTTAATAGCTTATAAGTTTATAATTATAAGGTCATGAAAATGTCCAACTCAAGGCATCAGCAGGACAATAGTTGGACTCTGAAGACAGGCTGCTGGCATCTAGGACACCTCCATCATGGGAAGGCACATGGCCAGCAACTGCTGGTTCTTCTCTCCTGGGTTTTATTGCTTCAGCTTCTGACTTCAGTGGCTCCCACTCTGTTTCTGTGTTTCCTCTCTTAGTTTCTCCAGGGCTTTTCTCTGTGAGCTTCTCTTAATTTCATCTCTCAGCAACTATATGTGTTTTATCTACTTATAAAGGGCTCCAATAAGAAGATTAAGACCCGCTTTCAATGAGGTGGGTAATATTTCAATTGAAATAACATAATCAAAAGGTCCCACCTACAAAAGGTCTGCACCCACAGGATTATAAGAACATGGCCTTTTCTGGGTATATAACAACTTCAAACTACCATACCCCAGGTCAAAGGGAAAGTCTGGCTCACTCCTAAGTGTAAGGATGTGGTCAGGAACCAGGCATTTACCATCCATAACTAGCTCCTGGATATTGGCAGATCCAGTAACTGTGTCTCAGGTTTAGCTCGTTACCTAGAAATGAGATGGCTGGAGAACAGATGTTTCTTCTTTCTTTCTTGCCATCATATTGCAAATCTATTAAATCACTTGATGGGAATCAATGCATACAAATACAAACAAAATAGAAAAAAATACCTTTTATTTACTATTTGCTCTTACTCTATGGTAAATGGGAATTGGTTTCAGAAATGCCAAGTCTACCACATTGACTCAATTTCAGTGTCCACTTAGCCCTCCAATAACATCATTATTAGAATAAATATATTTAGTTGTCATTGCTCTTATAGAAATCATAAGAATAAATAGATTTTAAAATGATGACAAGGAAAGGACCATTAATAGACTACCACATAACTTTATGATTAGAATTTAAAGCAAAACTGATGAAAGGGATTTTGTCCCTTGGATTGCTACAAACCTAAAACAGACTGGAATATGCAATAAAAAGAGAACACCAAAGACTTTATAAAATGATGTGTTTTATTTTACTGCAGCTAAATGAGTGAAGTTCAAAATAGAAATAATTGGCCATGTGTTTGACCATCGTACAATATTTGCTTCAACATATTTTGAATTGTTTTTCCTTTTTTCCCTACCATATTTAAAGCAAATGCATCCTCTCATGTGGCTTTGGTTTAATGTATGCTCATACGGAAGGGCAGTGAATTCCATAACATTCTCTTTGAAAATTAAATAGTGAAAGCTTCTCACTTCCAAACCAAATGAGTTTATTTATTATCTGGCAGTTGCTGATTTTTTTTCTCCACCCCGGATACTGCTGGTCCATCATTATTATTTAGTCTGTGTGACTGTCTATTCCTCTGAAGAACAAACCGACAGCTTTAATACAAGCACTGTTTTCCAGGGTGCTCAGTGTCTTGGCTAGAACAGTCAATACCACAGGGCTTGCAATCCATTAAATATTGAACAGCCATTGCACTAGGCAGCAAAAGCAGTATATATTCATTTCATCTTGGAAGGAAGGAGATTCTCTCATATGACTTGCAAAATGAATACGATGTAGTCCTTTAGATGGGGGAAAAGAGATCCACAGATAAGATGCCTGATATAAGTGTACAACCATGAAACGCATTTCACTGATATTGATTCCTGAGCTGAGAATGTGGTTCCTAGCAGCAGCAGCTTTCAGTAATGTTTCAAATATTTCACAGACCTTCTCTGGCAGCTGTGTTGATAACCAGTATTCAAGGCAAGCAAACAAAAACTTTGACATCCACTGAGGAGTTGTAAATAGTACACAATTAATGCTCCAACATCTCGTTGGCAAACAAGAGCACTCTTTACAATTCACCTTAAAATGCTGCAGGGAAGAATGAGAGACCAAGCGTGTTTACATACAGAGAGATTGAGATTGGGAACTATTTATTATTCTGTTTGGTAACTAAGCAGCTGTTGTGATTAGTTCTTGACCTTTAAGAGAGGTCTTAACCTGGGACATTTGACACAGTTGCTTTGAATTATTGAACCTACTCTTCTGCCACTGCTTGTCCTCCTGAGAAGTTGAAACGATTCTTCCCCACTGAAGGTGAGAGGAAAGTATGACTGACTGGAAACCAATAAAACATCATATCTTGCCCTGGTTGCAGGCAAAGATGCTATAATTGCACCATTG
The DNA here is from genome assembly GCF_015220235.1 of Choloepus didactylus. NCBI lineage: Eukaryota > Metazoa > Chordata > Mammalia > Pilosa > Megalonychidae > Choloepus > Choloepus didactylus. The sequence continues at coordinate 136,615,308 of NC_051309.1, read as the reverse complement.
GCAGATTGGCCAGTTGTCCTCCATAATTTCTTATACCCATATTTAAAGTGTTATTTATGGATGAAAAATATTCTCTCCTTCATCCAGGAAAAGAGAGGTAACCTTTCAGGACATGTTATTTATCCGCACACTTATTTATTTTCACCATCTAAGAGAACAATCAAAATGAGATTTATAGGACAATCCAGTGTATTTTTAATATCTCATTCACAACTCATAAGCAAATAAACTGGCTGGAAAATGGTGGGAGAAATACTATGTTTTGGTATAATTCCTTACGGATTTCCCAATATCTCTTTAGAATTTTTAGGAGTTTTTTTTTTTTTTTCTTTTCTTTTAATGCTTTACCTTAGAGTAGACAAAATAATTAATGGTTAAGAAGTACGTATGTAGGTGGAGGACATCAGGACTCTAAAATTTACTAACTTGGTATCTGCACAAGCGACTTAACTTCTCTACGTAAGACTTACCTTACACGTAAAATGGGAAGAATAAATGCACCTACCTCCCTGTTAATTGAGAGGATTAAATGTGTTCATAAATGGGAAGCAGTTAGAGCCTGGCACATGGCATAGCACTCAACACCTGTTAGCTGCATTATGATCTTCTCTCATTTTTAATTAAATTTCTCTCCATATGCATTTTTAAAAGAAAAGGTATCAGTGTCGGATTCATTAACTGTTCCATTTACATAGACAAGAAAAATTAACTTTTAAACTCTTTACTAAGGCTTCCTTTAGGACCGAGGTTGACAAATATGAAAGTGAAAGTATACAATCAACCTAAATTATGCTAAGTGGTAAATCATGGCGCTGCTGTAAATAGTGTATTGCAAATTATAAAAGATGATTCTTAGATTTTACAGCAATACTTTATAAGCTTTAGTAAAGCCCTTCTAAGATAAAGCAGAATCAAATAGTCAAAGAAAGTAACTGCTGGTTGCAGATGTTTTTTTTTTTAATTTTTTTTCTTAAAGTATTAATGTATGAATAAATGCATTCATATAATACCCAACCTTACTTTATCTAAAATAGCTATTTAATAATGCTTTACTTTTGCTCTGTTTTTCTGCACAAATAAATACTGGTAGGTTTCAGAGAGTATTTTTCAAATTAATTCTGCATCGTAATATACAACACTAAAAGAGAAAATCACCAGGCAGTTAATAATATGAATTCAAAATCAGTGGAGTAAAAATAGCAAGAAGTTAATGCATGCAACTGATTATAGAGAACAGTGTGTCATAGTCAATTCCTGGAGTTAGGTTTAATATTTTATTTTAAAAGTAACAAAGAATAAACTATTTTTTATTTGTTAATAATTCATTAATTGGATTTTTCAGTATCACTCTAAGAATAAAATATTTTTGGATGCAAAGACAATCATGATTTATGGATAGTTTTCTGTTTACTTTTTTATCCCCAGAAACATTAGAAACCAATTTATACTCTTCCTGGTCTAAAATTATTTTATCATCACACCCCTTCAAATATTGCAAGATGCAGTTGACTAAAAATGCATTACTATTCTAAGACAGTATTTGTGTTAATTTTGTAATATTTCTTATTTTATTTTGTATTATTTTGCTTCAATCCCTCTTAACTTTCAAAAAAACATACAAAACAGATTATAAGCAAAGTACATCATAAAGTTCACGATAAAACACATTAAAAAACTTTAATCTACGTTTTATTTATACATGGATTTGTTGATTCAATTTTAAACTAGAAGAACCTTAAAGTCCATCTCATCCAACCACCTCATTTTGCTAATAAACACACAATTTATGCCCCATTCTAGACTCCTCTCCTCATCAAAGGGATGAGCAAGATGTTTTATTCACCCAGAAGCATGCCAGTTCCCTGGGCCAATCTTAAACCGGTTACAACTCCATTTTAGTTTGTTGTCTGGCACTTCCCTCCCCCACCACAAATAACCTGGGTTTGGGAATAATCCTCTCTCGCTTCATATCAGAAAACTAAAATGCCATGGACCAGGCAGCCTACTAATGTGTATTCTCCTTAGACCTGGGCATGTCTGATATTCTGGCCCCTTCTGCTCAGGCCGTTGGGCAGCAGGTCTCTTGGCTGTGGGGCCAGATCTCTGTTCCCTCTAGCCTGTGAGATCCAAATTTTCAAAGCATTCTCTCCAATCCCAATTGCAGCAGTTCAATCTTTCCCTGCTTATTTCCAATGGATTCCCAAAGATGTCATTTTTCTTCACTGCATTCCTTAGAATGAGTCCTTAGTCTATTCTTTCCTGTTTTGATCATTTTCAGTAATTACAGTGGTTTTTGTCACAATCCTGGGACTCAGGCAGGATCCTATCTGACACCATGTGGAAAAAGAGTTCCAAATGCCTCTGCCCCAGCATTTTCTTGGATTTCACCTGTATTTCTCCTGGGTTCAATCCCCTTATTTAAGAAAAAAAAAAAAAATGCTCTGTTGCCAGTGCCATATTACAATGTGGGGATGTTCCCTTCTATGAACTATTCCTGATAGAAACTTAGGCCAGGAAAAGTAAATTGACTTACTCGAATTAGTTGGTAATTGTGACTATGAGTGATAATTGTATGTTACATATAAATTTGATTCATTTTAATAATAATGTTGACTAAAAGGGAAGTTAAGGTACAGGTTACATAACAAGATAATCTCTACTCATGTTGTATTCATTATTGGATATTCTAATTAAATTCTTTATTTTGGGACAATTGTAGAGTCACATGCAGTTGTAAGAAATTATAAAGAGAAATCCTGTGTGTCCTTTACCCAGTGTTCCCTAACGGTAACATCTTGTAAACTATAGTGCAGTATCACAACCAGTATATTGATCTGGATACAGTCAAGATCCAGAACAGTTCCATCATCACATACCCTGTTACAATCACACCCCTCCCTTCCTGCTCCCTTACGAACCCCTCCCTTTTCCCCTCCTGCTCCCTATCCTGGTAACCACTAATCTCTTCTCCATTTAATTTTGTTATTTCAAGAATGTTATATAAATGGAGTCATAATTCTGGACTGGCTTTTTTTCACTCAGCAAAAATCTCTGGAGATGTGTTTAGGTTGCTGCATGTAACAGTAGTTTTCTCCTTTTTATTGCTGAGTAGTATTCTATGGGGTGGATGTACCACAGAATATTTAACCAGTACCCATTGAAGGGCATCTGGGATATTTCCAGTTTCTGGCTATGCCATGGTTAATTTTGTGTGTCAGCTTGGCTAGGTTATGGTACCCACCCTTGTTTGGCCAAACACTAGCCTAGACATTGCTGTGCAAAAATATGCTGATGGGATTAGCTTCTGCAATCAATTAATTTTAAGTAAAGGAGATTACCCTCAATAATATGGGTAGACTTCATCCAAACAGTCGGATGCCTTTAGAAAGAGAACTGAGGGTTCCAGAGAGAAGAGGAAATTTTGCTTCAAGACTATATCCAACACTCCTCTCTGAATTTCTAGTCTGCTGGCCTCCCCTATGAATGCTGAACTCATGACTTCACCATCACGGTTAACAGAATTTTCAGCCTCCCTGTATTCTACTGGATTCAGTATTGCTAACCCCTGCAATCACGTGAGCCAATCCCTTAAAATAAATCTCTTAACATATGTGTGTACATATATTCTGTTGGTTCTGTTTCTCTGGGAGCCCTGGCTAAAACAGGCTACAAATACTATGAGCATTCAATTATGGGTATTATTTTTCTAGTATTAAGACCCAGAGGGCAATTGCTGGGTCTTATGTTTAATTTTTTTAAGAAAATTCCAAACACCTTTTATGGTGACTATACCATTTTACATTCCCCATGATGTGTGAGTGATCCAATTTTTCTGCATCCATACCAATATTTTGCATTATCATTTTTTATTAGCCATTATAAGTATGTAGTGCTACCTCATTGTGGTTCTAATTTTCATTTCCCTAATAGCTAATCATGTCAAACATCTTTTCAAGTGCTTATTTACCAGCTGTATATACTCTTAGGTGAAATGGCTGCTTTAAAATCTTGGTCAGATAATTCCAGCACCTTTCCTCTCAGTATTGTTGTCAGTTTTCATTCAAGCCATTTTCTGGGTTCTGGGTATGATGAGTGATATTCTATTAAAACTTGGACATTTTGTGTGCCATTTTATGAGACTCTGGGTCTTATCTCATCTCTTTTGGCTGGTGTCCTCTTACATTGCTCCAGCAGAAGGGGTCCTGACTTGCCAGGTGGAGGTGGTAGTTCAGATTCTCCGCTCAGCCTATGTTGACACCAGATGGGGAGAGGGACTCCTCGTTGCTGCTGGGTGGCAGTGGGAGTTCTGGGTCCCCGTTAGGCTCCACTGACATCACCCTGGCTGAGAGGCGCAGAAGTAACTCTTTACTGCACCCCACCTGACCCCCCACTGAAACCTCGGTGGGCAGCAGCCTCCTTATAGCTGGGCAGTGGTGGAGATCCTGACTCCTCTCCACTCTTCCTCCTCTAATGCAATTCCTGCAGGGAGGGAGAGAGATGCCTCCTTACTGCCCTGTGGAGGTGAAATGCCAGGCTCCCCACTCCTCACCACTAACAATGTCTGGGTACCAGGCCTCATTATCTGCTTCCTCTCTTGGTTTTCTCTGACAGCAACCTGCCAGGAAGGGAAGTCTGGCAGGTCCAGGCTCTCCACTAGACCTAGCTGGCATGGGTGGATGTGGGACCACAATGTTTGCTGTGGTGTTTGGCTGGAGTAGAGAGGCTATTGTTACACGTTTATCTCTTGCTAGACTGTTCTTTTCCTGGTTCTTTGGCTAAAGAGAGCAGGCTCTTGCTGGGGCTTGTTTGGTCCACACCCACTGGCATGTTCAGGTTGCTGGTTTCTGCAATATATGTGGCAAGAAGAAAATCCATGGAACTCACCACTGCGTCATTCCTTTGGTCCCAGGGCCCCTAGCTAGTTTGCCACTTTCTTTTTTTTTTTTCCTGTCAGAGTCTTCTTATGTTTGTTTTATATGCATATAGGGTTTTTAGTTGTATTTCATGGGAGAAATAGAGAAAAATACATCTCCTCCAGAAGCAGAAATCTCAACATGTGATTTTAAGATTTTTCACTGCTGGATCTTTTTCCTGGAGATGACAAACAGTTTATAAATGATGCTGCTCCATTTATTTTTAAGGAAATTATATCTGATAATGAAATATTTTTAAAACAATTTGATGATTGGCAAATTAAGCAATTAAATACATTTTAAAATATTGTATAATTATATTATACACATATATTTAACACTAAAAATAATTCAAAACCTCTAAGGAAAATAGAGGTGAGTTCCAATATAATCTGCAGATGGATTGCAAAATTCACCGTTTTGTGGAACTTGCCCCAAGGGTAATTTGTTAGCCCTGTCTTCCTCAGTGCTCCCACTGAACTCTCAATACATCTTGAATTCTGGAGTCGCAGATTCAGATGTCTTCAGGGTTCAAGCAGGAATGATGAGACATAGTAAGGCAACAGGAACTAAGGTGAAGTGCAATGTGTCACACCCCAGAGCCTGGAGGCAGTTAAAAGTCAATTTCACAACGAACAAGCACATTATGATGGACAAAGACTATTACTTCAAGATTGGGGCTCCATTTATACTTCATAAAAGAGTAACATTCATCTCAGACTGAATATTCTGAGTTTCAAATGATTTTCCTAGTTTCCTTTGCATGTCTCTCTTATGACCAAGAATCCCATTAAAAGAAAAAGAGTCTTGTTTCTAAAAGGAAAACAGGCCAAGTACTAGAAAATGAAAGGAAAGAATGTGACTTATAGCTAGAAGCTACTTTTATGCAGAAATTCTGTTAATTTTTATGTTATAATGTTTTAGCATGAATTCATAAAAAAGATGAAAAGAAGAAAATAATAACTTTTCTTTTGCTTACGGGGAAAAAAGAAGTTGTGAGAAATATTTTATTGTTGTTATTAGTATCAGTTGGTGATTTAAGTTAATTAAAATAGAACAGGTCCATAATAAAAACTTTGAAATAATTTTTCAAAGAGTAAGCCTTAGCTGTAAGTAAAAAATAGTACTGACAATAGATATATTATATAAATTGTATCTCTTTTAATAATAAAATTGAATAAAGTTATAGTTAAGGCTCAAGTTACATAACTATAGTATATTCATTGTTGGTTTTTAGTGCATTTTCTCCCTGGATATTTTTCCTGGAGATAACATACTAGCAGATAAAAGTAATACTGGCCCATTTTTGAGCAGGATTCACCCAGCAGCTAAATCAAAACCAATACATAGATCTTGAAGATTTAATTGGATAGACTCACAGCTGGCTCTAGACCCTTCTCTCCAGGTCTTGAAAGTTTTCCAGCAGGAAGGTGAGCAAGGTCAGTGTCATGTGGGAAATTATTCTGAAGCAGCACTACCAGGTAAGCTATCCTAAAGGCCAAAGAATAGAAATGCTCACAGACCCAGTTAAAATGCTCAAATCACATAGTTTATTAAAAGAATTTAGACACACAGCAAGAAGCAAAAGGAGAGAGGTGGAGTAAGGTAACACATTTAGGATAGGGTGCAAGCAGTAAAAGGACAATGTCTGAATCTGGGATTATTCAAACTTCCTAACTCCTGTTTTTCTCCCTGCTACATCAACCTTCCCTGCTGTGTGGCTACAAGAGCAGAGTTGAAGTTTGATTAAAGGGCCCACAGACAGAAAGTTTCCCTGGTCCATGACACTGACTTGCTTCATCAGAGAGATGCAGGGGCAAGTACACCATGCAACAGAAGTAGCTCGTCATGCACCTGCTGAACAGATTCTATTTGCATTTCTTGGATGGAGCACATGTGGGGTCAGAATAGGAGCACAGCAGGTGTCACTGATGGGTGGCTGATTTAGGGGTGACATGACTGGCAGCCCAGAGGGGGCAGGACCAGCCCTTGGTCTTTCCATCCCTCTCTATCACCAACCTTTTTGTTGTTGTTCTGTCATATTGTCTATTTATTTTATCTATTTTTGTTATTTTCAAAAACTTACTTTTATACTTAAACATCTTATCAATTCTGCTCTTATTTTACAAACTACTAGCTTTTTTTAAAATTCTGTATGCTTATCACTTCTTATATGTTTTGTCTAATACTCATAAGCTATTAGCTGACATACTACCAATGTTTAATATTTCTTTTGTCTCCTGCACCCTATTTTTTTCTTATCTTTATAGAATAATGGAATATTCTTAAACAGTACAGCAAACACAATAACCTTTCTCCAGCTGCCAGAGAGGCAGCACCATAAATTGCAGGTACATTTCAAGGAAATCAGATATCACTCCAAGAATGAGAATTTGGAGATTAATATATATATAATCTGAAATGTGTGCAGTTTTAAATATGTTTCTTAATTTTTGTGTAAAATAGTAACATACTAGGGTCTTCTTTTAGACATTTTGTAAAAGGCATGCCCAAAGCAAGAACAAACAGATTAATTTAGATCTAATCCTGAAGAAATAATACCTTAGTCTTTTTGAAACTCTTGTATTGTATGTCAAACTATGTTCAGTTTCAAACAAAAAAATAAAAAAAAAAGAAACAAAAAACAAGAAACCTAGGTTGTCAAGCAGATGTATTAGATTTAAAAGATACCTAGAAATCAAAGTCTGTATTCAATCGAATGGTCAAGGGTAAAAATCTGGAGTACAATAGTTGTTTGACCTCAAATCTTGTCACTCAATTTAAAAATAATGTTTCCTTTTATCTTGTCTATTTAAATTTGAGTGCAATATTTGAGCTAATAATAGATGGCTTAGCTGACCATATTTCAAATTTAGCTAGTTGGAATATGTATGTGACATTTCAAATATTTGACTGAATGACCATGAGTTCATTTATTAAATGAAGTACAATTGTTCTTTTCAAACGTTATCATGATTTACATAATTAAGAGCACTCTCTGGTGGAAAATGTTAACAGAGAATTTCTTTTCTATTCATGACTACTTTATTTCTGTGAAAAATATGGGGCTGGAAAGTGTACTAGCTGGTTACAGAAACTGTCATCTAAATTGTAGATTATGTAAATTGGAATTACAAAATTAAGAAGTGTCTACTGAGAATAAAATAGCAAGCAAGAAACTTAATAGGAAAATAATGGAAAGAAAATTTTAGCAGCAAAAGAACTTCTTGACTATATTAAACTTTGAAAAAAATTTCAAAGATAGATCTGTATTTCAATTCCAGCAGATTCTCATCAAGATCTGACAGTATGTAGGAATGCCTCATGGAAAGGGCTAGTGATTCTCAACCAAAGATTTCTCAAAAACTAAGATGCTCCAGTAAAAGGATTAATAGCTGTCTTCTTGAACACTGGCCAAAAAAGTATTGTCCAAAGGAATATGACATCGTGGGAATGCAGTGTGCTGTGCAGCTATGGCATCCTGGATTCTGACCAGCAATTCCATGTAACAGATGCTATTTGGGGAAGTTATTTAATTCCCTGAGCCTTAGCTTTTTCATCCTGAAAATATATATTTGAATACCCACCTCCAAATTTTGGTAAGGCCTACTTTAAATAATACGCAAAGAACTTAGCTTTGGTCACACAGTAGACAATTAATAAATGATAGCTACAGTTATTGTATAATTTTTATTGTTAGCTAAATAATTTTTTTTATATATAAAAGGGCCAATGCCGAGAGTAGGAATGTCAAGTCTCTACCTTTCCTTTCCAGATAGGTCACTGCAGTAGAAAAATGGCGTAGATTTTAAATTGGTCTCCATAAACATTATAACCTATATAATTACTGTGGGGAAGAGATCAGAAAACTCTTGGGTACATCCACAATATAGGCAATTTGAATTTTGTTAGTAAAAGAAGGGAATGGTTCACTTCAGACATATCATGTTGTCATTTATTCAATTGATATTCACATTGTGCCTATTATTTACCAGGTACTCTGCTAGATTTTAGAGAGAAAATGGTGGAAAATATTTCCTGATGTAATTGTTCGAGTCAAATTGGGAATCTACATCAACATACAGCTCTGGAATTTCTAGTTTCGAACTATCAATGTAACATTAAATCCAAAGGCCAAAGGGCTTCCCTGACTAAAATAAAGAGGAGGACAGAAAATGGCGTCAATGCACTATTCATAAGGAACCAGGAGTGTTCCAGGTTGCTAATGTCGCCGTTTTGCAGAACACCAGAAATGGATTGGCTTTTATAAAGGAGGCTTATATCGGTACAAAGTTACAGTCTTAAGGCCATAAAGTGTCCAAGGTAAGGCATCAACAATAGGGTACCTTCACTGAAGGATGGCCATTGGTGTCTGCTTGCTCCCAGATTGTGTTTCAAATGTGTTCTCCAAAGTGTTCCTCTTGGGGCGTTTTGTCCTCTCTTAGCTGCAGCTCCTCTTCAAAATGTCAGTCTCAGTTGCTCTCCAAAATGTCACTCACAGCTGCACTGAGTTCCTTCTCTTTGTCAGCTCATTTATATGGCTCCAGTGATTTAATTCAGACCCACCCTGAATGGGTGGGGTAACACCTGCATGGAAATTAGCCAATCAAAGGTCTTGCCCACAGTTGATTGAGTTACATCTCCATGGAAACACTCAATCAATAAGTTCCTAATCAACACTAGTATGTCTGCCCCCACAAAATTGCATTAAAAGATCATGGCTTTTTCTGGTGGACGTTATAAATCCAAACTGGTACAATGAGGCAGTTAACCATATGACACAATAGAGCAATGCAGTCCTGCTCACACTTTTCCATGGCATGCTCCGGGAGGCCCAGGGTTCTGGGTGATTTACCCCTTCCCTTCAGGTCTGGGAAAGTTAGGGAGCTAAGGTCTTGGAGAATGTTGAACTGCCATGCTCTGTAAGCCATGTTCCCTATATTTTCCTGAATGTTTGAATTATTTCAAAATCAATGAAAAATAAAACAGAATACATCTTCTAAAATTATGATAATATACTATTTCATTGTATTTATTACTGAATGTGGATTTTCTGGCCTATGTGCTCCATTCCAAATCTTCTTGGGGTTTCTGAAATTTATAAATGAAATTGCATTACATAAAAGCTAAGCCTCAGAGTAAAGAGTAGATTCCACCAGGAAGTGAGTCTGCCCCCTAGGGATGCATTGAATAAGGAAAATGTCCTTTAAATCCTTTGGCTATTTAGAGCCAAAAATATTAACTGGAGAATGTCCTTGACTTCAGATGTACCCACTTCAAAAGCCATTCATTTCTCTGGCAGCCACTTTGTTCTCTCTCTATCTCAGACTAAGCTCCAGGCAATTTTTCCCTAAAGTGAAACTTAAGTCTGAAACAAGTGTGTACAAACCTATTTCTAATCAAAATATCGAGAACTGTTAAATATTCCCTGTATAATTGTTCTCTTAATCTTGCATGATATCATGCCTAAATAAATCAGAAAAGCTAATTGTTATCAATTTGAAAATGGTTTAAGAAGTTGCAACTGTAAACTCACTATAAATGAATGAATGTAATCATAAATGACCTACAAGTGTTCTATTTTCTAGGCATTATCTCTACTGCAAAAAGTTTCTCTCTAGGGGTGGTTAGGAGGATCCAAAGACTCATTTTTAGAGAATAAAAAATAGTACGTTTATGATACTCAGGTGTAATGTATTGTAATGAAACAAGTCATTTTTCTTGAACTCTCTTCCAACTAGCTTTGATCCTAAATGATGTCCATATGCATAACTTCAGTGCCTCTTTCAAAAAATATATGTCTGTGCTCCATTCTCCAATTATTCTCATTCAATAAGGCAGGTATATTTTGGAAAAAAAAAGACATGCAGGTAATTCTGATGAACACTCCTGATTAAGCAAAACTGCTAATGAAACCTTGACACAAATCAGAGAATAGCTGACTAACAAAGGTGAAAATGAAAGGCCTTTAAAATGACATTTGTTAAATAAATCTGCTTACCTTTTCATACCACCAGTGAACACACTTATTACTGTATGTAGGTTTGATTCATGTATTCCTCCAGCAATCTTATAAAGTAAATACATAATTATCTTAATTGAGCATATGTGAAAAATAAGGGTCAGAGACTCCACTACAAGAATATATAGCTATTAAGTGCTGGAACTGAGATTCAAATTCAAACATTTCTATTCTAGGGAGCCTATACCTCCAGCTCCTATGATACACTGTCTCTCACTTTCATATTAACATACTTCTATTTCTCAAATTTAAATCACATATCACTTTCCAGGAAGTAATGAACTAAATAAAAATTGATAATTCAACTATGCCCATAAGACAACTCATTAAATATTCATTGCTATGAAAACATGACTGAGTTGTTCATGAACCAAATATTTAAAATGAATGGTGTCATAGAAATATTTTAAAATAATAATATAAAAATATTAGGGATTTTTAAAATATATAGAAAATACTTTGTATTTGAAAACCCTGAAGTCTGACTTTTTTGAAAGACCACAGTACATTTTTAAGCACAAGTTAAACTTGGCAAAACATTTCTCATCTGTAAGAGGGATGCATGTATCCAGGGATAATAATATATGATCTACAACTGTTCTATTTTCTAGGTGTTATCTCTGGTGCCAAAAAATATCTCTCTAGTTAGTTTGGCTTAGTTAGGAGAATCCAAAGACTCACTTTTAAAGAAGAATAAAAAATAGCACATTCTTTGTATTCAGGTCTATGTTATAATAATGTAACATACTATTTTTCTTGAACTCTTTTCCAGTTAGCTGGGAGCTTAAAGATTTACTGTTCAACTGTTAATGTTCCCACCAAAAAATTAAGCCTTCCTTAGCAGACAGATTTCTGATTCTGAGATTATTTTCAAAAAAGAGCTCTGTAGAATTTGATTTTCATTTTTAAAAAGCCTTGCACAAAATTGGAAAAAAATAATGTTCAAAATTCGATTGCAAATAGAATAGCAAATAAATACACAGAAACCCCATTATTTCATATCAAATTTAGGAAATTCTCAAGTTTTGAAATGCCTACCATTGTACAGTATTTGACTAAAGTACTCAAAGTACTATATATACTTACATAGGTATGAGTATGTAAAGACATCCAAGTTTGCAGAAAGACTGTGAGAAGTGAGGTCATTAGCTATCAAGATAATTACATCACTGAAATTCAAAAGCATCGTTACATGCATATATAATTATTAAATAACCTTGCTTGCACATTAGGATTTCCTTTTAAGACTCCCAACTCAAATTTTAACTTTCTTTAACTTGCGATCCAATTGATAACCTTAAATCCAACATGGTGGTTAGAAATGTAGATGAAAATCTGTCTCATGAGTTCAGTGTACATGGAGTTCTTTCTCTAATAATGTCAAGGAACTATTAATTAGGTGCAATGATATGGGCTCTTCTCTTCCTCTTTTCCGTAGAGAACCTTAGTATTCTTCTGCCAAATTAAAACAGTGTTCAAATTTTAACTGACTCACATTAAAGGCTGGATGTATTCAAATGTCAAGGGAAGGATGGAGGAAAAAAACAAAAAGACTGGAGAGAGGGAGAAGCAAGCTATGTCCTGAATGTTCTGAAAACTAGTAAGGCCTCAGGGTGTTGGGTATTCAGAGAAAGAAAGAAATCTGAGAAATTAATGAGTTTGTCCTCCTGCCTTGTTCTAGAGGACTTGTAATAATTCAAAACATTAAAATTATCTTCAATTAGTAGCCAGTCCTGTTGTATCAATACTTCAAAAAATAACTTTTCCCAACTCTGCATGGTTCAGGTAACAAATTTTGCAGTGCAAATATTTATATATTCTACCAGTTGGCACATAAATGTATTCAGCTATTCAAGATAATGGTTTCCTGTCTGTTCTAAAAGCACTAACTTAAACAATTATATAATGTCTAAGTGTTTAAAGCAATGTTATTAGTTTTAATCCCTATAATAATCTTATTCTCTCATTACATTTGATTTACATATTCTCCATCAAATTACTGATCATATGCAAATTGTATGTTACAGTAATTGAGTTCCTATGAATAATATTAAACCAACCAATAATATGAAATCAATCAATACAAGTTTCTTCAGGATCTCATTAATTTAACAATAAAAAGATTTCCCATCATAATTTATTGGGTTTAAATATGGCATTTTTGCAGAGGCTTTTTTGTTTCTTTCTTTGTTTGTAGGAGATGTATACTACTAATAGAAATGATGTATAAAAGCAAAATAATTCGGATTTTTTCAGTACCCTTAAAGCAAATCTTATCTTAACTAAAAATCTTTTAAGTCTAATTTTTAAAGAAGGAATAAAGCTTTGATTAAAGCCAGAATTTTCTCTATGCATTTAAATATAAAAACATAGAAGAGCAGACTGAGAAGGAGCATAAAAAGTCATCTTTATGCAACCTACCCTTTCTGTGCTTCAATCTCTTTGACAGTCCATGCTGAGTGATGTTCTAGTCTCTGCTTTTACCTTTTCATTGTCAGCACCTACAAGGCAATCCATTGTTTCTTCTGACAGGAAGTAGCAGGCCCTGTATGTGATAGGAACATGGTAAGAAAGGCTACAATTAATTCCAGGTAGAATTAATTTCCCCTAAGGCTCTTCACTCCTTATTACTGCCTACATTTCCATCCGATTTTCTTTCTGACCTAATGAAGAATTAACAGCACTGATGACCTTTCCAAAGACACCGTAAAGGACCTCTATCTAGTTGTAAAGTATAAGCTCTTCCTTAGTAAGATACACCCAGACCCTCCACGCCTGACAATGAGAAGCTTTCTACTTTTCTGGGGCCTGCTCAGCATCTAGGACCAGCACTCAAATAACTTGGTTCACTTTCTCTTTGGGAACTTGCTTTTTTTTTTTTTTTTTTTCAGTTGCCATCACATACACATGTGGGTGGAATAAGGTTTAGTTTCTTGTAGATGTCCAAGATTTTTACTAACATTTAGGGCTTTAACTTCTAATTAAGGGGTGATATGCTAACTGACAATATGAACTTTCAAGATTTGACTTTCCCTGGCATTTTTCCTTCTTCAGTGAGGTGGAGACTTTCATAACCCCTAGATTCCAAGATGACTTTTCAGGGATCCTTAGCGTTCTTGAGATGGAGCCCAGAAGGGCAGGGCCCAACAATGGAGTTTACCACCTAAACAAACAAGGAGTAATCTTGATACATTACATGATTTTGATACTTTTATCCTGTGTTTTTTCTCTTGAAAAGAGAATAAAGATTTAGATTTGAATTCTCCGTAACAATAGTAGGAAACCAAGAGAGACAGAATAATCTGCCCAGAATTAATGCTCAGACATTGGTTGCAAGTAGGAATTAATAAAATTGATGCTGAACTTTTCATCAGCTGATCACTCTATTCTAATTCACATAAATAAGGTTATGTAACAAGTTTGTATCAAGGGGAATATGAGATAATTATTTTGTTGCAAATAAGAGAGGGAAAACCAAGAGAAAGACAAGGTATAAGAAAACCTTCAAGAACAGACCTTCATGAGGCTATAAACTACTTTAGTCAGTTACACCCTAAAGCACTTAATCATTCAGCTATGAAACAGCATGCTAAGATTGAACTATAGTACCTCTAGGAATAAAAACCCAACAGCTATATTTCCAGAATAGTTTTATGTGCTTCCTGGGGCGTTCTCATAACTGGAAGAGGACATCATGAACACACATACAAGGAAAGGAGATTAAAGAGGCAGAAGCTGGAAATCAAATATTCCCACAGACTTCCATATAGTTGAGTTCAGATGCAATTCCTTTAAGAGGAACACTGTGGGAACATTTAATTTCCAGCTCTGATGACCCCAATGTGATAACTGTGTGACACCTCTGTTCCTTGTCTTTAGCCACTTTCATTTGAGTAAGAATGAGGCCGTCCTATTAAGTTACAGGATGGCATTTCATCAGATCTTTGGTCTATTACACCAGGATAAACAGTTACTAATCTGTTTACTCTGTGAATCTGTATTTCTTTTTTTTTTTTTTTTTAAAAAGAAAACTTTATCAGTATTTATACAGTGAATCAGTATTTCTATAGTTTGTGTTTTTTTTTCCTACTAATATTGCATTCAAATCTTCAAGTACAATATCAAATGAATACTGCATTTTTTTCCACTTAAAACATTCTGGGAGAATAGCTAAAGTTAAACAAGCTCAGCCTTCTCTTGATATTTCAAGATTTGGGAGGGATACTCTACAACAAATGGTAGACATAAAATGCAACATCTTGCTCCTCAGTAGAGGATTTACAACCTATTCAATTTCACACATTTATTCACTTGCTCTTTAAAAATCATTGGGTACTTCCCATCTGGGACTGAAGGAGTAAAAAGCTAATACAGAGATTTTAAAACAGCCTTGCCTAGAAAGAGTTCATGTCTGTAGAAGAAAATTTAAAAATCAATCACTGTATTTAACACTATGGAAAAACAGGAAAAGCAGTGGTTTTAGAAAATGAAAAAAAAAAAAGAAAAAAAGAAAATTAAAACATTCTACATCAAAATAATCTTTGCTTATAAACAATTGGGGTTAAATATCATTATCATTATTTATTTTAGACAAGGAGACTGTGGGGGTTTGAAGTTCTATGTACCCCAGAAAAACATATTATTAAATCTAATCCATTCCTGTGGTGTGAACACATTGTAAGTAGGACCTTTTGATGAGGCTACTTCAGTTAAGGTATGACCAACCTCCATCAAGACGGGTCTTAATTCTATTACTGGAGTCCTTTATTAGAGAAGGAAATGGAAGAGAAAGCCATAGAAGCAAGAAGCTGAATGCAATCAGCAAACCTGGAAGAGAAGGGGGAGAGTAGGAGGCACTGCCATGTACCCTGCCATATGAAAGAGAAGCCAGCACCTGATCTTCCAGGAAGAAAGCATCATCTTGAAGATTCGTTGGTTTGGATATTTTCCTGTCCTCAAAACAATGAGCAAATAAATTCCCATTGTTTGACCCAATCTATTTCATGGTATTTGCTTTGAGCAACCTGGGAAACTAAAACAGAAACTGAGGGTTATATAGAATAAGGAATTTATCTAGTCTTATACATTGAATCTATTATTATGATTATTTGGCTTTCCATTCTGCATTTATTTAACACAGACATAATTCTAATATTTTAATGATATTCCTAATTTCATTGAGCAGTAATATAGTTTCAGATATTTTAATTACTCTCTCTATACCAGTTTCTTGATAGCATTATCTCACATCATAGTTTTGATTCATTATGGTTAGACCTTTTGAAAACAGGAACCATAAACACCTCATAATCCTATAAAGAATTTTCCATCATTCCTAGTAAGCAAGAAAATATAAATTGAAACCAAAACATTGTGGTCACATAACAAAGCAAAAAAAAAAGTTATTTTTTTAGTTTTATTTAAAATAACATGCAATAGTGGGTAGAAGGAGGTAAGATGAGCATAATTACAAGCTACTGATAGTGATGTAAATTATACTTTTCTGAAAATAAATTTTGTAATATGTGCCAATATCCTTAATTTTTTATATTTCATTATGAATTTTGCTTTAAACTATAGCTCTTAAGGAATTAATAAACGCATGCACATATTCATACTTAAGTTTACTCATCATAGAATTGTTCATAATCACTTGAACATCTAACATTAAAGGAATAGTTAGATAAATGGTAACACATCCAAACCATAAAATATTATGTGTCATTTAAGATAATGATTTCACTGTTTTTACTGCCATGTGAAATGTTTATGTTAAAACTGTGTAGAAATTTCAAATTCAATTTGAATTGCAAGTTCGTTTCTGAAAACATATAAAAACGGCCTCCAGGTAATATCTTCAAATGTTAGCCATGTATTTGTCTTTATCTTATTAAAACCATTCCATCCTTCCCAGATATATATATATTACCAGGAACAAATACTGTTCTTAGAATTGGGGAAATGTTTTAAATTTAAAAGACATTTGAAACATTAGAGTACTAAATATTCCTCAACCAAAGTTAGTTGAATGCATGAATAATTGTGGGACCAAATTCATCCATGAATAAATGTATGAATACAACATTAGTTAGAAGAACTTTTCTAATAGATTTGTATGCGATGTTTCCATGAGTCAAGCTAAACGTTTTCTTTATATACAAAAAAGTTAAATAAGTTTTAAAAGAATACATGTGGTTATGGGATATGATTTTATTCAATCCAAGTAATTAAACTTATTCATGGACTTTAAAGCTCAAAGGCATATAAATGCTTCAGATTTAGACCTCCTTCCTTATCTAAGGACTGAAGAAGATTATGTAAACAGAGAAAATTAAGGTAGAGCAACCTTTAACCACTAAATACAGACAAAGCCAAAGCACTTGTTAAAACATTTAAGTACTTCCAATCTGGTTGCCTTGAGCTTCGGAAGCTCCTCTGCCCCTTCCCAAGCACTCTTCTCTGAGGCTTTACAGATGTCTCCATGTTCCAACACTTTAAGGATGATTGCTGGGCAGAGCAGGGGGCCCATGAACCCCTGCTCCGGCTAAGGCAAGCATCCATCCTGATTCCCTGGTGCCCAGCTGTTACAGAATTTTAATTTCATCCCTCATTTAAGATAATACCCTAAAAACTGTCTATGTTTTAAAAGTCTATAATTAAGACTTTTTCCTCCTTTAAATTAGCCTCCATTTCTCACTTGTCAAATTCAGTTTGTTTAAGTTGTTTTAGTTTGCTAAAGCTGATGAAATGCAATAGACCAGAAATGGGTTGGCTTTTACAATGGAGATCTATTACTTCACAACTTTAGTTCGGAGACTGTGAAAATGTCCAGATCAAGGTGTAAACAGGTGATGCTTTTCCCCTGAAGACTAGTTACCCGTGATCCTCAGCAATTCTGTCACATGGCCAGGCACATGGCAATGTCTTCTGGTCTCTCCCTTCTCTCCTGGATTTCATTGCTTCCAGTTTCTACCTTCAGTGGCCTCCTTTGTTTTCTGTATGTCCTCTTTCAGCTTCTCTGAGGCTTTTTTCTGTGTCTTCCATCTTTTATCCTCTTATAAAGGACTCCAGTAAGAGGATAAGACCCACCCTGAATGAGGAGGGTCACATCTTAAGTTAAGATCCTACTCTCCAAAAGATCCTACTTATAATGGGTTCACATCCACAGGAATGGATTAGCTTTAAGTGTATGATTTTCTGTGGTACATAACAGCTTCAAACCATTACATGACTATTATCAGAAGATAAATCTATAAAGAGAAGAATAATGCCCATTAAATTTACTGAACCCTTCCAATTCAATATGAATTTGTATTTCTTCTCTACTGAATATCTTTTTGAGTGTATTTTAATATCTTTTTGTAAGAATTTTTCAAGTGTGGAAATTCGTTCTGTAAGAGGCAGTAACTGCTCTTCTTTCCATAATTTACAAATCTTTCCTTTTAATGCTATTCTTTCTTCATCTCAGATAAATTTCAGTTCACCACAGTTCAAGCCAGATCATGGGACACTTAATTTAAACTCTCCATAAAAGATGCATTCTTCACGAAGGCAATATATGTTTTAATTCTGACACATTATGTCTTTCCTGAATTTGCTCTACACCAAGCCATGATTTTTATACTTTCTTTAGAAGACTAATTTCTTCTCTGGTCCTTCTTGGTAGTTCTTTGTTAATATTGTTTAGGAAGTTGTTTGATGTGGCAGCTTGTAATGTATTATAAGGTTATGTAAAGAAAATGCAAGGATTTTTTTACGGTATTCTTCCAAGTAACTTTGATTGACAAATTTCTTCTCAAACTCTTATTATCTAAATTCATGACCAAATAAATTTGAGCTTTATGAAAATTTGTAATGACTCCACCGTTGTCTAGCTGACATATTCAGTGATATTTCCAGAACTTTAATGTAGTTTGTGCTTGGGTAACTGCCAGTTTGGATGTATTGTGTCCCCCAAAACCCCATGTTCTTCGATGCAATCTTGTGGGTCCAGATGTATTAGTGTTGATTGGGTTGGAATCCTTTGATTGTTTCCATGGAGATATGACTTAAGCAACTGTGGGTGAAACATTTTATTTAATTATTTCCATGGAGATATGGATCTCACCCATTCAGAGTGGGTCTTGATTTAATCACTGGAGTCCTATAAAAAGAGCTCACAAACAGAAGGACCTCAGAGCAGCTGTGAGTGACATTTTGGACAAACTGAGAGAGACATTTGGGGAATGGCCATTGAAAGCAGACTTATGTTAAACCAGAGTTTGCTCCAGAGAAGCTGAGAGAGGACAAAACGTCCCAAGAGCAACATTTTGAAGAATACACAGGAGCTGAGAGAGGAGCTGGAACATAATTTGGGATCAGCAGATACCAGCCACATGCCTTCCCAGCCAACAGAAGTTTCCCAGACGCCATTGGCCTTCCTTTGGTGAAGGTATACTTGTGTTGATGCCTTAATTTGGACATTTTCATGGCCTTCAGACTGTAGCTTTGTAACCAAATAAACCCCTATTATAAAAGCCAGTCCGTTTCTGGTGTTTTGCATAGAGGCAGCATTAGCAAAGTGGAACAGTAACAGGAGTAGGAAAGTGGAGGGTACGTGAACACGATGGTCTGAAGCAGTTTACATTAGCCATTAAAAATGAGATTACTAATACATTTCATCTCATTGCTAAATGCTGTGTTTCTCTTTGTACTGGATTTGTGATTCTGATATTTGACACAGGAAAATTTAGAATAGCATATTAAGTCCTAGCTGCATTAAAAACTAGGAAAAGGGTAAGTCTGAAAGATCACATCAATGACATCATGCTGTGCAAACAATATCAGATACAGAAGAATATATACTATATTTTCCATTTATTTAAAATTCACAGGCAGATGAAACAAATCTAAAATGGTAGATATCAGAAGTGTACATCTTCTCCAAGAATAGTGACTGGGAAGAGGCATGAGGGAACCTTCTGGGTGATGGATATATTTTCTTTCTTGGTCTACGTTTGGTAACACAGGTGTGTACTTAACTGTATGTGAGTTATACCTTAATTCAAAAGTTTTAAAGAATGATGGCATTTCCCAACACAACCCTTTATAAGCCATCTGAAATATATGCTAAAATGGGAGGCGTAGGAGGAGAAAGCTAAAACAATTTTAAATTCTGGAGAAAAGTAAATCAACATGGTTCTGTCAGGTACAGTTAGTTCTGCAGACTAAAGAAGACTCCATTTAGAGTGAGCTAATACTTCAATCAATACAATGTCTTTATAGCTTTCGCTATAATAGCATTCATGTTCTTGTTCCTGAATTCTCATTTAGAAAGGAGGCTGTTGTATTCTCCTGTGTTGTCCTCAGTAAGATCTAAGGCTTTTAGAATATGAAATATTACACCAATAATAGCTTCCAGTGCCGTGTACTAAAGTAAGACACAATGTGACTTTTCAAAAAATGTTTTCCATTAAAATAATTATTGAAATGAAATGTGAGGTTGGCTTTTTCTGTTACATTCAGAACTTAAGCATTTGTTATAACAACAACAAAATCAGAAATAAAATAGTTTCCAAAATTTTAAATGTGTGACATTTTACAAAAAATCTAACAAAATATTTTATTTGAGATCCTGTGCTTAAATTTTAAATTAACATATACCCACTTTCTCAAAAATTTACTTTAATTCATTGAGCATTGAACTTGTATCCTTTGCTTACTTCTCTTTTTCTGTTTGACAAACAGAACAATTTCCATTTTCAATTCTGTCTCTTAGTCACATCATTACTTTATGACAACCATCAGAATAATCAGATGTTATGCTTTTGAGGGAAAAGACACAATGGTTTAACAGACTAGAGAGAAGGTGAAAATTTCCAAAAGAACTATCCTTCAAATTCCCTGATAGTCTCTAGTACTTGCTTAACCTTCCAAACCCTAAAGAATTTGATTTGCATTTGAAGTGTTTGCTTTCTCTTTGTAAATATGTAAACAGAATTGCACTGAAACTAAGAGAAGGGTCATTGAAAGAGGGATGTATTTAACCCCTTGTATTATCCATTAATTGTGAGATCCTGAGCAAGGATGAAAGCTTGATAGTGCCATATAAAAAAACATTGAGGACTTTAGTGAATGTCATAAATGCTTTACAAGGATTCTAGGAATTGGCTTGCTAATGAACTTACTCTCTCTACCATATGTTGGATGCTTGCACATCACATATCTTTCTAAACCCGAAATGGAGATTGTTTTTCACTTGGGTATGGCTTGCTCTCATATTGATGAGTCTTGTCTAGTTAAAAATCTTCATTAATGACATCACTTTATGGTTTTCTAGTAAAAGCTGCTCTGTTGGAAAGAAATCCAGGTTTTGCTCTACAAAGCATCTGTTTTCTAAGCTGTTGGATGGGAAAACAGCTACAGTTCAGCAGTGGCAGCTGCATCCCCAGGTGCCCTGACCATGGTAACTCATGGTTGGCGGTAGATGAATGGTTTGGAATCAAAACTTTCAGACACTCCTCTAAGCTCCACCTGTCACAAAAGCCTTAACTAAAGCCTCACTCCAATATGTAGAAGAGGCAGAGTACAAGTGATTCTATTCAGGTCCTGAAAAAAAGGACGTTCAACAGTTTCAGCTTTTAATTTTATGATTCTATTTTCTTTTGCAGCTAAGTATCAGTAAGTAATTCATAGTGATTTCTTTAATGCTGGGTTTAAGATAAAAAGTAAACTAGTGGGCATATTTTCCTCTATTGTCACACTGATATGGCATCAATTCAGATATCCAAGGATATTTCTAGTTAATAATAGATAATATTTTGATGTAACCAAACATATATCATGAATTAAATTCACCTGGGCCTAGAGCATATTTCTGAGATAACCCTGCACTTAATAAGAACTATCCTTAGAGAATAGATAGGATGCTAACACCTGAAACATTATTAATTCCAGGAAAAATTGTCAGGTGTGCTACGGATTTTTTGTAAACATGGAAATAAATACTGAACTTTGCTGTTGTCAACTGAAAAGAGGTACCCAGGTCTGCCTCAACTGAACTAGAAAGTAGAGAGCTACATGGAATTGCTTAAAAAGCATCTTCACATAACATAGAAATATGTTCTATGTGTTCTCCTGATTGAAGGTGGTAAGAACTCTCTCAAGTAATTAGAAATCATCTGAAAATGATGAGCACAGAGGAGGAAATAAATGACTCAAGTTACCTCATGTACAAAGGACTGACTGATCTTTTATTAACAGGAGCCTCAAGTCAGAACAAAGAAAGGAAGAATTATTTCACATTTTATTTGAAATTTGTCATTTCTTGCCGTTATTGATAAAAATAAGTAAGAGTATATGGTAAGATTGATTTAAAAGACCAAAAAATGAATTCTCAGGGAGTTTTGTGTGTCTTTTGGAAAATACCTATAAAGTAATACATCGTCTTCATAAAGAGTGATTTTTTTTTTTCAAAACAGTGGTACTAGGGTATCTTTTCTTCCTACCAAACTTTTTGCCACATTGTGCCTTTTAAAAAATTACAATAAGCAGTGAACATATTGTACTTTCCAAATAACTTTTTCAGTGAAAAGAATCTGATTAGTTACTCTACATAAAAATATATGTGTGGATATAAATGGAGCCTCAGATATTGCTTCACAATAGTATAAAAAGATACCTTCCTTGACCCTAATTTTTCTAATGCTGACCATCTGAGAGAGGTTCTCAATTGACTTAAACATATGTATTTTTCTTTCTGCAGCCAAAGTATATTTTTCTATATTGACTGAACTAAAAGGAGTCTCAGAACTGAAAGTCTTTTTCCAGAAAACTTAAGGCAGAATTCCAAAACTTTGGGGAGGATGGAAAATGCCCCTTGAATGTAGAGGTACATGTAGGAAGAAGTAAGTTTCATTAAAGCAATCTTTCTTTAAAGTTGCTGATGACTGGGTTTGCCTGTTCAGAACACCAAACTCTTGACCCCACTGGATCCCTACCCACCCACCAGGTCTTAATTCAGAACACGAAAAATGCATTGAGTGTGCCCAGAATTCTCCCTTACCCCTCCAGATCCAGTCTCTGCCTTCTCCACCCTCTTCTGGCATCGAGATTGCTGACTTCTATTTGTTGTATCTCCCAAGTTCCCTTTCCCTCTGGTTTCTGGTCAGGGTCATCCCACAGGAGGAAAGTATTAAAGATCAGAGAAGAAGAGAAATGTTAGGTACTCGTTCCCTTGGCTACCTCCCTGCCTTGCCCAGGTGAAGCACCAGCTGACTTCCTCTGACTAGGGCCCTATCTCCAGTTGCATGGCTAATCTCCTACAGTCACTCTTCTCCATGGGTTTTGGTAAATGCTACCTTTACTTGTTTAGCTAGCACTAGCACTAGCGCTGAATGGCTTGACCATTCATGTTGGATTACCCTGGTCCTGACCACACTATAAATGGTCCCTTCATACAACTTTCTTCTATTACCCATTTTGAGTGTGCCGTCTGAATATTGCCAAGTCCTTGAGCAACACATTGAGAAGGACTCCACACAATGAAAAAGAACTACATAGATTTTCTTGTACAGCTGACATAAGACAAATTATATATCACAGACTTCAGATAATGTGTTGTGGGTTTCTGATTTCTAATTTCCTCCTCAGTAAGTTAAAATTAACACACACACATACATACATGCACACACCAACCTGGTGTTGCTAAGTAAATGATCTGTCTGGTCAAGATTCATTTTCCTAAATTTACAAGTTTTCTGGTTTTGCATATTAACAACAGATTTTATTAATTCTATCCTTAAGGGTGTGAGAGTGGCTTCTTCTAATTCTCTCTGCAAAATGTCTGTCACTTAATTTATAACCACAGGAATCACTATTCTCTTTCTGTGTGGTCCTCATGTTTTCCATCTTTCTCTAATGTTAGAATTTTGCATTCCTTCAGTAACTGCTTCAATGTTATCCCAAGATGCTTGATGAGAAACTTGCATAATTTCCTCATTGAAAAACAAGCAGAAAATAGTTTCCTTTCCAGCAGCACCACACCTACACCCTCTCTTTCTTTTTTTTTAATTCAATTTTATTGAGATATATTCACATACCATGCAGTCGTACAAATATACCTTCAATTGTTCAAAGTACCATTATATAGTTGTGTGTTCATCACCAAAATTATTTCTGAATATTTTCATTACCACCACACAAAAATAATAAGAGTGAAAAAGAACAATTAAAGTAAAAAAAAAAACACTGAGTTCTCCGCCCCCCCCCGTTTTTCTATTCATCCATCCATACACTAGACAGAGGGGAGTGTGGTCCATATGGCTTTCCCAATCACACTGTCACCCCTTATAAGCTACCTTTTTATACAGTCATCTTCAAGATTCAAAGGTTCTGGGGTTGTAGTTTGATAGTTTCAGGTATTTACTGCTAGCTATTCCAATTCATTAGAACCTAAAAAGGGTTGTCTAAATTGTGCATAAGAGTGCCCACCAGAGTGACCTCTCGGCTCCTTTTGGAATCTCTCCGCCACTGAAGCTCATTTCATTTCCTTTCACATCCCCCTTTTCAGGATCTAGATTTCTCCCCAGGAGTCATATTCCATGTTGCCAGGGAGATTCACTCCCCTGGGTGTCAGATCTCACATAGGGGGGAGGGCAGTGATTTCACCTGCCAAGTTGGCTTAGCCAGAGAGAGAGGGCCACACCTGAGCAACAGAGGCATTCGGGAGGAGGCTCTTAGGCACAGTTATAGGGAGGCCTAGCCTCTCCTTTGCAGCAACAGTCTTCCCAAGGGCAAGTCCTGTGGTAGAGGGCTCAGCCCATCAAACCACCAGTTCCCTATATCTGTGAGCACATCAGCAACCATCGAGGTGGGGAAACCCAACACCCCTGCGTTCTCCACCAGCTCCTCAAGGGGTGCTCTGCATATTTTTTTCATTGTTTTTGTTTTTGTTTTTCAAATTAACTCTTTTTTTAAATTAACTATAATATCAAAAAAAATTTTTTTTAAAAACATGCAATAAAAAAAAAACTTCAAACAAACCATAACAAGGGAGTAAGAAAAAGACAACTAACCTAAAATAACTACTTTACTTCCAACATGTTACAACTCTACCTCAAGAAAATAACCTAATAAAGCAACATTTCTGTGAACTTGTTCCTACCATACCCACCAGAAATTAACAAACCATAGTCATTCCTGGGCATTCCCAGAACATTAAATTTACCCACAATAGCTTATCTGTTCTTATTGGGTTATCATTCCCCCTTCATTAATTGCTCTCTATCACTAGTTCCCCTACATTCTACATTATAAACCATTTATTTTACATTTTTCAATGTTCACATTAGTGGTAGCATATAATATTTCTCTTTTTGTTCCTGGCTTATTTTGCTCAGCATTATGTCTTCAAGGTTCATCCATGTTGTCACATTTCATGACATCATTCCTTCTTACTGCCATGTAATATTCCTTCATGTATATATACCACATTTTATTTATCCACTCATCTGTTGAAGGACATTTGGGTTGTTTCCATCTCCTGGCAGTTGTGAATAATGCTGCTATGAACATTGGTGTGCAGATATCTGTTCGTGTCACTGCTTTCTGATCTCCCAACACCCTCTCTTTCTACTACCACTACTTCCATTGGAGAGCACGACAGAGGACGTACGCTCACTCAGTGTAGAACTATGACATAATTCTGTGCTACATAGTTAACAGCTTACTTTTAATATTCTGGTATGAACAACTTTTAGATCTCTTAGGAAACAAGTTTCAGAAGTTAGTGCATATATGTAACAAACTTTCCTTAGCTCAGTTCCAACTGGAACTAGCATGATTTCTTCCTGCTCTAGCCATACTTAGAAAAGTTGCATTGTGCTTTTTAAAGATCTGATAAATCTTATTTGTTGAACAATATTATTTATTCTTTGGCATCATTAGCTCACTGGAGTTGGACTTGCAGGATTATTTAGATATCATTCACCTGATACATGAGGCAGCTTCTGTGAGATAACTGATCCTTCATCACTTCTGTTTGAATAAATAATTGCTCAACCCAGAGATGTTTCTGGAACAGTTTGGCTTCATGTATAACATGATTGCTGAAAGCATGGAATATTCAAGGAGGTTGGAAATCATTTTGTTTTCTGGGAAGCCTCCAAGAACCACATCGATTCAGAATACGGTCCCTGGAACCAAAACACTCAATAAACTATTTTCATTGAGAATGAAGCTTCTGTCACAAAATTTTCCAATTAAAATGAATTGGAAAAATTATATTGTGTTGGCTGTAAAAGTGAGTGTATGACAATCTATAAAAGTGAGTGTATGACAATCTATCCATATTTACAGTATATGATATATGTGTAGTAATATATAAGGTGACTCATCAGAAATCTTTCTCTCTGGGCTATAAGCTATATCAGATAAATACAATTCTGTCAAGATTAGTGGCAAGATGATGGATGTTTTTGACATTTTGTAAATTTTCCCTTAGATATCCTATGATTTCAAGATTGAACAATTACTTTAGAAGTGCCTTAAAAACTGACAGTGTCATTCTACTTTTCATATGATCAAAAAATAAAAAAGCATTTCATATCATTCAATGGCAATTTTTCCACTATATGGTACAGAACTAAGGGATGAAGTACTAACTTAAAAGGTGATGACTGCATTTGGAGCACTAACAACTGATGCTGAGTGACATGCTACAGCTGTCTTGTGAGAAGAAGCACAAACAATGGTTAAGACCATAGACTTTGGAG
The DNA here is from genome assembly GCF_015220235.1 of Choloepus didactylus. Lineage (NCBI taxonomy): Eukaryota > Metazoa > Chordata > Mammalia > Pilosa > Megalonychidae > Choloepus > Choloepus didactylus. The sequence continues at coordinate 136,588,621 of NC_051309.1, read as the reverse complement.
CTAGCCTGCCAAGTCCAAATACTGCCTTTTCCAGTTCCTAACTGTGTGACCGAAGCAAGTTAGTTAACCATTCTATTGGCAACTCCCTCCCTCTAAAAAAGGAGATGATAAAAATACCCATCCACAGGGTTCTGAGGCATTAATATTTGTAAAATATTTAAAACAGTGCTATATATGCACTATGTAATCCATGAATTCTGATTTAGAAATGAAAGTCTCTCTTCTACATTTAAATGATTTGAGTCCTGGCAATTTGTACCCCATTATCATGGCAACTAGAAGTAGTCAGAGTTCTAAAGAGCCAGGCTTTTATCTCAGCAACAAAACTAGATATTTCTATCATGTTTTGACATAATTCTTTATTGCTTTTACGATTCAAAATGGGGAACCTCATTAAGCAATCAGTCAGCTTCTTGCTTTTCACAGTAATGCATCTTGGCATAAAATCCTTTAAGTTCCTCTTGTGGCTAGAATAAAGCCTAAACCCTGAGTGTACCTGAAAAAAAAAAAAAAAAAAAAAACAAACAATAATGTTCTTTCTGTAGGCTTACACCCCCAGTGAGGAAGTTGGGATTTTTTTAGTTTTTAAAAAGATTATACTACTAAGAAAATGTGCATGGCTTCATTTTAGTTGATTTTGAAAACATTGAAGAAAAAGGGAAAGAAAAAGGAAAATGTTTTCTTTGCCTCCTAAGGGAAGAAAAACACATTTCACAGTGTTCAAGATCTCCCTTTGGAAATATGTGCTTCACAGAGTTAAAATGTTCCAGTGATGTTGTGCTGAGGTCTTTTGGCCTGCCTCTCATCCTATGTCACACACAAAGAATTCTTCCACAAACGATGACAAATTGGCCATCATTTTTCTGTACATCTGCTTTCAGATATAGCTTAAGCACTTGTTTCCTAATAGTTTAAATGTCCCAAATCAGATTCCTAAACTATGTGAAAATAAGATAATTCTTAAAGGATTATAAAAAAGGAGGATCTGTCTATCTGGGTCTTCTAGTATTTCAATTGTACTGGCTATAAATTTATTATAAACTTATAAATTTGTTAGGAAAACTGGAACAAAGATATATGTAACCCTCAAGAAGTTTGCACTGTTAGGAAACTATAGAAATAGGGCAGAAAATTTTTTGAAATCATTGCATAGTTTAAAATGCATAAAAATTCAGCAAAATGTTTGAATTAGGAATGCTAAATTAGATCATGCATAGCTTTTTGTTAAATTTTATATCTTATAAGAATTTCCTCTTGACTAATTATAATTCTGTCAGAAATATTTTGTGCCAAAAGCATTAAATCATGGACACATTATTAAACTTTAAATATCTTAGCTTAAATGTTATTGTCAGTAAATTTCATTTTACCCTTACATACAGTACATTTGTTGAGATTTCTGAAATCTTAATATGAAAATTCTATATATTTTAATCCAACAAAAATATTATGAAAGCAATAGTTAGCACTGATTGCTTTATATTGCCTGCAATGCCAGTTCCTTTGTTAGCATAACAAAATATATAAGAATTAGGTGCTTGCATCTTAATTATTTTCATACTGTCTCATGAAGCAATTTTAACACTGTACTATTTTGCATTGAGAATTTCATTTAAAGTTAATGCTTTCTCTTAAGCTTCTAACCATAGCAAAAAAGATGATAAAATGTCATTATCTGAGAAGAAAATATTCACCTTTTCAACGTTTCTGAATTCAAATATAAATTCACTTAGGTGCAAGCTATTTTTGGGTTCTTATAATTATAACAAATCTAGTCTTGAGCTATAAAAGAATCAGAAGTTTTCAAAAGGAGTAACTACAATGACTAGGTTTCACAAGGTACAAATATAACTTAAAACCTTAAAGGAGCTCATAAGAAAAGATTATCTCCCAGAGTAAGTTCTTATTTGTTCTTTAGACTAGCCTGAAGCCAATACTATAGCTGAAAGTAAAGCTCCTAGGTAAAGGAAAAGATCTAAATTATAAATTGTAAAATACCCATGTATTTTGGCAATCTCTTCTCTCCTTGACCCGCATTTGTTTAATGCTAAAACTCTAAAGCCTGTCAATGATAAATTGAGCACCATAATTACAAACTTGGCATTGCTATTACCTTCCTTGAGTAGCATATGAATGACTCACTAGAACATTTGCTTGCCTGTCTGTGAACATGAGCCAAGCCAATAGAATAAATGGAATTTTTGGAAATAAATCTACATCTCTAGTGTTATCCTCCTTTATGAGCCATAGAATTATAACTACATGCCAGATTTAACTAAGAGATGTCTCTCCATCCTAAAAACTATAGTTGGATATATTATCCTTTCCTAAAAACTTACCACCTTACTCATCTTCCAAGTGTATGACCTTGATTCTGACTTTGATTTATTTAACTTGCTCCTCTCCTAACTTTCCTATGTATGTAAATCAATGTGTCTATAAATACACCCTTATTTCAATTACTTTCAAGTTTACTCCTATGACATTTCCACTATCAATATCCAACCTATGCTCTCTATTTCATATTTGCCTCATTATAATAGTGCTGCAGTCTATTTCCCCACACTCTAAATAATCTTAAATGCAATTACTAACAATCATCATTAAACAAATAACATTCAATACGGCCTTCACCTCTTGAAGAACCTAAATTATTCTCAAGAGGGTAGGATTTGGATTCTTAAACTGGAACCAAAAAAGTCCTCATTAAACAATGAAGTTCCCCTTACCTGTCATTATTTACATCTTATTGCTTCTCGCATGACTTTTCTTTCCAAATGATACTCTCATTTGTGCTACCATGTCAATATGCTGCTAGCACTATATCTCTGCTTTTCATAGAGTCTGTAAATTTCTTCTACTATATCTTCACCAATTCATATCCCACGCTCTTTTAAAAATCTAACTTAACATTCACCAAGTTTAAGACAAACTAAGCACTCAATAAACTTTTCTTGAATATCTATTTCATCAGTCAGAATAGAGTAAACTTTGTTGTGTAAAAACAACACAAAGGATGAGTTGGGAAGATGGTGAATAAGAAGCTCTAGGAATCTGTCCCTTCGCCAAAACAAACACTGACTGGCAGGAAATGTCTGAATCAACAATTTGGAAATTCTGGAGTCTAGTGGAGCAGTGTAGCATCCAAAGAAGACTGGAGGAAGAGGCTGGTAACTTGCAGTAAACACATGTAAATTTCCCCCTCCCTATAGTGGCTATCATCCCCCAGCTCCCAGCCCCTGGCACAGCAGTGGGGAATGCAGCTCGAGCTCCTGGTACAGCTTAGTGGTACCATGGTGAGACATAAATACCTAGTCCTCCAAACTCAGGAGATATGTGGTTTGATCGCTGATCACTGCTTTTGACCAGCTAAATCAGATCACTGGGGTTCAGTTCTGAGGGTGGCCACTGTTCTTTCCGGCAAAAGCAGTAGAGGAATCTTACAGAGAGCACTTTTCCTCAAAACTACATAAAAAAGCTGAAGGGCTGCAGTAACTGGGTGAATGGCAAATCAAGAAAACACAGGTTTAAATCCCATTGAGAAGCTTCTGTTGCCCTCGAGAAGTGCCTGGGTCCTTGGTTCTGTTTCAGAGGGAGCACAGTAACCCCTCTGAGCATACTGGGGTGCCTACATATGGTTGCTTATCTATCAGGATGAAGTGTGAAAAATTTACCTAGGGAACTTTTCCTGGGCTCATCTGGGGATAATTTGTCCTGAAGGCAGAGAAGCAGCTTGCAGAAATCTAAAGCAGAGTAAGAAGCAATTAAATCCAAGTGACCTGGGTAAAGGACTACCTGCATTAAGTCACACAGTAGGGAACCCAGGATGGGTGAAAATCTACTTTATAAAGGGAGGAGGGGCTATTTATTTGAACTCCTATGAACTGAAAATGGGGGAATTTCTAAGGCCACTAGCAAATACAAACCCAGGAAAATAAGCAGGTTCAGATGCGCATTTCACTATCTTCTGAATAAGAAGACTAAGCCAGAAAGAGAACACTAGCCAAAGCATAGTCAATTTGCAAAGACTGTGTAAAGTGCTTTTAGATTAGTTCTTGGCATTCAAGAAAATCTCTATCATAACACTAGCTGGATACAAATTTAAGTAACAGGCAGCTCAGGAACTAAAGCCCAGAGTTAACACTTTAAAATACTAAAATGTAGTGCTCAACAAAATGTTACAAGACAAGGAAAAAAACATAAAATGATGACCCATCCAAAGGAACAAGACGAAAATCCAGAAATCATCAAAGTAGAGTACCAGACTTCAGACTTACTGGACAAAGACTTTAAAAAAATGATCCTAAAAATGCTTAAGGATATTAAGGGAAACACAGAAGAAGAATTAAAGGATATGAGGAAAACAGTGAATGAACAATATGAATTTCCTTGAATATCCTATTGATAATCTTAATAGGAACCAAACAGAAATACTAGGGTTGAACACAAAAATTGAAATGAAAAATTCCCTTGAAGTTTTCAATGGTAGATTGGAGCTGGCAGAAGAAAGAATCAGTGATCTTGAAGACATGACAATTGAAATAATTCAGGTTGAAGAGCAGAAAGATAAAAGAATAACAAAGAGTAAACCGAAAGAGGGGAACCTAAGATGGCGGCTAGGTGACCCAGGGCAAAAAAAACACCTCTGTGAAAAATACTAGATAAAAAACAGAAAGTGACCCAGAACACCAGTTCCAGTGATGCACCAGCTGGACAAGGTCTGCTAAATCCACAGGGATGTGCATTTGGTGAAAATGGGAGTCTGCATTCTGAAATGAGTGAGTGAGCCCGCTGAAAGTCCGCCAGCTGCACTGTGGTGTGGGGAAACCATGGGTTGGCATTTGGAGATGGACTAGCTCTTTAAAAAAAAACCCAGGAGCAGCTGAGGATACGACAGGGAGAACCACACAGTGAAGCACGGCAGGAGTGGTCTGTACCAACACCTGGTATCTGTCATGGAGGATAGCCCTTCCCACACCCGCTGCTGATTGTCTCAGGGCCAGGGGGGCAGAGGGGAACCAAAAGGAGAAAGAAACAGCACCCCTTTTAGCCATCTCCCTGGTGGGCTGGTGATGCTCCTGCCTGGGGCCAGATCCACAGTCCACAGCCGCACCCAGAAACCCAGTGTGACAGGGAATGCTTCCCACAGCACCGTGCACATGCCACAATATCGGCCATGGACAGTGGCCTTTAGTGCATCCACAGCTAACTGTCCCAGAGCTGTGAAGGTAGAACTGTGCAAAAAGGAGAAAATTAACACACCCCATTCAACCATCTTTACAACAGGCTGGGAATGCCCCTGCATGGCCCGGTGGCCCAGGGTTTCCCTGGGGGGCCAGCATGCACTTGTGACATGGCACAACCTTCCCTCAGCAGAGGTCCTCAAAGAGCATGGCTGAGAAGGGGGACCCATTCGGAAATCCCAGGGACCCTACACCAATACCAAAGACTTGTGGGTCAGCAGCAGAAACAATCTATGGCAAAACTGAAATGAAGGCTTAGGCTCTTGCAACAGCCTTAAATCTCCAGGAACACCTGGGAGGTTTGATTATTAAAGCTGCCCTGCCTCCCTAACTAAGCACATGCCCCACATTCAGGGCAGAGAGCACCAACAACACACTGAAACTAGTGCACCAATTGAACATCACAAGAATCAGATCCCCACACACCTCAAAGACAAAGTTGGGGAGAACTGACTTGAGGGGAATAGGTGACTCATGGATGCCATCTGCTGGTTAGTTAGAGAAAGTGTACGCCACCAAGCTGTAGATCTGAAAAATTAGAGATTGGTATTTTTTTATAACCCAAAAGAACCCTATCAAGTAAACCAAATGCCAAGAGGTCAAAAACAACAGAAAATCTTAAAGCATATGATAAAACCAGATGACACAGAAAACCCAATCCCAAACACCCAAATCAAAAGCTCAGAAGAGACACAGTACTTGGTACAATTAATCAAAGAACTAAAGACAAAAAATGAGAGCATGGCACAGGATATAAAGGACATAAAGAAGACCTTAGAAGAGCATAAAGAAGAAATTGCAAGAGTAAATAAAAAAATAGAAGATCTTATGGAAATAAAAGAAACTGTTGGACAAATTAAAAAGAATCTGGATACTTATAATACAAGATTACATGAAGTTGAAAAACAACTCAGCATCCTTGAGGACCACAGAATGGAAAACCAAAGAACAAAAGAAAGAATGGGGAAAAAATAAAAAAAAAATCAAAATGTATCTCAGGGATATGATAGATAAAATAAAATGTCCAGATTGAAGACATTGGTGTCCCAGAAGGGGAAGAGAAGGGTAAAGGTCTAGAAAGAGTATTCAAAGAAATTGTTGAGGAAAACTTCCCAAACCTTTTACACAATATAAATACACAAAGTACAAATGCCCAGCGAACTCCAAATAGAATAAATCCAAATAAACCCACCCCAAACATATTCTGATCAGACTGTCAAATACTGAAGAGAAGGAGCAAGTTCTGAAAGCAGCAAGAGAAAAGCAATTCACCACTTGCAAAGGAAACAACATAAGACTAAGTAGTGACTACTCAGCAGCCACCATGGAGGTGAGAAGGCAGTGGCATGACATATTGAAAATTCTGAGAGAGAAAAGTTTCCAACCAAGAATATTTTATCCTGCAAAAATATCCTTCAAATTTGAGGGAGAGCTTAAATTTTTCACAGAAAAACAAATGCTGATTTTGCCAATAAAAGACTTGCCCTACTTCAGATACTAAAGAGAGCCCTACTGACAGAGAAACAAAGAAAGGAGAGAAAAAGATAGAGAAATTTAACAGACATATATAGAACATTACATCCCAGGTCACCAGGACACAAATTCGTCTCTAGTGATCAAGGATCTTTCTCCAGAATGGACCATATGCTGGGACATAAAACAAGCCTCAATAAATTTTAAAATCTCTGACCACAATGGAACACAAATAGAAGTCAGTAACCATCAGAGACTTGGAGAATTCACAACACCTGGAGGGTAAAAATGAGGGGGAGATGAAAACATTCCCAGATAATCAAAAGCTGAGGGACTTCATCACCAGTAGATCAGTCCTATAAGAAATGCTAAAGGGAGTTGAGCAGGCTGAAAGGAAGGGACGCTAAACAATTGACTGAAACTACATGAAGAACATGAAACTACATGAAGAAATAAAGATTTCCAGTAAAGATCACATGGTAAATATAAATACCAATACTACTGTTTACTTCCTATAGGATCTAAAATACATAAACTGTAATGATAAATCAGTGGTTTTGGACTCAATGTAAAATATGTAATTTTTGACAAGAACTACATAATGGTGGGGGAATGGGGGAGTATAGGAATATACTTTAGGTGTCCAATTGAAGTTAAGTTGGTATCAAATAAAAACAAGATTGTTATAGATTTGAGAGGTCAAATTTAAGCCCCACGGTAAACACAAAGAAAGTATCAGAGAATATGAGCATAGAGATGAAAAGTAGAATATGGGTTATGAGAAGTGGGGGAAGGGGAAATGGGGAGTTAAGAAATGAGTGTAAGGTTTCTGTTTGGGGTGAAGAGAAATTTCTAGTAATGGATAGTGGGAAGGGGATAGCATTGCAACATTCTAAATGTGATTAATCCCACTCATGGAATGCTAGGGAGGGGGTGGAATGGGAAGATTTAGGCTGTATATATGTTTCCACAATTGAAAAACAAACAAACAAAAAAGACAGTCTAAATGGATGACAATTAAATGCCAAGGATGATCCTGGATGGGATCTGAGGATGGAGGAGAGGAGGCTCAAAGGGACACAGATGGGACATAAGGGAAAAAAAAAAAGGAAATATAAATGTAAGCTTTGTATCAATGTTGAATTTCTTGAACTTCTTAGCTGTGCTTAATGGTATTGCATAAAAGTATGTTCTTGTTCATGGGAAATGTATATGTGAATTATATTATTTGTTCAAGGATGTGTGCAGCCCACTCTCATATATTCAGAAGACAGAGCAATAGATGATGGATGATAGATAGGGAGGGAGGGAGGGAAAGAAAGAAATGGTGGTGTGACAGGATGTTAAAGGTAGTGGATCAGGGTATCAAGGGAGGGGGGTCAGGGTATGCTGGAGTTCTGTGTATGGAGTTTGTATTGTTTTTTGCAACTGTTACTGTAAGTTTGAATTTATTTCAAAATAAAATTAAAAAAAAAAAAGATGGCGCCTGAAGAGATGTTCTCAAACATCAAAATACACAGTATGGGAGACATGGAAGGAGAAGTAAGAGAGAAAGGACAGAAGGAATATTCAAAGAAATAATGGCAGGAGGCTTCCCAAATTTAACAAAAAACATGAATATTCACATTCAGGAACCAACGAACTGCAAATAAGATAAACCCAAACAGAACCACATCCGATATACAGTAATCAAACTGTTCAATGCCAAGAACAAGGAGAAAATTCTGAATGTTGCAAGAGAAAATGAATGAGTATGTACAAAGGAATCCCAATAAGAATAAGTGCCACTTTCTCTTCAGAAGCCATGGAGGGAGGCAAGAGCAGTGGTACAAAATATTTAAAGTGTAGAAAGAAAACAATTGCCAAACAAGAATTCTGTATCTAGTGATACTTTCCTTAAAAAATGGAGTGATAAAGATATTCCCAGATAAACAAAAGCTGATGGAGTTCATCACCACTATCCCTACCCTACAGGCAATGCTAAAGGGAGTTCTTCAGTCCCAAAATACATGAAGCAAATATTGACAGATTTGAGGGATGTTCTAGTTTGCTAATGCTGCCAGAATGCAAAACACCAGAGATGGACTGGCTTTTATAAGAGGGGGCTTATTTGGTTATACAGTTACAGTCTTAAGGCCATAAAGTGTCCAAGGTAACATGTCAGCAATTGGGTACCTTCACTGGAGGGTGGCCAATGGTGTCCGGAAAACCTCTGTTAGCTGGGAAGGCACGTGGCTGGCATCTGCTCCAAAGTTCTGGTTTCAAAATGGCTTTCTCCCAGGACATTCCTCTCTAGGCCACAGCTCCTCTTCAAAATGTCACTCTCAGTTGTTCTTGGGGCATTTGTCCTCTCTCAGCTTCTATGAAGCAAGAGCCTGCTTTCAACAGCTGTCTTCAAACTGTCTTTCATCTGCAGTTCCTGTGCTTTCCTTAAAGTGTCCCTCTTGGCTGTAGCTCCTCTTCAAAATGTCACTCACAGCTGCACTGAGTTCCCTCTGCCCATCAGCTCATTTATATGGTTCCACTGATCAAGGCCCACCCTGGATGGGTGGGGCAACACCTCCCTGGAAATTATCCAATCATCATCATCACCCACAGCTGGGTGGGACACATTCCAAAGAAACACTCAAAGAATTACAATCTAATCAACACTGATAACGTCTGCCCACACAAGATTACATCAAAATAATGGCATTTGGGGGACACAGTATATTCAAACTGGCACAAGGGAAGAAATGCACAGTTCTGCACTAATAGGAGACTTTAATACACCACTTCAATAATGGATAAAATTTCTAGACACAGTGTCAATAAGGAAGTAGAAGACTTTAAAGATAAACAAACTAGACCTAACAGACATGTATAGAACACTTTCCCCAATGTCAGCAGAATATACATTCTTCTCTAGTGAACATGGATTATTCTCCAGGATAGAATATAACTTAAGTACCAAAACAAATCTCATTAAGTTCAAAATATTGAAATCATACAATTTATCTTCTCCAAACACAAAGGAATGAAGCTAGAAATCAATAAAAGTGAGAAATGGAAAATTGACAAATATGTGGCAATTTAACAATGCACTAATAAACAACCCATGGTCAAAGAAGAAATCACGAGGGAAACTAGGAAATAAGATGATGAAAATGAAAATACAATATTTAAAACTTATGGGATACAGCAAAAAGCAATGTTTAGAAGACAGTTTATAGATTCAAATGCTTACATTAAAAAAGAAATACCTGAAATCAGAAGCCTAAACTGAAACCTGGAGTGTCTAGGAAAAGTGTAGCAAACTAATTCCAAAGCAAACTGAATGAAGATAAAAAAAGATTAGAGCAGAGATAAATGGAACAGAGAACTGAAAAAAAAAATAGAAGCAATGAAAGTTCATTTTCTGAAAAGATCAAAAAAAAATGACAAACTTTTAGCTAGACTGACAAAGAAAAAAAGGAAGAGGACACAAATAAAATCAGAAATGAAAGGGGGACATTACTACTGACCATGTTGAAATAAAAAGTACCATAAGAGGATACTATAAACAAATGTATGCCAACATATTAGATAATGTAGATGAAATGCACAATTCCTAAAAATGCAAAAACTACCTATACTAACTGAAAAAGTCATAGACGTTCCCAACAAACCAATAACTAGTAAATGACAAAATTAGTAATCAAAAACCTCCCAGAAAAGAAAAACCCAAGACCAGATGGCCTCTCCACTAAATTTTGTCAAACATTCAAAAAAGAATCAACACCAATCTACTCAAACTCTTCCAAAAAATTAAGTGGGGAATACTTCCTAACTCATTCTATGAGACCAACATCATCCTCAAACCAAAGCTAGATAAAGACACCACAGGAAAAGAAATTTTAGACCAATATTCCTTAAAATATAGATATAAAAAATCCTCAAGAAAATACAAGCAAATAAAATCTCCAACAGCACATTAAAAGAATTATACACCATGATCAAGTGTGATTTATCCCAGGTATGCAAGGGTGGTTCAACATAAGAAAATCAATTAACTATACAATACATTAGCATAACAAAAAAATAAAAACACACACAATTATTCCAATTGATGTAGAAAAGGCATTTGACAAAACCCAGTAGCACCTCTTGATGAAAATACTTAGAAAACTAGGAAAAGAAGGAAACCTGCAGAACACGATAAAGGGCATTGTGTTAGTTTCTTGGCTACTGAAGCAAACACCATGTGTGCTGGTTTGAATGTATTATGTCCCTCAAAATGCCATCATCTTTGATGTAATCTTGTGTGGGCAGACATATTAATGTTGATTAGACTGTATTTCTTTGAGTGTTTCCATGGAGATGCAACCCACCCAACTGTGGTTGATGACTCTGATTAGATAGTTTCTGTGGAGGCGTGGCCCCGCCCATTAAGCACGGGCCTTGATTAGTTTACTAGAGCACTATATGAGCTCAGACAGAAGGAGCAAGCTTGCTACAGCCAAGAGGGACACTTTGAAGAATGCACAGAAGCTGAGAGAGGAGCTGACGTTTACAGAGACATTTTGGAGATAGCCTTTGAAAGCAGACTTTTGCTCTGGAGAAGCTAAGAGAGGACAAATGCCCCAAGAACAACTGAGAGTGACATCTTGGAGAGAAGCTGAAGCCTAGAGAGGAACATTTTGAAACCAGAACTCTGGAGCAGATGCCAGCCACGTGCCTTCCCAGCTAACAGAGGTTTTTCCAGATTCCATGGCCATCCTCCAGTGAAGGTATCCCCTTACCATGGGCATTTTATGGCCTTAAGACTGTAACTTTGTAACCAAATAAACCCCATTTATAAAAGCCAATCCATCTCTGGTATTTTGCATTCTGGCAGCATTAGCAAACTAGAACAGATTTTGGTACCAGAAGTGGGATGCTGCTGAGTTTGCAAATACCAAGCATGTTGGAATGGCTTTTTAAATGGAAAAGGGGAAGATTCTGGAAGAATTGTGAGTAGCTTGATAGAAAAGGCCTAGACTGCTTTGAAGAGACTGTTTGTGGAAATATGGACTCTAAAGATACTTCTGATGAGGCCTTGAGCAGAAATGATGAATATATTGTTGCAAATTGGAAGGAAGGTGATCTTTGTTTTAAAGTGGCACAGAATTTGGCAAAATTGAGTCCTCGTGTTGGATGGAAGGAAGAATTTGAGACCGACAAGCTGGGATACATGGCTGATGAGATTTCAAAACTAAAAGTTGTGGATGTAGCATGGCTTCTCCTTGCAGCTTATAGTAAAATGTGAGCAGAGAGAGATAAACTTAGAACTGAACTCTTGGGTTCAAAGAAACTAGAAACCAATGGCTTGGAAAATTCCAGGCTTCCAGGGGGTAGAGCCCCAGAAGCTACAGCCTGACATGAGGATTTAACCAAACATGGAATCCAGCCACCATTTAGTACAAGCCAGGATTGGAGATGGAGTTACCCAGAAAGGATTTGTGGGAAGTCCTACTGTCTGATGGTTTTGACCCCTGTGTGCTTCATGCGAAGCCAACAGAATTTTTGCGAGATCTTTATAGACAGAACCGTTGCCGGTCTGGACTGGAGGAGACAGACAAGGAACAAATTGAAGGAAAACTTTCTTCAAAGACAGAGCCATGGAGGTTAAGGTCTGGAGTCAAGAGGTCTCAGGCTGGGAGAGCAGAGTGACCCACACACATGGAAAGGGAGAGTTAGCCCCAGAGGTTGGGGGTGAGCCTTCTGCCTTGATGCTCAGGAATAGTTCTGTCACCCCAGGCTCCAAAGAGGGTGGATCACTTTCCCAGGGAATTGGGGAGATCCTGGCTGCCACCACACTGTTCTGAAGGGGTTGAGCATGTGCCCCGGAGATGGAAGAGAATCCGGGTGCTGTCCCAATGTTTGAGGAGGGTGGGGCTGAGAAGGTGGTCTCCCCAATGTGTGGATATGTTGGAGCACTCATCTCAGCTTTTGGAGAGAAAAGGCCCTTGGAAAGGGTTAGACTCCTGCTCTCTCAAGCCCCAAGGATACAGTGTTGTTCTGTTAATGACTCTAGACTTTGAAATCTAATGGAGTTTGCCCTGAGGGTTTTAGGAATTGTTTTGGTCCTTTAAACCCTGTTTTCCTTACTGTTTCTCCTTATGGCAATGGGAACACTTATCTTATGACTGTCCCTCCTTTGTATATTGGCAGCAGATAACTTGTTCTGAGTTTCACAGGTACAGAGCCTGAGGGGAATATTGCTTTTGGACAGACCAGGCCTGTAACTGATACTAATGGGTTCTTGTATTTACATATCGTTACTGAAACTATTAAGTTTCTGTGATATTGCAATGGGATGAATGTATTTATATGTGGAAAGATCATGTCATTTTGGGGTCCAGGGGTTGGAATGTGCCAGTTTGAATGTATTATGTCCCCCAAAACACCATTAACTTTGATGTAATTTTGTGTGGGCAGACTCATTAGTGTTGATTAGATTGTAATTTTTTTAGTGTTTCCGTGGAGATGCGACCCACCCAACTGTACGTGATAACTCTGGGTAATTTCCATGGAGGTGTGGCCCTGCCCATTCAGCACAGGCCTTGATTACTTTACTAGAGCACTATATGATCTCAGACAGAAGGAGCAAGCTTGCCAGCTAAAGGGACACTTTGAAGAAGGCACAGAAGCTGAGAGAGGAGCTGAAGCCTACAGAGACATTTTGAGACGACCTTTGAAAGCAGACTTTTGCTCCAGAGAAGCTAAGAGAGGACAAATGTCCCAAGAAGAACTGAAAGAGAAATTTTGGAGAGAAGCTGCAGCCTAGAGAGGAACGTCCCAGGAGAAAGGCATTTTGAAACCAGAACTCTGGAGCAGACACCAGCCATGTGCCTTCCCAGCTAACAGAAGCTTTCCGGACACCATTGGCCATCCTTCAGTGAAGGTGCCCCCTTACCTTGGACACTATGGTCTTAAGTCTGTAACTTTGTAGCCAAATAAACCCCATTTATAAAACTGAATCAATCTCTGGTATTTTGCATTCCAGCAGCATTAGCAAACTAGAACACCATGCCACAGGTTGGCCTAAACAATGGGAATGCATTGGCTCATGATATTGAGGCTAAGAGAAGACTAAAATCAAGGCATCATCAAGGGCAATGCTTCCAAAAGACTATTTCATTTGGGAGCTCGCTTCCAGCAATCCTTGCTCCTTGGCTTTTCTGTCATGTGGCTTGTCATGTGTCATATGCCAGCTCTTCTGGCTTCTCAGTTCCATTGACTTCCAGCATCTGGCTGCTTCCTGTGGCTTTCTTTCTCTCTGCGACCTTCCCTCTGATACAGCTGGGCCACACCATAACAAGTAACCTCATCAAAAGATCCTATTTGTAAGAGTTCACAGACACAGGAATGGATTATGTTTCAGAACATCTTTTTCTGGGTACATGGATCCAAACCATCACAGGCTCAGATAGAAAACCCACAGTTAATATCATCCTCCTCAATGGTGAAAGACTGAAAGCTTTCCCTCTAAGATAAGGAACAAGGCAAGGATACCCACTATTATCACCGTTATTCAATATTGTACTAGAAGTTCTAGACAGAACAACTAGACAGAAGAATGGAAAGGAAGAAGTGAAACTTTCACTATTTATAGATAACATAATTTAATATACTTTAAATCCTGAAAAATCCACAAAAAAGGATACAAGAACAAACAAATTCAGCAAAGTGGTGAGGTACAAGATCAATATGCAAAAATCAGTAGTCTTTCCATAAACTAGTAATGAATAATCTGAAGAAGAAATCAAGAAAACATTCCATTTACAATAGCAACTAAAAGAAGCATATATCTAGGAATAAATCTAACCAAGTATATAAAGGACATGTACACATAAAACTACAAAACATTGCTTAAAAAAATTAAGCAAGACCTAAATAAATGGAAGGGCATTCTGTGTTCCTGGATCAGAAGGCTAAATATCGTTAAGATGTCAGTTCTACCCAAAGCAAGTTACAGATTAAATGCAACTCTAGTCGATGTGTTAACACCTTCTTTGCAGAAATGGAAGAGCTAATCATAAAAATTTTATGGAAGAATAAGGGACTCCTAACAGAAAAAGCCATCTTGAAAAAGAAGAATGAATCTGGAGGACTTACTCTTCCTGATTTTATAACTTGATGCAAATCCACAGAAATCATAATGGCATGGTGTTGCCACAAGGACAGACATATAGTCTAACGGAACTGAATTGAGAGTTTAGAAATCAACCCTTACATTTATGGCCAGCTGAATTTTTACAAGAGTGCCAAGTCTACTCAATTGAGAAAGTATAGTCTTTTCAACAAAGGGTGCTGGGAAAACTGGATATCCACATGCAAAAGAATGAAAGTGGACCCCTACATCACAACATACACAAAATAATTCAATATGAAACAAAGATGAAAATATAAGAACCAGAACTATAAAACTCCTAGAAGTTTAGGGAATCATCTTCAGGGCCTTGCATTAGCCAATGTTTTGTAGATGTTACACCCAAAGCACAAGCAACAAAAGTAAAAATAGATAAAGGGACTTTGTCAAAATTAAAAATTTTGTGCATCAAGGGATTTTTATCATGAAAGTAAAAAGCCTACCCAATGGGAGAAAATATTTGGAAATCACATAACTGAGAAGTGATTAATATCCAGAATATATAAAGATATCCTACAACTCAGCAACAAAAAGACAAACAATCCCACTTAAAAATGGGCAAAAGACTTGAATAGATATTTCTTAAAGGAGATATACAAATAGCCAAAAACCACATGTAAAGATGTTCAACATCTTTTGCCATTAGGGAAATTCAAAGCAAAACCACAGTGGGGTACCATTTCACACCCACTAGAATGACTACTATTAAAAAGAAACACATAGAAAATTACAAATGTCAGAGAGGATGTGGAGAAATAGGAACACTCATTTATTACTGGTGGCAATGTAAAATGGTGCAGCCATTGTGGAAGCCAGTTTGGTGGTTCCTCAGGAAGTATAGAATTACTGTATTGCCCAGCAAATCCCTCTTGTGTGTATATAACCAATTGAAAGCAGGGACTCAAACAGATCTTTGCACAATTGCCAAAAGATGGAAACAACCCAACTGTCCATCAACTGATGATGGACAAATAAAATGTAGTATATACTTACAATGGAATATTATTCAGCTATTAAAAAGGAATGATGTTCTGATACATGCAAAAACACGGATGGACCTTGAAATTATCATGTTGAGAGAAATAAACCAGATACAAAAAGACACATATTGTATGATTTCACTGGTATGAAATAATCAGAATAAGGAAATTTACAGAATCAGAAACTAGAATATAGGTTATCAGGATTGGGGTGGGGGTAGGGAATAGGGAGTTAATGCTTAAATTGTACAATGTTTCTATTTGGGGTAATGGAAAAGTTTTGGTAATAAATGGTGGTGATGGTAGCACAACATTGTGAATGTGATTAACAGCACTGATTTATATATTTGAATGTAGTTGGAATTTTAGTTTGTATGTTACTAGTAAAACTTAAAAAAATAGGATTATACAACACAAACAGTGAACCCTAATGTAAACCATGGACTATAGTAAATACTACAATTATAGAAGGTGCTACCATCTGTTGTAACAAATGTACCACACTAATGCAAAATGTTAATAATAGGGTGGTATATGGGAACACTGTATTTTCTGCATGACTTTTCTCTAAACCTACAACTTTTCTGATTAAAAAAAAGTAACATTAAAATCTCAGTGGATTAAAGCAATATGCTTAAGCTGTATGCTCCACTTAAGCTCCATGTCTATTTTTGGTCCAAAGTAGGATCTGCTCTACATTATCCTCACTCAAGTACAAGACTATCAGAATCTATGTCATTTGCAATACACCTGTCTCAATGATAGGGAGAAATGGAGGATCATGTGCCAGCCCTTATAGGCTTGATTCTGAAAATGACAACCATCATTTCTCCTCAGGTTCCAGCTTTAACTGTAAAAGAGCAAGGTTGTATAATCCTACTGTTTACCCAGAGGGAAGAGAACTGGAAAATTTTCTAGGTTTCCTCATGTGCCATGAGACTTTAGGTTGCAGGCTGATCTTAGATATGGGACATTTTCTTTCTTTCTCTTTTATCTGTTGATATATAGGTTGCTTTCTCCAGGTCCCATCAAGAGCCCCCAGATCATGATCAGAGCTCATATCTATAGCTCTAAGCTTCTAACCCATTTTAAAATCAGAGCTATAAAAGATCCAGTCGTTGAACAAGCAAGCAGCTTTGCCCAGCTGGTTCTTGACTTTTTAGACTTTCTTTTAGAACTTCAGATAAGGAGCTCATGACTTTCATTAGTGCAGTTTATTCTCTTTCCAGGCACATGATAGAATTTCTCTTCCTGAGATCAATGAAATATGTCACTTCAAGTTCAGAGTATACATTTGCTGAGGCAAAACTCTAGAGCATGGATCTCAGGACATAGTAAGTTGGTGGCTTCTTTGGCAGTCTAAGTCTAGAATGGGCACAAACTGCAATGAATACAGACTCCTGATGAACCTGTGATGGACATGTAACTGAGCAAGCTAAAAACTTCCACAGTTTTAAACCAACAGATTTTTGGGGCTGCTTGTTCAATAATATAATCTGGGCTATGCTGACTAACACAGATCTTTATAAAAGCTGTGGCAGCAAGAAGTTTTAGTGTTTTTTGGTTTTTTTTGTTGTTGTTGTTGGTTTGTTTTACTTTATCTTCAAGGAGTCTTGCAACAACCACTGATTTCAGGAGATGAACTTGTCTCTGGTTCCCTGCCAGTCACAGAGTATTTTGCTTCTGGACCCAGAACCCCGCAGGTTCAGGCTACACCTGTGGGTTTCTATTCCATTTCTGTGCCATATATATGTATATGTATATATATATCTTCTTCAAGCATATTTCTTTTAAAAAAAAAACTTATCAAAAAATTTCAAATGAAACAAAACAGAGGAATAAGAAAAACAAATGCATATTTCTTTTTGATATTTTAAAACTATTTCACCTGTCATTGCTCTGTGTTTGACCTAGAGAAAGTGTTATAAAATAGGCACCCAGTGCTACCTTGTCCCCAATATTTCTGACGGTTTCTAAATATCATATCCTCATGTCAAGTCAAGTATTTGCCAAAACTAGGACAGAAGAATATGGTTCAGGATCTAAATCAACCTAAACACCAATGATATTTTGGGCCAGCTGACCCTTTGTTGTGGCGGGCTGTCCTGTTCATTGTGGGATGTTTAGCATCATCCCTGGCCTCCACTGACTGATGCCAGTAGCACCCACTGCATCCCACAAGTTCTGACAATCACAAAGTCTCCAGGCATTGTCAAAGAAGGCATTCATAGTTGTGAACTGTGAGCTAACAGTAACTCCAAGGAAGGAGAGTCAAAAATGTACTGAGTACTTATTATGGTACTTATTAAGGATAAAGTCCCTTTAGATAATTATTTGAGGGGGCAGATTTAGATTATAGATCCAGTGTGTGTGTGTGTGTGTGTGTGTGTGTGTGTGTGTGTGTGTGTGTTTAAAGGAGTTATATTACCATTTCATCACCTGTACTGTAAAGAGAGTGACCACTAAGAATTCAAGGCAGGCTGTGCTAGGTGCCATGTATGCTGGAGACTGTCTGAGGCACACAGATGTCAGTTAGTGTCTTCCTGATCCTCACTAAGATGATCAACTCATCTCAGTTTGCTGCAGACTTTCCAAATTTTTGCACTGAAAATTCCATATTCCAGGCAAACCAAGACAATTGGTCACCATACAATAAGACTGAAAAACATTTATATAAACTTATGCCTTAATGGAAAGTCCATGCTATATACCTAAGAATAATATTAAATCCTAAGGAAAAAGATAATTCTTTAGGCATTTCCTGTTCCTATTGCCTACTCTTCCTGAATTTTGTTTCTGCCCTACATCTTGAAGCTCTTCATTCATTTCTTTATGGCACTTAAACAAATCTATTGCGTTTATAGTCTTTCTTCCATCTCAAAAGAAAAGGCAAAACATTCAAAAGGCCTTTTGTGGATGGCAAAATCTACTGAAGATTTTAGAGATTGTGACTGCACAGAAGCACTGTTTAATGTAGATTATTAAACAGTGGGCTTCTAAAATTCCCAAAGCAGATCTGCCATGTTGCACATCAGTTTATTTTCTATTTTTAGTATCTGCCCCCTTCTCTTTTCTCTTTCCATTTTAGCTCATAAGCCTATTTCCATAACTCTGGCAATCTATGTACTTAGGGTCTCACTTTCCCCCAAATGATTTTGTTAAGGTGTGCTTGTTTCTACGCAAAGACAATTCTCTTCCTCAGATGAATCCATAGTAAGATAATGTTTCTTTCACTCTGCCAAACATGTTGTAGGAATTGGGAGGACTAAGAATAATGTGTTCTGTCTACAAGTTTGCAGAGGACTCTCTGGCCAAGGGGAAAGACAAGAAAAGTAAAAGCATCCCAGATAGGGAGAATAGCTTGAGCAAAGTCATGAAGGTGAGACAACACAGAACAATTTGGGGAAAGAGTTAAAGTATGGCTGGAGAGGAGAACCCATGGAGAGAGATAAGTTTAGAAGTATAGGTTGGGAACTCATTTGGAAGGAATTTGAATGCCCAGTTTTAGATGTAGGAATTACGCAACCGACAGGAAAAAGCTATTGAGTGATTTTAAGCAGTAAAGTGACATAAAATGAAACATATATATTAAGTATGGCAAACAATTATTTTTCCTTTATTTTAATTCTTTCAGTCCTTTATAACTTTCTTATCCATTAACCAGAATGAACATCTCAGTATTTAACTCCATAAAAATGTAAAAGTCTTGATATTGAGAAACATATTGCATGTCCTTCTACTTTTTTCTTTCCATTACCCTAGAATAGTCTTAAATTTGCAGGGAATTTAAATTTTCTTGAATGATTTTATGAATGAATGCTATTATCAGGAAACTTATTATCTAATATATTTTGTATTCTCTTTTTTATTTGAAAATTTCTATTGTCAGGTATCCAAATAAAACAAACAAACAAAACAAAAACCTTCTAAAAGTAGTACTATACCTAAGTTTTAATTATCTCTTTGTAGATAACCAGAAATTTTCCCAGAAGAAGTAAATAAATAAAACATATAATGGTAGGGTGTTTAGAAAACTTTACATTTGGTTACTCTTAAGGGTTTTTGAGCAATATTCAACGACAATTTAGGTTCTTCCCTTGACATGTCAACACTCATGTGAGAACTGAAACCATTTTTTGTCTATATATTCCTTAACATATCGTGGAAAAGTTATTTGAAGTTTGTTGAATCATCAACGAACAGGATCTTGTGAGATGTTAGGGTTGTTGTTCCTCTTTGATTTTAGTTCTTTGCTAGTCCCAAAGTGAGACTAGTTTTGCAGGTTTTTATATCATTCATACACATGCAGACACACACACGCATACTCAAGAATAAGTGAATATTTACCCTCCTACTGCTTTTCATCTCTTTCCTGTCCTTTGTCTACTAACATACATAATTTTGAGCTAGATCTCCAGAAATACCACATTTTGCACAGTGAATATGATTAAGCTGCCAGAATTTTCCATCTGTATGTATTCATTTTTTTCTTACAATAAATGAAATAAAATAGAGTTCAAAATGCAATACTGCATAGTATACCCACAAGTTGACCAGAGCCTCAGGCCTGTATCTATGCACCACATTCCCTTAGATACAAACTCAGTAATGAATTTCCATTTAAGGAAAGTTAAATTGAGAATGGAAATAGCACATATTGAATTGTCCTAATGTTACTGAATGGTACAGAAATTACCATGATGTACTCGTATTTTGTGAATAAATCTTTTTCCCTTATTCATCAATTCATGGGTAATAGAGAAGAGTGAAAAGTATCTCCATTACCTCACTAATATAATCACCATATATTTGCAATGGCTTCAAGCTAAAAGCAATAAAAATATGACCAACATACACAGTTACGTGTGGCCAAATTGCTTGAGGTATCCATTACCCCCAGTTTTTAATGCTTCTTTATAGCAGATTTAACTGACTTTCAAATCATAAGGCAGCAAGAATTATCCTGAACACTATCAGGTTTATTTCCTAAACCAATTCATGGACAGGCTAAAATTTTCACTTAATTAATTACCCTTCAACAGTATGCAGACCCATTTAGTTTGTCATTTCGGCAGCACTATCTCTTAAGGAGAAAAAGATTACCATTCTGATTAATCTGTTCCCACACTGGTAGGACAGGATTCGGGCATATTTCATGAGGGCCTGCTCGTTCTCTCAACATCTCCTTCATTTCTTCTGTTCGTTGTGTATTAGCATCAGCTTCAAGCTGGTGTCTGTATTTCTGAAGATGGAGTCCAGCAGGCATGGGAGAAAAATGATTCACCCCCAGGGAGAGAGCAGCCCTGATTCCTATGATCACCAAAGTCCTGAGAGTCACTCCGACTGGACTGTCCCTGAATCAGTCCCTATCTATGACAGACAGTGGTAAGTGCTGATTTGCAAGCCCTGGATTATTGGAACCTTTGACTATGGCAAATTAGACAGGAACACCCTGACTGGCTTCAATAAATGGTCCACCCCAATGTTGAGTGTTGAGTTAATCCCACCAAACAAAATGCTGCTGCACAGTGGGGTAGGGATCAAATGGATTTTAATGAGAAAACCCCCAAAGTTCACTGTCACTGATTGGGTTCTCAGGAAGCAGATTCTGAGATGGGGTTTAGCATGCAATAGATTCATTAGGGTACTTGGGAAGAGAGGGGAGGCAAGTAGGAACTGGCAGACATGGGCCAATGACAGTTTTCCCTTACCCCATGGAGAGTTCTCAAGCTAGAGTGATTCCTCAGATCTGTTCTCAGTGGGGTTGAGATGGCCAGTTCTTTATACTCCCATATAGATCCGCCATTGCATGTGGCTGCTGGGGGCAGGGGTGTGACTTTGGCAGATCTTTGCAGCTAAGGCAATTCCTGAAGGGGCTGAAAGCTGAAGGCGCCTGCTGACAGAATTCCAGCAGCTGGGAGAACAAGTTTTTCACTGAAGGGCAACCTGGGCTGTATATCACAATGTCCACCATATTCACTAAATCCTCTGGAAAGTAACATACAAAAGCTATTTTTAATAATACCCTGCATGCATTGTTTGAATTCTGAGAGCCAATTATTTTCCAAACTGACCACAGAGCTCAAAGGTTGGTTTGATTAATTCTGTGCCCTTCTAGCTGATCAGAATTGGAGTGAAACAAAATGTAATCTTTTTCCTTTACTTTTCCATACTCCTTCCATATCACAGGGTCAGAATTCTTTGGAAATATTAATCCATTTTACATTTAGCTTTATCAACCAAACACAAAATTTGGGGTTAGTAGCTGAGTTATGCAGAATTGTGGAATCACCCTCCCACAGAACTCATAAAATGAACAGAAATAGTTTTTAAATGCAGAGAAAGAAAAAGGAAAAGAAAAATAAATCCTTTATGAGCAGCAACCAAATAAGGACATGAGAACAAACTGAAGCCATAAACTTCAAAAAGTGAAGCCAAGAAAAGAAACTGAAGATTCTGATGTGACAGGTGGTGTGACATGGACCCCTAAGGTAGCCCCTGGAGCCAGAACATCACTCTACAAAATCCTCCTAATTCTCAGAGAAATTTTCCATTTGGAAAAATGTGTGCTATGGAAAAGTAAGCTCCTTTTGATTTTTTACTTATTCTATTATTCTATAAACATTGAATTTTTTATAATGAATGAGCATATATCATTTTTACTTAAACAGTGGTTATTTATGTAAAGCAATCAAAATAAGAATAAGTAAAAATTTACACCATGCATCTCAAAAACATTCCTATTTAAAACATCAGCAAGATACACAGGAGTCTAAGATGAACTTTGCCCAAGTATTTTTTGCTAATCAGATGTTCAATAGATATTCTTCCAAAAAGAACCACTTGATTTAAAACAAGTAATAGTAATTATACTATATCATTTTTCTGACTGAGTTTATTCTAAAGAGAAGAGGAACATCTTTTACATATCATCTTATTATTTTGTTTTATTTCCTCCCCCAAGACCTGATATTACACCTTTAGCATTATGCTGAAATAGTAACATTCCTCTCCCTAAGACCTTTATATTACACCTTTTCTTCTATAGTTCTCTATTAGTCCAGGTATATTAGTGACAATAAATCTAGGTATATTAATGACAATAAATCAAAAACACATAGTTTTCCAATTTTTCCTGCCATGTATTCTTATTCTCCAATATTGTAAAGAAAGTAAACATCATGCAATTTCATCATTTATTTTTAAATTTCATTAACTTCACAGCTATTTATTTTGCCTAGCACTATGCCAGATATGGTGGGAAATCTATGAAATAGTGCCTGCTCTCAAAGAGCTTAGAGCAGCTGGTTACAAAGTAGCCCCAGAAAGTTATTCTGTATGCCAATAGCAGATGCTCCACAGTAACTGTTAGCTGGAGCCTCCCCTGAGGAGGTGACCTATTTCTGAACCACTCAAGTTCAACTTTCATGGCTCACAACAATGGTCGTAGAAGACTGCCTTGTCCACATTCAAGGAATATGGGCATACTGAGTCCAGCAGATGATTCTCCTTCCATTCTTCTTCCGTCTACCGTGCCACCAAACACCTAAGTAGGTGAACCTAAAAATAACTGGAAAAGGGAGGAAAAAAGAAAATCAGTGTTCTAGTTTTCTAATGCTGCCAAAATGCAAAACACCAGAGATGGATTGGCTTTTATAAAAGGAGGTTTATTTGGTTACACAGTTACAGTCTTAAGGCCATAAAGTGTCCAAGGTAACACATCAGCAATAGGGTGCCTTCACTGGAGGATGGCCAATGGTGTCCGGAAAATCTCTGTTAGCTGGGAAGGCACGTGGCTGGCATCTGCTCCAAAGTTCTTGTTTCAAAATGACTTTCTCCCAGGATGTTCCTCTCTAGGCTGCAGTTCCTCAAAAATGTCACTCTTAGTTGCACTTGGGATATTTGTACTCTCTCAGCTTCTCCAGAGCAAGAGTCTGCTTTCAATGGCTGTCTTCAAACTGTCTCTCATCTGCAGCTCCTGTGCTTTCTTCAAAGTGTCCCTCTCGGCTGTAGCTCCTCTTCAAAATGTCACTCTCAGCTGCACTGAGTTCCCTCTGCCAGTCAGCTCATTTATATGGCTCCAGTAACTCAACTCAGACCCACCCCAAATGAGTGGACCAACACCTCCATGGATCGAATCAGAGTCATCACCCACAGCTGGGTGGGGCACATTCCAAAGAAACACTCCAAGAATCACAATCTAATCAACACTGATAACATCTGCTCATACAAGATTACATCAAAGATAATGGCTTTTGGGGGACACAATATATTCAAACTGGCACAACTAGCTAACAGGGAAATAATGCTTGTAAGTAAATCTAGTCCATAACGACCACTCTATTTCAAAGCCCTCCCCTGTCATCATCGACTTTGTGCGGGGTAATGGAAAGAGCACGGGTGGGGGTAACAGGAGATCTGAGGTGAAGTTGCACATGTCCCATTAACTTCTGTGACCCTGGTAACCCTCTTGGCCTCTTTATGCTTCCGTTCTTTTATCCATAAATTGGTGACAGGGGGTTAATGAGAACACTGAATATGAGAAAGCACCCTGTAAATGGTGACATGCTATAAAAACATAAATAGAAAAGGATGCCTCAGTTGTACCCAGCTCAAACTAATTTAGAATCAGTTTGCCTAATTAGTGTAATGATACATTCCTGTAATCTATTTGCATGCATCAAGTGGGCAGGAGTTCTTTTATTTCAGACTGAAAGAGAAAAGAGAAGTAAATGTGTGTGATTGTTTATATGGCACTAGTGATAATCAAGGAGAAGGAAATGAAGGCAGGAGAAGTGAGGGAATGGCTTGGTGTCCATTTCCACTCAGTGTTAGAAGGTTTCTAGCCCCTACAGGAGTAGGGATTAAATGAAATACTGAAGAAGGTATATACATGAAATTCTGGGGGTCTCTATGTGTTAGCACAGTGTCTGGGCTCAATGACAAAATTTAGTATAGAATTAGGGAGCAGGCTTACCCTTTGCTTTCCCAAACTACTGTAGGTCCTGCAATTATTGAAGGCTGAATTCAGCCATCAGGAAAGAACCAACCTCACTGTCCACTGAGAAAGGCAAATGGCTCTTGGCAAAGCAGCACTTCCGTGGAAGGCACCAGCAGAAGTGGCAAAACACCTGCAAGCGGTCTGCAGAAAGTAGACTCTTCAAGGAAGCTGAATCAAAGTGTATGAACAGACTTGTTTTGGGGGAAAAAAAAAAAATTTCCAGGGACTTGAGGTCTCACATTAATATATATCTAAAATTAGAGAAATTTAAATATGTGTGCCCTCAGGTGGCTGATACCTGGGAATTTAATTAGACTGGCATATAAAAATAGCACCTGCGTAACAGGATTTCCATGTTATATCCCCATTTATGGATATGGGTTTAATTTCTTATGGAAAATATAAACATCATAACATAAATGAATCTGTGTAAAGAGTAACATTTTACCATACCTTGCACATCAGCACAACTGAAATGATGTTCCGCAACCCAAATTCCCAAGGCAAGCGTTTTCGAATTTTGAAGCCATTAAGCCCTGTCTTCAAATGAAATTTTATATTGAATCTCAATTGAAAACCAACATAGTGAGCAAAGAAAATATTGTCTTTAGAGCTGTCACTAAAATTTTTGTTACAGAGAGAAGTGTTTAACTGGGAAATCAACTCTGACAAATGCTTGGAAATTCTCTGCTGCTCCCTGCCCCACAGAAGGTTTGTGTGTTGGCTGGAGCCCGGGAATCAGTAGAAGCAGCTGTGGCTATGCATAAACAAGGGAGAAAACATTTGCCATCTTAGGAAAATCTGGGAAAGGGAAGGAGAGAGGGAAGGTCAACTAGAGTCACAAAATACTAGGTTTCAGTGATTTTTCTCTGTAATGTGGAAATCAGTGAAGCTTACCATCATATAAAGATCAAAAACAAAAGTCAAGAAATGGTCAATGACCCTAAAAATTTATGGAAATGTTTGTCAGGCTTTATATGGCGAGGATCTGTTGACCTGATGGGGGTTGAGCTAACTATACCTAGGTTTTGAGTGAGAGGTGAGTCTGAGCTAACATTTAAAATACACTGATAAAAGTTGACTTGCTCTCTTGGAAATATAAGTGGGTATCATATCCATCCATGGGTCAGTCTCAGTCCATCTGGGTGGTCCTGCAACATCTCCATGGTGAAAAACAATAAATTCAAGGATCTTGAGAGTCCTTTCCAAAAGAAGAAATTGTACAAAGTTTTATAGATTTAGTGCAAGACTTTTATTTTTACTATACTTTCCTTTATTGTGGTTTATACAAAGTTCAAGGATTGTGTTTTGGGGTTCTTCCTCCCAGTCCCCACAACTCTGAGCACAACTGAATGAATTCACTTTTCTGTTCCTCCTTCTTTTCCAGCCCTAAGACTCGCTGCAGTGAAGAATTATAATTAGAAAGTATTATAATTATACTTTCTACAAACTTTTTGTTCCTACAGATGTGGAGAGCTAGGCTTTGATCAGACATGCAAAGTATCCCAATGAAAGAAATATTCACTCAGTCATCACGTTCGGTGATACTATGGTAAAGGGAGAAAAGAACATGGCCTTACCTTTGATAAGTTTCCAGTATAGTGAGGAATAACAGTCAAAAAGAGATATATTACAACATGATATGATACATGTTACAATGTAGATATAAAAATGCTATGCAAACACAGTGGAAAAACAACAAAGTCTATCTGAAGGAGTCGTCACCTGGGAGATAAAATTTTTAGATGAGTCTTGAAGGTTGAGTGGGAGTTAGTCATGCAGAGAAAAGGGGAATGAGATGATGGGGGTTGGAGGAAGATGTATTCAGTTTGTACAGAAGGATGAGCATGGAATACAAATGTAGCCCAGCCCATGGGCCTTTCAAAAGACAACTGACCAGGCTTTCAAGTGAGTGCAAAAATGGTCCCAGTCCGGTTTGATGTGCTGAGCCCTCTATCATGGGACTTGCCCTTGTGGGGCTCATTACTGCAAAGGAGAGGCTAAACTTGCATATAAGTGTGCCAAACAGTCTCCCCCTGACTACTTCTTTGTTACTCGGATGTGGCCCTCTCTCTCTCTAACTGAGCCACCTCAGCAGGTGAACTTACTGCCCTCCCCCCTACATGGGACCCGACTCCCAGGGATGTAAATCTCCCTGGCAACTCAAGATATGACTCCCGGGGATGAATCTGGACCCAGCATCGTGGGATTGAGAATACCTTCTTGACCAAAAGGGGGATGCAAAATGAGATGAAATACTTTCAGTGGCTGAGACATTTCAATTGGAGTCAAGAGGTCACTCTGGTGGGCATTCTTATGCACTATATAGAAAACATCTCCTAGGTTTTAATGTATTGGAATAGCTAGAAGTAAATACCCGAAGCTGTTAAGCTCCAACACAGTAGTCTGGACTCCTGAAGATGATTGTATAATAATGTAGATTATAAGGGGTGACAGTGTGATTGTGAAGGCCTTTTGGATCACAATCCCTTTAGTGTGTGGATGGATGGGTAAAAAAGTGGGGACAAAAACTAAATGACAAACAGGATGGGATGGGGGGATGGTTTGGGTCTTCTTTTTTTTACTTTTATTTTTTATTCTTATTCTGATTCTTTCTGAAGTAAGGAAAATGTTCAGAAATAGACTGTGGTGATGAGTGCATAACTATATGGTCATACTGTGAACAGTTGATTGTATATCATGGATGATTTTATGGTATGTGAATATATTTCAATAAAACTGAATTTAAAAAAAAAATGGGCCCAGCCAACAATAACATTATTTTTAGTAAAAAAAAAAAAAAAAACAAACAAACAAAATCCCAACTGTTGTTGTTATCGCTAAAATTTTATGTTGTTGTTTGTCCCCAAAGAACACAGTACATAGGCTCATTGCATTTTCCCACTGTATTTCCAGGGACAACTTTGGACTTAAGCAAATCTCTTTTTGAAATTTTGCCAATGGTCAGCAGACGGCAATAGTAGACGTGACACCAGAAGTTTGACATTGTAAACTTTTCTGGCTATATTCCAGGGAAATGGCATAAATCAAGTCAGGTTTCAGCATGCTTGTATAAAGTGAGCCTTCAACTGTTTAAAATTTCACTCATCATCACTAATTATAATTCTGTATGTTTTTGAATGCTTTATAGTTCAAGCCTAACATTTCGCTCAGGGCTGACACTTGGGCTTTTTCTCAATACCTTGTAAGAACTAGAATCAGGGAAAACCAGTTTAGCAAACTTTGTAGGCAGTGAGTTACAATCTCCTACAGTGTTCCATACTCCAAATGCTTACCCTAAATTGATAGGTACTGCTGTTGGAATGTCAACATTCTCAGAAATAGTCAACAAAGCACGGCTGGTCTCCAAGACATTCAAAACAAGTAACTGAATAAGGCACTGTTTTGAAATATGACTTCTTCAGAGCTTATTGTGGAATTATTGACCACATGTAATTTTATTTATCTGGCAAAACCTCTCAGAGCTTTGTGCATTGAGAATGTATTATTTTTTTCTTAAATGATAGGTCTTGAAAGATTTGAGGGCTGCAGAATCATTCGTAAAATCATATAAAAATATAATCATTTGTCAAAGAAAAAGTACTGGTAAAAACACACAGGCAATCATGAAATTAAAAACTAAAAGAACATAAGCCTTCTCATTTTAAAGTGCCTATGGAAATCGACCCTTTAGAAGATGAGTAAACTTACACATTTCATCACAGAGATATAGAATTTTAGTGCTGGAAAGGACTTCAGACATCATCTAAACCAACCTTGTCATTTTATAGATGAGTAACTGAAGTTTAAAAAAAAATAAGTGGCTAACCTAAATTTACCCAGGATTTTTGCTAGAAAGACTAGAACTAGATCCCAGAAGTCTTGACTACAAAACCAAAATTTTCACAGACATTGTATGGAGAAATACCTTTTGGAAGTATTAGGTTATATATTTTTTCCTGTCCCATCTTTTTATTTAGGATATTCCTTCATTCAGGCTGAAAGACATAAGGCTACCATGTTTTGGAGGACCCAAAGGCTGAGGGAAACAGATTCTTAGATTTTCACTCAAAAGCCATGGTCCAGATGAAAGAAATAATAGGTTACAGGATATTATATATTTGAGGAAAGCCTGTTCTTCACTTCCCCATTCTCTCCCCCTACCCCAAATACAAAAATAAAAATCCTTCATATGGGGGCAAAATGAGAACACTGAAGAGGTGAACAATAAACAAAAAGATTTGGTATGGGACTCTGAGAGGCAGAATGAACCAGCGTTCACTCCAGAAAGGTCACATCAGAAAGGATTCGGTGCCTACTCACCTGGAGGCAGCAGCCCTGAAGGACTGCCCTGAGCTAGAGGACAAGAAGGATTCCTGAATATTGGAGGCAGAGAAGGACTGTGGCAGTGTCACTGACTTTCCTGCAGCCAATACAGTTTGTGGGAAAAGAGTCAAACCTTCCCTCAAATTCTGGGAAGGTGTGGAAGTTAACAGAGAATCCACAGACCCAGAGGTCTTATGGTGTGACAAGGGAAGGTACCAGCAGAAAGTCTCATGCATCTTAAATCTAGATCCTAGGAAATGCCTGCCTAACATATGCATCAAGATATGCCAGAGAGCACAGAAGCCAGTTAAGACCCTCTGCAAGCACGCACCACGCTAAACCCAGATGTCGTTCTCAGGAAAGTGGGCAACAGCATGAAACAAACTGACCGAGTTTAAACTCTCCAAGATTGAACTTATTCAAAACTACTAGGTTATATTCTCTGCCATCAGTTGAAATCAAAATAGAGATTGAGTTAAGGGGGAGGGGAGAGATATAGTTCACACACATCTGTGTGGCTGTGATCATTAGACCACTAAAGGATTATTCATTTTTCTATGCATTAATGACTTGGGAAGCTATTAGTAAATCCTTTTTTTTTATAGATCTGAGAACTCTGCACCAGGCACCTCTTGCTATTTCTATTATCATTCTGCACCTTAGGAAATTACTTAGGGTACATTGTCTGAAGTCAAAGATAAGAAATAAGTTGCCACTTATTGAACTACAAATTTTTAAAAATAAAACTTAAAAATTTTTTACAATAGCAATCCTTGTTCATAATGCATTTTGGTTTATTGGAAGATTGCTAGAGTAGGATGACGTTAATTCAATTAGACACCTAATGAAATAACAAATTGGGAAAAGGTGTTTTTGCTGTTAAATATGTTTTGTTTTTTGGTTTGTTTGCAGATCCACTTCTAAATAAATCATTTATCTCTCAAACATGGATGGCAATATGAGTAGAAATTTGGAGTTGTGGAGAATAGTAGACAACCCAGTTCTGCCAGTAGGAAAATTTGTGGCCTTTAGCAATTTGCTATACCTCTCTAGCTTTCACTTCTTCTCTATAAAATGTGCATAATAATAAAATCTAGCTCATAGGGTTGTTGAAGATGAAATTGGATGGCACTGAGAATATACAGTAAATGATTAAAATAAATAAGAATTTAGTTTGAAAAGTCAATTGGGACTAGGTTATAGAAAGTTCTTGAAGTCCAAACTATGGAGTTTGCACTTGATTTGTAGTTAAGGAATAACACTAAAAGTGAAGTTTTGTGGCTGACAGACCCAGTAATCACAATTTGAAGATACTTGTTAACTGTTAATATCTTACATTCTGTATGGAGTGGGGTAAAGCATCAAAACAGCTGTCATCTTAGGGCAAAAGCATTGTATTCTACTCTTATTCTGGCAATTTACCATCCTGGTTTTAAATCTATATTACATTTTAGCCACCAAAAACTCCCTTCAGCAATGAAAGTTATTTCCCTGGCTGCTGGGAGTGCTGAAGGCAGACCTGCATCAGCTGCCTGCCCTTTCTGGGAAGTGACTAACTAAGGAGAATTGCCTCACTCAAATTTGCAGTCCCAGGAGCAGCTCACATTTAATTACCTTTGCAGGAATCCCTTATGACCAACTGAAAAAGTAAGCAAAGAACCAATATTGGTTCTTGAATGGGTCTGCTCAGTAAGTAGGTGCAGGCTGGAAATAGCTGGAAGCTGCACTTGAAAGAAGATAACCTTGAAAGAAGGTGATGAGAAAAATCTTTTCAAAAAGTACACCTCTAGAGTAGACAGTATCTAGTCATCTACACTGTGGAAAAAGAGAAGAAACTAAACAACCAAGCAGCCAAATTATCAGCCAGATTGACTTCAGCTATCCTCTGTCCTCAGCCATCCCAGTGCTGGAACAATGGATGCATTAATGGAATAGCCATAATGGCAGAAATGGATTCTTTGCTGGACCCAACAACATCAGTTCCTACTTATAGGTGCAAACTAAGTACTTCCATTACTAAACACCCCAAAAGCCAGAGACGGAAACAAATGATAAGCCCCATTATGCCACAAACTTTAGAGGTCACAATCAACAACATGATGGCAAATTGACTACATTAGTTCTCTTCCCTTTAGAAAAGGGTAGTGATTTATTTTTATAGGAATAGATTCACATTCCCTTTATAGGTTTACTTTTCCTGACTGCAGGGTCTCAGCCAACAACACAGTCTAAGGACTTAAAGACTACTTGAACCCCAGGGTATCACCTGATAGCATAAAAGATGTCCAAGTGTGAGCCATGATATGAAATTCACTGGTTTTATCACATACTACACCATGTGGAAGCTTCTGGTCCAATGGAGTGATGGGAAGATGGTGAAGGCACAGTTGAGGGATATCAAGGATCCAATGCACACTCTAAATCAATAACTTTTATATGTGTTATGTCTTCAATTGGTAGAATACATGAATTCAGGATCCAAGGAGTAGGAAGAGGAGTAACTCTGCTACTATTACTCCCACTGGCACTCTTGGAGAATTTATGCTTTCTGTTCCTATAACTCAGCTTGGAGGGTTTACAAGTCCTTTTACCCAAAGGGGAACACTGGCACACAGCAAGAATCCAATTTCGCTATAAAGATCAGCTGCCACTGGGTCACTTCAGGGTCTCTGTGCCAAGGGACCAGGAATCAAGAATGAAAGTCACCATCTTAGAAGGGGCAATTTACCCTGATCACCAGGTAGGGCTGCTATTACATAATAGGGCAGCGAGAAATATACTTCAATCAAGGTAATCTACTTGGGCACCTCTTTACATTCCCATGCGTGACTTTCTTGGTAAACAGAAAAAATGCAGTAGGCATGGCTGGGAAGGGTACAGTGACCAGAGCTCAGACTTTTCATGGATAAAGGTCTGGGTCACATATTACTTACAGGTAAGCCACCAAGGACAAGAGACATCCTAGCTTAAGATGAAAGGAATCTAGAAATGATATTAGAGAGGATAGACAATAAATAACAGGTGGCCCAGAGACAACCTGGAGCAGTGGGAGCTGTAGTTCCTCTTACTATCCTCTCAGCATTAAATACCCCCCGAAACTTGAAAAGCTGCTCCCTGGTTTCATACAGTTATGATTCTGAGAAGTACAAGGGGTAGATTGTTGTGTATTCTGTGACTGTCACTTAGTTTCTTTCTATAATGAAGGAGTCCTTCAGCTGGGAGTCCTTCAGCTGTCAGCCCTTTTCAGGAAGTACTTAATTGAAGAGGACAGTAAGAGCTAGCTGCCTGGCCAAGGGCACACTCTCTTCCTGGGCCAAGACATCCAATGTGAGCCTCAGTCCCTCATTGAAACCCACAATAACTCTGATGGGCCGTATAAGCTTAAGAAATCTCCATGGAATTTGCAGAAGCCTTTACTGAGACTGCATCACAGACTAATTTCTTCTTCTGCCCAATCCTGCTTCCTTCCCTTTCCTTCCTTTTGTTTTAAGAGTATTGTTAAAATTCCTCTTGTTTTAATAATATTCCCTAGTAAGGGTAAGTACAAAAACCTCCATCTCAGAATATGATTCCAAGAAACTCAATTTGCAATATATATTAGCTGTGGGGCAGAGCAACCTAACCAATCTCAGAAAAACAGGAAAAATAAGGAGGAAAAAAAATGAAGCCTAAAGTTAGTAAATCCACTAGAATGAGAGGGCCGAGTATCCAAAGAAGTAAGTCAACATATAATAGTTCCCATGTATTATAAAGTTCAAGTTAACATTCAAACAAATTTGGATTCCACTTAACATATAAGATAGAGCAGCAAAGAAGCATTTTCCATCTTCTTCCTTCCCAATAAGGATTTATTGGGAGTGTTGGGATAATAAGTTTCATATGTCATACTTGATTGCTTAAATCCACATCCAACTATCTGTCTGGGAGTCTTTTTATTAAAAAAAAAAATCTGTACTGTCCCAACAAGCAAAGAAATGCACAATTCAACACCGTGCTATTAAAAAATAATTTGAAATAATTTCAGTCTTTTTCCCTAAGTATTTAGTTTTTAACAAAATCAGATCATATCTTGATATACTAAGTGTCTGAAAATAATGAATTTTCCAATTTCTCTGTAAATGAAAATCATTCTAACTATCCTGAAGAAAGCTCTTGTTTGATGGATATTAATCTCAGCTTAGCATTAATGGTCTGAGTTGTAAGGAACTCTGCCCATTACAAATATGTTTACTCATCAGATTCTCATGAATGCTCTAAAAGTATATTTAGATTGCATTTGGGTTCCAATGAAATAATTTATAAAACTTTCATATGGAAAACTGAGTTTATTTTCTTCAAAAAGTTGGCTTGTTTGATATAAAAAAGACATTTTATTATTCAACTACTCAAAGATTTTGTTGTAAACAGTAAACTAAGAATTTTGAGGAGAAATTTGCATTGTTATTCAACATTTAATTTTATGTTGTTTAAGAAAAATTATTTTTTTTCTTATATTATAAAAGCCAATTGAAAAAGGAGGAACCTAAGATGGTGACTAGGTGAGACAGAGGGAAAAACACCTCCGTGGAAAACACTAGATAAAAAACCAGAAAGGACCCAGAACACCACTTCCAAAGTAGCACCAGCCAGACAAGTTCTGCTAAAGCCACAGGAAATGTGCATTTGGTGAAACCAGGAGTCTGTATTCTGAAACGAGTGAATGAGTAGGCTGATCTGTCAGCCACGCTGCAGTGGGGGGAGACGCTGGGCTGGCATTTTTTGTTTTTTTTTTTTTTAAAAGAGAGAAGCCTGGGAACAGCTGCAGATAAAATGGGAGCGGTCTGGACAAACTCCTCGGTGTCTGGGGTGGAGGATACCCCTTCCCATACCCACTGCAGATTGTCTTGGGTCCAGGGAAACAAAGGGGAGAAACCCAGCCTCACGGTAGTCACCCCAGTGGGCGGAGCTGTTCCTGCCTGGGGCTGAGCATGCAGTGCAGAGCCGAGCCAAGAGGCCCAGCCTCCCAGCCGTCACCCCAGCGGGCGGGATGCTCCTGCCCGGGGCCGAGCACGCAGCACAGAGCAGAGCCAAGAGGCCCAGACTCGTGACCATCAACCCAGCGGGCAGGGCTGCTCCTGCCCGGGGCCAAGCACACAGCACAGAGCTGAGACAAGAAACCCAGCCTGACAGGGAGTCTTTCCCGCAGCACTGCTCACATGACACAATATCGGCCGTGGACAGTGGCCTTGAATACACCCATGGCTGATTGTCCCGGAGCTGGGAGGGTGGAGCTGTGCAGAAAGGGGGAAGTTAATGCATCCCAGTCAACCATCTTTGAAGTGGGCTGGGAACGCCCCTACACAGCCCGGCAGCCCAGGGCTTCCCTGGAGGCCGGTGCTCACTTGTGACATGGCATGGCCCTCCCACCCAACAGAAGTCCTGGAAAAGCACAGCAGGGAGGGGGGAACCACTCAGAAATCCCAGGGAACCTATGCCAATACCAAGGACTTTTGTGTCAGTGGCGCAGAACAGCCTTAAATCTCTGGGAACACCTGGGAGGTTTTATTGTTAAACCTGCCCTTCCTCCCTAACCACTCAGGCATATGCCCCTCATTGAGGGCAGATGGCACCGACAACACACCCAAATTAAGTGCACCAATTGGACCCCAAAAGAATCAGATCCCCACATAAAACACAAAGTTGGGGAGAACTGACTTGAGGGGAATAAGTGACTCACGGACGCCATCTGCTGGTTAGTTAGAGAAAGTGTATGTCACCAAACTGCAATTCTAACAAATTAAAGATCAAGTAAAGCAAATGCCAAGAGGCCAAAAACAACAGAAAATCTTAAAGCATATGATAAAACCAGACGACATGGAGAACCCAAACCCAAACACTCAAATCAAAAGATCTAAAGACATGCAGTTCCTGGCAGAATTAATCAAAGAACTACAGACAGGCAAAGAGAGAATGGCACGGGATATAAAAGACTAGAAGAAGAGCATGGCACAGGATATGAAAGACATAAAAAAGACCCTAGAAGAGCATAAAGAAGATATTGCAAGAGTAAATAAAAAAATAGAAGATCTTATGGAAATTAAAGAAACTGTAGGCCAAATTAAAAAGACTCTGGATACTCATAATACAAGATTAGAGGAAGTTGAACAACAACTCAACCTCCTCGAGGAGCACAGAACAGAAAATGAAAGAACAAAAGAAAGAATGGGGAAAAAAATTGAAAAAATTGAACTGGATCTCAGGGATATGATAGATAAAATAAAAAGTCCAAACTTAAGACTCATTGGTGTCCCAGAAGGGGAAGAGAAACGTAAAGGTCTAGAAAGAGTATTCACAGAAATTGTTGGGGAGAACTTCCCAAACCTTCTACACAATATCAATACACAAAGCATAAATGCCCAGCGAACTCCAAATAGAATAAATTCAAACAAACCCTCTCCAAGACATATTCTGATCAAACTGTCAAATACTGAAGAGAAGGAGCAAGTTCTGAAAGCAGCAAGAGAAAAGCAATTCACCACATACAAAGGAAACAACATAAGACTAAGTAATGACTACTCAGTGGCTACCATGGAGGCAAGAAGGCAGTGGCATGACATATTTAAAATTCTGAAAGAGGAAAATTTCCAAGCAAGAATACTTTATCCAGCAAAACTCTCCTTCAAATTTGAGGGAGAGCTTAAATTTTTCACAGACAAACAAATGCTGAGAGAGTTTGCTAATAAGAGACCTGCCCTACTTCAGATACTATAGCGAGCCCTACCGACAGAGAAACAAAGAAATGAAAGAGAGATATAGAGACTTTTAACAGACATATATAGAATATTACATCCCAGGTCACCGGGACACACGTTCTTCACTAGTGATCATGAATCTTTCTCCAGAATGGAACGTATGTGGGGACATAAAAACAAGCCTCAATAAAATAAAAAATATAAAAATGAATTTGTGCCCTTGCTGCCAGGAGCCTTCCACCATCATGTGAACAGGCCTGGGCTAGTCTCCCAGAGGTAAAAGAGTACATGGAGGAGGCGGGGCAAGATGGCGGACTGGTGAGCTGTATGTTTCAGTTACTCCTCCAGGAAAGTAGGGAGAAAGCCAGGAACTGCATGGACTGGACACCACAGAGCAATCTGACTTTGGGCATACTTCATACAACACTCATGAAAACATGGAACTGCTGAGATCAGCGAAATCTGTAAGTTTTTGTGGCCAGGGGACCCGCGCCCCTCCCTGCCAGGCCCAGTCCCGTGGGAGAAGGGGCTGTCAGCTCCGGGAAGGAGAAGGGAGAACTGCAGTGGCAGCCCTTATCGGAAACTCATTCTACTGATCCAAACTCCAACCATAGATAGACTGAGACCAGACACCAGAGAATCTGAGAGCAGCCAGCCCAGCAGAGAGGAGACAGGCATAGAAAAAAACAGCACAAAAAACTCATATAAAAGCGGAGGATTTTTGGAGTTCTGGTTAACATAGAAAAGGGAAGGGCAGAGCTCTGGCCCTGAGGTTCATATGCAAATCCCGAAGAAAAGCTGATCTCTCTGCCCTATGGACCTTTCCTTAATGGCCCTAATTGCTTTGTCTCTTAGCATTTCAATAACCCATTAGATCTCTGAGGAGGGCCCTTTTTTTTTAATCCTTTTTTCTTTTTCTAAAACAATTACTCTAAGAAGCCCAATACAGAAAGCTTCAAAGACTTGCAATTTGGGCAGGTCAAGACAAGAGCAGAACTAAGAGAGCTCTGAGACAAAAGGGAATAATCCAGTGGCTGAGAAAATTCACTAAACACCACAACTTCCCAAGAAAAGGGGGGTGTCTGCTCACAGCCATCATCCTGGTGGACAGGAAACACTCCTGCCCGTCACCAGCCCTATAGCCCAGAGCTGCCACAGACAACCCAGTGTGACGGAAGCACTTCAAATAACAGGCACACACCACAAAACTGGGTGCGGACATTAGCCTTCCCTGCAACCTCAGCTGATTGTCCCAGAGTTGGGAAGGTGGAGCAGTGTGAATTAACAAAGCCCCATTCAGCCATCATTTGAGCAGACTGGGAGCCTCCCTACACAGCCCAGCAGCCCAGAACTGCCCTGGGGGGACGGCACTCACCTGTGACATAGCACAGTCATCCCTCAACAGAGGACCCGGGGTGCACGGCCTGGAAGAGGGGCCCACTTGCAAGTCTCAGGAGCCATACGCCAATACCAAAGACTTGTGGGTCAGTGGCAGAGACAAACTGTGCCAGGACTGAACTGAAGGATTAGACTATTGCAACAGCTTTAAAACTCTAGGATCACCAGGGAGATTTGATTGTTAGAGCCACCCCCCCTCCCTGACTGCCCAGAAACACGCCCCATATACAGGGCAGGCAACACCAACTACACACGCAAGCTTGGTACACCAATTGGACCCCACAAGACTCACTCGCCCAATAACCAAAAAGGCTAAGCAGGGGAGAACTGGCTTCTGGAGAACAGGTGGCTCGTGGACGCCACCTGCTGGTTAGTTAGAGAAAGTGTACTCCACGAAGCTGTAGATCTGATAAATTAGAGATAAGGACTTCAATTGGTCTACAAATCCTAAAAGAATCCTATCAAGTTCAGCAAATGCGAAGAGGCCAAAAACAACAGAAAATTATAAAGCATATGAAAAAACCTGACGATATGGATAACCCAAGCCCAAGCACCAAAACAAAAGATCAGAAGAGACACAGCACGTAGAGCAGCTACTCAAAGAACTAAAGATGAACAATGAGACCATAGTACGGGATACAAAGGATATCAAGAAGACCCTAGAAGAGCATAAAGAAGACATTGCAAGACTAAATAAAAAAATGGATGATCTTATGGAAATTAAAGAAACTGTTGACCAAATTAAAAAGATTCTGGACACTCATAGTACAAGACTAGAGGAAGTTGAACAACGAATCAGTGACCTGGAAGATGACAGAATGGAAAATGAAAGCATAAAAGAAAGAATGGGGAAAAAAATTGAAAAAATCGAAATGGATCTCAGGGATATGATAGATAATATGAAACATCCAAATATAAGACTCATTGGTGTTCCAGAAGGGGAAGAAAAGGGTAAAGGTCTAGGAAGAGTATTCAAAGAAATTGTTGGGGAAAACTTCCCAAATCTTCAAAACAACATAAATACACAAATCATAAATGCTCAGCGAACTCCAAATAGAATGAATCCAAATAAACCCACTCCGAGACATATACTGATCACACTGTCAAACACAGAAGAGAAGGAGCAAGTTCTGAAAGCAGCAAGAGAAAAGCAATTCACCACATACAAAGGAAACAGCATAAGACTAAGTAGTGACTACTCAGCAGCCACCATGGAGGCGAGAAGGCAGTGGCATGACATATTTAAAATTCTGAGTGAGAAAAATTTCCAGCCAAGAATACTTTATCCAGCAAAGCTCTCCTTCAAATTTGAGGGAGAGCTTAAATTTTTCACAGACAAACAGATGCTGAGAGAATTTGCTAACAAGAGACCTGCCCTACTGGAGATACTCAAGGGAGCCCTACAGACAGAGAAACAAAGACAGGACAGAGAGACTTGGAGAAAGGTTCAGTACTAAAGAGATTCGGTATGGGTACAATAAAGGATATTAATAGACAGAGGGGAAAAATATGACAAACATAAACCAAAGTAGAAGATGGCTGATTCAAGAAATGCCTTCACGGTTATAACGTTGAATGTAAATGGATTAAACTCCCCAATTAAAAGATATAGATTCGCAGAATGGATCAAAAAAAATGAACCATCAATATGTTGCATACAAGAGACTCATCTTAGACACAGGGACACAAAGAAACTGAAAGTGAAAGGATGGAAAAAAAATATTTCATGCAAGCTACAGCCAAAAGAAAGCAGGGATAGCAATATTAATCTCAGATAAAATAGACTTCAAATGCAGGGATGTTTTGAGAGACAAAGAAGGCCACTACATACTAATAAAAGGGGCAATTCAGCAAGAAGAAATAACAATCGTAAATGTCTATGCACCCAATCAAGGTGCCACAAAATACATGAGAGAAACACTGGCAAAACTAAAGGAAGCAATTGATGTTTCCACAATAATTGTGGGAGACTTCAACACATCACTCTCTCCTATAGATAGATCAACCAGACAGAAGACCAATAAGGAAATTGAAAACCTAATAATCTGATAAATGAATTAGATTTAACAGACATATACAGGACATTACATCCCAAATCACCAGGATACACATACTTTTCTAGTGCTCATGGAACTTTCTCCAGAATAGATCATATGCTGGCACATAAAACAAGCCTCAATAAATTTAAAAAGATTGAAATTATTCAAAGCACATTCTCTGACCACAATGGAATACAATTAGAAGTCAATAACCATCAGAGACTTCCCCTGTGAAGCCATCTGGCCCTGGGCAGAACAACACTCCTAAACAATCAGTGGGTTAATGAAGAAATTGCAAGAGAAATTGCTAAATATATAGAGATGAATGAAAATGAGAACACAACATACCAAAACCTATGGGATGCAGCAAAAGCAGTGCTAAGGGGGAAATTTATAGCACTAAACGCATATATTAAAAAGGAAGAAAGAGCCAAAATCAAAGAACTAATGGATCAACTGAAGAAGCTGGAAAATGAACAGCAAACCAATCCTAAACCAAGTAGAAGAAAAGAAATCACAAGGATTAAAGCAGAAATAAATGACATAGAGAACAAAAAAAAAACAATAGAGAGGATAAATATCACCAAAAGTTGGTTCTTTGAGAAGATCAACAAGATTGACAAGCCCCTAGCTAGACTGACAAAATCAAAAGGAGAGAAGGCCCATATAAACAAAATAATGAATGAAAAAGGTGACATAACTGCAGATCCTGAAGAAATTAAAAAAATTATAAGAGGATACTATGAACAACTGTATGGCAACAAACTGGATAATGTAGAGGAAAAGGACAATTTCCTGGAAACATATGAACAACCTAGACTGACCAGAGAAGAAATAGAAGACCTCAACCAACCCATTACAAGCAAAGAGATCCAATCAGTCATCAAAAATCTTCCCACAAATAAATGCCCAGGGCCAGATGGCTTCACAGGGGAATTCTACCAAACTTTCCAGAAAGAACTGACACCAATCTTACTCAAACTCTTTCAAAACATTGAAGAAAATGGAATATTACCTAACATTTTATGAAGCTAACATCAATCTAATACCAAAACCAGGCAAAGATGCTACAAAAAAGGAAAACTACCGGCCAATCTCCCTAATGAATATAGATGCAAAAATCCTCAACAAAATACTTGCAAATCAAATCCAAAGACACATTAAAAAAGTCATACACCATGACCAAGTGGGGTTCATTCCAGGCATGCAAGGATGGTTCAACATAAGAAAATCAATCAATGTATTACAACACATTAACAAGTCAAAAGGGAAAAATCAATTGATCATCTCAATAGATGCTGAAAAAGCATTTGACAAAATCCAACATCCCTTTTTGATAAAAACACTTCAAAAGGTAGTAATTGAAGGAAACTTCCTCAACATGATAAAGAGCATATATGAAAAACCCACAGCCAGCATAGTACTCAATGGAGAGAGACTGAAAGCCTTCCCTCTAAGATCAGGAACAAGACAAGGATGCCCGCTGTCACCACTGTTATTCAACATTGTGCTGGAAGTGCTAGCCAGGGCAATCCGGCAAGACAAAGAAATAAAAGGCATCCAAATTGGAAAAGAAGAAGTAAAACTGTCATTGTTTGCAGATGATATGATCTTATATCTAGAAAACCCTGAGAAATCGATGATACAGCTACTAGAGCTAATAAACAAATAAAAAAAAATGAATTTGTTCAAAGAACATTCTTTGCCCACAATGGAATACAAATAGAAGTCAATAACCATCAGAGACTTGGAGAATTCACAAACATCTGAAAGATAAAAATGAGGGGGAAATGAAAACATTCCCAGACAATCAAAAGCTGAGGAACTTCATCACCAGTAGATCAGTCCTAAGCAGGCTGAAAGTAAGGGACACTAAACAATTGACTGAAACCACATGAAGAAATAAAGATTTCCAGTAAAGATCACATGGTAGCTATAAAGACCAATACTACTGTATGGTTGATTTATAACTCCACTATTTACTTCCTACAGGATCTAAAATACAGAAACTGTAATGATAAATCGGTGGTTTTGGACTCAATGTAAAATATGTAATTCTTGACAAGAACTACATAAAGGTGGGGGAATGGAGGAGTATAGGAACACAGTTTACATGTCCTATTGAAGTTAAGTTGGTTTCAAAGAAAAACAAGATTGTTATAGATTTAAGAGGTTAAATTTAAGCCCCATGGTAAACACAAAGAAAGTATCAAAGAATATGACCAAAGA
Source organism: Choloepus didactylus (assembly GCF_015220235.1). NCBI lineage: Eukaryota > Metazoa > Chordata > Mammalia > Pilosa > Megalonychidae > Choloepus > Choloepus didactylus. The sequence goes on along the minus strand of NC_051309.1, from coordinate 136,547,049 downwards.
GATGAAAAGTAGAGTAGGAGTTCCAAGAAGTGAGGGAAGGGGCAATGGGGAGTTAAGAAATCAGAGTAGGGGTTTTGGTTTGGGGTGAAGGGAAACTTCTAGAAATGGATGGTCAGAAGGTGATAGCATTGCAACATTCTAAATGTGATTAATCCCACTAAGGGAATGCTAGGGAGGGGTAGAATAGGAAGATTTAGGCTGTATATATGTTTCCACAATTGAAAAAAAAATAAGACAGTCCAAATAGACGACAATTAAATGCCAAGGATGACCCTGGACAGGATCTGAGGCCGGAGGAGAGGAGGCTCAAAGGGACACAGCTGGGACACAAGAAAAAAAAAAAAGGAAATGTAGAATGTAAGCTTCATATCAATGTTGAATTTCTTGAACTTCTTAGCTGCATTTAATGAGATTGCATAAAATAATGTTCTTGTCCATGGGAAAGGTATATGTGAATTATATTGCCTGTTTAAAGATATGTGCAGCTTGCTCCCATATGTTCAGAAGATAGAGCAATAGATGATGGGTGTTAGGGAGAGAAGGAGGGAAAGAATGGTGTAACAGGATCTTAAAGGTGATGGATCAGGGTATCGGGGGAGGGGGGTCAGGGTATGATGGAATTCTATGTAGGGGGTTTGTACTGTTTTTACAACTGTTCCTGTAAGATTGAACTTATTTCAAAATAAAATTAAAAAAAAAAAAGCCAATTGAAGAATAAATGTGTAAATTAAATGAAGATTAAAATAGTTCCCCACAGGAGAATCTAAGAAAACCATCAAGTAAAAGTTAATTTGCATTTCCTTTGTCATATTAAGAGAGGTGACACACAAAATGTAAACATTATTTGGTATGTGGGAATTCGTTATCTATAGGGGTCAAGGCCAGAGGACACACCTGTATGCCAGCCACTGTTAAAGAATTATTTATATTTCCAGTTTTCCAGGGAAAGTTTCCTGAGCAAAAGTAAAGATTCTGCAAGGCGGACAAAACAATCACAATAATGTAAAAATAATAATACGTAATGTCTTAGTTTGCCAGGCTGCTATGATAAATACTATACAATTGGTTAGCTCAAAAAATGGGAAGTTACTGGTTCAGAGTTTTGAGACTAGAAGAAGCACAGATCAAGGCATCAGCTAGGCAATGTTTTCTCCCCAACGTCTGCAATATTCTGGTGCTTGCTGCAGGTGATCCTTGGGGTTCCTTGGCTTGTAGCTCTGCCTCTCATCACATGGCAATATCCTCTCCTTTCTCTCCTGGATTTCACTGAATTCTGGCTTCTGGCTCCTCCCCTTCTTCTGCTTATAGAGGAAGTATCAGTAATCAGGGGCAAGGCCCACCCTCATTCAGTTGGGCCACAACTTAACTAAAATAACATTTTCAAGGGATGCTGTATACAATGGGTTCATACCCACAAAAATGCAGATTAAGATTATGAAAATTTCTTATTGGGGTAAATAATTCAATCTATGACACATAATAATAAATATTGTTTAACAATACAACCTACATCTTGGTGTAGCAGCAATAATTAAAGGAAATAATATGAATGAAATGCCTAACACTGGTGAATGCTAAATAAACAGTAGGCATTATTATAATGGCCAAACTGAAGAGCATTTTAAAATGCAGAGGTGGGTTTGTTTTTCTTAAGAGAACACCTTGGATTTAATTTTTTTAAAATTGAATTTGCCTACTGGGCTTCTGCTTACAATTTAGAAAGCTGAATGCAGCATCACTCCAACCATTAAATCAAAAATAATGAAAATTCACAACTTTCCTCAAATTCAGCAGAGAACTAAGGTTCAATTAAATAAGCTGAAATCTAAAGAAAGATGCCTCAGATGAGTGATACGATGCAAGCACTTGCTTACTGGGGCAGATGCCACCAGATGCCAGTATGAAGAATTTAGCTAAAATATTTAATAAATTGGTAAAAGTGAATAGCAAATGAGCAAGAGAATATGGAATCCCTCAAGGTTGTAGACACGGGGGGAATTTATACTCACTCACAGCTATTGACCTTATTGGATACTCAGAAAAATGACTGAGGACAAGGTATGTATCCAACGAAAGCAACCCTTGTAACACAGGCCTGGAGGAGAGGAGCAAGCTGCCACTGCGGGAAAGCACAGTGCCTGCCAGGATCCTTTCTTATCCCTGCTATGGAACAAAAGCCTTAAACTGCTGGAAGAAGGGCAACAAACACAGTACCCTTAGTTCCCTGGTGAAAACCCACTGCAGCTAGGAAAGAGAACAGTAATACTCTCTATCCCTAGAAGAGAGGAAAAAATATTGAGCTGAGACTTACAACTTGGGACAGGCAAATTACTGAGAATCCACATCCCCAAGCCCCAGGGACGCAATACCTATCTATTGGAAGAGGGGCAAGAACACAGAGAGAAACCCTCTGTGGTAGGATCCATTATATACCCCAGGAAAAAAAACATGTTCTTAACCTTAATCCATTCCTATGGGTATGAACTTGTAATAGGACCTTCTATAGATATAATGTTTAGGTAAGGTGTGACCAACCAGATTGGGTTAAGCTTTAGCCTAGATTGCTGGAGTCTTTATAAGCCAAATGAAATTCAGACATTGAGAGAGAAAGACACAGGAAGAGATTGGAAGTCAATAGAACCTGGAAGAGAAAGGAAATGATACTGCCATGTTCTTTGCCATGTGACAGAAAAGCCAAGGGACCACGCTTTGCTGGCAGCCAGCACCAGAACACCACAGTCTCCAGGGAGCATGCATCACCTTGCTGATGACTTGATTTTGGACTTCTCATAGCCTCATAACCAAGGTCCAACAAATGTCCATTTGTATGTTATCTGTCTTAGTAACCAGGAAACTAAGGCATCCTCTCTTGGGTGCAGCGCGAGGGGAAAACAAAGTTGTAAGTAGAGGAGACACGAGGAAAATACATGAGACAAACCAGGCTCTACTCCAAATATAAGGTAATGCAAGAGGGATTGGAAGTGTGTGGTGTGGTAAGGATAGCCATAGAAACCAAAAATCCCTAATGCAGTGCAACAATTGATTAGATTGACTAAATGCTCCAATTAAGACACAGCAGAAGACAGGTATGACCATATTCAGGCATATAAATTCACCTCAGTTTCTATTACCCAACAAAAAATGTGTGGCTTCAAAAGCTATTTATAAAGCATGCCAAGAAGTAAGAAAAGAAATAAGGCACTGTTGAGAGACAAAGCAGTCAACAGAAGAAGATTCAGTTATGACACAGATACTGGAATTATTAAACCCAGAATGTAAAATAAATATAACATGTAAGACTTCTAGTGGAATGGTGGACAACAGGGATGATCAGGTGGACAATGTCAGCAAAGAGATGAAAGCTATAAGAAAGGATTAAATAGAAAGGCTAGAAATAAAAGAAACAACAGGGTAAAAGAGATGAGAAACGCTTCTGACAGATTCATCAGTAGACTTCGTACAGTTGAAGAACTGATCAGTGAACCTGAAAATATGCCAATAAATTTACTCAAATCGAAACACAAAGGAAAAATAAGTGAAAAAAAATCATGAGACCACCCAGGAGCTGGGGGATAATATCAAATGATTTAATATGGATGTATTTGGACTTCCCATAAGGAGAAGAAAGTGAGAACAAGGCAGAAAGAAATATTAGATGAAATAATGGCTGAGAATTTTCCAAAAATTAACAATAGATGCTGCACCACAGGCCCCAGGATCTCAGAGAATACAAAGGAGGATAAATCCAAAACAGACAAACAAAACATCTCGTATGTCTTCTCAAATCCAAAGACAAAGGCGAAAAATTAAAAGCTGAAAGAGAAAAGAAGATACATCACATACAGACTCCATAATAAGCATTACAGCAGATTTCTCATTAGAATCTATGCAAGACAGAAGAAAATGGGGGCACATCATTAAAATGCTGATAAAAAAAGAATTTTCAATCCAAAATTCTATATACAATGAAAAATATATAAAATAAAGATTTTTACAGACAAACAAAAACTGAATGAATTTATGAGAAATATTAAAGGAAATTCTTTGGGCAAAGTAATAATGGTATCAGTCAAAAATTTGAGTCTATTCAAATAAGATTGCTAAAAATGGAATTAAGGTAAATATAAAATTCATATTTGCTGATTAGTTACTTTAAAAGACTGCTGAATGTCTAAAGCAGAAGAGTAACAACAGCATTAGTTTATAGCATTTGTAAAGCCAAAATCTATGACAACAATAGCACAAAGAATGGGAGGGAGGAATTTGGAGTTGTAATGTTCTTCTACTACCCGTGAAACTATATAATAGTATTTGAATGTATATTCTGAATAAATACGTATATTGTAAAGCCTTCTAGGGTAACCACTAAAAATATATAAATAATAGTTAATGGAGACAAAATGAAATCATAAAATGTACTGAAATAATCAAAAGAAGACAGAAAATTAGTAAAAATGTATAATATTTATAGAAAACTCCACCCAACAATGGCAGAATGCACATTATTTTCAAGGGCACATGGAACAGTCAACAAGATAAATCTGGGCCATAGAAAGAATTTAAAAATTTTAAATGTAGAAATCATGCAGAGTATTTTATTGGACAATAATGAAATTAACCTTGAAATCAATAATAGAAAGTTAAATGGAAAATCAATTTGGGAATTAAGCTACATACTTCTAAATAACCCATCTGTCACAGAAGAAAATAAAAGGGAAATTAGAAAAATTTTTGAATTGATTAAAAATGAAAATAGAGCATTGATTTGTGGATTACAGCTAAAGCAGTCTCAGAGTAAAATGTGTAACATTAAAGGATTATATTAGGCAAACAGAAATATCTAAAGTTAGCAACTATAAACTAAAGAAGAGCAAATTGAAACCAAAGGAAGCAGAAGGAAAGAAATACTGAAGATAATGGCAGAAATCAATGAAATAGAGAATAAATAACAGGGAAAATCACTTAAACCAAAGCCAATGTTTTCAAGTGATTAATAAACTTGATAAACTTATATTTAGCCTATTTAGACTCTTATTAGTCCCTATTGGGAAATAGAGAAAGGAAACACAAATGACAAGTATAAGAAAAGAAAGAGGAACTATTAAAAAGATCAACAAGGAAATATTATGAACAACCATATGCCACAAATTCAACAGCATAGAAGCAATTTGAAAATTTATTGAAATCATGACAAAGATAAAACTACCTTCCACTTGTAACTATGGAATTCCAACTGAATTGAAAATTCAGTCAATAATCTTTTATTCAGTGTGGCATTTCAGAGCATTCAAGAAGAAACAGATAACTTGCATAAGTGTGGAGAAGATGGAGTGCGTGGCAAGAATATTGAAGTGAAAAACCCAGAAAAACATTTTTTAACAGCTTAAAAATGGAATAAGCAGAAAGACACAATGATAGCTACGCAGGAGATAGATACAAGTAAAGGTTGTAAACTCAAGGTGGATTTATAGGTGAAACTTATATGCACAATTAACTAAAAGATACATGAGGCCGGATGCTCTTCTCACACCTCATCCTGGAACTCCAGATGTCTTAGTATGTTTATGTGCAATAACCAAGACAGGTCAGTTGTGGTTTAGCCACGGTTACTTATTTTCTGGACTCTCAGTTAGTCATAGGAAAATGCAACTGATATAATATTAAGTGTATAAATCTCTGATATATTTTTACCTTATAAAGATAGCAGAGATTTCATTTTGTTTTGTTTTTGTTTTGCTATATCCTGCTTGATGCAAGGACAACTTACAATAATTGCCTTGGAAATTGGTTGTGCGCAACCATACACACATCCTATGTAGTTAATGGTTTTAAGGTGTTATGTATACGTATTAAAGAGCAAAAGTTTATTACAGAATGAGCACCTATACATACATTTTCCAAGCTCATTAAAAGTTTAATATAAAAAAAACTTAAAATAACATCCTGCAGTTTGATCTATTATACTACATTTGTAGGTAATTCATTACCTGAAAACTGATAAAGAAGAAAAAAGGCTAAAATGCTACTTGAGCATTAGTGAGAAGGGACATATTTGAAATGAGATCTAAGAATTTAGAAGTAGCTAATTCTGAGTACAGTTATTTTGAAAGACACTGATGCTTTGGGAAATTCAAGCAATTAAACCAGGTAACAACCCTATCTCCCAGTAGCTAAGGCACTTCTAAATGTTTCCTCTAAATCCTCTTAATCTTCCCCCAGAAAGAGGATGGAAAATATTAGAAAGCACATCTTCAGGGATAGTATAGTGGAAATGAGACTCCAATTGCTACAAAGATAAGATACAAAGATAATTATTTATTCAAGAACTTACTCTAGGAATAACTATTTTAAATATAATACACAGCCACTTCATGGATAGTAGAATTTGTATTTCTCAATTCTGGGATAGAATGTGTTTAAACAGAGTTGATAATGAAAAAAATCAGGAACATTTGCATTATTTAAAGTACCTGAAAAGGAGGACAAAGTAGGTAAATTCAAATATATTTGTCCTCCACTAATGTAATATTTGTTATACTAAAGCTTAGAACATTATTGCAGAGAAGAGAATCTTACAAAATATCCTTGAACACTAATGTCTCTGACTATCGAAATCAAAATTCCAGACATTGTAAAGATAAAACTAATCTTCCACTTCAGCAAAAATTGAATTCCAAGTGAATTTGAGGATTCAGTCGACAATCTATTGTTATTTTCTCTGATACTTAAGTAGGAACACATGGTAGGAAACACGCACGCATACACACACACCTCAGAATGTTTTGCTCTTTAAAATCTCCAGTTGTGATTCATGGCAACTAAGCAATTTTGTTTCTGAGAGCAATTCAATTTATATTTCATTTGGTAAAATTCCTTTTGAACTGTTGAAGCACAGCTAGTAAAAAACAAACAAAAAACAAAGAAAACCAAAACTAGAACTGCTTGATTTGCATTGCTTCATGCAAAGGGCAAGAAATCATTGCTATTCATAAAGCAAATAAGATTAAAAACAATAAACAACACTATTTTGCAAATCTAAAGAGCATTTTTTGCAAGCAATATGTAATATTGGCTCTGTTGAAAAGCCCCAATCTCCAGCACATTTTCATTCATTATTTTCTTTCTGATCCTGCCAATAATGATAAAACAGAAATACTGTAATTTAATGCTCTAGTGGATTGTTGCAGATGAAGTATACAAACAATGACAATGTTCCAAAGATACATGTGTATTAAAGTCAAATGTTTCTAAATAAAGAGAAATCTCAAGTCTTGCTGTCATTTTTTAAGCTTCAGCACAAGTTTGAAGACATATTGTATAATTTTTTAATGGAAAAGGATAGTTCTCATCTCATAATCTTGATTTTAATTTGGTATTAAATTTTGTAGAAACATAATGGAGTGATACAATGGTAAGCAATTTAACTGTAAACAATCTAAAATACTCTTTTAGCCCAAATCAAAACATTCACACCCAGTCAATAAATGAATAGATTTTGGCCTCTAGCCTTATTGGCCTTCATTGTCATCAAGCATCTTAGGAAAAATAAAAGCCATCAAAGATAATTAATAGGATAAGGTTTTATTCTCTAGAGAAAAGTGTCTTACAAGGATATTAGCACTCATTTCTGTTTATTTAAGTGTAAAACAAATATGCAATATTATGAAGATTAAGTCATATTTAATCTTTTGCATCTTTGAAGACATGACAATGAAAAGAAAATTATACAGCACATATATTTTCATAACATACATTTGGAGAATATGACCTCCAAGAGGCTGTAAGGCGTTAAGAATTGAACCACTTCCCCAGTTTCTCCTTTTTGTGTCACCAGATAAGAGGCTGCAGACATAGAAATATTCTGTGTTTATTTGCCTCAGCAGAGGTAATCTCTTGAAATACCAAAACCCAAAACCCAACATCAGGAAAGATTTTGTGGCATGTTGAATTTGGCAGACTAGAATTTTTATTAATAAATTAATTCAATTTCCAGAGTTTGTATTTTTATGCCTCACTTAGCTGAAAGCACATGGCTTCGTGTTAGGTGCTCAGTGCACCAACCCCCTCAAAATTATTGCTTAAAATCAACTGAAAGTTCAATGAAAGACTTTTGTTGTTATCCAAGGCTATGATTGTAGCTCTGGAATTATTTGCTATTGTTTTGTGGTATTTCACTCATCTTCTCTATATAAAGGCAATATGGACGATCATTTAAGCATAATTTTTCTGAAGGTAAAATAAATTTAATAAAAGGCTCTTAATTCTCCATAAAAATATGTGAAATATGTTACCAAATACATTTTTATTTGGATCTAGAATTTTTCTAGCACCTACAAGTGCCACTATTTATAAAAGTAAGATAAACAAAAGTAAAATAAATAAAATCTCTACACTATATATTGCCCAATAAAGTAATTAACTCTCTTAGAGTTCATTTAAGAACAACAAATGAGACTCCAAGGAATTTGATTCAGCTGATGTATCAAATAAAATAACTCACGTTGAATTTCTTATGCAACAGTATTTAAGATGTAAAGTCAGAGGGAATTGTCTACCACTCTGACTTATTGGTAAAAGACATTTTATTACATCAAACTTAAGAACATTTGCTATTTTTTTATTTTACTAGGAATATCATTCTAGCAATAGCTAAATCAACATTTAATAAAGTAAAGAACAGGAATAGATTAGTGGAAGAGAATGTACTTAGGAGATACATCCTTGTATTTATGATAACTTAGTGTAAAGTAAAAACAGCATCACATATCAATGCAGGAAAACTTACATTGATTAATAGGTTTTATTTGGGGGAGGGAAGGTGACAAGAAAGGAGAAAAATTAAACTGTATGCCAGTCTCACACCACATATGGGTATGGATTCTAGACAGAAGAAATACCGAAATGAGAAAATGAGAAAAAAAAATTTGTTAATAGAAGCAATGCAAATAAATATCTTTATGATTTAGGGACATGAAGGGCATCTAAAATAAAACTTCAAAGGTATGTAAGGCAAGGAATTAATTTAATTAGAACAAAATAAGGCACTGAAAAAATAATAGAACAATGAAAGAATGGTTCAAAATATTTGTTATGTCTAAAACAAACAAGGGATCAATCTCTAAAATAACAACAGGGACAGCACTCCTAATAGAAAAGTGTCAATAGCTATAAACAAGTAATTTACAAAGAAACCCAAAAGGCCAATATCCACAAAAAACACTGCTGAAAGTCAATCATAATCAGAGAAAATGCATATCTAAAGAAGATTTCACTTTGAACTATCATGTTTTTAAAAATTGGAAAGCTGGTGTGGTGGTTTGAAGCTGTTATGTACCCAAGAAAAGGCCATGTTCTTTTAATCCATTCCTGTAGGCACAGACCTAGTGTGGGTGAGACCTTTTGATTTGGTTCTTTCTTTTTTTTTTTTTTTTTCATTTCTTTTTTTATTGTGAACTTTGACACACGTACATAACAGTGACAGCTTTCAATGTACGATTTCACAAGTAGTTAGAGAGTAAATATCAAAGAATGTCATGGGTCACAGTTCCACAACTTCAGCCATTTCCATTATTGTAAAATATAACATACATACAGAAAGGTGTCATCTCTTGATGTACAGCTCAACAAGCAGTCATGTAGACAATTTCAAAAAATTATTACGGATTACAGTTCCACAATTTCATTTCTTTCCTTATTATGCAATACGAGGTATATACAGAAAGGTGAAGACCTTCAAGGCACAATTCAACAAACAGCTATGGAGCAAATCCCCAAGGATGCTATAGACTACAGTTCCACCATGTCATTTACCTCCTTCCAGCCCTTCCAACAACCCAGTATCATATATATATGTATATAAAATTATATAAAGTTTCAGTGTTCATGGACCTTTGTTCAATCTTATCTTGTTTGCTGCTATTCCCTCTCACTTAATCTCTTTCTCCATCTTCAGGGATGTCTAGGCAGTGAGCACCCTAATGATTAGATTATTTCAATTGATATATGACTCACCTCATTTAATGTAGGTCTTAATCCCCTTACTGGAATCTGTTATAAGAGGATAAAGTATACACAGAAAGGTCTGAGAGAGCTCAAAGAAGCCCCAGAGAACTGAAAAGCAAGGGCACATCCACAGAAACTGAGAGAGGAAGCCACTGAAGCCAGAAGCTGGAAGCAATGACACCCAGGAGAGAAGAACCAGCAGACGTCGCCATGTGCCTGGCCATGGGACAGAGGAGTCCAGATTGCCAGCTGCCTTTCTTCAGAGAAGGTATCATCCTGTTGGTGCCTTAATTAGGACATTTTCACAGCTGTAGAATTGTAAACTTGTAAGCAAAAAATCCCCATTGCTAAAAGCCAGTCCATTTTTGGTTTCTGGCAGCTTTAGCAAACTGAAATTATTGGATAATCAAAATTGGCAAGAATGAGGTTGTATAAGAAAACCAGACATTGTTAGTGGAAAGGTAGATGGATACAATCATGCTGGAGAAAAACCTGTCATTACTTAGGTAAATAAAGAATAGGCATAACCTATGACAGGGTTATTCTGCTGCCATAAACCACCACCACCCCCCACCACCCCCAAATTCTCACAAAAGAAATTAGAGGGGAATGTACCAGAATATCACTAGAGCATTATTTGTTTATAGCTGAGTGTTGGAGTGAATCTGAGTGCCCATCATGGGGAGAATAGTTAGGCAAAATGAATGGTTGAGTACACGAGTTTACACAACAAATAGAAGCAACAGATTAGGTATATATTGCAACACGGATGGAACTCAAAAACATTGTGCTCGGTTTCAAAACAGGATGAGATATATTTCACAATAACATTTAAATCAATCAAAATACCTTTACACAAAACAAACACATTTGGCAAGAGCACATGGGAAAAAAAAAAGATGCACATTAAACCTAAGGAATGGTTGTTGCTCAAGTTATCTTTAGCTGTGTAATAAACCACCCTAAAACTTAGTGGCTGAAAACAACAACAATTATTTGTTTTGCTCACAAATCTGAGTCAGGAATTGAGGCACATGTCTGGCACCTTGTCAGAGAGACCAGAAGGCTGGGCCCAGCTGGGACCCTCTCCTTCTCCACTGTACCCTTAAAGATGATCTACATGCTTTCTAGAGTGAGGTAATCAGAACAAGAGACCCTAAGGCAGAAGCTGCCCATACTCTTAAAGGCTAGTTAGTCCTGGAGATGACATAGCATCACTTCCCCCATATTTCACTGGTCACAGGCCAACCTGTGAGGAGAAACAGATCCCAACTTTTGAAGGCAGAGATGTCAAAGTATTTACAGCCATTGTTATTCAGGCATGTATGCTAATAAAGGAAGAGAAATAGGAGTAGGGTATGTAGGTAAAATGAAATAAGTACATTAAATAAAAGATGGATTTGAAAAAAGAAATGATGATAATGTGTCAAGGACCAAGAAGTATGTATCCAACATTTAAAAAAATTCAGATTCAAATTTTAAAGGACGGAGTATTCTATAAGGCTGTATTTTGCCTTTGGTCTACTCATTCCCTTAGGTTCATATTTTTTTTCTGCCAAAACATTGACCAATGTTTCTACGTTAATAATATTAGATGTTTCAATGGGACAGTATTGATTAGGATGATAATGTCTTCTTAAATTGTCCAGATTGCAGCAAATATTGTGAAATATTAACAAATGTTAAAACTGGGTGCTGTTTATAGGGTATCTGTTATATAATTTTATTAGTTTTCTGTATATTATTGTGTGTGTAATTTAAAAATTAACATCTACCACCATATATTTATCTAGAAAAAAACAAATACCAACATTTTTGAGTAGGTAAGCACCTCAAAATTCTGAAGAAAGAATGGCTATTCCAGTTTAAACAGCCTCTAAAGATAAACAGTAGCACAGTTGCACTTTAAAAACATAGCAATTTGCACACTCATTTTCCTTAGTTTAACCTGGAGTGCAAACATATACCATTTTTGAAGGGAGGGGTATTATTTTTTTACATAAAGAGCTTAACTACTCATTTTTAGAGGAAGATTACAGTTTGTAGATAACACTCCATAAAATATGAATTTCATTGCTGAATCCAGTATTTTGCATTTAAATGTTACAGAATTGTAACAAAAGTCTAAAAATTTATTAAAAAGTTGTTCAGACAGTTCAATCAATCGGCACATATGTGCTCAGCTTTTACTATACTCAAAGCAATTAAAAAACCCTCTGGGATCTGCAATTAATTAACAATGTGATGTTGGAAGATTTACTTACCTTCTCCAAGTCTTTACATAATAAGAAGTTGGGCTACAAATCACCTAAGGTCTATTCCATAAAAGTTTAATCTTTAATTAAAGCCCTTGGCAGAATTAACAATATATGTAGTATATGATGAAGTTACAAATGAGATTTTCAGATAATGAGTGTATATTATCCCAGAGGAGAATGATGTTGAAGCAGGAGTTATAGGAAAGAGAGAGTGAAAATTTACCTAGAACTTGAATAATGGTGTATTTGAATAGGTACAGGGGAAAAAGAGGCACTTAAAGTTAAATAAACATTATGAGAAAAGCTAAAGAAAAAAAAATGAAGTGTTGGCCCAGGAAGAGTCAATAAACCAACTTTGATGGAACAGACAGAGGTTGCAACTGCTGGATTCTAACCCTTGGGTTTTGTTTGACAAACAGAGTAGTTCTCAAATATTTGCTAGTTTCCCACAATTTAAAAAAAAAGGGGGGGGGGAGCGGGTAGATCTCTCCTAGCTGTCTGGAAAAATCAGGATATCCAGCAAAGTTGATCCCTATTCCCAAATAGCAAAAATCAGCTGAAGCTTAATAGACATTGTCCACATTTAAATGAAGCATTCAATCTGCAATTTTCCACCGTCCCTAAAAATTTTTGTTAGATCCCACCAGATTTATTTGTCTGTATTTCCTGCCTAGGCCATGGAGACATTTCAATATTCTAAAGCAGTGGATAAGGTCCATTTTTAAGAAGTTCCAGAAATTATAATTACTAGGGTATAAAATTTGTAATTTATTCAGTGAGATTTTACACATAACTACGGTTTTTGAACAGAGGATTTATGTTATGAAATACATGGTATTCGGATATTAAACATAGTTCTGGAAAATGTTTTGTGGGAGAGGTACAGGTGCAAAATGGCAGAGTTAGGAAGGTTTACAAATTGCTCCTTCTAACAGAAAAATGAATGAGCTGGAAAAAGAGATTGGAATTACCTACTAAGTGGTAACCCTACAGTCAGAGTGAACACATAGAACAACCATGGATTGCTGGTCAAAGGGAGAGACAGCAGAGTTTTCAGATTTCATAATAAAGGTGTGTGTGAACCAGCCACCAGCCCCCATTGCTCAGCCTCCCTGTTATGTCTGTGGAAGCAGCAGCAGCTGGGAAAAAGCAGCTTGTATTCTGGGAGCTGCCAGCTGAGATCATGGTGGGCGGAGGAAACGTCCTACAAAAGTTGGGACTGGAAATTGAGGTCAGTCTGTGGATCCCTGAGGGCTCAGTGAAGATGCTAACCTTGATTTAGACTCTTTCAGCAGCAGCAGCGTTTGGCCTCACACCAGTATCTACTGTGATATGAAGAACCAGTGCCCCTCTTTGTTATTTGGTTTCCTCCCTCCCTTCTTTTTTCCTTCCTCCCTCCCTCCCTCCATTCTTTCCTTCCTTCTGTCTTTCCTTCCAGTTTTTTTTTTCCTTTATTAGAGAAGTTGTGGGTTTACACCATAATCATGAGTAAAATACAGGATTCTCATACCACCCTATTATAAACACCTTGCATTGGTGTGGAATATTTGCTGCAATTGTGGATAGCATATTTTTATAATTGTACTATTATAGTCCATGGTTTAACTTAAGGTTCACTGGTTGTGTAATGTAGTCCCATGGATTTTTTTAAAAAATTATATTCTATTACCATAAAATATATTCTAACATTTCCCCTTTTCATCACATTCAGGTGTATATTTCATTTCTGTTAATTATATTGATAATGTTGTGCTACCATAACAGCCATCCATTACCAAAACATTTCCATCACTTGAAATAGGAATCCGGTATATTTTAAGCCTTAACTTCCCATTCCCTATCCCCACCCCATCCCTGGTAACCTGGATTCTGGATTCTGACTCTATGAGTTTGCTCATTCTAATTATTTCAAATCAGTGAGATCATATGATATCTGTCCTTCTGTGTCTGGCTTATTTACTCAACAAGATGTCTTCAATGTTCTTCCATGTTTATGTATAACTCATAATATCATTCTTTTTACAGTTAAATAATATTCCATTCTATATATATACCACAGGTTTTGAATCCATTCATCCATTGATGGACACTTAGGTTGTTTCTATCTTTTGGCAATTGTGAATAATGCTGCTATGAACATCGGTGTGCCAATATCTGTTTGAGTCCATACTTTCAATTCTATTTAGTATATGCCTAGGATTGTCAGATAATGTGGTTTTGGTGGTTTGAAGCTGTATATATCCTTGGAAAACATGTTCTTAAATTTAATCCATTCTTGTGGGTGTGGACCCATTGTAACTAGGAACTTTTGAAAAGGTACTTCAGTTAAGGTATGACTCAACTCATTCAGGATGGGTCTTAATATTATTACTGGAGTCCTTTATAAGAGAATGAAATTCAGACAAGAAGAGAGAAAGCCATGGGAGCAAGAAGCTTAAATAAATGAAATCCAAAAGAGAAGGGAGATACCAGCAGACACCATCATGTACTTTGCCATGTGATAGAGAAGCAAGGGATTTCCATAAGCCAATCTTTGGGAAGAAAACATTACCTTAATGATGTGTTAGTGTGGGATTTTCCTGGCCTCAGAAGTGTAAGCTAATAAATACCGATTACGTTAACCCATTCCATGATATTTGCTTTAAGCTGCCTAGGAAACTAAAATATTCATAATACTATATATACACAGAAAACATAACTCAAACAACAACCATTCTTTTGGAATGTAACTCTACTTTTTACTTCCCACAGGTGTTAAGATGCAAACGCATAAAAAGTAATGAGAGATCTACAGTTTTGTATGTAAAATGTACAAAGATGTAAGTGGTAACATGTACAAAGAATGGTGGGAGGACAGAGAGGTATAGAAAAAGTATATATGTATGCTATTGAAGTTAAGTTGGCATCACACCAAATAAGATTTTCATATATTTAGGATGATAAATTTTAACCCCATTGTAAGTTAGGGTCCTCTAGGGAAACAGAATCAATGAGAGATATCTATAAATATAAGATTTATAAAAGTGTCTCACGCAACTGTGGATCTGCATGAGTCAAAATTCCGTAGGGCAGGCAGCTAACTGGCAACTCCAATGAAGATGTTCGATGAACTCCTCAGGAAACAAACTGGCAACTTCGACAAACTCCTCAGGAGCACTTCGCTGGTCAGCTGAAGAAGTGAAGGTCCTCTATCTGTCTCACTTAAAAGTCTTTAACTGATTGGATTAAATCCAGCTGACTGCATTCTCTCATTGTGGAAGACACGCCCTTCATTGACATCATCAGTCACAGCTGAAGCCAATTGACTGATGATTTAATAAACCAACTTGTTGGTTTATTAACCAGCCACAAACATACTTGCAGAAACAGTTAGCCAGTGTTTGCTTGACCAGGCAGCTGGGTACCATCACCTGGCCAAGTTGACACATGATCTTAACCATCACAAGGAAAATAGTTTAAAAATATATATAGATATCTAGATAGAAAAGAGAAGACACTCAAAATGTTACAACACACAAAAAATAAAATAAATATAGAAGGCATTAACAGAAGAATTGAGAGACAAAAAGGTATAAGACCTACAAAAGCTAAATGGCAAAGTAGCAGAAGAAAGTCCTGCATAAACAGTAACAACTTTAAATGTAAATGTATTAAACTTTCCAGTCAAGACAGAGTTTAGCAGAATGGCTAATAAAAGGATGGCCCAACTATATGCGACAAGAGATTCACCTTAAATTAAAAAACACAAGTAGGTTGAAAATGAAAGGATGGAAAAAATTTATACCATACAAGTAGTAACCAAAAGAGAGCCATGGTAGCTATACTAATATAAAATAGATTTTAAATCAAAAACAGTTATGAGAGACAAAGGCAGTCTTTATCTACTAATAAAGGGGAAAATCCAACAAGAAGACATAAAAATTATAAATCTATATGCACCTAACAGCAGAGCTCCAAAATATTTGGAGCAAATACTGACAGATTTGAAGGGAGAAATCAATGCTTCTACATTAATAGTAGAATACTTTAATATATCACTTTCAATAATGGATAGAACATCTACTTAGAATATCAATAAGGAAATACAAGACTTTAATGATACTCTAAACCAACTAGATCTTACAGACATGCATGGAACACTTCGCCCAACAAAATCAGTATACACATTCTTCTCAAGTGCCCATGGATAATTCTTCAGGATAAACCAAATGTTAGGTCACAAAACAAGTCTCAATAAATTCAAAATATTGAAATCATAGAATGCATGTTCTCCAATCACAATGTAATGAAGCTAGAAATCAGTAAGAGAGTGAGAAATGGAAAATTCACACATGTCTGGAAATTAAACAACACACTCTTAAAAAACAAATGGCTTGAAGAGAAAAATCACAAGCAAAATTAGGAAATATCTTGAAGTGAATGAAAATGAAAACACAACATAGCAAAACTGATTGAGTGCAGCAAAGGCAGTGCTGAGAGAAAAATTTATAGCTCTAAATTCTTACATTTAAAAAGAAAAATTACTTCAAAGTATAGACCTAACCTCAAAACTGAAAGAGCTAGAAAAAGAAGAGCAGACTAAATCCGAAGCAAGTGGAAGGAAGGAAATAACAAAGTTTAGAGTGGAGATAAATGAAATAGAACATAACAATAGAGAGAATCAACAAAACCAAAAGTTGGTTCCTTGAAAAGATCAATAAAATTGACAAACATTTAGATTAACTGACAAAATAAAAAAGAAGATACAAATAATGAAAATCAGAAATGAAAAGGGGGACATTACTACCGACTGAAATAAAAAGGACTATAAGTGGACATATGAATAACTACACCAATAAATTAGAAAACTTAGATGAAAATGGGCAAATTCTTAAAAACACACAATATACGTACATTGACTCAAGAAAAAATAGAAGATCTCAGCAAACCAATTACTAGTAAAGAGATTGAATTGGTAATCAAAAACCTCCCAAGAAAGAAAAGACCAGGAGCAGATAGCTTCACAGGGGAATTCTACCAAGCATTCCAGGAGCACTTAACTATAATTCTCTTCAAACAATTCCAAAAAATTAAAAGGAAGGAATACTCCCTAATTCATTCTATGAGGCCCACATCACCCTCATATCAAAGCCAGATAAAGTATCACAAGAAAAGAAAATTACAGACCAATACTTCAGTTCTAGTTTGCTAATGCTGCCGGAATACAAAACACCAGAGATGGATTGGCTTTTATAAAGGGGGTTTATTTGATTACACAGTTACAGTCTTAAGGCCATAAAGTGTCCAAGGTAACGCATCAGCAATTGGGTACTTTCACTGGAGGATGGCCAATGGTGTCTGGAAAACCTCTATTAGCTGGGAAGGCACGTGGCTGGCATCCGCTCCAAAGTACTGATTCCAAAATGGCTTTCTCCCAGGACGTTTCTCTCTAGGCTGCAGTTCCTCAAAAATGTCACTCTTAGTTGCACTTGGGATATTTGTCTTCTTTTAGCTTCTCAGGAGCAAGAGTCTGCTTTCAATGGCCATCTTCAAACTGTCTCTCATCTGCAGCTCCTGTGCTTTCTTCAAAGAGTCCCTCTTGGCTATAGCTCCTCTTCAAATGTTCACTCTCAGATGCACTGAGATCCTTCTGTTATGTCAGCTCATTTATATGGCTTCACTGATCAACTTAGACCCACCCCAAATGGACAGAGCAACACCTCCATGGAAATTATCCAATCAGAGTCATCACCCACAGCTGGGTGGGGCACATTCCAAAGAAACACTCAAAGAATTACAATCTAATCAACACTGATAACGTCTGCCCACAAAAGATTACATCAAAGATAATGGCGTTTGGGGGACACAATATATTCAAACAGGCACAACCTCTTATTAATATAGATGCAAAAGTTCTCAACACAGTACTAACAAACCAAATTCAACAGTACTGTAAAAGAATTACACACCATGATCAAGGGGGATTTGTCCCAGGTATGCAAGGTTGGTTCAACATAAGAAAATTAATTACTGTAATATACAACATTAACACAATGAAGGGGAGAAAACCACATGATCATTTCAATTGATGCAGAAAAAGACATTTGACAAAATCCAGGATGTAAAGGATCCTCACACAAAAAACTACAGAACATTGCTAAAAGAAATTCACGAAGACCTAAATAAATGGAAGGAAATTCTGTATTTGTGGATTGGTAGACTAAATATCATTAAGATATCAATCCTACCCAAAGCAACTCATAGCTTCATACAATCCCAATCAAAATTCCAACAACATTCTTTGCAGACATGTGAAAGCCAATCATCAAATTTATATGGATACCAAAACCTATGGGATGCAACAAAAGCAGTGCTAAGGGGGAAATTTATAGCACTAAACGCATATATTAAAAAGGAAGAAAGAGCCAAAATCAAAGAACTAATGGATCAACTGAAGAAGCTAGAAAATGAACAGCAAACCAATCCTAAACCAAGTACAAGAAAAGAAATAACAAGGATTAAAGCAGAAATAAATGACATAGAGAACAAAAAAAAACAATAGAGAGGATAAATATCACCAAAAGTTGGTTCTTTGAGAAGATCAACAAGATTGACAAGCCCCTAGCTAGACTGACAAAATCAAAAAGAGAGAAGACCCATATAAACAAAATAATGAATGAAAAAGGTGACATAACTGCAGATCCCGAAGAAATTAAAAAAATTATAAGAGGATATTATGAACAACTGTATGGCAACAAACTGGATAATGTAGAAGAAATGGACAATTTCCTGGAAACATATGAACAACCTAGACTGACCAGAGAAGAAATAGAAGACCTCAACCAACCCATCACAAGCAAAGAGATCCAATCAGTCATCAAAAATCTTCCCACAAATAAATGCCCAGGGCCAGATGGCTTCACAGGGGAATTCTACCAAACTTTCCAGAAAGAACTGACACCAATCTTACTCAAACTCTTTCAAAACATTGAAAAAAATGGAACACTACCTAACTCATTCTATGAAGCTAACATCAATCTAATACCAAAACCAGGCAAAGATGCTACAAAAAAGGGAAACTACCAGCCAATCTCCCTAATGAATATAGATACAAAAATCCTCAACAAAATACTTGCAAATCGAATCCAAAGACACATTAAAAAAATCATACACCATGACCAAGTGGGGTTCATTCCAGGCATGCAAGGATGTTTCAACATAAGAAAAACAATCAATGTATTACAACACATTAAAAACTTGAAAGGGAAAAATCAATTGATCATCTCAATAGATGCTGAAAAAGCATTTGACAAAATCCAACATCCGTTTTTGATAAAAACACTTCAAAAGGTAGGAATTGAAGGAAACTTCCTCAACATGATAAAGAGCATATATGAAAAACCCACAGCCAGCATAGTACTCAATGGTGAGAGACTGAAAGCCTTCTCTCTAAGATCAGGAACAAGACAAGGATGCCCGCTGTCACCACTGTTATTCAACATTGTGCTGGAAGTGCTAGCCAGGGCAATCCGGCAAGACAAAGAAATAAAAGGCATCCAAATTGGAAAAGAAGAAGTAAAACTGTCATTGTTTGCAGATGATATGATCTTATATCTAGAAAACCCTGAGAAATCAACGATACACCTACTAGAGCTAATAAACAAATTTAGCAAAGTAGCGGGATACAAGATTAATGCACATAAGTCAGTAATGTTTCTATATGCTAGAAATGAACAAACTGAAGAGACACTCAAGAAAAAGATACCATTTTCAATAGCAACTAAAAAAATCAAGTACCTAGGAATAAACTTAACCAAAGATGTAAAAGACCTATACAAAGAAAACTACATAACTCTACTAAAAGAAATAGAAGGGGACCTTAAAAGATGGAAAAATATTCCATGTTCATGGATAGGAAGGCTAAATGTCATTAAGATGTCAATTCTACCCAAACTCATCTACAGATTCAATGCAATCCCAATCAAAATTCCAACAACCTACTTTGCAGACTTGGAAAAGCTAGTTATCAAATTTATTTGGAAAGGGAAGATGCCTCGAATTGCTAAAGACACTCTAAAAAAGAAAAACGAAGTGGGAGGACTTACACTCCCTGACTTTGAAGCTTATTATAAAGCCACAGTTGCCAAAACAGCATGGTACTGGCACAAAGATAGACATATAGATCAATGGAATCGAATTGAGAATTCAGAGATAGACCCTCAGATCTATGGCCAACTGATCTTTGATAAGGCCCCCAAAGTCACCGAACTGAGCCATAATGGTCTTTTCAACAAATGGGGCTGGGAGAGTTGGATATCCATATCCAAAAGAATGAAAGAGGACCCCTACCTCACCCCCTACACAAAAATTAACTCAAAATGGACCAAAGATCTCAATATAAAAGAAAGTACCATAAAACTCCTAGAAGATAATGTAGGAAAACATCTTCAAGACCTTGTATTAGGAGGCCATTTCCTAGACTTTACACCCAAAGCAGAAGCAACAAAAGAGAAAATAGATAAATGGGAACTCCTCAAGCTTAGAAGTTTCTGCACCTCAAAGGAATTTCTCAAAAAGGTAAAGAGGCAGCCAACTCAATGGGAAAAAATTTTTGGAAACCATGTATCTGACAAAAGACTGATATCTTGCATATACAAAGAAATCCTACAACTCAATGACAATAGTACAGACAGCCCAATTATAAAATGGGCAAAAGATATGAAAAGACAGTTCTCTGAAGAGGAAATACAAATGGCCAAGAAACACATGAAAAAATGTTCAGCTTCACTAGCTATTAGAGAGATGCAAATTAAGACCACAATGAGATACCATCTAACACCGGTTAGAATGGCTGCCATTAAACAAACAGGAAACTACAAATGCTGGAGGGGATGTGGAGAAATTGGAACTCTTATTCATTGTTGGTGGGACTGTATAATGGTTCAGCCACTCTGGAAGTCAGTCTGGCAGTTCCTTAGAAAACTAGATATAGAGCTACCATTCGATCCAGCGATTGCACTTCTCGGTATATACCCGGAAGATCGGAAAGCAGTGACACGAACAGATATCTGCACGCCAATGTTCATAGCAGCATTATTCACAATTGCCAAGAGATGGAAACAACCCAAATGTCCTTCAACAGATGAGTGGATAAATAAAATGTGGTATATACACACGATGGAATACTACGCGGCAGTAAGAAGGAACGATCTGGTGAAACATATGACAACATGGATGAACCTTGAAGACATAATGCTGAGCGAAATAAGCCAGGCACAAAAAGGGAAATATTATATGCTACCACTAATGTGAACTTTGAAAAATGTAAAACAAATGGTTTATAATGTAGAATGTAGGGGAACTAGCAGTAGAGAGCAATTAAGGAAGGGGGAACAATAATCCAAGAAGAACAGATAAGCTATTTAACGTTCTGGGGATGCCCAGAAATGACTATGGTCTGTTAATTTCTGATGGATGTAGTAGGAACAAGTTCACTGAAATGTTGCTATATTATGTAACTTTCTTGGGGTAAAGTAGGAACATGTTGGAAGTTAAGCAGTTATCTTAGGTTAGTTGTCTTTTTCTTACTCCCTTGTTATGGTCTCTTTGAAATGTTCTTTTATTGTATGTTTGTTTTCTTTTTAACTTTTTTTTTCATACAGTTGATTTAAAAAAGAAGCGAAAGTTAAAAAAAAAAAAAGAAAAGAAAAAAGACAAACAAGGAAAAAAAAAAAAGATGTAGTGCCCCCTTGAGGAGCCTGTGGAGAATGCAGGGGTATTCACCTACCCCACCTCCATGGTTGCTAACATGACCACAGACATAGGGGACTGGTGGTTTGATGGGTTGAGCCCTCTGCCATGGGTTTTGCCCTTGGGAGGATGGTTGCTGCGGGGGAGGGGCTGGGCCTCCCTGTGTTTGTGCCTGGGAGTCTCCTCCTGAGTGCCTCTTTGTTGCTCGGGTGTGGCCCTCTCTCTCTGGCTGGGCCAACTTGAGGGGTGGGGTCGCTGCCCTCCCCCTGCGTGGGATCGGGCACCCGGGGGGGTGGGTCTCCCTGGCAGCGTGGAGTGTGACTCCTGGGGAGGAGTGTGGACCCGGCGTCATGGGGCGGAGGGCATCTTCTTGACCGGGGGGGGGGGATGTGAGGGGGGGTGAGGTGAGCTTCAGTGGCGGAGAGATTCCGGGACGAGCCAAGGGGTCGCTCTGGTGGGCGCTCTTGCGCACACTTTGGACGGCCTTTTTTGGGTTCTGGAGGGTTGGGGTGGCTGGTGGTGGATGCCTGGAGCTGTTAGACTGCGGCCTGGAGCCCATGGATCTCGAAGACAGTTGTGTAAGGGTGTGGCTTGTGCGGGGTGACAATGGGGTTGGGAGTGCCGTGGGGACCGGGCTCCACTTTGTCTGGTTTGTGGGTGGATGTGTGGAGGGGTAGGGGAAGGAAACAAACAGACAAGGGTGCCCGGTGTTCTTTTTTACTTCGGTTGCTCTTTTTCACTCTAATTATTATTCTTGTTGTTTTTGTGTGTGTGCTGGTGAAGGTGTCGGGGATTGATTTGGGTGATGAATGTGCAGCTATGTGGTGGTGCTGTGGACGGTCGAGAGTACGATTTGTTTTGTATGACTGCGTGGTGTGTGAATATATCTCAATAAAATGATGATTAAAAAAAAAAACAAAAAAAAAAAAAACTACATGAGTTAGGCCATACTAAAAAAAAAAAAAAAAGTTACAGAACAGAATATATGACCTCATTTATGTATTTTTCATAAAATGTTTATATATGCAGTAAAATCTGGAAAGATATACCAAATTATTATTTCTTATTTCTTGGGGATAGGATTATAGGAGAAATCTCCTTTTTAAAAATATTTTTGTGGTTGTTAATGTGTTTCTAACTAAACTGTCTCCCATAATCAACCAAAACCATAAACGTGTTTCCATTTTGGAAAAAATAAATTACCTCTTCCACAAATAGTCCATGTGTCTTCCCACCTCCTGAATTAAACTTTTATGCTTCTAAAAAAAAAAAAAAAAAAAAAAAAAAAATTTATATGGAAAGGTAACTGACCCCAAATAGCTAAAGCCATCTTGAAAATAAAAGCAGAATGAAATTGGAGGACCCACTTCCTGATCTTAAAACTTATTACAAAGCCACAGTACTCAAAACAGTTTGGTACTGGCACAAAGACAAACTTATGACCAATGAAATAGAATTGAGAGCTCAGAAAATCAACCCTCACATTTATGGCCAATTGATTTTTTTCGAGGGGGCAAAGACCACTGTATTCAGAAAGAATAGTTTCTTTAACAACTGGTGCTGAGAAACTGGGTCTCATTTGTTAAAAACAAAACAAAACAAAACAAAAAAAGCACCCCTACCTCTCACTTTTTACAAGAATCAACTCAAAGTGGATAAAAAGACCTAAAACTAAGATCCAGAATTATCAAACTCAGAAAGCAAACTTTGAGGAAGCTTCTTCAGAACCTTATGTTAGGCAAGGGTTTCTTACACTTTACACCCAGAGCACAGGCAGCAAAAGAAAAAATAAATAAATTGGCCCTTTATCTCTCTCTCTCTCTGTCTCTCTCTCTCTCTCTCTCTCTCTCTCTCTCTCTCTCTCTCTGTCTTCTTCTTCTTTGCATCTCGTGGTTTGACATATCCCTGAGGGACCAGTGGGCAGTGGGGATGCTAGACTTGGATTCTCTTGTCTTGGTTGCAGCAGCTTCTAGTTTCCCATTGGCATCCACCATAAAACTTGGAGAGGCAATGCACCTATTTTGTGGGTGGGTGTTTGTTTGCTTTTTTATTTTTTTTTTTGCTTTTTCTTTTTTTGTCCTTTTACCTTTTTCTTATTTCTTTTTTTTTTTTTTTTTTTTTTTTCCATTTTCTCCTTTCCCTTTTCTTGGTCTGGTGGACTGAGCAGTAGGAGAAATAGATTTCCAGAGTGCCCACTATATAATACTCAGAACTTCCTGTTCTCAACAAAAACCTACAAAGCATACTAGAAGCATACTAGGATACAGGAAATATGTCCTAGTGACATGACAAACAGGCTGTAATAGGAACAATCTCCGAAGAATCCCAGTCACTGGAATTACCAAAGATCTTAGTTCAACTCTCTTAAATAGGAACAATGAACTAAAGGAAAACAGGGAGAAAGAACTAATGAAAATCAGAAGAACATATATATGAACAATATGAGTATTTCAATAATGATATAGAAATTAAAAGAGAAATCAAATAGAAATCCTGGAGCTAAAAATGTACAATAACTGTAATGAAAAATTCAATAGAGTTTCAACAGCATATTGGAGCAGACAGAATAAAGGATCACTGCACTTGAAGATAAGACAATTGAAATTATCCAGAGGAGCAGAAACAATAAAAAATAAAAATATGAGCAATGCCTGAGGAAACTGGGACACCATCAAGCATACTAATCTATGTAACATAGGAAATCCAGCAGGAGAAGAGAATAATAAAGGGAATACTTAAAGAAATAATGCCCCCAAATTTCTCAAATCTGATGAAAGACACAAATATACAAATGCAAGAAGCTCAAGGATCCCCAAGTAGGATAAATTCAAAAGATAGCCACCTGAGACACAATATAGTTAAATTGTCAAATTTCAAAGACAAAGAGAATCTTGAAAATGGCAAGAGAGAAACAATGCATCATTTACAAAGGGGTCCTTAAGAAGATTAACATCTGATTTCTCATTAGAAACCATGGAGGTCAGAAGGCAGTGGCATGAAATATTAAAATGTTGAATAAAAATTGGACTTATATTAAAATTATATAAAAATATCTTAATTTCTGAATATTTCTGAATAAGCCAAAGCTGAGAGAATTCAATACGTTTAGACCTGCCTTATAAGAAATGATAAAGGGAGTTCTTCATGTTGAAAGGAAAGGATAATAGTCAGTAACTCAAAGCTGTATTAAGAAATAAAGACCTCTGGTATAGGTTAGATACTTACATAGGTAAGTATATGGGTAAGTTTAAATGTCAGTATTGCTGCAATTTTGGTTTGTAACACTTCCTTTTACTTCTTGTATGGCTTAAAATTCAAATGCATAAAAATAATCATAAACCTGTTATTGGGCACACCATGTATAAAGGTGTAATTTGTGACAGGAACAACATGAAGGAGAGGGACAAAGAGTTATGGAGCAGAGTGTGTTCAGGCCATTTAAATTAAGTTAGTATGCAATATAAATTATAAGATTTAGAATATTAAATGTAATTCCCATGCTAACCACAAAGAAATTATCTAAAAATTCTACACAAAAGGAAATGATATCTGATTCAAAATGGCTCATCACAGAAGACCATATAAATAAGAAAGAAGGCAGTAAGGGAATAAACAAGAGGAACAAAAAAAGTCATGATACAAAAAAAATAGCAAAAGGGCCGTAGTAAGTCTTGCCTTATCAGTAATTACATTCAATGTAAATGGATTAAACTCTCCAGTCAGAAGGCATAAATTAGCAAATGGATAAAGAAACATGACTCAACAACATGCTACTTATGAGTAACTTATCTTAGATCCAGAGACAAATGGGTTGAAAGTAAAATGATAGAAACATGTTCCACTCAAATACAAGCTAAAAGAGAGCCAGTGGTTATACTAATACCAGACAAAAGAGACATTAAGTCAAAAATTGTTACAAGACAAAGAAGGACATTATATATTAATAAAAGGGTCAATTCAACAGAATATATAACAATTATAAACATAAATACACCTATCAACAGGATCAATATATGAAGCAAACATTGACAGAATTGAAGGGAGAAATAGTCCTGCACTAATAGTCAAACATTTCAACAGACAACTTTCAATACTGAGTAGAACATTGAGACAGAAGATCAACAAGGAAATAGAGGCATTGAACAATACCACAAACCAACTAGATGTAAAAAACATACAACAGAACCTGGAAGAGAAAGGAGAGATCAGGCAGTGCCACCATGTGCCTTGCCATGTAACAAGCTAAGGACCAAGAGTCACCAGCAGCCAGCCCCAGAATGCTAGTCTTCAGGCAGAAAGCATCACCTTGATGATACCTTGTTTTGGACTTTTCCTTAGTCCCAGGCCATGAACAAATAAATTTCCATTGTTTAACACAGTTCATTTTATGGTATTTGCTTGAGCAGCCCTAAAACTAAAACATTATTCAAAGCAATCTGCAGATTAATATAATCCCTAGCAAAATTGATGCACCTGTTTTTTTTGCAGAAACAGAAAATCTGTTCCTCAAATTCATATGGAACTGCAAGGGTCCCCCAGTAGCCAAAATAATTTTGAAAAAGAATGAAGTTGGAGGACTCACTTCCCAATTTCAAAATGTACTAAAGCTACAGTAATAAAAGCAGTGTTGTAGTGACATAAGGACAGACAAATAGACCAAGGGAATAGTACTGAAACTCCAGAAATATTCCCACACATCTACAACCAACTGATATTTGACAAGGGTGCCAAG
The DNA here is from genome assembly GCF_015220235.1 of Choloepus didactylus. Lineage (NCBI taxonomy): Eukaryota > Metazoa > Chordata > Mammalia > Pilosa > Megalonychidae > Choloepus > Choloepus didactylus. The sequence continues at coordinate 136,520,328 of NC_051309.1, read as the reverse complement.
TACATGTAATGGGGAAAGAATAGTTCCGTTAACAAATGGTATTAAGGAACCTTGATATCCACATGCAAAAGAATGAAGTTGAAGCCCTACCTAACACCATATACATAAATTAACTAAAATGGATCAATGACCTAAATATAATAATTAAAAACATAAAACTTGCTTCACCAATAATAGTCTTAAATATGACACCAAAAACACAAGCAATAAAAGAAACAATGAATTTGACTTCACCAAAGTTAAAAACTTTTGTTCCTCTAATAAAGTGATCAAAAAAGTGAAAAGACAACCTACAAAACGGGAACAAAATAGTTGTTTATTTTTAATACTGCCTCCTTCACTCATCTATAAGCCCTATGAAGTCAGGGTCCAAATTTATCTTGTTCGTCTTTTTATCTTCAAAATTTAGCAGTGTCTAATTCATAATGGAAGCTCAGTCTGTTAAATGAATTAAGAATAAAGAAAATAGGAAAAAAATTTAAAAATTGATCACCATTAACTCAAGGAAAAGCAAAATTATATAAAATAATGGAAAAATAGAGATAAATAGTTCAGTTTGAATCATATTTATGCAGCCTAATAATGTAAATGTTGAGCCAATCACCAAAAATAATGAAATAACCATATTGGGAGATAAATGAAGGGCTATTGGCAGAAGATATGGGAAGGATATGGTAATAAGACCATTATATCTTCATCCTCTTTTGTAGGTGTCAAAAGTTAACATATAAAACTAAGTTTTAAAAAAATCAATATAAACATGTTACTTAGAAATTTATGGTGAATATAACAAGAAACAATTGAAAGTTGAAAGTGGTTCCCTCAAAGGGAGTGGTGATGGGAGAGGAAGGGGGGATAGTAGAGAGAAACAAAACAAAGAATCACTTTTGATTGTTATATAAGCTTCACAGAAGTATTGTATTTAAAAATCATTTATAAAAGTAATTCTGATAAAACATTAAACTCATGAAATAATTTTTTTAAACATTTCATATAACTACTTACACATGTGACTTGACCAAAAGATCTTCCTAGCTTCCCATTGCTAAATGCGTAAGTACAAATGTAAGCTATGGGTCTTACACCAGTCTCTAACATTACCACTGTACCTCACATACCCTCAACTACAGCCACGCTACTCTAGACATACCACCCTCTTTCATGATCCTATGCATTACAATATGCTTTTCCTCTTTTATGTCTTTCCCTAATATACCTACTAGAGAAAACCTATCAATCTTGAAGTTCCAACTTAGAGTGTGTCTCTTTTATGAATTCCTCCCCACCTCCCCCAAAACTGCTAGTAACACCCTTCTTTAGGTACCTCATGTAGTCTGAATTATTTTTACTTTCCTTACCATTGCCAGTGTTGTTGAAAATGAGGAAAAAGGGATGAGATTGGGTGGTGGGGGTGGGGGCGGGATATACATGCAAATTTGTCACCCCTATCAGACAGACAGTTTAAAGAGCATTCCTATCCCTAGGTTGAAAGCATTCTCTTTGCTTACAAAAGCAGTACTGTTTTCATTTTCTTTAACACATAGATAAAGGTACTGAGCTCTGTTTGCTAAAACTTAAGAGAACTAATTCTTATTCCTTAAATATTTCAATTTTAAGTCTTTATTTTTCCTACCTAAATCTATTCCATACTAGAGATAACCCTCTTGCATTTACCACAGGCTATTTATCTTACTTAGTTACTTATCTTACTTAGTTTATCAAGACTACTTTAAAAATAAAAAGTTATTTCAAATTTAGCCTATTTTCATTCATAGATTTTTGAGTCTGAATGTTAATGTAGTTCATTGGGTTCTCCAAATGACTTTGTTTCAGTAATATGTTGATGACAGCTATTTTCTGGTTCAAATTTAATTTTTCTTTGCCTGTGCTATTCAAATTGTAATTGGCACTGACAGCCAGTGGTCACAAACAGGACATGGTTACCGAATGTGTGTTCTTAGCAACAGAAAAATAATGGGAAAAAAAATCACTACACAAACGCCACAGAACAGACTTAATAGGGTCTAATGAAAATCTAGGTTATGCATTTCATGCAACAAAAATTATATTCTGTCTCAATAGCAAGATTCATCAGTCTCATTACACCTACTGGTAAGATGACAGCTAAAAATGGTAATAATCATAGCAAAGTGTCATTTCATTCATGATGATCTAAACATGATTTATTGCTTTGGTTTTGTTTGTGTGGATTTGGCGAGTACTCACTAAGTCCCTGCATTGCTCTGAATAGTTTACATAAAGTAAACTCTCAATATTGCTATAAAAACTGTCCAGTTTACTGTTTCTTTTCTCTTTGCCACATATGTATATGTTATATCATTGGTCATTCTATCATTTAATACTCAGCTGCAGTTTGATACCCAATCAGCTGGGTAAGGTCACAATTGCTCCATTCACTTCCAAGTGATTCAGATAAATTTAGTGTGCATAACACATGCATATAATACGACTGAGATAAAAATCCTTTACCTATGCTGAAAATAAAAATAGAAAAAGATTAACTGAATTCTAACTGATAAACTGTGTTTGGATCACAATTATTATGCACTTTCATTACAAACTATCAAAAAATTCTACCAGTTCCGTGGTCCTATTTACTACGAACCAAAGGCATGTATTTCCATGCCTTTGCCTACCCCAGATACCAAAACCCATATCAATCTCAGTAAGAATTTACCTTTACATATTTGAATACAGAGTGAAGGCAAATAAACGTAAGCAGGATAAATCTTGGGAGCTCCTTATAGTCCAAGAACAGAGTCCTTGCAGCCTACTGTGAAGAACACACTACAATAAATTCCCGATAACGACTGTGGTAGCAGTTATCTGAAACATTACTGCAGGTTGACTCAGTCAGTACGAGTTTGGGAAAATGCAAAAACAATATTTTGCTATTTGTTTTATAAATAATTTTTATAAAGAAAGACATGGAAATTTCTGAGATCAATTTCTTGTTGAGTGAGATGATAATTAAGGTTTTTTCAATACAGGCCTAGTTATAACGCTATTTTAATGGAGAGCAGAAGATAATGTGTGATCAAAGACGCCAATTAAGAGGACATTTTAGATGGACAGGATCATGGATTCAGTCTTGAAATAATTTGTGGTTCCAGGACATAAAGGAAAGAAGCTTGAGAGCAAGGCACACCAAGAAGTCATCTGTTTATGGATGTGATTAAGCCACGGAAATAATGTCCCAGAAAACATTAAGACTTTATTGATTAAATTGAATGCCTGAAGCAGTTCTCTGTCTCCATCAAATCTCAAAAAGCCCTATTAATTTTGCTTTTTTATCTCCCACTTTCCCATCCCCTTTCCTCCACATTGCCTGTACCCACAACTCACACTCCTTCTTTTATAGGCTCCTGCACTCAGAGAAAAACTTGAAGGAGACTGGATTGATAGAATTCCAGAAATGTGTTGGCAAAGCATCTCCATTATCATGTTTATACATCAAACATTAAAAGAACATGGATTCTTCATCTTGGCTAAAATGACATGTGAATTTATCTTGTTGTGTTTCCTTTTAGTTAGCATTTTCAAGGACTTATAAACAATTATTGCTCTACATTTGAATGTGGTCCTTTGAACACCTTCTATACATAAGGTCTTAAGTGAATATGACACTATTTTGACATTGTAAGTTCACTCTTTCCTAATAATATACTATTACTACATTTAGTTCTCTAAAAGCACCATTAAATTGATATATAATTATGTGAAATGTAAAAGGGATATGGTACAGTAACTACTACATTTCAAACTTCAATTCTTTACTGTAGACAAAATGAACAAAATAGCAGTAGTACACCCATATGTTTAGATGTACTCTGAATTGCGAAGTCATAAATAAATAATTTCCGCATGATAAGAAATGAAAAAATACAATTTTCAGAAGTCTGGGAATACACCCAAAGAGATAATTGTCTCTTTAACTGCCTATGCCACTGATTATATAGTCAGAAATATTTCCAAGGAATATATCACACTGAAATTTTATCCTTTCCATTTTTCTTCTTTAGTAGGGCTTTGCTTTAAATAAGCCATCCACACTGAATGACAGTTTAGGCTTTGTTTCTCTTAATTCCATTTTCATGGTATAACATTCAGAAAAACGGAAGGAACAGTAGATGAAGCAGAAGAAGGATATAAGAAAAACATGCTTACCCTATTGTCTGCTTTTAACTAAGGATTTAATAGAGATCATTTACAATTAATTTCAATCAGAGCCTTATTTGAAGCAAAATATAGAGATTTTAAGGCATATTTTATATTGGTAATTTATGCAAAAAACTCCCATTTCTCATGTCTAAAATGTTATCTTCACCTACACTTCCCCAATGGGCTTGCTTACAAACACACAAATGCACACCAATTCCAATTGGTAGAGTTTCCGGTTCCCCTTCATAGTATATTCTTAACTGTCTTTTATCTTACTTAAATGTAAGTACTAAATGAAAACCTCACATGATCGACTCAATCATTACTCGGGAGAATAAAGTCTCTTGAGAAATCATAGCCCTACCTCAAAGAAGAGCCTCAAATCTGTTTATACTCAGTCTCACATGTAATTGCTTAAGTCATGGCATTGCTCCTTCCCAGACCCAACTTACCTTTCTGGAAATTCTACATAGCAATAAAAGCTGTGTTCGGGGGGACAAAAGCTGGATTTGAAAGGTTTCATAATAAATACATGTCTCTGAGTCATTATCTCATTCATAAAATGACAAAATTACCCAGTCTTTGTGTGTGTCAACCCTTGCCATGAAAATTTACCCCACCTGTCTATCTGTGCAGAAATTTAAAAAAATCTCTGGCTTAGTTCATTCATTAACTAGATTTATTGGGCACTTACTATCCATCAGGTACTCTGCTAGGCATATGAAAGAAAATGCACGTAATAGTATGTTCCTAAGTTAATACTGGCAAATTATGTCTACTTTCTAAGTCTCAGCCTCCATATTTGTAAGATAGATAAAATAATAGTGCCTACATTACAGAGTTGTTGTGAGATAAAATAGATAAGGTATATAAAGTACTATCACATGCCTCATACATTAATGCTTTATTTTTATTGACTAAGATTCAAACTATCCATCCTAACACATTGCCATATGAATGGAGACTCTTAATAAATTCTCTCTCATTGCACATAAGCAATGGATTTAGTAATTTTCACGCATCAGGTATTTGCTTTATCTTGTCTATCAAATGCAAGAACTGCATTTGTAAACTTTTCAACATCAAAGTCAGTGACTTGAATAACTGGGATATTAGGCCCATAACTAGTACTTTCATATTAATCTTTGAGGAATTAAAAAGCATGGAAATTGTAAGACAGAGCTCCATTATAAATACCTATAATGATGTCTTGGCCACTTCCTCTGTGACACAGCAAGAGGCCCTTGCCCATCAAGAAAATGGAAATGTGATGCTTATTATCAGAGCTGGTGTTAACATTAAAATAAGTGGCACATGCAGAAGAGATCCAGGAACTCTTTTTAATACATGTAACCATTGATTTGTATGCATAATAATATTCTAACATTGAAGTGAAAAATATTTTTGAGGACTGGCATAGAAATCCAATTGCCTGAATCAATAAAGGCAAAAGAATAGGCTAAAATAAAAAAATCAGCATTTAGAAATAAACCTCTATGATGACCCATGGCATTCTTTGAAATGTGCTAACTACATGTTAAATCGTACTTTCAAAGTTATACTGTTATGTATATATGTTAAAGTTCACAAAAAAGTATATATGCATATACTTTATACATATATAAATATATATATATATATATATATATTTATATATGTATATAAAAGAAATAAAACCCTAAAGTTAAGATTGATGTCACTTAAGGACTAATTCCAAAATATAAAACAACAAAAGGCAAGCTGTAGCCCAAATGCACCCACAGATATGTTCTGGTTGGTCTGAAGAGTTTTTAAAAATCCTTTTTAATTATATTCCATCAGGAAAATTTGAAATATTTCATATAAAAATTGAGATGATTTTCATTTCTCTTGAAACTTTGGCAGATTTTGCTATACCTGGCCCATATTCTAAGCAGCAACCATCAGTTGGAAGTGAATGGGGTCATGGCCCCCCCAGTTTTCCACTGTTCTCACTCAGGTCCCCTTTACTTATTTATATCACCTGTCTGCTGGCATGTAAGTCGGTGATTCATTTTATAGAGTTGAATAACTTCTAGGTACTGGAGGTGAGAATCAAGGTGTTTGTCAATAGAAGAAATCAGGCCTAGGATGTGGATGTTGTTATGGGATGAACGATGTCTTTAACAAAGACATGTTCAAATCCTAACCCCCAGTTCCAGGAGTGTGACCTTATTTGGAAACAGGATCATTGAAGACGTGATTAATTAAGATGAAGCTAACGTGGATTAGGGTGGGCCCTAATACAATATGACTGGCGTCCTTAAAGAAGAAGAAATTTGGACCTAGACTCAGACCCCAGGGAAAACTGCACGTGACCAATGAGGAAGAAATTGGAGTTATGTTGTCAGAAGCCAAGGAACGCCAACAATTCCTGGTAAACCATCAGAAGCTAGGCAAAGACAAGGAAGGATTCTCCTTGACATGTTTCAAAGAGAGCATGCCCTGCTGGCATTTTGATTTCAGCCTTCTAACCTCCATAATTGTGAGACAGTAAATTCCTGTTTTAGGCACTCAGTTTGTGTTACTTTGTTATGGCAGCCTAGGAAACTAAGACAGATGTGAACAAGGTGGACAAAAGAGCAAGAATGGAGATCAAAGGACCAGGCAAACTGTTAAAAACCAAGTGATTCACAGGTCAAAGCAAGAGAAGCAGGTAAGGGAAGGAACTATAAGTTTAAACATCTAGAAAGCCTTGTAATGTAATGCCTTATGAGGCCCAAAACTCTTATTGTATTGTTGTTGTCCATTATCCGTGGGTCTAACCTGACTTTCCCGGGAGACTGAGATGAGAAGAGATCTTGAGAGGAAGCTGCAGCTGTGTCCTGCAGGTTTTGACTCTTTCCTACCCACCCAGAGCTGTGAAACGTACCGTTTATGACTCTGCATTTGTCAACACAACTATCTGCAAAGATTCCTCCTCAATTCTTCTGAAATATAGAATACAATTCCTAAATTATTCCAATAAAGGGTGCTATAATTGTGACATTCTGGGGATTCAGAATGAATTCACACTATAAGGGAAGCCAAGAAACCTTCCTTTTTATGCAGGATACTGAGTGTTAATGAATTTCTGCTCCAACGCCAGGGTATATTCTAGCCCTCTGACATCCTGAGAAATATAAGCAAGAACTTATAATATGATAGAAAAGGAAATAAAGACTTGGCTGTCAGGTAGGAATAATGGGGATTAAAAATAAATGAACACTTTTAAAACTAACTGTTGGGGTTGTAATAGTACATGAAGGCAGTAGAGTAATCTTTCTTCCTCACCACCAGAGAAATGTGGGGTAGGCATGGGTTGACTTAAATGTATGTGATTAGGCACAGGGTTAGCAGGAGAGCTTATCGGCATTCACACTTGTGATGTAGGTGATTCACATCCATAGGCGTATATTTTACTGTAAGGAAAAAACAGGACAAACTAACATTTGAAATGATTCAGTAATTTATTCATTAAATAATTTATTCAATAAACATCAGTTGATAAACTAATATAAATTCTTGCTAACAATTTTAAGAAATGCAGACTTCAAGGGGCTTAAAACTCTTAGGAAAACAAGGCATGTATCTATAAAAAACTATTAAGTCTTCTATAATTAAATATCTAAAGAGTATTATTGACAATAAGAGCCAGGTAAGGAAAAGTCTGTAGTATTTTGCAGTTGCATACCAGAAAAAATGGAACATGAATTATGAGAGAATCCGGTGGCAAAAGAAAGCAGAGGATGTGATGATGCAACCTTTTGCTTAAAATTTTTTCAAGATGTCCCATTACAAAATGGATAAAATTTGAACTTTTTATCAAGACATTTCAGACATCCAAAATCTGGTTCCAAACAACATTCCGGCCTTATCTGTGGCTGCTTCCTGGCAACGCAATCATTCCAGGCTATTTGCCACTACCCAGACATGCATGTATTTTCAAATTTCCACATCATAGCTGGTGTTGGTCCCTCTGCATGTGCTGCCTCTACCAGCTCTGTGTGCTTCACAAAGTCCTGCACACCCGTTAAGACCCATCTCAAATGCCAGTGAAGGTACTAAGCCTTTCCTCACTCTTAGTCTCTGAAGGAAATTCTAATCAGGCCCTCCACTGTGCTCACACGCAATGTTGCAGACAGTTATGTCTTGGTGTGTGTGATTAGCACCCCAATCATCTCCACCAGTAACCCTTAATTCTCTTTAAGAATAACTGATATGTTTTAGTCTGCAGTTACAAAGCTATACAGTTGTATCAATATTGCTGCCCCTTAGCCTTTTAGCACTATATATGCATTAATAATATAGCATTCGTGTATTATATTATGAATAGTGTTTACATCTGTCTTCTCTTTTACATTGTGAGCTCATCCAATTGAACAATTTTTTTTAATGTTTTCTCTGTGCCAGGAAATGCACCTTAGGTAAGCAACTATGCATTTTTCTTATGTGTATCGCCAAGTAGGGCTGTCTGTCATAGTCACTCGACTGTAAGCTAAGCTCTATGGGGCAGGAGTCTGCTGTCTGTATCCCTCAAAGCTAACACAATGGCATGCATTATCTCACAAGATATTTCTTAAATAAATGAATGAATGAGCAACTCATTTTTTGAAGGGCAATGAGGGGATGATTCTTTTTGGATCCATGTATTCATCCTGCAAGGTATAAAAAAATTAGTTTGAAATTGTGCATTGGACTAAGGTTGTGGAGTTTATTAAATGCCAAATTAAAGAAATTATATGTATCTTGAAAGCAATGGGCAATGAATTTTTTATTGAGTATGGGACGACATGATTACAAATGTAGTTTTGAAAAATACTCTAACCACAGATGAAGCCCCCCTAGTAGGAGGAATGTTTGGAGGTAAGGTCTTTTGGAAGAAGTCTTTTGCAGTAATTTGAAGATGATAACCTCCTAAACTAGGATGTAACAAGTGTGAATAACTAGAAAAGGATAAATATGAGCACTGTGATGAAGGAAGTAGGCTATAGGATTAGAAAGAAATTGAGAAAAGAAGATGAATGGAAGACGGAGTCATTTCTTTAATTCCAGATCTCTTAGATGACAATGATATGTCAATAGATAGAGATAGCATGATATAGATGATGTCCCATTTTACACATGTTGAATTTGAAGTGACAAGTGAAGATTAAGCATCCACATGGAAATATCTGGAGAGTAATAGAAGGAATCAGGAAAAAATCCTATTCAATAACCATTTATTAAGCACACTCGTGCCAGACAATTTACCAGATTCAGAGTATTCAGAATTCAGTAAAGCACCTTGCTTTCTCAGAGTACCTCAGAGTATCCAGAAAATAGACTGTAAATATTTGAATATTTATTTGAATTTTAGATAGTTGAGATGGTGGGAAAAAGAAGGAGCACATAGTGTGTTTTGGGTTGGGGTTAGATTTCAGTTATAAATTTGAAAACTCTTGGAGCTGTGAGGCAAGGCCTTCACAAAGAAGCTGATGTTTTCATTATTTGATCCGAATCTTAGTGAAGAAGCAGGAATTCACAGGTAAAGATAGAAGGCATTATAGGTAGAAAAATATAAATGGATAATGTTTCATGAACTTCTACTGAAATGAGAAATTTAGATTTAAGAGACATTGAAGTAGAACGGACTCTGAATTATTAATAGTATAGAAGAATAAAAGATTAGAAACTAAGATGCAGGGAATGGGAGTTGAGGCATGGTGGTAGAAAAGAATCCAAAAAAATGCAGGATTAATATCAAATGCAACAGAATTGTTTGAGGAGAATGAAAGCTAAGAAAAGATTTTGGAATGCATGGGGACTTTGGTGATTGTCAAGAACATATTTCCCATTGAGTTGTGAGGACTGATACCAGATTGGCTATTAGAAGTGCATTGATGGTGACCAAATGGAATCAGACAGTATACAGTATATATTTGATCAGTTTTACTTGTAGAAGAGAGAAAGAAGGGAAGTGGTAAGATTACAACATCAAGTCACTATTTATTGAGCAGTGACAGGTCAAGTTCTGGAAGCTGTGGATGTAGTGGTAAACAAGACAGTCAAGGACCTGATATGATGGCCCCCGTCCCCACTTGAAAAAAAAAGGAGCTGGGAAACTACTCATACTAAAAGTCAGGGGGAAAGGAATAAAAAAGGGCAAAAGTTAATGAGGCAGGCAGCGCAAGATGGTGGAGTGGTGAGGTGTACGTTTTAGTTACTCCTCCAGGGAATTAGGTAGAAAGCCAGGTACTGCATGGACCAGACACCACAGAGCAATTTGACTTTGGGCATATTTCATACAACACTCATGAACACATGGAACTGCTGAGATCAGCGAAATCTGTAAGTTTTCATGACCAGGGAACCCGTGCCTCTCCCTGCCAGGCTCAGTCCTGTGGGAGGAGGGGCTGTCAGCACTGGGAACGAGGAGGGAGAACTGCAGTTGCGGATCTTATCAGAAACTCATTCTACTGATCCAAACTCCAAGCATAGATAGACTGAGACCAGACACTGGAGAATCCTGGAGTAGCCAGCCTGGCAGGAGGAAGATAGGGATAGCAAAAACAGCAAGAAAAGCCCCAAAAATAACAGTGGAGGCTTTTTGGAGTTCTGGTGAACATAGAAAGGGGAAGGGCAGAGCTTAGGCAGAGTCAGGCTCATATGCAAATCCAGAAGAAAAACCAGTTTTTCTGCCCCCTGGACCTTTCCTTAATGGCCCTAATTGCTTTGTCTCTTAGCATTTCAATAACCAGTAGATCTGCAAGGAGGGCCTTTTTTTTAATCTTTTTATCTTTTCCTAAAACAATTACTCTAAGAAGCCCAATACAGAAAGCCTCAAAGACTTGCAATTTGGGCAAGTCAAGACAAAAGCAGAACTAAGAGAGCACTGAGACAAAAAGCAATAAGTCCAGTGGCTGAGAAAATTCACTAAACACCACAACTTCCCAAGAAAAGGGGAATGTTCTCTCACAGGCATCATCCTGGTGGAGAGGGAACACTCCTGCCCATCGCCAGTCCCATAGCCCAGAGCTGCCTCAGACAACGCAGTGTGATGGAAGTGCTTCCAATAACTCATATGCACACCACAAAATTGGGCATGGACATAAGCCTTCCCTGCACCCTCAGCTGGTTGTCCCAGAGTTGGAAGGCAGAGCAGCGTGAATTAACATGCCCAATTCAGCCATCCTTTCAGCAGACTGGGAGACTCCCTACACAGCCCTGCAGCCCAGAACCACCCTGGGGGGATGGCACTCACCTGTGACATAGCACAGTCATCCCTCAACAGAGGACCTGGGTGTGCATGGCCTGGAAGAGAGACCCACTCACAAGTCTCAGGGGCCATACAACAATACCAAGGACTTGTGGGTCAGTGGCAGAGACAAACTGTGGCAGGACTGAACTGAAGGATTAGACTATTGCAGCAGCTTTAAATCTCCAGGAACACCAGGGAGATTTGATTGTTAGAGCCGCACTCCCCTCCCTGACCACCCAGATACACGCCCATATACAGGGCGGGCAATAACATCTACACATGCAAGCTTGGTACACCAATTGGACCCCACAAGACTCACTCCCCACTCACCACAAAGACAAAGTGGGGAAGAACTGGCTTGAGGAGAATAGGTGGCTCATGGACACCACCTGTTGGCTAGTTAGAGAAAGTGTACTCCACAAAGCTGTAGATCTGACAAATTAGACATAAGGATTTCAATTGGTCCACAAATCTTAAAAGAACCCTATCAAGTTAAGCAAATGCCAAGTGGCCAAAAACAACAGAAAATTTTAAAGTATATGAAAAAACCAGATGATATGGATAACCCAAGCCCAAGCACCCAAATCAAAAGTTCAGAGGAGACACATTACCTGGAGCAATTAATCAAAGAACTAAAGATGAACCATGAGACCATGGCAAAGGATATACAGGGCATGAAGAAGACCCTAAATGAGCATAAAGAAGAAATTGCAAGAGTAAATAAAAAATAGATGATATTATGAAAATAAAAGAAACTGTTGACCAAATTAAAAAGATTCTGGATACTCATAGTACAAGACTAGAGGAAGTTGAACAATTAATCAGTGACCTGGAAGATGACAGAATGAAAAATGAAAGAACAAAAGAAAGAATGGGGGAAAAAATTGAAAGAATCAAAATGGACCTAAGGGATATGATAGATAATATAAAATATAAGTCCAAATATAAGACTCATTGGTGTTCCAGAAGGGGAAGAGAAAGGTAAAAGTCTAGGAAGAGTATTCAAAGAAATTGTCAGGGAAAACTTCCCAAATCTTCTAAACACCATAAATACACAAGTCATAAATGCCCAGCAAACTCCAAATAGAATAAATCCAAATAAACCCACTCTGAGACATATACTGATCACACTGTCAAATACGGAAGAGAAGGAGCAAGTTCTGAGAGCAACAAGAGAAAAGCAATTCACCACTTACAAAGGAAACAGCATAAGACTAAGTAATGACTACTCAGCAGCCACCATGGAGGCAAGAAGGCAGTGGCATGACATATTTAAAATTCTGAAAGACAAAAATTTCCAACCAAGAATACTTTGTCCAGCAAAGCTCTCCTTCAAATTTGAGGGAGAGCTTAAATTTTTCACAAACAAATGCTGAGAGAATTTGCTAACAAGAGACCTGCCCTACTGGAGATACTGAAGGGAATGCTACAGACAGAGAAACAAAGAAAGGAGAGAGAGACATGGAGAAAGGTTCAGTACTAAAGAGATCCACTATGGGTACATTAAAGGAGAGAGGGGAAAAAATACATCTGACAAACATAAACCAAAGGATAAGATGGCTGATTCAAGAAATGCCTTCAGGGTTATAACACTGAATGTAAATGGATTAAACTCCCCAATTAAAAGATATAGATTCACAGAATGGATAAAAAAAAATATGAACCATCAATATGTTGCATACAAGAGACTCATCTTAGACACAGGGACACAAAGAAACTGAAAGTGAAAGGATGGAAAAAATATTTCATGCAAGCTATAGCCAAAAGAAAGCAGGTGTAGCAATATTAATCTCAGACAAAATAGACTTTAAGTGTAAGGATGTTATGAGAGACAAAGAAGGCCACTACATACTAATAAAAGAGTCAATTCAACAAGAAGAAATAACAATCATAAATATTTATGCACCCAATCAAGGTGCCACAAAATACATGAGAGAAACACTGGCAAAACTAAAGGAAGCAATTGATGTTTTCACAATAATTCTGGGAGACTTCAACACATCATTCTCTCCTATAGATAGATCGACCAGACAGAAGACCAATAAGGAAATTGAAAAACTAGACAATCTGATAAATGAATTGGAATTAACAGACATATATAGAACATTACATCCCAAATCACCAGGATACACATTCTTCTCTAGTGCTCACAGAACTTTCTCCAGAATAGATCATATGCTGGGACATAAAACAAACCTCAATAAATTTTAAAAATTTGAAATTATTCAAACCACATTCTCTGACCACAATGGAATACAATTAGAAGTCAATAACCATCAGAGACTTAGAAAATTCACAAATACCTGGAGGTTAAACAACACACTCCTAAACAATCAGTGGATTAAAGAAGAAAAAGGAAGAGAAATTGCTAGATATATAGAGACGAATGAAAATAAAAACACAACATACCAAAACCTATGGGACGCAGCAAAAGCTGTACTGAGGGGGAAATTTATAGCACTAAATGCATATATTAAAAAGGAACAAAGGGCCAAAATCAAAGAACTAATGGATCAACTGAAGAAGCTAGAAAATGAACAGCAAAACAGTCCTAACCCAAGTAGAAGAAAGGAAATAACAAGGATTAAAGCGGAACTAAATAACATAGAGAACAAAAAATCAATAGAAAGGATAAATAACACCAAAAGTTGGTTCTTAGAAAAGATCAATAAGATTGACAAGCCCCTAGCTAGACTGAAAAAATCAAAAAGAGAGAAGACCCATATAAACAAAATAATGAATAAGAAAGGTGACATTACTGCAGATCTCGAAGAAATTTTAAAAATTGTAAGAGGATACTATGAACAACTGTAAGCCAACAAACTGGATAATGTACAGGAAGTGGACAATTTCCTGGAAACATATGAACAACTTAGACAGACCAGAGAAGAAACAGAAGACCTCAAGCAACCAATCACAAGCAAAGAGATCCAATCAGTCATCAAAAAGCTTCCCACAAATAAATGCCCAGGGCCAGATGGCTTCACAGGGGAATTCTACCAAACTTTCCAAAAAGAACTGGCACCAATCTTATTTAAACTTTTTCAAAACATTGAAGAAAATGGAACACTACCTAACTCATTTTATGAAGCTAACATCAATCTAATACCAAAACCAGGCAAAGATGCTACAAAAAAGGAAAACTACAGGCCAATCTCCCTAATGAATATAGATGCAAAAATCCTCAAAAAAAAATACTTGCAAATCCAATTCAAAGACACATTAAAAAAATCATACACCATGACCAAGTGGGGTTCATTCCAGGCATGCAAGGATGTTTCAACATAAGAAAATCAATCAATGTATTGCAACACATTAACAAATCAAAAGGGAAAAATCAAATTATCATCTCAATAGATGCTGAAAAAGCATGCGACAATATCCAACATCCCTTTTTCATAAAAACACTTCAAAAGTTAGGAATTGAAGAAAACTTCCTCAATATGATAAAGGGCATATATGAAAAACCCACAGCCAGCATAGTACTCAATGGTGAGGGACTGAAAGCCTTCCCTCTAAGATCAGGAACAAGACAAGGATGCCCACTATCACCACTGTTATTCAACAGTGTGCTGGAAGTGCTAGCCAGGACAATCCAGCAAGACAGAAAAATAAAAGGCATCCAAATTGGAAAGGAAGAAGTAAAACTGTCATTGTTTGCAGATGATATGATCTTGTATCTGGAAAACCCTGAGAAATCAGCGATACAGCTACTAGAGCTAATAAACAAATTTAGCAAAGTAGTGGGATACAAGATTAATGTACATAAGTCAGTAGCATTTCTATATGCTAGAAATGAACAAACTGAAGAAACACTCAAGAAAAAGATACCATTTTCAGTAGCAACTACAAACATCAAGTACCTAGGAATAAACTTAACCAAAGATGTAGAAGACCTATACAAAGAAAACTACATAATTCTACTAAAAGAAATAGAAGGGGACCTTAAAAGATGGAAAAATATTCCATGTTCATGGATAGGAAAGCTAAATGTCATTAAGATGTCAATTCTACCGAAACTCATCTACAGATTCAATGCAATCCCAATCAAAATTTCAACAACCTACTTTGCAGACTTGGAAAAGCTAGTTATCAAATTTATTTGGAAAGGGAAGATGCCTCGAATTGCTAAAGACACTCTAAAAAAGAAAAAGGAAGTGGGAGGACTTACACTGCCTGACTTTGAAGCTTATTATAAAGTCACAGTTGTCAAAACAGCATGGTATTGGCATAAAGATAGACATATTGATCAATGGAATTGAATTGAGAATTCAGAGATAGAGCCCCAGATCTATGGCCAACTGATCTTTGTTAAGGCCCCCAAAGTCACTGAACTGGGTCATAACAGTCTTTTCAACAAATGGGGCAGGGAGAGCTGGATAACCAAATCCAAAAGAATAAAAGAGCACCCCTACCTTACACCCTACACAAAAATTCACTCAAAGTGGATCAAAGATTTCAACATAAAAGAAAGTACCATAAAACTCCTAGAAGATAATTTAGGGAAACATCTTCAAGACGTTGTGTTAGGCGGCCACTTCCTAGACTTGACATCCAAAGCACAAGCAACAAAAGAAAAAATAGATAAATGGGAACTCCTCAAGCTTAGAAGTTTCTGTACCTCAAAGGAATTTGTCAAAAAGGTAAAGAGGCAGCCAACTCAATGGGAAAAATTTTTGGAAACCATGTATCTGACAAAAGACTGATATCTTGTATATATAAAGAAATCCTACAACTCAATGACAATAGTACAGACAGCCCAATTATAAAATGAGCAAAAGATATGAAAAGACAGTTCTCTGAAGAGGAAATACAAATGGCCAAGAAACACATGAAAAAATGTTCAGCTTCACTAGCTATTAGAGAGATGCAAATTAAGACCACAATGAGATACCATCTCACACCAGTTAGTATGGCTGCCATTAAACAAACAGGAAACTACAAATGCTGGAGGGGATGTGGAGAAATTGGAACTCTCATTCATTGTTGGTGGGACTGTATAATGGTTCAGCCACTCTGGAAGTCAGTCTGGCAGTTCCTTAGAAAACTAGATATAGAGTTACCCTTCAATCCAGCGATTGCACTGCTCGGTACATACCTGGAAGATCGGAAAGCAGTGACATGAGCAGATATCTGCATGCCAATGTTCATAGCAGCATTATTCACAATTGCCAAGAGATGGAAACAACCCAAATGTCCTTCAACAGATGAGTGGATAAACAAAATGTGATAAATACACACAATGGAATACTATGCAACAGTAAGAAGGAATGGTGTCCTGAAACAAATGACAACATGGATGAACCTTGAAGACATAATGCTGAGCAAAATAAGCCAGTCACAAAAAAAGAAATATTATATGCTACCACTAATGTGAACATTGAAAAATGTAAAACAAATGGTTTATAATGTAGAATGTAGGGGAACTAGTGATAGAGAGCAATTAAGGAAGGGGAAACGATAATCCAATAAGGACAGATAAGCTATTGTGAGTAAATTTAACATTCTGGGAATGCCCAGGAGTGACTATGGTCTGTTAATTTCTGATGGGTATAGTAGGAACAAGTTTACAGAAATGTTGCTATATTAGGTTACTTTCTTGAGGTACAGTAGGAACATGTTGGAAGTAAAGTAGTTATTTTAGGTTAGTTGTCTTTTTCTTACTCCCTTGTTATGGCCCGTTTGAAATGTTCTTTTATTGTATGTTTTTTAAAATTTTTTAAATTTTTTTTTATTTTTTATACAGTTGATTTAAAAAAAAAGTTAATTAAAAAAAAGGGGGGGGGATATGCAGAGCACCCCTTGAGGAGCTGGTGGAGAATGAAGGGGTATTGGCCTGCTCCACCTCGATGGTTGCTAATGTGCTCACAGACATAGAGGACTGGTGGTTTGATGGGCCGAGCCCTCTACCACAGGACTTGCCCTTGGGAAGACTGTTGCTGTAAAGGAGAAGCTAGGCCTCCCTATAATTGTGCCTAAGAGCCCCCTCCCGAATGCCTGTTTGTTGCTCAGATGTAGCTCTCTCTCTCTAGCTAAGCCAACTCGGATGTGAAGTCACTGCCTTCCCTGCTACATGGGATCAGACACCCAGAGGAGTGAATCTCCCTGGCAATGTGCAATATAACTCCTGGGGAGGAATGTAGACCCAGCATCGTGGGATGGACAACATCTTCTTGACCAGAAGTGGGAAATGAAATGAAATGAAATAAGCTACAGTGGTAGAGAGATTCCAAAAGGAGCCGAGAGGTCACTCTGGTGGGCACTCTTACTCACAATATAGACAACCCTTTTTAGGTTCTAATGAATTGGGGTAGCTGGCGGTAGATACCTGAAACTATCAAACTACAACCCAGAACCCATGAATCTTGAAGATGATTGCATAAATATGTAGCTTATGAGAGGTGACAATGGGATTGGGAAAGCCATAAGGACCACACTCCCCTTTGTCTAGTTTATGGATGGATGAGTAGAAAAATGGGGGAAGGAAAAAAACAAACAAACGAAGGCACCCAGTGTTCTTTTTTCCTTTAATTGCTCTTTTTCACTTTAATTTTTATTCTTGTTATTTTTGTGTGTGTGGTAATGAAGGTGTCAGAGATTGATTTGGGTGATGAATGCACAACTATGTAATGGTACTGAGAACAATCAAATGTACAATTTGTTTTGTATGACTGCATGGTATGTGAATATATCTCACTGAAATGAATATAGAAAAATAGAAAAATTTAAAAATAAAAAAATTAAAAAGTTAATGAAGTTTGTATGTTCCCTGGGACTATACTAGAGAAAGAATGGAGGGCACAATGGGGGATTAGGCCTGACAAAGACGGGTCATTTCTTCCTCTGATTTAAACTTAAGTTTAAACCCTTTGCTTTTTAATATTTCCAACTACTTATCACACCTCTTTTTTAAATTTCTTAAACAGGGGCGGTACATTTATTCCAACTATTGTTATTGTGAACCATTATTCTTCTGGAATCATGAAAATAAGAGATTCTGTGGTTCCACATGTTATTGGGTTAAATAAATATCCAAGATACTTACATTATTAAATCAATGTATATGTTGTAAACAAGAAATGTACCATAAAGCTATAAACTGGATTTTATGGTTTATGGCAATGAGAAATCCACGTGTTAAGGTTGTGGGATGATTTGACCCTTCTAGATTAGTTTCTCCCATATAACTATTAGATTGTTCCTAATAAAATCCTGGTATATTATATACAGCAGAAGATTAGGACCCTTAAATTTGAGAGTAAATAGTTTCTCTCAAATATCTGTATTTTTCTTAAAGTAAGGCTCTGATCTAAATTAATTATAAATAATCTCTCTTAAATCTTTAGTAAAATAGCAAACAATGGGGTAGACATGTTTTTCTTATACCCTCCTTCTGCTTCATCTACTGTTCTTCCCATTTTTCTAAATATTATACCATGAAAAAGGAATTAAGGGAAACAAAGTCTAAACTATAACTCAAAGTGGATGGCTCAGTTAAAGCAAAGTCTTGCAGAATAAAAATTTTCATTTGGCTTTTAGAGTTATCCATACATATATATTTAGGGTTGTACTGAATTTTTAAGTCTTGTGATACAATATCTATTCTGTTGAATTTTCTGATTGGAATATTTTCTGTTGAACTATTAATTTGCCAAAATTTCTTCCTCACTATTTTTCTACACATCATTTTCTACACACATTTCATTTTATGGTTCTAATTTTCTTGTAATTAGGGTTGAATCAGAACACAAAAGGATGTATTTTATTATTTTAGTTTCCATTTTTACCTTAAATGTTGTCAAATGACTCTTTCCCTTGCTAAAAACAAGCACTTTAACCTAATGCTTTCAAAGACAGACTCAGGAACATCTATGACTAAAAGAGGATCATAAATGATTGAACTGTAATCCAGTAACCTTGATTCTTGAAGATGATTAGTAACTGTAGCTTTTATGGAGTGACTGAGTAATCATGAAAACTGTGTGACTGACACTCCCTTTGTCTAGTGTATGAACAGATGAGAAAGAAAATAAAGACAAAAAATAAATAAATAATGGGGGGGTATGGGATGTTTTGGGTGTTCTTTTTATTTTTATTCTTATTCTTATTTTTAATTTTTTTGGAGTAATGAAAATGTTCAAAAATTGATTGTGGTGATGAATGCACAAGTATATGAATGATACCGTGAACAACTGATGGTATACTTTGGATGATTATCTGGTATGTGAACATATCTCAATAAAATTGCATTAAAAACAAGAATAATAGTCAACATGTTTATTATAACCTATTATTCATTTTAGAATTGAATACAGAGTTCTAGAAAGTCCCTTTGGAATTGAATACAGAGTTCTATAATGTCCCTTTAACAGTGATTTTCCTGGATTATGTTAAGTCTACAGGGATAAGTGCAATTATCCAAGAAAATTTATTACATAAAATCTTTCTCTGACCCATTTAATATAAAACAACTCATATTTGGATTCCACATGTAAGGAGAACCTGTGTTCTTCCAGGTGACCAGTTTCTTCCCTGGGTTTTCTATTGTAGTTATAATCAATAATATGAAACAAAGAATATCAAATAGAGTCCCTTGAACATCTTAATTAAAAATGGAGTCCCGGGAAGAAAGCGTGTTGAAATAAATGACAAGTTTTCTACCAAACCTCAAACACTGTAATTTGAAATAAAGGCTTACTCTAAGTAAGGAAGGCAAATGAACAATATCTCTTTTAGAAGATTGCTAGTTATTTCCAAAATCCATTTGCCCCTTTTCCCATAATCACCCAGTTGTAGGCTATTTCCCAGCCTTCCTGATTGTAATTGTGGCCATGTGAGTAAGTCCGTTGAAAATGGAATGTGAATGAAAGTGATGTCTGCAACTTTCACGTCATTTGCTTAAAAGGAAATGACTTTCCCTGCATGTCCATCCTGCCCCCCTTCTCCCTGGGCAAATGGAGGTATTAGTGGCCCAGGAATAGACCTGAGCAGCATAATGGAGCAAACCGTATCCCTGAATGACCTAGTGGGGCACAATTGCTCCAAAAGTCTAAGACGTCAAACTATTATGTTAGAGAAAAATACACTTCCACTTTGTTAATCCATTATATTTTCAAATCTCTTTACAATTCACACTCTGCCCGACAAATACTACAACAAATCTTAGTGATTTTACTGGAGAATTCTATTTCCTTTGGAATAATTATACCTCTGATCTTTTTCTCTAAATCAAAAATAGTAACCTTTAGAGATTCAAGATTACTGTTTGTGAGTCATAACACTCAAAATGTTAAATTAAAGAATATTATAAATAATCTTAATAACACCTAAAATAAATTGTATTTTTGTTATAATCCTTTATAATATGCAACATAATAGGTAATAATAAAATCTGTATATTATATATTTATTATTTTATAATTAATTAACATACTGCTGTTACCGCAATAAAAATGATTATGCTGTGAAAATATTCTATAATAACATGAAATACATGTAGGGAAAAATATAGTGATTTCAAATAATCTTCTTTCTACATTCATTTTATCTGCTCTAAGTACTTTCCTTCTGTATTCCCCAAATATGGTTATATTGTTTACAGCTTTTTGTTGGGATACTGAAAAACTAAAAATCCTATTCACTTTTATGTAATCTAAGTCTAAACTCTTGAGAATGATTTGCTCCCCAGTGACTTAACTCTACTTTTTACAAGTATTTGCCTTGACTTTCTATTTACCCTTTTATCTATTTCTGGGCTATTGACTGTTTTCTTTCCTAAACAGATAACATTTTCTGATGTCTGAACACTAAAAAAATATTGGTTATAATAGAATTCCCTTGTCCTCAATGGGCTTACAATTTATACCCTAGCCTACAAAGTTCCCTTATATCCTATTTGATTCCTAAAGTTCTTTCTTCTTCAAGAAGCTAATCTAATTTCATGCAGTTTTTTCAAAGTTCTACCTCCCCATTAAAAATGTTTAAAAATAAGTTTCTAGGTATTTCATAGCACAATATAGGTAAAGCATGAGGAAAATAATGAAAGAAAAACAAGAGATTATGGAAGTTGGGTAGAGACTTCCTAAAAGGGGCAGGGTTTAAGATTATTCCAGCAAAAGAGGTAGAAAAAGAGAAAAGTTATTCTTCCTAGGGGAAAATAAAATGGACTCTAAGAAAAATATTTTCAAACTTAATAGGAAAAGTAATGTGAACTCAAAATACCATTTAAGACAGAAAATAAATGACTAATTTTAGCAAACACTTTTAAAAATTTCAAAGCATACTTCCTTTCTGAATATCTAAAATATCTGTTCAAATTCATGTGGACATAAAGGAATCTTGAATATGAAATATTATTTTTAGGTTTGGATTATATAATCTCAATCAGTAAAAGCATGTACCATTGACTAAAACTGACAGAAAAAGAAGTTTGAATTTAGAGGTAAGATATATGAGCTGCAATCAAGTTTAACCAAGTGAATACTAAATTACTCTGTTTATTTCAAAACAGATAGTTTTTACATATGTGTGCTGGTTTGAATCTACTACATCCCCCACAAAAGCCATGTTCTTTTAATCTGATCTTGTGAGTGCAAACTTATTGTGGGTGGGATCTTTTGATTAGGTTGTTTCCGTGGAGATATGATCCACCCAACCGTGGGTGAGACCTTTTGATTAGATTATTTCCATGGAGATGTGACCCCACCCATTCAAAATGTGTCCTGATTAGTTTACTGAAGTCCTTAAGAGAGCTCAGGGGCTGACAGAGACCCAGACACTTGGAGATGCAGACAGAAAGATGTTTGGAGATGCTAAACTAAGAGATGAAGCCCAGAATTCACCCCAGAGAAGCTAAGAGAGGACCCCCAGACATTTAGAGAGAAAGGCTCTGGGAGAATAAGCAAGGGTACACAGGAGATGAGAGAGAGAAGCTAAGAAAGACAGAAGCCCAGAGACATTTTGGAGAAAGTCATTTTGAAAGCAGAACCTGAGAGCAAAATACCAGCAGATGCCAGCCATGTGCCTTCCCAGCTGACAGAGGTGTTCTGCATGCCATTGGCCTTTCTTCAGTGAAGGCATCCTCCTGTTGTTGCCTTAGTTTGGACACTTTTATGGCCTTAGAACTATAAATTTGTAACCTAATAAATACCCTTTATAAAAGCCATTCCATTTCTGGTATTTTGCACAATGGCAGCTTTAGCAAACCAGAAAAAAACATGATATATCAGATATCATGTATGTAAAAAATGATCTCAGCAATAGATTACTCCTAAAGTTATCTTTCTAGAAGGAAACTAAATATAGGAGATAGACAAATTTGCACAAGCCTACATGCTCAGACCAAAAAGAAAATTGGTTTTGGGCAAGTAAGAATTTTAGTTAAAATTTCAAAATACAAGTGTACTTATTGTTGTTCTATTTCTTCCAGCTTTGCTTCCTCAGTACCATCACATATTGATATTGATAAGGGTACTCTAGAACTCCTCACTTCTTTTCCTGACTATTGATTCACTTGCTGACTTCTCTACTCTTCTCAGAAAAACTTGCCCATAGAATGGTATCATGGGAATTTTCTGATCTCTGCACAAAGCTAAAATCTGAATGTTTTGCATTATGGACCATAGGATACTAGGCAGCTTTAAGACCTATTTAAGGTTTTAATTGCAAAGTTTTATTATAAAATTATTCATGTTATATTTGTATTTAGGTCCCATTTTTTAAAAATATAATATACCTAGGTCCCACAATCCATTATTAAGTATAAGCTTACTCATGATTCATATAGTCAATTTCAAGGGGCTCCTTGGGAATTTCAAAGAACAAGGGTCTTAGAGACATAAAAAACCTAAGTTTGAGCCCTGGTTCAATCAGTTGCTAGCTATAGGTACTCATACAATTTATGAGTACCCAAACAACGTTCTGAGACCTCAGTGGTAAAATGGAGATAAAATTAACTGTTAACAATGATTGTTTAACAAGTCTTTGTAAAGCAAACAGCACAATAGGATCATTGAGATAGTTGACACAGTAAATAGTAGCTAGTCTTCTCTTCTAGAAAGATTTGTTAAAATTCTTAAAATTTTTAAATAGACTCTCTTGAAATCCCATCATCCAACAAAATATCAGATGTGGCCCTCTCTCTCTAGCTAAGCCAACTTGAAAGGTGAAATCACTGCCCTCCCCCCTATGTGGGATCAGAAACCCAGGGGAGTGAATCTCCCTGGCAATGTGGAATATGACTCCCGGGGAGGAATGTAGACCTGGCATCATGGGATGGAGAACATCTTCTTGACCAAAAGGGGGATGTGAAAGGAGATGAAATAAGCTTCAGTGGCAGAGAGATTCCAAAAGGAGCCGAGAGGTCACTCTGGTGGGCACTCTTACACACACTTTAGACAACCCTTTTTAGGTTCTAAAGAATTGGGGTAGCTGGTGGTGGATACCTGAAACTATCAAACTGCAACCCAGAACCCATGAATCTCAAAGACAATTGTATAAAAATGTAGCTTATGAGGGGTGACAATGGGATTGGGAAAGCCGTAAGGACCACACTCCACTTTGTCTAGTTTATGGATGGATGAGTAGAAAAATAGGGGAAGGAAACAAACAAACAAACAGACAAAGGTACCCAGTGTTCTTTTTTACTTCAATTGCTCTTTTTCACTTTAATTATTATTCTTGTTATTTTTGTGTGTGTGCTAATGAAGGTGTCAGGGATTGATTTAGGTGATGAATGTACAACTATGTAATGGTACTGTGAACAATCGAATGTACGATTTGTTTTGTATGACTGTGTGGTATGTGAATATATCTCAAGAAAATGAAGATTAAAAAAAATTGTTGGGTTTCATTATTTTAAGCTGCTTTCATTTATCCATACATATGGTAATAAGGCCCAATACTCATATCCACACGTGCACACACACACACACACACACACACACACACACAACAGTACAAGCTACCTTCGGTCAACACTTTGGGACATTAGTCACATATTTCCAATGACATTGCCAATAATTTTGAAAATTTTCATTTGGAATTTCTTTCACAGCAATTTCTTTTGAAATTTTTCACTGGTGTTAACTCTTCACACTTTATGGGTAGAATTTTTTTTTTTTAATAGGAAATAACCAGAAAAAATGTAGGAAAGACTTTGGTGAAAAAAAAAATAGGTCACACTAATTTTGTGAAAACAAGGTATCTAAAATAATAAAGTTGAACTCATATGGACTTCAAGTTCACTTCCCTTACTGACTATATTGGTATATGTTTTTCTTTAACCATATGAACTCATGTTAGGTGTATTTACTTTCAAAAAGGGGCAGATCTAATGTTGTTGAATTAATTGCAAAAATCATAGTTACCTTAGAAACATCTATGCATATGTTAAAATGAACTGATTGGGTTTAGAGCATTAAGAAGAACATAATGAGTTTGTGCCTCAGTCTTGATATTTTGGCATTTATTAAGAGCTCCTTTTGCCTCAGAAAACTTCCTAGCTTTGAGTATATGCCTGGGTGATGACAATGGTTGTGGGCAAGTAAAGACAGATGATGGAAGTGACAAAACACAGCCATTGGGACCATATAGGGGAAAATCTTCCTTATAAATGAAAGAGAGGACTATTTCCAGTCCGCTTCAACAAGTATTTATGGAGCATCTGTTCAGTGTTCAGAACTGTGCTATTTGACACTTTTTTTTCTAAACTTGGATATTCCCGTTAAAAACCTGTCAAGGAGAAATATTCAGTCTTTCCTTGGGAATGTTGAGTCATTGCCAAGTTGCTTTAAATAGTATTTGAACTTAAGGACAGTCTCATCTCTACTAAGTTTGAATAAACTTCCATTTTAAAAAAGCAATCAGTCATCAGTTTTTAAAACTTTTTTCATCCCTAGTTGAAAATCATAAAATAATAGCAAATAAGTCATAAGCATTTCTGTAACTTATGAAGATGTTCAAGAAGTTCAGTGGAATAATTTTGAAAACATTCAAGTAAAAGTTTAGAGAAGGTAGGGTGAGACCCATATCTTCCTAATGCAAACCCAACACCTTGAATAGTAACTGGTCCATAAAGAAAGGCATTTAATGAACATTTCTGAACTGACCTGAATGTACCGTCATTTAAAAATGAGTTTGAAATAGATGAACAATCTAAGAAAATGAACTACCGCAAATGCTATATCCTAGATAAGTATTCTAAGACCATGTCACATTGAGAATAAAAGAAGCACCAATCATAACTAGGGGAATGTGTATATATTACAAAAGGCTCCTGTAAACACAAAAAGAGAAAAAATTATTTCCCATTTTATTACAGTAATCTTTCAAGAAAAGTCATTCCTCTTCATCTGATGGTACCTTTACCATTATTATAAATACTTGTATAATATTATAATAATCATATTATAATATGGTTAGGATTTGGGAAATAGTGAATGTTTGGAGATAGCTTGGTTTGCTTTCTATAAACTCTTTCCCAAGTTATGCTTTTAAGATACCAAAAAATTACATAGATGTTTTCTCTTCGATAACCCAGTGAAAATCTGGATGGGAATATGGAACTCATTGATTTATTCAATAATTTCCAGGGAAAGAATAAATTTCAGATTTTATATTGATGCAATCTTGGATGTAGGGTAGGTGAGTGATGAGGAAAAGAGGATTGTTTCACTGACTGGCAAATCACTGAACTTAGTAAGGGCTGCCAAAAGATACTGAAATGATAAATATGAAAAACCAACAGAGTTGGTCTCTATTTGGCCTCTCCTATCAGATGAAAAAGAACTACCTTTTACAGTATGCCATAACTTGATTCACATAAAAATTAGGCTCTGATGAAATCAACTTCGCTTTTGGGGATTTAATCACCTATTGGCACAAGGTACCTTCTGTCTCACTATCTCAAAATGAATGGAGCCCTTGTTATTTCTATACCATATAATGGAAAATGAGAGTAAAGTACAAAAGACCAACAAGGTAAATAATATTTCTGCTTTTAAAAGATAACACATTAAAAAGTACCACAATATTATTCCTTGCCCTGGATCTTTCCACATATTTCAGTTAGAACAAAACTTAAAATAGCTTAATCCAAAATTGGAAAGGGTTGGTGGAGGCTGTGGAACTAAATACAAGTGTTTGTGCAGGGTTTTTTGAAAGCCAGTCTTAAGTAGTGATTTTTTTTCTACTGCAATACACGTGACATTTAATGTTTGAATGACCATGGTGCAATCCAATAAAAATATTAAGATTTTAACAAACTACCAAAAAAATTTTGGAGAGCACTATTAAAATTAGTTATCACTATCCCTAGGCAACCATTAGGATTATCTATTTATTAACAGCTGTAATTAAATAGGACAAACTGTGGATTATACTAAAATCTAGCTATTGCTGATGTTTGTGCTTTCACATTCTGAAAAGGACATTTGAAAAAAGAGTGACATTATTTTGGGGGATATTCTTAAGTTATTCTAAATACTTAAGCATTTTATACTTCTATTAATAATATATTACTTGTGGCATATCTCCCAGAATATAATGTACAAGAATAATATGTCATAACAGGAAAATTGAGTGAATGCAGTTCAGTCATAAATACTTTTCACCAGCTAGAATAGTTTTCATTACAAAAAAAATCACATATTACTGGGAGAATGTGTCATTATGTATGTTAAAATTAGCTGGTCCATGTTTAAAGAAATTTTTATCAAAGCCCTATGGGACACTTATCAAATCTTCCACCAGATAGAAAATTCTATCTCATAGTCAGTTAGCCCAAAACAACTTCTTAAACCGTTTTAGACATAGAGAAGATGATAATTTAACACCTTTGGTCACCTGCCATCAAATACATTTCCAAAAACTAAAATTCAATTGCATCACCTATTTTAACATAGGCTCTAGATTCATTATCTTTGGGTGATAGGACTACATATGTTTATTTTCTTCATCATGATTTTCTGGATTTTCTAAGTTTTCTGCAATGATTATGAATATTCATTATATGTACAGATATATGCATACACCTGCATGTATACACACATACTTATAACTATATATGCAAATATATAAATTGTAGTCTGATAAAATAATAAATAAAGCCATATTTTAAAATATGGAAGATAGAGAAATATTATATGTCGAGTTCTGATAATTATTCTTAGGCTTTATAAAGTAGAGCAAGCAAACTTTCTTCCTGATTGGAGATTGAGGCTTATTGATATTAGAAATACTTTTGATTACAATGCATTATCAAAGGCTTAAGTTCAGGAAAAACCAAAAAGCAGTCACTTTTTCTATATATGATGCAAATGAATGAAGTTATTTGCTTTTTAGTTAGCCGTAATAGTGGGAATATGAGACAATTTATGAATCTCTGGAAGTGATAGGAATTGAGAATGCTAATAATAAATTTGCTAAATATTCTTATTCTCCAAAGACTGCTTAAAAATTGGAGAGGCATAAATTCTGAAAGCTAGGAAAGTAAATCAAAAACTATCTTGACCAAGTAACTTGTTATTCTAGCCTTGGAAAATATTCGTGTAGTCTAACTTGTTAAAAATTGTGCTCTTTTCTACTTGATAGCTTGCACACAGTAGAAGCACATCTGCCTGAATAATTTTTTTTATCTAAATGCTTAAACCATAATAATTCGGCTAAGGCACTCTACATTATCCACCATTGTACTTCATAGGTAATACTGATTCCAGTTGGCTGTCACTAAGCAGGCAGAAAATTGCAGCAATTATTGAAAATTATTGGGTTTTAAACAGTGTACTCAACACCCCCATCTCATCCTCCACAACCATATGCAAATTTTTTTTATTAGGAAAATAATAAAGTATGCTGCTTCAGCACCAAGGAACATATTTTTGAAAATAATGCACCGAATATTTTTATTGCTGTTTCTCCTAAAGAAAACATGTTCACTTGGTTTCTTTTCCCAGGGTAAACCGAAATATTTTTCAGTTTTGATCATCCTCTCTGTGCTTACCCTACTCCATATTTGCCTGAATTCAATACCTCCTCTAGGAAGTCTTCCTAATTTCCCAGGAAAAAAATTCATGTTTTTCACTCTCACATTCTTACCATATTTTTGTAACTCAGTCAAAGCAATTAAAAGTCTACCTGTTGATACAGTTATGTAAGTGTAAGTATTCTTACTACATGCAAGCACTTGATGGTGAAGGGGCATATTTATCTGTGCCCCTAACAGCATCTATCATGTATTACTGAAATTAATTGAAAAGTCAAAGGTTCCTTAAGCTTGGTGACTCTTAAAACAAATAAAAATATCTCCTCCTCATTTATTCCATGCCAAGAATTTGTCTTTTTTGTTGTTTATTTATTTTGTTTTGATTTTTGAGTCAGGTTCAAGGATTTATGGTTAAATAAGTAAGCATGTTAAATTGAATGACTATTAAAACACCATGCAATTTTAAATGAACCTTCTATCTTCTTTCATATTTTCTAGATCAAACTATCTTTTTTTTCTCATTCACCTGGTGATGCAATTTTATTGAAATATAGTTACATACCATACAATCATCCAAAGTGTATAGTCAGTTGTTCTCAGCATAATATAATTGTCCATTCATCATATTCAATTTTTGAACATTTTCATCCCTCCAAAAAAATAAAAATAAAAGTAAAAAAGAACACTCAAAGCAAACCATTTCCCCCATCCCCCCAATTATTCATTTACTTTTTTGTCCCCATTTTTCAACTCATCTGTCCATACACTGGATAGAGTGTGAGCCACAAGGTTTTCTACAATCACATGGTCACACTGTAAAAGCTATATAGTTATACGCTTGTCTTCAAGAAACAAGGCTACCAGGTTGCGGTTCAACAGGTTCATGTATTTCTTTCTAGCTATTCTAGCACACTAAAAACTAAAAAGGACTATCCATAAAATGCATAAGAATAACCTCCAGAATGACTTCTTGACACCATTTGAAATTTCTCAGCCTCTGAAACTACTTTGTTTCCTTTCTCTTCCCCTCTTTGGTCAAGGAGGCTTTCTCAATCCCATCATGCTGAGTCCAGACTCATCCCTAGGAGTCATGTCCCATATTGCCAGGGAGATTAACACTCCTGGGAGTCATGTTCCATTTCGGGAGGGAGGGTAGAGAGTCCACCTGCTGAGTTGGCTTAGACAGAGAGGCCACATCTGAGCAACAAAACAGGTTCTCAGGATGTGACCCTTAACCACAATTACACAAGAAATATATAGGCTTAGACTCTTCTTTGCAGTAAGAGGCTCCATAAGGGCTAGCCCCAAGATTGAGGGCTTGGCATACTAAATTGGTAGTCCCCAATGTTTTTGAGAATGTATTGGGGCTTCATACTAACCCCTACATTTAACCAGATCTCACTCCCTATTCAAAGTTCCATGTAATTATGTTATTTGACTAAACTGACCATACAAGTTAAATTATATAGCGTGCTACAGAAAAACAAGATTTTCCACTAAATAAACATCTCTTCCTTTGGTCTCACACAGAAATTAAAGTTTTAAAACAGTTAATATCATCCTCAACCCTTTAGTCTGATTTTCCTTAGATCCAACCAAGGCCATTTCATTCATATCTCTAATTGAAGTCAGATTCCTTTTTCAGCTTCTTTAATGTTTGCTGTATGGGGTAGTGTTGATGTTCATAGCTACTGAAGTCTAGCTCTGAGTGTCAGGTATCACCCAGATACCTGAAGTTTCAGAGAACAAGCAGATTATACACAAGAGCTCAGCATCTCAGAATCTAGAAATAATCATTACAATTCAGGAGTACAGGTAAGTGCTGTAAGAGCTTGCAATCTAGGAACCATTACAATAAACTTTCCCTTGATAACTTAAGCTCTCAGATTCAATTCTCAGAGTTTGTCCTTATAATTAGTCCCTATTAGTGAGGCTTTACAATGTCTGTCTTTTCATTTCTGGCTTATTTCATGGAACATACTGTCCTCAAGGTCCATTTACTTACATACCTCACAACTTCATTTCTTCTTGTGGCCACTCAATATTCCATTGTATGTATACATCACAGTTCGCCATTCCATTCATCACTTGTTGTACCCTTAGGCCACCTCCAACCATTGCAAACAATAAATACTGCCACCATCAACACCAGTGTGCAAATGTCCATTCATGTCCCTGCTCTCAGTTCATCCAAGTATACACCCAATAATAGGGTTGCAGGACCATATGGCAACCTCATATTTAGCTTCCTGTGGAATCATCACACTGCCCTCCATATGGGCTGCACCATTCTGCTTCCCTACCAGCAGTGATTAGGTACATCCCTCTCTCCACATTTTCTCCAGCTCTTGTATCCCTCTATTTATTTTTTAAACATTCAATGCTAAGTAGACAATCAGTGGTTCCCAGTAAAATCACATAGTTATGCATTCCACAATCTATATGTTGACATTTCTATTTCTCCCAAAAAAAAAGAGGAAGAAGAGAAAAAAGACAAAAGAAAAAATAAAATAAAATGAAAAATAAAAAATAAAATAAAAAATAAAAATATAATAAAATAAAATGCATTAAAAGTTCAGACAACACTACCATCACCAAGAATCCCAGACCCATTCCATATACCCCCTCTTGTAGACATTTAGCTTTGGTATATTGCCCTTTTACAATTAATGGAAGAATACTACAGTGTTACTGTTAACTATAGACCCTAGTTTGTATTGATTGTATTTTTTCTGAATGCAATCTCATTTTCAACACCTTGCAATGGTGACATTTGTTCTCCTTCATGTAAAAACTTTCCTGCATTTGTACATTTAATCACCATCATTATCTGCTCTAGGTTTTGCCATGTTATACAGTCCCAGCCTTTATCCTCTATTTATCCTTCTCATGTCATATATGCCCCTAGCCTTCCTCTTTCAACAGTACTCACACTCATCTTTATTCAGTATACTTACAATATTGTGCTACCGTCACACAGTAACATGCTATCTATTTCTGGATCTGTACAATCAAACCTGTTGAACTATTGGTACTCCTTCAGCATCAAATGCCCAATCTCTAACCTCTTTCTGTCTCCTGATAACCTGTGTTCTCAACTTTAACTCTCAAAGTTTCCTCATTAATGTTGGTTCATATTAATGAGACCATACAGTATTTGTCCTTTTGTTTCTGGCTAATTTCGCTTAACTTAATGTTCTCAAGTTTCATCCACATTTTTAAATGCTTCATGATTTTATTGTCTTACAGCTGCATAATATTCTATCATATGTATATACCACAGTTTGTTTATCCACTGATCCGTTGATGGACATTTGGTCTGTTTCCATATTTTGGCAATCATGAATAATGCCACTATAAACATTGGTGTGCAAATGTCTGTTCATGTCCTTGCCTTCAGTTCCTCTGAAGATATATCTAGTAATGGAATTGCTGGATCATAAATCAATTCTATACTTAGCTTCCTGAGGAACCACTACATTGCCTTCCAGAGTGTTTTCACTATTCTACATTCCCACCCTCAGTGAATAAGTGTGCCTCTTTCTCCACATTCTCTCCAGCATTTGTAATTTTCTGGTTTTTTTGATAATGGCCATTCTGGTAGGTGTGAGATGATATCTTATTGGGGCTTTGATCTGCATTTCCCTAATAGTCAATGAAATTGAGCATTTTTTCATGTTTCTGAACAATTTGTATTTCCTCTTCAGAAAAGTATCTGTCCATGTCTTTTGCCCATTTTTTAATTAGGTTGTCTTTTTGTTGTTGAGTTATAGGATCTCTTTGTATATTCTGAGTATTAAACCCTCTTCTGAAATGTGGTTTCCAATTATTGTCTGTCACTGTGTAGGTTGCCTTTTTGGAGAGACTGGTCTATAATTTTCTTTTCTTGTAGTGTCTTCCTTGCTTTGGTATTAGGGTGATGTTGGCGTCATAGAATGAGTTAGGCAACTTTCCCTCCTCTTCAACTTTTTGAAGAGTTTGAGCAGGATTGGTACTAATTATTTCTTGAATGCTTGGTAGAATTCACATGTGAAGCCATCTGATCCTGGGCTTTTCTTTTTGGGGAGCTTTTTCATCACTGATTCTATCTCTTTATTTGTGATTGGTTTGTTGAGGTTGTCTATTTCTTCTAGGGTCAATGTTAGTTGTTCATGGTTTTCTAGGAAGTTGTTCATTTCATCTAAGTTGTCTAAGTTATTAGCAGATAGTTGATCATAGTGTCCTCTCATTATATCTTTTATTTCTATGGGGTCAGTGGTTATGTCCCTTTTCCCAATTCTGATTTTATTTGGATCCTCTCTCTCTCTCTCTCTCTCTCTCTCTCTCTCTCTCTCTCTCTCTCTCTCTATCTATCTATCTATCTATCTATCTGTTAGTCTAGCTAACAATCAATTTTATCGATTTTCTCAAAGAATCAGCTTCGGCTTTTGTTGATTCTCTTGATTGTTTTCATGTTCTCAATTTCATTTATTTCTGCTATAATCTTTGATATTTCTTTCCTACTGTTTGCTTTAAGGTTAGTCTGCTGTTTTTTCTCTAGTTCTTCCAGGTGAACAGGTAATTCCTCAATTTTTGCCCTTTCTTCTTTTTTAGGCAATTAAGGCAACAAATTTCCCTCTCAGCACTGGCTTTGCAGCATCCCATATGTTTTGATACATTGTATTTTTATTGCCATTGCCTCGAGATATTTACTACTTTCTTTTGTAATTTCTTCCTTGATCCACTGGTTGTTTAAGAGTGTGTTGTTCAACCTCCATGAATTAGTGAATTTCTGACCTTTCGCCTGTTATTTATTTCCAGCTTCATTCCATTATGATCTGAGAGAGTGTTTTGTATAATATCAATATTTTTAAATTTGAGACTTGCTTTGTGATCCAACATGTGGTCTTTCCTGGAGAATGGTCCATGTGCACTTGAGAAAAATGTGTATCCTGTTATTCTGGGGTGTAGTGTTCTATAAATGTCTGTTAAGTCTAGTTCATTTATCATACTATTCAACATCTCTGCTTCCTTATTGATCCTCTGTATACATTTTCTATCCATTGATGAGAGTGGAGTATCGAAGTCTCCAAATATTGTGTAAGTGTCTACTTCTTTATTCAGTGTTGTCAGTGTGTGCCTCGTGTATTTTGGGGTGCTCTGGCTCAGTGCATAAATATTTATGATTGTTATGTCTTCTTGATGAATTGTCCCTTTTATTAATATTTAGTGTCCTTATTTGTCTCTTTTAATTGTTTTACATTTGAAGTCTAACTTGTCTGTATTAGTATAACTACCCCTGCTTTTTTCTGGATGTTGTTTGTATGAAATATCTTTTTCCAATCTTTCACTTTCAACCTATTTTTATCCTTGTCTCTAAAATGAATCTCTTGTAGGCAGCATATAGATGGATTCTGTTTTTTAATCCAATCTGGCAGTCCATAGCTTTTGATTGGGGAGTTTAATCCGTTAACATTTAACGTTATTACG
Organism: Choloepus didactylus; assembly: GCF_015220235.1. Taxonomy (NCBI): domain Eukaryota; kingdom Metazoa; phylum Chordata; class Mammalia; order Pilosa; family Megalonychidae; genus Choloepus; species Choloepus didactylus. Next base: position 136,486,459 of record NC_051309.1, on the reverse strand, counting down.
GTAAGGTCAGTACCTTCTTCTACCATTTTGTCTTTTGGATTTCATATGTCATATCTGAGTTTCCCTCTCTTTCCTTTTACCCTTCCTGATAATCTTTATTTCTGAACTATTCTCCAAACCTCTCTTTCTTGTCTTTTCCTATCAGCCTGTAGAACTCCCTTTAGGATTTCTTGTAAAACAGGTCTCTTGTTCACAAACTCTCCCAGTGTCTGTTTTCTGGAAATATTTTAAACTCTCCCTCATTTTTGAAGGACAGTTTTTCCAGATATAGAATTCTTGGTTGGCAGCTTTTTGCTTTCAGTATATTAAATATATCATACCACTGCCTTCTCACTTCATGGTTTCTACCAAGAAATCTGCACATAGTCTTATTGAGCTTGCCCTGAATGTAATGGATTGCTTTTCTATTTCTACTTTCAGAATTCTCTCTTTATCTTTGATATTTGACAATCTGATTAGTAAGTGTCTTGGAGTAGGTCTATTTGGTTCTATTCTGTTTGGAGTATGCTGCACCTCTTAGATCTATAATTTTATGTCTTTCATAAGAGATGGGAATTTTAGTGATTATTTCCTCCATTATTTTTTCTGCCCCTTTTCCCTTCTCTTCTCCTTCTAGGACACCCATGACATGTATAGTTGTGTGCTTCATGTTGTCATTCAATTACCCAAGACTCTGCTCATATTTTTCCATTCTTTTCTCTATCTGTTCTTTTGTGTGTAGGATTTCAGGTGTTCTGTCCTCTAGTTCACTAATTCTTCTTCTGCCTCTTCAAATCTGGTGTTGTAAGTCTCCATTGTTTCATCTCTTCTATTGTGCCCTTAATTCTCATAAGTTCTGCCATTTGTTTTTTTCAAACTTTCAAATTCTTCCTGATGCTCACCCAATGTCTTCTTTATATCTGCTATGTCTTTTGCCATATCTTCCTTCAACTCATTGATTTGATTTTTGAGTTGATTTAGCATGTTTGTTTGAACATCCTTGATTAGTTGTTTCAACTCCTGTATCTTGTTTGAAGTGTTGGTTCATTCCTTTGACTGAGCCATATCTTTGTTTTTCCTAGAGTGACTTGTAAATTTTTTTTTTTTTTTTTGGGTGTCTATGCATCTGGTTTCTTTGATTAGTTTATTCTAGAGTTTGTTTTCACTCCTTTACTTGGGTTTTCTCTTTGGTTGGCTTTGTTCTCTGTTCTTTGGTCTTCAGTTCAACTTATTCTAGACCTCTAACATAGCTTCTGTTTAACTGATCAGAATTTTTCAACTCTTGCTATTCTGGTTCTTGCCCTGCCTATATGTCTCTCTCACCAGCTGGTTATCAGATAAACTCTGCCACCCAGTCTCCCCCTGTAACCAGGTGCCCACAGCAGCCTGCCTCTTGCAGGGAGTTAGGCACAAGGCACCACAGCAAATTCTCTACATATGGGTAACACAAGTCTGCTGGCACCCACTGGTGTTCCACTTTCCACCAGCCAGCAAGCCCTGGGTTTGTTTTAGAGCACTGTTTTAACTGTTGTATCATCCATATATTTCAACTTAAACATAGCCAGTTTCCCATGCATGGGGGGGGGTGTAAACCAGCTCTACTGGGCCTGGTATAAGATTGGGAGTGGTTCTAGAAATCCTAAAATTCATTTGTATTTTCTGGTCTGCCCAGAAGATGGCACTATTCCTTGACTTAATTGTCCTCACAAAGTGTTTATCTTCTTGATCGGAGGTTGTGTCTGACTGGGTGAGGCTGAATTGCCTCTTGGAGCTCAGCTGAGTCTGACTTGGTGGAGCTGAAGTGCTTGTTATATCTGGGTGAGTTTTTTTTTTTTTTGGCAGGGGGTGGGGGTGTTGCTGAATTGCCTCCAGCTGCCCCAGTGGACTGGGCAGGGCTGAAGCTGTGGGTTTCCTGTGCCCTCATTTTGCTGGGCAAAGTCTGACTCAGTTTGGGGCTACATCTTCCACTCTCTCTTTGGCAGAGGATTCCCCCAGCTGCCACAGTTTTCAGTTGTCCCCCAGGCAAGTATCAGGCCATCAGCTATTATGTTCCTCAAGGCTGGGGAAGGGCTTTCAGACTCAAGGCTGGAATAGTCTCTGTCCATGTTTTCTCAGACTGTTTGTCCGTCACTGATCTGGGCCTTGAAATGTCCTCTCCTGTCCCCCTGATCTCCAAATCATGGGGATCTGTCTCACTATTGTGAGTGATTTTTTAGTCTGTGTCTCTGGTGGGAGGTGAGAGGTATCCTAACTGCTGGTTCTGTGTTCATTCCATGCTGAGGGAGACTGAGTGAGGGGGAGGGGAGAGGGCCACTGGCCAAGAACTGAGTTCTCCTACCTTATATGTCTCTTCTTCAATTCAGCATCTGTAGTGTCCTTCTCCCATCCATATCCTCCTCTAGAGTTCTGAACAACTCAGGGTTATTCCCCATTTTTTGCTGAATATGCTGTGTTGTCAATGTCACTCCCAAACTATCTTTTTAAATAACTTGGCCTACAGAATAACAATTCTAAGTAAATTTCCACCTAGTATATTTGACTAATTTGTAAACACATGTATTTGAAATGCAATACAAACTATTTATAATAACAAATTTAGACTTTGAAAGTCTATGGATTAAAAATAGTAAAATTATCCATATTCAAACTTGGGTTTTGCAAGCAAATGTCATATGTTTATAATGGAGATTACTAATCTCAAAGAATATATCTTCCATTTTTATGCCACTCTCTGAGAAACAGGACATTATATATATTAAACTATCAGTAATCCATACTGGCAACATAAACAGCTACTGAAAACTCCCCCACAGAGATTCAATGAAAAAAGGGACAATTCTGAATTGTTTGAAACCCTGGAGGAGGATATAGACTGGAGAAGGACGCTGCAGATGCTGTATTGAAGAAAGAGAAGAAATATCAGAAATGGAAATGTCCTAATATAGATAGTGATGGTGAATACATAACTGTATGTGATTATTCAGAGAACTGTTGATTGTTTACTTAGGAAGGAATGTGTGGTGTGCAAATAAAACAATCTAAAAAATAAACAGTGATACAAGTGCTGGAGAAAATGTGGAGAAAGGGATGTACCTCTTCACCATTGGTGGGGAAGTAGAATGGTGCAGCCCATCTGGAGGGCAATGTGGTAGCTCCAGAGGAAGCTAAGCATGGGGTTGCCATATGGTCCTGCAACTCTGTTATTGGGTATATACTTGGGAGAACTGAGAGCAGGGACAAGAATTGATATTTACATCATGGGTTCCATGGTGGCAGTATTCATGATTCACAGTGGATGGAGATGACCTAGGGGTACATTGACTAATGAACAGAATGGCAATCTGCGGTGTATACATACAAAGAAATATTGAGCTGCTACAAGAAGGAATGAAGTTGTGAGGTTTGCAACTAGGTGAATGGACATTAAGGACAGTATGTTGAGTGAAATAAACCAGAAACGAAAAGACAAACATTATAATACCTCACTAATATGGACTAACTGTAATGTGCAAACTCTGAGAATTAAGTCAGACTGCATAGGTTATCAAGGGGAGGCTTAATGTAAAGGTTCCTAGATTGTAAGCTCTTACAGCAGTCGCATGTGTTCCTGAGTTGTAATGCCTATTTCTAAATTCTGAGATGCTGAGCTCTTTGTGTATAACCTGGTCAGTCCATGGAACTTTGGCTATCTGTGTTACACCTGAGACTCAGAGCCAGAGTCAGGCAGCTATGAATGTCAGCATTACCCCATTCAGCAAATGTTAAAGAGTCTGAAAACGAAATCAGATTTCAATTAGAGATACAAATGAAATGGACTTGGTTAGGACTAAGGTAAATCAGACTAAAGAGTAAAGGACGATATTGATGGTGCTTTAAAACTTCAACTTCTGTATGAGACTAAAGGAAGAGATGTTTATTAGGTGCAAAATCTATATTTTTGTAACACACTATATAATTTAAATTGTATGGTCAGTTTATCCAAACATCATAAATTCATGGAACTTTAAATAGGGAGTGAGATCTGATTGATTTGTACAGGTTAGTGTGAAATCCTGATACATCCCGGAGTAATTTTGGCAAGAATAAAAATGTATTTGCAAAGCCCCCTTGAGGGACTCGGGGAAAATATGGAAATATTAAACTTCCCCACCTGGGAAATTACTGATATTCTTGCAAGCATTGGGGACTACCGATTTAGAAGGCTGAGCCCCTGATCTTGGGGCTTGCCCTTATGAAACTTGTTAATGCAAAGGAGAGGCTAAGCCAACTTAAAATTGTACCTAAGTGTCACCCCCAGAGAACCTCTTTTGTTTCTTAGATGCAGCCTCTCTCTCTGAGCCAACTTTCCAGGTAAACTCACTGCATTCCCCTCTATGTGGGACGTGACTCCCAGGAGTATAGATCTCCCTGGCAAAATGGGACATGACTCATGGGGATGAGCTTGGCCCTGACATCATAGAATTGAGAAAGCCTTCTTGAACCAAGGAGGAAGAGAAATGAAACAAAGTTTCAGTGGCTGAGAGATTTCAAATAGAGTTGAGAGGTCCTTCTGGAGGTTATTCTTACGCATTATATAGATAACCCTTTTCCGTTTTTAGTGTATTGGAATAGCTAGAAAAAAAAATACCTGAAACTGTTGAACTACTACGCAATAGCTTTGCTTCTTGGAGACGATCGTATAAGTATATAGCTTAACATTGTGTGACTGTGTGGCCATGAAAACCTTGTGGCTCTGACTCCCTTTATCCAGTGTATGAGCAGATGAGTAGAAAAATGGGGACAAAAAGTAAATGAATAATAGGGAGGGATGGGGGGTATGGGATATTTTGGGTGTTCTTTTTTACTTTAATTTTTATTCTTGATCTTTTTGGGTGGTAATGAAAATGTTCAAAAATTGAATATGATGATGAATGCATAGCTATATAATGGTACTATGAACAATTGACTGTACACTGTGGATGACTGTATGGTTTGTCAATGTATCTCAATAAAATTGAATTAAAAAATAATCCATAAAATTTCCATTGCTGTTGTCAAGTTCTTCTCCAGTACAATAATTTTCTAAACACAATCTGTAGAGATTCTCACTGCTGCCATCTTGAAGTAGAAGATTCTAAGTGAATCTTCAAAAATGAGCACCATATGAAGCAGAGGACATTAAAACATTTTTGTAAAACAAAGACTTGAACTTAAAATGTCTAACAAATAGATTTCAAATGGAGTTGAAAGGTCACTCTGGAGGGCATTCTTATGCGCAATATAGATAACCCTTTTTAGTTTTTAGGGTATTGGGATAGCTTGAAGGAAATACCTGAAACTGTTGAACTGTAACCCAATAGCCTTGGTTCTTGAAGAGAATTGTGTAAGTATGTAGTTTACGTGGTATGACTGTGTGACTGTGAAAACCTTGTGGCTCCCACTCACTTTATCCAGTGTATGAACAGATGAGTAGAAAAATAGGGACAAAAACTAAATGAAAAATAAGGTGGGATGGGGGGTTGGAATGCTTTGGGTATTCTTTTTCACTTTTGTTTTTATTCTTATTTTTATTTTTGGGGGGGTAAGGAAAATGTTCAAAAATTGATTGAGGTGATGAATGCACAACTATATGATGGGACTGTGAACAGTTGATTGTACACTGTGGATGATTGTATGGTATGTGAATATATCGCAGTAAAATAGAATTGTTAAAAATGAAAAAAAAAGTCTAACAAATATCTTTCTAAATTACATACTAATGGCTACATAAGTACACATCATATCAGAAAGACAATTTTTGACCTTGCCCTGAGCCTTTGTGGATAGAGAAATATTATTAAATAGACTAAGCATATGTCACTCTTGCATTTTGAATATTCAGAATAGGTACATACAATGTGGCCTGCCTCGTGCTTAACGCTCATTTCAATCACAAAGACAAATAGGACCTGTATCTTTTCCTAGAGGACATCACAATGTTAGCTAACTTTTGATGTTTTATAGCTAAAATTACAACTACTAAATTAATCAATTTCTAGTCTGAGAACTAAAAGCTATTAGTCATTATAATTCCACAATGACAGCTTCCTCAAAGTAGTAACAATGAGTAAAAGTGAGCAAGAGAGAAAGGGTAGCAATTTATTTCTTATTAGTTGAAATTACTAACAAGGAGATGATACAGGTAGCATTCCATTTATTTACTTATTATAAGTTGAAACCTGAATTTTTGCAATAAAATACTTGGACAAAATCATGGCCCATAATACATATCATATATTGGAATTTTTTTAGAGTATTCTATTTTCTGCTTAGGTACATTATATTCTGAGTTCTATCATTTTCATGTGAAGAGAACTCTTCAAGAATCAATATGTTGGCTGTTTGACAAATATACATATTTGTAGTTCACTATTAAATATTTCTAATGCTAATTAGTTTGGAAATTATAAGCAAGGACATATGGATCCTAAGTAAATTAATTGCCAATCAGTTGAAGTGAGTTATTCACTAGATAATCTGAATATAGCGTAACAATATCTGGAAGGCTAAAATGAATTGTTGATTTCTGTGTCTGAAAAACATATGAATCCCAAAGTCAAATGGATGTCTCTTGGGAAAGTTGGGATGGGGCAAAAGTAGAGGACACTATCAGATAGATGTTGCTTATTTACTTTTTGGTAAGTAAATTAGCAAGTATAAGCCCTGCTTCTTTCTGTCCAACTAGGGTACGACAAATTTATGTAACATAGCATAAAATAAGTTGCAACAGACTAGTGAAAAGGCATAGAGGGTGTAAAATCTTAGTTAAAAGACAGAATTCTAAAAAATTTTTTTTAACTTTAGAAATCTCAGCTGGGGTGAGTTTGTGTTTCATGTAAACTGAGCAGAAGCTTTATATTAATATGAATACTCCCTGATTATATAGAATTTACTATATAATGGTTGTTCTACTTCAAACCGTTTTAAACACACTACCAGGCCACAACAGTCAACATTTGCATTTGATAGATCATGCTTTGTTTGCATTGCCCTTTAGATTTAACAAGCCAACTTACATAATGTTCTAAAGTTGTTCTTTTTCTGTGAGAAAGCAGGAAAGTTTCAATGTGGAAAAAGGAATAAGGAAATAGTATTGGTTATAGTTTCATACTTCTGCTGTGACAGTTGGTTATTTTCCAGTCTTGTAAAAAAGCTAATGACCCTTGCTGAGATCCTACCTTTTCCTGATATTTTTAGCCAGCTCTACAAAGGAGTTGGTAATATGGATTTCATTTAGGGCATCCTTCCATAACTCACCATGATTGGGGGTGGAAGGTGGATGTGGAAAGGCCTCTTAGGACCTCTAAAGTAATCGATGTCAAAGCAGTTGTTCAGTTGGCATACATTTTGATATGGCCCCAGTAACCAAGCTGGGGGGTTGGGCCTTATTGCCAGACTGAATCTATAAAATATTTAGGATTTGAATTCAGAGTTGGAGTTTAAATTTCAAGTACTTGACTTCTAGGTGTTCAGTCAATCCATAGGGTATTGCAGTTATTGTTGACCTTTTTTTAATTATGACCAAGAATTTATTTTACAGACAAAATCAATGATCACTTACCATGTAGACTTCTTTTGATAAAGCCTTAGCAGATCCTTATCAAGACATGAACATGGGCTTTTCAGTTTAAACATCGGGATAAGATTTTGTTCACTGTTTTTGAATCATTCATTTAAATTCTACTACCAAGGTCAGAGCAGAGACCTCACCTCCAGTTACTATGCCAATTAATAAGACTCACCAGTCTAGAGTGTTTTCCCAGATGTCTTCGCTCAAGCCTCTCTCTCTCTACCTGTAATTGTCACCCTATTCCCACATTTATCCACTGAAGCCATGCTCTTTTGTTGTGGTTTGAAGCTGTGTGGGCCTCAGGAAAACAAAACACATTCTTAAATCTAATCTCCATTCCTGTGGGTGTGAACCCATTGTTACCAGGACATTTTGATGAAGCTACTTCAGTTAAGGTGTGATACAGCACAATCAGGACAGGTCTTAATCCTATTGCTAGAGTGCTTTATAAGTGGAATAAAATGGAAATGGAGAGACAGAAAGAGCCATTGGAAGTAAGAAGCTGACCACCAACAGAACCCAGAGGAGAAGAGAGAAACCAGGAGATGCTGCCATATCCCTTGCTATGCGACAAGCTAAGGACCGAGAGTCACCAACTGTCAGCCCCAGACTGCCACAGTCTTTGGGGAGAAAGGATCACTTTGATGATGCCTTGATTTGGATTTTCCCTAGTCCCAAACTATGATGAATAAATTCCCATTGTTTAACCTAACCCATTGCATGGTATCTGCTTAAACAGCCATAGAAAACAAAACAGATTTTAGTACCAGGAGAGTGGGGTCCTGCTACTGTAAATACCAAAAAAATTGGAAACAACTTTGGAATTAGGTAATGGGTAGAGGCTGGAAGAATTACAAGGTACTTGATAGAAAAGTCCTAGCTTGCTTTGAAGAGACTGTTGGTAGAAATAAGGATGCTAAGTATACTTCTGTTGAGGCCTTAGAAATAAATGATGAATATGTCACTGGAAACTGGAGGAAGGAAAGGTGATCCTTGTATTAAAGTGGCAGAGCACCTGGTGAAATTGAGTTCTGATGCTGGATGGAAGGTGGAATTGGAAAGTGATGAAATTGGATATTTAGCTGAGGAAATTTCCAAGCTAAATGTAGAAAGTGCAGCCTGGTTTCTCCTTGCAGTTTGTAGTAAAATGTGAGAGGAAAAGGATGAGTACTGAACTCCTGGACACAAAGAAACCAGAAATTGATGGTTTGAAGAATTCTGAGCTTCTGGAAAATGAGTCCCCAGAGAAGGTTTAACTGAATGTGGAACCAGTCGGCCATTTCAGTGCAAGTCAGGATTGGAGTTGCAGTTATCCAGGAAGGATCTTGTGGAAGTTCTTACTGTCTGATGTCCCTTATGAACTACATGCAAAATCAAAAAGTTTTTTTGTGAGGTTTGTATGCGTGTAATCACTGCCAGCCTGGATTAAAGGGAGCAAGAAGGGATAAATTGAAGGAAGAATGGTATCAAGTGCAGAACCATGGACGCTGAGGTCTAGACCACAGATATGTCCTTGGGTCTGGAGAGCAGGCCCACCCATGTGTGAGGAAAGGATGAGTCTGCCCTGGGACTTGGAGAGAGAGGGCTTTCTGTCTCATTGTTCAGGACAAGTGCTTCCACCCCAGCACTCAGAGAGGGTGGGTCCTGTGCCCTGCCGTTCACAGAGAGCCTGGATGCCATTCCCATGCTTGGAGACGGTGGTGCCTTCACCTCAGTGTTTGGACTAGCCTAGCTGCTGCATAAGCACTTGGAAGAGGGGAACTGCCACATCATCAGACCCAAGGGACAAAACATCACTCCACAGATGATTCTCAAACCTTGAAATCTAATGGAGTACACCTTGCTGGATTTCAGAATTGTTTGGGTCCTGTAACTCCTATTTTCCTTCCAATTTCTCCCTATTGGAATGGAAATGATTATCCTATGTCTGCACCTCCATTGTATATTGGAAGCAGATAACTTGGTCTCTAGCTTTCTCTGGTCCACAGACAGAGGGGAATTGTGCCCTGGGACAGACCATATCCATAATTGATTTTGATGAGTCCTTGTACTAAACATTGTTTCTGAAATGACTTAAGGGTTTAGGGATATTGTGATGGAGTGACTGTATCTTGCATATAGAAAGAACATGACTTTTTTGAGTCCATAGGGTGGAATGTAGTGGGTTTGAAGCTGTATGTACCCCAGAAGAACATGTTCTTAAATCTAATCCATTCCTGTGGGTGTGAACCTGTTGTAAGTAGGACCTTTGATGAGGCTACTTCGGTTAAGGTGTGGTAGAGCCTAATCAGGACAGGTCTTAATCCTATTGCTAGAGTGCTTTAATAAGTGGAATGAAATGCAGAGGGAGAAGAAGCCATGGGAAGCAAGAAGCTGACCACCAAGGTAACCCAGAGGAGAAGGGGAAACCAGGAGACTGCCATATCCCTTGCCATGTGACAAGCTAAGGACTGAGAATCACCAGTAGCCAGCCCCAGAATGCCACAATCTTTGGGGAGAAAGCATTGCCTTGATGATGCCTTGATTTGGACTTTTTCCCAGCCTCAAACCATGAGCAAATAAATTCCCATTGTTTAGCCTGACCCATTGCCTGTTACTTGCTTGAGCAGCCAAGGAAACTAAACACCTTTCTTTCAAGGTACACTGAATGCATAAATGTCACCAGATATGACATAACTTCCTAAATCATCATAGCTGTATGCATTCCTTCCAGCCTGTACACATAGTTTATACTACTCATGAGGTACATACTACCTTCTATCCATGTCATTTTATTACCACTAGATTATAAATACCATTAAGTCTTGAATTGTGTCGGACATAAGTTGGAATCTTCTGCAATATGTAAAGTATAAGAAATGCAGTCAATAAATGTGTTATTTGAAGTTGTATTTTAAAATAAATTATAGCTAGTCTAAAAATGGATTTTACTCCAGTAGTTTTTTTGTTTGGTTGGTTTCTTTGACTCCATAAATAGATTATAATAGTAGCAATCAATTTTCAGCATATTTCCTACAAATCTCAATTGAATGTGTTTGAATCCTCTGGGGGAGAAAATGGTAATATTGAAATTAAGTCAATAAGCTATTTAATATCCATTACCAGGAAACAATACGTTAAATTTAGCATGTGGTTTAAGTAGTCTGACTCATGTGATTTATTTTCGAAGTAGAAGTCTAGAGGAACTCACACTGATCCCTTTGTGTTTTAAAAGCATAATCTTTGTGGTCTGGTCAAGACTCTTACATAAAGTAAATTATTCCACAGAAGCCCCTTCATCATTAAAGACAATGTAAAATATGCATCTCTGTATTTAACCACTGAAGCAGGAAAGAAGGAAACACAATTTCTTACATCTAAGCTATCAGATATTAAGAGTCTAAACAAAATAAAACTTAAAAATGTCATCAATAAAACATCATCCATAAAAACAGGACATATCATTTTTATTTATTTTATAGTTGGAAAACAGTTGATGCTATAGAAGATTAAGGCAATTCTTTTTAATCTTTCAAGTTTTCAAATATTAGAAAGATAACACATAGGAAAGGGAATTCTTCGTACAGAGGTGTTTTTTTTTTTTTTTTTTTTTGATCTTTTTTTTTTTACTTCTAGTTTACCATTTCCTTCCTGGACCTGACTGGTGTGTAATGACCTTGCAATTAGTTACCTAATGGAGAACAATTATTCTGCACAAATTTTTTTAAATGTTAAATTTTTTTGTGAATATTTTATGGAAGAGTGTGTTGTTTTCTAACATGAACTAACCAGGTTATTTGTTATTTAAATAGTCTTTTAGTTTATAACCACTAGTTTAAAACCACTGGTGAGTCATATGTAAGACTTACCATTTCTATCTGATTCTAATTTTTTAATTTCTGTGTTCCTTAATATTAATCCATCATTGCAATATCATTAAGATATTATAACCAAAATCACAGTTTATTCAAAGTATTCTACTTATATTCTGATTAATAAATTTTAAACTACTGTTAAATTTTAGCAGTAGTTTCAGGAAATGTCTAGGAGAAATGATTCAACAGGATTATTCTGTATAAAGAAGTCCTGATAAAATGGAGACCTTCACAGGTGCAAATTACCCATTGAGATAAAAAGACACTTGTTTTTCTGTCTTGACTTCTCATTGGAAAGACAGGAAAACAGAGAGAAATCAATACATTCTTATCTTTGAGGTCAGAATTTAATGATGGGTATTTCATTGAGTCCTCTCCTCAGAAATGGACTCAAAAGTTAGAAATTCAAAGGAGACTTCAGTTACTTTTTCAGAAGGGAGTAAATAAATTTTGATCATGAGCTATGACTGTGTAAACTATGTTAGGTTATTTAAGGTTTACAACTTTCCAACTTTTGTCACTGTTGTTAATTGCCTTCTACATGGGGACATTACTTTGTGGAAGAAAGAGAGACCATCTTGGTGGGGAGAACTCCAAAGAAGAGTGGATGTACAAGAAGCTTTGTAGGTAAAGGAAAAAAGCTAGTTGAGGTTACAAGGAAAGAATGGGGAACTGATCTGAGCCTTCAGAGTGGCCTTGGGATTGCATAATACAAAACTCCTAACACTCCCCAGCGAGAAATGTCTTAGAGCTCTAATTATTGATACCAGAGGTGATATTTGTCAAGTCAATTTAGTCTCTATTTTGTAGTAAGCCATTTATTTATTCATGAAACAGATAATTAATGGGCTCTTATTTGGGGTCAGACACTGAGGATACACTTACGGGCAAGACAGACATGATCTTTCCCCTCCACAGTTCATTGACTCTAGTGAGAAATGCAGACAATTAAACAAGCAATTATAATGAAGTATGAAAGCGTGATGAGAGAAAAAATAAGAAGGAGTGCCTAACCCAACTTCCTGGGTCAAGGAAAGTGTCACAGAAATAAATCTAAACTGGAACTTAAACTTCTGAATAGGACTTAGACAAAAGGAGGGAGGATGTTGGGGGTAGAGTAGCAGCCAGAGAAGAGGAGTATAAGATAAAGGGTAAAGAAGAATATGTGCAAGGGTTTGGAGAGAGGGAAAAATGACTCATTCAATAAACTAAAAGAAATTCTGCATGAATAGAGAGCTAGGTAAGGGAGTGAAGGGTCTTATTAAGAGAAGTTTCACTTAATCCTGGGAGAAATAGTCAATCATTAATAGAATTTTTTTCCCATAATCATATTTTTATGTTAACACTGTATTAGTTGTCTATTACTGCATAATTTAGCAGCCCACTACAACAGCAATATAGTTTCTATGGCTCAGGAATCAGGCAGGCTTAACTGGGTGCTCTGTTTAGGGTCTCTCAAGGCTTAACTCAAGATGTCTGCCAAGGCTAGTATCTCATCAGCCGGGGAAAAAAGCTGCTTCCAAGTTTCCTCACGTTGTTGGCAGAATTAATTTTCTTGGCTGTAGGATTCCTGGCAGTTGCTTCTGCAAAGTCAGCAATGGAGAGAGAGAGTTGATAGAGGTGGTGGGGGGGGGGGGGGTGCAAGGCAGTCATGTATATAAAGTGGCGCAATTACAGGAATGACATCCCATCATCTTTTGCCATCTTCTATTGCTTAGAAGCAAATCCAAGGTCTCAACAACACTGAAGGGGAGTGGATTATAGAAAGTGTGGATACCAGGAGATGGGAATCATCATTGCTGCTTTAAGTTCTGCTTGCTGCAGACCTTCACTTAATTGGAAAGAGAAAGTAATGAAGACATGGAGTCAAGTCTTGTAGTTGACATTAAGCTAGACTCAGATGGCAGCATTGGGAAAAACATTGTCAAATTCAAGATATTTCTAGGATATACAGTGGAGACAATATAGTGATTAAATTGGGGGGAGTGGGGGTGGGGGTTGGAGAACAGGGATGAAATTACTAGGATGAAATCTGGGCATCTACGTGGATGATGATCATTGATACATGAAATACCAGAAAAGAAACACATTTGAAGGCCTTTATGAGTTCAGTTTTTATCATTTTGAATTTGAGTATTTAACATTTCCAATTGGAGATAATATGAGGCATCCAAAAAGTAAAGCCATAGGCTTCAGACATACAGGAATATTAGGTAAGGGAAAATGATTTAGCACTAAAAAATAGTAATAATTACAGTTGCATGTGCCTTCTAAGAGAATAGTAATAATTTATCTCCAGAATAGATGACTTTTTAAGCAGGTAAATGCCTTGATCTTAATGGGAGTATTAGTTGAAAAAGTCAAGAACTATTAGGCATTGCCAAATGGATGACATTTAAGCATACATTGTTTATAAATATCAGTAGACAACAAATAACAGGAATTTTGGAGCTGTCAGCTTGTACCTAGGAAAGAAAGCAAAATCTTAACGTAAATGATAAGTAAAAGGTCCAAAAATGAAAGAATCCCAGCAACATAGCTGGGGCTAGAGACTACGAAAGGACATGGCCCATGGAAATTCCTTAGGAAAAAGGAGGTTTGGGAGATCTGTAATGTATTACTTTTTATTTTAATTGCTTTAGTTGATTTCTTTTACCTCAAAAACTTCATTAAAAGCCTATTTTAGATATTAGCCTCATTTGGCAGTACTTGCTACAGGAAATGGGAGAAAGGGCTTTTATTCATATATGAGAAAGAAATATACACTCTCAAAACCACAAGCAACATGTCAGACCAAGCGACAACAGAGAATTTTTACCAGCATGGATTGAACAGAACAATGTATGCCTTCCGACAATGTATGCCCTTCCCTTAAAAGGGAGAGATTTGCAGCTCTGATCTTCACAAAGCATATGGAATGGGAATTTGAGCTGTTCTCTTTGACTGTTAAAGGCAAAGGTGACTGAGGATAGTGGAGGACTGAAGAAAAGCAGGAAATAGGCCTATGTGCATGTGTAATCATTGCCAACTGCAACACAACTGCCCCCTGGTCAACAGACGTTGTAAGACACCATTGATGGTAAGATATGCCAATATCAGCTATGGGGGCGGGGGGAGGAGTGAAGAGGGGTGGGCAGGGGCAGGAATGTGCTTTAGAATCAGTGAATTAGCTAAACAATAATTTGCTTATAGATAGGGTAAGAGAGAGACCATTTACTTGGCATTCATTTCTCTTCCCCAACCTTTGGTACAACTCCCACCATTCTCAGCTTCCTCCTCCTCTTTTGAGTGGTGGCAACAGAGCTAGCAATGCACCTAACATCTTCTGAAGAGAGATCCAAGAGGAGAGCCTGAGTGTGCTGACTGCTGCTTCTGCAAACCAATGCAGAAATTTGAAAAGCTGGGGATTTATAAAAATTCAGAAATCTTCCAATTAAATGCACTTTTCAACCTCATTGTCATAATCAGAGGAAGTCTTGCACAAATAACTTGCTCTAATCAGCCAGGAATAGCTGAAGGTAGAATAAAAATTTAGAAGACTACATCTTACTTTTGCTCTTTTATTAAAAAGAGTGAGATGCCCTCCCCACTACGTGAGATCAGATAACCAGGGGAGTGAGTCTCCCTGGCAATGTGGAATATGACTCCCACGGAGGAATATAGACCCGGCATCGTGGGATGGAGAACATCTTCTTGACCAAAAGGGGGATGTGAAAGGAAATGAAATAAGCTTCAGTGGCAGAGAGATTCCAAAAGGAGCCAAGAGGTCACTCTGGTGGGCACTCTTACACACAATTTAGACAACCCTTTTTAGGTTCTAAAGAATTGGGGTAGCTGGTGGTAGATACCTGAAACTATCAAACTACAACCCAGAATCCATGAATCTCAAAGACAATTGTATAAAAATGTAGCTTATGAGGGGTGACAGTGGGATTGGGAAAGCCATAAGGACCACACTCCACTTTGTCTAGTTTATGGATAGATGAGTAGAAAAATGGGGGCAGGAAACAAACAAACAAAGGCACCCAGTGTTCTTTTTTACTTCAATAGCTCTTTTTCACTTTAATTATTATTCTTGTTATTTTTGTGTGTGTGCTAATGAAGGTGTCAGGGATTGCTTTAGGTGATGAATGTACAGCTATGTAATGGTACTGTGAACAATCGAATGTACGATTTGTTTTGTATGACTGTGTGGTATGTGAATATATCTCAATAAAATGAAGATTAAAAAAAAAAAAAAGAGTGAGAATATCAACGCTCAAAGTTTCCAAGAAGGTCAGAAACTGAAACAGGAGTGGTCCTAAACGGTTCCTTTAGAGTAAAGAAGGAGGGTGAACTAGAGTCAATGTGAGACATTTCTTATTCTTAATCAAATCCCAATCACTAAATAACCATATAAGGCAGACAAGTGGCCTAACTTTGAGCTTATTAAATCTTATCTTTGTGTTTGATCTCAACTTTTGTCATTCTAAATCTTGTACAATCCCTAATAACCAACAAGTTTGTATACTTAAAAGAATGAATGGAAATAACAGCTTAAGTAATCAGAAGTATAAAAATTAGCAGATTAGCAGATGCACAAGATGTGTTTTAAATTAAGAAAGGAAGGAAAGGAAAAATAAGACAGAAGGGAAGGAGAGGGGAGGAAAGGAGGGAGGGGAGGGGAAGAGAGGAAGAAAAGAAGAGAGTGGTTCTATAGAAATGGATTTCTGGCTCATTTTTTAATGTACACTGACATGTTACAGCTGATGAAAATTTCCCCTTTCCCCAACTCCTCCTGGCATACTCCAAGTATCTAACAATAGATAAATAATTTTAAAACAAAAGGACTAAGTTAGAAAGTCATGACCATTACTTAAAAAAAGATAAATGTCTTTAAAAATCAGAACAGGAACAGAAATGCAAATTAATAAACAAGGCCAAAGTCAGGTGCTAACCAGCACCTTGCAGTAAAATGTGCTAAAGTTGCTGCACAGATGCAGGTCTGCAACCACACTCACTGCTTGAAACCAGAGGCTGGAACGCAAGTTCCTTCTTCTGAAAAGATGCTGAAAATTGGTATCGGGCTGCGTTTAGAAAAAGCTGCATGCCTAGGAAGGCAGAGAACACAGTAACTGAGCCAAGCAATCTATTGGCATGGTAACAAACTCAACAATATTTCCAAAATCTCCCCATGGCAGAAGCCCCAGCACTGTCATCCTAAGACTGGCTTCTGGTCTTAGAGTTCCAAGAACTGTTGGGTAGAGAAAACCATAGATACACAACACACACACACATACACACACACACACACACACAATACTCATGACCAAGCAGAAAAATAAATAGAAAGAAAAATAAATAAATAAATAAATAAACTCCCCATACATGATAAACATACTAGCCAAAATTCCAAAACTATGAACCTAATATTAAGAAAGATAGCCAAAAATATCAGAAGATTCAATCTGGATGTAATTAAATTAATAGAACAATTTTTTAAAGATTTCAAAGTATGCATTTTAGGGTCTTCATTGCAGTAAATGAAAGAATAGCATTTATCAAACAAGCAATAAAACAGAAACAAAACCAAGTGGCAATGAACAAAAAGAGGTGGACCTTAAAATAACTAATTTAAAATCTTGACAAAGAAAAAGATATATTCATGGAATTTTTTTTAATGATAAATTTTGAGAGGGACATAGTCTATACTCATCTTCTGTTGCCGCATAGCCAATTACCACATATTTGGTAGCTTAGAGTTTCTTATCTTACAGTTTCTGTGGGACAGGAATCTGGGCAAGGATTAGCTGGATCTGCTGCTCAGTACTGATAAGAATGCAAACACTGTGTCAGCCAGGCTCTTTTTCCCAAGCTCATGTGGTTGCTGATAGAATTCAGTGCCCTGCAGTTGTAGGACTGAGGCCTTGAGCTCCTAGAGGTCACCCACAGTTCCTTGCAATGTGGTCCTCTCCATAGGCAGTTAATAGCATGGTAGCTTATTTCTTTAAGGTCAGCAGGAAAGCCTCTCATTTTGGTCTGTTAAGATGGAGTTTTATTTAACACAAGCTAAACAAGGAATTTGACCTTTTCCACATTCAATTGATTAGGAGCACATCACAGATTCAGCCTGCACTCAAGGAAAAGGGATAATGAAGTCATCGAGGGTTGCTTTGGGGTATGTCCACCACACAGTTGATATTAAAAATATTTATATAATGAATTAGAGCATATTACTCTGGGATTTTATGAGAAAGAGACAAAAAAAATTAAAACCTATAAAGAGCACTTGGAAGACAGATATTATAAAGAATCTCCAACAGAATTTGATATGAACTCCAGAAGAAAACAGTGAAAATGGCAGAAAAGCAATACTAAGAAATACGAATATTTTCTGTAAACCTGCAACTTCTCTAACAGAAAAGAAAAAGAAAAGACAACATTTGAGAGTTTTGAAGAAGTAAGAAAGACAATATAATCAGGAGTAATCCTTGATTTGAAAGCACTGAGCAGAGTTAAAAACAAAACAAAACAAAAAAATTACACATTACGGGAACTACAGAATGCTAAGATAAAGAGAAAATCTTAAATGCTTCCACTAAGAAAAAAGAAATTGTCATTACACTGACAACAACTGTCTTCTCATCAATTGCAATAAATTATCTAAGATAATGCACTGAAATCATCAATATACAGAAGGGAAAGATCTATTAATCTGGAACTGTATAAGCGGCTAAACTATCCTTCAAGAAAGTGAGCAAAAAAATCTTTTTCCAGACATTCAGATGCCATAAAATTCCCAGGAAAAAAAAAATTGGTAACAGATATATTCAGCAAAAGTGAACAAACATATAAAATGGTTCTGTAAAATATAAAATTACTATAGAAATTATGATATGTTGATAAATTAATTTCGCAAAAGTGAACAAACATAAAATAGTTATGTATAAAACAAAAGTAGTATAGAAACTAAGATATTTTAGTAAATTTTATTAACTATTGACGATGAAATAGCAAATACACATAAAGAATGAATTGCTGCATGCTTCTGCATACATAATATTAAAATGCTTGTTCCTTTGCAAAATAACTTTCCACTGTCCTGCTGCCATTGTATGTTCCTTTTTTCCTCCTTCTCTTCCTCCCTTCCTTTCCAGCATCTACCAATTTTATTGCTTGTTGTAGGAAGCCAGGACATATGGCTATGTCCAATCTTAGAACTTTTGTACTTAGGCCTTGGGCCTGAATGAGCAGAACCAGTCCTGGGTATTGGTGTGGGAAAATGAGACACTATCAGAGAAATCGAGAGTGAAAGCAGAGACGTTAGTAAACTTCTGGCTACAGCAGGTTGGCCTTCCCTTGTGTTTTACCAATGCAAACACCATGTGGCTTGCTCATGCTTTATAAAAATTGGGCAACCACAACATGCTTTCCACACAAAAGATTTTGTTTTACCTTACAAATGTCTCATAATTGCTTATGGTAATGTGTAGTTTTATCAGTTGTAGGCTTTACTCTATCTTCATTTCCTTCACAAAAATGAGCTAAAATTTGGTATCTTTAAAACCCATATTTACTGATGTTTGTTAACTGTTTTGGCCCAGACTAGACTGGCTTTATTGGTTCAGCATCTTCTTCAAGGGAACTCAGGTTCAGGGCAATTTACTCACCTGTTCACATCCCAATTTAAGATGCAGACTACAAACCCAAATTTTCAAACCCTTTGATCCAAATTGGAATCCCTTAATGATTGGAATAATGGAATCCCTTAATAACTGGAATTATGAATGCTCTGGATCCAATTTACTGGCCTATTGGATTAAAGCCAGTTTGACTTCTCTGCCCTAATATTGAGGCTAAGTAAATGAATACATTTCAACCTCTTCTACGTTGCAGTAAATAAATAAATGTACAGTTAATTGTACCTGATGCATGTATTTTCTCCTGGACACATAAAGTACAATGTGATGACAGAATCTCCAGTCAACTGTTGAACTAAACCTGGGAATGGCAAGCAAATTAATAACTAACCCGCTCTCTTGGTACTAAAATACTGATGGAGAAAGATACTTCCAGGTATCAGCAAGAATAAAATTACATATTTAGACATAATTAATTTTACATCTAATTTGATATACTATTTGATATATTTCTGATAAATTTAGAGCTTATCTACAAATAGTTGTTCAATTCATTAAATATTTTAAATCATGTACCTATGTAGATAACTTATGATGAATAGTAAGAGAAGGGAAAGTAAAAGATAATAAGATTAATATTAGGCTATTTTTATAATGAATGGTAAAATGAAAAAGTTAAGAATGCAAAATTGCAGCAAAGTGAGATTGTGGTTATAGTTCTGTGAGAGAAAAGTAGACATTCAGCTAGAATGAACAATTTATTACTTTACCAGAGAGCATGTACAAACACTTCAGATATTAACATTTATATCATTCCAAAAGCCTTTTAGAGGGTATGGCTCACAAATTTCACAGATGATCCACTCATTCTAAGAATATTTATCTATTAATGAAAATCACAGTCTCCCCGTTATCTTTTCATTTACAACTGGCAAATACAGTGGCGGGCAAATTATACCAATCGATAATAACAAACAGAAATGTAAATGTCAATAATTCAGTCTAACTGTTCAAAAGATCCCCACCCTAAACATCTGACACATCCTACGTATGGCACAAAGTGATGGCACCATATGGAAAATAGAATGAAAAATTAGCAATGCACTATCTGCTCAAAGAGTCAATTGAACTGTGAAATTATCCACAAAGCTGGTGAATGAAAAAGAAAAAAAAGACATGAAACTTTAGGTTTCTTATGTGCAAGTAACTTTTCAGAGTACTGAAACAGTCATAATATAATTTATTTATCCTAAAAAAAGAGGAAAGTTTCAAAAGAATCTTAAGTGAAGAATACAAGGATATCAATAGTTCATATATTATGTACAATATGAAATATTTTCACTCTTTAATGAAACTGGCTTATTATGTTGGTCAAAAATAGTCTCTCTTTCAGTTAACAAAATACTAATGCAATAGGCCTGGACTTTGTGGATTTAAAAAAAGAAAAAGAAAAAAAGAAAAACCTGAAGTCAAAAATGAAATGCATTTAAAGAAGCCATCCAATAGCATGTCTATAAAGGCTTTAAGATTTCTTGGCTTCCAGCACCATTGGCCACAACCTTAAAACCAGGATTTTGTGATTTAATTTTATACACTGAAAAGTCTGACTGGATGCACATATAAGGGAAGTGAAGCAAGCTTCACTGCTGAGCATTTTTCTTTCCCAAAGACTCTGACTAGTTTGTTGATGTGCTCCATTTTCTCCATTTGTTATGTGGTTTTAGGGGTGTGGATGGACACACACCTGCATCCAGTTTGATCAACATGAACACATGGCTTAGCTGGCAGAAGAAGTAAGAGAAACTGGAATGCAAAGAAGAGTTTTTCTTTTCTTAGTGATACCAGTTGCCTATTTTTACTGTCTCCTCTTTTTTGGAGCTAAAGAATACTTAAACTTACAGAGCAAGACAGACAAAAATCTTGTTATATTATTTCATTTTATTTTGCAAATTCAACTAAAACCTGAAAATAGAAATGATAATGATAATTTGTATTTACATAATTGTCATTCCTCCTCCTAACTCTTTAAATGTTAAATTAAATGACTCAGACTTTAAACTGCCTTTACATGGTGGGTATATGCCAGCTCTTATTTTACAAATAAGCAAACTTTTGCACAAATAGATTAAATGGCATGCTAAGGGTTATATATAAATTTTGAGTTAGAATCAGAAATGGAATCCACAACTCATGAGCTCTAAGCCTGTAAGGGAATTTAGAATAATTTATAACTCTTTCTTCTAGCACTTTTATTTGAAAATAGTACATCAATTGCATATAAATCTTCCAAGTGTTTTTTTCCCAGTATGGTAAGTTTGTTAGACAGTTTTGGTAAAATCATTTCTGTTACCCTCTTATGCTATCAAAATTTTCACTCTTCAATGCTTCAGAATCCATGTGGAATAGTTTAAAATTGAAGGCACTTAAATATGTTAAATATATACATTTAAAACAAAGAAGGCAAAAATGCTTCTAATTTATTGCTAATGAAAAAAAAATTGGTATTTGGAAAATGCATACCTATGAGCTTAGAAGATGAAAACTGTAGATAATATAATGTTTTCTGTAGAAAAATGATAATACCCTATGTTATACATTATTGATCAGAGTTCATATTTCATTCATTTTAATTCAATTCAATTTTTATTTCTGGAGTGTCGGTCTTTGAATCCCATCGTAGACATAGCAAATGTCAGCTTCTGAATAAGCATTCAAGGAATAGTTGTGTAACAAATTGCAGAATTTCCAGCTAATGGAAATAGTTTATGACTTCTACGTGGTTCTATTTTGGAGCATCTTTAACTTCTAAGACCTTAAGCATTTCATGGTCTGGCTGTGTACATCTGTGATTTATACCATTTTTAAGTCGGACTATGAGATAAAATTGCCTATCATTTTTTTTTCTCTCACTCATGATTCTAGTAGAAGGTAACCAAAAGTGTCCTCCTTTTAATTATCAACATAAAAATTGTCATCATATCTTTTGGGAAAATAGACAATACTGACTTACTCTAATAATAGGGTGAGAGTTAGATCCATAGTTAGACTGTCTGACAGAGTAGACCTGGCTTGACGTTAAGTTCACACTTCATGATATGTAACATAGCAGCTAAATTCTCTGTGCCTGTCTCCTCCACCATAAAAGAGACATAAGTATTTCACAGAATTATTGTGAAGACCAATTTAAAGAACACACAAGAAGTATTTAGGAGTCTTTATGATATATGGCAAGTTCCCTTCCCATCCTCAAATTCATTCCTCAAACTCTCCTTAAAACCAGTTTTCTTTTCCAAACACAGTAAGAATTTATGAAGTCCTTCTTACATCATTCCAGATGTAAAATGATGGAAAAAAAATATTAGTTATGTCCTCAATTTTCCAATATTATTGAGAAAGCAACACATACAGATATGAAATAATTAGAGAACATCATGTAACACTATTAAACTTCAACAGGTAAGAGAAGGAAACATGATTATCAGAACGGGGAAGAAACTCAGAATAAGCTGGAAGTTTGCTGCAACATTCTAAGGAAGATTTGGCTAGAATCTTGAGAGTCAACTTTGAATCTTTTTGTTCTTCAATCTCATCTCACCACAGACTTGAATTCCTTCACTTCTTGATTATTGCATTAATATTACTTTTCCTCTGTCTCTAAATTCCACTATGATCTTCAGATCCTTTGAGATAACTTCCCATCATTTCACTGTTTAAGAGTCTACAAAGCTTCCTGATACCCGGGCCCACATAGTCTAAGCTTCTCTTTCTCGTTCTCCAGAATACCTCCTTCCCGGTCAACATACCCACACATACTATGCCTAGTCCTACATCTCCCCTTCACCTTCTTCAAGAACTGTTCTCCTGCTAACCTTTCTCCTTTCAAGCCTTCTTAACTGTCCAGTGTCCAGCTCCATCATCCGTTTTAGTCTTCTGCTCCAATTTGACTAAAACTAGAAACCGTGATGTCCTCAGAGGGAGTTGTGATCCAGGAGGCACTAGCACATCGACTGATAGGAATGGTTCCCCCACACTTGACTGGGAATAGGGAGACCCTGTTTACTTCTTATCTGTCTTTACGTGGCTGGTCCATGTCCTGACACCTAGAAGCAATCAACATGCATTTAAAATATTTAATCAAACATGAAACAAATCAAAATATAATTACAACTAGACAGAAAAGAAACAGACTGTTCTAAATAGAATGTAAATGACGAAAGTCTGCAAATAGATGATTAAATGAATGGATATTTAAATGACCTTATGTGTTGCCTTAGACTGACTAAACATTGGTGTTATTTTCAGCTATATATAATAAACAATTAATTTTTGCCATGTTTTTAGATAATTGCATCTTCATATTAAAAACAAACCAAACCCTTTTAGCCAGCTCAACCAGCGTCTTTAATTGCATGGTTTGCCTGCCTGCTGAATGCTGCACCTACCCAGCAAGAAGGAGCTGTTATGATCTCTACACCACTCCCCTGTAAGTAAGCCCTGAATAAAGGTTCATGTATCAAAAAAAAAAACCAAAAAAACTAATTAATAGTCATTGAAATAATACTAGTAGTCATTTACAGTCATTGAAACTTAACCCTGTCTGTCAACAGTCTTGGTTGAGTAGAAATTGAACTAAAACTCTCCCTTATGTTTAAGAATACATGTATGCATTGAGAAAAGACCATCATTTATCATAATGGCTGAGAAAATATGAAATAATTAGATCTTAAGATTTTTTTTAGAAAGAACTAAAGAAATCAGACAATGTATGCTTTTTCTGCTTTAAGAAACAGTTTTGCCAATACAATTAAAATCGTTGAAAATAGAATTATGGAGTGTGTCATGAATAGTAATGAGAACCTAAGGTCACTGACTTTATTTTTCCTCAGTTAAGAATTGTAGACAGTATATTACATTGTACTCTAAATGTAAGATAAAAGGCAAATAAAAGGCATAATGATTTTACTGCATAAAAAAGTGACCACAAATATAATATTAATTAGAACTAAAACAGTTTAAATAAAGTGGATTGACATTAGACCATGATAAACTGAAGTATGGGAAGAGAGGCAGAAAACACAGTAATATTTTTTGAAACAAATTGTGTGCAGGGAAGTAGGGACCACCTGCCAAATCATCTCCTCTGGTGCGTACCCTTGTTAGGCATTGAATACTCTAACTAATCTTCTAAGGGTGTACACAGCTAGAAATTTTACTTTTTTCTACTAAAGCAAAAATTAACGATGAAACAAAACATGTTTGGGAGATGGCCTAAACTTATTAAAACTGTCCCGTTTCTAACAGTGATGTGGCAGTTATATTCCTGGTCTTATCAGCAGTGTTTGGTGTCCAGCAGTAGCAAAATAAAAAAGGAGTACATTAATAACAAATGTGCCACCCAGTCAATCTGGCAATGGAGAAAAGGGACTGCTGGCTTAGCATTGGCCTCCGGCTGGACACAGAACTAATGAAATTTGCTGAAGCAGCTCTTAGTCACAGCGTTATTGCCAGCCTCAGGGCAGATCAAGTAAAAAGATTTTTCTTTTTAATCAACTTTTTTTCAGTGAAACTGTTTCAATTATACGAAGGAAAACATTTCTCATGAGTAAAAAATAGACATGAATTGGTCTAAAATCAGAAAGGAGGCAAAAATGTTACTAATATAGTGTGAACTAAATTCTTTACTATCTGTATGATGCCGTGATAGACCCTAGAGAAAATGCAAAGCTAAGTAAGATGTCAGTTCCTATCTGGATTGTAGTAAGGAGTCACATTTATGAAACAGCAACTGTGGCTTAGACCACAAAATGATAAATAGTTACTACTAGGGAATGCAAGACACTAAAGAAAAAAAAATGGAAAATATTCATTCAAATGTGAGATAAGTTACACTAATTTTAGAAAGCATTGTTTTTTGAGATCATCAGTCCCTTCAGTAGAAAATGTTTTAATAATTGCAACCCTGTTCAGTGCGGAACTTGTTTAGAGAAGATTGACAAGAAAGAAGGAACCTGGCAAAAGAGAGGTGTGGGGACTCAGGGCTCAGGCTCCCCCTCCCTAATGGGCGAATAAGGACCCATAGCACATAGCAGCCTGTGTGACTGGGACAGAAGTTGAAGGTCATCAGCCATCTCAGGGAAGAAAGTATGTACAGATGGTATGGTAAACAAAGCATTGAAACTTCCCTCCCCTGATCACTGCTGATAACAAACCTCCAGACCCCTGTGTCTCTAGACTCAACTGAAACTCTGTTGTCATACCCTATGTAATAGCTTTATCCTAAACCCTTATAAGCTGCCCTTGCTCTCCCAACCTTGCAGAGCACTGACTTCCATTTGCCAGCCAGCAACCACTGAGAAAAACCCTCTCCTGTTAGAAAGTCGCAATAAACTCAAGTCTGACTCTGTGCCTGGCATGTTCTTTGATCTTAGGACTGTGCTGACCTGAGCTCTTCAAGAGTTGGGTTGGAACAGGAAGAAAACCCTTTCCTCTTTCTATAGGATCCTGGTCCTTGATCCTAAACAAATTCTGCTGAAAACAAAAATATGCAAGCATTAATCAGTCCCACTTCTTAATGGATACAGAATGTGTCTAGGGTTTACCTTGGTTAATGAAGCCTATAGAATATTATATTTGCTTTGCACACATTAAGTTGTATGAGACAGAGTGAAGTACAGTTATAACTGTTTGTTTGACTTAGTAGTATTAGTATTCCCTCCTTCTTGATAAAAATTACCAAGACACTCAATCACCAAATCACATCCACGTTCAGAGAGTAACCAAAGTGCATTTTCATAAATGGGATTGGGAACCATTGGACTACTTTTGAAAGTTCATATAATTGTAACCTTCGCAGTGAACACATTAACAGTAATATAGTCATCATAAATACTCTTAATCACCTTGGAAAGTAAAGAGAGTGTGGACAAGTAAGATCATACAGGGTTCCCATCAGTGGGGCAGAGTAAGGTGTCACTAGCAGTTTGAGTACATGTCATAAAGCAACCTGAGAACAGACTTTAATGATGTGAAGCCCTGGGATGCTGCACGCTATGGAGAACTTCACCCATTTTCCACTTATGTTTAGGAAAGTGAATGGCTGAGACTAATGGATGGATGAACTCTGAGGTTAGATGCAAAATTCTATACTGGATTGCTAAGAAACAGAAGTCTCCCTCAGGGAAGTGAATTCAGAACAATAACGCATTGTAAGTTTTTCTAATTACAGGCATTTTAAAAATCATTAAGTTTTCAGGAGGAAAAAAGACTCCATTTTAGCCTTGAATAAACCATCACATACAATACCCGATTTTTTTCTTCTCAGGCTCTCAAGCTTTCAGCCATCATTTTGTGTACCATATTATGAACCTAAAAATTGTCTCCTGAATGCAGTTTCTGTGCTATACTTAGCAGAAGGATGCTTCCTGTGCTTCCTCTATAGATACTCATCAATGAGTGCAGTCTTTACTCTTTGACACTATGAATAGTCTTTCTTCAAACACACTATCAGAGAAAGACTCTTATTCTGTTAGGGGAAGTGGAAATTTATTTGATTTATGTGAATATATTAAAGAAAGAAGAACTTGAATATGTGACTGCCCTTTACACAATTAAGTTTACATGGATTATTGTAAATTTATTTCATTGCTTTGCAATGTAATCTATACTAGCCACAACTTTTATTTGATTGAAGTACAAAACATCTACAATTTGAGCTGTTTCAATGGAAAAATCTTATGCCAGGGATTTTTATTTTAAAAATATATTCATTTACTGCTTTCATAAAGATTAAAGACATAGGACTGAGGCTAAGTCTATGTGGTAGTTTGAAACTGTGTATACCCCAGAAAAACATGTTATTAAATTTAATCCATGCTGGTGGGTGTGACCCCATTGTAAGGAGGACCATTTTGATGAGGTTACTTCGGTTAAGAAGGGGTGGTCCACCTCATTCAGGATGGGTCTTAATCCTATTACTGGAGTTCCTTTAAAGTGGAGTGAAATTCAGACAGAGAGAAAGCCACAGGAAACAAGATGGTGGACATGGAGGGAACTCAGAAGATGCCACCATTTGCCTTGCCTTGTGACAGAAAAGCCAAGATTTCTGGCAGTTAGCCCCAAAATGTCACAGTCTTCAAGGAGAAGCATCACCCTGATGATGCCTTCATTTGGACTTTTAGACTCAGAAGAGTAAGCAAATAAATTCCCATTGTTTAACTCAACCTATTTAACAGTATTTGCTTGAGCAGCCTAGAAAATTAAAACAGCATATTTCTGTACTAAATACAATTATTACAAATGATAATAAATTATCATTTTTTAAGAAATTATAGCAAGAATTGATGAGTTAATATTTGCAAAGTTTTTGAGTCTTTAGGAAAAATATTAACTAGATAATTTGTGTATTTCAAAAGCCAAATTATATTACTTTATTAGATCAATATCATATATATATACATAGATGTGTGTATATATGTACATGTATTTATGTGTGTGCATGTGTATACAACTGAAAAGAGTGAACTAAATTGTAACCTGAAAAGAAGCCTAACAGAAATATCAGCTTAATCATTATATATTGTAAATTGGTTTTATTCTTACCTGAATCTTACACTCAGTGCTGTTCTTGGAATTTATTAGGAGAAAATGGATGAATGAGAAAATGATCCCCTTGTTTAACATCTTATCTTTTTCCCCTAAACTTCACATTTTTAGCAATTTTATTTCAATGAATGCCTTCCCATTTTCAAAGACCACCCACACTTGAAATCTATGCAAACTTCACCTCTCTCTTACTATTTTACTGAAACTGTTTTAGAAGTCCACTATAAATATTTCAGTTCCCAAATTCAAAGGCATTTTAACATTACCCATCATGCAGTACCCACTGCAATAGCTGGAATAATTTACCATTGTCTTGAAAAGTACCATGTTTTTCAACTATGATATTTTTGTTCTGGCATTATCTCACCAAATGAATAGTTTTTGCAATTTTTCCTGCTGGTTTCCTGTCTTCTTAACATAATATGTCCCCACTTGTCCATTTTTGTTTTTTATCCATTTTTGTTTTTTATCCATTTTTTCTTTCAGTTCTCTTTCCTTTGAAGAGGATAGCAGCCATCTATCCCAACAACTTCAAATCTCTCTCTGCAACAAAAACAGCTCACTTGCATAATTTCCCAGCATCTCAAATATGATTGATCCAGGACAAAATTCATCATCTTTACCCTCAAACTTGTTATTTTTGATTCATGCTTTTGTTAATGACACCAAAATAACCGTCATCACACTCAGGTCTAAAAACTATAATGTTAGACTGAAAAACCATGTATCCATTTGGTCTCAAATCTTTATAATTCAGACTCTCTGGCCTCATGCCTGCCTTCTATTCTTCCAACTTTAACATGGTGTCTTACAACAGCTCTATGGTCTGCTTTCAATCTATGCCTCATAGAGCAATCTTCCGGATGCAGAATCTCATCAGTCTCCTCCCCAACCACTTAAAAATTGCTCAGTGGCTTATGTTACCAACCGAGTAATGCACAAACTTGATTGAAGGTCCTTCTTGTCATAACTTTAAACCAAAAAATTTTTTTCAGTATTGTTTAAAACGATTTTCAAATACTCCACCTAACAATTTAATTAGTCTTGGTGTTCTTTAAATATGTTCTTTGTTTTCCTATCTCTTTGCTTTTCTTCACATTGAATTAAGTTACCATGAGAGATCCAAACTGAAAGAAATTACTTATATATAAATATTTTAGAAATATATTCCATACAGGATAAAACAGCTGAACCTCACTTTCCCTTCTCTTAATGTATTCAATAATTTGATTGTGTTTAGATTAATTAAATGTATGCTATAATAGTTTATATTATAATGCATGCTGGATAACAAGTTACTATACAAACCAACCAGTTCAAAACAGAAGCATTTATTATCTCACTATCTCTACAGGTCAGAATCCAGACTCAGCATGGCCATGTTCACTGCTCAGGGTCTCACCAAGCTGAGATCAAGGTGTTAACTGAGATTGCAGTTTTCATCTGAGTCTCTGTATTCTTTTCCAAGCTCACTGGTTGTAGGTGGAATTAATTTCTTTGCAGTTGTAGGACTGAAGTACCTATTTTCCTTTTAGTAGCTGTTACGGGTTGAATTATGTTCCCTTAAAAGATATATTCAAATCCTATTACCCAATCCTGTGAATGGAATCTTAAGTGGAAATAGGGTGTTTGAAGATGTGATTAGTTAAAATGAAGCCAAAGTGGATCCCTGTGGGCCTTAATCCAATATAACTCTTGTACTTATAAGAAGAGAAGAGTAAAAGACAAACACGCAAGAGGAGAACATCAGGTGATGATGGAGATAAGAAAGAAAGTCATGTGAAGATGGAGGCAGAGATTGGAGTGATGCAACGATAAGCCAAGGGACACTGAGTATTTCTAAAGGCCACCAGAAGCTAGGAAGAGACAAGGAAGGAATCTCCTCTACAGATTCAGAGGAAGCAAGGCCCTGTTGACACCTTGCTTTTGGATTTCTAACCTCCAGGACTAAGAGAAAAGCTTTCATTGTTTTAAGCCACTTAGTTTGTGGTGCTTTGTTATGACAGCCCTAGAAAACTAAAAAAAAGCTGTTGACCAGGGACCACTCTCACTCCTAGAAGTCAACTGCAGTTTCTTAATACATTGCCCCCACAAGTCATTCAGAACATGCATGTTTGCTTTCTTCCAGAAGCATACCTCTCTGACTTCCTTTTCTGCAAACAGACAAGAAAACTCTCTGCTTTTAAAGAACTCTCATGATTAGATCATGTCCATATGGATAATCTCCTTATATGAAAGCAATTTGGGGGACCTAATTACATCTGCAGTACCAATGTTAGTATTTAATTGAATAACTCAGACAAGGGACCAGGAATCTTGCAAAACCTTTGAGAATTCCGCACACTATGCATGCCTACATAATTTTGAATGCTGACATATTTTATTATTATAAGCCAATAGTTTCCTTCAGAAGCAGTCAAACCTGTTGAATAATTGCTGATGAAAAGAACAGCAACAAAAATTATTGGCATTGATTCCATATTCCCCAAATTTCAATTAGCAATACTAATACTGAATCCAGCAATTCAAGTCAAATGTGGAAGAACATGTTGCTACTGTCATTATGATAATTTAGGTAAGATCATTGCTATAAGAAATTATTACACACTTTTCCTTTCTCGCTTCCTTTGCTCTGTCTTACAGCACCCACTGAGAAACGTGTTTAGCAGGAAAAAGTTCTTTGTATACTGGTATTAATTTCTTCTTTGGCTGAACTTTTAACTTTTTTGTCGTCTCTGCGATTCTGCTACAGTAATATGCCATGGAGGAAAGCAGGACACCAGGGAAAGGAGAGAGTAAGTTGAGGAAAGAAAGAGAGCAAGAAAGAAGGATAGGGGCCCAGAGAGGGCTAACATTTGGGAGTAAACTCTGAAATCAGACACATTTTCACAACATTTTACTGTTTGCAAAGTCCCTCTTACATTCATTATCTGATTAATCGGTGGCATCATTGTGTTTCTTTACATTTTGCAGATGAGGAAGTTGAGGCTATAAATTAAGAATAATATAGATCTTGGGGGCAAGAGGGTGGAGTGGTGAGGTGTGGGTTTTAGTTACTTCTCCAGGACAGTAAGTAGAAAGCCAAGAACTGCATGGAATGGACACTGCAAAGCAATCTCACTTTGGGCATACTTTATACAACACTCATGAACCTGTGGAACAGCTGAGATCAGCAAAATCTGTAAGTTCTCATGGCCAGGGGACCCATGCCCCTCCCTGCCAGGCACAGTCCTGTGGGAGGAGGGGCCATCAGTGCTGGGAACTAGGAGGGAGAACTGTAGTTGCAGCTCTGATTGAAAATTCAGACTCCTGGTCAGAACTCCAAGCATAGGTAGACTGAGACCAGACACCAGTGAATCTGGGAGCAGTCAGCCCAGTGGGGAGGAGATAGGGCTAGCAATAACAGCCAAAAAAAAAACCTGAAGAATAAAAACAGACTTTTTGCAGTTCCGGTGAACATAAAATGGAGAAAGGCAGGGCTTACACAGAATCAGGCACATATGCAAATCCAGAGGGCAAGGACCCTTGTCTGAAGAGCCAGTTTCTCTGCTTTCTTGATTGTTCCTTAATGGCCCTAATGTCCTTGTCTCTTAGCATTTCAACAGCCCATTAGATCTGCAAGGAGGGCCCTTCTTTTTCTTTTTCTTTTTCTGTTTTAATCTTTTTCTCTTTTTCTAAAACAATTACCCTAAGGAGCCCATTACAGAAAACCTCAAAGACTTGCAATTAGGGACCAGGCAAAAGCAGAGCTAAGATAGCTCTGAGACACAAAACAAAAAGTCTTGTGGCTGAGAAAATTCACTAAACACCATAACTTCCCAAGAAAAGGGAGGTGTCTCCTTACAGCCATCTTCCCAGTGGGCTGGGAATGCTCCAGCCCTGAGCCAACACCACAGTACAGAGCTGCCCCAAACAACCCAGTGTGACAGAAAGTATTTCCAACAACACATACACATGCCACAATATCTGGTGTGGACAACAGCATTTTGCCCACTCGCAGTTAATTGTCCCAGAGCTGGGAAGGTGGAGCTGTATGAAAAGGGGGAAATTAGCATGACCCATTCAGCCACCTTTCAGTAGGCTGGAAACACCCCAACATGGCCCCATAGCCCAGAACTTCCCTTAGGGGATGGCACTCAGCTGTGACATAACATAGTCTTCCCTCAGCAGAGGCCCTAGGAGGGCATGGCTTGGAAGAGGTACACACTCGCAAGTCCCAGGGACCATACGCCAATACCGAGGACTTGTGGGCCAACAGCAGAAACAAACTGTGGTGAGACTGAACTGAAGGATTAGACTATTGCAACAGCATTAAATCTCCAGGAACACCTGGGAGATATGATTATTAAAGTGGCCCTCCTTCCTTAACCACTCAGATACATGCCCCACATTCAGGGCACGCAGTACCAAGTACACATGCAAACTTGGTGCACCAATTGGACCCCAGAAGTCTCATACCCCCACTTACCACAAAGACAAAGTTGGGGAGAACTGGCTGGAGGGGAATAGGTGGCTCACGGACACCACCTGCTCATTAGTTAGAGAAAGTGTATTCCACAAAGCTATAGGTCTGAAAAATTAGATATAAGTGTTTGAATCAGTCTACACACCCTAAAAGAACCCTATAAAGCTAAGCAAATGCTAAGAGGCCAAAAACAATAGAAAATTTTAAAGTTATGAAAAAAACAGACGATATGGATAAGCCAAACCCAAACACCCAAATCAAAAGATCAGAGGAGACAAGGTACTTGGAGCAAATAATCAAAGAACTAAACACAAACAACAAGAGCATGGCACAGGATATAAAGGACATGAAGAAGACTTGGAAGAGCATAAAGCAGAAAATGCAAGAGTAAATAAAAAAATAGATGATCTTATGGAAATTAAAGAAACTGTTGACCAAATTAAAAAGATTCTGGATACTCATAGTACAAGACTAGAGGAAGCTGAACAGCGAATCAGTGACCTAGAGGATGACAGAAAAGAAAATGAGAGAACAAAACAAAGAATGGGGAAAAAAAAAAAAAGGACCTCAGGGATATGATAGATAAAATAAAACATCCAAATATAAGTCATTGGTGTTCCAGAAACGGAAGAGAAGGATAAAGATGTAGGAAGAGTATTCAAAGAAACTGTTGGGGAAAACTTCCCAAATATTCTAAACATCATAAACAAACAAATCATAAATGCCCAGTGAACTCCAAATAGAATAAACCCAAATAAATGCACTCCAAGACATATTCTGATCAGATTGTCAAATACTGAAGAGAAGGAGCAAGTTCTGAAAGCAGCAAGAGAAAAGCAATTCACCACCTACAAAGGAAACAACATAAGACTAAGTAGTGACTACTCAGCAGCCACCATGGAAGTGAGAAGGGAGTGGCATGACATATTTAAAATTCTGAGACACAAAAATTTCCAGCCAAGAATACTTTATCCAGCAAAGCTCTCCTTCAAATTTGAGGGAGAGCTTAAATTTTTCACAGACAAACAAATGCTGAGAGAATTTGCTAACTGCCCTACTGGAGATACTAAAGGGAGCCCTACAGACAGAGAAACAAAGACAGGACAGAGAAACTTGGAGAAAGGTTCAGTACTAAAGAGATTTGGTATGGGTACAATAAAGGATATTAATAGAGAGAGGGAAAAATATGGCAAACATAAACCAAAGGATAAGATGGCCGATTCAAGAAATGCCTTCACGGTTTTAACGTTGAATGTAAATGGATTAAACTCCCCAATTAAAAGATATAGATTCGCAGAATGGATCAAAAAAATGAACCATCAATATGTTGCATACAAGAGACTCACCTTAGACACAGGGACACAAAGAAACTGAAAGTGAAAGGATGGAAAAAAATATTTCATGCAAGCTACAGCCAAAAGAAAGCAGGTGTAGCAATATTAATCTCAGATAAAATAGACTTCAAATGCAGGGATGTTTTGAGAGACAAAGAAGGCCACTACATACTAATAAAAGGGGCAATTCAGCAAGAAGAAATAACAATCGTAAATGTCTATGCACCCAATCAAGGTGCCACAAAATACATGAGAGAAACACTGGCAAAACTAAAGGAAGCAATTGATGTTTCCACAATAATTGTGGGAGACTTCAACACATCACTCTCTCCTATAGATAGATCAACCAGACAGAAGACCAATAAGGAAATTGAAAACCTAAACAATCTGATAAATGAATTAGATTTAACAGACATCTACAGGACATTACATCCCAAATCACCAGGATACACATACTTTTCTAGTGCTCACGGAACTTTCTCCAGAATAGATCATATGCTGGGACATAAAACAAGCCTCAATAAATTTAAAAAGATTGAAATTATTCAAAGCACATTCTCTGACCACAATGGAATACAATTAGAAGTCAATAACCATCAGAGACTTAGAAAATTCACAAATACCTGGAGGTTAAACAACACACTCCTAAACAATCAGTGGGTTAAAGAATAAATAGCAAGAGAAATTGCTAAATATATAGAGACAAATGAAAATGAGAACACAACATATTAAAACCTATGGGATGCAACAAAAGTGGTACGGGGGGGGAGATTTATAGGGCTGAACACATACATCAAAAAGGAAGACAGAGCTAAAATCAAAGAACTAATGAATCAACTGAAGAAGCTAGAAAATGAACAGCAAACGAATCCTAACCCAAATAGAAGAAAAGAAATAACAAGGATTAAAACAGAAATAAATGACTTAGAGAACAAAAAACAATAGAGAGAATAAATAACACCAAAAGTTGGTTCTTTGAGAAGATCAACAAGATTGACAAACACCTAGCTAGACTGATGAAATAAAAAAGAGAGAAGACCCATGTAAACAAAATAATGAATGAGAAAGTTGACATTACTGCAGATCCCAAAGAAATGGAAAAAATTATAAGAGGATATTATGAACAACTGTAAGCCAACAAACTGGATAATCTAGACGAAATGGACAATCTCCTGGAAACTCATGAACAACCTAGATGGACCAGAGAAGAAATAGAAGACCTCAACCAACCAATCACAAGCAAAGAGATCCAATCAGTTGTCAAAAACTTCCAAAAAATAAATGTCCAGGGCCAGATGGCTTCACAGGGGAATTCTGACAAACATTCCAAAAAGAACTAACACCAATCTTACTTAAACTCTTTCAAAACATTGAAGAAAATGGGATACTACCTAACATATTTTATGAAGTTAACATCAATTTAATACAAAAACCAGGCAAAGATGCTACAAAAAAGGAAAACTACAGGCCAATATCCCTAATGAATATAGATGCAAACATTCTCAACAAAATACCTGCAAATTGAATCCAAAGACACATTTAAAAAATCATACACTATGAGCAAGTGGGGTTCATTCCAGGCATGCAAGATGGTTCAACATAAGAAAATCAATCAATGTATTACAACACATTAACAAATCAAAAGACAAAAAATCAAATTATCATCTCAATAGATGCTGAAAAAGCATTTGACAAAATCCAACATCCCTTTTTCATAAAAACACTTCAGAAGGTAGGAATTGAAGGACACTTCCTCAATATGATAAAGAGCATATATGAAAAACCCATTGCCAGCATAGTACTCAATGGTGAGAGACTGAAAGCCTTCCCTCTAAGATCAAGAATGAGACAAGGATGCCCGCTGTCACCACTGTTATTCAACATTGTGCTGGAAGTGCTAGCCAGGGCAATCTGGCAAGAGAAAGAAATAAAAGGCGTCCAAATTGGAAAGGAAGAAGTAAAACTGTCATTATTTGCAGGTGATATGATCTTATATCTGGAAAACCTGAAAAATCAACAATGCAGCTACTAGAGCTAATAAACAAATTTAGCATTGTAGTGGGATACAAGATTAATGCACATAAGTCAGTAATGTTTCTATATGCTAGAAATGAACAAAGTGAAGAGACACTCAAGAAATAGACACCATTTTCAATAACAACTAAAATAATCAGGTACCTAGGAATAAACTTAACCAAAGATGTAAAAGACCTATACAAAGAAAACTACATAACTCTACTAAAAGAAATAGAAGGGGACCTTAAAAGATGGGAAAATATTCCATATTCATGGATAGGAAGGCTAACTGTCATTAAGATGTCAATTCTACCCAAACTCATCTACAGATTCAATGCAATCCCAATCAAAATTCCAACAACCTATTTTTGCAGACTTGGAAAAGCTAGTTACCAAATGTATTTGGAAAGGGAAGATGCCTCAAATTGCTAAAAACACTCTAAAAAAAGAAAAACAAGGTGGGAGGAATTACTCTCCCTTATTATAAAGCCATAGTACTGGCACAAAGACAGACATATTGATCAATGGAATCAAATTGAAAATTTGGAGATAGACCCCCAGACGTACAGCTGACTGATCTTTGATAAGGCCCCCAAAGCCACTGAACTGAGACATAACAGTCTTTTCAACAAATAGGGCTGGGAGAATTGGATATCCATATCCAAAGGAATGAAAGAGGGCCCCTACTTCACACTCTATGCAAAAATTAACTCAAAGCAGATCAAAGATCTCAGTATAAAAGACAGTACCATAAAACTCCTAGAAGATAATGTAGCGAAACATCTTCAAGACCTTGTATTAGGCAGCCACTTCTTAGACCTTACACCCAAAGCACAAGCAACAAGAGAAAAAATAGATAAATGGGAATTCCTCAAGCTTAGCAGTTTCTGTACCTCAAAGGAATTTGTCAAAAAGGTAAAGAGGCAGCCAACTCAATGGGAAAAAATTTTGGAAACCATGTCTCTGACAAAAGACTGATATCTTGCATACATAAAGGTATCCTGCAACTCAATGACAATAGTACAGACAGCCCAATTATAAAATGGGCAAAAGATATGAAAAGACAGTTTTCCGAAGAGGAAATACAAATGGCCAAGAAACACATGAAAAAATGTTCAGCTTCACTAGCTGTTAGAGAGTTGCAAATTAAGACTACAACAAGATACCATCTCACAACAATTAGAATGGCTGCCATTAAACAAACAGGAAACTACAAATGCTGGAGATAATGTGGAGAAATTGAAATACGTATTCATTGTTGGTGGGACTGTATAATGGTTCTGCCACTCTGGAAGTCAGTCTGGCAGTTCCTTAGAAAACTAGATATAGTTATCCTTCAATCCAGGAATTGCAGTTCTAGGTATATACCTGGAAGATCTGAAAGCAGTGACATGAACAGATATCTGCAGACCAACGTTCATAGCAGCATTATTCACAATTGCCAAGAGATGGACACAACCCACATGTCTTTCAACAGATGAGTGGATAAACAAAATGTGATACTTACACATGATGGAACACTATGTGGCAGTAAGAAGGAATGATGTCATGAAACATATGACAACATGGATGAACCTCAAAGACATAATGCTGACTGAAATAAGCCAGGCACAAAAAGAGAAATATTATATGCTACCACTAATGTGAACACTGAAAAATGTAAAATAAATGGTTTATAATGTAGAATGTAGGGGAACTAGCAATAGAGAGCAATTAATGAAGGGTGAATGATAACCTGATAAGAACAGATAAGCTATCGTGGGTAAATTTTACATTCTGGGAATGCCCAGGAATGACTATGATTTGTTAATTTCTGGTGGGTATGGTAGGGATAAGTTCACAGAAATGTTGCTGTATTAGGTTATTTTCTTGGGGTAGAGTAGGAACATGTTGGAAGTAAAGTAGTTATTTTAGGTTAGTTGTCTTTTTTTATTGTGTTTTTTTTAATTAGTTTGATATAGTTAATTAAAAAAAGTTAATTTAAAAAAAGAAAAAACAAAAACAAAAACAATGAAAAAATATGCAGAGCCCCCGTGAGGAGCTGGTGGAGAATGCAGGGGTGTTGGGCCTCCCAACTTCCATGGTTGCTGATGCTCTCACAGACATAGGGGAATGGTGGTTTGATGGGTTGAGCCCTCTACCACGGGACTTGCCCTTGACAAGACTGTGGCTACAAAGAAGAGGGTAGGCCTGCCTATCATTGTGCCTAAGAGCTACCTCCTGAATGCTTCTTTGTTGCTCAGATGTGGCCCTCTCTCTCTAGCTAAGCCAACTTGGCAGGTGAAATCACTGCCCCCTCCCCACTACATGGGATCTGACACCCAGGGGAGTAAATCTCCCTAGCAATATGGAATATGACTCCTGGGGAGAAATCCAGACCTGGCATCACAGGATGGGAAACATCTTCTTGACCAAAAGAGGGTTGTAAAGGAAATGCAATAAGCTTCAGTGGCAGAGAGATTCCAAAGGGAGCCAAGAAGTCACTCTTGTGGGCACTCTTATACACAATATAGACAACCCATTTTAGGTTTTAATGCACTGGAATAACTAGCAGTAAATACCTGAAACTATTAAACTACAACCCAGAACCCTTGAATCTTGAAGACAATTGTATAAAAAGGTAGCTTATGAGGGGTGACAATGTGATTGGGAAAGCCATATGGACCACACTCCCCTTTGTCCAGTGTAGGGATGGATGAGTAGAAAAATGGGGGCAAAAAAAAAAAGAAAGGCACTCCATGTTCTTTTTTACTTTAACTGTTCTTTTCCACTTTAATTTTTATTCTTATTATTTTTGTATTTGTGGTATCGAAAATGTTCAAAAATTAATTTTGGTGATGAATGCACAACTAGATAATGGTACTGTGAACAACTGAATGTACGCTTTGTATGACTTCATGGTATGTGAATATATCTCAATAAAATTGAATTAAAAAAAAAGAAAGAAATTATTAAAAATCTAATTTCTCTTTTGGTGGAAATGGCCAGTTCACCATACCTGCTCTTAAATAATATAGGCCAGATTTTCTTTTATTCTCTATGGAGCAGACTTTGAGACTGTAAACAAGAATTCAAGCAGTTCCATCTCTTTTTTTATGTATAATCTTAGACCACTTGCAGGCACACCCCATGCAAAATTTGTATGGCTATTTTAGTCTAGGTGAAATATACTCAGATTTGTTTAATAAAATCACAAACGCAAACTTTGTCACCTTATATGTAGTCAAAGCTCTCCAGAACGTTAACATTTCAGAGCTTGTCAGAGAAGTCAACTCCAAATTAGTTGCTTGTGAACTTCTGGAATTCTAGATTTACCAATCCTAATAATAAGTAAATGTTCAATTGAACTGTAAAATTTTTAACAAAATTAAATTCTATACCCAACACATGGGAAACAACTATATGAAGAACAATTCTGCATCTTGTGCAAATCTACAATGGAATACCTTGCCCACTATATTAATTCATGCCTTTTTTTTTTGTCCAAGCCGTAAGATAACTTTGTCCCTAATTAGTTTTCATGTGAAAGCTAGTTTCCATCAGAGTTAGTTAAGTTCAAGAAATACATATTTAAGGGCCTAAGATTCCAGGAACTTAGTCAGGCCACAGTAATACTACGGTGGAAAAATATTTGGTACCCTGCTCTACTAGAGTTTAAAGATATGGATTTATTCCATCTTATAAGAATATTAACAATATGAATCATTACTTCCTTTTTGTTTTATCTATTAATATATACACAGAGTAAATTTTGCATTCTCTTCTAGTCATAACAAATTTCTGAATTTTTCTTTATTTCTCTAAATAAATGGTTTTTGATCTTCTGATATTAAAACTTAAAATTTTTTTTATGTTTATTATTATTGTAAGCTGCTTCAACTTATTTTTAAGAAGTATCTGACATTTTAAATATAATTTTTAAAATTGAAATAGTTAACTATTTACAAAAATATTTTCTTCCTAAATTGTGTATAAAATTATCTATAGGCATTAAAAATATTCAGGAACATGACATTAAAGTAAAGAATAAATGGCCTTTTTACAAAATTCAGACAATTTCATAGTTTTTAAACAAATCTTACTGTAAATAAAGTTCTTTTAATCTTAAATGGTGTTGGAAGATCAAACAGATTAGTGTTTCCATTTTTTCCCTTTATGATCCAATTAGTATAATAAAAACTCAATAAAAATTCAATAACAGGCTCAGAAAACTACTGTAAATTTTATTTTATGATGCCCACATCATAAAAAGGCAGCATACCTTCCAAAATGCAATCATGTAAAAATGAAAGGGAGAAGAAATTGAAATTTATTATATTGTTTCTATGTACTAGATACCACACTAAGCATTTTATATAGTTCTTTTGATTTAGCTCTACAGGTGAATGGAAAGGAGGATAAGATTTGCATTCCACATGCTAACTAACAAGCTACATATTTCAACAAATTTTTATACTTAGAGCAGTTAATATTTAAGCAATCTAATGAATTAAATTGACCCCATTTTATGTAAAAGATGAACACCCTGATATATGTTATCAGAATAGAACCACACAACACAAAGAGTGAGCTATAATGTAAACTATGGACTATAGTTAATAATGTAATTATAATAATAATGTTTCATCAATTATAACAATGGTACTACACTAATATTAATAACAGGAAAACTGGGTGGAGGTTGGTGTATGGGAACTCAATACTTTCTGCTTGATTTTTTCTCTAAACCTACAACTGCTCCAATGGGAAAAACAAACAAGCAAACAAAAAACCACAAAACTTAGAGGTGATGTCATCAACACAGCAACATAAGAAAAACATCCCCTGTAAAAGTCTCCCCACAGAATCAACTATTAAGATGTTAAATCTTATTTGCATGGAACTCTGATAAAGACTGGAGAAGGACTCCACAAATGCTGAATCAAAGAAGAAGAAAAATAATCACCAAAATCAGGTCAGAGATTTTCACCCCATACCAATGAGTCTTGACCCCTCCCCTATACTCTGTCCCATGCAACTCCGGAGTGACATAGAGGCAGCCAGACCCTGGTACCTCCTGCTGCAGATGCAGACTATAGAGCCACTCACAGCAGAAAGTTAGAACCATGCATATCCAGGCACAGAGACCAAGACCACAGAAAACCAGGATAGACTACAAGTGGCTGAGGAGTGCCACATACAAAAGTGTCCCCAGGAGGAAGAAAAAAAGTGAGAGAGATCACAGCAGAACTGTTGGCAAGAGGTGCACACACTCAGTCCAATCTCTGTTTGCTGGACACCTAAACAAAAAACAGACCATTTTGGGATGTTCCTATCTGGCTTCACAGAGTAGGATACCCTAATGAGGAAGAAACTGCAGGCAGAAAGCCTCACAGGAAAAAAAAAAAAAATGGAGAAAACTGAATTGCTGTAAGATAAGATGAGTCCCAGAACTGATAAGTGCAAGGAAAGAGAGGCACTGAATGAGGGAGAGAATTTGAACAAATAGTAGTTGAGGAGAAAATTCCTAAAAAACAAACAGAACAGATCAAGATTCCCAGAGAAGGAATGGAGAAAAGGAAGCTTTCTCCTGGGGGTGAAACAATTGCATAAAAAGTAGAATCTTAAAAATTGTACTGCATATCCAGGGTAAGAATCCAGTGAAGAAAAGTTGAGAAAATGTGAACAGTTAAACACATGCTACTCTAAATGCCCATAATAAGTTCCACCAAGCCTCAAAGAAGAGCCTTAACACAAAGCCAATCAATGATAAAACCCTAGGCAAGAGGGAGAAACTGACCTTCAGAGTTAACACAAAAATAATCAGATGACCAGCCATCAACAAAAAATGACAAGCCATACTAAGAAACAGAAAGATATGGCTCAATCAAGGATGCAGGGAATTTGAAACAACTAATCAAATAAATTCAAACAAATCTCCTAAATCAATTCAAGTTGATGAAAAAGAAAATGGATATAGAGTTAAATGATATGAAGACGAAAATATGTGAGCATAAACAAGAATTTTAAAGTTTAAAAAGAAACATAAATTATGGGGATGAAAGACATAATTATGAGTTTAAAAAATAAACTAGAAGCATACAACAGCAGGTTTGAGCAGGCAGAAGAAACAATCAATGAACTAGAAGACAGGACAATTGAAATCATACAGTCAGAAGAAAAGACACAGGAAAGAACAGAAAAACTTGAGCAGTGTCTCGGGGATTACAGTGACAGCAGGAAACATACAAATGTAAGTGTCAGGGGTGTCCTGTAGGGCATTAATAAAACCAAAAGTTGGTTCTATGAAAAGATTAATAAAATTGAAAATCCCTTCGCTAGACTGACAAAGAAAAAAAGAGAAAAGACAAATAAATAAAATCAGAAATGAGAAGGAAGGCATTACTATTGATCCCACACAAGTAAAAAGGATCATAAAAAGGATACTATGAACAACTGATGGCAAAAAATTAGATAACCTAGATGAAATAGGCAAATCCTTAGAAACACACAAACAGCATGCACTGACTCTAGAAGAAATAGAAATCTCAACAAACCAATTACAAGTAAAGAGATTGAATCAGTCATCAAAACCTCCCTGTGCCAGTTTGAATGTATTGTGTCCCCCAAACTCCATTATCTTTGATGTAATCTTGTGTGGGCAGACTATCAGTGTTAATTAGATTGTAATTCTTTGAGGGTTTCCATGGAATGTGCCCCACCCAACTGTGGGTGATAACTCTGATGAGATATTTCCATGGAGGCATGGCCCCACCCATTCAGGGTGGGCCTTGATCAGTGGAGCCATATAAATGAGCTGACAAACAGAAGGAACTCAGTGCAGCTGAGAGTGACATTTTGAAGAGGAGCTACAGCCAAGAGGGACACTTTGAAGAAAGCACAGGAGCTGCAGATGAGAGACAGTTTGAAGATGGCTGTTGAAAGCAGACTCTTGCTCCGGAGAAGCAAAGAGAGGACAAATACCCCAAGTGCAACTAAGAGTGACATTTTTGAGGAACTGCAGCCTAGAGAGGAATGTCCTGGAAGAAAGCCATTTTGAAACCAGAACTTTGGAGCAGCTGCCAGCCATGTGACTTCCCAGCTAACAGAGGTTTTCCAGACACCACTGGCCATCCTCTAGTGAAGGTACATGATTGCTGATGTGTTACCTTGGACACTTTATGGCCTTAAGACTGTAACTGTGCAACCAAATAAACACCCTTTATAAAAGCCAATCCATCTCTGGTGTTTTGCTTTCCAGCAGCATTAGCAAACTAGAACACTCCCCAAAAAGAAGAGCCCAGGACCAGATGGCTTCACAGGTGAATTATACTAAGCATTCCATGAAGAATTAGTACCAATCCTGCTCAAGTTCTTCCAAAATGTTGAACCAAAGGGAACACAACATAACTCATTCTATGGGGCCATCATCACCCTCATACCAAAGCCAGATAAAGATACTACAAGAAAAGATACTAAAAGAAAAGGTAATACAGATGCAAAAATTCTCAATATAATACTTGCATATCAAATCCAATTCACATTAAAAGAATTGTATCACAATCAAGTGGGTTGTAACCCCGGTATGCAAGGTGGTTCAACATAAGAAAATCAATTAATTTAATAACACATTATCATCTCAATTGATGGAGAAAAGGCATTTGACAAAATCCAGCATACTTTCTTTATAAAAACACTTGGAAAAATAGGAACAGAATGAAATTTCCTCACCCTGATAAAGGGCACAGATGAAAAAACCCAAAGTTAACATCATATTCAATGGTAAAAGACTGAAAGCTTTCCCTCTAAGTTCTGAAACAAGACAAGGATGCCCCCTGTCACCACTGTTATTTAGCATTGTACTGGAAGTTCTAGCAAGAGTAGTTAGGCAAAAAAAAAGAAGAAATAAAAAGCATCCAAATTGGGAAGGAAGAAGTAAAACTTTCACTCTTTGCAGATGACATGATCCTATATACGGAAAGTCCTGAAAAGTCTACAATAAAGCTACTAGAGTTAATAAATG
The DNA here is from genome assembly GCF_015220235.1 of Choloepus didactylus. Classification (NCBI taxonomy): domain Eukaryota; kingdom Metazoa; phylum Chordata; class Mammalia; order Pilosa; family Megalonychidae; genus Choloepus; species Choloepus didactylus. Next base: position 136,443,001 of record NC_051309.1, on the reverse strand, counting down.
AATTTAGCAAATTTGCAGGTTAACAAGATCAGCATGCAAACATCAGTATTGTTTCTATACACTAGTAATGAACAATTCTGAGGATGAAATCAAGGAAAAAATACATTTAAAATAGCAACTAAAAGAATCAAATATCTCAGACTAATTTTAGCCAAGGATGTAAAGGACTTACACATGGAAAACTGTAAAACTTTGCTAAAAGTAATCAAAAAAGACAAATAAATGGAAGAGCATTCCATGTTCATGGTTTTGAAAATTAAATGTCATTAAGATGTCAATTCTACCCAAAATGATTTACAGATTCAATGCAATCCCAATCAAAATTCCAACAGTCTACTTTGCGGAAATGTAAAAGCCAATTATCAAACTTATTTGGAAGATAAGGGGCCCCAAATAGCCAAAACTATCTTGAAATAGAAGAATGAATTTGGAGGCCTCACATTTTCTAACTTTAAAAAAAGAAAGAGGCTAAATGGCGGCATAGAGAGGAGTGGAAGCTAAGTAGTCCCCCTGGAACAACTACAAAAAACCAGAAACAACTAGTAAATAATCCAGAATAACTGCGGGGGGACAAATGAGACCATCCACTCATCATACACCAACCTGAATTGGGAGGAATGCCTGAGAACACAGCATAAAATCTGTAAGTAAAACCTGCGGATCCAAGTCGTGAGACACCCTCCCCCATAGCCCAAGCTGCAAAGCCTCGTGGTGCCAGAGAGAAGCTCTCTCCCAGCAAGCGAATATAGCTCAGCTGAGCTCCAACTGGGGTTTTAAGTAGCGAGTGTGAACTGCTCACTACAGGTACACATCCCCAAAAAACAGACAGAGGCTATGGGTGACAACTGACCTGGGAGAGCCGGAGGGTCACCTTGGACTGGGTCTGAAGGGGACTACCTGTTACTTTTTTGGATCAGTGGAGAAAGCCCCAGTCATTTTCAGTTTCCAGGGCTGTGAAGCAGAGAAGGGTGGAGACAGCACAAGCAGAGAGTGAGATCATTGAAATGCTAAGGACCTCCACCTGGGAGCTCTGTCTTCTCTAGGAGGAAAGGGGTGGGACCCTTTCCATTCAGAAACAGACCCCAGAGCCTGGGGGAACACGGCCATACCTCCTCACACCAGTCAAGAATTATAGGCTAACAGGCGTCACCTGCTGGGCAGAAAAGCACAGTGACCCAAGGCATCAAAGGGTGGAGCAATTTTCTAAGACACACCCTCAGGGAAACCAGATACTGAATATTTCTTCCCTCTGGGACCTGAGCCTGTTCTGGTCTGGGAAAACCTGATTTGGCTAACCAAGGAAACCATGCCTAGACAACAGAAAATTACAACCTACACGAAGAAAAAAAAAGTTATGGCCTAGTCAAAGGAACAAACATACACTTCAACTAAGATACAGGAATTTAAACAACTAATGCTAAATCAATTCAAAAAGTTTAGAAAAGATATTGCAAAAGAGGTAGAGGCTGTAAAGGAAGCACTGGACATGTATACGGCAGAAATCAAAAGTTCAAAAAAACAACTAGTAGAATCTATGGAAATGAAAGGCACAACACAAGAGATGAAAGACACAATGGAAACATACAACAGCAGATCTCAAGAGGCAGAAGAAAACACTCAGGAACTGGAGAACAAAACACCTGAAAGCCTACACGCAAAGGAGCAGATGGAGAAAAGAATGAAAAAATATGAGCAACGTCTCCGGAAACTCAAGGATGAAACAAAGTACAATAATGTACATATCATTGGTGTCCCAGAAGGAGAAGAGAAGGGAAAGGGGGCAGAAGCAATAATAGAGGAAATAATTAATGAAAATTTCCCATCTCTTATGAAAGACATAAAATTACAGATCCAAGAAGCGCAGCGTACTCCAAACAGAAGAGATCTGAATAGGCCTATGCCAAGACACTTAATAATCAGATTATCAAATGTCAAAGACAAAGAGAGAATCCTGAAAGCAGCAAGAGAAAAGCAATCCATTACATACAAAGGAAGCGTAATAAGACTATGTGCGGATCTCTCAGCAGAAACCATGGAGGCAAGAAGGAACTGGTGTGATATATTTAAGATACTGAAAGAGAAAAACCACCAACCAAGAATCCTGTATCCAGCAAAGCTGTCCTTCAAATATGAGGGAGAGCTCAAAATATTTTCTGACAAACAGACAATGAGAGACTTTGTGAACAAGACACCTGTCCTACAGGAAATACTAAAGGGAGCACTACAGGGTGATAGAAGACAGGAGTGTGTGGTTTGGAACACAATTTGGGGAGATGGTAGCACAACAATGTAAGTACACTGAACAAAGGTAACTATGAATACGGTTGAGAGAGGAAGGTGGGGAGCATGTGAGACACCACAAGAAAGGAGGAAAGATAAAGACTGGGACTGTGTAACTTCGTGAAATCTAGAGTATCCAACAATTGTGATAAAATGTACAAATATGTTCTTTTACGAGGGAGAACAAGCAAATGTCAACCTTGCAAGGTGTTAAAAATGGGGAGGCATTGGGGAAGGGATGCAATCAGCATAAACTAGAGACTGTAACTAATAGAATCATTGTATTATGCTTCCTTTAATGTAAGAAAGGTGATATACCAAGGTGAATGCAGATAAGAGGAGGGGATAGGGAAGGCATGTTAGACACTTGACATTGGTGGTATTGTCTGATTCTTTATTCTACTTTGATTTAAGGTTATTTTTCCTTTTGCTGCTTCCTAGCTGTCTTTTTTTTTCCTCTTTCTTTTGCCTCTCTACCTTCTTTGACTCTCCCTCCTGCCTTGTGGAAGAAATATAGATGCTCTTATATAGATAATGGTGAAGGTGGTGAACACATAAATGTATGACCATGCAGAAAACCATCGATTATTTACTTGGGATGGAATGTATGGTGAGTGAACAAAACCATATTAAAAAAAAATGGGTTGATGACAAAACCTCGAGGGCAATATACTGAGTGAAATAAGCCAGACACATTAGGACAATTATTGCGGGGTCTCACTGATAGGAACTAATTATAATATGTAAACTCATAGACATGAAATATAAGGTACCAAGATATAGGACGAGGCTTAAGAATGGGGAGTGGTTGCTTAGTATAAGCAGAATGTTCAATTAGGATGAACTTAAATGTTTGGAAATGAACAGGGGTGTTGGTAGCAAGATGTGAGAATAACTAACAGCGCCGAATGGTGTGTGAATGAGGAGGAAAGGGGAAGCTCAGAGTCATATATGTCACCAGAAGGAAAGTTGGAGGTCAAAAGATGAGAATGTATAAAACTGAATCCAATGGTGGACAATGTCCATGATCAACTGTACAAATACTGGAAATCACTTCCATGAACCATAACAAATGTATGAAAATACAATTAGAAGTTAATAATAGAGGGGCATATAGGGAAGAACTATATACCTATTCAAACTATATACTACAGTTAGTAGTATTTCAACATTTTTTCATAAACAGTAACAAATGTACTATATCAATACTACGAGTCAACAATTGAGGGGGGTTGGTTAGGGATAGGGGAGGATTAGAGTTTCCTTTTCTTTTTTTCTTTTTTCATCTTTCACTTTATTTCTTGTCTGGAGTAATGAAAAGTTTCTAAAAATTGAACAAAAATTAAATGTGATGGATGCACAGCTGTATGAGGGTACCCAGGGGCAAGTAATTGTACACTTTGGATCTTTGGATAATTGTATGGTATCTGAACAATCTCAATAAAAATGAAAAAAAAGAAAAAGAAAAAGAAACGAAGAGAAGTGTCATTTGCTTCTTCCTTCCTTTGATGTGGTTAAGCAGAGGCATTGCAAAGTGAGAAATCAAATCCCTACTGTTTTAGCAGTTTGTGATAATAGATATAGTAGAGAGCAGACAGCAAATTACACTTGCAGCTGAAATCATCCTTACTGATGCTAAAAGGAAAAATAAGTCCTGGATATTTTATTCTAATGACAACTCTATATACTACATGGGAAAAGAAAATTTAGCCTCAACAATAAAAGTAGCTATAATTGTGCCTAAGAGCCTCCTCCCGAATGCCTCTTTGTTGCTCAGATGTGGCCCTCTCTCTCTATCTAAGCCAACTTGGCAGGTGAAATCACTGCCCTCCCCACTACATAGGATCAGATACCCAGGGTAGTGAATCTCCCTGGCAACGTGGAATATGACTCCCGGGGAAAAATGTAGACCCGGCATCGTGGGATGGAGAACATCTACTTGACCAAAAGGGGAAAGTGAAAGGAAATGAAATAAGCTTCAGTGGCAGAGAGATTCCAAAAGGACCTGAGAAGTCACTCTGGTGGGCACTCTTACGCACAATATAGGCAAAACTTTTTAGGTTCTAATGAATTGAGCTAGCTGGTGGTAGATATCTGAAACTATCAAACTACAACCCAGAACCCATGAATCTTGAAGACTATTGTATAAAAATGTAGCTTATGAGGGGTGACAATGTGATTGAGAAAGCCATATGGACCATACTCCCCTTTGTCTAGTTTATGGATGGATGAGTAGAAAAATGGGGGAAGGAAAAAAACAAACATACAAACAAACAAAGGCATCCAGTGTTCATTTTTAATTTAATTGCCCTTTTTCACTTTAATTATTATTCTTATTATTTGTGTGTGTGTGGTAATGAAGGTGTCAGGGATTGATTTTGGGGATAAATGCACAACTATGTAATGGTACTGAGAACAATCGAATGTACAATTTGTTTTGTATGACTGCATGGTATGTGACTATATCTCAATAAAATGAATTTAAAAAAAAAACAATAAAAGTAGCTGTCAATTATTGGATGCTAACTATGTGCCAAATATTATGACAGAAACTTTTGATAAATTATTTGATTTAACCCACACATCACCTTGTAAGGTATTTAAACACTTTTATTTGTTTAAGTGCTGCAATGAGTCAAGCATAGTTTTGGTGCTGTGCATACAACAATAAGCAAGACAAAGTCACTACACTCATAGAATTTATATTCTAAGTAAGGTAGGAAAGACAATAAATAAACAAATAAATATATGATATAATGTTATCTAGTGATGAGAGGAAGGGATGGTATATTTTAAGGAAGTGATATTTTAGTGGATATATATATATACATATATATATAATAAATGAATATCAGGAAGAAAATGGTAATGTAGAGAGAACAGTAAGTGTCCTGAAGTGGAAATGAGCTCAGATTGCTTTAGAATCATGAAGAAGGCCAGCAGTAATCAAAGTGGAATGAGCCACCAAAACCATGTCATATTTGAATATATCCATTGGAGAGATTTGAAGAGGAAGCTGGAATGATCTGATTAATGTTTTTTAAAGATTTATGTGTCCCCTGAGTGGAGCCAGACTGGAGAGGGGCAGGTGTGGAAGCAGGGATAGCATTAGGGAGCGTTCTATAATGAAACAGGGGAAAGATGATGGTGGCTGGGACTTAGGTAAAGATGGAAGTGGGGAGAATGATTGTTATTAATCTTCTATCAAGTTATTAGTAGAGCTTATATTTATTCATATCAGATAACTTATAAATATATATATTCATTTATATACATGTATATAAACACATACCCACAGACATATATATAAGCGAGAAAGAGAAAGAGAAAAAGGAGACAAATAAGTACAGAGGTATCTAAAAATTCTGGATCCAGAGTATACATTAACAGTAACAAGCTTAATTAAAATATTCTGTGGAATAATGGCTATTTTGACTTATAATGTGATTTTCAACAAGAGAAAAGTTTTCTAAAATTATAATGATGATCCTTTAAGTTTAGTCCAAATATACTGGTTTATTTATTAATATACTTCCTAATAAAATTCCACATTCAAAGTAATGCATTTCAAAATATATATTGGGCATATATATTGATGGGACCACTTGATAATGCATCTTTCTGAATACAGATCTGAATAAACAAAATATAATGGTTTTTAAGGCTGTAGAGGATGCTTGGACCCAATTAATTAAAACATTATTCTATTCGCTTCTGAAAATTTTCTCTTAGCCTGAGTCAGAAATGCTTGACTGATACTAAGTTAAAGGAAGAAAATTCACATTTCATGACTTAAATTCAAAGAGTAAGATGACTTTTGATTAATTCATTATAATATAGTGAAAGAAAAAGATTGACATATACAAACTAATTGGAAAAAAATATCTAATTTAAAAGATAAAAGAAAACTTTCAACAAAATTCTTATAGAATTTAGAGTGACTTCATTTATACACTTGTTGGGGATTGAATCATGTACCACACAAGACACGTTCAAGTCCTAACCCCTGGTCCTGTGGGTGTGAACTCATTTGTAAATAGGATCTTTGAAGAAAATATTAAGATGAGGCCAAATTAAATCAGGATGGGTGGGCCTTGATCCAATATGTCTGAAGTTCTTAAAAGGGAGGAAAATCAGATGCAGTCAGTCAGTAGAAGCCAGAGGAGAACTCAAAAGGGGACAGACTGCCATCTGACAGCAGATTGCTAGTAGGCCACCATCAGAATGCTGCAGAGTGCAGAAAAAGTATGGCCTCCAATGCATTGATTTTGTACTTCAAGTCTCCAAAACTGTGAGATAATAACATACTGTTCTTTAAGCCAAGCAATTTGTCCTATTTGTTATAGTGGAACCTGACAAACTAAGACAACAATCATAAATAGGAGTTGTAAATTTAAATCTCAGTATTTTTCTTTTTATTTGTTTAGTTTAATACTCTTTCTACTATATTTTTATCTTAATTGTGTTGTTATAGCAGTATACACATTTACTCCTGGGGATGGGACTGAGATATTTGAGGAAGAGGCACCTCTTTGTAAGTCATAACCCAGCAAGAGCACTTTCTATAATTATTCAGAAGCTCTATGCGCTAGCATTGCCCCTAGTTGATTATTTCATATGACTATTTGTCTAAATAATCCAGCTAAACATACGGATGTGTTGTGGGTGAGGGGAGTGAGATGAGGGTTGGAAGTCTGGAATTACAAGAGTAATTTCAGTTTGTGCTTTTCTAGATGCTTTCAAATTGTGCACCTCTTATGTGCTACCTCAAATCCTCACAGGCCCACCTCTAACACCAGCTCCCACTGCAGTACCTGCTCCACACAGGCTTCAATAAGCTTCAAACAGCTTCTTGCTGTGGCAACCTCAAGACTGAAGCACCATATATCTCTTGGTTTATGCTCAGAGCTTCTTGGACACCTTGGCATGGGATACTCATTCTTGGATACACAACCTGTGAGTGTGAGGAAATTAATGTACAATGTGAAGAGAAGCTGATAGGGAGACATTTCAGAAACCTAGTCCATAAGGCTCTTCAGGAAATCCTGTGACGTTGAGCACCAGTTGTCCACAGTGGTGGCCAACTCAATTACATTCTTTTATTGACTGTCCCCTTCTTCATGAGAAGCCACTGGAAACTTATTTTTAAGAAGTGCCAAGTTATTACTTTTATAAGACAAAAATGGAAAAAAAAATCTAAACTTACACATTTGTTAAAATGCTTGAAGAACAGCAAGACATGGGTTGTGCACTCCATTATTATCAAGGATAATATTTTTCTGCTGCCTTAAGGTCAACAGTGAAGAAAGTTTACTATTCTGCAGAAAATGTAGTTTCCTCTGTCTAATACTCAATGACTTTGCAAAACCATTGCTTAAAGGGAGAGCTTTGTCTAAACCTTGACAGTGAACCTTTAGAAAGTTCAAGAAAGATCAAGTCAAACTGGTATTATTTATTTTATTTATTTTACTTTCACACAAATTTATGGATGAGAGGACATCAAATTTAAGTCAGTGAAGCAAATAATGGAGTTTTTCTCTATGCACATTTGAGCAGCAAATAGTTATGCTCTTCAAGGTAACATGTATTCAACAATTATTAAACATGTATCAGATTTCTACAATGTACCAGATGCAATGCTAAATTGAAAATAAAGAGGTGAGTATACAATTTCCTACAACAGAGAGTACAGCTATCTAACAAATATAAATCTGGGAGCAGATTTATTTAAGAAAATTATAATATCAGGTAATAATATACTGCAAAGGAAACACATACAAAGTACCATATACTTATTGAAAGAATCTAGATAAAAGATAACCAAATAATTGCTCTCAGGAGGTTGGTTGTTCAAGATAAAGAGAAGCTGGGTTTGGTTTTAAAATTTAAATGCACAATTTTTAAAATAACTTGCAAATTCATTGTCTATTAGCGTATTTAAATAGCATTACAAAAGAAAAATATAAAATCATAAAGCCATGATTATCCAGGCAAATTGCTCTCCTTTAGAGAGACAGTGACTTGTAGAGACACTTTGTTCCTCCAAGCAGCAGTCATTTTCCAAACTACTCATTTAGCAAACCTTCTCGACAACGTAAAGGAAATAGCACCAGAATGAGGAATAATGTGGACAATCTGTAATTCAGTGCTCATAGGTGTACGTTGGTATAATGACTTCTGCTTTAAAATGTGTATGTAATGGTCTTCTGTCCTCAGAGTAGAATTTTACTTATTCTCTAGCAACACTACCTAAGTCAGCTCAGTAAACAGACACTTGGAGTTCATCTGTATAATACTTTTAGTTGACACATAGTTAGAACTTGTCTAGCCTATTAAGCCAGAATATGACAAAATATGCTAAATAAAACATGCCATTCTTTCTTCCATGTGATAAACCATTGTCCACGGGATGCCCATGAATATTGACTTTTGGGAATCAATGAGATAAATACATTTGAAGCAATAGGTCCTTAATCAAAAGGTGGCCATCTACATTCGTTTTCAAATTTTTAACATTTTTGAATCTTTAACGTTTCTGTCATAGACTCATTTTCAAATTTTTAACATTTCTGCCACAGATTCCTAAGCAGCTAATTTTTATCTTTGTTTCAAAATTATTGAACACAGTTCCAAGTAGCCCTTATCAGTCACAACCTCAGGAAACCTTCAGAATAACATTCCAAGAACTAATTCAAAGAAACAGTGCATTTCAGTGTATTTCAAAGATAAATTTGTGAAGAAACAAGAACACTTTAGAATGGGTGAGATTTCTGCTGTTTGCATAACTTCCAGTGTGTTCACTAATCTTGTTTTAACAGTGACCAATAATGGTGTTTTCACAATTTCCCCTTGGAAAGTAGGCCAGGACTCTACCGCCATCGCAACTAGAAAGTTTTATAAATAGACAGTGAGTTGGAAATAATATAAAAGCTTCAAGCCAGAGGATTTGGGGGCTTCATGTAAATATTTAACTACCAGAATGTTCCAAATGAAGCAAATGCTTCACCAGACAGTCACTTTGCTGAGATGAGTATGTCTGGCAAAGGCTGCCTTTGTACTAACAAATGAGAACAGTAAAAATGGACACTCTTCCAAATACTTGCACATAAAAGAATATCACTGCTAGGAATATATGACCAAACACAGATTATGAAAATGCTTATATCACTATAACTGTACCAAAGTTTTTACAAACATTTCCAATAGAAAACCCTAGCTGATAGGAAGGTTTAGGGGAGAAAGAGGTGGGGCAGGAAGAGAGGTTGGGAACATTGAAACATGGGGAGATAACAATAAACATTTTCATGAGCCTGTTGCTAAATAATTTGGGAATAGCTCTTGCACAAACAAAATCCTCTGGATAATTTTTTGATATCCAAATAAATTTTCTTATTAGAGAATTTGTAGGTATATAGAAAAATCATGCAGAAAATACAGAGTTCCAATATACCACCCTCACACAGACTTTTCTATATTATTAACACTTGGCATTAGTGTAGTAGTTTTGTTACAATTGATGAACCAATATTCTTATACTTACACTATTAACTATAGTTCATAGTTTACATTAGGTTTCACTGTGTTGTACAGTCCTATGTTTTTTTTTAAATTTTATCCCAGTAATATATGTATAATTGAAACTATCCCCTTTTAACAAAAACTTCAAATATGTAATTCAGTGGAGTTAAATGCATTCACAATGTTGTGCTGCCATCACCACCATCCATTATCAAAATATTTCAATCGCCCCAAATTGGGACTCTGTACTAGTTGAGCATTAACTCCCCATTCCGTTTACCAACACTAATTCCTGGTAACACGTATTCTACTTTCTGTCTCTATGAATTTTCTTTTTTTAATTATTTCACATCTGTGCAGTCATACAATATTTGTATCTGCTTATTTCACTCAACATGATGTCTTCAAGGTTCATCCATGTTGCCAAAATGTATCAGAACATCATTCCTCTTTATAGCTGAATAATATTCCATTGTATGACATAACTGCATTTTGTTTATACATTAATCTGTTGATGGACACTTGGGCTGCTTCCATGTTTTGACAATTGTGAATAATGCTGTTACGAACATTACTGTGCAAATATCTGTTCAAATTCCTGCTTTCAATTCTTTTGCAGGTATACCAAGAAGTGAAATTGATGGGTCTTAGGGTAATTCTATGATAATTCTATACTGAAATTTCTGAGAAGCCACCAAACTCATATCCACAGCAGCTGCACCATGTTACATTCCCACCAACAATGAAATAGGAACAATTGTTCCTATTTCTCCATATCCTCTCCAACACTTTACCTTTTTTTTTTTATTAGCAGCCATCCTAATAGGTATGAAATACTCTCTTTCCATTTTGATTTGCATTTTCCTGGTGGCTAATGATTTTGAGCACCCTTTCTTGTGATTACTGGCCCTTTGTAGACATTCTTTGGGGAAATGTCTAGTCAAGTTTGTGCCCATTTTTTAATTTGGCTGTTTGTCTTTTGTTGTTATAGGATTTCTTTATACATTCTAGAAATTAAAGCTTTATCAGATGTGTGGTTTCCAGATATTTTCTCCCATTCAGGAGGTTGTCTTTTACTTTCATGATGAAGTTCTTAGATGCATAAAACATTTTAATTTTGATGAGGTCCCATTCATCTGTTTTTTTTTTCTTTTGTTGCTTGTAATTTGGTGTAAAATCTAAGAAACCGCAGCCTAATACAAGGTCCTGAAGATGTTTCTCTATGTTTTCTTGTAGCAGTTTTATAGCTGTGTTTCTTATATTTATGTCTTTGATCCATTTTGAATTAAATTTTGTATATGGTATGAGGTAGGGGTCCACCTTCATTCTTTTGCATAAGGATATCCAGTTTTCTTGGTACCATTTTTTGATAGGTTATTATGTCCCCCATTGAGTGGTCTTGACACCCTTGTCAGAAAAAATTTGCCAAAGATATGAGGGTTGATTTCTTAAATCTCAATTTGTTTATATAGGCCTGCATGCCTGTCCTTGTGCAAGTATCATGCTGTTTTGATTACTGTAGATTTTTAATATGTTTTAAAGTCAGTAAGTGTGAGTCCTCCAATCTTTTTTTCAAGACGGTTTTGACTATTTGGGTTCCCTTCCTCTTGCACATGAATTTGCTGGTTGGCTTTTCCATTTCTGAAAAAAAGGCTTTGGGATTTTTGTTGGGATTGCATTAAAACTGTAAACTGCTTTGGGTAGAATTGACATCTTAACAATATTTGGTTACCCAATCCATGAACATGGAATGTTCTTCCATTTATTTATGTCTTTGATTTCTTTTAGCAATGTTTTTTAGTTTTCCACATAGAAATCCTTTACAACCTTCGTTAAATTTATTACTAGATAACTTGATTCTTTTAACTGCTATTTTAAATGAAATTTATTTTCTTGATTTAATCTTCAGATTGTTTGTTACTGGTTGTGATGGTTTGAAGCTGTATATACTCCAGAAAAAAACATGTCCTTATACCTAATACGTTCCTGTCGGATTGAACCCACTGTAAGTAGGACCTTTTGATGAAGTTACTTCGGTTAAGGTACGGCCCACCTCAATCAGGATGGGTCATAATCTTATTACTGGAGTCATCTATAAGCAGAATGAAATTCAGGTACAAGGAGAGAAAGCCACAGAGGGAACATCCAGAAGCTGAACATCAAGAAATCCCAACAGAGAAGGGAGTCCAGGAAATACCACCATATGGCTTGCCATGTGACAAGCAAAATACCAAGGATTTTCAGCAGCGAGTCCCAGAACACTACAGTCTTCATGTAAAAAGGAATGCCTTGATGATGACTTCATTTGGATTTTCTCCTAATTGCAAAATCATGAATAAGTAAATTGCCATTGTTTGAGCTGATCCATTGCATCATATTTTCTTGAGCAGCTCAGGAAACTAAAATACTAGTAATACTGAATTTTGCACGTTGGCCTTCTACCCCACCAGTTTGGTGAATTTATTATCTCTAGTAGCTTTGTTGTGGATTTTTCAGGATTTTAGTTATATAGGATCATGTTATCTGTAAATAGAGAAAGTTTTACTTCTCCCTTTCCAATCTGGATGTCTTTTATTTCTTGTTCTTGCCTAAGTTGCTCTAGCTAGAACTTCCAGTACAATGTTGAATAATGTGGTGACAGTGGGCATCTTTGTCTTTTTCCTGATCTGAGAAGGAGAGCTTTCAATCTTTCATCATTGAGTATAATGTTAGTTGTGCATTTTTTATAAATGTTCTTTATCATGTTGAGGAAGTCCCCCTGTATTCTTAGTTTTCTGAGTGCTTTTATCAAGAAAGGGTGCTGGAAGGAGAGGCTAGACCTCCCTTTGGTTGTGCCTAAGAGCCTCCACCCAAATGCCTCTTTGTTGCTCAGATGTGGCCCTGTCTCTCTAGCTAAGCCAACTTGAAAGGTGAAATCACTGCCGTCCCCCCTACGTGGGATCAGACACCCAGGGGAGTGAATCTCCCTGGCAACGTGGAATATGACTCCCGGGGAGGAATGTAGACCTGGCATCGTGGGACCGAGAACATCTTCTTGACCAAAAGGGGGATGTGAAAGGAAATGAAATAAGCTTCAGTGGCAGAGAGAATCCAAAAGGAGCCAAGAGGTCACTCTGGTGGGCACTCTTACGCACACTTTAGACAACCCTTTTTAGGTTCTAAAGAATTGGGGTAGCTGGTGGTGGATACCTGAAACTATCAAACTACAACCCAGAACCCATGAATCTCGAAGACAGTTGTATAAAAATGTAGCTTATGAGGGGTGACAATGGGATTGGGAAAGCCATAAGGACCACACTCCACTTTGTCTAGTTTATGGATGGATGAGTAGAAAAATAGGGGAAGGAAACAAACAGACAAAGGTACCCAGTGTTCTTTTTTACTTCAATTGCTCTTTTTCACTCTAATTATTATTCTTGTTATTCTTGTGTGTGTGCTAATGAAGGTGTCAGGGATTGATTTGGGTGATGAATGTACAACTATGTAATGGTACTGTGAACAATCGAAAGTACGATTTGTTTTGTATGACTGCGTGGTATATGAATATAGCTCAATAAAATGAAGATTAAAAAAAAAAAAAAAAAAAAAAAAAAAAGACATAATGCTGAGCAAAATAAGCCAGGCACAAAAAGAGAGATATTGCATGTTACCACTAATGTGAATTCTGTGAAAAATGTACAATGTTTTATACTGTGGAATGTAGGGGACCTAGAGATACCAATTAGTGGAGGGGGAATGATAATCTAATAAGAACAGATAAACTATGGAGGGTAATCTCAATGTTATGGGAATGCTCAGGAATAGTTATGGTTTGTAAACTTTCTTGGATATAGTAAGATCATGTTGGAAGCAATAGAGTTATTTTAGGTTTTTTTTTTTTTTCTCTTATTCCTTTGTTTTCTTAGGGGTTGTTAATTTTCTTGGGGTATGGTAGGAGCATGTTGGAAGCAATGTAGTTATTTTAGATTATTTGTTTTTCTTACTCCTCTGTTTGGACATGGTTTATTAATTTTCTTGGGGTATGGTAGGAACATATTGGAAGCAAAGTAGTTATTTTAGGTTATTTGTTTTCCTTAATCCATTGCTTTGTTTGAAATGTTGTGGGGTTTTTTTGGTTGTTGTTTGCCTGTTTGTTTTTAATTTTTTGATAAACAAAGTTAAAAAATTGAAAAAAAATCAGTAGAAAAATGGGAGTAAAAACTAAATGACAAATAGGGTGGGATGGGGGGATGGTTTGGGTGTTCTCTTTTCACTTTTATTTTTTATTCTTATTCTGATTCTTTCTGATGTGGGGAAGGTGTTCAGAGGTGGATTGTGGTGATGAACGCATAACTATGTGGTCATGCTGTGAATGGTTGATTGTATACCATGGATGACTGTATGGTTTGTAAATGTATTTTAATAAAACTGAATTAAAAAAAAAATGGCAAGAAAAGAAAATGGTTATACCTTTTAGTAAGTAAGCTATATAAAATTATCCTGAAAAAATGCCTTGACACCATCACATAAGACAAAAAAAAAAAAAAAAAAAAGAAGGGGTGCTGGATTTTGTCAAATGCCTTTTCTGCATCAGTTGAGATTGGGATTTTTTCCCCTTCATTCTATTAGCAAGTATTATATTAATTGATTTTCTTATGTTAAACTACCCTTGCATAACTGGGATAAATCCAACTCAATCACAGTGTATAATTCTTTGAATGTACTGTTGAATTTGATTTCCTAATATTTTGTTGAAGCTTTTTGCATCTGTATTCATAAGGGTTATAGATTTGTAATTTTCTTTTCTTGTGGTACCTTTATCTGGCTTTGATATGAAGGTGAAGTTGGCTTCATAGAATGAGTTAGGAATTGTCTTGTCCTCTTCAGTTTTTGGAAGAGTTTAAGTAATATTCATGTTAATTCTTCTTTGAATGTTTGGTAAAATTCACCAGTGAAGCCTTCTGCTTCTGGGCCTTTATTTATTGGAAGTTTTTTGAGTAGTGATTCAATCTCTTTGCTTGTTATTGGCCTGTTAAGTTAGTGTAGGTATTTCGTGTATTTCTAGGACTTTGTCCATTTTCATCTAAGTTATCTAATGTGCCAGCATACTGTTTTTCAATAGTATCCTTTAAGAATTCCCGGTACCAATGCCCCTCCTTTCATTTCTGATTTTAATTATTTGTGTCCACTCTCTTTTTTCCTTTGGAAGTCAAGCTAAAAGATTGTCAATTTTATTGATCTTTTCAAGGAACCAACTTTGGTTTTGTTGATTCTATTGTTTTCTAATTTTCTATTTCATTTATTTTTGCTCTACTCTTGTTATTTCCTTTCTTCTGCTTGCTTTGGGTTTAGTTTGCTCTTCTTTTTCTAGATCCTCCTGTTCTCCTACCTTTAAACTATGTTCCATATGATTCAACTCATTTCAATCCATGCTAAGTCATGGATGATTTATAAATATTTTCTACATCCTATAAATGTATGTTTTATTGGAAAAGATGCCAAAAAGCAGGATAAGGGAAGGACACTGTTCCGGTTTGCTAATGCTGGTGTTCTGTAAAACACCAGAAATGGATTGGCTTTTATAAAGGGGGATTATTCAGTTACAAATTTACAGTCCTAAGGCCATAAAAGTGTCCAAACTGAGGCATAAACCATAGTGTACCTTCACTGAAGGATGACTGATGATATCCAGAAAACCTCTGTCATCTGGGAAGGCATGTGGCTGGCACCTGCTCCAGTCTTCTGGTTTCAAAATGTGTTTCTCCCAGGACATTTCTCTCTAAGCATCTGGGGGTTTTCTCTTAGTTTCTCCCAGGCAATCTCTGGGCTAGCAAAAGTCTGCTTTCAACAGCTGTCTCTAAAATGTCTTTCTCAGCCACAGCTCTTGGGATGTTTTGTCCTCCCTTAGCTTCTCTGGAGCAAACTCTGGGCTAGCATCTCCAAAGCAGTCAGCTCCCAAGTGTCTCTCAAAAAGTCTTTCTCAGCTGCAGCAGCCCAGAGCTCCAGTGCTTGGCATCTGGGATGCCTAGATGAACCTGCCATTACATCCACACAGATATGCACACACTTTACACACATTCACACACATATACACTTCTACAGAGATATCAAAAGTGCACACACACAATACACTTACATAAAATTCTGCAAGGGCAATGCTCCTAAATGCCCTATTATGAACTTATGTTAGAATTTCTTTGGTATATGGGCCAAGAGGTGGAAATGCTGAGTCCATAACCCATGCTTATACTTAATTTATCTAAGTAGTGCCAGACTATTCTTCAGAATGCTGAGGGTTCTCATATCCCCACATTTCTTTCAGAAATCAGCATTTTTCCCACATTCTAAATTTCATCAGTCAACTTATGTGTAAAATACATTTACTGACACAACTTCTCAACATATACAGAATTGTGTCTCTTATTTGTACCTTTAGTCTATACTAGCTTGTGTGATTGTAGAAGGCATTAAAATCCAAAGGCACTGAATAAATATTTGAAGAATAAAGATTTCAAGAAAGCAAAGCTGAGAGTGAAAAGTAGAATATTACCCAACTTTATTAAACTAGGAATTGGCTAGATTACTTAGATATAATATAGTTCCAATTTCAATTCCATGCTCATTTGCACATATCAAAAGGCAATATATTCATGCCACAAGAGTCCAGAATCAATATAAAATATTTACATATTTCACCTTTTTGGTAGAAGTAATAACAAGTACCTGAAGGTCCTTTATGTATATCACTAATTCTCAGACGGTTCTTTGATAAATAATGTATCAGGTATACATATATGATGTAAAGTTATATTTTTCACCATATCATCAATGGGAAACAGAATTCAGGTTAAGCAGTTAGTAAACTGTTCTCCCCATCAGTCATATGGAATCTCTCAGCGTGGGGCTTCAGCCTCAGCAGCTCTATCTGCCTCATCCGGTTCTAAATGCCAGTGGTAGATTTCTAAGCCTCATACAGGGGTTAAAAATCATGACACAAAGCTATCAGCCAAACCTGCTAATGCACATATGTCAAGATTGTCTGAGGAGCTATTTGTTTTCTTTGTTCTGATCTTTTCAAAGTCTTCATTAATTTATACATTTAAAAAATATCTTTGAAGTATTCTGAAATAAATAATTTAATCCCTTTATCATTGATTGATATCCTGCTCATTCCAAAAAGAATTTTAAGTGGCTAATAGTTTATCACTTTTATTTCAATGATGTATCTCATTTTATGTCCTTTCTGATGAGCTGGACATATTTTTCCCTAATGCTTTTTGTTCCTTCTTAGAGAAAAGGTCATATGCATGTCTATGGCACTTTTCTGGTTCACAGTAAGGAAGCTTATCATATTCTTACACACACAGGTTGGCTTCCTTCAGATATCTTTGACTTTACCCTGTATAGGATGATGTATGACTTTTCTTACACTCTTGTCCTGTGTTGCAGAAGATTTCTAGTCTTGTGTTACTTCTTTGGAAAGAAGCAGGCACACAGATGGCTGACAAGCTTTGAAATCAGAAGCTTCAAATTTAAATTTTTCCAGTCAACCCCACACAATGATTTGGAGCACTTAATAGAGATTCCTCAATTCCTCTGTCTATAACTTATACTAATACACTCACATTTTAATATGAATGTTCACTGTTATTTACAGAACAAATACTTTTTATAGAAGTATGTGCAAGGCACTCTTCCTAATATTTTTCACATTATAAAGTGATTGGATCCTCATGACAACCCTATTATGCAGGTACTGGTTTTATCTCCACTTAACAAATGAAGAAATTGAAGCACAGAGAGGATAATTAACTTGCCCAAGGCCACGCAGCTTGTCAATTTGGTGGAGTCAGAATTCTTACCTTGGCAGTCTAGCTATATAGCTCATGGTCCTGATCTGTTTCTATCTAGAGGTCCTAAAACACAACACGATCTTAAAAGTTTTCAGTGAAATTACATAAGTCTAATTGTCATAATATATGTGAAAGAAAAGCTTACTCTGTGAAAAGGAAAGAGATGCTATTCCATGAGATTCAGATCATATGATGTAGTTCTCTTCACTTTTCTAATTAAGAAATTCTATTCTAACAGTCTTCCAAATGTGTTCCATGGATTACAGTGTCACAGGACCAGTTGGTCAAACTTCCCTGCCCCTCACTTCCCTGCCTGTGTTCTCTGCTGCTTCTGTCATACAATCTCTTTAAACCAAAACACTACAGTGTAAAAAAACAACCAAAGCATAGTATAATAAATTAAAAGCATTTCTGCAAATTTCATCTTAGGGGAAATGTACCCAAATATAAAAATCATGACAAAAAGTCTTATTTGTCATTCAATTATTTGAAATAGAAACCCAAAAAAGCATTTTTATAACACTAATAGGCTATATTTTATTTTAAACAAATTAAGAATTGCACAGCATTTAGCTTTTTAAATTAACAAGACTATGACAATAAACATTTATGAAGCACTCATCATGTGTTAAGTACCATTCTAAGGGCTGCGGGTGGTGAGATAAATAAGGTGATCCCTCATCTCTGAAAATATATATACAGAAAACAAAAATTAAAACCTGGTGTACATGCTGTAAATGAGGTAAGCTAAGGTTCTAAGTTAAATTTTTATGTTTTGTTGTTAAAAGCTTATTTGTAGCTTCAGTGGCAGAGAGATTCCAAAAGGAGCCGAGAGGTCACTCTGGTGGGCACTCTTATGCACACTTTAGACAACCCTTTTTAGGTTCTAAAGAATTGGGGTAGCTGGTGGTGGATACCTGAAACTATCAAACTACAACCCAGAACCCATGAATCTCGAAGACAGTTGTATAAAAATGTAGCTTATGAGGGGTGACAATGGGATTGGGAAAGCCATAAGGACCAAACACCACTTTGTCTAGTTTATGGATGGATGTGTAGAAAAGTAGGGGAAGGAAACAAACAGACAAAGGTACCCAGTGTTCTTTTTTACTTCAATTGCTCTTTTTCACTCTAATTATTATTCTTGTTATTTTTGTGTGTGTGCTAATGAAGGTGTCAGGGATTGATTTAGGTGATGAATGTACAACTATGTAATGGTACTGTAAACAATCGAAAGTACAATTTGTTTTGTATGACTGCGTGGTATGTGAATATATCTCAATAAAATGATGATAAAAAAAAAAAAAAAAAAAAAAAAAGCTTATTTGTATTAAAAGCATCAGACACAAAGCTTAATTTCGAATTTCGTTAAACAAGGAAATTACTGTAAGAATTTATTTTAATTATGGATTCATACACACAGAGGTTTTCTTCTGGTCTAGCTATGAATGAAAGTGAGATTGCTTTCCAAGTTAAGGTTAAAGACATCTTGAAAAACATCTCTACTGAACAAGGTTAACATGTTTGAGCAATTCATCCAAATGAAAATTCCATGGGAGATCACCTAATATTCAGTCTAGAAAATATGCTGGAAATAATGCATTTTTCAGATATTTCAGATAGATTTATGTTTTGTTATTGTGCTTAAGCCTCACATTATTCCTCAACATCTCTAAAATAGGAATAATGTAGTGATGTCATGATAAGAATTGGAAAGGCTTTCTAAACAGAGATAACATACTTGTTATTCTGTCTAACCATACATCCACAGATATAGAGTCAAATCCACGGAGGAAAATCTGTATTAACCTTGTAACCTCAACTCTGCAATGCTGATACCTGGTTCTTACTCATTCTTTAGAAACAACCTTAAAATGTACAAGTTCAGAGGACTTTTAGAGAGGCCCTCCCTGACCACCCAACCTAAAGCAGCTCCATTATATTCTCTCAAATAAATCTATACATTTATAGTACCTACCACAATTTTCATTACACTTTAACTTTTTTATTTGATTGGTTTTTCTCCAACTCAATTATAAGCTATAGAGAACAGAGACCCATGGTCTTGGGAACCCCTGAATACTCAACACTTAGTGCAGTGCCTGGTACAATAAACTCTGGTTGAATCCTGAATGAATAAATTAATATGGTCATGATCTGCATCTTCATGCAGACATTTCTGAAATCTATCTTAGTTGATGTAGGCGATTCTCTTCAGTAGCTTCAGGTCTTATATTCTACACATACCTCTTTGCGTTTATTAATCTTCCCCATTGAAACCTTCTAAAGCAAAATAGTACAAAAGGGTTTTGACTGATAATACACAGAAGTAGCTTAGACAGATTATTTTATAAATTTCTTACTTAAACCTTTTTCATGCGGAAGACATTATGACAGTAAGAAGTAGAGATAAGCAAACAAAAGCTGATAAAATTCATCTTTGATTGATGGGAAAAAACTTATTTAATATAAATCCAAAAATAATTCTTATAAAGGGAGGAACATGGAAAAATAGTTGCAATGATTAAATTAATCAAGCTGTTTAGCCACAGAAAGAAAAACAATCTGGGCAGCCTCTGAAGAGAGGTATTTCTGGCTTTGGTTATGTCTAGTACTGTCTTAAAATACTTTAATGGCCATTTTTCCCCTATTCAATTCTAAATTTTCAATCTACAGTATTTTGAAAGTATAGTCAACTTCTATTCAGTTCTACCAGTGAAGTCAATGCTATTTTTATTCAAATTTATATCATTCAATCTGCTTCACCTGTGAGTCCTTAGAGGAACATCTGTTTCAAAGAATCTGAGACACCTGGATATAGTGTGGAAAAGAAGTGAACTTTGACCTGAGTTTTAGTCTTGACATTACCACTTCTTTTAAGCTAAATATGTTACTTAAATTCTAGGCCTTGTTTTACCCATATGAAAAATGGGGATGCTAATATACTGTTAGAATTAAATGAGAGGATGAATATTGAAGAGTATTTTAATTGCAAATAATTTTTACAATGATAGGTTATTATTGCTATCATCCTCACCAAAATGTTATGAATTAAGGCACTAGCTCAAAGGATAGATAATCATAAATTTTTATGATGTGTTAGTGGTAGAAATGTTGTTTGCAATGTTTAAGGTTTCCCTCCATTATAACACTGCAGTTCTCTTGTCACTCTCACTCTCTCTGACCCAGGGGAACTGGAACCACTAATCTGATTGTTGAGTTTGGAGGGAGATACTTTGTTCACATAGTCCAGCCCATCCTCCCTCTCTTTTTTGGTGGCAAGCTCTGTAGAAAGGCATGCATTTCCTCTCAGCTCCTGTTGGGGGAAGCCT
Source organism: Choloepus didactylus (assembly GCF_015220235.1). NCBI lineage: Eukaryota > Metazoa > Chordata > Mammalia > Pilosa > Megalonychidae > Choloepus > Choloepus didactylus. Next base: position 136,422,039 of record NC_051309.1, on the reverse strand, counting down.
GTCCTAATTCAGGACTGCTAGTGATGGGAGGCTTGGTAACCAGCATCCAACATGGCCACCATCCAACAAGGTCACTGTATTACTCAGGGTTCTCAGAGAAACAGAACCAACAGAAACTCTATATCTATATCTACATAGAATACATTTATAGATATAGATATAGATATAGATATATTATGCAAATATTATGAGATTTATTACAGGAATTGGCTCATGCTACTGTGGGAATGGGCAAGTCCAAATTCCGTAGGACAGACTGCAAGTTGGGAACCCCAATGAAGGTTTTGATGAATTCCTCAGGAGTAGTTTGCCAGCTGAAGTAGAGGTGGAAAGTCTTCCTCCTGAAGGCTGAAATTATCGGTATTCCCTTTAGGGTCTTCAATTGATTGGATAAGACTTCTCTCATTGCTGAAGGCATTCTTTTTTTTTGTTGATTGTAGATGTAATCAGCAATAGATGCAATCAACTTGCTGATGATTTAAATCCATGAAATATCCTCACAGTAACAATCAGCAGTGTGACTGAGCCATATTAGAAGCAGATACTCTAGCCCCAACCATGCTTCAAACTGCAGCCCATACCAACATCTTGAACAACCGTATGGGAGACTGAGCTACTCCATATAGCTAAACCACTTCTGAATTCCTGATCAGGTGGGTGTGATATAATAATCATTTAATATTGTTTTAAGCTGCTAAGTGTTGAGATAAATTTTACATAGCAATAGACAATTAATACATGAGATTATGTTCTATTTGATCTTATATCTTTTAGCATATGTAAACTATATTCTCCAATATCAATTTGAAGTATCAAAATTGAAAATATACCTTCCAAATGCTGACTCTTTTGTCTTTTTGCCATTACTTCAACTTTGAGCAGGAAAGACAGATGTTGGTTTTTGAAAACTTTCAAAACCTGAATATCATGCTTTTCATTTTATCATTCATTCATCTATTCAACAAGTGTTCTATTTAACATCCACTAAATTCCAAACACTGTGCAAAGTTTTGAATAGCAAAAGAATAAAATAAATTCCTTTTCCACTGATGTTGAAGTTTCCATAGTCTCATGAAAAAAGACAGACATATTAACAACTATTAAATAATACCACAGACTATATGATGAGACTATGAACAACTGATTGTACACTTTGAAGGATCATGTGTTATGTGAATATAACTCAATAAAATTGCATTTAAAGAAATAATATCATAGATAGCCGAATTTCAACTAGTCAGTGGAGTGTGGGGGCAAGAAGAGAAAAGTTCAGTTACTATAAAATTGATTTGATATATTCACTCATAATTACCACCCATATGTAGACAGTGGATGTGATTAAATGCAGTCTTGTGTTACCGCTTTAACAGAAACTCCTATGTGAAGAGCAAAGCACAGTGGTTAAAAGTATAGACTCTGGAGCCAAACCACCTCATTGTCTACCTTGCCTCTTAGGTCCTGTGTGATGTTGGACAAGTTACTTGAGCCCCCTGTGCCTGTTTTATCATCTGTTAAACAGGGTTATTTGAGGATTAACTTTAATATATGTGAAATTCTTAATTGGTGCCTGGCACTATATTATTGTTGCTATGATGATGATGATGATGATGATTCATCAAATAATTTCATTATGTTGACAATGGTTAGTCTCAACTTCCTCAAACTCTGATTCATGCATGTAAGAATCAAGTCATTCGTTATGCATCTTTCATCAGTTTGCCAAAAGATATGTCAGCGATGTTACCTCACATTCTAAGAGCTTCAGAGGAAAATTTTTCACTTTCCAGGGCATATTAAGTCAGATGCCAGAAATTATTGTGCCCATTTTTTGACAAACTAACTAAAATTGCCTTATTAATATAGTCCCATGAGGAAGAGTTCATGATTTTTTCATGCCTTTAAACTGTTCACATAACTGGATTAGAAAGCAGAAGAAACCAATTAACTCTTTATCTGTTTCAAATAGTTAACTTTATTAAGTAAAGAATAAAATAAACAAAACTTTGTTCCATATTCTAATGCAAATTATTGAATAGTTCTCTTTTTATAACTATACTAAATTGCTAAAGTTTTACCAACTGTAAAGCGATAGATAATTTTTTATTCAATCAAACATCATAATTACCAAACTATATACCTGATGGGCAAGGGAGATAGGTTTTTCCACATTATCTTTGCTACAATATGACATATTTTGATCACCATAACTCAAAACAATAGGAGATTTTTAAAAAGTTTTTACTGATTCATAAGAATTTAAGAATTTTCACTGATGCATTTTCTATTCTTTTGACTTTGTATAATCTGAAAACTAGTTAATGTGGCCCCTGAAGAATTGAGAGTTGTGATACAGGTATGAATAAAGTCATACAGGAGATAGTAGAGAAGGAGTCAAAGATAACGTAAGATATGGCCTAGAAATCAGAGGATAGGAAGGGAAAAGGCAGAGGGTACTTCAGAAAGATAATGGACAGCTTGTGCAAAAAGAGAAACAAGGTAATAAGCATGTTGAAGGAACTTTAAGAAGTGTTATGTGCTAAAGTTTAATTACTTAATTAGAATAATGGAGAAGTAGGCTACAGCCAGATTTCGGAATGTGATTAATAGCATGCTAAGTGGATCAGTCTTTATCTTTTAAACTAGACTTGGTAAACTTTTACCCAGGCACTAAATCTGACCTGCCACCTGCTTTTCTAAGTAAAGTGTTATTGGAGCACAGCCATGCCTATTTGTTTAAGTATTGTCTATTAAAATTTTCATGCTATCATAGCCAAGTGAATATTTGTGATAGAAATCATATGGGCTGCAAAGCTCAGAATTTTTAGCAACTGGCTCTTCAGAGGAAAAGTTCACTGGCCCCTGCTACAGACCATGGGACACAATGTAAACTTTTAAGCAGGGAAGTGATCAGATCAAGTGTTTAATGAGTTTTTTAAATGTTCATTTTTAGGAAGAAAATTCTTACAAATACACTTATGTAGCAGTTTTATATGTGTTAGCTCACTTAAAAACTATGCAAAGTAAATATTAATTTATAAATTCATGACCATTTCACTGAAATTGCTTCAACAAATGTAAATATGTATGATCTAGGTAGAGCATCACCTTAATCTTTCAGCACTTGTTTGTTTTTTACTTTAGCAAAGATTAAGGATCTGAGGAAATGAAAGACAAATCTGGTTTAATGTTAAAGGAATAGGGGAGGTGACTGGATAGAAAAGCTGGAAATTATGAATTACTGTCAGGGAAGGACGGGTTCCAGGGGTGTCCAGAAAATAAGTCAAGAGTAGCTGTACAAGAAGAGGAACAGACTGAGGAAGAACTTGCCAATAAAACTCAAATGAGAGTGATGAAAAGGAAGGTAGGGTGTTAAAGACAACTAGCTGCGAAGTGTTGTAATTAATTAAAGTTTTAAGAGCTGATGGCTGTTCTTAATTACCACAGGGAAAGCTGTAATTTGCTCTGTTGTCATGAGGAAAAGGAAGTTGAATCTCATGAAATCTTTAGTAGGAAGCTAAAAAAGTATATTAGTACAGCTCAACAAACCATAATCATAAGCAGCCTCTAAAGGAACATCACCATGAATATTGAGATGAATAAAATTTTTATTTTTAAAGTGAAGTTTTTAAATTGTAGTTGTTTAGAAGTACAATTTAAAAAGACATAAAAACCATTAATCGCAACATTAAAATAATATGAGAAAGGTATAATTGTGTGAATCTGAATGTAAAAACTTACTATTATTTCATTCACGGAGGATTTCATATGCAAAATATATCCATTAAATGTATTTTAATTTCAGAGAACTTGAATCAGTATTGCAAATATAAGGCAGCTACCCTGAGGAAAAAAAAAGTGTATCACATCATGACTAAGTATGGTTTGTCCCAGGAATTCAGAGTTATTTAACTTTCAAAGGTCAATCAATATAATTCAACACATTATTAGAATAAATGTTTATAAATGATCCTCCCAATGGGTGCATTAAAAAGTTAAAACTGAACACTTATGACAAATATTCTCCATAAAATTGGAGCAGAATGGAGACAGCGATCACCTAATTAAGAGCATCTATGAAAAAAATCTATTTCCAACAGTAGACTTAGTAGTGAAAGACTGTATGCCTTTCCTCTAATGTTAGGAATAAGGCATAGATGTCTGCTTTCATCACTTCTAATCTATATTGTCCTAGAGGTCCTAGGAAGTAAAATAAAACAAGGGACAAAAGGCTTATGTATTGAAAGGATCAATTTAAATTTTATCTATTGATAGATGACATGACTGCATAGAAAATTTTAAGTAATATTTTTAGAATACTATGAGAATTAATAACTGAGTTTTGCAAAGTTGCAGGATACAAGATCAACACAAAAAATAAATTATGTGTATATTCTAGCAACAATTAAAAATAACATTTAAAAAACAAGAACTCTTAAAATAACACAACCTAAAATGCTTAGGAGTGACTTTAAAGGAAGATATTTAAGACTTCTATACTGAAAAGTACAAAAATTGAGGAGCAAAATCAAAGAAGATCTAACTGAACTTTATGAAATATCATGTGCATGTATTAAATAGCTCAGTAATTTTAAGATGTCCATTCTCCCCAAATAGATCTGTATATTCATAACAATCCAAATCAAATTCCAGCTGGTGGCTTTTTTTTATTATTTAGAAATTGAAAAACTGATTCTCAATGTTATATGGATATGCTAACAAGCAGGAACAAACAAAACTATGTTTTAAAAAAGTTGGAGGGCTTACATTGTCTTATTTAAAGACTTACAAAAAGTGGTAGTAATCAAGACTGTGGTTTGATTTAAATACTGACATAGAGATCAATGGAGCAGAATAGAGAATCTAAAAACAGACCTAGATATATAGTTTTAATTGATCTTCTTCAAATGTAACCATGTAATTCAATGGGGACAGGATAGTCTGTTCTACAAATAGTTCTGGAACAACTGGTTATCAGTATGGAAACCAAGAATCTTCACCCCTTTCTCATTCCATACCTGAAAATTAATTTGAAGTATATCATAATCATAAATATAAAAGCTAAAATTATAAAAATTCTAAAAAAAACATGGAAGAGTATCTTCACAACTTGAAGAAGGCAAAGCTGTCATAGAAATTACCTAACTTAAAAATTGAATTTCACCAAAGTAAACACTTCTGCTCATTAGAAGACATGATTAAGAAAATAAAAAGACATGATTAAGAAAATAAAAAGGCAAGCCATAGACTGAGGGTAATATTCACAAAACACATATCTGACAAAAGACCTCTATCCAGAATATATAGCAAGCTCTTACAAATACAATTTAAAAATGTGATAAAAGACTTGAGCAGACAGATATTTAGTTGGTCAATAAGCTTATAAATAAGATCCTCAACATCATTAGTTATAAGAGAAATATAAATTAAAATTGCAATTAGAACCTATCCACATCTAATAGAATGGGAAAATTTTTAAAGTGTTGTTGAATTTGTGGAGCAACTGAATGTCTCAACATTGCTGGTAGAATGTAAAATGGTAGTACTTTGGAAAACACATTCTCATAGAGGCAGACAAATTACTCTAAGACCCAAAAATTGTACTTCTAGGTGGTTACCCAAGAGAAATGATGTTTTGTCTTCCTAGGCTACTTAAAGCTGATACCATTAAATGGGTTGGCTTAAATGATGGGAATTTATTAGTTTATGGTTCGGGGCCAAGAAAATGTCCAAATCAAGGCATCATCAAGGTAATGCCTTCTTCCTGAAGACCACCTGCTGGCGACCTTTGGCTCCTCTGTCACATGGCAAGGCACATGGTGGCATCTGCTGGTCTCTCCCTTCTCTTCTGGGTTTCATTGCTTTCAGCTCCCCTCCCACCCCTCCCCTCCCCCTCCCCCTCCCCCTCCCTCTCTGTATTTATTCAGTTTATACAGTACTCTAGTATCCTGAGTGAAGTGGGTCACACCTTAACTGAAGTAGAATCATCAAAAGGTCCTACTTACAATGGGTCTACATCCACAGGAATGGATTATTTTAAGAACATACTTTAAGAACATGTTTTTTTCTGGGATATATACAACTTCAAACCACCACAAATGAAAACATATAATCACACAAAGATTTGTAAACAAATGTTCATAGGAGTTCTGTGCATATCAGCCTGAAACTGGAAACAACACAAAAGTTCATCAACTGGTGAATGGATAAACATACTATGGTGTATTCATAAAATGGAGCACTAAAAAGGAGTAAGCCATTGACACAATCAAAATCATTGATGAATCTCAAGTAGACACAAAAGAGTTCATTTTGCGTTATTCCATTTATTCTAAAAACAAGGCAAGAATAAAGATTATTGATAAAATTCAGACTGTTTACCTAAGGCAGGGTTATTATTGCATACTGACAGGTAATAGAAATGTTCTCTATTTTGTTTGGGGTGGTGGTTACACAGATATATATTTATAAACATTTGTTAATGATACAACTAAATTTTTGCGTTTTCCTTTATGCAACTCGTACCTCAATAAAGTTGATTTCAAAAAGTAAAAAATAAATAAATAAATAAATAAAAATTTTAATTGCCAAATCAAGAAAAGTTGTAATGACCTCAGCAAAGTGAAAGAGCAGTAGATGTACAAATGTATAGGCCTGGAGAAAGGGTAGGATATTTTTCACTGTTCAAATCATGTTCTCAATACTACAGCTTTCTTCATAGAAATAGGCAATAATGTTTAAAAATAATTAGGTACAGAGCCTTGGAAGAGGACTGTGTAAATGAGAGTCACAGAAGCTTATGCTTCATGTTAAACCATCCGATATTTACATCTTTTGTGAGTTCACATAAAAATTCCATAAAATATATTCCGTGAAATCTAATTGAACAGAAAACACCTAGTTCATTGTTTTACTTAAAATATGCTTATTCTCCCATTTATTGTCCATTGGGAATGATTTTTATTTATTTTTAATTTTATTTGCAAATGAAAATGGATAAGGGAGGAGAGAAAGGAAAAGTTGTTTATTCAGATTTTCAGTGTTCTACCCTAATTAAAAGGAGAAATCAATTGAAACTGGTTTGTGATTTTTTCTTCCTTTTTCAAACACATTGCATCATTCTTCTAACCAGTTACTGTCTGTTTTTTTCCCTGCGATTTTATTGAGATATAGTGGCATACCCTACAATCATCCAAACCATACAATCAGTTGTTCACAGTAACATATAGCTGTGCATTCATCACTACAATCAATTTTTGAATATTTTCATTACTCCAAAAAATAATAATAATAATAAGGATAAAAATAAAAGTAAAAGTAAGAAAGAACACCCAAAACATCCCATTCCCCCATCCTCTCTATTATTCATTTACTTTTTTGTCCCAGTTGTTCTATTCATCTGTCCATACACTGGATAAAAGGAGTGTGAACCACTAGGTTTTCACAATCACACGGTCATATCATGTAAACTATAGTTATATGATCATTTTCAAGAATCAAGGCTACTGGGTTGCAGTTCAACAGTTTCAGGTATTTTCTTCTAGCTATTCCAATACACTAAAAACTAAAAGAGATATCTATATAATGCATGAGAATAACCTCCAGAATGAACTCTCAACTCCATTTGAAATCTCTCAGCCACTGAAACTTTATTTTGTTTCATTTCTCTTCCCCCTTTTGGTCAAGAAGGCTTTCTCAATCCCACGATACCAGGTCCAGTCTCATCGATGACTTAGAGAGAGAGGACACATTTCAGCAACAAAAAGGGTTCTCTGGGGGTGACACCATTATAAGTAGGCTTTATAACTGTGCCTAAGAGCCTCCTCCCAAATGCCTCTTTTTTTGCTCAGATGTGGCCCTCTCTCTCTAGCTAAGCCAACTTAGCAGGTGAAATCACTGCCCTCCCCACTACATGGGATCTGATACCCAGGGAAGTAAATCTCCCTGGCAACATGGAATATGACTCCCAGGGAGGAATCTAGACCCAGCATCGTGGGATGGAGAACATCTTCTTGACCAAAAGGGGGATGTGAAAGGAAATGAAATAAGCTTTAGTGGCAGAGACATTCCAAAAGGAGCCGAGAGTTCACTCTGGTGGGCACTCTTATGCACAATATAGACAATCCTTTTTAGTTTCTAATGAATTGGAAAAGCTAGCAGTAAATATCCAAAACTATCAAACTACAACCCAGAACCCATGAATCTTGAAGACGATTGTATAAAAATGTAGCTTATGAGGGGTGAAAATATGATTGGGAAAGCCATATGGACCACACTCCCCTTTGTCCAGCGTATGGATGGATGAGTAGAAAAATGGGGAGGGGGAGGGGGGAAGGCACCCAGTGCTCTTTTTTACTTTAATGGCTCTTTTTCACTTTAATTTTTATTCTTATTATTTGTGTGTGTGTGGTAATGAAAGTGTTCAAAAACTAATTTTGGTTGAACACGCAACTATATAATGGTACTGTGAACAACTGAATGTACGCTTTGTGTGACTGCATGGTATGTGAATATATCTTAATAAAAATGAACTTAAAAATAAATAAATAAAATAAAATAAAATCTTTGGCATGACAAAATAAAATAAAATAAAATAAGTAGGGTTAGCCTCTGCTTTGCAATAACAAGCTTCACAAGGGCAAGGCCCAAGATTGAGAGCTTGGCCTACTAAATTGGTAGTCCCCAGTGCTGGCAAGAATATAAGGAATTCCTCAGGTAGGTAAGTTCAATATTTCCACATTTTCCCCCAGTCCCTCAAGCAGGTTTTTCAAATACTTCCTTGATGTTATACACAAAAGACTTTACATTTCACCTCTCTAATTGAGAAAATGAAAGGTCTTTGACAATAACATAATTGAAATATTTCTCAGTTAAATCCTAGAATGATAAAATAATTATTAATACTAGCTTCCACAATAGGATCATCGCTATGTTAAAAAATTGCTGACAACATGCAAAGTGCATGCAGTGAAGTATGAGTTAGAGAGAAAATAAGCAAACACAAATCACTGTTTCAACATCTCCTATTTTTTCTGCACTGTGTGTTTGTATCAACTGAAAATGAGAGTAATTGAAAATAATTACTGCTCAATGTAAAAAAAAAAAAATGGAATAAAGGTTAGCCAATTATTCTCTTGGCAAAAAGGATGGTAATAAACATTGTGTTCTTTGATAGCATTTTCCCCATTATGTTACCGGTTCCCCAAACAACATAAATGGCTGGAAAGTCTGAATTGGATGGCAAGCATTGAAGTATTTCAGCAGTGACTGGCTTATAACCTCAAAATAAATGTTTATTTCATTTGTCCTTTTTGTTTCAAGAAGTCACTATTCAAATGGACATATTTTACTGTGGTTGAGAGAGTTTTAGTGTGGTGATCCTGGGTATAATGGTCCTTGTTTCTTAGCATATTAGCAGCAACTTATTTAGCAACTTAAAGTGTTCTTCTTACGGGTGACATCGGACCTGGAAAAGATTAATTTCAAAGCAGATAGGTTACAACACGAACTAAAACTTTGTCTGGCCTAGAGTTAAGATAAGGGTATAGACATCAGAGAGCCCTGGGAGATTGCCTGAGCCAAGAGGATGGAGAGAAAAGAAGACCAAGTAGGACCACGTCATGAATTCTCTGTATGGCTTTGCAAAATATTTATGGATGACAGTATTTTAAATGTGTTTTTAAACTTCAGTTGTATTCATTGTATGTGGGCCATATTTCGCTTCTTTCGTTAGGAAACAAGAGAGTGCTTGTTGACTAGGTAGAAAAGAGAGTTCAAATGCAAGAAGAACAAAAATACTGGATCATTATTTTCCACTTCAGAAAAAAAAGTCAGAAACCTTCCAAAGGAATCAAAGAGTAGAAAAGGTAAATGGATTTCACCACAATGTTTCTAAAACAGTTCTAACTGAAAGGCAAACTGGGCCTTACCCAGATTTTCTTATTCAGAGTCTCTCCCTTGAAGAACTGCTTTCATTATTTTATTTTCTAATCCAGTGATTTTAATTAAATGCATCTGCCAAGCTAAAGGGAACTTTAAAATTATAAGCACAGATAATACTGAAAACTCCAGTTGCTCGCCAAGCGTATTTTACCATTTCCCCCGTAGACTGGGCTTATAAAAAAGAAACACCATCTGGGTGACTCACATCCTTCTAAAGTCTTGTTGAGAAATTATCTTTTCTTCTTTATACACAATACAAACACATTTCTTAAGAAAATGTGGAATAACATATTCTTTTTGCATGTCTTGTCTGCAAAACCATCATAACAAAGTTTAGCACAATAAGAAACAGGTCACTGCAACATTTCTTATAAGGTGTGTGTCCTCCTGGCTTATGTCAGTCCATTAAAATTACTAGATTTTAATTTTTCCTTAGTCATAACAGTTCACTGATCCCAGCATTTTTTATCATCTAGATGGGATTTTTAAAAATTATTGATAGTCCTTTTTTAAAAAAAAAAAATCTTTACTCATAGCAATTAGCAATGACATGCCCAACAGGACTCTATCTGAATGGGCCAGTCCAGATCTATGACATGCCATTGCCTCCTGCAGTGTACAACCTAGCAGGATAGAAACTTTGTGCAGGGAAAATTACAAACTAGTAATTAGAGTGCCAATATTAAGTATCACCAAAGAAAACAAAAAGCATTGGCTTAGCCAGTGTTCATGCCAAAATTATTATTCCCTGAATAATATTAATTATGAAAAATGAAGAAACAAATTTCTATATACCATGTCTTTGTAAAGTAAATGAATGGCTTTCTCTTTATCATATACATGGACATCAATAGATTCTTTAAAATAAGTACTTAAATGTGATTTCTTTCAAAATTATTTTATTAAAACACATTTGTTAAAGCACTATAAGGACTCTATTAGTCAGACTCACCATAAAAAAAAAATGTTATGACTTGTATTAAAGGCAACTCTGCCCTTGGTGCAAATTTTTAAGGTAAATTTGATTATTATTTAAGACATCTTCTCCCTTAGTACAGAAGTGCTGACTCATGTAAAGTAACAATTGGCGGGCTTTCACATATAAGTAGCAAAAAGTTGCCCCTACAACCCTGCCATGTAGGTTTAGAATCCTACACTGAAATGTTTTACCAGAAGGACTTGACCTCCATACCTTTTCTAGGGCAGGGAATCACTGGGAAGAAATGGGAATCACCTCAACTTGATCAGTGTTCTGCAGTTAATCTCAAGGAGAACCCAACCACAGTGACTTACATAGAAGATGCTTGATAGACATGTGTTGAACACATCAGTTAACCAAGCCTAGTATCTAGGAGGACTCTTAAGAAAACTTCGGTGAGTCTAAGCCACCTCTAGCTCTGACAGGTTTAGGCAAGTTTAAATGTACTAGAGAGAGAAATGTTGAACATGGGTGAAAGTTGACAAATGATGTAGAGAGTTTCCAGAAAAGATGGTGAAAGAACTAGCTTTAGACAGAAAGAGGAGTACTCCTTCTGGTGTACAGTAGGATAGAGGTAAACTTTGGTAGGCATCTTTCTGGTGGTTTTTATTCTATCTGTGAAGCATAAAGCTAGCTTACTCAATTGATAATTAGGGAGGATAAATTAAATGGCTTCAGAAGAATGGAAAATATTTTAAACAGACTATGAATAGCTTGGGGCCTGATTTTGAAGGGTAATGAATAACAGGCCAAAAACTTCTCGTTTCTATAACCGAGGGTGAGACATTTGAGACTTAAAAATTAGCTGTTGGATTTGTAATTAGAAAGTCATTGATGGCCTCAATGAGGAATGTTTCAGTAAGGGTGAAGGTCAAATTATAATAGATAAGGAGTAATAGAGTGAAAGAAATGGAAATACAGAGATGGATTCAGGAAGTATGGCCCAAAATATGAAAACCGTTTGACCCAGAAATTCTGCTCCTGAGAATATATCCTGAAATCTTTAAGGATTTGCTCTGCCTCTCATCTGATCTTCCCCAAGGAATATTTTCACAAGGATCATTAGTCAAATGGAAAAGAAGAACTAATTTATTAATCTGTGCAAGCAAAATATGATTGCCAATGTGGGACCACTTGGTAAAAACTCAAATGGAAAACATGACTTGGTGTCAGACTGAAGTGGGACCTCCTATCTTAATCCCAAATGTGTGTTAGGACTTGCATGTTTAGCAGGGCATGGGGGTGAAGCAGATGGGTAGAAAGAGTAAGAGCGTGGGAAAGTGAGAACCAGCAAGACATAGAGAGAGACGCAGAGACTGAGGGGTGGGGTAAGAGAGAGAGAAAGCCAGCATCTGGATCTCCAAAACAGATTCTTAACCAATTAGCAGCCTAAACCAGAAAGTGGCACTATGAGCAAGCTATGTAAGCCTGATTCATGCACCCATACAGTCTGACAGAGAGGAATTAAAGAATGGTCAGGCTGGCCTTTAGAATGCAGGACTTTAGAAGGCGGGCCTTTAAAATGCCTTTAGGTGCCTGTTCAGGTACACGTAGAAGTACAAGGATCTGAGAACTACAAGCTCCATGAAGGCAAGAATTAAGCTTGGTTTTGTAACCCCAAAGCCTAGCACAATGCCTGGTATGATGAATATTCACTGAGTGGTAATGAAAAGTGAATATTTTGACACAAAAGTGTCAAAAGAACAGCCTCAAAGTATCCTACTTTGACTGAGGAGGTATGAAATACAGGCAGGACTGATAATCAGCAAAGGCATATGGAAACTTGGAGCAGTTATTTTCAGTTAGCCTCCATTATTGATATGTCAGCATCTATTCTGATTGGTCAATGGCTGTAACTTATGGTTTGTTAATATTTTGAATTTTTCCCTAGGTAAGGGCTTACGTAAGAAGATAAACTTAGTGAGGAATGAAAATCTCTGAATGTCTCATGATTTTTACCAGCAACATGAACTATCAAATTTGTTATACGATGACTTCTACAATGGTACTTAATGATTTTGAACACTATCATTACTTTTCTTTCCCAATTCTATGAAACAAATTCTGTTTTGATAATTTTGAAATACAAATTTCAAATAAAGTTGACTATTAGATATAAATAATCTCAAGATATATTTTTAAAAAATCCAAAATCCATTTACATTTGGAAAAAATACAACGTATTCAAAATACATGTTATTCTCATCAATTTATCACTTTTATTACATTTTATGCTACATTCTTATTCAAAAGATGCTACGATATGTTCTCCATAACATAAAGAGGAGCAGACATTCATATAATCTCTTTATTTATTCAGCAGATACATATTGAGCCAGGCACTGCTAGACATACAGGATAGAGTGTTGCCAGATGCCAGCATGTTTCCAGGAGTCCAATATGGAGGAATGTTGTTTGTCAAATAATTACATTAATGATTCTATAATTATAAACTAAAGGAAAGGAACATGTCCTAAATTTCTGCCTCAAGGAAGATTGTCCATGGAAGATGACTAGTAAACTGAGATGTGAGGTGTGAGCAGGAATGTAGAAGACAGCAAGCGATCTCTGCAGAGGAAAGAACCTTTGCAATGGCCCTTTGACACAGGACAGACCAAATCTTTTGTAGTCTCTGTGAATGACACTCCTAGAGTTATGGCCAAGCAAGTATGGCTGAGAAGAGTGACCATAGGGCAAGGGAAGGTTGAACAATAGAGTTAATCTATGTTGTGATCTTAAATAATTTTGAGGATTATTATCCATTTTTTTTGTCTTAAAATTGTGAGATTACATGGATTTGGGAAGATCACTCGAATTGGAATTTGGTGAAGAGAGTGGAGGTAGTACAGAGTGAAATCAGGAAGAGCCGGTAAGTGGTTAGAAAAGTTATCTAGGTAAGAGATGATGGTGGTTAATTATACAATGGTGACCATTAAGGTAGAGATAAATTCGTACAATCACAAAGATAGATAGTATCACTCTTAATTTTGCTTAATCCCACCACTTTAACGTTTAATCTCCTCTATATAAACACTACTGAGTCATTATGTATTTCTCCTCTTGAACACCTTCCAATGTTGATCTAAAATAAAAGTATTTGTAGGCTAGTAGGACTGAACAATAAAGCACCCAGACTAGATTTAGACTGTTTGATTTCAAATCCAGCCTCTATTATCTTGCATGACAATGGGAACATTTCTTAACCTGCCTGAGCGCTAATTTCCTCAATGGTAAAACAGTGGTAATAACACCTACTTCCTAAAGTTGCTGTGAGGATTAACTGAAATAATATACTTTTAGCATCAAGCACAATTTGTAGCAGTAAATGCTCAAGAATTATATATTTTAATTAATAAATATGAAGTTTGATTTGTAATGCTATAAAACAAACATCTTAATCATTTTAGCATCATATTATTTCTTTAACGTTTTAGAATAAAATTAGTATTTTATGCTATACTGTATTGGAACCTTTCTTTGCACGCATTAAGATTAAAGATACTTTGTTCCATTAAAAATCCTATTGTTCATATTTTATTCTAGTGTCCTTGGCATAAAATTTTGGCAAGAGGATATCACTTGGGTGCCAAGGAAACTGTTTTAACTCTGGAAAGTTAATACATTGGTATATTCTTAATAGTTATTTGTATTAATTATATTTAAAATTCTGACATGCCTCCAAAGTAGAATGTGGAAGGAGCATAATTTATCTATAATGGATAAATAAGGTTTATAATTTGAGAATAGCAGGACTTAAGGTGCTTATTTGTTCTCTAAAACCATTTGAGTGTTTCAGTTCTATAAGGTGGGAAATACAGCTGAAACAATATAGACCTAAGGTGGGAGATAAACGTAGCCTAATTCAACTACTGTGCCATAAAATACATCCACATTTTTATTGAATTATAATTATTTTTACTACTATGATATATTTTTCCAAGGACATAAAAAACTGCGTATCATCCCAGGGACAATCCACCATCCTTTCTCTTCACCATATGTGGATTTTAAGGACACTGTGATGATAAAATGGTTGTAATGATTATTGAATGAAACTAACTCAACTATCTTATCTTCATAATTGAAAAAGGCCATAAACACATTATAAGTTGTCACATTTTGAAAATACAGAATGCTGTGTGCTATTTTAAAATTTGAGAAAGCAGAAAATTTAGGCACAATCTAGTATTCTGTGTATAATGCTGGTTACTCATTTTAAGTTTTATTATTAAAGGAAATATATTTCTGGCTATATTATTTATTGTTGACTCACATGTCATAATTTTTATTCATGGCTATCCTTTGCAATGAACCAAGGTATTGTTTAATGCCCTTTTATACTCTGAAACATGGTTCAACAATTACTGATGACAGAAAATGGCATGACTTAATATTTCAGAAATACAAGGTTCCCTTTCCTATAATTCATATTCATTCATTCAGCAACTTTTCCACAAGAATTTTTCTGGTACCTAATGAATGATTGTGTGAAATGGACTCTGCTGGGTGCATCTGAAGGGTACAAACGTTCATGAAAAATAATGTGTGTCCTCAAGGAGGCAAATGTGAAGTAGACAAACAAACATAAAATAACTGTCTTAATATGTTAGAACTATTGCATACAATATGAACACAGAGGGACAAATAATCCCAACTGCTGAGTTATTCAGAAAAGTCTTCACAGAGCAGTTTATAGTGGGCTGATGGATATATAAGTACACAAGTAATTAAATATGCATATAGTGTACACGGTGTGGGGGTCAACAAGGAGATAATTTAGACTGCTAGTTAGGGGTCACATCATGAGGGATACACAAAGGAACTTAGCTTTTACATAGGTTAAGGGCAGCCAATGAATTTTTTTCCTAAAGAAAAGAGTGAGATCGATTTTTTGTATTCAAAAGGTCACTTTACAATAGTATGAAAGATGAATTACAGAAGGTTGAGATTAGAACTAGAAAGACCAAAAGAGAAAGAGATGATAAGAATCTGAACTTAACAGTATGATGAAAAGGCGAAGTATGGACAGAAATAAAAAATATTTCAGAGAAAAAAAGTTTAATAGATAGAGGTGTATAGTGATTCCTAGGTTTTTGAACTGGGCAAGCAAGTGAATAATGTAGCCAAACAGTAAGAGGGAACTCAGGAGGAGGAACAGATTTGTGTGGTATGGGAAGATATGTTCATTTGAATTAAAATGAAAACATCATGTTGTGGATATTTTAAATGAGGCTGTTTTTGGTAAAAGTAACTCTGAGTTTCTCCCTGTTAGTCATAGCACATTTATTTATTCAACAATAGTTACTGAGGAATAACAATGCCAAGGTAGGGTAACTGGTGTAAAAATCCCATCTTTATGTTAAATGTGGAAGAAGGAATAGGATTTTGATAGGTACAAACTATGAGGCAGGCATGCTAAATACAGAGAAGAGGGAGGGAGGACAAAACACATAGAAACATACTAGTGGTAACCCAGTTTGACTGAAGTGGAAATTACATTTAGGATAGTGATAAGCAGCAATATTGGAAAACAAAATTTGACCTTAGGCCAGGGAATCAGGACTTGACTTAGCAATGGGAATTTACTGACATTTTGGTTAGGGAAGTTACCAATCAGAGCTGCTCTTACTAAGAATAACTGTATAGTTAATTTTGAAGAAGTTTTAGCAAGGAGACAATTTAAGGGGTTCTTAGGGCTTACCTAGAAAAATATCAGCTCATATGAGTAAAAGAAACAAGGGAAGACCAATCCATGGGACTTGTCTGATCATTGAAATTGACAGAAATGAAAGAAATGATGATATCAAGATGTCAAACCAAGATTACTGGACGTCATCACAGTGGCATTAACTAAAATTGGAAGAGAGAATATAATGGGCTAAGCTGTGGATGAATGCCCTTGGGCATTCAAATAATGTTTTCTAACAGTCTTTTGCAAACTAGAAACAAAAAGTCAAGAAACTCAAGAAATCTTTGTACCCCAAGCACCTGGAACATAATATGCACTCAATAAATGTTTGTTGAATTAACTAATTATTAGGTAACACTCACTGTTTTAGTCAGGCTCTTTTGGTTGTAAGGAACAAAGTCATTCAAACAAATTCAAGTGATGGGGGTTTAATAGAAGGCTTAGTAAGAGAGATGGGACTTACACAGGAATACTTCAGTAAGAAACAAGACTAAAATCAGGCCATACAAGAATTGGAACTAGATTCAGTGTAGCACTCGGCACCTCAGAATCAAGAATTTATGGTTCTTCCCTTTGGAAGTCAATGAACATGATTTAACTACTTTCTTTGCCATTCTACTATAAACTGAATTTATACTTCTCTTCCCCTTTCTCTGCCTTATCCCTTATGCTTATTGGTAATTTCTATTCACTTCTTCTTTATCATGACCCATCAAAATCTTTATTTGAATTTATGTACTCTTTGCATCCTTTCAGTTCAAGCTTCTACAGTTACCTGCCTGATTCTATCTATAGACCTTACTATCTGCTCCTGAATGTAGAACTTTATTGGTCCAATTCATTCCATTTTTTTTGCAGAGATTTTCAGGCCTGTTCATCTCATAGACTTCCTGGCCAATCTATAAATTCCCTGACTTTGGTCAGTCACCCACCCCAGTCCAAGGGTGGGAGTGTCTTAATATATACTTATCCTATAAGTATTTTTCCCCTAAAAATTTGTAGAAACATGCAACCATGACTCTATTAAATGCTGCTGAAAACGAATACCATAAAATAAAAAAATCAACAAAACTCCATTATATGCATATCAAACATTTTAAAAATCCATATAATAAACTATTTATTATTAATAAAATGTCTGCTGCAATCTTATTGAATTTGTAAAGTTGAATTTGATGCAACTGGTTATAAGATATTTTGTTTGATTTCAGCTTTAAAATCATAGGACAGAGTCTTAAATGTCAAAGTAACTTGATGACATATTCTATAGATATTCTTTAATCATTTTATCAGTGCATATTTTATTTTTCCAATTACAGGGATAAACTACTTTAAGTCAGGAATTATGTTTTCAATTAATATTGTATTTCCCACAAAATTGAGTAAAGTTGATAGTAGACAAATGAATGTTGTTGGATGACTGATTGATTTCAGGTTTTATAAATTCGTATTTCTCTAAAGTATAAGAGCTGATATTTATGCATATATACATGGGTACACACACATACTTTTTTAAATATCTGTATATTATAACAAATGTTTATTGCCCCCAGTTCACATAAATGATATAGGAATTGTTTTAGAGAAATTTCATAATTAAGTTTATATCCATAATCTCTCTTTCCTGTCTCATATTATTTACCATTTGATTCTGTTTTTACACTCCTTAAAAATGTGAAGATATACATAACAGAAATCAGAGCAAGAGCCTTTGCCCCTTTCTTCAGATTCACTCTCATAGAATGAAAAGATATAACTATATTTTTCATTATCTCTTTTTCGTTTACATAGAGTTAATTTGTCTCTGTTAATTAACTCTCCAAGGCTAATCATGCACTCAAAGAGAGCTGGAGATTCACTGTCTACTTTCAATATGTATATATGCATACTGAAGATTAGAAGTCAATCTTTGAGTCATTAAATTTCATTCTTGCTTCTTCTTACATATTCTTTCATTTTCCTTTTCTTCATGTTAGTAGTGCAGTCAAAAGGGAAGGGATTGAGGCGGGGCAAGATGGCAGACTGGTGAGCTGTATGTTTTAGTTACTCCTCCAGGAAAGTAGGTAAAAAGCCAGGAACTGCGTGGACTGGACACCACAGAGCAATCTGTCTTTGGGCATACTTCATACAACACTCATGAAAACGTGGAACTGCTGAGATCAGCGAAATCTGTAAGTTTTTGTGGCCAGGGGACCCGCGCCCCTCCCTGCCAGGCTCAGTCCCGGGGGAGGAGGGGCTGTCAGCTCCGGGAAGGAGAAGGGAGAATTGCAGTGGCTGCTCTTATCAGAAACTCATTCTACTGATTCAAACTCCAACCATAGATAGACTGAGACCAGACACCAGAGACTCTGAGAGCAGCCAGCCCAGCAGAGAGGAGACAGGCATAGTAAAAAAACAACACGAAAAACTCCAAAATAAAAGCAGAGGATTTTTGGAGTTCTGGTGAACACAGAAAGGGGAAGGGTGGAGATCAGGCCTTGAGGCGCATATGCAAATCCCAAAACAAAGCTGATCTCTCTGCCCTGTGCACCTTTCCTTAATGGCCCTGGTTGCTTTGTCTATTAGCATTTCAATAACCCATTAGATCTCTGAGGAGGGCCGTTTTTTTTTTTTTTTTTTTTTTAAATCCTTTTTGCTTTTTCTAAAACAATTACTTTAAGAAGCTCAATACAGAAAGCTTCAAAGAATTGAAATTTGGGCACGTCAAGCCAAGAGCAGAACTAAGAGAGCTCTGAGACAAAAGGCAATAATCCAGTGGCTGAGAAAATTCACTAAACAACACAACTTCCCAAGAAAAGGGGGGTGTCCGCTCACAGCCACCATCCTGGTGGACAGGAAACACTCCTGCCCATCGCCAGCCCCATAGCCCAGAGCTGCCTCAGACAACCCAGTGTGAAGGAAGTGCTTCAAATAACAGACACACACCACAAAACTGGGCGTGGACATTAGCCTTCCCTGCAACCTCAGCTGAATGTCCCAGAGCTGGGAAGGGGGAGCAGTGTGAATTAACAGAGCCCCATTCAGCCATCATTTGAGCAGACTGGGAGCCTCCCAACACAGCCCAGCAGCCCAGAAATGCCCTGGGGGGACGGCACTCACCTGTGACATAGCACAGTCATCCCTCAACAGAGGACCCGGGGTGCACAGCCTGGAAGAGGGGCCCACTTGCAAGTCTCAGGAGCCATACGCCAATACCAAAGACTTGTGGGTCAGTGGCAGAGACAAACTGTGGCAGGACTGAACTGAAGGATTAGACTATTGCAGCAGCTTTAAAACTCTAGGATCATCAGGGAGATTTGATTGTTAGGGCCACCCCCCCTCCCCGACTGCCCAGAAACACGCCCCACATACAGGGCAGGCAACACCAACTACACACGCAAGCTTGGTACACCAATTGGGCCCCACAAGACTCACTCCCCCACTCACCAAAAAGGCTAAGCAGGGGAGATCTGGCTTGTGGAGAACAGGTGGCTCGTGGACACCACCTGCTGGTTAGTTAGAGAAAGTGTACTCCACGAAGCTGTAGATCTGATAAATTAGAGATAAGGACTTCAATAGGTCTACAAACCCTAAAAGAACCCTATCAAGTTCAGCAAATGCCATGAGGCCAAAAACAACAGAAAATTATAAAGCATATGAAAAAACCAGACGATATGGATAACCCAAGCCCAAGCACCCAAATCAAAAGACCAGAAGAGACACAGCACCTAGAGCAGCTACTCAAAGAACTAAAGATGAACAATGAGACCATAGTACGGGATATGAAGGAAATCAAGAAGACCCTAGAAGAGCATAAAGAAGACATTGCAAGACTAAATAAAAAAATGGATGATCTTATGGAAATTAAAGAAACTGTTGACCAAATTAAAAAGATTCTGAACACTCATAGTACAAGACTAGAGGAAGTTGAACAACGAATCAGTGACCTGGAAGATGACAGAATGGAAAATGAAAGCATAAAAGAAAGAATGGGGAAAAAATTGAAAAACTCGAAATGGACCTCAGGGATATGATAGATAATATGAAACGTCCGAATATAAGACTCATTGGTGTCCCAGAAGGGGAAGAAAAGGGTAAAGGTCTAGGAAGAGTATTCAAAGAAATTGTTGGGGAAAACTTCCCAAATCTTCTAAACAACATAAATACACAAATCATAAATGCTCAGCGAACTCCAAATAGAATAAATCCAAAAAAACCCACTCCGAGACATATACTGATCACACTGTCAAACATAGAAGAGAAGGAGCAAGTTCTGAAAGCAGCAAGAGAAAAGCAATTCACCACATACAAAGGAAACAGCATAAGACTAAGTAGTGACTACTCAGCAGCCACCATGGAGGCAAGAAGGCAGTGGCACGATATATTTAAAATTTTGAGTGAGAGGAATTTCCAGCCAAGAATACTTTATCCAGCAAAGCTCTCCTTCAAATTTGAGGGAGAGCTTAAATTTTTCACAGACAGAGAAATGCTGAGAGAATTTGCTAACAAGAGACCTGCCCTACTGGAGATACTAAAGGGAGCCCTACAGACAGAGAAACAAAGACAGGACAGAGAGACCTGGAGAAAGGTTCAGTACTAAAGAGATTCGGTATGGGTACAATAAAGGATATTAATAGAGAGAGGGAAAAATATGGCAAACATAATCCAAAGGATAAGATGGCCGATTCAAGAAATGCCTTCACGGTTTTAACGTTGAATGTAAATGGATTAAACTCCCCAATTAAAAGATATAGATTCGCAGAATGGATCAAAAAAAATGAACCATCAATATGTTGCATACAAGAGACTCATCTTAGACACAGGGACACAAAGAAACTGAAAGTGAAAGGATGGAAAAAATATTTCATGCAAGCTACAGCCAAAAGAAAGCAGGTGTAGCAATATTAATCTCAGATAAAATAGACTTCAAATGCAGGGATGTTTTGAGAGACAAAGAAGGCCACTACATACTAATAAAAGGGGCAATTCAGCAAGAAGAAATAACAATCGTAAATGTCTATGCACCCAATCAAAGTGCCACAAAATACATGAGAGAAACATTGGCAAAACTAAAGGAAGCAATTGATGTTTCCACAATAATTGTGGGAGACTTCAACACATCACTCTCTCCTATAGATAGATCAACCAGACAGAAGACCAATAAGGAAATTGAAAACCTAAACAATCTGATAAATGAATTAGATTTAACAGACATCTACAGGACATTACATCCCAAATCACCAGGATACACATACTTTTCTAGTGCTCATGGAACTTTCTCCAGAATAGATCATATGCTGGGACATAAAACAAGCCTCAATAAATTTAAAAAGATTGAAATTATTCAAAGCACATTCTCTGACCACAATGGAATACAATTAGAAGTCAATAACCATCAGAGACTTAGAAAATTCACAAATACCTGGAGGTTAAACAACACACTCCTAAACAATCAATGGGTTAAAGAAGAAATAGCAAGAGAAATTGCTAAATATATAGAGACGAATGAAAATGAGAACACAACATACCAAAACCTATGGGATGCAGCAAAAGCAGTGCTAAGGGGGAAATTTATAGCACTAAACGCATATATTAAAAAGGAAGAAAGAGCCAAAATCAAAGAACTAATGGATCAACTGAAGAAGCTAGAAAATGAACAGCAAACCAATCCTAAACCAAGTACAAGAAAAGAAATAACAAGGATTAAAGCAGAAATAAATGACATAGAGAACAAAAAAACAATAGAAAGGATAAATATCACCAAAAGTTGGTTCTTTGAGAAGATCAACAAGCTTGACAAGCCCCTAGCTAGACTGACAAAATCAAAAAGAGAGAAGACCCATATAAACAAAATAATGAATGAAAAAGGTGACATAACTGCAGATCCTGAAGAAATTAAAAAAATTATAAGAGGATATTATGAACAACTGTATGGCAACAAACTGGATAATGTAGAAGAAATGGACAATTTCCTGGAAACATATGAACAACCTAGACTGACCAGAGAAGAAATAGAAGACCTCAACCAACCCATCACAAGCAAAGAGATCCAATCAGTCATCAAAAATCTTCCCACAAATAAATGCCCAGGGCCAGATGGCTTCACAGGGGAATTCTACCAAACTTTCCAGAAAGAACTGACACCAATCTTACTCAAACTCTTTCAAAACATTGAAAAAAATGGAACACTACCTAACTCATTTTATGAAGCTAACATCAATCTAATACCAAAACCAGGCAAAGATGCTACAAAAAAGGAAAACTACCGGCCAATCTCCCTAATGAATATAGATGCAAAAATCCTCAACAAAATACTTGCAAATCGAATCCAAAGACACATTAAAAAAATCATACACCATGACCAAGTGGGGTTCATTCCAGGCATGCAAGGATGGTTCAACATAAGAAAAACAATCAATGTATTACAACACATTAAAAACTCGAAAGGGAAAAATCAATTGATCATCTCAATAGATGCTGAAAAAGCATTTGACAAAATCCAACATCCCTTTTTGATAAAAACACTTCAAAAGGTAGGAATTGAAGGAAACTTCCTCAACATGATAAAGAGCATATATGAAAAACCCACAGCCAGCATAGTACTCAATGGTGAGAGACTGAAAGCCTTCCCTCTAAGATCAGGAACAAGACAAGGATGCCCGCTGTCACCACTGTTATTCAACATTGTGCTGGAAGTGCTAGCCAGGGCAATCCGGCAAGACAAAGAAATAAAAGGCATCCAAATTGGAAAAGAAGAAGTAAAACTGTCATTGTTTGCAGATGATATGATCTTATATCTAGAAAACCCTGAGAAATCAACGATACACCTACTAGAGCTAATAAACAAATTTAGCAAAGTAGCGGGATACAAGATTAATGCACATAAGTCAGTAATGTTTCTATATGCTAGAAATGAACAAACTGAAGAGACACTCAAGAAAAAGATACCATTTTCAATAGCAACTAAAAAAATCAAGTACCTAGGAATAAACTTAACCAAAGATGTAAAAGACCTATACAAAGAAAACTACATAACTCTACTAAAAGAAATAGAAGGGGACCTTAAAAGATGGAAAAATATTCCATGTTCATGGATAGGAAGGCTAAATGTCATTAAGATGTCAATTCTACCCAAAGTCATCTACAGATTCAATGCAATCCCAATCAAAATTCCAACAACCTACTTTGCAGACTTGGAAAAGCTAGTTATCAAATTTATTTGGAAAGGGAAGATGCCTCGAATTGCTAAAGACACTCTAAAAAAGAAAAACGAAGTGGGAGGACTTACACTCCCTGACTTTGAAGCTTATTATAAAGCCACAGTTGCCAAAACAGCATGGTACTGGCACAAAGATAGACATATAGATCAATGGAATCGAATTGAGAATTCAGAGATAGACCCTCAGATCTATGGCCGACTGATCTTTGATAAGGCCCCCAAAGTCACCGAACTGAGCCATAATGGTCTTTTCAACAAATGGGGCTGGGAGAGTTGGATATCCATATCCAAAAGAATGAAAGAGGACCCCTACCTCACCCCCTACACAAAAATTAACTCAAAATGGACCAAAGATCTCAATATAAAAGAAAGTACCATTAAACTCCTAGAAGATAATGTAGGAAAACATCTTCAAGACCTTGTATTAGGAGGCCACTTCCTAGACTTTACACCCAAAGCACAAGCAACAAAAGAGAAAATAGATAAATGGGAACTCCTCAAGCTTAGAAGTTTCTGCACCTCAAAGGAATTTCTCAAAAAGGTAAAGAGGCAGCCAACTCAATGGGAAAAAATTTTTGGAAACCATGTATCTGACAAAAGACTGATATCTTGCATATACAAAGAAATCCTACAACTCAATGACAATAGTACAGACAGCCCAATTATAAAATGGGCAAAAGATATGAAAAGACAGTTCTCTGAAGAGGAAATACAAATGGCCAAGAAACACATGAAAAAATGTTCAGCTTCACTAGCTATTAGAGAGATGCAAATTAAGACCACAATGAGATACCATCTAACACCGGTTAGAATGGCTGCCATTAAACAAACAGGAAACTACAAATGCTGGAGGGGATGTGGAGAAATTGGAACTCTTATTCATTGTTGGTGGGACTGTATAATGGTTCAGCCACTCTGGAAGTCAGTCTGGCAGTTCCTTAGAAAACTAGATATAGAGCTACCATTCGATCCAGCGATTGCACTTCTCGGTATATACCCGGAAGATCGGAAAGCAGTGACACGAACAGATATCTGCACGCCAATGTTCATAGCAGCATTATTCACAATTGCCAAGAGATGGAAACAACCCAAATGTCCTTCAACAGATGAGTGGATAAATAAAATGTGGTATATACACACGATGGAATACTACGCGGCAGTAAGAAGGAACGATCTGGTGAAACATATGACAACATGGATGAACCTTGAAGACATAATGCTGAGCGAAATAAGCCAGGCACAAAAAGAGAAATATTATATGCTACCACTAATGTGAACTTTGAAAAATGTAAAACAAATGGTTTATAATGTAGAATGTAGGGGAACTAGCAGTAGAGAGCAATTAAGGAAGGGGGAACAATAATCCAAGAAGAACAGATAAGCTATTTAACGTTCTGGGGATGCCCAGAAATGACTATGGTCTGTTAATTTCTGATGGATGTAGTAGGAACAAGTTCACTGAAATGTTGCTATATTATGTAACTTTCTTGGGGTAAAGTAGGAACATGTTGGAAGTTAAGCAGTTATCTTAGATTAGTTGTCTTTTTCTTACTCCCTTGTTACGGTCTCTTTGAAATGTTCTTTTATTGTATGTTTGTTTTCTTTTTAACTTTTTTTTTCATACAGTTGATTTAAAAAAGAAGGAAAAGTTAAAAAAAAAAAAAGAAAAGAAAAAAGACAAACAAGGAAAAAAAAAAAAAAGATGTAGTGCCCCCTTGAGGAGCCTGTGGAGAACCCACCTCCATGGTTGCTAACATGACCACAGACATAGGGGACTGGTGGTTTGATGGGTTGAGCCCTCTACCATAAGTTTTACCCTTGGGAAGACGGTTGCTGCAAAGGAGAGGCTAGGCCTCCCTGTATTTGTGCCTAAGAGTCTCCTCCTGAATGCCTCTTTGTTGCTCAGATGTGGCCCTCTCTCTCTGGCTAAGCCAACTTGAAAGGTGAAATCACTGCCCTCCCCCCTACGTGGGATCAGACACCCAGGGAAGTGAATCTCCCTGGCAACGTGGAATATGACTCCCGGGGAGGAATGTAGACCCGGCATCGTGGGATGGAGAACATCTTCTTGACCAAAAGGGGGATGTGAAAGGAAATGAAGTAAGCTTCAGTGGCAGAGAGATTCCAAAACGAGCCGAGAGATCACTCTGGTGGGCACTCTTGCGCACACTTTAGACAACCTTTTTTGGGTTCTGGAGAATTGGGGTAGCTGGTGGTGGATACCTGAAACTATTAAACTACAACCCAGAACCCATGAATCTCGAAGACAGTTGTATAAAAATGTAGCTTATGAGGGGTGACAGTGGGATTGGGAATGCCATAAGGACCAAACTCCACTTTGTCTAGTTTATGGATGGATGTGTAGAAAAGTAGGGGAAGCAAACAAACAGACAAAGGTACCCAGTGTTCTTTTTTACTTCAATTGCTCTTTTTCACTCTAATTATTATTCTTGTTATTTTTGTGTGTGTGCTAATGAAGGTGTCAGGGATTGATTTAGGTGATGAATGTACAACTATGTAATGGTACTGTGAACAATCGAAAGTACAATTTGTTTTGTATGACTGCGTGGTATGTGAATATATCTCAATAAAATGATGATTAAAAAAAAAAAAAAAGAAAAAAGGGAAGGGATTCATTCATTTCTGGATTTCAGCACCAAAAACAAATGAAAAGAAAAATGAATAAATAAAGTAGATAAACATATATATTTTTAAACCCATGTAGGAACCACTCAGAAATAACTCCTTTAACTCATGAAACAGTCAGTGACCTTTCAGTTATTCTACATATATTAAAGAACTATTTGGGGCACGTAGTGTGCCAGGCACTGGTAACGCTAAAATGAATAGGACTGATTGCATGCCTTCCAAAAGTTTACAATCTAGGTGGTAAAGACAGACCCATAAAAATCTTAATTTCAAACTCAATGTGCATGAAATGTGATTTTACTTTTTCTGTACTTCCACTTGCTTCTGTTTTGACTCCCATTCTGCTGGGTGATAAAAACTTAATCTCAGAGTCTCAGTCAATTTAGGTTTATCTCTGTGAATTTAGTTTCCTCAGTCAATTGAGAGTTTCCTTGATCATTTCAGAGTCTGCTTTTCCACTAATAAATCTGGAATTGGATCTATGTTCCAAGTGATTCCTCAGTGCATAGATGTGGTGGAGGAAGAGGCAGTGGGAATAGACAGGGTGTCATCTGATTAATGCTTGTCATCACTAGTCACACTGGCATCTGCTAAAACATCCATATTCTCATTGTTTCTCTGGTTACTCAAATTGCTCCTTTTCCCTTCCTAATCCTACTTAATTCTTAATCCAGAAGACCAGTTCTCTTGGATATTTGTGACCCCTTCTGAGCAAATAATTGATTTTCTGTGTACAAGAAAAACTCTGGAGGGTCTCTTAGGCCCATCTGCTCAGAACTGTATTTATCTATCTCTACTCAGCTATTACAGCCTCTCAGAATGCCACGCCACTCTGGAAGCCAAGCACACGTCTTCTCTGCTCTTATATTCCATTTTCTTCAAACCATCCAGGCTTTCCCTGGTATTTTCCTGTGAGACATGGCTAAAGAGATAGGGCTTAGGGTCCATTCACAGGGAAACAAGGAATCTCATTGTTCTGACTTTCTCATGGAATATTTATTTCCCACAGAATGGGAAAAATTGGTTTAATATCATCGGCATTCTTGAAAGTCTAGGATTCATGGGCATAAAATTTATACCCTTAGTCTTTCAAGGATTAGGCTTTAGAAGCTCAAAAACCTAAGATGTTATAAATCAAAAGCTTTTGCTCCAAAAACTAAAATGACTTCTCCTTTTCTGTGGTATCATCCCTCCCTTGAGGCAATGGATGTTTCACTGTCTAGTTGGAGAAGAAAATGGATTATGTGGTAAAAAAGAATCGCTAGGAACAAAAAGACACATCTACTGATATTCAAGAAAAGATCCTACCCGAGATGTATATACAGACTTCAGTAAGTGCAAGAAGGAAATTATTTCTACCAGAGTTAAGAGAGGGGTGGGGAAGTGGTGGAGGAGCAAAGTTAAGTAAAGACTTTATTGAGAATGTTCTGTTAAGTTGAACTATGAAGTATGAGAAGCATTTCCACAGGATATAATTTTATATATGTATTACCTACTCAAATGAATACACTTTTAAAACATAATGAAAGCTAGCTTATCAGCTTCATTGAGGAAAGAGAAGGAAGAGAGGAAGGGAAAAAGTAAGAAAGTGAGTAGAAGTTCAACAGTAGGGGGGAAAGGGAGACTAGGTGATAGGAATAATATGGAAATGCACATACTGTATTTAAAGCATTTAGGTTGTGTTTGGAGCTTATACGGAAAGGGTGTGAAAGGTAGGGGTGTCATTAGCATTAAGGAGGCAAGAGAATCATGGAGGGCTCTTTATATTCTAGCAAGGATGCCAGACTTAACCCTAACAGTAAGAGAAAATCAATAGCATATTCAAACTTTTGAAAAAGATGAGTCTTATGATTAGATATTTATTTTGGAAGAGCATTCTGATAGTAATATGGAAGATGGATTGGTGAAGACTAGAAAAAGAGAGACCAGTTAAAGGTCTCTTATCTCCAGATAAGAATTGAGGAAACCCTGAATAAAAACAGTGCAATGATGATGAAGAGGGATCAACTATGAAAAATGTTAAGTTAAATTAGGAAGGTCAAGTGAATGTTAGTGAATCAGCAGATCCAGTGAATGCTCAAAATATAGGTTTGAGTAAGAAAGAGGTAAATGATGCCTCCCAACTCTGGTTTGGGTCCCTGAATATCTTCTCTTTGCCCTTCCAGATCTACTCTGCACTGTTTACTCCGTCTTGTGCTTGAGAGGCTAATCTGTCGGACTCCATCAAGGGGCTTCCTTGTACTTTGGTTTTGCTTTAAGCTAGACAAGTGAGTGGTCTGAAGAAGAAATGGAAGGATGGGAGGAATATGAGGTAAAGGTTTTTGGCTCTTTTTCTGAAGATTCACAATTGGAATGGAAGGCCAGCCTCAGGCAGCCCTCTTCAAACAGCTGCTCCCTCCCAGTTCCAGTAACCACTCTCTCCACGTGTCCCTACAGGGCTTCTGTGGGGACAGTCCCTGCTGCTGCTAGCCTCGGGTACTGCACTATCCTTTGTTTCCACAAATCTTGCCTACACATTTGTAAATAGCCCCTTTATTAAGTTCTTTAGATTAGCCAGTTTGAGTTTAACCTTCTTTCCCCTGTAGGACCTTTATTGACAAATGGTAACATTAAACAAGATAGGATTGACAGGCAGAGAAGCCAGTTTAGAGAAATAAAATGAATAGTCTCCATTTCTACTTTCTAGTGTAATCCTGTCCCCAGAGACACAAAGTAAAGTAGATCAGCAGTTCTCAAATGTGGTCCACAGACCCCTAGGGGTCCCTAACAGTCTTTAAGTGGGTTCACAAGGTCAAAATTATTTTTATAACAAAACTAAATAGTTATTTGCCTCTTTCACTGTGTTGGCATTTACACTGATGTAAAGCAACAGTGGGTAAAAATGCTGGCAACTTAAAATAATTCAAATGCAGGGGCACAAAACTGTACTGATAGTCAACTGTATTTTTCACTGGCACATACTCACAGCTTTTAAAAAAATGCAAGTTTCACCAAAGAATGTAAAAATTATTGTTTTTTTTTTTTTTATGGTTGTCTCAGTGTAAAGCATTTGTGCACTGTGTAAGCTGTGAGTTGAACTAGCCACTTTCATCATGGAAAAACATTTTCAAGTGAAAGAACCACTGACAGGCAAACTATTTGTCATTTTCTCAAAAATGAATGAAATGAGCCTTTAAAGAAAGCAATTGTCAGTAATTTTTTGCCAATGACCAAATTTGAGCTTTCAAACTAAAATTAGAATTTTGGAATATTTCCTTCACCTGTGTGAAATTGACCAATCTTTCCGAGGAGATTTGTGATGATATGAACAAATGCGATTTTTCGATACTGTATATTGAAATATGTCTGCCTAATTCAGTGAGCTTATATTTTCCAAATGGTCAATGCATGATGTTGCAAAATCATTCAAGGATAAAAGACCCATTCAAAGTGCAAGACAGAACAATTAGATTTATTATAACAGGGTATGAAAATTTCATTGATATGGATTCAGATTCCATATTGGAATTAAGTTTTAAGACACCACCATTTGCCAAGGTTTGGTATAATATCAAAGAAGAATATTCAAAATTATCTGACAAAGCTATTAAAATATTCTCCCATTTCTAAGTACGTATTTGGATGAAGCTGCCATTGGGAAAAATCATCTCCTGTTTTTTAAGTCCCTAATAAAACTCGCGGGTAACTCTTTGGTCTTGGGGCTAATCTGGGTTGGAACAATTAGTATATACATATGCATGAATATATGTATACACACACACACACACACACACACACTTCAGACATATCACAATAGAATGCATACAGAGGCAAATAGGAGAATCCAGCTGTCTTTTTTTAAACAAGACATAAACGAGATTTGCAAATTGTAACCAGTAACTTCTGCTAATAATTATCTTTTGTTTTGGAAAATATAGTTATTTTTCATAGATTTATGTTATTTATATGAACATATAATGGGCTTAGGGCTATTTAAAAAGATACATTTAACATGCTTGTTTTAATTTCTAATACAGTAAATATCAATAGACATAACCTACATAAATAGAGCTCTTTGGGGTCTTCAATAATTGCTAAGAGTATAAAGGGGTCCTGAAACCAGAAAGCTTGAGAATCTGACATAAATGATTTAAGGGCAACAAAATATAGAAGACTGATTTAATGACGTATTTATTACAGTGTACTTGAAAATCTCTAACGGTATTTTTTTACCTGTCTCCATAGAACTGAGTTTCATAGCTTTAGTTCTACCTTTGATAACACCAAATCAAGAGCATAATAAAATCTAGAGGCCACTTTACCTGGCAGTCAGCCAACCATTCTGCTTTTCCCCCAGATAGGCAGACTTGAGGGTCCCTTGCATTTTGTTTCAGCTTTCTTTATCTCTACAAAGCAATATTGTGAAAATATTTGCTCCAACTTTAAAATGTATGTTATCTACCTTCTATTTTCTCAGCACACTATTTCTTCTATCTCAAAATACTTTTGGAATGCAATTGTGAACATACTAAGTGTTCCAACCCAGATTAGCCCCAAGACCAAAGAGTTACCCGTGAGTTTTATTAGGTACTCAAAACACAGGAGATGATTTTTCCCGATGGCAGCAGTTCAGGAGAGTGAAGTCAGCATTCCGCCATTCCACAGAGAGAGAGAGAGGGGTGTCAAGGTGGGGGGGGGGGAGGCTTACAAAGGCTCGTAACAGCAAAGTTTCTCGTGAGATTTGATTACAACAAAGTCTCCTGAGATTTGGTTACTAACAGTGATGGGGGAGGGGAGTTTTAATGCTCCCTCCCCCTGTGGGGGCGGGCGGAGGGGAGGTTGACCTGTGGCCTGGTCATGTAGGCAGCTACATGTATTTCATTAATGGAGGAGGGGGCAGTACCCGGGCCCTGGGTCCTCACACTAAGTTTGAAATACTGACTGTAATCTAAGTGGAAATATCCAGTAGAGAGTATGATGCAGAGAAGAGAGGTTGGACCAGGCATTTGTATTTGGGATTCTTTCAAATATAGATAGTAGCAGAAGTTGCAGATTTAAATGAGAGTATGTAAAGAGAGAAGAGGACAGCAAATAAAACCCTGGACCACATCCATGCTTAAGGGAAACATCAATGAAAATAAATGAGCAAAAGAAGACTAGAAGAGATAGCCAAAATTTCATGAGAAAAAACAATGGAGCTCCGACTTTGAAAAAAGGGAATATTGTTCTACACAATCTGATCGATTAAATGAGGACTGATGATTGGCTTATTAGAAGGTCATTAATGGCATAAATAAAAACAATTTGTCAGAGTTATGGAGATAGAACTTCATGGCAGATGCTTCAGAGAAAATGGAAAGAGAGAAATTGGAAATATCAAGCTTGGCCTAGGATTCCCAGAAGTTTGAGGTTACGGATACAAGTCAGCAATACTAGATTCACATTTACAGTTGTAAGTGGGTATTGTTGTTATTCAGTTTTGGTCTTGCTATTGCAAAGAAATAAAAAACAATAACTAATAAGCCATGTATGAGAAGTTACATGAGCTCATACAAGGGCATCTAATATTCATTGGAATGTCTGGGGAGGTTTGGTGATCTGATTCCTAAAAAAGAAAAAGTGCAGATAAAAAACCTGCCAGATGAAAAGTTCAGATTGGGTTCAAAGAAGCAGTAAAAAGGTCAGAAGATAATACATAAGAGAACACACAGCATGTTCAGGGAATAGCAGATAGTTGATATTCAGTATATCTGTGGCAAATAATACAGGGGATAACCATGAAAGAGAGGTGCAGGAGCCAGGCCACTCCAAAAATGTGGAAACTACTAATATATCAGGAATGGTTACAGCTGCAGCAGTGTTATAGAAATATAATTAATAATACTTTCCTTTCCAGTTATTAAAATTTTTTTCTTAGCACTCTCATTATGAAAAAAAATCCAACCATGGAAAAAGAAACAGGAAATTTAATTGATTTGCCCAAGAAATCTGAATCTGGGTTTCTAGTCTACCTTTCTGAAAGACCTTCCTCTCTCAGAGAATCCAATAGAGTTTTGTCCTGCAGGTCAATAGAATGAGTACTATTTACTGTGTGTCATTTTATTTCATCAATACTCATCAGTTAGCATTCAGTATTGGTAATCTATAAAAGGGAGTGTCTGTAGAAATAGACATTTTTAAAATCAAAAGGTAGTTCTAGTATAAAGGCATTAACTTGTGCTCCTGACTTCAAGTGAGGGGCATATTTCAAGTGTATCACTGAGATATCCAAGTTCTTCTAGTTGTCCACAATTAAAAGGGGCATATACACTAAAATACAAGGACAAAATTTCAAATCAAGAAGAGGAAATCAGAAAGATTCAAAGCATGAGGATGCTTTGATAAGTTATTGCTGGTTTGGAAGAAGGAGTTGTCATGTGCAAAGGAATGTGAGTGGTCTTTAGATGAGACCAGCCCCTGGCTGACAGCCAACAAGGGAATGGGGACCTCAGTTCTACAACTGCTGAATTCAACCAACAACCTGAATGAGCTTGGAAGCAGACTTTTTATCAGAGCCTCCAGAGAAGCCTCCAGATAAGAGTTCAGCCTCACTGACATCTCAGTTTTGTCTTTTTGAGACCAAGATGGACCATATTGGACTTCTGACCAATAGAACTGTGAAACAATAAATTTATGTTGTGTTAAGCTGCTAAATTTGTGGCAATTTGTTACAAGGCAACAGAAAATTAATGCAGTTATAAATATTCCAGTTAAAATGGGAAAAATGGAAGGTAAAAGGGAGTCAGCAGTCCAAGGCAATTTTTAAATCCTGCTGGGAAAACTCCATTAGGATTCAAAGCCTGGGAATAATTCTCTGCGGCTTTCATCTCTGCCCTCAGGGCTCTTGGCTCTGTCCTCTGGTATTTCAGCTCCACCCCCTGAGATGTTAGTTCTGCCCTCTGAGTCATCCTTCCCTTCTCGTGAAAGGTAACATGTCTTTGTAGCTGAGTAGTTTTATCAGCCTGCTTCCTGCTAGGAGAATTTTGGAGCTCTGATAGCCTCTTTTCATTTTCTCTCTCCTTTTCAGTATCACTTGGCCATGTTCCTATTGATGTAATATTCCCAAGTAACTTGTGGTCATTGTTCGGATTCCAAGGGGGTTCAATTCATTAGAAAAAGACTCACCCACAGATCTTTCTGAGATGATACGTTCTCTATTTTTGGCTTTTGCTGAGATGGTTGAGGGATAATGTCAGTAAGCTTCCAGGAGGTCCCCTGGTTTGATTCAGAAGATCTATGAGAGTTACATTAATCTCTTATGATCAAATACTCTGATTTTTTTATCTTTCCGAGGTTGTAGCATATGATTGTATAGCGACATCCTCAGTCTTTTCTTTGTGCCATGCTTTGAGAAGCCATCTCTTAAGTTTAGCATCTTTTGCCATCTAGATAGACTGAGAATTTCCCAAACCATCAATTCCTTATTCCTTTTTGTTCAACAGTTCTTCCTTCAAATGATCTCTCCTCTCTCACGTTTTACTATGAGATCAGAAAAGAAAACTGGTCTCACATTCAACATTTTGCTTAGAAATCTCCTCAACTCAATATCCAAGTTCATTGCTTCCAAGATCTGCTTTCTATGCAACTCAGGACACAATTACCCTAAGTTTTCTTCTGTATCACAAGGATCTCCCATCCTCCAATTTCCAATAACATACTCCTCACTTTTTCTGAGCCCTGCTCAACAGCTTTTCATGCATCCATGTTTCTACTAACAGTCTTCCAAAGCAGTCTAGGCTTTTCCTACCATGCTTATTAAAATTCTTATAGCCTCAGCCCATTGCTCACTTCCAAAACCACTTCAACATTTTTAGGTATTTTTTATCTCAGCTCTCTACTCCTGGTACCAACATCTGTACTGATTTTCTGTTTCTGAAAAAGTTACCACAAACTTAACAGCTTAAAACACTGTCTGCTTATTATCTCATGGTTTCTGTACAACAGAAATCTGAGTTCTATGCTTGAGATATCACAAGGCTGAAATCAAGGTGTTGGCTGCCTGAATTTTCAGAGGTCCTGGAATTCGAGGTCTTCCTCAGGTTTTGTTCTTGTTATTGTCAGATTTCATTTTCTCACAGTCGTAGGACTCAAGTACCCATTTCTTTGTTGGTGGTTGACCCAGGTCACCCTCAGCTTCTTGTGGCCATTGTCCCATCCTTGCACATAGCTCTCTCCATCTTCAAAGCCAGAAATGGTGCATCAAATCATTGTTGTGTTTATAATCTCTTTGTGTATATATATATATATACAAAGGTGCTACCAAAAATCATCCCTTATGGTTGGGCTTAATCCTATTCTGAAACTTGAAATGAGAAATTTTTTATACTATTTAATGTGTAATTTGTGGATTTTGATTCTGATATAACCTCTCCACAATGAATTTCTCAGCAATCATTTCTGCTTGATTTAGAATATTTTGCCTGTGCATCCCCTAGTTCATATTATCAAATAATAGCAACTTATTTTTTCAAACTTCAGGAACTGATTAATGAGGGTTGTCCTTTGTAATGTGTATACATATGTGCAGGTCTTTCTTTTACCTTATCAATTACAGATTATAGACTGAAATGCCAGGCACTTAATTATGTGACATTTCTAAATTCTTCTGGAAGCAAATAATGAATGTATATAAACAAATAAATATGCTAAAATGAAATACTCATAATTTATTTTACTTGAAATTTAGCCAAATTAAACTATCATGTATTATAAAAATTGTTCACATTGCAAAGGCTATATTAAATAAAAAATGTATCTTGAGAAGATGTCACTGATGTCAGTTACCTGTTAAATGTAAATTATTTTTGAAAAATTTTCATGTTGATGTATGTTTCAATACAACTAGCAAATTTTTAAATAATATAGATTAAGCAGAAACTCTACTTCACTTTTTTTGTTTGAGGGAAGATCCTTCATCTTATAAGAATTATAATCATATCATATTATGCTATAAGAATTTAATTTGAGGCAGAGTGAGAAAATTAAAATCAGGCTGTTTTTATAAAACTAGAAAAGAGAGTATTGTAATTTTTTTATATATTAATTTACATAAGAAATATTCCAAACATTGTTAACCAAGACATGTAATAAAACATTTGAAGTTCTATTCAACCATGATATTTCAAGTTTTCTGAGCCTTAACTTCTATAAACTCTGGTTATCTTGAGTGAAAACTTAATTTTTGACTAGTATACACTCTAACAAGGAGAAGAACATCAGTGCATGTTTTAGTTTCCTCATTGCTAAAGCAAATACCATGCAATGGGCTGGCTTAAACAATGGGACTTTATTGGCTCACAGTTTTGAGGCTAGAAGAAGCCCAAATCGAGGTGTCATCAAGGCAAAGTTTTCTTCCAGATGACTGTAGCATTTGGGGCTGGCTGCCCGCAATCCTTAGTTCTTGGCTTTTCTGTCACATGGCGGTGTACTTTGTGGTCTCCCCTGGCTTCTCTTTTCTCTTCTGGTTTCTGTTGACTTTCAGCTTCTGGCTGCTCCCTCTGGCTTTTTCTCCCTCTGTGGTCTTCCCTCTAAAGCCTTCTGTAGACCTTGTGGATCACACCCCTTTTATCTAGTGTATGGATGAGTGGAGGAATGGGGATAAAAACTAAAGGACAAATGGGGTGGGATGGGGGGATGATCTGGGTGTTCTTTTTTCACTTTTATTTTTTATTCTTGTTTTGGTTCTTTCTGATGTAAGGAAAATGTTCAGAGATAGATTGTGGTGATGAATGCATAACTATGTTATCATACTGTGGACAGTGGATTGTATATCATGGATGATTGTATAGTGTGTGAATGTATTTCAATAAAACTGAATTTAATAAAAAAAAAAAAAGAACACCTGATAAAATAGCATGTGCAGCATGATCAGTCTTACAAAAATATTCTTTCCATCTTTTCTCTATTGATATAAACAATAAAATAATGGCTGCTGCCTCAAAAAAAAAAAATAAAAAAAATAAAGCCTTCTGTAACA
This sequence comes from Choloepus didactylus, assembly GCF_015220235.1. NCBI lineage: Eukaryota > Metazoa > Chordata > Mammalia > Pilosa > Megalonychidae > Choloepus > Choloepus didactylus. The sequence continues at coordinate 136,385,591 of NC_051309.1, read as the reverse complement.
GGATTAAGACCCATCCTGATTGAGTTGGTCTACACCCTAATTGAAGTAATGTCATCAAAAGATCCTATTTACGATGGGTTCATAACAACAGGAATGGATTAAGTTTAAGAACTTGTTTTTCTGGGATATATAGCTCCAAGCCATTCACAGTGCAGATACACTCCTAAATTTTTTATCTTTCTATCCTATGTATGTTTATTCAGGATAAGTGGCACATTGACTTGAACTCATAAAAGTGGAAGCTGTTAAATAAAGAGCTCTTGATCGAGAGTTTCATGACATAGAGGGTCACCATTCATCTCAAATTAACACTGGATATTACTGAATATTGTATACATATGCTTTTTTTTTTTCCTGGTGAAGAGTTTATATCATTTATCAGACTCTCAAAGGTATCCATCTGTGGTACTTTGAAAAACATGTCCATAATATTTCTCACTTCACCAATCAAGAGGTAGTATCTATTTCCCCACCACTTGAATCTGGGCTGTTCTTGTGATTTGATTTGACCAATAAAATGTGGCAGAAGTGACATTTGGTGAGTTCCAGAGCCTCAGAGGCTTTACAGAATCTATCTTAGCTCTCACAGAAGTTGAAGACCACCGTGCTGTGAAGAAGGCATGGGAAAGAGGACTGGTCATCCAGACTTTGCAGCTGATGCAGCAAATGTGAGTGTGGCCAACTGACTGAACTGAATGATTAAGCTCAGGTGAGACCAGAGCAGAGCCATCCAGTCACCCCACAGAATTGTGATCAATAATAAATCACTGTTGTTTTAAGCCACTAACTTTTAGAGTAATATGTTACAAAGCAACAGATATAACTTATACACCAGAAATCCAATATTCCATAAAAAGCTGTTTTAGAAGCACATAGCAAGTTCACCTTCCTTAACTTTCCTTTAACTACGGAGCTGTTTTGACAAAATTGCATAAAGAGAGAGAGACTGAGAGCGGGGGGCGGAGGGGATTGGCTATCAACATTTCAATATTTTTCTACTCCATGGGCCAAAAGGAGTTAATATTCATTTTGAGAAACATGTATTTGTTCAAAATTATATATATTTTGTTTTTCTTTCAAGAGGTCAAAATTTGCTGGATCCAAATTGAGTGGTCAGAAATAAACTCTCACATCTATGGACAATTATCTTTGATAAAGCAGTCAAGACAAAGCAACTGGGACAGAGCAACCTCTTCAATAAATGGTGTTTGGAGAACTGGATATTCATTTCCAAAAGCATGAAAGAGGACTCCTGTCTCACACCTTATACGAAAATTAACTTGAAATGGATCAAAGACCTAAACATTAGCAATAAGATCATAAGAATCTTAGAAGAAAATGTAGGGCAATTTCTTAAAGATCTTGTGATAGGAAGTGGTTTCCTAGACCTTACACCCAAAGCACAAGCAACTAAAAAACAAATAGACAAATGGGATCTCCTCAAAATTAAACACTTTTGTACATCAAAGGACTTTGTCAGAAAAGTAAAAAGGCAGCCTACACAGTGGGAGACAATATTTGGAAACCACATATCAGATAAGGCTTTAATATCCCAAATACATAAAGCAATCCTACAACTCAACAACAGAAAGACAAACAACCCAATCAAAAACTGGGCAAAAGACATGGACAGACATTTTTGTGAAGAGGAAATACAAATGGCTCAAAAACATATGAAAACATTCTCAACTTAACTGGCTGTTAGGGAAATGCAAATCAAAACCACAGTTAGATATCATCTCACACCTACCAGAATGGCTATTATCCAAAAAACAGAAAATTACAAGTGCTGGAGAGGATGTGGAGAAAGAGGCGCACTTATTCATTGCTGGTGGGAATATAGAATGGTGCAACCACTCTGGAAGACAGTGTGGCAGTTCCTCAGGAGGCTAAGTATAGATTTGCCATATGACCCAGCTATTCCATTACAAGGTATATACTCAGGGGAACTGAAAGTTAAGACACGAATGGACATTTGTAAACCGATGTTTACTGTGGCATTATTCACAATAGCCAAGAGATGGAAACAGACCAAATTTCCATCAACAGATGAGTGGATAAACAAACTGTGGTACATACACGTGATAGAATATTACCCAGCTGTAAGACAGAACAAAGACACAGGACATATAATAACGTGGATGAACCTTGAGGACATTATGTTCAGCAAAGTTAGCCAGAAACAAAAGGACAAATACCATATGGTATCACTAATATGAACTAATATTAATGAGCAAACTTTGAGAGTTAAAAGCTGATAACACAGGCTACCAGGAGATAGAAAGAGGGTAGAGTTCAGGCATTTGACACTGAAGGACTACAGAATGTTCAGCAGGCTTTATTGTATAGACCCAGTAATAGATAGCATAATACTGTGTGATGGTAGCACAATGTTGTAACTACACTGAACAAAGATGCACATGAGTAAGCTGAAAAAGGTGAGCTAGAAGCATGTATGACACATGAGGTAAAGATAGAAGATAAAGACTGGGACTGTTTAACTTAGCAAAAACTGGAGTGGTCTATGATTGTGACTCAATGTACAAATATAAAACTGCTCTTGCATGTGGGAGAACAAATGAATGTCAACCATGCAAAGTGTTGGAAAGGGGATTGTAGTGGGAAAAAAATATAATCAAAGCAAACTGAAGTCTATGGTCAACAGTAACATTGTAATATGCTTGCATTAAATGTAACAAAGGTAATATACCAAATTCAAATGAGTATGCGAGGGAGATATAAGGGAGAGACATGGGATTCTTGGTAGTGGTGTTGTTGTCTGACCCTACTATTATATTGTATTGTATGATATTTTCTTTTTCTTTTTATTATCTTTTTTATTATTCTTTTTAAAAAAAATCTTTTTTTTTCTTTAGTAATCGATATGTTCAAGTGCTGATTGTGGTAATAAATGTACAACTGTATGATGATGCCATGAACAACTGATTGTGTACTGTGGATAATTATATGGTATGTGAATATAGCTCTATACAATTGTATGGAAAAATACAAACAGGGATAAAAGTACTGGAGAAAACATGGAGAGAGGGATGTACATATTTACTGTTGGTTAGGAGACAGAATGATATAGCCTTTCTGGAGGCAGTGGGGTGGTTCCACATGAATCTAAGTATGTGGGAGCCATTACATCCTGCAACCTCATTAGGGGGCATTTGCTTGGAGGATCTGAGAGCAGGGACATGAATGGACATTTGCACACTGGTGTTTACGGAGAGAGTATACATGATTGCAATGGGTGGAGGTGGTCTAAGGGTACATCAACTGAGGAACAGAATGGTGAACTGTTGTCTATGCATACAATGGAATATTGAGTTACTGCAAGGAGTGAAGCTGTGAGACATGCAACGAGGTGAATGGAAACTGTAGACAGTATTTTGAGTGAACTAAGACAGAAACAAAGGCAAACACTATAATGCCTCACCAATATGGACTAACTACAATGTGTAAGCTCAGAATTGAACCTTAGAGCACAGCTTATCAGGGGAATGCTTATTGTAATGGTCCCTAGATTGTAAGCTCTTACAGCAGCCACATCTATTTCTGAATTGTAATGGCTATCTCCAGATTCTGAGATGCTGATCCCTTTGTGTATAACCTAATTGATCCCTGGAACTTTGGGTATCTGTGTGACACCTGAAACTCAGAGCTAGAACTCGGCAGATACGGATGTCAGTATTAGCACATATAGCAACTGTTAAAAAAAGCTAAAAAAGAATCCAGACTTCAAATAGAGCTATGAATGAAGCAGATGTAGTTAGGACTAGGGCAAATCAGGCCAAAGGGTAAAGGATAATACTGACTGTTTTAAAACTTCATATTCCATGTGAGACCGAGGAAAGAGATGTTCAGTTGGTGCAAGATTTATATTTCCTAAACAATTTAGCTCACACAGTTCATTCAAATACCATAATTACATGAAACTTTTAATAGGAAGTGAGACCTGGTAGGTTTGCATAGGTTAGTGTGACATAGCAACACATCCCAAAGTAATCTGGACAGAGAATAAAAATATATATGCAGGGCCCCCCTGAGGAGCTGGAGGAAAATGCAGAGGTGTTGGGCTTCCTCACCAGGATGGTTGCTGATGTTCTCACAAACGTTGAGGACTGGCAGTTTGATGTGCCAAGCCCTCCATCATGGGACTTGCCCCTATGAAGCTCATCACTGCAAACGAGAGGCTAAGCCTGCTTTTAATTGTTCCTAAGAGTCTCTCCCTGAGTGCCTCTTTGTTGCTCAGATGTGGCCCTCTCTCTCTAGCTAAGCCAACTCAGCGGGCAAATTCAATGCCCTCCCCACTACCCACTACGTGGGATCTGATTCCCACAAATGTAAATCTCCCTGGCAAGGCAGGATATGACTCCCGGGGATGAATCTGGACCCAACATCGTGTGATTAAGAACATCTTCTTGACCAAAAGGGGAATGCAAAATGAAAAGAAATAAAGTTTCACTGGCTGAGAGATTCCAAATGGAGTCGAGAGGTCTTCCTGGTGGGCACTCTTATGCACTCTATAGATAACCCTTTTTATGTTTTAATGCATTGGAATAGCTAGAATTAAAACCTGAAACTATCAAACTGTAACCCAGTAGTCTTGACTCTTGAAGACGATTGTATAGCAATGTAGCTTACAAGAGCTGACTATGATTGTGAAAGCCTTATGGGTCACACTCCCTTTACCCAGTATATGGCTGGATGAGTAGAAAAATAGGGTGTGGGGGTGTGTCTTGGGTATTCTTCTTTACTTTTATTTTTTATTCTTATTTTCACTTTTTCTGGTACAAGGAAAATGTTCAAAAAATAGATTGGTGTGATGAATGCACAAGTATATGATAGTACTGTGAACAACTGTATACTTTGGATGATTGTATGGTATGTGAACATATCTCAAAAAAATTGAACAAAAAAAAACAAAAAAAAGAGTTATGATGCACATAAAACAAAAAACAAAAAACAACAACAAAAAAATTGCTGGATCATCTTACCAATACAAGAGCTCACAGGCCTGAATCCAGGTTCAACTTCTCAGGGTTAGGTAACCACTTTTGCAGGTAATATTTACTCTGTCCTTTTGTTATCTGATTTCTCCTTTTTCTTGGTTTTTCCTCCTTAACTGAGAGAGGTAAGAACTCCTTTAGGACTAAAATTGACCTACTCTAATTCAGGAAGCAGAGCCTAAAGCTAGGAATCGTTTTTCTCTAGACTGAAATGCAAAAGGTTACCTGTCTCAGAGGAATACTGATCAGACTGCAGCTAGTGAACATTGATTGGTAATTGTTGTCTTTAGCTGCCTGGTAAGCTTATATTATTATTTTTCTTCATCCCAAGTTTTCGCAATGATGCCAGTGGAATTTCTTGACCTTCTTTATGCAAATATATAGACTCTCTAATGTAGACTTTGAAAGTTCTCTTAGAGGAGGATTTCTTCTGAGAAATTGATCATTTTATTTTCTCTGTGTCTTACAAATAATTATGTATTTTAATCTATATATCTATAAAATTTATTCTTTATCTCCTTTGCCCTTTGTCAGATGCTGAGTATAATAATTATGGAGGTGTTCTTAGAATCAAATAAATAATTAAAATTTCATCAAATAAGTCCGACACTTGGAAAAACAAATTTTATGGTATTTGTTACCAAAGGGTTATTTTATATTTCGGCATGATCTGTGAAAATTCCTAAAAGCAGCTAGTTCACAATTTTAGTCTATTAAGTAACACACTTCATTCTCATTTGTTTGCTTTCTTTTGTGGAAGCAATCGAGTATTTTACTAATTCCAGGTCTCCTGTTAGAGTTTACTAATCATTTAGTGTGAATTTATTTAAATATCACTGGTTTTGGATTAGACTGTATTTTTAATCCTCTCAAACTCTAACTAGGGGCAATTGGAACACTCACATATAAATATCTTTTTTTTTTTAAATAGGGATTCTTACTAAACTGTTCAGTCTGAATACATGCATATAATATGAATTTAAACGTGGTCTAACTCAAACAGAAGGTGATGTTCTCAATTCAGTTGTTGCTTATGATTTACAGATAAATGGTTTTTCATTTCAATCCATGATATATTCAGATTGTTGTATGACATTAAAATGCTTAGCTTAGCTTTGCACAGGAATTTTCATTAAAATGAATTTTCAAAAATTGTTCAGTTATCAATCCACCACCTGTTTCTTATCAGCTTTTCAATGTTGATTTGTTAACAATGTAACAGAAATTTTATCATTCTAATACAAATTTTAGATAAAGTTTCTTCTCTTCAGTTCAGAATACTAAAATGAACAAAACACAGCAACTCAGATGATATTAAATTGAAGGCAAACAACCTCATACTGATAAACTGAAAGAAATCATTAACTTTCTCATTATAAGTTTTTCTTCCATGAGGTAAAAGGAATCTTGATATTTTCTTCTAAATTCCTAGCCTTTCTGTCATTTTTCTCAGTAGAACACACCCTGTCTGGATTTATTAATCTTCCTCCTGAGCATGCACTGCAATGATGGTCATTTCAATAATAATACCCATACTCCAAGATAATTTGTGTCCCTAGCCTGCATTGTCTGCTCCAGGATGCTGAGCATTCCTAGAGATAGTCCCGAAATTATGCAGACACAGCTAATCGTCTACCTAATAAATCTTTCCACTTCTTTTTACCAACAGAACCCTGAATGTTTTAGGGCAGCAATGTGTCTAGCTAATAAAATCCATTTCTCAGCCTGCATTGCATAGTTCTGCTAAATTAGATTTAAGTAGACATGTGTTGAGAATTTCTGAAAAGTTTTGTTTTCCTAATATAAGCACTGCCTACCTCTTATTTTCTCTTTCTTCCCTCTTCGTGTTCCTGTCTGAAATGGATATGAGAAATTGGAGGCTGAACACTACCTTGAGACCATGTGTGGTGACCAACTGTACCAGTTTGCCTGGGTCTGAGGGGATTCCTTAGACATAAGACTTTCAGTTTTAAAAGAGGGACAATCCCTGGCAAATATGAGTGAGTTGGGCATACTACTATGAGATGACTGGGAAGATTAAAGCAACATATTCAGGATTGTAGAAGAGAAAGATAGAAAGGACATTCCTGATTGCACTGTAGAACCACTATGAAAGCCATGCCTTCCCGATGTCTTATTACATAAGAAAAATTAATCCTTATGTGTCCAGCCATTAAATTTGGCTTTTGTTACATATCCTCAAACATAATCTCTGTGCTATGTTGATACATTCTAGTCCACATGATGCACATCATAGTCCACTTGAATAACGTCTTTTGCAATTGTGCAGTCCACAGCTTGCATAGCTGTATGTGATGGTCCTGACTGAAACTTTACTATCCCGAAATGATGAAGTTTCTGACATTTCACATGATGTCTACTACAGAGATGCTGTATTTCTCAGATGTACTCCCTCTCAAATTATATGTAGGAGGCATCATTCATTTGGTGAATGAAGGCTTAGAAACATCTGTGTCCTTTTTCAGGAGTGTGGGGATATCCATATATATCTTTTAGAAAATAATCATAGTGTAGTATTTCCGGTATGTTTCTAGTATAGCAATCACCTCTGATAAGGCACTGTGTTTCATAGTTAAAAGAATTGGCATATAGTGCTCTTCAATGACTTCAGTTCTAGACTTGGGGATTTGAGTTACATTTTTCCCCATCAGAAGAATTTTCAAAAACAGAAGAATTTTCAAAAACAGAAGGGGCTTAATCAAAATTTAACGAAAATAAAAATAAATGTTAAGACTCTAAAGAAATGATCATGTATTAGGCTGATTAAAGAGTGCTAATAAGAAATACAGGCACCTAGATAAAACTGACTAGTAAGGAAATTTTGTTTGACTCACAGAAGCCATTTAACATCCAGCCCAATTTAGAAAAAAATAAATCTGTTTCTGAGCAGTTGACCCCATTGCCATAGGCTTCTTGGCACTGCTACGTTACAGGATTGTCCCTGCCTGCACGATAAGCAAAGTGCAATATAAATGAGTTCCTTGGCAACACGTGTAGGATGGGAAGCGTGGGATACACAGAAGCCACTGTGACCTCAGGAAAATGGCTTCTAAGATATATTACTCCTACATACTATTTGATTAGCTTATTTTTATGCTTCCTAGTATGGAATATTCATCTTCCAAATTAATACAAACTACCTTTCTGAGGTTGCCAATGCCAAGGCATGCTGGCTTAGCAAATGTGGTGGTTTGAAGCTGTATGTATATTAGAAAAACATGTTCTTACATCTAATCCATTCCTTAAGATGTAAACCCAATGCAAGTAGGACTTTTTGATGAGACTACTTCAGTTAAGGTGTGATCTACCTCCTTCAGGGTGGGTTTTAATCCTATTACCAGAATCCTTTACAAACGGAATGAATACATAGAGAGAGTGAGAGCAAGAGCGAGCTAGCAAGAAAGCCATGGAAGCAAGAAGCTGAAAACAGTGAAACCCGGAAGAGAAGGGAGAGACCAGCAGATGCCGTCTTGCGTCTTGCCATGTGGCAGAGGATCCTAGGATCATTGGCAGCCAGTCTTCAGGAAGAAAGCATTGCCTTGATGATGCCTTGATTCTGACATTTTCCCAGACTCTAACTCTAAAGCAAATAGATTCCTATTGTTTAAGTGGAACCACTTCATGGTAATTTGCTTTAAGCAGCCTAGGAAACGAAAACCCCAAGTAACAGAGACTTGGGGAAAAAAAGAAGTAAGGTGTAGTTTTATAAGAGCAGAGAATCTGAGGACAATAAATAAAATAATCTATCTCATTTATCTGTGAACCCATTAAGATAGCAGCAAATCAAGTGATTAAATTATCTGTTTCACTGAAATCTGTTAAAAAAATGCACAGTGGACATAATAAAGTTATGAAAGTTTACTTTGACAAATGACATTTAGCATTAGTTCCAAATTACTATAATTATATGTAATTATTGTTATTATTATATATGACCATATGACATTGAAGTCAAGATTGTAATTTATTCCTAAGTCAGTTTCAGCTGTTCTCAGATAATTAAAATGTGATTCAGAGAATACTTCGTGATCTACATTTATCAGGATGAGAGACTTGATGAAAGAATGGATGGTGACTTTGTGCTTGGGCAATGAACTATGTATAAACTTATAGAAGAAAAGGAGGAAAAAGTAGTTTTGAGAATCCAATGGAAGGACATATGCTAGAGGATCTTAACTTGCTTCTTTAAACTTCTTGCTGCATGTGAGAGGCAAGACAAGGATATGAATTTCAAACTCTCTACTGAGAGTTTTGCTTTATTTATTACCTAGGCACTTATAGATAAAGGGTGTAGCACTGTAATCAGCTACTCAATAACCACAGCCCTGGTGATTCTTCAGTATCCTTGACCAATAATTGTGCAAAATAAATGTTCTTCAGGGTTTGTTTAATTCTTTGAATGAAAGGCCTATACCTCACAAATTTTATAAAACAAACTAACAAAAATACAAAAAAACTATAGACTTGTTTTCAAGAACAAGAGCAAATACCATTGGCAACAAGAATTTTTAAAGTGTAAGATTTAAATAAGCATTCTTTTAAAAAGAGTATTTTAAAAGGGCAGCCACAGCTGGATGCTCCTATCTTATATGCTTATCTTGTTAATTAAATCTTTGCTATGGTGTAGGTCTAAGTCCAGTAAGGGGTGTGTGTGTGTGTGTGTGTGTGTTTGTGTAAACAGTACTATTATTAATAGCAGCATTAAAATAATCTAGAATGGGTTTGGTAGACCTTCAAAATTTATTTCCAGCTTTTGTTATGGTCTTGTTTAATAGTGAGATGCATTAGCAGTGAACACAGTTCCTTAAATTTGTGGAGAAAATCTGAAAGACTTCCAGAGACAACTTTTTTTCAGATCCTTTCCTGATGCAAAGTAACTAACCCCTTCCTTTCAAGGACAGCATGCAGGGTGCTCCTGGAAGCAAAATACACTCTTGAATGGCCAGGTACATGGATTCCTGGTCTTGGTGGTAATTAGAAAAATATTCAATGTTGCTGATCCCACAGGCCACTTGGTGTACCAGCCGGGTGCATTGTTGCCTTCTGCTGCCACCATGAAACCACTAGGATGCCAGTTGTGAGAATTAATGGAAAAAGTGGAAAATGAAATGTAAGGTATGTATGAAATATGTGAAAATAGAGGCTGAGTCACCCTGTAGAAGAGCAGTTGGTAAGTAGTCTGAATGCTCTTGTATAGTGAATTTGTGGTATAATCTGAAAGATTGGCCTGATGACTGAAGAATTATTTTTAAATAAACCTGAATGACCTACACTAGTTAAACTTTCTTGTAAATAACTCCTCTATATTTTGATAGCAGTTTACTTAAAATCATTGGCACTCTAAAACTCTCAATAGTGTTCCACTTTTGCAGCTTTTAGTTATTGCAATTACTGAAAACAAAGCTTGCAAATAGGAAGATATTGAGATTTACCCATACTAAACAAGGGAGGAACTGAACACATTATTTGACAAGAGGGTAGACATTAAAAAAGAAATAATTGCGAAATTTTGTATTTGTGCTTTGGAATCTCTCAGTTTGTGTGGAGAATCTTTTGATGGAGCTACTTTTCTTTCTCCAGGTCTTAGGTGAGGAAGTAAAAGCGTCCCCGAAATTCATTGGGTTGAAAGACCGGGAATTTTTTTGGTTTTCTAGATATACATTTATTTATTTATTTATTTTTAATTTTTGGAGCTACAGTTTTTAATTGGACAAAATAATATATTGTATTTGAATGGATTAAAATTGAGAAAATCTATTTTGCAGTATGTAAATTTGATTAAAACCATCAAAATAACATAATTAATGAAAACTTACATGGATGAGCTTTGTCTTACAAAAATATTTGTTGAAGGAAGATTCTCTGAATTGAGGCTAAAAAAAAAGCACCCATGAAAATATTTGGGCTGAAAATTTTACACTTCAATACAAAGAAATTAGAATTGAGAATATATTTTATTTAGCAGAGTTCGCTTTGAATTTACTAGATACTTTATCACCTATGGATAGAATTTTCTCAAGTAAAAATATGGTCTTCAGAGAGGCCTTACTTTAATGGGTCAACATTTTCAAATGTATACCACTGTGAAGAAGACTGCAGGAAATTTTATGAACAAATTAAAAATAAGGAAACCATATTGAGAAAAAAAAGCATTTTTTTGTCAAAATATCAGTACTTGGTAATTGGAGATGTGGCCAAGGAACTGACTAAAGTTTGTGAATGTGTATGTAGAGTAAGTATTCTGCTTATGCCATTTTAGTATTCAGATAATTAATAAAAAGTTTTGTAGTATTGTTTAATGTTTATTATTTTTTTTGAAGTTTTTGAATAGAACTATTTAATAGCTCTATCAAACATAATAAACCAGTTGCCAGTCAATAAATGTCTAAGAAATTATTTTTATTGCCTACTTTTTGTTCTCAAAATTGTCTTAGTTTGGCCAATAAATTGCATGGTCACTATCTACAGGTAAGTTCATGGTCTCAACTGAAATATATTAACAACAAGCCTCAAATGCTATGGATAGCCTGGGAATAAACAATAAGGAAGAGTAAACACAAGCACAATTTATTTGGCTATCCGTTTTTCTAGTTGCTTGATAGCTGTATTTCGAAATTCCTAAAACAACATGGAAGACTCGCTTACTATTTTGGGAAATAAACACAAAGCCAAATTAATGACTAATGGGGGGTGGACAGCTCTGTTGGTTTTAGAATAAACACTAAAAATAATATAGACACCACATTTTCTACTCCATCAGTTGACAGCATCTTTCTCCAGCAGAAATGTGGAAGCGAAATAACACCGGTCCACGTGAACACAAACAACTAGCCCGTATTGTTGAAAAGTAACTACCTTCCATGGGCAGGCCCTTTAGTGCCTTCCATCTAACTCGACTTGCTGACCTCCAACTTGGACCTTTTCCCCAACAGTTCCCCCGCAGGCCTTCAAGGGGTCCCGAAGAGCAGAGGCCTGAGACCCAGACACGCCTACTTTCAGACCCATCTGAAGAGGCAGGTGGGAACGTCTCCCTAAGCGCTACTGTTTTTATTTTTATAACACTCTTCCCACACCTTTACTTCTTTCTCCAGGTCTCAGGCGAGGAAGTAAAAGCGTCCCCGAAATTCAAGACTCCGACGGCTGACGCGTGCGGACGTGGCCTGAAGCGTCCTTTGTGGGCAAGGAGATTAAAGGAGAGGCAATGGGCAAACTACTGTGCCCAACTGCTCCTCCTAGGAGCGAAACCGGCCCCAAAGCCAGCGAGTCCCTCCAGCCTGGAAGACAAAGGAAGCCTCAGGGCCGAGCAGTGACGGGATGGGTGGGGGCAGCGACTCGAGTGAGCTCGGGGACGTGAGAACGCAGCCCCCGCCCCCTTCCCCGCCTACTCGGGGGAAGGCGGGGCCCAAGGCCGGCCACAGAGAGGTCTCCCCGCGGTGCGGGCAGCTGGTCCCAGGCGGCCGCACACGCCCAGGCACGGGCGGCGACCAGCAGGCGCTGTGGGGGAGGGGCGAGAAGAGGGGGCGGAGCCGGCGGCAAAGAATGGGCGGGGCGGGGCCTGGGCTCGGACGGGCAGGGCCGCGGAGTGGGGCGGGGCGGAACCGGCCGGGTCCCGGGTTGCCTGAGACCAAGTCACTACCCTGAAGGCGGCGGCGGCGGCGGCGGCGGTGGCGGTTGGCCGGTGGGGGTTGGGAGGAGCACGAACGAGGCTGCTGGGGAACTTGGAACTGCAGTCGCTCGGGGCCAAGAGAAGGATCTGGAGCTGGAGCGTTCCCAAGGCCGGGCAGAGGAGGTGGCTGCAGTTGGAGTCCGGGGAGCTGTGGCGACGGCGGCTTCTTAGCGAAGCAAGTGTTTGAGGCTGAGAGAGTCGCAGCGGCGGCGGCGGCAGCCACGGCGGCTGCTGGTGCCGAGGTAACCGAGGGGCGGCGGTGGCGGTCGAGGCGAGGCCCCTGCCTCAGGTCGGAAGCTTGGGGGCTGAGGCTCGGACCTGACCCACCCATCCAACCCTGTCCAGCCTCTGGCCCCAGACCCGACTTCTCCCCTCTCTCCGCAGTGGGCAGGGCGGGGGCGGGAGCGCGGCTCTGGGTGGGGGCGCAGAGCTGGACACCGACCGGGAGGCGACCCCGCGTCAGGGTTGCAAGTCCCTCGGACACCCCCTCTCCCTTCAAAAGACACACCCCAATCTCGGGGCGGGGCGGGGTGCGGAGGCTCTCTCAGCCTTCTGCAAGGGAAAACCTCTGTGTGGAGGTTGCACCGCTGTCCTTGGCCTCTCCGAGGTGGCCCTCCTGTGGCTCCTTGGGGCGCCTCAACCGAAGGTTGTTCGCGTCTCTGGGAATCCCGAGTTCCTTTTGTCTATCAGCTGAAGCTGGAGGCCGGAACTGTAGGCAGACACCCTCCAGCACTGAAGCACTCTATTCCTTATCCCTTTCCTGCCTTGGAAAGGAAATCTGCCCAGCAGCCTTTTCTCCGGCCACAGTAGTAGATTCCATTCCTGACTCCCATCGCAAAATCTTCATCTTTGGCATAGAGGAAGGAAGGATTCACATTATACTCGTGTCTGGGTTTATTATTCATGTAAGAACAACTATTGCCCCCCACCCCCGTTTTTAAACCGGTTCCCGTCCAGCCAACAAGCCTGAGTCTCAGTCTTGGTAGTCTTCCCCTAGATTGTGCACACAGTCAACAAAGAGTGGCTGCTAGACAGAGTTCTTGGACTGGCTGGACTGTGCAAGTTACTAGAACTTCCTTAACCGGTGCTCTTCCATCAAGCTAGTGGGAAAGACCTTTTAGACTAGAGTTAAGGATGTTACTGTAAGTGCGTGAAGTATCCTTTCTTTTTTCCCCTTTCTGTAGTGAGGTTTTAGAAATATGGAGTAATTTGATTGAAATGTTTGGTAAACATAACCATAGAGGAAGAAAAATAAGGGAAGAAAAGTGTAATGATAATTTTGGGAGTAAAGTGTCAAAGATGAAATATATATGGCTTTTGAGATTACTTTAACTGGTAAATTGTATCCTTGGATAAATAAGCTTTTAACATATGGCATTTTTCACTAAGATATCTTTTTTTGTTTGTTTGTTTTATTTTAGTTACTTATGAAAATTGTTGATTATCCGGACATCTTAAAACCAAGAAACATGTGAACAGGTTCATTAAGAATATGTTGTCTTGAAAAACACATTTTATGAATACTTTGAAGTAAGAAGGTGTTAACAGTGGTCTGTCATTTCTAACACAAACACTCTTAATTTCAAACAGTTCTCTGGCAGCTGCCCAGATGCCTGAAACTGGCAAGGTGTGGTGCTTTGAGTGACCGTCCTTCAACAAGAAATACAAAGCTATAAGTACTGTATAAATGCAATCTCTTTGATGATATTTACTATAATGGACAGCTTTTCTGGATCTAATTTTCAGTTGCAGAATTAACATTTGGAATCTGGAGAAGCATTTTGTACAGATTAAAAGATTGGGTTTCCTCTTCAGTTTTCCAGATGTATTGTCTCATCTGTATTCTTGAAACATCCACAATCACATAAACTCCAGATGTAACCATGGCGTTATGTGACCTATCAAAACATAGGAAAAGTGTTACTGAGCTTTGGAACACGTTCCGCAATTAAACTAATATATTCTCTGCTAATCAAGAATAAAGAGACAAAGCCATGCACATTCAATTGGCAAATGGATTCTGTTGAATTTTATTGTAACTGGTTACTCTGTCATTCAAAGTCAATTTAATATGAAAGTTATGTCCTAATGGATGTAAAGACCAGTGTTGATGTATCCAGATTCTAGCCAATGTTGAAGATAAGAAACCTACTATGACTAATCCTTGGGAAGAGAAAGTCTGCAAAATGGCTCAAACCAGTTTACTGCAGGGGAAGCAGTTTTACTGTAGGGAGTGGGTTTTCCACAAGCTTCAGCATTGCCTCCAGGAGAAAACTAACTGTTGCAATAGTGCTGTCAGCACACCAGCCCTTGTAATGAATTCTGGGAATAATGCTGGTGTTGTCTCTGGAAAAGGAGCTGCCTGGGGTGTGTTGTTGGTAGGAGGGCCTGGCAGTGGCAAGACGGCCCTATGTACTGAGCTCTTATGGCCAAGTTCACCTACAAGCTTGCAGAGAGGTTTACATCGCCAGGCTTTGGCCTTTCATTTCTGCAAAGCCCAAGATTCTGACACCTTGTGTGTTGGAGGGTTTATTAGAGGCCTGGTTGCCCAGATCTGCCACAGTGGACTACTCCCAGGATATGAGGACAAACTAAGGGATCCAGCAGTCCAAAGTCTCTTACAACCTGGGGAGTGTGAGAGGAACCCAGCGGAAGCATTTAAAAGGTAACAATAAGAATGCATGAAAACAGTAAAGTTTTTGTTTTTTTTCCCTTATTTTAAAGGGTACCTTTATTCATCCTGTACATTTGGGGATAATCTATGGTTGTGAATACACTTGTTTCATAAAAGTACTTTGAATATTGAAGAAACCAAATCTTAAGATTAATCACAGTGTAACTGATTATAAACTATCTTAATTTTACTTGCTTGATTATAGAATTTGAAGCACCGTAGAAACTAAAATTTAAAAAACAAATGGCAGTTATTTACTTTTCCAATATTGCCTGTAACTGGTAAGGGAAATCTATTCTTACAGTAGAGAAGAACATTTCATCTGCATGGAAACTAAGCTACCTTTTCAGAGAGGGTGAACTCTACATGGAGCTAAACTTGGAGGAATGCTCAGTATAGAATGCACTATTTTTTTTTTGTTTGTTTATAGTATGATAATTTCTTTAACTAAGAAAGATTCTCTTTAAAACAGATCATTGACCACTGAGAATCTGATGAAAACCTGTAATGTGATTTTGGATTTTTTCCCTTATCAATTAAATGTAAAGTTGAGTAATATTTTGAAGTATATGACATTTATAGAGAAAATTGTAGATTATCATTTTAGTACTTGTAGTGAATGGTGCAAAAGACATTTTTTTCTAAACCTGAATTAAGCATTTTTTCATAGTAGATGTATTGGTCTAAGAAGTAAGCAAGTTGCTATTTAAAGTGGTTCCAGATTCTAAACATGTTAATTAAAAAAAGAAATTCCTTGAAAATAATTCTTTGCTTATCACTTCCTTGCTCATTGTAAAAGAAACAAGCAAATTATTATTTTGTACTTGGCATTCCCTTACTGGTTTACAATAAATAGTTCTTAGCAGGCAAAAGTTTGTTTCCCAAGGATTCTGGTATCCCATGTCCTGAAGGTTAGTGTGTGTGCCTCTATGTGTTTGTGTGTCTGTCTGTGGGAGGAATTTGAATTGCTATGAAGAGTTATGTTCTTATGATGTCCTCAGGTGTAATAGTACAAAATCATACATTTTGAAGCGAAATTGAAAATATTGCATAATAATAAGCATTATGTGCCAATCACTGTTCTAAGTGCTTTACAAATATTAAATCATTTAATCTTCACAACAGTTCTGTGAGGTAGGTACTATTATTATCCCCATTTTGTAGATAAAGAAACTGAGGCACAGAAAGCCTAAGTAACTTGTCCAGGGTCACAGAATAATCAGTAGTGGAGCTGGGATTAGAAACATGCGTATAGAGATATTTGTAATCATAGAAATTCTTTGGAGGACTTAAAGGGAAG
The DNA here is from genome assembly GCF_015220235.1 of Choloepus didactylus. Taxonomy (NCBI): domain Eukaryota; kingdom Metazoa; phylum Chordata; class Mammalia; order Pilosa; family Megalonychidae; genus Choloepus; species Choloepus didactylus. The sequence goes on along the minus strand of NC_051309.1, from coordinate 136,368,915 downwards.
AAGAGTAGTTTAGTAGTAGTTTGTGTATGGTGCAATTGGAGGATGAGGGTGTGTCACAGCAGTAATTTGGGTGTGCGTTTCAGATTATCCTGTATAAGTAGTAGAGACAGTGGTATTCTAGAATGAAAGATACAGGTGTACAGAATTCAAGCATAGGAGGAGCTGATTAAAGTCTGTCAAAGGGACATATCTTTCACAGGTATGATGCTGTTGTATTTTTTAATGTGTAAGTTCAGTCCAGTAAAACTCAGGACAAATCTGATATTCTGTTTTGCTCTTAGCCATTAAAATCATTCTTAAATGAGTGAGGAAATCTGTTAGGCGATGCCTGTGGCAGAAATGTGAAATGGCAGTTTTGATGGACAGTGTTCAATATGAAATAACTGTGATCTGATTCAGTAATGTAGTATTTAATATAAAACATTACTTTTAAAGGACTTCATGTCTCTGTACTCACTGCTTTTTCTGAAGATAGTATCAGTATTTGAAGAGCTGAATTTTCATTTCTTTGTTATAAGTGATTCCATAAGTTATTTGAATTTATTGATGCCTTAGAAAATCAGTTTCAAAGAGCTTAGTCTGTGTAATTATATAATGTTTTAATTGGAATCCAGATGTAAATTTTTAATGTCTTTGAATAGTTAAAATCATGTCTGATAGCTACGTGTTTTTGATATATCCTGATCCTGAGCATATCTTTTTCCGTATCATACATTTCTCTGAAAAAGATCTTTCTCTCTCTTATTAACTTTTTTTCCTGTGTGATTTATAGTTATTAACTAATTGAAAGGAAATAAGTGATTAGAATTGTATGTACAAACCATACCAGGACTACTTTTTTGATTAACAGAAGGAGCTGATTGCTTTGTATTCCCAATCTATACTTTGTACTAGTCTTTGTACTGACCCATTTTGCTGCTTTTAATCTATTAGACCTTTCAAAAACACGGGCCATTGTTGTTTTTCATCATTAAAGGAATTAATCATTAAAAAATTACAGTAACTTTGGTATTGAACAAGTGTTTCTGATAATTCATAGGAATACATTTCCTCTAAGATTGAAACTGTAATACAACCGTAATCAAAACAAGCATGAGAATACAGATCTAAGTTAATTTTCTTTGCAAAATCTATAGCATTAGATGATTTTGTCTTCTGCTTTTGGACAAATAGTCAATATTTTATGGTAGGTCTGTTAGTGATCAATTGACATGATAATAAAGAATTTTAATGAGTTTGTTTTATTTGGCAGAGAGATATAATTCAATAGGGAGACATGAGGTAGAAGATCATTGTTTTCAAGGAGTTACAATATTGTGAGGAAGACAGGTGTATCTAAATATAACATGATGGAAGATGAAACAGAAATTGATAAGCAGAGAAATAAAATCTTTTTTTCTAACTTTGCAAAAAATATATATATATATCCCAAAGCAGTTTTTGTATTACATTTTTAACACATAAAATTTGGTAATATTGATGGTTTCATATATTCTGTGTGAAACAATTTAATAGTAATGGAACATTGTTAAAGGAAAATGTTGTTAATCTCAGATCACAACGCTGGGCAATTTGAAGAGAAGTGATCTGGTAATGAATGCTTTTTAAAATCCACCTATTCTTTCTTCAGTTTAACTTTTTACTTTTTTTTTTTCTATTTTTGACTGTCCTTGATACTAGATAGAATATGTTGTATTGCAAGATAGCATCTTACATGAGATCATATGGTTAAGTGTAACTTATTAATAACCAGTTTATTAAAATCACTTTTTCATAATAATTTTTTAAAGAGTGAAAGGAAATTCATATTAATCTATTAAATATTGCTACTTCTTTTCCTTCTGACATGGTATTGTACACTTTATGGATTCTAGATTTAGTTGTTTTCAGGACATTTCTCCTGACATTCATTCATTAATTCTTTTATCATATTGTTGAGAGCCTTCTGTGTTTTGGGCACAGTTCCACTGGAAATATTTATTGGGAGCCTTCCATGTATGGGGTAAAATTCAGCGGGAGATAAATCAGTGACTAGAACAGACAAAATTCCCTACCTTCATGGAGCTTAAATTCTTGCACAATTATTTATCGTACTTCTATAGACAGAAGTAATGCTTGGGGTAAATACTTGTTATAGTGTTCATGCAACACATGGGAATTTTAATGCTAATGGAATTATGTCATCTGTTAAAGGAATGAAGAGACATTCAATTTCTTCCCCATTCTCATTTGTTTATAACTGGTTAAAGTGCAAAGCTATTATTAACTAAATTTAGAATAATTTTTTATCATTTTTTTTAATGTGGAATATAACATGTATACACAGAAGTGATAACTTTCCAAATACAATTTAACAAGTAGTTAGAGAGCAAATTTCAAAGAATGTTATGGGTTACAGTTCCATAGTTTCAGCTATTTCTTTATTGTGAAATATAACATTTATGCAAAAAGGTCATATCTTTCAAAGTATTATTTAACATGTAGTTATATAGGAAATTTCTAAAAATGTTATTTTACGGTACCATAGTTTCAGTTATTTCCTTATTGTGAAATATGTATACAAAAAGGTGATAACTTTCAATTTTTTTTCTCTGAAGTTTATTGAGACTGATGGATTAGTATATAATCTTATCTTGGTGACTTTTCCATACACACTTGAAAATAATGTGTATTTTGTGCCTATTTAGTAGTGATCTATAGATAATCAATTAAAGTTGTTGACAGTGTTCAAATCTTCTGTATCTTTACTGATTTTCTTTTAACCTGTCTATCAGTTGCTAATGGAGAAGTGAGTTTAGAATAATTTTGGTTTTCGATTTCTGTTCATGGAACTAAGTTAATGACATTTACCTTTTTACTTGTTCTGGGACAAAGGGCTGATTTCTTTTATTCTGCCTTCCCCTTTGGGATTTTGTTGCAAAACTTTATGTATTTTGCATTGAATGTGGCTTTTCTAGAATTAATGTTAGAGCTAGAGTTTCCTAGAAGTCCTATAATTCTAAAACAAATACCAGGTACTTTTGACAGATGTATCAAAGCACCTAAGCTAGGGAATGAGGGTGGAGGGTGGGGGTGGTATCATAGGGTCTTGAGACTGGTTTAGAGACAGAACCAAAAGTGGTTATTTTCTTCAATCAGAAACACCTTTCTGAACCTTATGATCATCTTAAAACCCAAGGGTCTTTTTGGAGATTTATATGGGTATGGAATTGGGAAATACACATTTTTTTCCTGTCAGATATCCCCTATTTCTTGTTAGCATTCTGCAGGATCAGGTATGAGTTTTCTGTGTAATGTCAGAATTCCTGTGTTGAGTAGAAAGATTTTATTCTGTATAATGTTGACAGGAAATAATAAATATCTTCAATGACACCACAAAGTAAGTGTAAATGGAATAAAATTGTGATGAAGAATTAGGGATGAATGATTCTAAGCTTTGAAGATATAGCAGAAAAGTTGTGCTAATGGTGAAAGGCAGCATGACTTGTTAGAAAAGGATTGGAAACTGGGAGTCTGAACTCTGACATTTGTTTATGTCATCCTTGAATGCTTGAATCTTTCAGATCTCTTTATCTCCTTCTAGAATATTTATAGCTCTTCCCTCTCATCTCTAGTTTTTTTTCATTTATATTGTAATTATTTCTGCATGTCTTCTGTTATTTCATCTATTAGGCATATGCTTCTTGATATTTTTCATGATTGATTAATTTTTTATATTCACCATAGTGCTTTGTATTGCTCTTTGCATATAGTAAGTTCTAAATGATTATCTTTTGAATGAGTCCATAATGCTAGTTGCTTATTTGGAATCTTTGAAACTAAATGAAGGATGCTTGTTGCTCTTGAATAAGAAAGGAAATTGAAATGTTATATCATTTAGTTCAGTTTTAAATGCAGACCAGACTGGTATGGTGATTATTAATTTATTAACCTGCTGTTCGCTCTTTAGCATGAATGCATATGGCTTTGGTCCAGATAATTTTAAGTGGCCAGATGTCTATCTCCTGTTTCAACTGGCTCCAAGTATTTTTGGCAGACTCAACAAAGGGGCTAAGAACAGAATGGGACTGGGAAGTGTCATTCCTTGTTACCTTCAGTTGTGAGGTGTTTTTAAGGTAAAACATTCCCCTTTCATTATCTATGTTATCTACCTAATAATATTTAAGATTACTGTCATTCCATTCTTAAATATTCAGATTAAAAGATCCTTGTAAAAGTGGCTTTTTAAAAATTTTGAATAAAATAAATGAATGTGATTTTCATAAACAAAATTTTATGTGTTTGTTTTACTCCAAGATCTTCACTTTTCACTGTCTTATCTGTTGTTTCCAACTTTCTTTTAACTATTTCATTTTTACTTTCAGATGGATCTCCATTCATTCAAACCCTCTCACTTTACCCTTCCTAAAATCTTTTCCTTTTACTCTAGATTGGCTCCCCCTTCTATACTTCATATTTAATGGCTGCTTCCTTTGGTTCTGGTACTCTTTACCATTTGCTGAACCAATCTTCAACCTTTTAATCACTCCTGCTATAATGGAGTGTGACGCATTGCTTATTTACACTGTTTAATGTCACAACATTCTTAGCATTGTTCAGCAATCCTTTTATTTACTTCTTGATATCTCAAAGGTTTAGACCAGAGGGAGCAAAATGATGCTCTGCAGGTTGAATCTGTTTCTTATGCACATCAGGATATTTCACAATATCCAAATTTTTGTCTTTTCTTGTTTAAAACTCTAAATTTTGTCATTATTACACTCTTGTTCTTGTAAAGCAGTAATCCGGTGGAACTGAGAGTCAGCTGCTCTTTTTAAATGGGGTCTACACTCCTGATTTGAGTAAGTCCCTAACACTCTATTATCCTATATCAAGACCACTTTGTTTGTTTATATATGTTACTTTGGCATCTATAGGAATTTTCAGACATGAACATTTCTTATTAATCTGAGAAAAGACACACCGTAATTTCTCTCCCAATATTTGCTTTCATTTTACCTTGAATTTGCATCTGCAACTGCTTCTTCCTATTCCCTGCCACCTAATTTACTCTTAACTTACTAAAATCTGACTTCTGTCTCTACATATTCACAGAAGATGTTTATCCTTAGTTGCCTCTGAACTCATTACCCAATCTGTCTTTAGCTTTAGATTTATTTCCGAACCTTTTTTCATTATTTGTACTTTTTTCCTTTCCTGATACGCTGTTTGACCCCATTCTTTTTGGCCCTTCCTTTAGGTCCTCTCTAGATGTTTGTCCAATGAAGCTTACTTAGATCTTCTCTCTTTATACATATTCCTTCAATTATTTTACTTGACTACCAGTGCTTTTATGTGTAATGATAGTAATCGAATCTGTATCAACATCCTTTATCATCATTCTGATCACATGTATCTTTTCACTTGGTTGTCCCTCACTAACTTTCCTGTATTCAAACGAGCTTCCCATCCAGCATTTCTATTCATTGATCTCTTCATTCATTTCTTAAATATTCAGAGTTGGTTGTATGCAAGATATGTGCTAAGTGTCTGAGCTAAAATAGTAAGCTAAACAGGGCGCTCAATTAAATTGAAGTGGGGTGGTGGTGGTAGTGGAGGTGGTGGTGGTGTTAAACAAATAATCACAAAAATAAATGTAAAAATACAGGTTTGATAAGTGCTAATAAGGATATAGGATGATACAAAAACGTATAATAGGAAGCCTGATCATTATCTGGAATTCTGGGGAAAGTGACTCATCTGGTTGTTGCACAGCTCTTATCTCTTAGACGTCCTCATTTCTACTCAGAAGTGTAGTGTGATCCTCAGATCAGCAACACCGGCTTCACCGAAGAGGTTGTTAGAAATGCAGATCTACTGAATCAGAATCTGATTTTGACAAGATGTCTAAGTGAAACCTTTGCACATTGAAGTTTGAGAAGCACTGCCCTAGGCTCTAGCCTATCATTGTCTTCGACTGTGTTTTATTATATTATTTGAGTCTAAGATATTTAATCTTTTTCTTGGAATATTTCCTGAATTCTTTTACCCCAAGAATTCTTGTTCACCTACTCCTAGTTGGTCTACTTAATTTTAGCTTCTGTATATTCCAATCCATTTTTTTTTTCACAGTTATCCAATTAACCAAAGTAAAAGTGCTTTCATTGGGCCATTCGTTTGTATCTCAGATAACCTACACAGCAAATTCAAATTTCTCTGCTTATATTTCAAAGCTCTTGATAATTTAATTCTGACTCATTAAAGTGTGTATCATGTTTTCCTTAATCTCATCAGAGCACATTAGGCTCATTTATTCAAAAAATATTTTTAAGCACAAAACTATGAGACACTGTAAAGCTTATAAGAGATATAGTCAAGAAAGTATATTTGTACTTTTAAATTGTTTTATAAAAGCTTTATATACAAAGAAGGATATGAACTTTTTGTTTGTTATATGTTGCTGATTTTAATTTTTTTTTTCTGTTTGTTTTTTGGCATTTCACTTTGTTTTTAGTGATTTTGCTGGGGTTTTTTTTGTTTTTGTTTTTGTTTTTATTTTGTGAAGTAGAATGGTTCCTAGCTGTGATATCAGGTTTGGGAATTATTTCCTGACCTCAAGATTATGAAATAGTCGTCTAGCTTTCTTTGCTTGTTTTGGTTTTTAAATATTATGGTCTTAATTTTCCACTTAGAATTTTTGTCCATATAGAATTTATATCATCTAAGATGGAAGATTAGGATCAGATATAATTTAATATTTCCAATAATTTGAAATATTAAAGTATTTCAGCCTTTGTTGTAATTAAAATTCCCTTACAACTGTTTTTGAAATGTTTTCTGCCTGGTTATCTGTTGACCATCAAGTTATTCCAACAATCTGTCTTTAACAATACTGTATTTAATTCATCCTTAAATTTCAAATTGATTTTTCTCTTTCATGTTATCCTAATCTCAGAAATATTCCTAATGTCATTTTCTTTCTTTTTTTTTATCTTCATTTTATTGAGATATATTCACATACCATGCAGTCATACAAAACAAATCGTACATTCGATTGTTCACAGTACCATTACATAGTTGTACATTCATCACCTAAGTCAATCCCTGACACCTTCATTAGCACACACACAAAAATAACAAGAATAATAATTAAAGTGAAAAAGAGCAATTGAAGTGAAAAAAGAACACTGGGTACCTTTGTCTGTTTGTTTCCTTCTCCTATTTTTCTACTCATCCATCCATAAACTAGACAAAGTGGAGTGTGGTCCTTATGGCTTTCCCAATCCCATTGTCACCCCTCATAAGCTACATTTTTATACAATTGTCTTCGAGATTCATGGGTTCTGGGTTGTAGTTTGATAGTTTCAGGTATCCACCACCAGCTACCCCAGTTCTTTAGAACCTAAAAAGGGTTGTCTAAAGTGTGCATAAGAGTGCCCACCAGAGTGACCTCTCGGCTCCTTTTGGAATCTCTCTGCCACTGAAGCTTATTTCATTTCCTTTCACATCCCCTTTTTGGTCAAGAAGACTAATGTCATTTTCTTTCTACAGTTCATATGTGTAGCTAAGTATAGTCTTTGATAATAAAATAGAATTTGAAAATGTTCATGTAATTACTTTGGAAAGATTAGTAGTGATTATATCTTGCTCATGATTATTTTAATTAGTGATTTGGAGCTTTCCAGAAACCGCTGGCCTTTTACAATTATGGCTTATGATTTGAATACCTAGATACTGTGGTAGGTTGAATTATTTGCCTCTACCGTTTACCCTTCCATGAATCCATGGTCTTTGCCATATTTTATTGCATGTTGTTCCACTAGAGGAGAGGTGTACTTCTCTGTCTTTTGATTTTGGCTCAGTGTTGTGATTTGTTTTGGCCATTGCAGTTAGCAGATGTGACAAAGAAGAAGGCTTTAAATGTGTTTGGGTGGTTGGACTTGACCTCTTCTGCATCCACCACCACAATGGCATGCTCTGGCTAGCCCACTGGTGCAAGGAAGATGAGAGAGATGTGTTGGGTAGATCAGACCCATCCTGTAGCTTGATGCCAGCCTTAGAGTAGATCAGCAAACACGGAGACATGTAAGAAAGTATAAATGATTGTTATTTTAAGCCACTGAATTTTGGGGTGGTTTGTGATACACCACTACTGTGATAATGGCTAAGAGTACAAAAATTAATGAAATGATATTTCAAAAGGGAAGTCATTAATTTTCATCAGAAATACAGGGCTCTTCATTAATTCCTTAATTTCACTCCTCCCCTCAACTCAGTCCATCAACTGGTTTTGTTCTATTTCCACTTCTCTCCATCTCCATTGCTATTATTTGCATTATCTCTTGCCCAGACTATGGTCATAGCTTCCTAATTGGTTTTCTTGTGACTGCTATTTTCCCTCTTACCTTTTCAAAGCAGTACGAGTATCCAAACATATCATTTCTTTGTTTAAAACCTGCCAGTGGCTTCTCACTGCCAACTATTGCTTGGCCTTTGACCCCATCTGGTACCACTCTTGTCCTTGCTCATTGCTTGTCACTACATTGCCCTTATTATCTTCTGCTATAGATCAGATTTTTGTATGGCTACTTGTACTGGTATCACTTAGGTACCATCTTTAATGTTAACACTTCAGAGAGCTTTCCCTGCCCACTGAGTCTTTAGACGTCTCCCCATCCAGTTGTTTTTAAAATCTCATCACCCTAATTTATTTTCCTTATTTCTTCACTTTCAGTATCCATCATGATCTGAAATTATTTTGTACATTTGTTTACTTTGACTTTCTGCCCACTTACTGAATGAACAGAGTCTTTGCTAGCTTGTCCTCTCTGTAATCCCAGGGCTTAGAACAGTATTAATCACATAGTAGGGACTCAATAATTACTTTTTGATTTAATGAATAAATATTTATTTTTAAATTTTAGACATCATAATTTTGGCCACACTGGTAATTTTCATTGCTCTAACCATATTCAGTTTTTAAATACTCCCATGTTTTTCTGTGGAACAATTGATACGTATAGATTATATAGCTATAGATGAAAAGCATCTGTTGTAAAATAGTATTGGTGGTTATTTGTATCTTTTACAATTCATGTTGAAATTATTTTTTATCAAATGGAAAATCTTTTTTAACAGGATCGGATTTATGTTATTGGATAAGAGTCATGTCAGGCACATTTTGCCTTTCTTCCATAAATCCACAGTTTCATCTGTGGAATTTTCATTTCATATTCTCTTGGAAAGGGGGAAAAAGCTTTTGTAGCCTAAATCTCAATTAACATGTTTGTTAAATTGTTGCCTTGGAGAGAGATGCAGCATCACAGAAATTGGAACAGAAAACTTAATGGCACTAAAGGGGAAGACATGGTGGGAAAAAAGGCAATTTGTGTGGGAAGTAAGATTGTTCCCACTCCTGAAGTGTTTCAGTTATACAGGAAAGTAAATAAAATAGGAAAGCAAATACCCATATACCTCTCTGTTTTTCCATATTTGCTTCGAATCTGGGTTTTTGTTTTGTTTTAAAGGAAGAATAATCCACTTCTGAATCCCCTGGGTATCTCTTTATAGGAAGGTGTGTGTGTGCGTATATATATATATATACACACACACATATATCCTTGTTATATGCTACCATTTTGTGCATTTTTAATTCTGTATAAGGAATTCTCAAATTTTGGGGGCCAGGTTTTCTGTACACTTAAAAATTGGGGCCCCCAAAACTTTTGTTTACGTGGGTTATATTTTAGAAGTATTTTACATTGGTAAATGTTTAAGATGTGGATTTATTAATGTATTTAAAATAATAGTAATAAATCAATTACTTTACCATAAATAACATTTCAACAAAAAATTATATTGTCCAAGACAAAAAGAAGGAAAAAAAAAAACTTAAGTGGCCTTGTTTTACAATTTTTGCAAATACCCTTAACACTTGGCTTAATAAAAGACAGCTGGATTATTCTATCTGCTTCTGCATGTAGCCTCTGGAAAACGCCATTGTATGAGAGTGAAAAAATGAAAATAACTTCTTGGTGTTATTATGACCTTAAAAAGGTCTAGGGTGCAGAAGACCCTTAGAGATCCCCAGATCACATCTTTAAAATAAATGATATTATGCTGCAAGCATCATTCTGCAGCATTTTCTGTGTAACTTTTTTTTAAGTTTATCCATTTGGTACATGTGAATCTACATGATTCACTTTACCATTCAGTATGTAATTTCATTCTTTAACTATATTACAATTAGTCTGTTGTTGATACTCATTTAAGAAGTATCCAACTTTTTTACTTTTACAAAACTGCTGCTGAGAACATTCTTGGGTACCTTTGTGTGCCTATACTAGGAATAAAGTAGTAAAGGATGATTCCGAGTTACATACCTAAAGAAATACCTAGGTCATAGAGTTTGCATATTCATCTTCAACTCTATGAGATGGTACCAAACTGCCCTTCAAAATTGTTAGCAGTTTATACTCCAATAGCAGTATGTATTTAAGTTACTCTATTAGGTCACCAATACTTGCTATATTGTCAGAATTTTTTTATGTTTTGGAAAATGAGTGTGGAATGGTATCTTAACTCTTACAAACATCTTTGAGTCTGTGTCTTTTTATTTTGTTTGTGAAATTTTTGTTCTGAAATTTGAAAGGCATATATCAAATATACCAATGGTTCATCTTTTGCTGTTAATTTGTAAAGCTAACACTATGGTATATATCTTTTTCTGAATTATCTATTCTACTTTGGTTCATTCATTTGATTATCAAATATATATTCAGGAGAGCACCAGGAGGTATTCTCAGTACTGGGTATAGTAGTAAATAAACATGGCAAAGGTCGTTTACTTTTATGGAGCTTACATTTTGAAAGTTGGAGTGAGCGGTAGGTAGAAAAATGAGAAGACAATATATAATATGTCAGTTAGCAGTGAATGCTATGTAGAAAATCAAAGGCAGAGTAAGGGAAATTAAAGTGACCTGGTGGGTGGGTGGGGAAATACTTAAATAGGGATATTAGGACATTCCAGCGGAAATCTCTGAACAAGAGGTTTCTAGACTGAGGAAGTATCAAGTGCAAAGTCCTGGGTGAGAGTTGGTCTAATACTACTCCAGAAAAACAAGGGAGCTTGTGTGGCTAGAAGAGAGTGAGCAAGGGGACAAGTAGTAGGACACAAGTAGAGGTAGTCAAGAGCCATACACTATTCTGTCTTGGAGACTATTGTAAGAACTTTCATTTTTACTTTGAATAGATTGGAAGTCATTGGACTATTTTAAACAAGGTAGTAGCATCATCTAATTTAAGATGTTAAAGGATCACACTGGATCTACTGTGTTAACAATAGACTAGGGTGATGAAGATGAAACTACGGAAACCAGTGGGTGGCTGTTTTAGCACCTGAGGTAAAAGGCAATGGTGCTTGACTTGGGTAAAGAGGTAGAGCTGGTGAGAGTGTTGTATTCTAATTTATTTTTGAGGTTGATCTGATACCATATTGGATATGAAATATGAGAAAAATGGAGGAGTAAAGGATGATTCTAAAAATTTTGACCTGTAAAACTGGAAGGATGGATGCCATTAACTGTAAAGGAGACTAAGGGAGGAGTAGGATGGGGGTTGTAGGCCAGAAGTTTAGTTCTAAACAAGTTCAACATTAGACATCTAAGCAGAGAAGTTGAGTAAGCAGTTTGATTTACAAGTCTGGATTTAGAGAAGAGGTACTCGTTGTATATATAAATTTGGATTCATTGAGATATGAATAGTACTTAAGGCCATGCATGGTGCTTACAAAAGGAGTGAATGTAAATAGAGAAGAGAGAAGATCTAAGATATGAACCTTGATGTACTTTGAAATTAAAAGGTTGGGGAGATATGAAGAATGGTAGCTAGTATAGTAGGAGGAAAGAACAAAGTGAGAAAGTGAAGAAAGTATCATTAGAAGGAGAGAATGATAGGCTAAATTGAGAATTGAGCATTGAGTTTAGCAATGTGGAGGTGTTGAAGTATTGGTGATGTGAGGAAGAATGCTTGATTATAATAGGATCCTGGGTGAATGGAAGGAGTAAAATAGTAAATACAGACAGCATATTTGAGGCTTTTTGCCGAAAAGGAAAGCAAAGGAGTAAAGTAATACCTGAGAAGGATATGGAGTTGGAGCAGATGTTTTAAGAAGGGAGATATTATAGCATATTTGTATAATTATGGAAATGAAAAAGAAGAGATGAGATTGGTCATTGAGTAGATGAGATGGGTCATTGAGTAGATGAGATGGGATAGGATTGGGTATATAAGTGGTTGGAATAGAAGCACAGATCGTTCATCCATAGTGAGAGGAGAGAAGATAGAGTATGTGCATGTTAACGCAGATGGGTTTGAGATGTTCCAGTAAGTAGATGTATGTTCTCTTCCAATTATATATACATTTATGTATTTTGTGTTGTTATATATTATACTTACAAGTAATATATAATGTATAATATTTATAATATTGTTTATTTATCTATATAATTATATAGGAAGTAAAGTCAATAGCTGGGGTGAGGGTTATGGGGGAGATGATGTTGGAGGTTTGAGAGGAGAGAAGTCTGAAAATGATCTTTTTAGTCATGTCAGGATATGGTTTACTATGTGGTTTGGGGACCCTAGAAGTTCATTTGACCTTTTCAGGGGATCTGTGAAGTCAAAATTATTTTCAAAATAATCCTAACAGTATTTGTTTTTTGTTTTTTTTCTCTTATTTCCTTTTGGTGGGTACAGTGAGAACTTGATGTAGAAACATTCTGACTGGGATATTTGATTGTGATTGCATTGGAAATTTGTATTAATTTGAGGAAATTCACCTGTTTACAATATTGTAGTTTCCAATCTATAAATATGGTATATCTCTCCAGTCATTTAGTTTAAAAAATTTTTTTTTGATTTTTCCTCAGCAGTGTTTTGTAATTTCCAGAGTACAGATGTAATACATCATTGATTAGATTTATCCTGATACATGATGTTTTTTGGTGCTGTTGTAAATGATGTTTGTAATTGCTGTTTTCTAAGTTAGGGTGTAAGGATTCAAATGATTTTTGTATACTGCCCTTGTAACAAGCAGCTTTGCTAAATTCATTCATTAATTCTGTTATCTAATCATTTTCATTCTATTTAGTAAAGTTACCAATTTAGAAGATTTTGTGAATGTTTTTGCATGTGTTTTCTTCAGCATTTTAAAGATGTCTTTCAGTTGTCTTATGCATCTGTAGTTTCCATAAAAAATCTTCTTGGAGTCTTATTTTTGTTCCTTTGAAGATAATGTCTTTTTTTCTTTGGTAACTTTTAAGACTTTCTGTCTTTGGTTCTTGGGCAGTTTGACTATGATGTGCCTATTTCTGTTTTTCTTGTTATTTATTCTGTTTTGGATTTGCATTTCTTAAATATGTGGATTGATGCTTTTTATAAGTTTGGGAAAACTCTTGTCCATTATCTGTTCAAGTATATTTTACCTTTTAACTGCCCTACATATCGTTTTCATGCAGTTCTGTGTTCTCTATCCTTCTTTGTTCTTCAGTTTGGATATTTCTAATGGCCTATTGTTTTGAATTTGCTAATCCTTGCTAATCTATTGCAGTCAGTGTGCTGTTGAGTACATCCAGTGTATTCTTAATTTCAAATATTGTGTTTTTTAGTTCTAGAATGGAATTTTGATTATTTCCACAGAATCTATTTTTTGTTAAAATCTCCATCTTCTATAATTTTGTCCATCTACTCCTCTATTTTCTGTAATAATTTAATTATGGTTATTGTAGCTTATGTTAGCAGTAATATCTGTAACATATCCATGTCTGCATCATTGTCTCTTTTTTCTCTTGATTATCAATCTCATATTGCAGCTTTTTTGCCCATCTTAATAATTTTTTATCTTAAAATTACTTTATTTCAAATAGTCAAAAACAAACATTTCCAAACAAAATAAAGCAAAGCAATGGGAAAAGCAAATATCCTGAAATAATTTCATTCCTTCCGATAGACTCCTTCCATACCAAAAGAAAATTAACGAACCATAGTCACACTTGAGCATTCCCATATCATTTAGATCACCCTCAATATCTTGTCTGTTCTTTTTAGATTATTATTCCCCCTTCCCTAGCTGCTGTCTATCTCTAGGTCCCCTATATTCTACATTAGAAGACACTTATTTTGCATTTTTCACAGAGTTCACATTAGTGGTAGCGTACAATATCTCTCCTTTTGTGTCTGGCTTATTTCACTCAGCATTATGTCTTCAAGATTCATCCATGTTGTCATATGTTTCATGACCTCATTCCTTCTTACTGCTGCATAGTATTCCATTGTGTGTATATACCACATTTTGTTTATCCACTCATCTTTTGAAGGGCATTTAGGTTGTTTCCATCTCTTGGCAATTGTGAACAATGCCATTATGAACATCGGTGTACAAATATCTATTCATGTCACACCTTTCAGATCCTCTGGATAAATACTGAGAAGTGAAATTGCTGGATCGTAGGGTAACTCAATATCTGGTTTTATAAGGAACTGCCAAACTGCCTTCCAGAGTGACTGAACCATTATACAGTCCCACCAGCAATGAATAAGAGTTCCAATCTCTCCATATCCTCTCCAGCATTTGTAGTTTCCTGTTTATTTAATGGCAGCCATTCCTAGTGGTGAGAGGTGATACATCATTGTGGTCTTGATTTGCATCTCCCTAATAGCTAGTGAAGATGAACATTTTTTCATGTGTTTTCAGCCATTTGTATTTCCTCTTCAGAGAACTGTCTTTTCATATCTTTTGCCCATTTTATAATTGGTCTGTTTGTACTATTGTCATTGAGTTGTAAGATTTCTTTATATACACAAGATATCAGTCTCTTATCAGACACATGGTTTCCAAATATTTTCTCCATTGAGTTGGCTGCCTCTTTACCTTTTTGACAAATTCCTTTGAGTTACTGAAGCTTTTAATTCTGAGGAGTTCCCATTTATCTCTTTTTTCTTTTGTTGCTTGTGCTTTAGGTATAAGGTCTAAGAAGTGACCTCCTAATACTATGTCTTGAAGTTGTTTCCCTACATTATCTTCTGAGAGCTTTATGGTACTGTCTCTGAAACTGAGATCTTTGATCCATATTGATTTAATTTTTGTATAGGGTGTAAGGTAGGGGTCCTCTTTCATTCTTTTGGATATAGATATCCAGTTCTCCCAGCCCTATTTGTTGAAGAGGCTGTTATGTCCCAGTTCACTGGATTTGGGGACCTTGTCAAAAATCAGTCGACCATAGATCTGGTCTATTTCTGAATTCTCAAATCAACTCCGTTGATCAATATGTCTATCTTTGTGCCAGTGCCATGCTGTTTTGACAACTGTGGCTTTATAATAAGCTTCAAAGTCAGGCAGTATAAGTTCTCTGACATCATTTTTCTTTTTTAGAATGTTTTTTTAGAAATTCGAGGCATCTTACCCTTCCAAATAAATTTGATGACTAGCTTTTCCCAGTCTGCAAAGTAGATTGTTGGAATTTTGATGAGAATTGCATTGAATCTGTAGATTAGTTTGGGTATGATTAACATCTTAATGATGTTTAGCCTTCCTATCCGTGAACACGGAATATCTCTCCATCTTTTAGGTGCCCTTTTATTTCTTTTAGTAGAGTTATGTAATTTTCTGTGCCTCTATTGTGTCTTTTTCCTTTTGATTAGCAATCTCATATTCCAGCTTTTTTGCCTGTCTAATAATTTTTTATTGTATGTCAGACAGTGTGCTAAATGATTGCAGAGTCCCAGAAGATATTTTTAATCAGAGATTTTCTCTTTCCTCCCTTGGGAAGATAGAGTGAGGGGATCATGGAATCTCAGGGATCCAGCTGGGTTGGGACTTGTTTGTAGTCTTAGTAAGACTTCTTTGTGTGTGTGTGTGGTGGTGAGGGGGCAGCAGTGTATGTATGTATGTGTTCAACTCAAGCTTTTAATTGAGCGCCTGGAGGATTCTGAAAGATTGTTGGTAATTTGTTCCTTACCCAGAAAATATTTATGTTTAGCTGTTTAGTTTCCTGCCCCTTGTACCTTCAAATTTTTGCAGATCTGTCAACGGGAGATAGGTTTTGTGTTTAAAGTAAGCACCCTCCCTTTAGTAGAATTTTGTTTCCAATGTATAGATGATGGGAGAGTTCATGCTGACTTCTAGAAACACTTTGCTAAGTTCCCCAACATTTAAAGAATAGACTAAAACTAAGCAGATATACTTTGGGTAAAATTATTGTCATGTTTGGGACACCTCAAATTTATCCTCTGTTCTTTAAAAGAGACATTACTGACCTCTTAAAAAAGAGCCTTGCTGATCCCATTCCCCTAGTAGAATCCCTCAGATTAGGCCAAGCTTAATCCTCGGTTAGTAACTAAAATCTGCCTGTGTTTACTAAATCCACAAATGGTACCTGAGAAGAAATAAGCAGATAATTTTTTTGCTCACAGTGGAAGAGCTTTTCTGGAGTTCTAATTCATCTTGTCCTCTTGCTTTAACAGCCCTTTCATGTCTTTAAAAATAAAGTGTTTGTAGTTTATCCATTGTTCCTTGTTGCAGTGAGAGTTTTGGGTTGCTGCCACCTACTGTATTTTACCTGGCAGTGGTAGTCCTTTTAACAAGATTTCTCTGGTTTTTCCTTGTTTTATTTGATTTCTGCCTTGCTAAGTATATCATTTTTTACGTGAACTTTATTCCTCCTTTTATTTCTCTGGACATTGCAAAAGTATTTTCTTTCAGTTCTTTGGCAGTTATAAAATTACTTTCATTTGGATGTAAACACATTCTGATTGTTGAATTTGCTACTGTTTTTCTGAGTATTATGAATTTTTGTAAGTTTTTTTTCCACCCTCCTTTTTTGGATCTTGCTGCATCACTATTCCCACCTCCAACTTCATCTAGAAGTAGGGCAAATAATTGAGATTAGAAATTTCTACTCCAAATTGATATTAGCAATCTTATAGATACAGTCATTTGGCCCATGATCTTATTAGGTTCAGTCTTCAGTGAAGCTGGCTTTATGTCCTCTCTTTGCTTCTTAAACGCTGTAACCCTAGGTGGTAGTCAGCGGTGCTTTTGTTTCCTCTTTTGCTATTAATAGGGAGAGCCTCACTTGAGCCACACTGCATTCAAACTGTGAGCCTGAGTCCTGTTCCTAGAGCCAGGAGGAGAATTTGTAGTCCCTCTTATTTCCAGCAGAAAATCTCCAGGTAGCCATTGCATACTTAGCAAGCTGTAGGTTTAGGCTCACTCACAGCATTATGCTTCTTTTCTGTTTCTGATACTTTGAAATACTTACTTTTGACTCTAGTTATACCCTTTTGTATTTCTTTTTCATGTACCATAACTCCCTCCTATGTCTTGAGAGTGTTCATCAAAACCTTAGTCAAAAGTCCAAAGAGAAGTTGTACCCTACATTTTGGCCAAACTCCTGACCCAATTTTAATTATCAATTATATTTGCTATATATATATATATATATATTTTGTAAATGAGTAGATAAATATTTGATCCCTAACTGATTAGAAGTATAGATTATACATTTTTTTTTTCCTGTTCAATTGCTTTAATTTATGGGATGGATAATTTTGTTCCTAAGAAAAGAAAATAGAACCTAGGTTTGTTTTTCCAAGAAAGCACAGGCTGTCTTTAGAAAGAATTGTTAGTCCTTCACATTTTCTACTTTTTTATTTTGAAAAATTTTTAATAATCTTTTTATTAGAGAAGTTGTAGGTTTACAGAAAAATCACGCAGAATATATAGATTTCCCATATACACCCCCACAAGGCATTTTCCCTGTGTTTAACTCTTTTTTAGCTAGAGTCCATCATTCACAATAGGATTCACTGCATTGTAGTCTTGTGGGTTTTTTTTTTTTTATTCTAGTGACATATAAACTCTAAAATTTCCCCTTTTGACCACTTGCAAATACACAATCCCATGGTGTTAATTACTTTCAAAATGTTTTGCTACCATTGCCACCATCCATTACCAACACTTTTCCATCACCCCAAACAAAAACTCTGTACCAATTAAGCATTAACTTCCCCATTCCCTATCCAACCTCAGTGCCTGGTAACTTGTGTTCCAGTTTCTGGCTCTGAATTTCCTTATTCCACTTATTTCACACCAGTGAGAGCATATAGTTTTTGTCCTTTTGTGTCTGGCTTATTTCAGTCAACATGATGTCTTCAGGATTCATCCATGTTCATGCAAGTATCTGAACTTCATTCCTTTTTACAAATGAATAATAATCCATTGTATGTATAGACCACATTTTGTTTCTTCACTTGTCTGTTGATGGACACTTGAGTTACTTCTTTCTTTTGGCAGTTGTGAATAATAATTCTGAATATCAATGTGACTGTATCTGTTCAAGTGGCTGCTTTCAATTCTTTTGGGTATAAAACTAGAAGTGGAATGCTAGATTATGTATTTCTATGATTAACCTGAGGAATTGCCAAATTGTTTTCCACAGGGGCTGCTCCGTATTACATTCTCACCAACAATAAAGGAGTTTTCCCGTTTCTCCACATTCTCTCCAACACTTGTGATTTTCCTTTTTTTTTAATAGTAGCCATTCTAGTGGGTGTGAAATGTTATCTCATTGTGGTTTTGATTTGCTTTTCTCCAGTGGCTAATTATGTTGAACATCTTTTCATACGCTTTTTAGCCATTTGTATTTCCTCTTTGGAAAAATGTCTATTCGAGTCTTTGGCCCATTTTTGGGCTGTCTTTTTTATTGTTGAGTTGCAAGATTTCTTTATATATTCCTGATATTAAACCTTTATTGGATATGTGGTTTCCAAATATTTTCTTCCATTCTTTAGGTTGTCTTTTTACTTTCATTATGAAGACATTTGATGTACAAAAGTTTTTAATTTTGATGAAGCCCCATTTATCTATTTTTTCTTTCATTACTTATGCTTTTGGTGTTAAAGTCCAAGAAGCCATTGCATAACACAAGGTCCTAAAGATTCTTCCTTATGTTTTCTTGTAGGAGTTTTATGGTTTTGATTTTTATATTTAGGTTTTGATCCATTTTGAGTTGATTTTTGTATATGGTGTGAGGTAGAGGTCCACCTTCATTCTTTAGCATATGCATATCTAGTTTTCTCAACACTATTAGTTGAAGACACTGTTTTTCTCCATTGAGTGGACTTTGCATCCTTTACAAAAATCAATTGACCATACATGTGAGAGACTACTTCTGAACTCTCAATTCAATTCCATTTTCTATATGTCTGTCCTTCTGCCAGTATCATGCTGTTTTGATTACTGAAGGTTTGCAGTAACATTTAAAATTGGGAAGTGTGAGTCCTCCAACTGCATTCTTTTTTTTTTTCCCCCCAAGATGGTTTTGGCTGTTCTGGGCCCCTTTCCCATCCATATAAATTTGATGTTTGGTTCTTCCATTTCTGCCAGGAATGCTTTTGGAATTTTGATTGGGATTGTGCTGAATCTTAAACCACCTTGGGTAGGTTGAGAGCTCAACAATATTTTGTCTTCCAATCCATGAATTGTGGTGTGTCCTGCCATTAATTTAGGTCTTATTTGATTTCTTATTTGATTTTTTTAGCAGTGATTTCTTTTAGCAGTGTTTTGTAGTTTTCTCTGCATAAATCCATTACATCCTAGGTTAAATTTGTTCCTATATATTTGATTCCTTTTGCTGTTGTAAATGGATTTTTTTTAATTGCTTTCCTCCAAAGATAGTCATCACCAGTGTATAGAAACATTGCTGAATGTTTTACACATTGATCTTGTACCTTGTCACTTTGGTGAATTTGTTTATTAGCTCTACTAGCTTCATTGTGGATTTTTCAGTATTTTCTCTATATAGGATCATGTCATCTACAAATCAGAAAGTTTTATTTCTTCCTTTCTAGTTTGGATGCATTCTATTTCTTTTCCTTTCCTAATTGCTCTAGTTAGAACTTCCATTACAGTGTTAAATAAAAGTGTTGACACTGGGCTTCCTTTTCTTGTTCCTAATCTTAGAGGGAAGCTTTCAGTCTTTCACCATTGAGTACAATGTCAGCTGTGGGTTTTTCATATATGCCCTCTGTCATATCGAGGAACTTTTCTATTCCTAGTTTTCTTAGTATTTTTGTCAAGAAGGGATTCTGAGTTTTGTCAAATGAATTCTGTATCAATTGAGATGATCGTGTGTTTTGTTCCTTTATTGTGTTAATGTAGTGTATTTACATTAGTTGCTTTTCTTATGTTGAACTAACCTTGCATACCAGGGATAAATAACACTTGGTCACTGTATAATTCTTTTTATGTGCAATTGGATTCAATTTGCTGGGATTTTGTAGAGGAATTTGCATCTATATTCAAAAGGGATATTGGTCTATAATTTTCCTGTTGTATCTTTATCTGGTTTTAGTATTAGGCCTCATAGAATGTGTTAGGGAGTGTTCCCTTCAATATTTTGGAAGAGTTTGAGCAGGGTTAGTGTGCCGGTTTGAGTGTATTGTGTCCCCCAAATGCCATTATCTTTGTGGTCTTGTGTGGGGCAGACGTTTTTGGTGCTGGTTAGATTTGCTTGGAATGTGCCCCACTCAGCTGTGGGTAATGATCATTTTGATGAGATGTTCCCATGGAGGCGTGGCCCCACCCATTTGGGGTGGGCCTTGATCGGTGGAGCTACATAAATGAGCTGACTCGGGGGGAGGAAAGGAGTGCAGCTGGGAGTGATGTTTTGAAGAGGAGCAAGCTTGCTGGAGAGGAACGTCCTGGGAGAAAGCCATTTTGAGGCCGGAGCTTTGGAGCAGACGCCAGCTGCCTTCCTAGCTAGTAGAAGTTTTCCGGACGCCATTGGCCATCCTCCGGTGAAGGTACCTGATTGCTTGGACGCTTTGTGGCCTTAAGACTGTAACTGTGTAGTGAAATAAACCCCCATTTTATAAAAGCCTATCCATCTCTGGTGTTTTGCATTCTGCAGCATTAGCAAACCAGAACAGTTAGTGTTAGTTCTTTTTGGAATATTTGGTAAAATTCACCAGTGAAACCATCTGGTCCTGGGCTTTTCTTAATTGGGAGGGCTTTGATTACTGATTCAATAGCTATACTTGTTATTGGTCTATTGAGATCTTCTATTTTTTCTTGAGTTAGTGTAGGTAGTTTGTATTTCTAGGTATTTGTCCATTTCATTTATGTTGTGTAATTTGCTGATATAGAGTTGTTCGTGGTATTCTCTTATAATCCTTTTTTCTTTCTGTATGGTTGGTAGTAATGTCCCCCTTTCATTTCTGATGTAACTATTTGCATCTCTCTTTTTTTTTCTTTGTCATCTAGCTAAGGGTTTGTTCTTTTCCAGGAACCCTTCTTTAGTTCATTGATTCTCTCTATTGTTTTTAAATTTTGTTTTCTATTTCATTTATCTCTACTCTAATCTTTATTTTCTTCCTTCTGCTCACTTTGGGTTTAGTTTGTTCTTTTTCTACATCCTCTAGTTGTGAGGTTAAGTATTGGATTTGAGATCTTTCTTCTTTTTTAATGTAAGCATTTAGAGGTATAATTTCCCTCCCAGCATTGCCTTTACTATGTCCCATAAGTTTTGGTATGTTTTGTCTTTATTTTCATCCTCCTCAAGATATTTATTGATGTTTCCTGTGATTTCTTCTTGACACTTTTTTTTTTTGAGAGTATGTTTTTAAATTTCTACAAATTTGTGAATTTTCCATTTTTCTCTCTGTTATTGATTTCTAGTTATTGCACTGTCATTGGATAAGATACAGTATATGACTTCAATATTTATGAATTTTTTAATACTTATTTTATGACTTAACATGGTGTAGTCTGGAGAATGATCCATGTTCTCTAAAGAAGAATGTGTATTCTGCTGCTATTGGATGAAGTGTTCCAATTATGTCTATTAGGTCTAGTTGGTTTATAACATTGTTTAGGTCTTCTGTTTCCTTACTGGTCTTCTGTCCAGATGTTCTATCCATTATTGAAAGAGGTGTAGAAGTCTGCTTCTATTAAAGTAGAATTTTATATTGCTCCTTTCAAAATGTCAATATTTACTTCATATGTTTTGGGTGGATATATATAATTCTTATATCTTCTTGTTGAATTGAACCTTTTATCAGTATTTAGTGACCTTCTTTGTCCATCATAACAGTTTTTGACCTTAAGTCTATTTTATCTGATATTGGTTTAGCTACCCCAGCTCTCTTTTGGTTACTAATTGCACATATATATTTCTTCCATCTTTTCACTTTCCACTTACTTGTGCCATTAAATTTGAAGTGAGTTTCTGGAAAAGTGCATATAGTTGGGTCATGCTTTTTATCCATTCTACTATTCCCAACTTTTGACTGAAAAGTTTACTCTATTTACATTTAAAGTAATTACTGATAATGCAGGACTTTCTTCTGTCTTTTGATACTTGTTTCTTGTAGTCTTATACCTTTTGTCCTTTAATTTTTTCAGTAATGCCTACTTTTGTATTTATTTGATTTGTTTTTTCTCTTAAACTATTTGGAATAACTTCTCATTTCTTTCTGTATATATTTTTCATATATTGTCTTTGTGCTTACCATAGGGCTAAAATTTAATATCCTAAGTCTATAACAGTTATGTTAGATTTGATAACAACTTCAATAGCATACATATACCCTGTTTCTATATCCCTCTGTCCCCCCACCTTTTGTTATAGTTGTTTCAGATTAATAGCTTCATCATTGCACATCCAAAACTATAGATTTATTGTTAGTATTTATGCATTTTCAGTTTAGAAATTGTAAGAATAAAAAGTGGAGATACATAACAAAAATACAATTGATACATAACAAAAATACAATACAGTAGTACTAGCATTTATAATTATCCATATGGTTATCTTTTAGGGAGGTTTTTATTTATTTTGTCACTTTGATCCACTGCCTCATGTCCTTTTCAGTCTGAGGAACTCATTTATCATTATTTGTAGGGCATGTCTAGTGGTGATAAACCCCTCAGCTTTTGTTTTTTGGAATGTTTTAATCTCCCTCATTTTTGAAAGACAGTGTCATTGGATATAAGTTTTTTATTTTTGCAATTGTTTTCTCTCTGTTTCATCCCACTGCCTTCTTGTCTCCATGGTTTCTGATGAGAAATTGGTGGGAAATCTTATTGAGACTCCCTTGGTAAGAAAACATTGCTTTTCTCTTATAGCTCTCAGAACCCTCTCCTTACTCTGGTATTCAGCAGTTTGACTACTCTGTGTCTGGGTATGTTTCTCTTTGAGTTATTCCTGTTTGGGGTTCTCTTGCTCTTGAATGTGCATACACATGTCTTTCATTAAATTTGGGAAATTTTCTGCCTTTAATTCTTTGAATATGCCTCCTGCCCCTTCTTCTCTTTCTTCTCCTTTTGGGAGTCCTTTAATACATCTATTGGTATGCTTGATGGTGTCCCACAGGTCTCTTTTAGGCTCTGTTCACTGTTTTAAAAATGATTTTTCTTTCTGCTCTTCATCCTTAATCATTTCAGTTGTCTTATCTTTGGTTCACTGATACTTCCTTCTGACAGCTCCAATCTGCTATTGAAACTCTCGGGGGTATTTTTCATTTCAATTATTTTGGTCTTTAATTCCAGTATTTCTGCTTGATTCCTTTTTATAATTCCTTTATCTATTGAGAGTCTCCTATTTTTCCATCTTTGTCTTCTTGATATACTTCCGTTCTTTCTTTGTCTTTTCCTTTTTCTCCTTTAGCATATTCTGGACCATTTTATTTAAAGTCTTTGTCTGGTATGTCCAAAATCTGGTCTTCTTTATTGATGGTTTATAGAGTTTTATCTTGTTCATTTGGATGGACCACCATTTCCTATTTCTTTGTAAGGTGTATCACCTTTTTATTTGAAACTGAGATTTCAGGGATGGTAAAGATACTTCTCTAGAGTCTTCCTGAAATCTAAGAAAGATGTTGAGCCCTCACTACTGCTATTTTGAGTGACTATAAACAGCTTTTGTCATATTTTGGCATGTTACACATGTCCCTGACCTTGAGAGGTACCCCTCTCCTAATGATACATGACTCTGCTTTTTTGTAAGTATAACATGTCCTTTGTTAGCAGTTTAGTTTGTTTCTTTCTGGAGTCCATACCTAAAGATCACACACATGGACTTATGCCTAGTACTTTAGATTGTGTTAAGAATGGGAAAATACCATAAAGATGGATGGGAAGGTATAAAGAAATGTCTTATATTTGTAGGTACAAATGTAAGATAGAATATATATAAAATACACCAAATTGGGAATAAGTTTAAGAAAATAACATATATGAGTGATAAAGGTTTACATTAAGCCCCTAGGTTCTGAAAGTAAGCTAATAATGAATTGTTGTTTGTATTTAATTTTAAATATGGGACAGTGAAATAAATAAACAGTATTCCTTATATCAGTAATGAAAATAGTCTATTTCTTCATTCATTCATTTCATAAATGTTTATAGATCACATACTTTGTACTAGGTCCTATGCCAGGTATTAGAAATACACTGGTGAATAAAATAAAGATGGTACTTAACCACCTCATAGCATTTTTGAAGGTGACTGTTAAACTACTGATTCCTTACTTACTTCATTAATTATAGTTGATAATAAGTGCTTTCATGACTTCTGGGACTGTATAGTTATAGGACCTTGACAGATTTGGGTTATAGGGTAGGAATATAATCAGGGAATACCTCTAATCAGTGATATTTGAACTGAACTCTAAAGGAGGAATAAGAATTTTGAAATGAAGTGGGGCAAAAATTATAGGAGAGGGAACAGCATGTATGAAGGTCCTGAGGGTAAAAGAAAGTGCTCTGTTCATAGAACCAAGATTAAGGCTGATGAGGTTAGAGAAATAGGTAAGGTACTAATTGTTAGGTCCTTGAAAACAGAAACCAGTGCTTTTGACTCAGCTTTTGACTCAGCGTGCTACTATGATTCAGTGGACTTTAGTAATTGCAATGGCAGTGATGTGATCTAAGAGCATTGGTCTATGCAGATGAACTAGAAAACTGTAAGACGACCCATTAACAAAGAGTGTTCTTTTTTTAATGACTTACTTGGTGTAACACATATTAAGGACAGAGTTAGTCTCCTGAGTAATGACTATTCTGACTCCCTGTTACGTATCAAGCTCCATCTTTTGTTTTCCAGAGTCACATTAATAATAATATATATTTTTTTATTACTTTTACTTTTAGTTCACATACAGTAAAATTCACTCTTTTTGCCATACAGTTCTATAATTTTGAAAAATGCATAGAATGATATGGTTCTATAACCCACAAAATTGTCTCTTGCTGTCCTTTTGTAGTCAGTCCCTCCCTAAAGTTCAACAAGCATCAGTATTTTTTCTGTCCTTACAATTTTCCATTTTCCAAAATGTCACCTAAATGGAATTGTGTAATAGGTAGCCTTTTAGATCTAACTTCTTTCACTTAGCAAAATGCATTTAAAATTCATCAATGTTATTATGTGAATCAGTTTTTTCTCCTTTTTATGGTTGAGTAGTATTCTGTTGTATGGATGTACCACAGTTTGTTTATCTGTTTACAAGCTAAAGAACATCTATACTGTTTCCAGTTTTGGGGAGATTATGAATTAATCTGCTTTGAATATTCATATACAGATTTTTATGTGGCTATAGGTTTTCAGTTTACATAGGTAAATACCTAGAATTGTGATTGCTGGGTCATAGGACATGAGTTTGTTTAACATTTTAAGAAATTGCCAAACTGTTTTCCAGAGTGGCTGTAACATTTGGAAGTGGCTGTATCATTGCTTTGTATCATCTCCAACACTGGTTATTTTTAGGGTTTTCATTTATTTCAGCATTTCTAATAGGAGTCTAATGGTAATGGCTAATGATGTTGAACATATTTTCATCTGCTTATTTTCCACCCCTATATCTTTTCTAAAGTGTCAATTATTAATTATATTTTTAAAATCTTGTTTATTTTCTTATTGTTGAGTTTTGAGAGTTCTTTATATATTCTGGATACAAGTCCTTTGTTAAAAATTTGCCTTGCAAATAGTTTTCTCACAGTCCACTTCTGGTTTTCCATTCTCTTAACAGTGTCTTCTGCAGAAATTGTAAAAGTTAATTTTGATAAAGTCCAATTTGTCAGCTTTCTTTCCTTTTATGTATCATGATTTTACTGTAGTGTCTAAAGACTTTTTACTTAATGAGAAATCACAAAGATTTTCTCCTAGAAGTTTTATAGCTGTATGTTTTACATTTAAGAGTCCATCTGTGTAAATTTTTGTACAGGTATGAGGATATGTATTGAGGTTTATCTCTGTACATATGGATATCCAATTGTCCATCATATGTTCAGCATAATTTGTTGAAAATCTTTCTCTTTCAATTGACTTACCTATGCATCTTAGTTAAAAAGTCATTAGACCTGTTTCTCCATTCTATATGTGTCTGTCCTTTTGTAAATACCGTACTATTTTGATTACACTAGTTTTATAGTAAATGTTAAATTCTTGGTTAGTGTGAATCCTCCAACTTTGTACTTCTCTTTCAAAATTTGTTTTTTGCTATTTCAGTCTTTCATGATTATTTGTTGAAAGCCAGGCATCTTATGTAGAAGAGTTGAGACTGGGGTAAATTAGTATTTTAGCCTGGAAATGGGCCCACTTTTTTAGTCCTAGGCCTTTAGTGTGGGGTATTAAGTTAATCTAGCCAGAAGTTAGGTTAGATTTGAAGTTTGTTTTGCTTTGGTTACTGTCAGTGCATCGCAGGCTTCAAATTCTTCTAGCAATACTTTGTTTTTAGGGTGGGTCTGATTTGCCAGGTGGCTTTTTTCAATGTCTACTCTGTCCTCAGTTTTTGAGTTCTTTCATTTGTTCTCCACCTCAGAGAGGGTCTGTCTCCTTTCTCCTCCAACTCTCCCAGCAGTATTCCATTGTTAATGGATGTTATTTGTCACTTGTTATCTGGGAGGTTGGAGACATTTTTTTCTGATGAAACCTTGAGTCTCAGTGACCCTGCGCATTCCCTTGCTGTAATTCTGGGTCCAGCACAATTACTACCCCTTTCCCAGAGATAGAGTTTCCCTCCTCCCACCCTGTTTTCTTCTCCCAGCTGAATTGAGTTTTCAGTAGTTCACTAAGGACTGAGGTGTTTATCAGTCCCCTCTCCCCATAGGTGATACAAGGAGATATACGAGAAACAGTGCGGGGAGGTGGTTCATGCCATACCCATGCCAGCCAGGATCTGTACCAATATATTTTTTTAAATGCCCTGTGGGGTCAGTGGAAAAAAGTCTGCAAGAGAGCATGAATTTTCATTTTATCTATGGCCTTCAGGGGCTCTGCACTCTGCAACCCACCTCTTCCTCAATCAATTCATTAACTCCTTTAGCTAACTTTTTCTTTCAAGAGTCTACCTGTACCTGCCCCAGATAAACATATACTTCATTCTGTATCTCCCTGAAGATGTCTGTCTCTCTTTAGATTTTGGGCTAATTCATTGCCCTATGACGTCAGCTTGCTGATGGGTTCAAGAAAAGTCTTGAACTTGCAGCTTATCTGGCCTTTGTTGTCTTGGAGGGACCCACTATTTAGTTCTCTGCATCTGAGCAAGAAAGTAAGCAGCAAATGAATGGAAACCTGATGTTCAACAGTAACAATCTTAACTCTAAAGAAAATATTATACATATGGTATCTGTCTATATCATTTATCTACTATATATGTATCACTTATCTATCATCTATCTAATAGTATATTCCTTGTAATATTTGTAACAGCTTCTAAAGGTTTAATTAACCTCCTAAAAAAGAGGCAATTAGTAGATTCACTTAAACAAAGAAAAAGAGCATCAATGGATGTCTTTCATTTCAAAAATGCTCTAATGGTCTTTCAGCTGCACTTTTTGCCAGGAAATTAAAAGGCCAGCTACAGAAGGATAATCCTACCAATGCTCATATTCAAGACAGAATTGAAAATGGGGGAAATCTAGCTAAAGGATTTTAAATTGAGTTAATAAAAATATTAAGAATGTAATGCATATTCGTGTCATTTTAATGACAAAGCTTAAGAAACATGAGATGTTTTAAAAGGTACATATACAAAAGTAAAACCCTGTAACATGCTGCTGCTTTTTTAAAGATGATGATTATCTTTGTATGATTGTGATAACCTAACATGGTTACATTATTTCATTTGGAAAAATAATTAAAAATACACATATGTAGAAATATTCACAGTCACAGGAAAATCTGTTTTAGACTATGTAAGTACTCAGTAATTGTGTGTATATGTATTTTGGTGAGGTTTTCATCTTTAAAAAATAAAACATAACCTGATATCAGAAAAATACGGATCTGTGTGTAGGTATCCCCAAATAGTATGTTTGGAATAATGGAGGAGGGAACTGAATATGGGAGTTCTGAGTCTAGTAAGCTTTTATCTAGTGTTTAAAAGTAGCAAATTTTCCATTAAGTAACATTCATTCATAAAGCAAAAGTTTTGAGTGTCTGTGCTGTACTAGGAATGGTTTTGAGTGCTGGGAATCTATCAGTTTACAAGACAGGCATAGTTCCTTCCTCTGGAGCCTACATGCTGTGGGGGTAGGAATCTGGAGGTGGAGGAGCTTTACTCCCAGTGTTACAATAAAAACAGTAAACAAATAAACCAATAAATTAATTTGAGAATGTGGTAAGTGTTACAAAGAAACTACAAAGAAAACAATTGAGATGAGGTGTTAGAATAACAGAAATAGTGATAATGAGAGCTACTTTAGATGCGGTCAGGGAAGGCCTCTTTCAGGAGTAAAATTTGGTTTGAAACCTGAGTATATAAGAAGTTCACTTGCGAGAGCTTTCTAGGTAGAAGGCCTTCCTAATGCATAGACCCTGAATGAAAAAGATCTTGGTGTTAGAGTTGTTGGAATAAAAGGAAGGACTCATGAATGAATCCTAGGATTTTTACTCAAGAAACCAAGGGGATATGGGATGCCATTTACTGAGATGGGGAAGACAGGTAGGGAGGAACTTGTTTTGGGGTAAATTAAAACTGAGATACCTGTAGGACATCTTGCAGAGGACAGACAGGAAGATTTTCAATTTTGAGTTTTGGGGCGAAGTCAGAACTAGAAAAATAGCTCAGCAATTTTAAACCCATGAGTTTGGCTTCTTGTTTTAAAATGACTGAGTAATACCATTTTAAATAGCCCTGGGAAATAGTTCCAAAGCAACATAGTGAATAGAAACTCAATGTTTTGAAACAGTGAAATACCTATTAACCCAAACCCAAATATAATGTGGAACTTATTACCAAATTGGCATGTAAATCAAGCTGGAAGACTGTTATTATTTAAAATAAGTCCAAACCCTTAATATCAAAAGCAAAAAGGTTCTTATTTGGAACTGTGGGGACAAGTTTTAGGCTTATGCTCAAAGTTTCCCTAGACCCAGTTAAGCAGAAAGGAAAAAACAAAGAGGCAAGGAAGAAAGATGAATCTCACAAATGAGCAATTTGTAAGATACAGTCAGACATTTAGGGGCAGTAGGTAAGGGAGTTGTGGTGAGAAACCCTGCCTTCTGTATGTTCTTGCAACTTCTGCTCTGATTGGCTAGGGAGAAACAGAAGCTCAAAGAAGTTGTTCATGCCTATAACTCTGAGTCAAAAGAAGAGTCTGTGGTAACCTTGGTACTGGATACACTAACTTGCAATTGCTAGTCCAGAATGAACTTATTCAAAAAGAACTCTCACAATATATATAAAAATACATCTTAAAAACAAAAGGGGGAGTAATCTGGAAAACAGGGTAAAAGAACCACTCACCAGAAAAATGTTGCCATGGAGAAATATCTGTGATCAAACATTGCCTTAAATGAAAACATAATGATCAATTGCCTGAATAAAGCAATTGCATGAAGCAGAAATATAAATGCTTGAAGAAGAGATGATGAGACAGCGAGTGAAATGGAGCATATCAACAAAGCTCAGGAAATAAGTGAGAAAAAAAATAAAACTCGCAGAAGTGAAGATGACAATGAAAACAAAACAAAGGAAAAAATAAATGGCTGAAAACTATTAAGAAACCTAGAGAACAAGTTGAGAAATGCATGCAAACATGAGAGAGCATTACATAGAAGATGGCCAAAAAAGAAATGAAAAATAGAGAAGAAATAAATACAAAAAGATATAATTTAATAATACTTTCCAGAATTAAAAAAAAAAAAGTCTTATATCTGTGGAGTAAAAGGGCACATTATGTCCTATGAAAAGATTATACAACTTGACTAGGACATGTCCAAATATGAAGTGTACTTAAAGAAAAGAAAGCAACAATTATTTAGATATCCAGGCACAATGATCAAGTTACATTCAGACTGGTCTTAAACTTCTGAAGCAGAGATCAGCAAACTTTTTCTATAAAGGGCCAGATAGTGAATACTTCAGTCTTTGCAGTCCAAACAGTCTCCATTGCAGTGTTTTTACTCTTCTATATCATGGTAATGTAAAAGCAACCACAGACAATAAATAAATGAATGGATGTGGCTATATTACAATAAAACTTTACAAAAACAGACCTGCAAACTGCAATTTGCCAAATCCTATTCTAGAGCAATATTAAATAGTAGAAGATAGTGGAACAATGACTTGAAAGTCATCAAGGAAAGTATGATTTTCCAAATTAATAAAAAGCCAAATTATCTTTAAGTGTAATAGTAGCAAGTAAATATTTCTGGACATACAGTTTAGGTGTGGGGAGGGGAGTGCATGCAGTCCTGGTAAGCACACTTAAAAATATGAACTTTAGTCAACCAAGACTTGAATCAAAAACTCTGACAAAACAATGGCATGATTATTGAATCCATTTAACGGTAGGACAAAGATGGAGATAAATGTAAAGATTGTTGTAGTAAAAGTGTTTAGTTTCCTGTATGCTAAAACAAATATCATACATCGATTGGATTGGCTTAAACAGTGGGAATTTATTGGCTGTCAGTTCTGAGGCTAGGATAAGTTAAAAATCAGGGTGTCGATAGGCGGGGCAATAGGTGGACTGGTGAGCTGTATGTTTTAGTTACTCCTCCAGGAAAGTAGGTAGAAAGCCAGGAACTGCGTGGTCTGGACACCACAGAGCAATCTGACTTTGGGCATACTTCATACAACACTCATGAAAACGTGGAACTGCTGAGATCAGCGAAATCTGTAAGTTTTTGTGGCCAGGGGACCTGCACCCCTCCCTGCCAGGCTCAGTCCCGTGGGAGGAGGGGCTGTCAGCTCCGGGAAGGAGAAGGGAGAACTGCAGTGGCAGCCCTTATCAGAAACTCATTCTACTGATCCAAACTCCAACCATAGATAGACTGAGACCAGACACCAGAGAATCTGAGAGCAGCCAGCCCAGCAGAGAGGAGACAGGCATAGGAAAAAACAACACGAAAAACTCCAAAATAAAAGCGGAGGATTTTTGGAGTTCTGGTGAACATAGAAAGGGGAAGGGCAGAGCTCAGGCCCTGAGGCTCATATGCAAATCCCGAAGAAAAGCTGATCTCTCTGACCTGTGGACCTTTCCTTAATGGTCCTAATTGCTTTGTCTCTTAGCATTTCAATAACCCATTAGATCTCTGAGGAGGGCCCTTTTTTTTAATCCTTTTTTCTTTTTCTAAAACAATTACTCTAAGAAGCCCAATACAGAAAGCTTCAAAGACTTGTAATTTGGGCCGGTCAAGACAAGAGCAGAACTAAGAGAGCTCTGAGACAAAAGGCAATAATCCAGTGGCTGAGAAAATTCACTAAACACCACAACTTCCCAAGAAAACGGGGGTGTCCGCTCACAGCCATCATCCTGGTGGACAGGAAACATTCCTGCCCATCGCCAGCCCCATAGCCCAGAGCTGCCTCACACAACCCAGTGTGACGGAAGCGCTTCAAATAACAGGCACACACCACAAAACTGGGCGTAGACATTAGCTTTCCCTGCAACCTCAGCTGATTGTCCCAGAGTTGGGAAGGTGGAGCAGTGTGAATTAACAAAGCCCCATTCAGCCATCATTTCAGCAGACTGGGAGCCTCCCTACACAGCCCAGCAGCCCAGAACTGCCCTGGGGGGACGGCACTCACCTGTGACATAGCACAGTCATCCCTCAACAGAGGATCCAGGGTGCACGGCCTGGAAGAGGGGCCCACTTGCAAGTCTCAGGAGCCATACGCCAATACCAAGGACTTGTGCGTCAGTGGCAGAGACAAACTGTGGCAGGACTGAACTGAAGGATTAGACTATTGCAGCAGCTTTAAAACTCTAGGATCACTAGGGAGATTTGATTGTTAGAGCCACCCCACCTCCCTGACTGCCCAGAAACACGCCCCATATACAGGGCAGGCAACACCAACTACACACGCAAGCTTGGTACACCAATTGGACCCCACAAGACTCACTCCCCCACTCACCAAAAAGGCTAAGCAGGGGAGAACTGGCTTGTGGAGAACAGGTGGCTCGTGGACGCCACCTGCTGGTTAGTTAGAGAAAGTGTACTCCACGAAGCTGTAGATCTGATAAATTAGAGATAAGGACTTCAATTGGTCTACAAATCCTAAAAGAACCCTATCAAGTTCAGCAAATGCCAAGAGGCCAAAAACAACAGAAAATTATAAAGCATATGAAAAAACCAGATGATATGGATAACCCAAGCCCAAGCACCCAAATCAGAAGATCAGAAGAGACACAGCACCTAGAGCAGCTACTCAAAGAACTAAAGATGAACAATGAGACCATAGTACGGGATACAAAGGATATCAAGAAGACCCTAGAAGAGCATAAAGAAGACATTGCAAGACTAAATAAAAAAATGGATGATCTTATGGAAATTAAAGAAACTGTTGACCAAATTAAAAAGATTCTGGACAATCATAGAACAAGACTAGAGGAAGTTGAACAACGTATCAGTGACCTGGAAGATGACAGAATGGAAAATGAAAGCATAAAAGAAAGAATGGGGAAAAAAATTGAAAAAATCGAAATGGACCTCAGGGATATGATAGATAATATGAAACGTCTGAATATAAGACTCATTGGTGTTCCAGAAGGGGAAGAAAAGGGTAAAGGTCTAGGAAGAGTATTCAAAGAAATTGTTGGGGAAAACTTCCCAAATCTTCTAAACAACATAAATACACAAATCATAAATGCTCAGCGAACTCCAAATAGAATAAATCCAAATAAACCCACTCTGAGACATATTCTGATCACACTGTCAAACACAGAAGAGAAGGAGCAAGTTCTGAAAGCAGCAAGAGAAAAGCAATTCACCACATACAAAGGAAACAGCATAAGACTAAGTAGTGACTACTCAGCAGCCACCATGGAGGCGAGAAGGCAGTGGCACGATATATTTAAATTCTGAGTGAGAAAAATTTCCAGCCAAGAATACTTTATCCAGCAAAGCTCTCCTTCAAATTTGAGTGAGAGCTTAAATTTTTCACAGACAAACAAATGCTGAGAGAATTTGCTAACAAGAGACCTGCCCTACTGGAGATACTAAAGGGAGCCCTACAGACAGAGAAACAAAGAAAGGAGAGAGAGACTTGGAGAAAGGTTCAGTACTAAAGAGATTCGGTATGGGTACAATAAAGGATATTAATAGAGAGAGGGGAAAAATATGACAAACATAAACCAAAGGATAAGATGGCTGATTCAAGAAATGCCTTCACGGTTATAACGTTGAATGTAAATGGATTAAACTCTCCAATTAAAAGATACAGATTCGCAGAATGGATCAAAAAAAATGAACCATCAATATGTTGCATACAAGAGACTCATCTTAGACACAGGGACACAAAGAAACTGAAAGTGAAAGGATGGAAAAAAATATTTCATGCAAGCTACAGCCAAAAGAGAGCAGGTGTAGCAATATTAATCTCAGATAAAATAGACTTTAAATGCAGGGATGTTTTGAGAGACAAAGAAGGCCACTACATATAATAAAACGGGCAATTCAACAAGAAGAAATAACAATCATAAATGTCTATGCACCCAATCAAGGTGCCACAAAATACATGAGAGAAACACTGGCATAACTAAAGGAAGCAATTGATGTTTCCACTATAATTGTGGGAGACTTCAACACATCACTCTCTCCTATAGATAGATCAACCAGACAGAAGACCAATAAGGAAATTGAAAACCTAAACAATCTGATAAATGAATTAGATTTAACAGACATATACAGGACATTACATCCCAAATCACCAGAATACACATACTTTTCTAGTGCTCATGGAACTTTCTCCAGAATAGATCATATGCTGGGACATAAAACAAGCCTCAATAAATTTAAAAAGATTGAAATTATTCAAAGCACATTCTCTGACCACAATGGAATACAATTAGAAGTCAATAACCATCAGAGACTTAGAAAATTCTCAAATACCTGGAGGTTAAACAACACACGCCTAAACAATCAGTGGGTTAACGAAGAAATAGCAAGAGAAATTGCTAAATATATAGAGACGAATGAAAATGAGAACACAACACACCAAAACCTATGGGATGCAGCAAAAGCAGTGCTAAGGGGGAAATCTATAGCACTAAATGCATATATTAAAAAGGAAGAAAGAGCCAAAATCAAAGAACTAATGGATCAACTGAAGAAGCTAGAAAATGAACAGCAAACCAATCCTAAACCAAGTAGAAGAAAAGAAATAACAAGGATTAAAGCAGAAATAGATCACATAGAGAACAAAAAAACAATAGAGAGGATAAATATCACCAAAAGTTGGTTCTTTGAGAAGATCAACAAGATTGACAAGTCCCTAGCTAGACTGACAAAATCAAAAAGAGAAAAGACCCACATAAACAAAATAATGAATGAAAAAGGTGACATAACTGCAGATCCTGAAGAAATTAAAAAAATTATAAGCGGATATTATGAACAGCTGTATGGCAACAAACTGGATAATGTAGACAAAATGGACAATTTCCTGGAAACGTATGAACAACCTAGGCTGACCAGAGAAGAAATAGAAGACCTCAACCAACCCATCACAAGCAAAGAGATCCAATCAGTCATCAAAAATCTTCCCACAAATAAATGCCCAGGGCCAGATGGCTTCACAGGGGAATTCTACCAAACTTTCCAGAAAGAACTGACACCAATCTTACTCAAACTCTTTCAAAACATTGAAGAAAATGGAACACTACCTAACTCATTTTATGAAGCTAATATCAATCTAATTCCAAAACCAGGCAATGATGCTATAAAAAAGGAAAACTACCGGCCAATCTCCCTAATGAATATAGATGCAAAAATCCTCAACAAAATACTTGCAAATCGAATCCAAAGACACATTAAAAAAATCATACACCATGACCAAGTGGGGTTCATTCCAGGCATGCAAGGATGGTTCAACATAAGAAAATCAATCAATGTATTACAACACATTAACAAGTCAAAAGGGAAAAATCAATTGATCATCTCAATAGATGCTGAAAAAGCATTTGACAAAATCCAACATCCCTTTTTGATAAAAACACTTCAAAAGGTAGGAATTGAAGGAAACTTCCTCAACATGATAAAGAGCATATATGAAAAACCCACAGCCAGCATAGTACTCAATGGTGAGAGACTGAAAGCCTTCCCTCTAAGATCAGGAACAAGACAAGGATGCCCGCTGTCACCACTGTTATTCAACATTGTGCTGGAAGTGCTAGCCAGGGCAATCCGGCAAGACAAAGAAATAAAAGGCATCCAAATTGGAAAAGAAGAAGTAAAACTGTCATTGTTTGCAGATGATATGATCTTATATCTAGAAAACCCTGAGAAATCGACGATACAGCTACTAGAGCTAATAAACAAATTTAGCAAAGTAGCGGGATACAAGGTTAATGCACATAAGTCAGTAATGTTTCTATATGCGAGAAATGAACAAACTGAAGAGACACTCAAGAAAAAGATACCATTTTCAATAGCAACTAAAAAAATCAAGTACCTAGGAATAAACTTAACCAAAGATGTAAAAGACCTATACAAAGAAAACTACATAACTCTACTAAAAGAAATAGAAGGGGACCTTAAAAGATGGAAAAATATTCCATGTTCATGGATAGGAAGACTAAATGTCATTAAGATGTCAATTCTACCCAAACTCATCTACAGATTCAATGCAATCCCAATCAAAATTCCAACAACCTACTTTGCAGACTTGGAAAAGCTAGTTACCAAATTTATTTGGAAAGGGAAGATGCCTCGAATTGCTAAAGACACTCTAAAAAAGAAAAAGGAAGTGGGAGGACTTACACTGCCTGACTTTGAAGCTTATTATAAAGCCACAGTTGCCAAAAGAGCATGGTACTGGCACAAAGATATACATAGAGATCAATGGAATCGAATTGAGAATTCAGAGATAGACCCTCAGATCTATGGCCGACTGATCTTTGATAAGGCCCCCAACGTCACTGAACTGAGTCATAATGGTCTTTTCAACAAATGGGGCTGGGAGAGTTGGATAGCCATATCCAAAAGAATGAAAGAGGACCCCTACCTCACCCCCTACACAAAAATTAACTCAAAATGGATGAAAGATCTCAATATAAAAGAAAGTACTATAAAACTCCTAGAAGATAATGTAGGAAAACATCTTCAAGACCTTGTATTAGGCGGCCACTTCCTAGACTTTACACCCAAAGCACAAGCAACAAAAGAAAAAATAGATAAATGGGAACTCCTCAAGCTTAGAAGTTTCTGCACCTCAAAGGAATTTCTCAAAAAGGTAAAGAGGCAGCCAACTCAATGGGAAAAAATTTTTGGAAACCGTGTATCTGAGAAAAGACTGGTATCTTGCATATATAAAGAAATCCTACAACTCAATGACAATAGTACAGACAGCCCAATTATAAAATGGGCAAAAGGTATGAAAAGACAGTTCTCTGAAGAGGAAATACAAATGGCCAAGAAACACATGAAAAAATGTTCAGCTTCACTAGCTATTAGAGAGATGCAAATTAAGACCACAATGAGATACCATCTAACACCGATTAGAATGGCTGCCATTAAACAAACAGGAAACTACAAATGCTGGAGGGGATGTGGAAAAATTGGAACTCTTATTCATTGTTGGTGGGACTGTATAATGGTTCAGCCACTCTGTAAGTCAGTCTGGCAGTTCCTTAGAAAACTAGATATAGAGTTACCATTCGATCCAGCGATTGCACTTCTCGGTATATACCCGGAAGATCGGAAAGCAGTGACACAAACAGATATCTGCACGCCAATGTTCATAGCAGCATTATTCACAATTGCCAAGAGATGGAAACAACCCAATTGTCCTTCAACAGATGAGTGGATAAATAAAATGTGGTATATACACACGATGGAATACTACGCGGCAGTAAGAAGGAACGATCTCATGAAACATATGACAACATGGATGAACCTTGAAGACATAATGCTGAGCGAAGTAAGCCAGGCACAAAAAGAGAAATATTATATGCTACCACTAATGTGAACTTTGAAAAATGTAAAACAAATGGTTTATAATGTAGAATGTAGGGGAACTAGCAATAGAGAGCAATTAAGGAAGGGGGGAACAATAATCCAAGAAGAACAGATAAGCTATTTAATGTTCTGGGGATGCCCAGGAATGACTATGGTCTGTTAATTTCTGATGGATATAGTAGGAACAAGTTCACAGAAATGTTGCCATATTAGGTAACTTCCTTGGAGTAAAGTAGGAACATATTGGAAGTTAAGCAGTTATCTTAGGTTAGTTGTCTTTTTCTTACTCCCTTGTTATGGTCTCTTTGAAATGTTCTTTTATTGTATGTTTGTTTTCTTTTTAACTTTTTTTTTCATACAGTTGATTTAAAAAAGAAGGGAAAGTTAAAAAAAAAAAAAAGAAAAACAAGGAAAAAAATATGTAGTGCCCCCTTGAGGAGCCTGTGGAGAATGCAGGGGTATTGGCCTACCCCACCTCAATGGTTGCTAACATGACCACAGACATAGGGGACTGGTGGTTTGATGGGTTTAGCCCTCTACCATAGGTTTTACCCTTGGGAAGACGGTTGCTGCAAAGGAGAGGCTGGGCCTCCCTATGGTTGTGCCTAAGAGCCTCCTTCCGAATGCCTCTTTGTTGCTCAGATGAGGCCCTCTCTCTCTGGCTAAGCCAACTTGAAAGGTGAAATCACTGCCCTCCCCCCTACGTGGGATCAGACACCCAGGGGAGTGAATCTCCCTGGCAACATGGAATATGACTCCCGGGGAGGAATATAGACCTGGCATCGTGGGACGGAGAACATGTTCTGGACCAAAAGGGGGATGTGAAAGGAAATGAAATAAGCTTCAGTAGCAGAGAGATTCCAAAAGGAGCCGAGAGGTCACTCAGGTGGGCACTCTTACGCACACTTTAGACAACCCTTTTTAGGTTCTAAAGAATTGGGGTAGCTGGTGGTGGATACCTGAAACTATCAAACTACAACCCAGAACCCATGAATCTCGAAGACAGTTGTATAAAGGTGTAGCTTATGAGGGGTGACAGTGGGATTGGGAAAGCCATGGGGACCACACTCCACTTTGTCTGGTTTGTGGATGGATGTGTAGAAAAGTAGGGGAAGGAAACAAACAGACAAAGGTACCCAGTGTTCTTTTTTACTTCAATTGCTCTTTTTCACTCTAATTATTATTCTTGTTATTTTTGTGTGTGTGCTAATGAAGGTGTCAGGGATTGATTTAGGTGATGAATGTACAACTATGTAATGGTACTGTAAACAATCGAAAGTACAATTTGTTTTGTATGACTGCGTGGTATGTGAATATATCTCAGTAAAATGATGATTTAAAAAAAAAAAAAAAAAAAAAAAAAAAAACAACAACCCAGAACCCATGAATCTCAAAGACAGTTGTATAAAAATGTAGCTTATGAGGGGTGACAATGGGATTGGGAAAGCCATAAGGACCACACTCCACTTTGTCTAGTTTATGGATGGATGAATAGAGAAATAGGGGAAGGAAACATACAGACAAAGGTACCCAGTGTTCTTTTTTACTTCAATTGCTCTTTTTCACTCTAATTATTATTCTTGTTATTTTTGTGTGTGTGCTAATGAAGGTGTCAGGGATTGATTTAGGTGATGAATGTACAACTGTGTAATGGTACTGTGAACAATTGAATGTACGATTTGTTTTGTATGACTGCGTGGTATGTGAATATATCGCAATAAAATGAAGATAAAAAAAAAAAAGAAAAGAAAATCAAGGTGTCATCGAAGTGATGCTTTCTCCCAGAAAACTGTAGCATTCTGGTGCTGGCTGCAGCAAAGGCTTAGTCCTTGGCTTTTGTGTCACATGGTAACGCACATGGTAGCCTCTCCTTGCTTCTCTTGATTCTGCTTACTTCGATTCCTTCCCATGGCTTTCTCTCCCTCTGTGGCTTTCCTTATAAGACCTTCAGTGCTAAGATTAAGATCCAACCTGATTCAGTTGGGCCACACATTAAGTGAAGTAACCTCATTAAAAGATCCTGTTTACAATGGGTGCACACCCACAGGAATGGATTAAGTTTAAGATCATCTTTTTCTGGGGTACATAGCTCCAAGTCACCACATATAAGGGAATATAAATATTATAAACCCTAATCTAGTAGAAACAATATGAATAGCTAAAGTTGAAGGGAAGTGCGAGAAAAAAATGGAGTTGTTATTAGTACATCTGTCTTCATCTTTCATATAGAGAGTTGCAAGATATTAGTTAAAACTGCTAAATCAACTAATTGAGGTATAAGCATCTTTTATAGTATATGGGAAAACACTAAGAAAACTCATAAACTAAAATTAGGGAATAAGGAGGGGAAATACACTGTGGATCAAGTGTATCAAGTTATATAGGAAATCAAGTTATACTGACAGGTATAGAAGGTAAAAAAGAGTATTATATAAAGTTACGTTCATAAAGATGAGCACTAGAGTATAAATTCAAGCCCCTCGAATGGTTATAAAATACATAGAGAATAGAAATAGAACCAGTAAAGATAAAAAGTTTAAAAATAAATCAATAAAACATCAACAGCACAAAATGTAATAATACTTTTAAGACTAACATAACTATCTTATCAGTAAATTGGCAAATAATACCTCTTAAAAAGAAAAGTTTCAGATTGTATGCAAAGCATAACTGAATTATATTCTGTATACCAGCAAAAGACATGCAACAAAATGACTCATTTGGAAATTGATAGGGATTGCTAAAGGCATATCAGACAATTCTAAGTAACATTAAAAAAAAAAAAACAAAAGCAGGAAATGTACATGAAAGTATTATGTGTTCAAGGAATATGATGTGTGCAACCTTCTATCAAATGTTTGGAAAAAAAAAACATTGGTGGATCTGAGTATCTGGGGGCATGAGGGCATATTGGAGTTCTCTGTATAGGAGTTCTCTGTATTATTTGTAACTGTCCTTAAGTTTGTAAATATTTCAAAATAAGAAAAAAAAAGAATTTTAAAAGGAATAAAATTAAATTATTAAAAAAAGGCAAGTGAGC
The DNA here is from genome assembly GCF_015220235.1 of Choloepus didactylus. NCBI lineage: Eukaryota > Metazoa > Chordata > Mammalia > Pilosa > Megalonychidae > Choloepus > Choloepus didactylus. The sequence goes on along the minus strand of NC_051309.1, from coordinate 136,328,436 downwards.
TCTTGTGAACTATCAAACAAGATTGAAATTTAAGTAAAAAACATTAAATGAGTAATGCATAATGAAGTTATTACAGTTACGCATGCCTGTAATAATGCATACCTACATTTATCCACTGAATAACATGAAAACAGAAAACAAGACTTGGTCTATGAAGAAAAATAGAAACAACAGTAGTAAGAGATTTAATTAATCTCTGTTTTATCAACATTCTAAATCTTTGCTAGCAAAATGAATATCCTGCACCCTGCCTCTCCCCCCCCCCCATGTAACTCAGTTCCAAGTCAAAGACTTGCATAAGTGCTTTTGTTGAGCAGAACCTAAATCACCATCTGCAACCCAAGATGCTATGTGTACTGGAAAATACAGTTTTTAGCTTTTCAATATATGCATACCAGCAGAAGGCTGGAATAGGGAGGGGGAGGAGGGAGGAGGAAGGAAGGAGGACAAAGACACAAATTACCAGTAACAGGAATGAAAAGAGTCATATCACTAAAGATTCTACAGATATTAAAAGGATAATGTGGGAATATTATGAACAACTTTATGCCTATATATTTGACAACTTAGGTCAAATGGAAAAATTCTTGCAAGACAAACTACGATACCAAAGCCCATTCAAAAAGAAGGAGCCCTATGTCTATTAAAGAAATTAAATTTGTAATTTGTAATTTGTCTAGGGCCTTACTAGACAACTCTATAAAACATTTTCTGCCCGAAAATTGAAGAGGAGGGGTTTCCCAACTAATTCTATGTTTTCCAGCATTACTTTGCTACCAAAGATACCAAAGAGAAAGACATTACCAAAAAAAGACATTACAAAAGAAAGAAAACTTCAGACCAATATCCCTCATGATCGTGGATACAAAATTCCCTAACAAAATTTTGGCAAACTGAATTTGTCAATATATAAAGTAGGCAATATATCATGACCAAATGCAGTTTATTGCATGAATTTGAGGTTTGTTTAACATTCAAAAATCAGTTGGTGTAATTTGCCATAATAGTCTCAAAAAGGAAAAAAAAAAAAAAGGGAAATTTCCTTAACTTGATAAAGGGCATCTACACACACAAAAAAATGTATTTATAAAAACAGTTATAGATATGCAATGAATCATAGGGGCTGAGAGAGTAGACTAGGGTGAACAACCATCCTGATGTGCCCAGGACTGAGGGTCGGAGTATGAGAGCTGGGGTGGGGAGAAGGATAGGGTTCTGTGACTCTTACTTTCAGTGCTTAACACTAGGAAAGTCCCAGGCAGAACAGGATGAGTGGTTACCCTAGTATAGGTTCTGGAGCTTGACATTGGGCTTGAATCCCTTATTTATTACCTGTAAGTAACTTCTGACAATTTTCCTCTTTCTTCATCTGGAAATTATTATAATAATTTTGGTATTATAATAGTACTTAAAGAGTTAATATGAGAACTGAATGAATTAATGGACATGTAATGTGCACAAAACATGAAACACTGTAACGTTGGTGATAATAATTCAGATTATATTTTAAGTTCTGAGGCATGGCTGTCTGTCTTACTCATTCCTTTTAGATTTGCCCTGCTTCAGCCTCTTCTGCAAATTCAACCAGTTATCTTTCCAAACACTAATCTAAACTTACCAATTTCCTGCTTAAAATACTTTAGTGTCTCCTTAGTCCCCTTAGGGCAAAGTCCAAATATCATAACAAAGCTTAAAAAGCCTAGCATTTACTCATTTTCATAATTTCTTTCTTCCACACTTAGTACTAGTCTTTCTCTTTAGGCCTTTGCATATGCTGTGGCTGCCACTATAGTTTTTTCTTTCCCTGTTTGTCTTCCTCTACCCCTAGGTCTTTCTCCTGACTAAGCTCTTTCTCCTAGCTTAATTTACCAACCTCAATTCCCCAACTTCCCTGACTTCTCCCCCTACCCCATTCCTATCAAAAAGTAGGTTAAGTTTGCTTCCTTCATTTTCCTTTAGAACTGTTGATTAGCTCTTAATTGAAACTGGTTATGCCATATGGTGATAACTGGTTTTTCATCAACCTTCTTTGTGATCAGAGCAGAGAAAATACATATGTAAAATATAATAAAATAGATTTTCCCAAATTTAGCATGTTTCTCCTGTCTTCTCTTTACCTTCCTAGAGAACTGTAATTGGCTCTTCAAAACCTAATTCAGTATGAGCATCTATTATCTGAATATTTCTCTGACATCCTTTGCCTTCCCTATCCAGTTCCGTTGATTAAGTTGATCATTTCTTATCTATCATGCTAGTAATTTTACTACTGTTTATCATAGAACTTAGTACACTGCACTGTAGTTGTTTTCCATCCTAGACTGCAATTATAACAAATATTTATTTAGAATATACTACAAGCAGGGCACTATGCTAGGTTCTGGGGTACACTGATGAACAAATCTGACATTGTCACTGTTCTTATGATGATTATGGTGTAAAGAAAAAAATAGACATTGTATCATTCAGGGCTCTCTACAGAAACAAAACTAACAGAGTGTGTGTGTATGTATTAAGAGATTTATTTTAAGGAATTGGCTCACTTGGCTGTGAGGGCTGGCAAGTCTGAGATTTGTAGGCAGGATAGCATGCTGGAAATTCCAGTATGAGTCCAAAATAGGGGAGGCCGGCAGGCTGGAGAAGATTGGGTAGAGGCGTAGATGGTGTTGTCTTGAGGCAGAATTTCTTCTCTGTGGAACCTTCAGTTCTTTCTAACTGATTGGATGAGTCCACATACATTATGGAGGATAACTCCCTTTACTTAAAGTTGATACTAATTCCATCTGCAGAATACCTCACAGCAACAACTGGATACCATAAGCTAGCCAAGTTGACATATAAAATTAGCCATCATAGACATTAATGGCATTAAATAAGTAAGTGTAAAATTGCATATTTGATAGTGAAAGAGAAATATTTGATGTTATTAAAGCACATAAGAGGGATTCAGCCTTGAGAAAGTGACACCCAAGCTTAAAATTGAAGAGAGAAGGTAAGAGCATACCAGTCAGAGGAAACTGTAAATGAAAAGATCTTTTTTGTAATCTTATCTAATAAAAGTTATTGAAAGAGAGCTAGTGTGGCTGGGGTAAAACATTACTCTGCCTCCAGTACAAGCTCATTGGAGGGACTGTCGGTGGGCTTCTCTGGTAGCTCAGATGAAAGAAATGATGGCAGTTTAGATTAGGGTGATGTTAGAAACTGAAGTGGGTTTGAGAAATTTTTAGTGAGGAATTTTGATAGGACAAAGTAATGAATTGGATCTTGGTGATTGTTCTGGTGTGCTAATACTCTCCTTTTGCAAAACACCAGAAATGGATTGGCTTTTATAAAGGGGGTTTATTTGGTTACAAAGTTATAGTCTTAAGGCCAAAAGTATCCAAGGTAAGGCATCAACAAAGGATACCTTCACTGGAGAAAGGCCATTGGCATCTGGAAAACCTCTTTTAGCTGGGAAGGCACATGGCTGGCGTCTGCTTGCTCCCAGGTTGCATTTCAAAATGGCGTTCTCCAAAGTGTTGCTGTTGGGGCATTTTGTCCTCTCTTAGCTGCAGCTGCTCTTCAAAATATCACTTTCTGTTGCTCTCCAAAATGTCACTCCTAGCTGCTCTGAGGTCCTTTTGTCTGTGAACTCCTTTATATGACTCCAGTGATTCAATTAACAACCACCCTGAATGGGCAGAGTAACACCTCCAATCAAAGGTTTCACTCACAGTTGATTGAGTCGCATCTCCGTGGAAACAATCAAAGGATTCCAATCTAATCAACAGTAATATTTCTGCCTCCACAAGATTGCTTCAAAGAACATGGCATTTGGGGGGACATAATACATCCAAACTGGCATAGTGATGATGGAATTGAAGGATTAAGAAGAGGGGTGTAGAAAGGATTGTTTGTAAATATTATGAAAATAACTGGATGGATTATGTTCTCTTCACTGTTGTGTTCATTCAGCACCTTATTCGTCATCTGGCACACATCGAGCAAATATTTCTTTAGAGTGAACATTGTTTTAAGTTATGAACAAGTTATATCAACTGAAATATAAACTACATGAATAGAAAATGCATTATTCACTGGAATGAAATCTAATGATTTGATTTGTTCTTTACTTTGAAATTTCAAAATATATCAAATGAGACCTAGACTATAGATGATCTTTGTACAATCCTTTAAAAATTGTATATGAAAAGCTGGTTAAAAATGCAGTTGTTTTGTAAGAGAAATAATGATAAAACATTTCTAAATTCTAAAGAATCCTTGATATAATGACAGAAAAATTTCCTTCATTAAAATTGATATCCAATGTATTTTTCTCTTTTTCAGCAACACACATTAGTCTTGTTCATATTTAGGTGTGTGTGCAGGTTGCAAATCAACAACTCAAGTTTTTATCTTGGACTCACAAAATAAGGAAGGAATATTGAAATATAATTTTCTCTAAATTCCTATTGCCTTTCTTAATTTTGCTGAATTACTGATAACATGCAAACACACGTTATTGTGAAAAGTGTCGTTATTAGAAATGTGGACTATTTAGGACCAGTAATCTCATTAAAGTAAGGAATTAAAACTTGTACCTTTTTATTCTAAAACCTTAATTAATTTTTTCTTAGAATATATCTATAATTAGTAATACTAATTTTTAAATAATAAATCTTAACATCATAGCCAATAAATAACATTCAAAATGCTTGTATGGATGTATTTTACAGGTGTGTTCTGCTCCCACTTTTGGGAATGAAGCCTCCTCAGCAAAGCCTTTATCTACTTGTTGATTCTGTTGATGAAGGATGTAACATTACTGAAGGTGAACAAACATCTACCAGCTTTTCTGGGACTGTTGCAGAGCTTTTAGCTGGTCACCATGAGTTCTTTCCACCATGGCTATTGCTTCTCTGTTCCGCCCGAAAACAGAGTAAAGCTGTTACTAAAATGTTTACAGGTAAGCATAGTTACTTACTGCCATCAGCAAATGTTTTTCATTGATGAATTAGTATATGTGCTTCTTTCTTAGAGAAAAGCACAGTGGAAAATCTAGTTGTTGCTTCTGCTTCTTCTATCAGCTGTTCTGAACTGTATCTTTGTATCTTTTACGTTTATTAATTGTATTTAAAAGAAGCCATAAAATGTTTTAAGATCATTTAAACTTTTAACTTTTTCAAGATTCTTTTTCTAACCTCTTTAATAAAGGTTAAGAGTACTTCATGCCATATTAGCTGCTACATATCTGTGAGACTGCATTCATTATGTTGTGGTATCATGATCGGCTTTTTATATTCCGTCCGACTTAGACTGAACATCTTGAGAATTGCAAATATGCCTTTTATTATTATTATTATTCAATGCCAGTTACTCTAAGGCTTTATTATTTATTTATTTATTTATTTATTTATTTGGTGTGAAGGAAAAACAGAGTCACAGCCCTTTAGGATATCTCTTGAAATATACCTCTTTTTACCCATTTCTGATATGTGAGAGAACTGTGCATATATTGCGTAAAATCAGTAGTCTTTTGCTTTTTGTTTTTTTTTAAATTCTCTTTCTATACTACCATGTGGTTACTCCTGCTGGGTTATGTAAAGCACTCTTCTTTGTGCTGTGGAAATGGAAAATGAAAGGAGTGTGACACGGGGACCTCAAACAGTGTTTGTAGTATAATTGGAGAGATAATTAAGTAAATAGTTAATTAGCCTGATCACTTTTAAATAGTTCTATATATTTTACAGTATAGTGAAAACTTATTAATTTCTTCAAATAATTTCTTATGGCCAACTCTATTCCATTTATCAATTGTCCCTTTTAGATTTCCTTTGCTACTGATGGTAGCATTTGTGATTTCAGTGTATAGTGATAAGAAGTTTGGAGACTGAAATAACAACTAACGCTTATGTAGCACTTAATATACCAGGCATAGATAAAGTTGAATCCTGTTTTGGTCTTCTATGTCATTCCATTCCTTTATTTTCCAAATTAGAGGCAACCAGTATCATTAGTTTATTTTATATCTTTCTGACTCTTATTTATTATATGGTATGTTTTTATAGTTTGCATGAAATAAAACACTGCATATACCTTCTCAGCTCTGCCATTCATTCGCTTTGTGGTCATAGGCAACTGACTTGACCTTTCTGTGCTTCAATTTCTTCATCTACACTTGGTGATTATAATATTACTTTCCCCATAGGGGTTTTTTGCAAGTATTAAATGTCAGGTTACATGTGAAGCACTTAGAACAGTACCTCTTGCATAGTAAGTCCCTCCTAAATTATTGCTGCTGTTATTCTTATTCTTATTACTATATTCTAATTTTTTAGCCAGCATTACTTTGAGCCATATTCCCATTACTGCTTATAAATCCAGTTAATTGGTTTTAACTGCTGGATACCCTTCCTTCCCATGTATAAATCTCCAATTAATTTTTCCATTATCCTATTCATGGACTTTTATATCATTTTCAGTTTTTCACCGTTACCAAAATGCTTCATGAACATGTTTGCGTCTTTATCCTTGTCCACATGTGCTAAAGGTTTGCAGTGTAATATTAGACTTGAAATTGCTGGATTATAGAATATGTACATTTTGAACTTCACTTAATTTTGTCAAATTGCTCTTTAATGTGGTTGAAATTATTTATTCTCCTATCAACAATGTATGAGATTTTGCATTTTTCTATATTCTCATCTGTCAACATTTGTTATTTTCGGATCTGTTTTATTCTGCTTTAGGATCTTTGTATTTTACGTTCTTTTGGATTGACATACTCTTCTCCTAAGCATCTTACTGTGTTATCATTTAGATCCCTGCTCAAATATCAATGTCACAACAGAGGCTTCTTTAACTTTTCTCTTCTATTTCTATTTTTGCCTTCCCAGCTACCTAGTCACACACACTCTCATTATCTTGCTTTATTTTTTTATATGTCTTGTTACTACTTAAAATTCATTTATGTTTGTTTATTTATTTACCTGAATTCTCCACTAGGATATAACCTTCATGAGAATAGGAATTTTACCTCTCTTGTCCTCTGCTATAACCTCCCAGCATATGAAACCCAGCTTGGAACAAAGCTGTCATTCAATTATTTGCTAAAGAATGAATAAATGATTTTTTATTTTCTCTCTACTTCTGTCTTGGTGAAAAGGCAATGTTAGGAAGAACCAGATTATGGTCAGATTCCCTTACCCCACTTGTTCCTCTGAAATGTTATTAATTTATAAAAAACTCTGGGCTGAATATAAGAATTTGACACCTCTGTATTGATGGTAGATGTGTAGATTTGAAAAGTTGTGGGTAAAAATTTAAAAATATTTCTAAAGTTATTAATACATATTGTCAAATTACTTTCCAGAAGGATACATCATATTATATTCCTGCCTGAAGTGCAGTTTCCCTGTACTTCACCAGTATTGAATTATATCTTTTTTTAATCTTTGCCAATTTGATATATGAAAGACGGTACCTTATTTTTATTTGTACTTCAATAGTCTTTACCCTTATGTTTATTTTGTCAGTTTACCTTTTTTGTTTTTTGTTTTTTGTTTTTTTTTCCATTTTCTATGAGTTATTGCTTTCTACACTTGATCTTAGCCAAAAGGCCAAGAAGCATTGAGTTACTGCTTTCTGACTTTTCATGTTTCCACAGGGAAGTTAGTGATTTTCTTATTATATTTACGAGGTCTTTATAAATTAGGGCTTTTATTTCATAGTCTGTTATCCTTTGCAATTATTTTCTTCAGATGTTTTAATTGTAATAATTCTTTTGAAGTCTATTATATGTAATCTTATGTATTGTCCTTGATTGCTGTATCTCCATCTTACTTTTACATTTAACTGTTTTATCCATCTAGAATGCATTCTACTAAATGATGTGAAATAAGGCTCTAACTTATAAAACCACAGATTTTCTCAGCACTGTTTGTTGACTCCCTTTACCATTGGTTGGTGGTGCTTTTATCATACATTGAATTTAGGTATGTGTGTATGTATATCTGTGTATTATTGATCTATTTCTAAACTGTCTCATATTACTAAGTACTATATAGAGAGAGGTTAAGATCTTAAGCTGTGAATGACATGTGCTCTAGAAGCAGACTGCCTCAGTTGGAATGCAAGATCTTGCACTTATTTTGTGATCTTGGGCAAAGTAATTAACTTCTCAATTTCTTTTTGTGCCTCAATTTCCTCGTCTGTAAAGTAGGGGTAATAAGAATACCTACCTCAGGATATTTAAGAAAATTAAAAGAGCTAATGAATGTAAATTATTCAAGCAGTGCCTGGAAGAAAGTAAGCACTCTGTAAATGTTAACTATCATCATTAACCTTTTGATAATCTATATGACTAAAGGATTTTGGTGTTGGTAACGGACACAAAATTAGTTGGGAAGTGTTTTCTCTTTTGCTTTCTCAAAGTATTTGCTTAGAATTCTTACTCCTTCCTTAAATGTTTGATAGATTTCACTAGAGAAACCATTTGGGTTTGGTGTTTTCTTTGTGGAACGTATACAGATTTGTTATTTCTCCCTGTGTCATTCTTGGTAGCCTGGTTTTTTCAATTATTTGTCCAAGTGGTTTCACCTAAGTAATTCAAATTTAGTATCACAAAACTGAATTCATCAGCTTTCTCCTTCGGTTGTCTCTTTTTTTTGTCCTGTTGGCCAAGCCAGAAGTTGACATCAACTTTGACTCCTCTTTCTTTCCAACTGCACATTCATCAAGCTCTTTACAGTCTGCTCTCAATCATAATTTTCAAATCCATCCTTTATTTTTGTATTTGCTGCTGCCACTGCCATGGTTGTTCAGGCCCTTGGTAATTCTCATCCAGATATCACAGCCTCTTTTAAACAAGTTTGCTTTGAGTCTTGACTCACTCCATTCTTTTCTTTAGTGATGTTAGAATGGTCTTTCAAAATACATATCTGGTCACTTACTTCTCACTGCAAAATAAGTCTCATCTCTCACACAGTGCCCAACATATAGTATATATAATATTTGTTTTATTCAGTTGTTTAAAGGAGTATATTGCTCAGTATAAATTGATCATCTCTAATCTTTGCTGAATTTCTAGAGTTGTATCTTCAGTGATTTCATTCACTCTGAAGTTTTTTTGTTTTGTAAGAGGAATGCACAATTCTCTAATAAAATTATGTCTATAAATCATACCATCTCCCTTCAGAAAAGGAAATTAGTTTCCTTTAAACTTAAAGTGAGTTTCAAATAGCTGTAACTAGTATATTTTTAGGTTGGTATGAATTTACTATTGCTTTATTTTTATCACACTGAAGTTTTGTTAGCATAATTTGACCAAATTCCTTCTTAAATGGTTCTGAGATTATTTTGATACCATGTAAAATAATGTAGTTTAAAGGCAGTGATGTTTTAATTGGACAAAAATATTCAATTCCATAATGAAAGCTAGTGTACATTCAAGTAAGTGTATGGGTGGAAATGTATAAATTATTCCTTTGAAAAAGATTAGCCTTGAAAAACAAACCTATGTGCTATGGCTCCTGCAACATTTTTTCCTAATAATTTGGGAGTTCAGAAGATTCTAACAAGGTGCTTTTATGGATATGTAAGACTGTCAAATGCTTAGTATTTCTTATGTTTGAAATTGAAAGGGGCACTGAGCCACTAAAATAATAAGAAACAGTTCCATTTGTAGATAGGTAAATGAAATAGTTCATCTGCCATCAATGTTGTTGTTGTTGCTTTTAACAGAAGGAAAAGAAAACCTTGATTTGCATCCTAATAGGTATTGTTTCCTCGTAGTTTTCTTTTTTTCCTGAAACTCAAGACACTGAAGACATTCTCTTTGAAGATATGGCATCTTCGATAATCGTTTTCAACTGATATCTATTTTTTTTTTAATCTCTTTTCTAGGTTTTCGAAAAATAAGTTTAGATGACCTTCGGAAGGCATATATTGTCAAGGATGTTCAACAGTACATTCTTCATCGTTTAGATCAAGAAGAAGCTTTGCGACAACACCTCACAAAAGAAACTGCAGAGATGTTAAATCAACTGCACATTAAAAGCAGTGGATGCTTTCTTTATCTAGAACGGGTTCTAGATGGAGTTGTAGAAAATTTTATTATGTTAAGAGAAATTCGTGATATCCCAGGAACTCTAAATGGTCTATATCTCTGGTTGTGTCAAAGACTTTTTGTAAGAAAACAGTTTGCAAAGGTTCAGCCTATTTTGAATGTTATTCTTGCAGCCTGCCGACCTTTGACCATAACAGAATTATATCGTGCAGTATGGACCAAAAATATGTCATTAACCTTGGAAGACTTTCAACGCAAACTAGATGTCCTCTCCAAACTTCTCGTTGATGGACTTGGAAATACTAAAATATTGTTTCACTATAGCTTTGCTGAGTGGCTTCTAGATGTGAAACACTGCACTCAGAAATATTTATGTAATGCAGCAGAAGGACACAGAATGTTGGCTATGAGTTATACCTGTCAAGCCAAGAATTTAACACCATTGGAAGCACAAGAATTTGCATTGCACTTAATTAATTCAAACTTACAGTTAGAGACAGCTGAATTAGCTCTGTGGATGATATGGAATGGTACACCTGTTAGAGACTCTCTCTCTACTTTAATACCCAAGGAACAAGAAGTACTACAGCTGTTGGTTAAAGCTGGTGCTCATGTTAACAGTGAAGATGATCGCACATCATGCATAGTACGACAAGCCTTAGAAAGAGAAGATTCCATTCGGACATTATTAGATAATGGAGCTTCAGTAAATCAGTGTGATTCAAATGGAAGAACATTATTAGCTAATGCTGCATACAGTGGCAATCTTGATGTAGTGAATTTACTTGTCTCTAGGGGAGCCGATTTAGAGATAGAAGATGCTCATGGACATACACCACTCACCCTAGCTGCTAGACAAGGACATACAAAGGTGGTTAATTGTTTGATTGGGTGTGGAGCAAATATTAATCATACTGATCATGATGGTTGGACAGCATTAAGATCTGCTGCTTGGGGTGGCCATACTGAGGTGGTTTCTGCACTGCTTTATGCTGGTGTAAAAGTGGATTGTGCAGATGCTGATAGCCGAACAGCTTTGAGAGCAGCAGCATGGGGAGGACATGAAGATATTGTACTGAATTTGCTACAACATGGTGCTGAAGTCAACAAAGCTGATAATGAAGGTAGAACTGCTTTGATAGCAGCAGCATACATGGGGCATAGAGAGATTGTGGAACACCTATTAGACCATGGAGCAGAAGTAAATCACGAGGATGTTGATGGCAGGACTGCACTCTCTGTGGCTGCACTTTGTGTACCTGCAAGTAAAGGGCATGCATCAGTTGTTAGCCTTTTAATCGATCGCGGTGCTGAAGTAGATCATTGTGATAAAGACGGCATGACTCCACTGCTAGTAGCTGCCTATGAAGGACATGTTGATGTGGTTGACTTGCTTCTAGAGGGGGGAGCAGATGTAGATCATACAGATAACAATGGCCGTACCCCTCTTTTAGCAGCAGCTTCTATGGGTCATGCTTCAGTTGTAAACACACTTTTGTTTTGGGGTGCAGCTGTGGATAGTATTGATAGTGAAGGTAGGACAGTCCTCAGCATAGCTTCAGCACAAGGAAATGTTGAGGTGGTACGTACTCTGCTGGATAGAGGGTTAGATGAAAATCACAGAGATGATGCTGGATGGACACCTTTGCACATGGCAGCTTTTGAAGGTCACAGATTAATATGTGAGGCACTTATTGAACAAGGTGCTAGAACAAATGAGATTGATAATGATGGACGGATACCTTTCATATTAGCGTCACAAGAAGGTCATTATGATTGTGTTCAAATATTATTGGAAAATAAATCCAACATTGATCAAAGGGGTTATGATGGAAGAAATGCACTGCGGGTTGCTGCATTAGAAGGACACAGGGACATTGTTGAATTACTTTTTAGCCATGGAGCTGATGTTAACTACAAAGATGCTGATAGTAGGCCCACACTTTATATTTTGGCCTTAGAAAACCAACTTACAATGGCTGAATATTTTTTAGAAAATGGTGCAAATGTAGAAGCAAGTGATGCTGAAGGAAGAACAGCACTTCATGTTTCCTGCTGGCAAGGCCATTTGGAAATGGTACAGGTTTTGATAACCTACCATGCTGATGTCAATGCTTCAGACAATGAAAAGCGATCTGCTTTGCAGTCTGCAGCCTGGCAAGGCCATGTAAAAGTGGTCCAGCTTCTGATTGAGCATAGTGCCGTAGTTGACCATACATGTAATCAAGGTGCAACTGCACTCTGTATTGCAGCCCAGGAAGGGCACATTGATGTTGTGCAGGTTTTATTAGAGCAGGGTGCTGATCCAAACCATGCTGATCAATTTGGACGCACTGCTATGCGTGTTGCAGCCAAAAATGGGCATTCTCAAATAATTAAATTACTAGAAAAATATGGTGCATCTAGTTTAAATGGTTGTTCCCCGTCTCCTGTTCACACAATGGAGCAAAAACCTCTACAATCAGTGTCTTCAAAAATGCAGTCATTAACCATTAAATCAAATAGCTCTGGTAGTACTGGTGGAGGGGATATGCAGCCTTCGTTGCGTGGTTTACCTAATGGGCCAACTCATGCATTCAGTTCTCCTTCAGAATCTCCAGATTCTACAGTTGATCGTCAGAAGTCATCATTGTCAAATAATTCCCTGAAAAGTTCAAAAAATTCATCTTTGAGAACTACTTCATCTACAGCAACGGCTCAAACAGTGCCAATTGATAGCTTTCATAACTTGTCATTTACAGAACAAATTCAGCAGCATTCATTGCCACGCAGTAGAAGTCGACAGTCAATTGTTTCTCCATCTTCCACGACACAATCCTTAGGACAGAGTCATAATTCACCAAGTAGTGAATTTGAGTGGAGTCAAGTAAAACCCAGTTTGAAGTCAACAAAAGCAAATAAAGGGGGGAAATCAGACAATTCCAGCAAATCTGGGTCTGCTGGGAAAAAAGCTAAACAAAGCAATTCTTCACAGCCAAAGGTTTTAGAATATGAAATGACCCAGTTTGATAAAAGGGGACCCATAGGCAAGCCTGGGACTAGTGTACCACCTATACAAATGCCTGCAGAATCACAGTGCAAAATTATACCTTCAACTCAGCAGGAAGTTGGTCGATCACAACAGCAGTTTCTTATTCAACAACAAAGTGGAGAACAGAAGAAGAGAAATGGGATAATGACAAATCCAAATTATCATCTTCAGAGCAACCAGGTTTTTCTTGGTAGGGTTTCTGTTCCACGAACAATACAAGATAGAGGACATCAGGAAGTGTTAGAGGGATATCCTTCCTCTGAGACAGAATTAAGCCTTAAACAAGCTCTGAAGCTTCAGATTGAAGGTTCTGATCCTAGCTTCAACTATAAAAAGGAAACACCATTATAAAAGGTAAAATTTCATCAATAAAGAATATCCGTTCCCACTCCTTGGAATGCTCTTTTCCATAATACTCACATAGCCAGTACCCTCACCTCATAATCTCTATTCATTTTATAATCTCTCGGCAAGACCTTCCCTTATCACTGTTTTAAAATTTGAAATCTCCTACCTCTATCACGCCTTTTCTCCTTTTTCTGCATTATCCGAAGCATTTATTATTTACATACTTTATAAATTTTACTTATTTATGATGTTTTTGATGTTTATTACTGTCTCCTCCCAACAAAAACAAAAGTGTAAGAATGGGGATTCGTATCTCTTTTATTTGCTGCTGTATTCATGTACTTGGAATACTGCTTCGACCTATAGTAATTTCTCAATAAAAATTTGTTGAATACATGAGTGAATGAATGAATGAATAAATATACTCTTCATGGATCCCAGATTAAGAATTCCTTCCTATACAATCACTTTCCCCACCTAAAAGACTTGATAGTGACAGAGAGAGGGACTATTTCTGTAATACTCATCTTCATTTGAATAAAATAATGTATGTAGCACTTAGTAGATAGTAAATGTTAATTTCCTTCATTTTCACTCCAGAAGTCATGATTTAATCAGCAGAAGGTGATTTTTGTTATGGCAGATCTCTTAATTTCCAAGTAATATCTTCATACATCATGAATAGGTGTGGAAAGATGATAATGGATGGATGTACTGGGAGGACATGTATATTTAGATAAAAGAATTATTTACACTTAAAAAGATTCATCTTTCTAACTAAAAATATTTTTCCTCCCTCCACCACAAAGAATGCAGTATTAATTATATAGAGGACGTTAGTGAGAAAATAGGTACATAATTTTTATGTCACGGATACTTTTTTAGAAGTACATTTACCATACTGGAGATACAACCAAAGATTTCATTAGGAATCTTGGCTAAGTTGTACTACAAGTATATTCATTCCACTTTGCTTTTGACGATTTTTTCTTCCTCTAATAAAATCACATTCTTTCCTTTAGCAAACTGCAATCTCTCTCTTGCTTCTTTTATCTTTGGGAATATACTTTAGGGGTAGTTTAGGTGAAACATTACTATAAATAAATCCACCATATCTTTTAATAATCAATGTCCTTCAATGTGAATCTCTGGAAGGCCAGTCAAATCTCATTCAAAAGTAATTTGTATAAAATAATTATTCATTCATTCTCCAGTGTGGTTTATTTAAAAAATATTTAGTTTTGATAGTACTTCCCTCCAACTCTCATATCTTTTATAAAAGCAAAGTGTAAATATATATTAAACAGTAAAACACATGAATTAAGGTAAACATTTTGTGGAAGTATTAAAAATGACTTAAAAATAATAGATCTAAGGCAAATCTATTTGTTTTCCATAGTGTGTATATATATATGTATACATATATATCTTTTATGTGTATTCTTACATTAAATTTTAAGCTATGTATAATTGCATAGTATAATGTAGGAATTAATTCTTTTTTTTTTTTTTAACTTTTGCATTAGTTTCCTATTCTGTGAAACAGAAGACATTGTAATCAGAGTGGTTCTTCAGCTACTGGATGAAAACAGAAAATGCCTGTTGATTTGCTCAAAAAAAAATGAAGAATGTGATATCCACAGTACAGTTACCTTAATTACTGTAATGTGCCTAAATAGTAAGGCTGCCTTCTTAATGTAACCCTCTCTGCTTAAAAAATTTCATTTTGTGTGCTTTGTACTCCATACACAAGGATAAGCACTTTTTAAAATGCAGATGTATACTGCAGTTCCCTGATAAAAAGCTGAAAAAAAAATTTGATTAAACTATTTTAAGTTATGATTTGATAAATGTGCATGTGCCATGGTCAAATATATATGAAAAAGCAGTGTTCCTTGTATTTATTTTTCTTCTTTTTGTGGCAAAAGAAACTTAAGCATACTGTTTCAGTCACATTTGCATTGTTGTAGTGTATGGCCTGTTTCTTGTATATTTAAAATGTTGCTCAATAAAATAAATCTTGCAACTGTTTTATGTTCACTACACCTTCAACATTGGATAAAAATAAGTTTCTATATGAATGCCACATGGAGGTGAAAAAGATGTTTATTGGCAGGTTTCATTTTAATAATTTCTAATATTTTAGGGAGCTGCTCTAAGTTTAAATCTGAATTTTCCCACTAAAACCCTCATCTCTGGCTAAAAGTGTCCCAGACAAAACAAAACAGATTGTAGGCAGAACAAAGTTCTGTTTCATCCTCTGGGATGCAATTTTACCTTCCACTCACTTGTCATTCCACCTCCCCAAAAAAAGACTTTCATTCCTTAGGCCTAAAAATTCTCAGGGACAAACCCATGCCTCAGTTGCACATGTGTGCAGAGGGAGACGTACCTATCTTTTTGAGGGTAGATTTTTGATCCCTGAACAATTAATTGACTACCCTTATCTCTTCCTGCCAGTTAAACTGAATATAATTTACCAAGACAAATTTTAATGTTGTCTTTCCTCCCAGCTGTTTATATTTTGTAAAACTCTGTATGTCCAAAATAGCCCCCACTTAAAATCAATGAGATCAATTTTAATGGTTTAGTTGGATAATCTTAATGAGTGAGTGTACTGTGTGCTGTCCTTCACAGATGACACCTCTAACCCATCAGTCAAGCACATGTGTTTTTTTACTGTTACTTGATAAAAATTAGTGATGGATTTTCACTTTTCTGTCCATATACTCTCAGATTTCTTTGGACAAAGTCTGTGACCAAAGAAAGCAAAATTCTCTGGTTCAAATGAGTATGCGACCAAAGCTTTGGCCTTTTGGATGTACTCTAAACCAGTGGAGCTAGCTTATTTGGGTTGGTGTAGGTATGTCTGGAAAGGTTAGCATAATTGTTTAGAAACCATGGTTGTGGGTTTGATCTTTGAATGAGCCCGGTTAATCTTGCAAAAAACAAATTCTGTTCTTTCCATGTGCTGTTGATAAGGAGGAATGAGGAAGGAGAATTTGGCGATCAGCACAAAACTATTGCTACTACTGGGAAAATCTTTAGAATATATGATCTAGTACCAGAGGTCAGTAATGTCATCTTCGTGTATGAAGGACCCATGTTATTCACAGAAATAGAAATGTGTAATTAGTTGTTAAAAAGGTTTCACTTGACTCTTTTATAAGGCTTTTGCTTTTTTTTTTTTTAAGTCAGAATAATTCATTTTATTACATTAATATGCCATATCAGGAATAGAAGATAAGTTGATATGTTCTGTCAATATTAAGGTGAAATGGCAATAGTAATAACTCGAATGTGAATGTTTCAAGTATTGAATTCTTGTCCCTATGGGACATTTATTAAATACACTTAATAGGACTCTTGCAAAGTAGCCTTAAGAGTGTTAATGATTCTATCAATAAGTATGAATACATCCTATTAGAACCACCCTTAGTCATATCTCAAAATGCATTTACAATACTGTAGAAGATGAACTCTAATTTCCTATTAGGTGTATTTTTCTTTAGAAAAAAAAAGTTGTCAGTTTTTCTTTTAACCTTGAATTATTGGAATTGTATTTATTTAATTTTATTGTTTTTACAAATATGCACCTTGTACCCAAAGGGCAAAGTTACAACTCATTACATAAGGGATTTATGTTTTTCAAAGAGCTGAATGTTTTCAAATCCATACTGTATACATTTGAAACAGTTGGTAGGAAGAGAACCTGTTGGAAAATACGATTTTCAAAAGTAAGTATTCCTCTGGATGTTTTTATATAAATTAGGTTTTGGAAAAGGACATACATGGCTTTCAGTAAAGAAAAGGATGATATGGGTGTTGAAGATGCCTTGCCTTGTTTATTTGTTTCTGTGGGAGATCTAATGCCATAACTGAAAAATGGTTCTGTTCCAGTAAGAAGAGTAAAAACTGTCCTCAAAATATAAAACTCCTAAATAGCTATTTTTGAAATTGAAATGTTTAAATTTTGTAAATCAGCTGTTGACACTTCATAACTGTAATACCATGTGCTTTTAACATTTTAACATTCTTATAACCTTCCATCTGTGCCCATTCCCTAAACGTCATGAGTTTTTAACATGGGAAATAGAGTAATTAAAAATAAAAATCTAAATATTTGTAGAAAAGATTGAGGAAAGAAAATTGACCAGAACACAAAATGCAGCAAAATCTTTTGTCTCTTGCTCCCCACTACCACCTGAATCCTCACAAAAAATAGTTCACTACTTAAAAAAAAAAAAAAAACAGAAGTACTTTTTTCAAAATTGTTTTGGTCTTGCAAATGTATGTTTTGCTTAATATTCTCCATTTACACTTTTAAGTGAGTGTAGTTGCAGACAAATGCTTTCTTTTATTTTTCCCTTGGTTTGGGTTGTAAATAGCCTAAAATGTACATTGAATTTCACATTGTAAAATTTTTATTTTATTCCTTGTATTATATTAAGCAAAAATCCCTATGTATATGAAAGTGCATAATAAATATATTTGCTTTACAGAGGATATCTTGTTTTAATTTTGTCCTTGAACTAATAGAACATGCATGAAATGCTTACATTTGTTTTTAAGTTAGTTGTTTTAAGTAAATACTAAGCAAATGATTTGAAGCATTTTACGAAGGGAAAAAAAGAGACATAAAAACTGTCCAACACTGAGCCCTCTGTCTTGGGGCTGGCCACTATGAAGCTTGTTGCTGCAAGGGAGAGGCTAAACCTGCTTATAATTGTGCCTAAGAGTCTCCCCCTGAGTGCTCATTGCTCAGATGTGGCCCTCTCTCTAACTAAGCCACCTTGGCAGGTGATCTCACTGTCCTCCCCTCTATGTGGGATATGACTCCCGAGGATGAATCTGGTCCCAACATCGTGGGATTGAGAACATCTTGACCAAAAGGGGGATGCGAAATGAAGTGAAATAGAGCTTCAGTGGCTGAGAGATTTCAAATGGAGTCCAGAGGTCACTCTGGTGGACATTCTTACACACTATATAGATGACACTTCTTAGGTTTTAATGTACTGGAATAGCTAGAAGTAAATACCTGAAACTACCAAAACTCCAACCCAGCAGTCTGGACTTCTGAAGATGATTATATAATAATGTAGATTACAAGGGGTGACAGTGTGATTGTGAAAACCTTGTGGATTGCACTCCCTTTATCCAGTGTATGGATGGATGAGTAGATAAATGGGGACAAAAACTAAACAAAAAATAATGAAAAATAGGGTGGGATGGGGGGATGATTTGGGTGTTCTTTTTTATTTTTATTTTTTATTCTTATTCTGATTCTAATGTAAGGAAAATGTTAGATTGGGGTGATGAATGCACAACTATATGATGGTACTGTGAACAGTTGATTGTACACCATGGATGATTGTATGGTATGTGAATATAGCTCAATAAAACTGAATTAAAAATTACCTTCAAACAGAAGGTAAAAAACCAAAAAGATCTTGCTTTTATATCTTCTTGAAGCTTCAGTAAGGACTTAGTGTTCTTCCCCTCTCCCCCTGATTGATAACAGAATATTTCTTACCATGTCAGATTTCATGACTGAGAATTGCAGCACTCCAATGAATTGTATGTATGCTCCTTGAGAGTCAGAATATTTTGGCCATCTTACATTTCATATTTTTGGGTTTTATTGCAAGCAAATAAAAACAAAATTTCTGTCTGTTCTTTACTTAGTAAACTTGAGTCACTTCGTGACCTGTTTCCCTCACCAGAGCACCAAAGCGTGTATAAACTCCAAAGAGGTTTCTAAAAAGGCCAACAAGCTATTTTCTATTTTATGATACAGTGTTCTATGGTAGTTCCATTTTTTATTTTCTCTATAAATTTGTTTAAAACCTTATTCTAAATAAATTTAATAACATTATAACAAAACATTTAAACACAAATGGATGGTGTACGTGGAAGATTTTAAAAGAATTGGTTGGCTAAATAAACTTAAGTGGAGTTTTCTAGCTGGTGGTTCAAGCAGATACACTGAGAACTTGGCAATAACTAATGCTTTCACTCCTTTGCCCTAGCAGTTGGAAGATTGCCAATAGTAATGAGATACACACTGAAGGATTAGATTGCCGAATTTCTGGGAAAATGTCATTCATTGTCCAATTATGTGCACTAATTTTCTTTTTTTAAAAATATGGACTCTGCTTGCCAATCTTGATATGGTAAAATTTAAATTATCCAATATTAAAATGGAGTCATATGAAACTTATTGCATGTTTAGATTTTCACTCTTAAATGCTCAGTGTCATTATTATGACATTGGCAAAATTTAGCAAAGTTCTGAGAAGCATAATCTTAAAAGAATATATTTATAACATTAAGAAGGCCTTTGTGGACGTAACAGCTTTTACTTATTTTTTATCTGTATGTATGAAAGTTGATATAGTGGCATGTTCCACTAGAACTGATAACTATATTTGTAATGGGTGTATCGTTTTCTCCCCCATTTTGTTTGTAAAGTTGTGATGAAGCAGATACAGGAAAATACACAAATCCTGCATTACCATTCTATAAATTTTTACAAATGGAACATACCAGTTTAACCATCACCCAAATCAAGATGCATGCTATAAACATAATCTCAGAAACCTCCCTTGCCACTTCCCAGACATTAATTCCCCCAAAAGAAAACCACTATACTGATTTTCATCATCATAGATTAATATTGAATTTTTAAAACTTTACATAAGTGGAATCAAACATATATCCATTTTGTGCTGGTTTCTTTCCCCTAAGGTGAAATAATTCTACACTGTGTAACTTTTTCATTGCTTTATAGTATTTGGTTTTGTTTGTTCTTTTTAAATTACTGTATAATATCCCATTGTGTGAATACCATACTTTTAAAAATCCATTTTACTGCTACTAACAGGCATTTGGATTGTTTCCAGTTTGGGGCTGTTAAGAATACTGCAGGCAGTAACATTTTTGTACGTATCTTTTTGTGAATGTAAGTACATTTCTGCTTAATATATTAATATGAATGAAATTAATGGTTCTTAGAATGTGTATATGATCAGCTTTAATAGACAGTGCCAAACAGTTTTCCAAAGTGGTTGTATCAATTTATTCTCTCACCAGCAGTCTACAAGAGTTTCTTTTGCTCTATATCCTTCCCATCATTTGGTGTTTTTTAGTTTTCTTCTTTTCCTGTTTTTTTTTCCTTTTGTCATTCTGTTTGGTTGTGTACTACTAGTATTGCATCAGGGTTAGAATTTGCATTTCACAGATAGCTAAGAAAATTGAGCACTTTCACATATGATTATTGTCTATTTGTATATACTGTCTTGCAAAGAAACTCACCTTTTTCCCCCCTTGGGTTTCTTGGCTTGTAGAAATTCTATATTGTGGATGGATATGTTATTAAAGATTTTATAATATTTACAATGCAGATACTTTTGCAAGACTGTGCTTTGCCCTTTCACTCTCATAATGGCATATATTGATAATCAGAGGTTTTTAATTTTAATGAAACCTAATACATGATCCTTTTTAAGAGTGTATGCTTTTTGTTCCAGTTGAGTAAGTTTGGCTAGTTGAAAGTCACAATGATATTCTCCTGGTTATCTTCTAACAGTTTTATTGCTCTGCCTTTCACAATTAAGTCTATGATCCATTTAGGATTAATTTTTGTGCGTGGTATGAGGAAGCAGTTTTTTTTCCATATAAATATCAAATTGATCCAGTATTAGTCATTGAAAATTATCTGTTCTCTATTGCATTCAAGTGGCACCTTTGTCATTAATTAGGTACTGATGTGGGTGGATTTGTCCATCCACTAGTCAATATATCTACTTAATTACTATAGCTTTATTATATAAAGTTTTAATATCTTGATAGTGTGAGTCCTCCCACTTTGTTCTTCAAGATTACCTTGGCTACTTCTTGGCACTCTACATTTCCATAGGAACTTTAAAAATTAGCTTCTCAATTTTCATTTTTTTAAAGAAGCGTCCATATTTGGCTTGCAATTTCATTGATTCTACAGATCAATTTGGACTTGGATGAATTATCATATCTACAAATGTGAGCTTCTAGTCAATGAACTTGCTATATCCTTCATTTATTTAGATATTCTTTACTTTCAGTAATGCCTCAAAGTTTTCTGTGTAGGGGTGTTATGCATCTATAATTATACTCCTAGGTAATTTGTTGTTTATTGATGCTGTTGTAAATGATACTTTATATGTCATTTTTGTTGGTGTGTATATATATATATATATATATATATATATATATATATATATATATATAACAATTATTTCAGTATATTGATCATGCATTTAACAGTCTTGCTAAATGTATTTTTTAACTGAGGTTTAATTTACATACAATAAAATTCACTCTTTTTATGTATACAGTTTGATGAATTTTGACAAATGTATACAATATATAAGTACCACCACAATCAAGATACAGAATATTTCCATCACCCCCAAAAGTTCCTTTGTGTCCCCTTGAAATAAATTCCACCCCCCTTGTCCCCAGCCTCTGGCAACCACTGATCTGATTTCTGTCTTAATAGTTTTGACTTTTCTGGAATCTCTTCCAGAAAATGTAATATGGTTAAGTTATATATTTATGCCTAGCATATTTCACATAGCATAATGCTTTTTAGATTGATCCATGTTGTAACATGTATGAGTAATCTGGCTTTTTAATGCTGAGTTAGTATTCCACTATAGGACTGTACCCTAATTTCTTTATCCATTCACAAGTTCTAGTTGGCTATTATTAATAAAGCTGCTATGAACATTTGTGTTTAGATATTTGTGTCAACATATGATTTAATTTCTCTTTGTTAAATACCTAGGAATCGGATTGCTGAGTTGCAAGGTAGTATATGTTTAAATCTATAAGAAACTGACAAAACATTTTCCAAAGGGACTGTCTGTACCATTTTGAATTCTCATCAGCAATGGAAGAAATTTCCAGTTGCTCTCAAAGTTACTATTATCTTTTTAATTGAAATTTCTATGGAGATAATTGTAGATTCATGTGCAGTTATAAGAAAAATACAGAGAGTCCTAGACCTGTGTATCCTTTTATCTAGTTTCCCCCCAGATAGCAAACATTTTGCAAAACTATAGAACAGTATCACAACCAGGAGATCAACATTGATGTAATCAACTGATCTTATTCAGATTTTCCCAGAATTGTATTCATTTGTACTTGTGTGTGTATATATATTTAGTTTCATACAGTAGATACATGTATGGGTTCTTGTATCTACCACAACAGTCAAAATACAGAACAGTTCTGTGATTATAAGGATTTTTTATGTGGCCTTTTATAAACCATACCCACTTTCTTACTGCCTGCCCCTCCATCCCTAACTCGTGGCAACCACTGATCTGGTCTCCATTTCTATAATTTTGTCATTTCAAAATGTTATATAAATGGAATCATACAGTAAACTTTTGAGATTGCCTTTTTTCACTCAGAATTCCCTTCATCCATTGAATTGCTTTCGTACCT
Organism: Choloepus didactylus; assembly: GCF_015220235.1. NCBI lineage: Eukaryota > Metazoa > Chordata > Mammalia > Pilosa > Megalonychidae > Choloepus > Choloepus didactylus. The sequence continues at coordinate 136,305,526 of NC_051309.1, read as the reverse complement.
TTGTCAAAAATCAGTTGAGTGAATTTATGTGGGTCTATTTCTGGATTTTTTCATCAATCTATGTCTGTCTCTGCCAATACCACACTGTCTTTCTTGATTACTGTAGCTATATAGTAAGTCTTAATAGAGTTATTCCCACTTTTATTTCCAGGATTTTTTTTCAGCTATTCAAGGTCTTGTGCCTTTCCACTGAAATTTTAGATTAAGCTTTCTAGGTTATCTAAAAAACTTGCTGAGATTTTGATCGAAACTGTATAAAATCTGTAGATCAATTTGGGAAGAATTGGTATCTTTGCTATGTTGAGTCTTCAAATCTGTGAATATTTAGGTCTCCTTTGACTATTTTCATCAACATTTTGTAATTTTCACTATACAGATCCTGTAAGTATTTTGTTAACTATATACCTAAGTATTTCCTTTTCTTTGTAAAAATTGTGAATTGTTTTTAATTTCAATTTCCACATATCAATTGTTAGTATGTAGAAATATGATTGATCTTTTTGTGTAACTTTGCTGAACTCACTTTTTAAAATGTAAATCCCCTGAGATTTTTTATATAAGCAATCATGTCACCTGCAAATAGGAGCAGTATTATTTATTTATTTCCAATTTGTATACTTCTTATTTTTCTTACCTCACTGCAGTGGCTAGATGTTCTAATACTATGTTGAGTGAAAAGGTGAGAGCAGTCATGTTTGCATTCTTCCCAATTTTAAGGGGAAAGAATTCAGTCTTTTATCAGTAAGTATGATGTTAGTTGTAGGTTTTCTGTAGATGCTGTTTATGAAGTTGAGATAATTTCCCTCTGTTCTTAACTTGCTGAGAGTTTTTATCAGGAATACATGTTGGATTTTGTCAGACTTTTCTGCATCAATTGATATGATCATATAATTTTTCTTCTTTGCCAATTGATATAGAGATTGATTTTCAAAAGTTGAATTTGTGTTGAATACCTAGAACAAATCCAACTTGTTCATGATCTGTGACTTTTATACATTGTTAGATTCCATTTGCTAATATTTTGTTGAGGAATTTTGCATGTACATTCATGAGAGATATCAGTGTGTAATTTTCTATTTTTGTACTGTCTTGGCTGGTTTTGGTACCGGAGATACCACTAGCCTTATAAAAAGCATTGGGAAGTTCTCCCACTTCTATTTTCTGGAAGAGAGTGTGTAAAATTGATATTAATTCTTCTTTAAATGTGTGTTGGAGTTCTCCAGTGAAACCATTTGGGCTTGGAGATTTCTTTTTTCAGGAGCTTTTAAATTATTAATTCTTTTTTTTAAATTGGTTATTGAACTCTTCAGATTATCAAATTCATTTTGGTTGAGCTTTGGTAGTTTGTGATTCCCAAGGAATCTATCCAACTGAGCCAAAAAATTGTTCCATTTATTTTAAGTTGTTGAATTTATGAGTGTAATATTGTTCATAGTACTCCTGTATTAATTTTAATAACTGCAGCATCTGTAGTGATAGCCCCTATTTTATTCCTGATACTGATTTGTGTCTTCTCTTTTTATTTTTGTCAGTCTTGCTACAGGTTTATCAATTTTATTGATTTTTTGGTAGAACCAGCATTTTGTTTCGTTGTGTTTCTCTGTTATCCTACTTTAATTTCATTGATTTCTGCTCTTATTTCCTTCCTTCTGTTCTTTGACTTTTTCTCTTCTTTTTCTAGTTTCTTGAGGTAGGTATACTAGGCCTCCTATTTTACTTTTATTGGTTTCTGTTCTGATCTTTATTATTTTTTTCCTTCTACTTGCTTTGGGTTTATTTTTCTTTTCTTTTACTAATTTCTTAATGTAGACCTGTTGGAACTCCTGTTGGTCCCTGCTAGTCCTGCCTGAGAGGGCAAAAGAGGTTTCCCCAGGCCAAGCTGCCTGATGTCCATGGGGCAGGGGATGAAAAGATTTCCCTAAGGGCCATTTTTAAGAGTGTTTCTTTCTATTCCTAGTCTGTGAAAAATTTTTAATTATGAATTAATGCTGAATTTTGTAACATACTTTTCCTGCATCCATTGAGATGATTATTTGGTCAATCTGAAATAAATCCTATTTGGTCATCATGTATTTTTCTTGTTTTATTTTGCTGGATTTGATTTGCACTTTTATCTATATTTATAGAGCACATTGGTCTATAGTTTTATTCATAATGTTTTTGACTGATTTTGGTATGAATAATGCTGGCCTCATAAAATAAATTGAAAAAGCTTTCTTTCTTTTCTATGTTCTGGAAGAATATTTGAATAGAAATGGTATTATTTCTATTATAAATGTTGGCATAATTCACCCTTGATGCCATCAGAGCCTAGAGCTCTTTTGTAAGAAGGTATTTGTTATTTTGCTAGAAAATCTTCTTTAAAAAAAAATAGATGTAAGGCTATTCACATCATCTGTTTATTGATACTTTGTAAATTTGTGTCTTCAAGGAATTTGTCCATTTCACCTAAGATATCAAATTCATTGCTATAGAAGTGTTCATACACCCAGGGGAGTGGAATCTCCCTGGCAACGTGGAATATGACTCCGGGGAGGAATCTAGACCTGGCATCATGGGATGGAGAACATCTTCTTCACCAAAAGGGGGGTGTGAAAGGAAATGAAATAAGCTTCAGTGGCAGAGAGATTCCAAAAGGAGTAAGAGGTCACTCTGGTGGGCACTCTTACACTTAATATAGACAACCCTTTTTTATGTTCTAATGAATTGGAATAGCTAGCAGTAAATACCTGAAACTATCAAACTACAACCCAGAACCCTTGAATCTTGAAGACGATTGTATAAAAATGTAGCTTATGAGGGGTGAGAATGTGAGTGTGAAAGCCACATGGACCACACTCCCCTTTGTCTAGTTTATGGATGGATGAGTAGAAAAATGGGGGAAGGAAAAACAAAACAAAACAAAACAAAGGCACCCAGTGTTCTTTTTTACTTTAATTGCTCTTTTTCACTTTAATTTTTATTCTTATTATTTGTGTGTGTGTGGTAATGAAAATGTCAAAAATTAATTTTGGTGATGAATGCACAACTATATAATGGTACTGTAAACAACTGAATGTATGCTTTGTTTTGTATGACTGCATGGTATGTGAATATATCTCAATAAAATGAATTTAAAAAAAAGGAAAAGACTGACCACTGCAAAGAAAAAATGAATTATCAAAGAAATAATGAGGAGTGATGAGACATTCTTATAGCCAAAATTTAAAAATGAAAGTTGCATAAATTCAGATATTTAAAAAAAAGTGTTCATAGCATTTCCTTATTAAACTTTCAATATCTTTATGTTATGTAGTGATGTGCTCTCTTTCCTAATATTGGTGATTTGTGTCTAATCTGCTATTTTCAAATTTCTAGTTTTAGTTTTATTGATTTTCTCTCTTGTTTTTCTGTCCATTTCATTGACTCCTGGTGTTTATAATTTCCTCCCTTCTGCAAGATTTGGATTTAATTTGCTCTTCTTTTCTAGTTTATTAAGGTAGAAGACTAGATCAGTGGTCAGCAAACTACAACCTAGGAACCAAAACCAGCCCCTTGCCTTCTTTGGTAAATGAAGTTTTATTGGAACACAGGCATACACATCATTTACATAGCCTTTGACTGCTTTTAAGCTATAGAGGCATACTCTAGTAGTTGCAGCAAAGACTGTATAATGCATTAAGATAAAAAAGTTACTACCCTGCTTGTTATAGAAAAAAGTTTGCCTATCACTGGGTTAGATTATTGATAAGAGATCTTCCTTCTTTTGTAAAATAATCACTTAATGCTATAAAATTCATTCTTTGGAATTATTAAAAAGAGCTTAATACTGGGTAAAATATCAGATGTGTGTATAAATCTGTTCTTTACAATCAGATCTGTTGTATTACCTTACAGGTAAAGGAAGAACTGCTTGAGGAGGTAGAATTCATGCTGTCTTGAGTGACATAATTTATATCATGAATTTATTCACTTTTTCTATCACTTGTTCTCCTGCTGCTGGTCAACCCTTTGGTTTCCATGAATTCTGATTTTTTGTACCCAAAGCTGCTGATTTTCACTTGATTGGGATTCTTCACTTAACTAAATTTCTAGTCTTCCTTTATGCCCATTTGCCTGACTGCTTCTAGCTCACTGATTCAGAGTCCTGCATATGTACTATGAATAAATGTAACCAAGGATGTAAAGGACTTGTATACAGAAAACTACAGAACAGTGCAAAAAGAAACCAAAGAAGACCTAAATAAATGGAAGGACAGCCCGTGTTTAGGGATTGGAAAGCCAAATACCATTAAGATGTCAATTCTACCTATTTTATGTAACCCCAATCAAAATTCCAACAGCCTACTTTGCAGAATTGGAAAAGCCAATTATCAAATTTAGTTGGAAAGGTAAGGGGCCCCGAATAGCCAAAAACATCTTGAAAAGGAAGAATGAAGTTGGAGGACTCATACGTCCTGACTTTAAAGCATATTACAAAGCTACAGTGGTCAAAACAACATGGTACTGACATAAGATAGATATATTTGCCAAAGGAATCAAATTGAGAGTTCAGCAATAGACCCTCACATCTATGGCCAATTGACATTTGACAAGGCTGCCAAATCCAGTCAACTGTGCCAGTATAGTCTTTCCAACAAATGGTACTAGGAGAACTGGACATCCATATGTGAAAGAATGAACAAGGACCCTATCTCACACATTATAAAAAAATTAACTCAAAATTGATCAAAGACCTAAATGTAAGAGCCAGGACCTTAAAACTCCTGGAAGAAAAAGTAGGGAAGCATCTTCAAGATCTTCTTGTAGGCAATGGTTTCTTAGACTATATACCCAAAACACAAGCAATGAAAAAAAAAAAAAAATAGATAAATAAGACCTGCTCAAAATTAAAAACTTTTGTGCTTCAAAGGACTGTCAAGAAAGTGAAAAGACAATCTACTCAATGGGAGGAAATACCTGGAAAGCACTATCCAATAAGGGTTTACTATCCAGGATATATAAAGAAATCCTACAACTCAACAATAAAAAGGCTAACAACCGAATTTTTAAAATGGGCAAAAGACTTGAATAAATATTTCTCCAAAGAAGAAATACATACCTGAAACTATCAAACTACAACCCAGAACCCATGAATCTTGAAGATGATTGTATAAAAATGTAGCTTATGTGGGGTGACAATGTGATTGGGAAAGCCATATGGACCACACTCCCCTTTGTCTAGTTTATGAATGGATGAGTAGAAAAATGGGGAAAGGAAACAAACAAACAAACAAAGGCACCCAGTGTTCTTTTTTACTTTAGTTGCTCTTTTTCACTTTAATTATTATTATTGTTATTTTTGTGTGTGCGGTAATGAAGGTGTCAGGGATTGATTTTGGTGATGAATGCACAACTATGTAATGGTACTGTGAACAATTGATTGTATGCTTTGTTTTGTATGACTTCATGGTATGTGAATATATATCAAAATGAATTTAAAAAAAAAAAAGAAGAAATAAGATGGCTGAAAAGCACATGAAAAGATGCTCAACATCACTAGCTATTAGGGAAATGCAAATCAAAGTCACAATGAGATATCATTTCACACCTACTAGAATGGCCACTATGTAAAAACATGGAAAACTACAAATGTTGGAAAGGATGTAGAGAAATAAGAACACTCACTCATTTACTGCTGGTGAGAATGTAAAATGGTACAGCCACTGTGAATGACAGTTTGGTGGTTCCTCAGGAAGCTAAGTATAGATCTCCTATATAATCCAGCAATCCCACTACTAGGTATATACCCAGAAGAACTGAAAACAGGGACGCAAACAGACATTTGCACACTGATGTTCATACTGGCATTAGTCACAATTGCCAAAAGATGGAAGTAGCCAAGTGTCCATCAACCAATGAAAGAATAAATAAAATGTGGTATATACATATGATGTGACATTATTCAGCTGTAAGAAGGATAAACCTTGAGGACATAATGTTGAGTGAAATAAGCCAGACACAAAAGGACACATTGTATGATCTCACTGATAGGAACTAATTATAACAAGCAAACTCATAGAGTTAGGATCTAGAATATAGTTTACCAGGGAATAGAATGGGGGTAGAGAACAGGGAGCTGATGCCTAACTTGTACAGAATTTCTATTTAGGTTAATTGTAAAATGTTTGGAAAGGGAAAGTGGTGATGGTAACACATTATTTTGAGTGTAATTAACAGCGCTGAATTATGTTTGTGAATGTGGTTAAAAAGGGAAGTTTGGGGTCATGAATGTTACTAGAAGGCAAGTTAGAAGATAAATCATGAGACTGTATGGAACTTGAAACTGTAGATGGTTTTGTATAGGTGAGATTTATGTAAGACAGAAGATAGGAAATCCCCATCCCCAAATCCCATTTTCTTATAGCAAAGACTTTGACCCTTCTTCAAGAAATTAGTGAAGAATTTCTTCAAGAAATTAGTAAGTTTAAAAAAATGTTTTCTGATGAAATTTTTAAATAATTAATCATACATTTTAATAATAATAATTTCAAATAAGCAAACTCAAACATCAATCCTAATTGAGACAAATAAGGGGGCTTTTGATGTAGAATTCACCCTCCCAGGTAACCCCAAAGTAACATTTACTGGACACAGTTTCCAAGTAATGTTAGTTAGTACTAAAATAGATTTTTATATTATAATAGACTTAGTAAATTCTGCATTCTGTTCTACTGTCTTGGAGAACTATAATGCACATTAGTTTATGATAGGCTCTAGGATGAACTGCAGGAAAAAAAAAGTGATTTTGTACAGCCTACTGTTTTTTCAAAAGAGTTTGACAACAGAATGCCCTACTCTGTACTTTTTTCTCTTGGTTTTACTTATTTATTTATTTTTAATTAGAGAAGTTGAGGGTTGATAGAGAAATCAATCAGAAAGTACAGAATTCTCATGCACTGTGCCTCACACAGTTTTCCCTACTATTAAACTTTGCATTAGTGTGGTAACTCTGTTACAATTGATGAAATAAAATATTATAATTATACTATTAATTATAGTCCATAGTTCATATTAGGTTTCACTCTTTGCATTGCACAGTTCTATGGTTTTCTTCAATTTTTATTCTGGTAGCATATATACAACCTAAAATTTCCCCTTTTAGTCACATTCAAATACATAATTCAGTGGTGTTAATTCCATTCACAATGTTGTGCTACCATCACCATCATCCATTATCAAAATTTTTCCATCAAACCAAAAAGAAACTCTGTATCAATTAAGCATTAATTTTCCATTCCCTACCCTCACCCCTATCCCTGGTAACCTACTCTATAGTTTAAAAATAATTCCTTTTGGAGTCCCCTTTCTCTACTCACTGGCTAACATTCATGTAGATGTTACCAGTAGATACTTATTCTATCGTCTTTCTTACTTTCCTATTCTCTGTTCCCTGCCATTTCCACCATCCTAGTTTAGGGCCTGGAACCATCTCTTAACCAGTGTTCCTTTCCTCTGTGCTATGACTTCTTCAGCCCTACAAACTGATAGCAGATAAACTGTCTTAAAGCCTGGCTTTGATCCTATCACAGATTCTTTAGCCAGCCCTCTGTCTGTCTCTTCTGCCTGTTTTCCTTCACATAACCACCAGCTATCTTTTTAGAACATCACTCTGATCGGGGCATATTCCTACAACTAAAAGCTTCAGGATCTTCCATTTCTTATAGAATGCCAAGGTTAATGGATGGAGCACAAAGCCCTTCACAGACTAGCTTTTACATATCTTTCCAGCTGCTTCTTCCTGCATTTCCTCGATCACTCCACCCTCCATGGACATGCACAAAATCCTCTGCTCTGGTCCGATGGAAATATTTGCTGTTGCAAGAACATTCAACTCCTTCATAGCTATATTTTTCTACCCATGCTGATCTTTGTCCCCATCTATCAGCTACTTGAAATCACTTCTTTTTTTAAATTACTGTTCAATTTTATTTTTGTCTTTTATAGTTCTTTTTCTGCTGTCTTAAACAGATTGTCTCTTTTTTTCTACTATAATCTTTTAGATAGAAAGAGACTTAATGATCTTTGTATCTTTTGAAATGTCTTGTACATAGTAAGTGTTCAATTACTGTTCTTTGAATTGCACTTTCTTTTCATTCAGGAACAGCTGTGTGATAGTGAAAAACATTTAATTCTATTTTAGGCCACTTGTTAAAACTTACTCTTGGCTTAAGCAAACTCAAAGAGGAATCCAACTCTGAGTACAAAAAAAATATTTTTTTATTTCTTCTTTCACATCTGCTCTACTTGCTCAGTTTGTATTGAATATAACAGGAAAACAAATGAGATATTCATCACTTACTGGTTTGAACGTATGTGGCTGACTGCTTGATTACTTTCACTGATACCCTGCCCCAACATCTTTGTCCTAGAGACAATTAAGATGAGTTCAATTGATTCTTTTTTTTTTTTAATCTTCATTTTATTGAGATATATTCACATACCACACAGTCATACAAAACAATTGATTCTTCTAAGGAGATTTACTAGCTGTCATTAAAGTCAAGAAAATCTATTTATTTGTCCTTTAATAATCAGCAATGCAACAATAATAAGGGGGATTTGTCAGGCCCACTACAAGCACAGCACTTTCCTGGCTGATCGATCCTTTCTCCAAGCATCCACCGTAAGTTCCTTGGTGCAGTCACAATAAACACTTGAATTGAGACCTGGTAATATCTATTTTTTTTCTAAAGTGGAAGCCTCCATACTGATTTAATCATTAAACTTTATAATATACATTTATATTTTATAAACTTCTTTCTTCTTTATTGTTTCAAAACTACCTAAGAATTTCTTGAATACTTATTTTTGGCTTTACATTTTGTTGTGAATTTCACTGAAAAATTCCATTGGAGTATTAATTATTGTTAATTTAAATTTATTGATTAATTCAGTGTGAAATGACAATGTTGAGCATATCCATCTAGGACATGATAGCTTTCCAGTTATTCAAGAGTTTATTTTTTATCTTTGGTGAGATGTTTGTACCTTTCTACTATAAGACATATATTTCTTGTTAGATATCCACTTTATACTAAGGAAAAAAGTTTTTTGTTTGTTTGTTTTGCTAGTTCCAATAGTGTCATTTACTTGATAATATTCCCTCCTTGGTCATTATTCTATTTAAGAATGTGTTCTATTCTTTATTTGTAGCCCTTATGTCTTTCCATTTTGATGGTATCTGTTAGGTTTTGCAATTGATTCTCTTGAATTTTCTAAGTAGACAATCATATCCTCTACAAATAGGGACAACATACAATTTAATTTCCAATATTGAAATTTACTCTTTATCTCTTGTGTTATTGTATTGATTAGTATCTCCAGCACAATGAGGAATGTTTACATTGATTTAGGAATACTTGCATAATTTCTGTTTTAATATGAATGCTTCTACCACTTTAGTATCAAATATTTGCCATAGATTTCTGATACATACCCTATAATATTTTAACAAAGTTCTATTTCTAGTCTATATCATGAAAGAATGTTGCATTTGGTAATGATCTCCACTTTCCTTTCGAGACAAAATAATAGGACTTTTTTCCTTTAGATTAATTTAATAGTTTTCAAGGGTAAAAAATCTAGTCTTGAACACTCCCTGCAATCTAAGGATAATCTTACTTGGTCATGAGCTTTTAGCTCATGCTGGTCTGTTCTATCCCTGTACAGTTTGGTACCCGAGTAAACAAGCTTCAAATAATGAAGTCATATTCTTTGCTTTGGAATAGTTTCCTAAGCTATAAGTTTTCATATTCTGGATAAAAATATCCTTCCCTCAGCCCTCATATCTAAGTCAGAATGAAGTTGAAGTTCCAGAATTCTGCATGTTTCTAGCAAGACCCTCACACCATCACACCTCCACTCCTCCCATCCCAACTTAAACTGCCTCCCTACAACAACCTGCCTCAGTGATCAATAAGGCCAATCCCCCATTCTTTTCATTCCTGTTTATATTAGTAACCAAGAAGCCAGTGACCTACACTTCATTCCCACATGAATCTGAACATCCCTCACATAACTCTGTCACTCACCTCTCAACCATGCCTAACCATGCACTGTGCCTTCTGAAATTTACAATCAGTAGCAGAGTTCTCTATATCCTCACCCTTTTTCCTGAATTTTTTTTCACCTTACTGTCCTAAATAAAACCTAACATGTTCCCTCTAATTACAGTGCTTTCCCTACTGCCCTCTTAAATGGTGGCTGATTTCTCTCTCACTCCTGCTGTTGGCACTGGGCTTGCAGTTGAGAAATTTTTTTCCTTTTTTCTTATTGTCACTACCAGACCATGCTCCCTAAAAGCCCACAGCTTTGAAGAACATTCCAAATGTATGCACATAAGTATATACATCTCACTCTCCATTCACGTTTTAGTCAATCTACAGACCTCACCACTAGTCCTCCTCCTTTTGAGATGATTTTAGCTCCTCTAAAGCTCATTTAATGTCATATCTCATCTGATGGAAATTTAATAGACACTGAAATGGAAACAGTTGGATCAGTGGGGAAAATAGCCCATTATAAATGAAAAAAAAAAAAAAAAAGTGAAGGAAAAGAAGAGACAGTTACCAGCTTGGAAAATAAAAGAAAGTATGGGTTTAGAACTAAAATAGAGACCCTAAAAAAGAAAGATGGTTCACAAAAGCCAATCCATGATGATTATGATGTTGCCTTATGTTAAGATTCTGGATCATCTCTCATTTGATGTGTGCAAAAACTACTCTGATTAAACTGTGAATGATATCCTATTAATTCATTTCTTATTTGCTTTTATTTGTATTTCTCACCTTTTTTATTTTTTCTGTTTAATTTTAATCATGTTCACTTTCTGATTAAATTCTTAATTATAAAAAATGATTTTTCTTACTCCTTATTCAGTTATGGTTTGTTAATTTTCTTGGGGTATGGAAAAAACATGTTGCAAGCAATGTAGTTATTTTAGTTTTTTGTTTTTTCTTATTCCTTTGTTTTGGTTTTTTGAAATGTTTTTTTAATTTTTTTTTTTTAATTTTTTGGTGAAGTTAAAAAAACAATGAATGAGTGTTAAAAAAAGAAAACGAACAATGGGTGGAGGAGGGGAATGGAATGTTTTGGATGTTCTTTTTTATTTTAATTTTAATTTTAATTTTTGGAGTAATGAAAATGTTCAAAGAGTGATTGTGGTGATGAATGCACAACTATATGATGATACTATGAACAACTGTACACTTTAGAGGACTGTATGTTATATGAATATATCTCAATAAAATTGCATTTAAAAAAAGAAGAATGATTTTCAGTGTTCATTGGACATTGAGAATTTATTTGTCATTATGAGAACTATTAGACTGCCCTCACCTAAATACAAAGAGGACTTTATTTATTCCAACATCCCTTTGGGCTCTAGTGCTTTTGTTGTCTGTCTCGGACAATTCTGTTTGTGAATAATAATGTAGATATTTTGGATTCAGAAATTTTACATTGGAAGTCCAAATCATTTATTTAACTATTAAATATTTATTGAACACTTACTATCTACCAGTCACTATGATAGAAAATGATAAAAGAGGTACAATTTCTTCCCACATTGAATTTATTTTCTAACAGTCTCTTTTTCAAAGAAAGAGTAGAAATATACCAAAATAGAAAACATGGGGAGTTTCACTGGCACTATTTTCTACCCAACTGTAGGAAAGGAGGAGAGTAAAGCAAAGATAAATACTTAGTCAATTTGTGGAGCTGTAATTAGATAATAGCAAGCACTCACTTAAATTTACCAGTTAATTGATTTATAAACCACAGATTAAAATATTCCCTTTTTCTGACCTCTGCAAATGTTAATATTTCTAAATACAAAGATTTCTTTGTGTATATATTCACAAACTTTGACTTTTTCTATAACTAATTATTATAGAATTTAAGTTCTTTTTATTTTGGGGATTGTTACAAAGCTCTCCAACTCCCATCTAAAGAGATTCCTCTGCTAATTTCTTCCAAAGGCTTCCCTTTCAAACTCACATAGTATTTATTAAAATTATAATTACTACATTCATACTAACATATACTTATCTGCATATTTTATTACAAGTAGAATGATTACACAATTTGTTTTCCAAACAAGGAGACTTTTAAGAATAAAAGAGGAAGCTATTAACACACACACACTGAGACAACAGGTCCAAACTGGAAAGATCCTGGGAATACAGGGACATATGGTCACTCTCATCTAAGCCTCCTGAGGGTAGGGAAAATGCCCGTTAGTTTTACCACTATGGAATCCACATGGCCTGGCACAGAGTCAGTCCCATAGCAGTGCTCAACAAATACTTTTGCAGTGAAGGTCTATAAGAAGCAATTATGAAAACTAAACAAGAAGTGATTTCATGATCTGAGCTGCAAATAATACACAGTGTGAAATGTTATTAACTCTAAAAAATGAAACACTAACTCAAGACAAAATAGCTATGAGGAATAAAATATTTATACACATATATGAGAAAGAACTTGTATTAGGAAACAATTATTATTGGTTTTCATTGCTCGTGAATGCAGTTATACTTTCATGAACCATGACAATACAGAAGGGTGTGTGTAGGTTTTGGAGACTGACCTGGTTTGGCCCTTTATTCATGGTATGGCCACAGACAAAGTATTTAACCTTTCTAAAAATCAGTTTCCTAACATAAAAATACAGGGAGTTCTTAGTCACATAAAGCTGGTGAGAATTAAGTATGATAACCGATAAAGTGGCCAGCCCAGGGTAGGAATTCAGTGTTTGTTGACATCTTCTTTCTTTATTTGTTTAATCTGAGAATGATTCACAAGTATTTAACAATGTTCTCACAAAAAAGGTAGCACAAGGATGGCAGTTTTGAAGAGTGATGGTAAGGCCTGTGGATTAAGCAAAGGAAAACCAAGTGCTTGTAGTTTAGACCAGGCACTGCAGGTGCCAGGACTTCCTAGAACTCCTCACTCTCGCCCTTGCTGTCCACAGACTGTGTCCACTTCTTCACAGTCCTTCCCCAGGGCAGCCAGGCCCCCTCAGGCCTCAGGGAACTCCCCTTCCTCCATGCTCACACCCACATACCAGTGTGTGAAGGCCCTGGTGTCGAACTTACCAGGTTGAACTCATGGTTGAGGTGGGCTCAGGCCTCAGTGATAACGGTGGTGGTGTGGCTTAGTGTGCAGACTGCCCCACTGCACTTTGGCCAGGCACCGCACTGGGGGGCTGGTATTTGACGCCAACCTTGAAACCCTTGAGACACCAGTCCACAAACCGGATGGTGCGCCTGGTCTTGAAAGTGGCTATGGTGGCATTCACATCCTTGGGTACTGTTTTGGTTTTTTAAAGCAGCCAGAATGCAGTATACCAGAAATGGATTGGCTTTTTCAATGGGAATTTATTAGGTTGCAGATTTACAGTTCTAAGGCCATGAAAATGTCCAAATAAAAGCATCAAGAGGTAGATGCTTTCTCTAAGGAAAGGCTGATGGCATCTAGGGTTCCTCTGTCACATGGGAAGGCATGTGGCTGGTCCTTGTCCTGGATTCTAGTTTCAAAATGGCTTTCTCCAAATGTCTCTGGCCTTCTGTCTCTCTTAGCTTCTCTGTTAGCATCTCCAAGCTCTCTGAGTTTATCTGTCTTCTATCATCTCATAGAGGACTCCAAGCAAGGGGATTAAGACCCACCTAAAATTGGGTAGGGTCACATCTCCATGGAAAGTACCTAACCAAAAGGTCTGCCCACACAATACTGCATTAAAAGAACATAGGCTTTTCTGGGTTACATAATAGATTCAAACTAGCACAGGTACCACTTCTCCACAGTATAGCGCGTAGCTGGCCATGTATGTGCCATGGTGAGGGTCACACTTGACCATCTGAGTAGAAGGTTCAAAGCAGGTATTGATGATCTCCACCATTGACAGCTGCTTGTGGCTTTGCAGTAAGAGGGCAGGCATGGAGGTCACCAGGGTAAAGAGGATGAGGAACAGGGCACCAGGTGTCTGGAACTCTTTGAAGTCTACACTGAGGGGCCTCTCAAAATGCAGGGAGGCAGTGATGGAGGACAGAATCTGGCCATTTAGAGTAAATATAGAGATAGGACTCATTCTTCTGATTTCAAAGCAAGTGCTTTGTGGGACATTCATGAAACAGGCAGTCAGTTTACAACCAGCTCCGGGCCTGCTTCTCTGAAATGCTGTCTCAAGTGAAATGTTTAAACTTACAAGTAATAATTAATATATGGACAAAAAATTAAAATATTCCTCAGGGCAAGCTGCCAAAACAGAATTTAGAAAATAAATTGTCAAAATGAAATATCCTTAAAATAATGTTAGATCCAGTTTGTTTTGTACACTAGGAAAAGGAAAATAGTCGACATAGACTTATTTATAATTTGTGTTCTTTTTTGTTCAAAATATTCAAAGGTTTCTGTTATCTTTTTATAAAGTTTCGGTTTAGCTCATTTCCTCAACATGAGAGTGTTGACTAAAAACAGATACTTCAAAAACTTAGAAAGCCTCCCAAGGTCCAAGTTCTTCAAGATTTCATATCACCTTAAAACATAATATATGAAAACTTATTCATTCTTTTCAAATTTCTCTCACTTTAAACATTTTGTTTTTTATAGAACTTTTTAAGGCACCTCTCAAAATACCCCAGTCATATTAATTCTTTGGATACTTATCTGCTTCTCTGATTTTCTCTCTCTCTCTCTCTCTCTCTCTGTGATTTATGTCAGCTAATTGGGTCAAAATTTAAGCATTATATAGGAGACAAGAAAAACTCCCCACAAGCTCCAGAAGTGTTTCAACTTCCAGCTCAGACTGCACTAATTAAAGATTAGATTCTCAGCAATCACTACATGTTCACAGAGCACCAGCTCCCCAGGCTCTTGATCAGTGCCTAGCACACTGCAGGCACTCAGAATTTTTTGTGGAATCAGTAACAACCAGCCTCTGGGAATTAAGAAGTTAAATGCTGACTATCCCTGACGTTTACAGTGTTGACCAAAGAATTCAGAGAGCAGCAAGAAGTCGAGGCTGGGTGGAACAGAGTGAGCTGTCAGTCAAAACCAGTAGTTGGAGCAGTTTTTCTTTTATACCCTCCAGACAGGCTTTCAGCTCCTTATTTCTATATATCCACTGCCCTGCCCTTCTGTCACCTTCAGGCATCCAAAAATCTTATGTCCCTCTGAGCAGCTCTGAAGTAGTTTCCACCTTTTTTTAAGTAAATCTTTCATTTCTCTTTTAGGTAAAACTAACTCTCCTTTCCTTAACCTATTGGCAAATATACCAAACCTATTTGGACTAAGGTGTAAATGATTAATCTTCTCACTTTGATAACTGAGGGCATTGGTGGGATGAAAGCAAAATTGGGAGAAATAAATTCCTCAGTGGTCAAGAAACCATCAACCCAAGCATTGAAGAGACTGATAGATGGAGGGGTGCGGTCGCGGTTACTGCTTCTGGGGGGAGTGGCGGCCGGCAGCGGAGCCCTCAGCTCTCGGGGCTGCTTAAAGGGTACCGGCGGCGGGGGCTCTTTCCCGGAGGCGAGGGTGAGGCGGAGGACTTGGCCAGGTCCTCGGCGGGAGGCGTGCAAGGTGTGGAGGGCGGCGATAAGGACAAGACACTCTTCATCCAGTAGGAGTATGCGCCAAAGAGATTTATTCAGGGGTGATTACAGGTTATATAGGCTGGTAAGAAGGGTAGGGCTGGAAAAGAGGCGAAGTAGCCTTAAATGGCAATATTGAAGGGAGAGGGGCTAGGATTGGTTCTGAGAGGACGCAGGAGCCGTTGCAGCGGGCGGGAGTTGTTCTGGCCACGGTGCATGCGCGCTGGTGGTGGCAGGAGTTGCCTTGGCACAGGGGAGTGTGCGGGTAAGATAAGGAAGTGGGGAAAGGGCGGTTGGGAGAAAGGCGGTTCCCTCCGGCAAGCCTCCCCTGCCCGTGACATTTTGGGTGAGGAAAAGGGAGCTGCCTTGACCTCGCTCCCCAGGCTCGGGGGGGCTGCAGAGGGCACTAACGCCCGTACCCACTACCCTCCCCAGGGGGTGATATCAGGTCCCCTGGCCCAGGCCTGGTAAGTCGAGGTACAAGCTCAGTCACCCGCAATTCCCCTTTCTTTTCTAATTAGAGGAAGAGGCTTTACCGGAGAGGCCCGCTAAGGGTGAGGGAAGGGGGAGGTCAGGGAAGGGAAAAAAGGGGTTGACGGTGGCTCAGCGAGGCTGGAGCTTAGTGTTGGTGTGGTGCCCGGGCGCTTGACAATGGCTTCGCTGCAGCGGGCTGGGCGAAGGTGAGGGGTTTAAAGTTCAGGGGTTCAGAGAAGCTGGAACTCGAGGTGAGAGCGATGTTCAGGTGATTGAGAAGGGCCTCGCGGTTGGCGAGTTGACCGGTGGCGTTGAGGTCGCGGAGGGTTGGCTGTCATCTTGGAGTGGGGGGCGTCAGAGGTGGCGAGTCGCTGATACTGGATTTGCACGAACGAGGAAAAAATGGCATCCGTTTGTTTTCTTACAAGCTGGACAATTTTGCGGATGAGGCAGGGTCCTAAGATGAGAGCTAGAATAATTATTAATAAGGGGCCAAGAAAAGGAAGGATGTATGGGAGGATGGGAGTGAAAAAACTGGACCAATAACTGGTGGCTTCACGCTCTCTTTTACGCTTTTCTAGTCCCTCTCGGACCCTTTTCAGGCTGTCCTCGACGAGACCTGTGGAATTGGCATATACACAGCACTCTTCTCCTAGGGCGGCGCAGAGGCCTCCTTCTTTGAGGAGGAGAAGGTCAAGACCTCGGCGGTTTTGGAGCACTACCTCAGAGAGGGAATTGACAGAATTTTTTAGATGGTAAATAGCGTTTTGTAAGTGATGAATGTCTTCGTCAACAGCCGCCCTGAGGTGAGTTAGGGCGGAGCCTTGACTGGCTAGTGCAGCGATTCTGGTGCCAGTGCCGGCAAGACCTAGGAGGGAGGCAATTGTGAGGGCGGTGATGGGCTCTCGCTTTTGCAGAAGGGCAGGAGCTGCAGTTCTTTCCAGACGGAGGAAGAAGTCTTCTTCGCTGTGGTATAAGACCCTAGGGATAAGGACAATTAGGAGGCAAGTTTCTTTATATTCACTGATGATATTCGTGCTGAGACAGGGGGTAAGTCCTGTAGAGGAACAGAGCCATTGGGAGGAGTTATGAGGAATGAGAAATTTTGCCGAGCTGCTGGGAGATGAGTAGCTGGCACAGGCAGTGAGGTCGGGAGAGTTACTGGAGCGAGGGCGGACGCACTTTCCCGTATAGGAGACTGAATGAAAGGTTAGGGGGACGGCAGAGGTATTCCAAATGCATTCCAAGGGGCTGTTTTCTGTGCTTTCTGAAAAGGAGAGGTTGGAGGCAACGGGCTCGTATAGTGAGGAAGAGGTGGAGAGGCAAAGCCAACAGGATGAGGTAAAATTGGGGTTGGAGGAGTTCACTGAGGTAAAGGCGGCTTGGATGAGGCTGAGGAGGGGAGAGGAGTAACGAGAGGGGGGCAGAAAAGGTTGGGGTGGTGGGGTTGGCGATGCGTTGTTTGTAGCTGAGGTGCGGCTGGTTGGAGCTGAGGTGCGGCTGGAGAGCTGTGGAAAAAGGGGGTTAATGACTTTATTGGGACCTATGCCAGAGGGTGTTTTTAAAGCAGTATTTTGGTATGGTTGGCTTACAGCCTCCTTTTTTATTAGAATAAGTGATTCTCGGTCGGCTCCTTTCTTATAGATTTTGAAGCCCCAAGTTTGACCGAGTAACCAGGAGGGATCAGTGGGGAGCTGCACTGTAAGATTAAGATGTGTGCAGGATCCCTTACTTTCTTGGCCGAGCCAGTTAACAGTAGGGAGTTTGCACCCTGTAGGGGCTCACTTTAGGGTAAGGTAATGATTAGGAACAGGAGGCTTCCAATTAGTGATTAGTGTTTCACACCCTCAGTATGCACAGTAGTACTCGTTGGGGGAATTACAGTACGATTTTCCAGGATTTGAGGATGGGCATATGTAATATTGGGCCTGGGGATCACTTACCTTTTGAGCGCAGGTTTCTTCGACTCTGGAGACAAAGGTGGCGAAAGGCTTACTCGGCTCCTGGAAGAGCTTGGTGAATTTATTAGGCCGACAGGCAGAGCAGTTGGCAAACGCGCGTAAGGCGATGCCTCTGAGGATAGTCCAGAAGGTGGCAGGGACATTAATATAAGCAGATGCGTTTATAAATGCTCCCGTGCCCAAGTAGGCTTCGGGGGGATGATAGACTCCAAGGGCTGCGTCTTGCTCACTTTGCTTAGCTGCTTCTGCCTGGAAGTGAGCACGCCAGTCAATAAACTGACCGGGGTTAAGAATGGAACGGGCAAGCGAGGCCCAGTCTTGGGGGATGCAATAGTCCATGCCGAGATCCTGCAGTATTTGGGAAGCGTATGGGCTACCTAACCCGTCCTCCTTGACGGCCCTGCGAAGCTGCTTGATAGTATCTGAGTCAATGGGATACCAGTCATACGGTTTCTGTGGGGTGGGGGCAAGGTTAAGAGGAAAGCAGCGAAAAGCACGAGAGAAAGGAGGACGCGCTTGCAGAGGGCTTGGCGCGGGAGTGGGGGTAGGGGGAGCGTTGCCCCAAGGGTTGCCTTGAGGTGTAGAAGGCCGCCAGGGGTTGTTAGTCGGCAGGGTGGAAGGAGCGGCGGCAGCCGCCGGTAGCGGCTCCGAGGGGGAGGTCGCCGAAGGGGGAGGCGGGAGTGGGAGGCCTCAAGCGTCGCAAGATGGCGGCGTGGTGGGCGTGGCTAAGACACAAGATGGTGGATCAGCCCCGCCCTGTGAAAGGGTGGGGTTTAAGGCACAAGATGACGGACTAGCTCCGCCCTGTGGAAGGGCGGGGTAAAGCGTATGCGGTTTCCGGCCCAGCTTAGGGCTGATGTCATCACCGGAGCAT
Source organism: Choloepus didactylus (assembly GCF_015220235.1). Lineage (NCBI taxonomy): Eukaryota > Metazoa > Chordata > Mammalia > Pilosa > Megalonychidae > Choloepus > Choloepus didactylus. The sequence goes on along the minus strand of NC_051309.1, from coordinate 136,286,603 downwards.
TTCCTCCCCTCGATGGAAGAAAAAGGAGGAAGTTCGCCATCTTGGCGCGGCTCAGTGTTATTTTGCTTTTTGGGAGTCACCTCGAGCGCGTTGTTAATCTGCTCGACTAAGGACTCCGTGTCCGAGTCATGATTTGAATTAGTATCGCTATCTGAATCTGTTGGCTGGGTTGATAGGGCCTCCTTGGATTTAACGGGGCCTCGATCAGGGGGGAGGGAGCCTTGAAGGCAGGAGCGGATGGTTATCAAGGTGGGGAGCAAGCCGGGAGGGAAGCGCTTGCTCTCATGTTTCATGGCGTTAGTGACTTGATCAATAAGACGATTATAAGTAACAGGGTTTCAAAGATGGTAAGTGGTGAGCTTTGGGTTAAAGGGCAGCAGGAGGTCCCAGTATACTTGCAGCTGCCGAACAGACACTTTGTAGCGATGTGTGTCTAGGAGACCCGCTAGAGCACGAACTTGAGGTGCCTGGCACGTAGATAGACGATTACCCATAGCTGAGGGGGGAGGAGGGGAGGTTGTTTACCGAGCAGAGAGAATGAGATAAACCGTGGCCGCAAGGCCGAAGGAGACGGCGAGAGCGGAAAGCAGTGCCCTTTGGCAACGGGAGCAGTCGGGGGGGGGCGGTTGCAAAGAGGCACACGGCGCCAAATGAGGAAACAAAGATACAAAGAACTACAGCAAAGTAATGGAGGGGAAGAGGGAGAGCGTTAGGAGGAACGGGGGTCATAGAAGTGCGCATACAAGAGGACGAAGAGAGCTCTCCTTGGCGCACACTCCCACCGGACGAAGAGAGCATGGGGGAAGGGAGGAGCGGCTTCGGAGCAGTGAACCTCCCACGGCTCCGGAAGCGGCGAAGGAGAGGCGGCCCTTACCTTGCAGGCGAGGAAACGGGAAGCTGGAGAGGCGTCCGGGCGAGCGGGCGACCTGCCGAACTGTTGTGTGGAGACGCTTCCTCACACGGGGCACCAGTTGCGGTCGCGGTTACTGCTTCTGGGGGGAGTGGCGGCCGGCAGCGGAGCCCTCAGCTCTCGGGGCTGCTTAAAGGGTACCGGCGGCGGGGGCTCTTTCCCGGAGGCGAGGGCGAGGCGGAGGACTTGGCCAGGTCCTCGGCGGGAGGCGTGCAAGGTGTGGAGGGCGGCGATAAGGACAAGACACTCTTCATCCAGTAGGAGTATGCGCCAAAGAGATTTATTCAGGGGTGATTACAGGTTATATAGGCTGGTAAGAAGGGTAGGGCTGGAAAAGAGGCGAAGTAGCCTTAAATGGCAATATTGAAGGGAGAGGGGCTAGGATTGGTTCTGAGAGGACGCAGGAGCCGTTGCAGCGGGCGGGAGTTGTTCTGGCCACGGTGCATGCGCGCTGGCGGTGGCAGGAGTTGCCTTGGCACAGGGGAGTGTGCGGGTAAGATAAGGAAGTGGGGAAAGGGCGGTTGGGAGAAAGGCGGTTCCCTCCGGCAAGCCTCCCCTGCCCGTGACATTTTGGGTGAGGAAAAGGGAGCTGCCTTGACCTCGCTCCCCAGGCTCGGGGGGGCTGCAGAGGGCACTAACGCCCGTACCCACTACCCTCCCCAGGGGGTGATATCAGGTCCCCTGGCCCAGGCCTGGTAAGTCGAGGTACAAGCTCAGTCACCCGCAGAGGGGTTACAAAGGCAAGTAAAACACAATCTTTGACCCGAAAGAGTTTATATAAAGATTGTATATAACATTACTTATATACTAAAATAGATTCTAACAGCTGAATTTGAAATTTTTTGTCTATGTGAAGAATTTATTTAAGAAACTGCAGAAGGAGATATTTGTGGGAGGGGAATCTTCTGGTATCCCTGTAATTCAAAATTATCAGCAGCAGCATCATCGTTGAAAATATTTTTTTCATTGTAGGCATTCATGACACTTTCCATGAATCATTACATTTTATATTCGCAATTTAAGGATGCATGTAGTTATTATGCCAATTTTACAGTAAGATTTTGAAATTTAGAGAGGTTAATCAATTATTCCAAGATCAAATGGATAATCAATATAGGTTCAGGGCTGGTCTTATGTCAGTTTATTCCAGAACATGTGCTCTTAATCACAGGTTTTCTGGAAGTGATTCATATTTCAATCACAATAATATCAGTGATTATTAATAGTGCAAATTCCTAGGCCCCATCTCATAACTGGATCTGAATCCTTCTCTATTTGACAGTGAGAATCTGAGAAAAGAAGATGAACTAGGAAGGAAATGGGCAAGGGAGTAGCTGTTGGTAAGACAAATGAAATTGCACTCTTGAATAGTGCTTGCTAAGAATTCTGAATTTTTAACCAGCTTCCCAAGTGGTTCTTATGAACACTTTTGACAATTAATGTAAATGTAATTGTCGTTACACTGATGTAAATTATTATCTTCTCCCTTGTCACTCAAAGCATGGTTCTCTGGCCAGCAGCATTAGCATCATCTGAGGGCTGGCTAAAATGCAGACACTCAGGCATCACACTAGACCAACTGAACTAGAATCTTTATTTTAGCAAGATATCCATTTCAATAAGATGCTATTTATATACACATTAATGTTTAAGTAGCCTTGGTCTACCCATTTGCTACTCTATGTAGTACATAATTGTACAACAGTGCTTTGGCAAATTCAATGATTTCGTGTACATGTTCTTTTCACGATGAACAATTGATGATCTTGTTACAGGTTTTTCACTTTTCTATTTTACACTTCACTGAATCCCAGTGAATATCAATCCTTGATGCCAGTGTATATTTTAGAAATAGAGTGACATGAGTTTAAATGCTAGTTCTGGCATTTTCTAACCTGATACACTAGGGCAGATTTCTAAATCACTCTAAATCTCAATTCTCTCATCTTTACAATGGATATGGAAATTACAAAGACATAAACCATTGAAAATATAAAATAAGCCATTGTAAAGCAACTAGCATCATGTTTGTCAGAAGATACTTTGACAAGGTAAGTAATCAATACATATTAATCCATACTCCTGTTTCCACCCATATTTCTTCCCCACCAAACACAGCATAAGCCCATAGTGGTTGTGCCAATTACAAAATTATTTTTGAAATCCATTAGAATTTTATTAAATAAAGTAGTGACCATTATTGCGTGGTTCATAATGCATATGTTTGCTCTAATGAACAACAATGTTCCATGTTAAAATTTCACATTTTCCACTCCATGCTGCAAAAGATCTTGGTCATATCCAGATGAGGAATGTGAAGTTTCAAATCTAATTAAGTTACTAAGTATTGTTGATATTCAGTAATGAAATTGTAATTTGGAAGGCTACATCTTCAGGTATGTGTCCTAGTTTCCAGGCTGCTCTGACAAATACCACGCAATGGGTTAGCTTAACAACAGGAATTTATTGCTTACAGTTTCAGAGGCTACAAGGCTTGCTTCCTCCCGGGTTGACAGCGTTCTCATGCTAGCTGCCACCAATCCTTGGGGTTGCTTGGCTTCTAGTCACGCCTGGCATCACATGACAATGTCATCCCCTTTTTTTCTTCTGAGTTCTGTTGAGTTCTGGCTTCCTGCTTGTGGCTCCTCCCTGGGGCTTTCTCTTTATAAGGCCTCTAGGAGTAGGATTAACACCCATCCTGATTCAGTTGGCCTCAAGTTAACTAAAAATGACATCTTCAAAAGGTCCTATTTATAGTGGTTTCACATGCACAGGAATGGGATTAAGATAATGAACATGCTTTTTTCTGGGGTACGTAATTCAACCCACCACAATATGAGATTCTAATTTCGAAGACTTCTCCCCTCCCTGCCATGGGTTATATATTCATACCACCCAAGGCATCCCACCAGTTATTAGGTCAATAGAAATCAGTGTTAATGATTTCATTTCTATTGCATAGGCTAGCACTGAAAAATAAACAAACTGAGGACTACTTCATAAGTAAATATAATTAAAATGTCATTATATAAACACAAAGTTCATATATCTTTAAGTTAGTATAGGGTAAATAATCATGGAAATTTCTTTTTATGAATGGTGTCTTATTCCATTCCAATTATTTTCTTTTTGTTTATTACTGTTCTTTGTATTTTCTCTTCAAGGTTCCGGTTCTTTAGGTTTATGGCTAAAAATTGATAGTATCAAAAGAAATTATAGTAACTTTATCTCAATTTTATGCTCTACCTAGCTGTTAACTTTTAGCAAGAAGACTTTCTGCAGCAGTCTTATAATATATTTAGGTTTTAAAATGATAGCTAATGATGCTTAATTATTATCTAGAACAAAGTGACATATTTCAAATTCGAAACATAATTTCTATTTTCTTACTTCTCGAGTTTAAACAATGTTGCTAGAGTTTAGAACAAGCAAAACTTAGTCTTCAATTCTAAATTTCTTAAACATGCACCCAAGGTAGAAGTATTAACTAAAAATGGTAGTTTAGAGTTACATATGCATGTCATAATTACTTGTGTCTTTTTAATTTAAATACAACTACAATTTCTGTTAATGTGTATGTTGCCTTTATAATTGAATGTCTCTAGATCATATATGACTCTCACAATTGTAAAATTTATTTATTCAAAAAATATATAACTGAGCACCTGCTTGGTGCCAGACACTACTTAAACATAGGCTCTTACACTTTTAGAACTTACCATGGGGACATAGTGCCCAGGCTCTCCCTCCCTAATGGGGAATGAGGCTCCACAGAACATAGCAGCCTGCTTGACCGGGACAGAAGTTGAAGGTCATCAGACCTCTTCCAGGAAGAAAGTATGTACAGATGGTATCATAAACAGCACATTAAAACCCCCCTCCCCTGATCACTGTTGATAACAAACCTCCAGACCCCTGTGTCATGAGACTCTGCTGAAACTCTGTTCTCATACCCAATGGAATGTCTTTGTCCTAAATCCTTATAAGCTGCTGTGCATCCCCCACCCTTGCGGAGTGCTGACTTCCATTTCCCCTCCGATTGCTGCTGGGAAGAACTCTCTCCTGTTCGTAAATAAACCCATATCTAGCTCTGTGCCTGTGTTCTTTGGTCTTAGGGCTGCTCTGACCCAAGCCCTTTAAGAGCTGAGTTGGAACACTTATGTTTGGGAACACAGATAGAAAATAAACAGATAGCAAATAAGACAATTTTAAATAGTGATAAGTGTTATAAAGAGAAACGAACAGGGCAATGTGTTACGCACTGACGAGGGGAGGAGAGGGTAAACAATATTGGAGAGTACCCTCAAAAAACTCCTCAAACTGGGTTGTCTATAGATTCAATTTTTCTCTACCCATTCCCTCCTGAACCCACTCAGTCAGCGTTTCGCTCCTACCATTGATCTGTCAAGGTCACAAATAACATCTATGCTCCAGGGGTCATTTAAAATTTTTTTATTTTACTTAATCTCTTCCTTAAAACCCTACTTTTCTTTGCTGTTAGGAAACCACACTGCTCTGGTCTTATCCTATTTCTCCAGCATTCCTTAGTCTCTTTTACTGGCTATTCCTCAACAATTCCAACCTCTTTGCATTGAGATGCTCTAGTGCTTACTCTTTGGACATCTTGTCTCTATATTTGCACCATTGGTGAGCTTATTCAGTCTCAGGACTTTTAAAACCAGCTATATGCCGACAACTTCCAAATGTACATATTCAAACTGAACTTCTATCCTGAATTCCACATTTGTTTATCTAACTAACTGCATGCCCTCTTCATTTGTATATCTATTATGAATCCCAAACTGAATATATGTTTTTAAAAACACCCTAAAATCTTCTCCCAGACATACATACTGCAAAGACTCAAAGTGGCTACTTCTCCATTAACATACAATTAACATCTCAGTTAATGGTGATTCCATTCTCCCTATTGTGGATTGGGTCTGAAATCAACCCAAGCTCTTTTATTTTTCCCTCTCAGCAAATCTTGTTGGTGCTAACCTCAAATTATAGCTAGACTCTGAGCACTTCTCACCTATTCCACCACTAACACTCTGGTCCACTTCACCATTATTTCTTGCCTAGATAATTTTAGCAGCCTCCTAACTGCTCTTCTTGCTTCCAGCACTGCTTTCCCCACCCTGACCCCTATAGTCTAGTTTCCATATTGGAATGTGAGTGCTTTTAAAATTTAAGACTAGTCCTTTCACTTTTCTTCTCAAAACCCTCCAACAGCTTCCCATTTGATTCAAGAATAAATATCAAAGTCCTACAAGGCCCTACATTATTTAGCCTCCTCTATTCACTGATCTCATCTCTTACTATTGTTCCCCTGGCTCACTGTGAGCCACAGTAGCCTTCCTGTATCCCTAAAGAAGACATACCCCCACCACAGGGCCTTTGCATTTACTGTTCCCCATTACTGGGATGCTTTTCCCCTTCAGGTCTTTGTTCAAACGTTACACTGTCAATAAGGTCTTACCTGGCCACCTGATAGAAAATAGCATCAACCACTTTACTCTCATCTCCAGTCCTTTAAAATCTCACCTGCTTTAATTTTCTTCACAGTGATTAGCAACCATCTGGAAATAAGCATGCTTATTTCTTTACTATTTTTATTAGAGTAAGAGCAGGATCATTTTCTCTTTTGTTTACTCTCAGTGAATATGAGTTAAAGAATAAATGCATGCTTTGAAATAGGTTTATAACCAGAAAGGAGGTCTATAAAATCTAGAAAGTTAATATGTTTTATTGTTTTTCTTTATGTGTTTAGTAGAGTCTTGTTTCTAGTTCTCGAATTGTGGAGAAACAGAACCATGTGATGTGAAAAGACAGCCGTGATACACACAACACACATTATGATCTCATGGGGACCTAGACCCACCCTGCCCAGAATGCTGGTTTATGATATTAGAATTCTTTGGTTGAAGGAAGCAGAAACCAACTTAATACAAAATAAATGTATTTTTGGAATATAAGAATCTCACACAAGTTATGGGAAATATGAGGAACCAGCCCTGGAGTTCAAGGTATCTATAGATTCTAGAAAGAGGATGTAAAGAAATAGCAGGAAATGTTTGTTAGGGAGTCACTGCTGGGATGAGTGATGTTAATTGTTTTCATTGTTTTTGTCCCTCTGCTTAAATTCCAGGTTTGACTGGGCCATACACCCACCCCTTAGCTAAGCGAGGACAGAATATATAATTACATTCCTGCAGATAGTATCCAATGAGAAATAAGTAATTCTCAAGGGGAAATCAAGATGTTATTAGTAAAGAGAAATAAATGCTAGGAAAACCCAAAATAGAAAATGTCAGCTATGATGTTTACATGGTGTGGGAGACCCCTGGCCCCCAAGTGTCTTGAAAACTGTAAACAGCAGTTTGCTTGACCTAAGACAGCTGAGGTTTGACCTATTCTTCTTGTAATATCAGATGCTAACTGTAATCTATACCCAAAACTACCTCCTCCCTGAGACTCCCTGAGATACTGTTATCTACAAGATAATCTATAATCCTCCCTTCCTCCCTGTTGATTACAATCAACCCCTCCCTACTCTGCATGACCCCCACTCCCTGCCTTATGCTCTCATACCCATTGGAATGTTGAGCCCTTATAACAAGCTTATTCAGCCTCCCAAGGTGTGGATTATTTCCACGTTGTGCTGTGAACTGGCCGCCATTCAGAGAAGTTCCTGAATCCATTCAGAGATGCTCCTGATTTCAGGATAACATGGCTTGACTTCCCCACCCTATAGGGAAGCCCTATAATAAAAGCTCATATCTCAGAACATGTCTGGTGCTTTCTTTAGTCCTTTGGCTACAAAAGCCCTCTTGAGCCGTGACATATAGATTAAGATGTGTCAAGAACTTTGAAGGGTCTGAGTTAACCTGCCATTTTTACAGATGTTGGCAGAAGAGATGGGCTCCTGGATCAGAGAGAGGGGTTTACTTTATTTGCTGCACTGCAGGAAGCATGCCATGTTTGCACTGTTCCCCTTGTCTTCCAAGCTCCACAGAGGTGAGACAGGCAGACCCAGGTGGATGCTGCACACACATTGGTTGTGTACCATAGGTGAGGAATCCTGAACTGAGGAAACCCCCAATCTTATAAAGGGGCTGCTAGCAAACTTGTCCAGCTTTTGTCCCAGAGAGAGCAATTGTCTTTATTACGTTGGACAACAAATAAATCCACCATCTGCCCTGGAAGAAGATACTGTATCTCAGTGGTAGTCTGAAACTGTATACACCCCAGAAAAACATGTTCTTAAAGCTATTCCATTCCTGTGGGTGTAAAGCTACTGTAAGTAGGATCTTTTGATGAGGCTAATTTAGTTAAGGTGTGACCTACCATGATCAGGATGGAACTTAATCCTATTACTGGAGTCTTTAATATGAGAATGAAATTCAGACACAGGGAGAGAAAGCCACAGGAAGCAAGAAACTAAAATCAATGAAACCTGGAAGAAAAGGCAGAGACCAGCAGACACTCCCATGTGGTTTGGCATGTTGCAGAGGAGCCATGGATAACTGGCAGCTGGTCTTCAGGAAGAAAGCATCATCTTGATGCCATCTTGATTTGGATATTTTCCGGGACTCTAACTGTAAGCAAATAAATTCCCATTGTTCAAGCCAAACCATTGTTTTATGGTATTTGCTATTTGCTATGCAAGTATCTTCAAAAAGATAATCCCAATCAAAACTATCCTAAAATGGGCAGAAACAGGACAGACCCATAGAGAATTGCCTCTCAACAAGGTGAGAGGTTGGATTGAGAGGAGTAAAGGGACACAGTTAGATGAATGTCTGATTGTAATCAGAGTTGGAAGAGAAAGTCAATGTCCGGAACATTAGAACTAAAGTTCAAAGGCACTAGAAAGTAAGATAAGATTAGCAACACAGATTAAGAGCTTTGGGTTCTGTAGATTTAAAGAGAGCAGGGTGGAGCTGGTGCTAGTCCTGGTGGGTGGAGTTGTGCTTAAACCTTGAGGGTTGTTTTTCACTTGTATGGGTCAGGCTGGCTTACAACACAAATAACAAGTTGAACATTTTGTCTGTTTGTGCCTCCATCTGTTTGATAGTACTTGGATAATTCTCTGAATGTATTTATGAAGAAGGTACAGGAGCATGTGGAGATCAGGCAGAGCTTAGTTTGGGATTCAACCAAGAATTCAGTTTCGTTCCATTGCCTTAGTGATATAGCACTTACCTCTGATGTTGCCCTCAATGAATTGTCATTTGGTTTTAATTCCCAAAGTAACAGCTGGGGCTCTCAACGGATTCTAAGAGGAAAGAAATCTGTCTTGCTTTAAAATGTTTTCCTGCTTGAGCCTTCTCATGTACGATATGGGCGTCTTCTCTGCCTAGGCTCACAGAGCATTAGCCAAATTGTCATTGGGGCCCCAGCCTTTCCCACAGGGCAGTAATGAGAGTAAATCTGTGGGATTTGAGCCAAGACTGACACCATAGAACTATAATAGGAGAAGGTAGGCAAGTATGGGCAAGTTCTCTGGCTACCCCACCTGTATCTATTTCTCATATAATGTGTCACTCAAGAAGATATGAAGAAACAGTTCATGGTTTTTGTTTTTAAATATAGCTATTTCTTAAGGGTAAAAATTAGTATTAAAGAAAAAAATTTGAAGGGAATTTTTTTTTAAGCCTAAGTTAATGCAGATTGAAATGAAAGTCAGAATTTAAAGCAGTTAGCCCTATAAGGTGGACAATTCTATCAAAGCTGTTTTTAAAAAATACAAATACTTTAAGTGAAAGAAAATACTACTCAGTCATTTTTGAAATTCAAGCAAAGAAGAGCTAGTGGGAATGTAAAATAAGACTTCTATAAAGCAAGGAACGTATCATTTACAAAGTCAAATAGAAGCTTTATCCAAACTCTTTCCTTCTATATCATATGCACACCTCAACATAATTTTCTAGGAAAATATAGTTACCTCAAGACAGATTAAAAAAAAAAAAAACCTAAACATCTCATTTCCATAGAAGGAATATAGCTATTTTTATAAAAATGAAGCAAGAGTAGATAGTTTCACAGGCAAGTTCTACCTGATAATAGAGTAGAAAATTCTGATGTTTTAAAAACTGTTCTAGAAAATTAAGAAAAAACCACAACACTTCCAAATACTTTCTATGTAGTGTCTACATTGCACAGTGCTGGTATGCATGGATTTCAGTTACGAACATTTAAATAACACCAATCCTCTAATGACAGTGTTCAGATTTCAGTCTCCTATGAGTAATTGCATAAAGTAAAAATTTCACTGCTAGTCTACAAATCATTATGTAAATAACAGATAGGCATTAAGATCAGGAACCAATCATGTCACTTCTTTCAAAGTCTGCTGAAAACTGGTCACTGAGCACTTACTATTCAGTTCATGCACAGACAGCAAAGCATATAATTGTATTGCCTCCTTGTCTCCAGTGATGGACCCACATGACAATTTACAAGAAGTGGGTAATTGAAAGAGGGATTGGTCCACAAATAAAAACTGCAGCACAGAAATGAAAATTGATAATGTGAAATCGGATATAATGAGAAGATTTGAAAAATGGTGAAAGCAAAATAATACAAGACTTAGGCCTGCATGAAGCTATGGTAAAAACCATACTGAAAAAGTACTATGAATATAAAAACAAAATAAATTCATTTAACATCCTTTTTGTTAAATTGCAGTAGGAACAGAAAGTTGTATATCGTTTGAATATAACATTTGCTTCTACTTTGGATCGAAGATTGTAATAAAAAAAAATCCTAGCCAGTATGACTAAGATTCAGGTCAAAATGTTGAAGTTAGTTGCTACATTGAAAGAAAACAGTGATTGTAAGGAGCCTGAAGAAAAATTTTTTTTACTTCCAGTAAAGGCTATTTTCATCATTTCAGAAGTTAGAATGAACTGATTAATTTTATCTGGTGAAGCTTCTAGCAAAGATAAGGATATATCTGGGAAACTAGCACCCAGATTCCCAGGATTATTAAGATTGCTTTGCATCACTTTAGCTTGCACAGTCATTTTCACAGTTTCACACTACAGTGCAAAATGAGACTGTGTGTAACACTAACAATAAAACATGATAAAGATTGCCCAAGAAAAAAAAAAAAAGAAAATAGAACAACCTCACTTAAGATTGTTGATGCAAAAAACTTAAGCAAATATTAGCAACCAGAAGCCAGTACCTCATTAAACATTTTATCACAACCAGTGGGGTTTTTCCAGGAATTCAAACATTATTTACTATTAAGAAAACAATTAATGAGGTGGGGGGGGTTCATTATAATTACATATGTATGGAGAAAAGCATATACATTCCATTAAGGCTGAAAAGATGTTTGACAAATTGTAAAAACACTCTATAAAATAGGACATGATAAATGTTTCTCATTATAAAAGTCAGCTTTATGTTGAATGGGAAAACATGAGATACATTTCCAGTAAAGTCAGGGATGAGTCAAGAAAACCCACTATCATCACTATTATTTAACATGGTTCTGAAGTTAGTAGCCAATACAATTAGAAAAAAGAAAAAAAGTTTAAAAATTTGAAAAGAAGAAGGTAAAATTATCACTATGTCCAGTGTCATTGTACATTTAGAAATTTCCAAGAGAATCAAATGAAAAACTATAAGCAATGAGAGATTTCAATAAAGCAGTGAGGCACAAAATTAATATGCATTTCCGGTAGTTTTCATATATAGGAACAATAACCAAGTACAAGATAAAATGGAAGAATACATTAAAGTAGCATTTTTAATTTATCACAATGACAAAATATGATGGGTAAAAAAAAAAACCTCTTTTTTACAAGTCCTTGAGAAAATAGGCATGCTCATTGCAGGTGGGAGTTTCAGCTGCTCCAACTCCTATGAACAAGAATTCACTTACTATATAAGAAAATTACTAATTAATTTACTCTTTGATTCAGCAATCCCACTTTGGGAAATTTATCTACAGATATGCCTCTACATGGATGAGATGACATAGGTACAAGTTTATTCATTGAATGCTGTTTGGATGATCAAAGGGGAGTACTGGCCGACAAAGATGAAAGTAGAGCAAAGAAATGAAAATTGATAAGGGCGATATACTTTAAGAGCATATGTCCATCAGTAGGAAACTGATGGAATAAATTATTGTCTATCTATATAATGCAACACTCAGCAACTAAAGAAGAATGAGGGAGCTTTCAATTTACTAATACTAAGAGATTACCGAGATATTTTGTTATATGGGAAGAAAAGCAAGCTTTGGCAGAGAAAACTGTGTATCTTATACTGTGGATCTTGGCATGAGAAAGAGGTCAAGATCTCCATAAAATTAATCTATGGAAGGACATATGAGGAGCTAAGCACAGAGTTTACATAGAAGGGGAGATGATGGAAACTGAGTCAAGGGGGCTAAGGTAGAGGCAGAATTTTCACTATATACTTCTTATTTATTTACCAAGTGAACTTTTTCCCAATTTAAAAGAGAAGCCATGAAATTGACAGAATTTGATTTTTTGAACTCGTTTTCCAGCTTTATATTTTAAAAAATATTACTTGCTCATTAGGGACCCATTTAATCTTTTGCCTACACGTAAGTAGGCTCCTTTGATCAATTTATACATCAGCTGGAGTCATGCACAATGGCTCAATACCTCATCACTGTAGTATACCCTTGTTGCAATTCTATGATTTAGCTAAGGATGCAAAACTGTTTCCTGCCCGGGCATCATGCAGTGGAAAAGGTGTGAATCTTTTAAGAGTCAGACTTAATTTCAGATCTGGTGTCTACCATTTCCTAGCACTATGACCTGAAGCAAATTACTTAACCTCTCTTAGCTTGTTTCCTTTTGGTAAAATGAAGATAATAACACCTTCTCTACAAGGTTGTGAAGATTAAAGGCGTTAACATATGTAAAACACCTGTTGAGGCATTAAATAGGTGTCTACTGTCTTTTCCTTTTCCTCTTCTTTTTTTCCCACATGACCTTATTTAGCAAGTATATTCTAAATTAAATGATGTTCATCAAATAAGTACTGCCTTTTAGTTCATTAATTTATTAATAATGTTTGTAGTCACTGACGACCTGATTAAATGTGAATAGTTTTGATGTAACTCTAGTTTCTGGCTTTTTCTGGTATTGTTACTAAGACTATAGGCTGTGTCTATACATTAAAACTAGGTAATGGTTTAAATGACTAGTGTATTACTTGATAAAATGCCAACTAATTGCTGGTTTATGCATTTTTAGGGGACAAGTAAATTGCATCAAAACAACCAAATGGATTTTTATGTGTAGAAAACTCTTTTTTTTTTTTTTTTTTTCCCCTGGGCTAATCAGGATTGATTTTAGTGTAGACAGCTCTGTTCTTTGATTTAGTGGCTCATGGTAGCATACAATTCTGAAGAATGCCCATTATTAATGATGCAGAGATAAATAAGAAACAGATGGAAGCAGCTTAAAAGCCAAATTAGCATTAGTGATAAGCTTTCTCTTCAAAGACTAATTAATATTCTGAAATATTCTACTTAGGAAAATGAAACTGCAGGTTTGCTCTTCCAGTGGGTACCTGTGATTTATTTGGGAATTTCCACTAGTAGATTGCTGAGACTTGTAGAAACTAGTGATGAACCTTACAGCTGAAAGCCAAGATTTACAGAAGACATATGGACATACTTTCTCAAAGTGATGGCACATGGTCCCTCAAAATAAACTTCTGAGGCAGTATTCTGAAGTATACTGTCATAAGCAAAATAATTATCTTTGAGAACAATCTATAACAGAAATAGTAATGTAAAATTTGTAGCTATGTTTGATTCATTCCATTATTCCAATATGAACAAGAACTCAAGGACAAGGGACTTGTCATCCAGGTCAAAGGAACAAAGCTAGCATTCTCTTGTTTTTGTTTTTTATCATTAGACCCACATTGGTCAATACTAACATCACAACGGCCCTTGCTACTGTCTCTAAATATATATATTTTTTAAAACCAGAATGCATAGAATTGGAAAAGAACTGGGGCTGTTCAATTCAATTTTCTTCGATTTGTAGTGTATGCTTTAATGTTTTGTTTTTACCAGAAGAGCCTTCTCTTGATGTGTATATGCAGTTCCTATTAGCCTTTTATATGGGACACGAGTTTGCAATGAAGGAGAATTCTTTAACTCAAGTTACAGGCAGAAAGGTCATAAGAAACAAGGTGGCATTGTCATGAAGCTTCATACAGAGCACATTGATTGAAAATATAAACTATATTTGTATCTCTTTCAATCCACAGGCAAAAACTTCCACCTACCTTCCCGGATGAAAGTATCTCCTCTTTGGAATTACTGAGAATTTAATAGTAACCATCTGTTCTCTACAAGGAATGGAGAGTTTCTCTTTTTCTTGTTCATCTTAATGAATTTTAATAATTTTCCCCATAAAAGGAGACTTAACTTTTAAGACATTTCAGGGAGATGGCACCCTTGCTGCTCCCAGGCATGTGAAAAGTTAACCCTATAATGGCTTTAGGGGACTGAGCCATCTGGCTTTACAGTTCATTACCCTTTCACTCTCAGGAGCAACGCATTCTGGAAGGAGTTGCTCTTTGCTTGCCGAGCAGTTTAGAATGGCAACTAACAATGGGATTAAATTCATTTTGCAGCCCTGCAGGTTTCCATCCTCAGGGTGCCCTCAATTTGAAGAATAGTAACATCAGCTCAGGAGTTTGGAAAATGAGATCAGCAGGCAGAACACAGGGGTGTAAAGCAATCAGGGGAAGCTTTTGCAAAGAAAGAGCCCATTTAGGAGGAGAAGGTGAGTGGGTAAAGCCAGAGACAGAGTCAGTCCCTGTTAACACTGGTCATAGTGGAGAGTTAATGGACCAGCAGCACTAATGAACTGACCAAAGCAGGCAGAAAATCTTTTCCTGTGGAATAAATGAATTTGGGTAAAAGGCTAATGTAGCATTTTCTGTTTTTAAAATAAAAATATCATGTAACAGAGCCTCCTTCACACTCCCACCCTTCCACCCTGCTAGCCTAGGAGATCTAGGGTATGTGTCAAGTGTATTTACAAAGTTCTTATATGCAAGGCACTGCGTTAAGTGTATTACAGACTTGTTGTTTTTTTTTTTTTTTTTTCCACTTAATCCTTACAAAATTTTCTGAAATAAGTTTTACTTCCCATATTTAGTGGATTGGGAAACAGCTCTAGACAGGTTAATTCGTGGTTAACAACTTGTTCATGAATAATAAAGGAAGAAGACAAGAGTGTTTGTTATTTGTTTTTATTCTATTTGTTATTTATTATTATTGAATGTTGGAATTGAAGAAAAAGCTGAAGAGCTAGGCTGCTATTTAGGATCTATGGACAAGGGTCAAGTAAACTGAGATTATAGAATACAGAAAACAAAAGGTGAAGAGTGATTCAGTATTACCTCCAAATTCATTAAATCTCTAAGGAAAATGTTAAATAGTTGTTCTGTACCTTACATATAGAAGAAAAATGGGCACATCTTATATTTTAAAAAATGTTTACTAATAACGGTTTCAAAGTAGAAAGAATTTGCTTTAGTTAAGGGTGACAATCCTTGGAGAATTTTAAAACTAATTTTTTTGCTTGATTTTAGGGGAAGTAAGAAAGGACAAAGTTATCCTTCCTGTTTTCTGTTATTCATATGCAGAGCCCTTTAATAGTAAGGGAATTCCCTAAAGAATCTGGCTTGTTGTCAACATGGTTTTGATTGCATAGGAAGTGGAATAATTGCCATAGTCAACTGATCATCTTTGAATATAGGGAAAGATAAGATGAAAATACAATAAGCTATTATATGTCAACTGATTTTGGAATAAGGTCTTGATACAAATCCAATGCCCTTATCAAAGCAAAACAAAACAAAACTAAATGAACAAAATGCTGTCTACAAAACCAACTCACCTGAAAGTGTTTTCATTGATTAAACTACAATGAAAAAGCATATTGCTACTTTTTCAGTGTTCCATCAATTAGCAAGGATAAATAAAATATTCTTGGTTGTCTTTTAGGGAGACTTGAGGATAGATGGTGCTGAGCTTTCTGCAGGCATGAAACATAAATTCCATCTACTAAAGATTCAAATGCAAAGCTGGTAAACCACTCACTCCTACATATGTAGTTTGTTCCTGCCCCAAATTATCCTTGGCATCAATGTTATATATGCAGTGCACACGTCAGGTCATTGGTTTCTGCAGGAAACATTCTCTTGTTTTTAATGATTGGAGAGTTTTTTCTAAAATGGCATGTGATATATTGGAGAGAGCACTGAGGGTAGCACCCAGGAGACCTGGAAAGTAGTCTATGCTTTGCTGTACTTTGTTCCACCTCTCATCCTTGTGCCTTGGTTCCATTACTTATAAAATAGGAATAATAAATACTGTTCTTCCAGCTGTTCATAGTACTATAGAAAAATATTTACAAAGCATAAAACGGGAGATCTATCTAGATTGTAAATGCTGGCAATTAAGATACTGGATAAAGGCAGTGAATTCTCTGCCCAATGCGCTCAAATTACCAATTCCTGAGACACCGGGGTTTCAAAGAAAGAGTTTATTACTAGGTACGAGGTAGGAGATCAGGTGGCCTTTCAGCCCAATATCTGTCTCCCCGAACTGCAGTAATTCTGATAGTTTTATAGTATCAAAAGATGGGCAAGTTTTAGGGTATTGAGCACAACGGCTCCAGATGATGTAATTAGAGGTGATCAAATTATTGATCATGCACAAATTGATTACATCTTAGTCACAGAATACATGTAAGAAAATGGAGGCCTTGATATATGAGGGGCATGAGTTTTAGTATTATAATGAGGTATAGGTCACTTATAGGTTAAAGTCTAAGCTACTGCGCATGTCAGGTGGGCCCATTTTGGTTAGATCCAGCTTCAGTTATCAAGACAACTTTTGAATTAGGGTGGGTTAGTTCTGGGCTGACTCAAGGCCCTTCATTAGTAAACATTAGGGGCTGTCTTTAGTGATCACAAGACTCCAAAGATGAAAAACCAGATAAAATGGGTACAAATGAAGGTTAGAAACAAGGTTTTTACAACACAAGGGCACAAGATAAAGGCTGTACAATCACTATCAGAGATTAAGGCAGCTGGTTTACAGTTCAGAAATTTCAGGTATTTCCCTGTGTCTCATATACCAGAAAGTAAAAAGGAATATATATGTAGACACACACACACACACACACACACACACACATATATATATATATATATAATGATTCAGTAATCATAATCATCCCTTAAATCCTAACTTGTCAGTTACAATTGTTAATATTGGAGAATCAATTTTAAATTATTTCTAAATTTTAATAAAATTTAAATGTTAGGAATTAAATTTGGGTAGTCATGAATTCCAGTATAGTCCAAATAATCAGGTGGCATGAATCTCAAAAACTCACAAAGAAGAAAACAAGAAGGCCACAATGAAGAGAGAAAACATAAAATCCATATTCAAATACTGAAAGAGATTTTAATTTCATTTAAAGACAGTATTCGATAGTGAATTTGCATTTGTTCAGGTCAGCTTCTCTAAAGCCGTGGACCATGGCAATATTGATTTGTGTTTCCAGATTCCTGTTTCTGTTCTGTAAGTCAGTCTTTCAGTGACCTTTTGGAGATCTACAACAATCATTTGGATGCCTCTTCCTTCTTTCATTTCTCCCAGGCCGTGCTTGAGATGTTCCCTAACCTCTGCTTCCCCGCTCACTGTTCACGTTACGTCGTGCCCATCAAGGAGTTTCGAAACCCTACCTGATTTTGATACACTGGGTAAAGACATATGTTCCCTGAAGAAAGGCAGTCAAACTCAGGAAAGCCAGTGTCTTATTAAGTAGACTCTTTTTCTCCCCAAACATGCATGCATCGTCTTTCCTGTGGCATAGTATGTTTCTGTTAGCAACTGAAACATGTCTCAAGAACATATATTCCCCCAGAAGAAGGTTCCAATGACATTTCCAATTCAGGAATAAAAGAGTGGAAGAAAAGTTGTATTTCTAGGGTCACAGAGCCTTGTTTTTAATCCCCAAAACATACTTTTTCCATATCCATAAGTTTCTCTTTAATGTAAATACTTTACAGCCAACTCCCAGAGAAAAGTACACTAAAAGAAGAGACGTGCATTTTGCCCCAGGCACATTAATTGATCAAAACAAAGGCTGGGCTCCAAGCACATGTAACTTTAGAGATCAGAAGATTGTAGCTGCTGGCAAATAAGTCGGTTTTGGGAATTCACACTTGGGGAGTCCTGCTATGGCTGCTAGCAGGCCCCTTGCAAATGCAAGGGTTACTGAGCAATTAAAACATTAAAAATTCCCATGGAAATTAGCCAGAAGCAGACATGAACATACTGAGGTTTAAAGTAAAGATTAGTTCATGACTAGAGGTGTTGCGCTGCGTTTTCTCAGTCTGTTTTGGATTATCCTTAGTGGGAGCAAAGAGCACAAAGGATTTTCTGAACATGTACAGAATTGTATTTCTCATGGAATATTTGAACTATCTCCTTACATCAGAATCAGCACATGGGCTAGGCCTTGAGGTTGGAGCTCTGTGAAGTGAGCTCCTAAAATTCCCTGGTTGTAGATTTATGACAAATTCCACATTCAAATTTACTTGGAAGCATGACTTGTTTCCAGAACTGTGCTGGCCTCTGCTCTATCACTCCAGATCTGTCTTAATCATAAAAATAATACTGAAAACAAAATTGCTCCAGTGCCCCAAACTCACTCTGATCCTACAGTGCTGAAACCACTGCATTTTACACAGCTCTTCCTGTACCTCCCTCTCAACTTAACCTTAAATCCCCAGAGCCAATCTGAAGATAAGTATTTTTTGATGAAGGATCCAAATCCACACCAACTCTGCAGGGCCTGGAAGATGAGAGACAGGCACACTCATACCAAGCCTAAAGTGAACTTGCTCTTTGGCTGAGAGGACAAGGGTAATGTGCATAGATCCTTCATCAGAAAATATGATTACATTTCTTATAAAGGGACCAGTTTAATTACAAATACCTTCTGACAGGCAAAGTTGTTCATTCTTGAAATAACTTTGAAAACCTACTTCCTAAGAGACAATTTCTCAAGACAATCATGATGCATTTACTTTAGGTGATTTCAATAAAACCTCATAGGAAGGTCAGGTTAATCAGCCAAGGGAAGCTAAGGCCTGAGAAGGCTAGATTTAGGATCTCAGAAAAGGAGGGTAATTCAGTGGCCACTGGTGACAAATATATTAATCATGAGTCTTCTGGTGCGTAAGTGATAGAAATGCATTGAAATGATTTATTGAAGGTTGGATTGCTTAACCGTGAGATGGCAGGGTGCAGCTTAGCCAAAGGGGCAACTGAACTCAGTTACTAACACTATGCTGACTCTGTCTTTTATGTTCTTTCTGGTTGTAAGGCTTTCACTTTATTGTAGAACATCTCTTTCTTGGGTTGGGATCTTCAAAACTCCTAACATTGCCGTTGGAGAGAAACTTCCTCTCTTCGCTCTCTTCCCAGGGAGGAATTCAGGTTGGCCTCCCCTTGGATAAATCAACTCTGGGGAAGGTCAGGTATTATCACTGTAAGCTCCCATTTGAGGTAAAAATGGAGCAAGGAACAGCTTCCTAAAGTAAAAGGGGTGCAGTTCTGAGCAAAAGGGACTAGTGCTGTGCAGCAAACAAAACTTGTGGCAGGAAACGTGGCTTACAATGAAAAGAGAAATGGTCGAATGTGCTCAAATTGAGAATCCTTGACAAGGGGGATTGAGGGCAGAGGAATCAAACGCAGAGTTTAGAATTTGTGGGAGGGTTGGGATTAATTTTTTCTGATAAATGGAGAAGAATCAGGCAGTATAATGTTTGAGTGACTGTGATAAAAGCATAGGAAATTATCAGGCTTATGAGGTAAAGAACAACAGAGATTGGTCAATAGAAATAGAGTTAAGGTGAGTAAATAATTCTGGTCCTTAAACTGTGGTAACTCATAAATTCTCAGCAATCCCTGTTGGTCTTCAAAGGACCACAGCCTCAGGGGCAATGGGCCACTGTCCTAAAAGTACTCAAGGCTCAGGTTTTGCTACCTACTTCTTACCTGCCTCTGCAACCCATCCATGACTGCGGATGCCAGAATTCCTTTCTCTCTTCTCAAACCTAAGTCGGGCTTTATTTTCATCATATTCAATCAAATGATTTATGCGTTTTTCTTTTTCTTTTTATCCCATTAGGTCTGAATACAAACGAAAAGGCAAAGCAAAACAAAATTTGTTGAACTATTTCACAAATTCAATTGTGATACTGATCCTTAAAACTCCTAATTTTTTTTTTTTTTAAAGATGTTCTCTGGTTAGAAAATGCAGTGAATATATGAGACTAATAAAAATTTATCTCTAGGAAGATAGATTTGTAGTTTCTCCATATTTCTTGCACTATAAAATATGATTAGAATTTATTGCTCCAAAATTATTTTGATTGTATATCCAAATAGCAATGTTTCTGTTATGAGTCGATTTGCCATAGACAGCATTTATTTTTTGTAATTCCTACTCCTTTACGCTGTATGATATTTTATTTTTAAAATTACTTTTGGGCAATTATAGCTAATTTTATAATTACTACATTGACTTTTGAAAAAAATATAATCAGATGTTTATAAACACTTTTAATTTCAAAATGGAAAATTTCCTGTCTGTAATTCAGCTTTTAGAAAATAAAGAATAATGCATTTTAACAGTATTTAAATAAATCATCATTAATTATGTTTCCAGATACATTAACCAAACTGGGCCTCACAATTAGAGAGCTAATTATGTTGAAAATGCAATTTCACTGTCCCCCTAGGCTTGTTCAGTTATTTCTGAGTTCTAATTTAGACATGCAAGAGATTATTTGCCATTTGGCAATACCTGATAAATATTTAAGTACATGCAAGGACAATTATATATCCATGAAGACATGCAAAAAATAGTTTTATATGAGAAAGATGATTTCTGTTTGAAACTTTTAATATTTTCTTTGATTTCCATGTACATCTGTTTCAACCAGGAAATATTGCTCTTACCATAAATCTAAACTGCCAAAGATAATGGGTTTTGAAAAAGTGAAGTTATGGTCAAGTTTTCATCTATAACCTCTACTCCAAGGCATGGAGTGCTATCAGATGGTGGGTGTCATTTTGAAGGATAACATCCAATTAGAACATTTAATTTAATGCTACATAAAATACATAAAACCAACTTCTTAAGAAAATGTTGGTGACTAATTCTCACAGAGGGACAAGGTTTATGGCTGGATGTGGCACAGAGCAAATAGATTTTCCAAGAGCTAGTTTTGCTGTATCACTGATTTTGATGTTTTGAATGTGCAACCACAGAAAAATCAGAAAAAAAAATTAAGTTTTTTGCATTCTAGTTTCTTCAAGCATTAAGTACAGCCCAAACCCCATTTTTATGCTCTTCTTAGGACATTAAACACTAAAACAGAACAACAACAAGCAAAACCCTTCTGTGGATCTCCTTAAGAGAAAAGGAAGTTATTTGCATTTACCCCTTTAGGATTCCTTTTAAACCTTAGTGCAGAAGCTATTATGACCTGCTGTTCAGAAGCAGCACTTTCAATGTAACGGAAGGAATTATTTCTTTTACGAAAT
Source organism: Choloepus didactylus (assembly GCF_015220235.1). NCBI lineage: Eukaryota > Metazoa > Chordata > Mammalia > Pilosa > Megalonychidae > Choloepus > Choloepus didactylus. Next base: position 136,265,034 of record NC_051309.1, on the reverse strand, counting down.
ATTGCAAAGAGAGATGCTGTTAAAAAATTAGAAACAGAAAATAATTTTCCTCACACTTGTAAAAACTCAATTTTTGGACATTAGTTTCTGAAAATCAGAACCTCTTATAATTGTGTTCATATGTATTTAATAAAAATAGATTTACACCAAGTACAGTCATATGAAAAAGTGTGATAAATAAAAATATGAAGAAATCATCCTAAATAGATTAGAAATAAGGTTAGAGACCTGTCAGTTCTTTTTATTCAACATGGAATTATAGAATAAAACAATTATTGAATTTCTGTGACAAGTATTTCATTTATTGAAGCATTGCTAGAACTTCTGGTGTTCAAATGTCCCCTAGCACACTCTCTATGGAATTATTAATTCTAAACAGCTGATAACCTTGAATGCTATTCTTTAGAAAAACAGAAATATTAGGTCAATACAAAATTTTGTATTATTTCTAATTCCTTTGGAATTGTAATCAATTTGATCAAAAGAACTGGATATTGAAAATATATCAATGTATTAGATTTTAAGAGTCAAATGAGCTGCTCATTGTTTAGACTTCTAATAAAATGGAAAAAAAAAGGATTTTGGCAATTTCATTAATTTATTCACATCTTTGATTATTCTTGCTCTATCAACACTGGGAAGGCTGTGAATTATCTTTTGATGCAGTGACAAATAAACTGTTTGCAAAACTATGTTTCTTCTTTAATGATCTAGGTTTTTCTATTGAAAGCAAACTTCCAGACCCAAATATGTTGGTGAAAGAAATAATACTTATTTGTAGTTTTACAGATTTCCTATGGAAAACAAAGTGTGGACAACCCATTGTTATTTTTTCTTTTGCCTTGCTGTTTAAATCTGTTCTCAAGTACTCAGTTTTATTTTCTTCATCTCTAAAGCGTCTTGCTGTGTATATGGAGGGGATGAATGGAATGATGCAGCCCAAACCTCATCAGTCTCCATGGGTCCAATTCTGTTGCAAATTTCTCATCAATGATAGCAATGATGAGAAACAAAGAACAGGATATAACCATGGATACAAAAGTCTAGTCATTGAGCCCCAACCTACAAATAAATATTACTGGTAACAGAAAAAAATGTTACTTTATCTCCCGGTCACTGGCTTATTGCTAACAATGTCACGGTCTCTGTCTCCCACCAGCCCACCCCCCAGAACTGAAGGAGATCTGGGGCCCCCTACCCCAATTAATGAACTTTCATTTTAAAAATGTGTACTCGAAATAGAAATGTATGCAGATTTAAATTTGGTTGTAGTTTTCTTGGAAATTAAGTTTCCTGTGTGAAAACTTGAACTGTGACAGAACCAGAGGGATTTAAAGGTTCAATGTGTAATTCACCACAGTTCATTGAATTTGCCAAATGAATATCTGGATCAGTTCTTTTAGGTACCCTGTTGACTACAAAGCTAAGTAGAAGGGTCATAAATAAGGGGAATTTTGAACATTTTTGCTGTAGTGTAAAGAGATTTAGCCCCAGAGGCACAAATGATGTAGTTCATGGCTTGGAAATTTCATTCAAGTCCATATGATATATATTTAATTCATTTAACATGTGTTTATTGAGCACTTTATATATCCATTGCAACATTATACATTATTAATAAATGCGCTATTTGCAAAACAAGAAAATAAGATTCCCTTTTTACACTTTAGTGTGATATTCACACATTAGGATATTAAGTCAATATTCTGGAATGAAGTAAAAACTCATGACTAAAGCAACCACATGCTGAGTCTCCCAAGGAAATTTATCATTACATTCTAAATGAGAGGAAGGACTATGGTCACTCAGAGAAAGGAAAACAGCATCATTGGCTTGAGTGGTTTCTCTCTTCTGTAAGTACCAGCCCTTGAAAGCCTCATCTCACCAGCTCACCATGCTTTCTCTCACTCTCTTTACTCCAACCAAATAGCTTTCTTTCCGTTCTTGGAATGCTCTTCCCTCCCTACTGCATTGAGTTAACTGCTATTTCCCTTTCATATCTCAGCTCAATCATTGCTTCCTCAAGAACATGGCGAGATGATGATGGTCTTTTGTTCAGGTCATCTATTGCTGTATAACAAACCATCTCAAAACTTAAAACAACAATTTATTATTATCTCACATGTTTCTGTAGTTTGCCTAAGCTCAACTGGACAGTTGTCTTTTGGGGTCTTTCATACAATCTGAAGGTTGGATGGGTGGATAGCCAACATGGCTTCTTACCTCTTGTCTATCAGTCCTCCTTGTCCTATCCATCTCTCCTCGTGATGTCTCATCCTCCAGGGCTTCTGCAGGCAGAATCATAGAATGATGGTTTCAGGTTCATCACACTTCTGGTGGCAGCTGGCTTCCACAAAGCAGAAAACAGAAGCTGCCATTCCAGCTAAGGACTCCCCTCACCAGAACTGGCAGGGTCATTTCTGTGACATTCAAAGCAGTCTTGAAGCAGGATTCAAGGAAGTACAAAAATATACTCCATCCCTTGATACTGATGTGGAAAAGAAGCATTGCAGAAAAGTGTGTGGAATTGGAACTATTGTTACAGCCACTTTTGGAAAATATAAAATGACACAAATTTCAAGTAAAAATATTAGCAACATAAATTTTATGTTACAGAGTTACAAACACAAGCATACTACTTGGAGAGAATGGGTTTGATAAAAGATTGACAAGGTTCTGTTTACAATGTGAGGGCAAAGTGGATTTTATCATTTGGGTATAACAGAACAGGAAGTCAGGACAAAGAGTCAGGAATGACCTAAAGGCTAATAAAAATGTTTTTGAGAGGGGCCTGAAAATAGGTGTAGGAAAGAAGGAGGAAAAACGGGATTTTTGAAAGACAGCAGCTGATGACACTCATTGAAGTAGTGAGGAATGTAATGTTTTCATCAAAAGCCAAAAAAAAAAAAAAAAGAGAGAGAATCTATTTCTCTAGCCAAATATGGCTAAGTCAAATGTACAGTCCTGGGTTGGAAGAGGATGAAATAGCTATAAGGATGAAATAGGAAGTAAAAATGCTTTTCTTCTAGAGGAATCTAGAATGGCTTACAGACTAAAAGCATCATGCTTGGGGAGAGAGAGTTAAATGCTTTAATTATCTCTCTTAATATATCTTTGAAATATATTTTGCCTATGTATAGCTTGTATTCTTGCAATTAGTCCTCATTTTAGTTTAAAAATGCAGGTGTTCAGAAAATAGAATTTTCTTGAATTTCTCCAACTGATATATCTAACATGAACTCTAATTTCACTAAGTGACCATCCCTCCACTTACCCCCCAAAATATTTACACCCTTTCTCTATAGCTGTATCTACATTTCAAGGAGCTCATATAGTGCCAAGCTGTAAAGGATGGCATTTGTTCCAGGTAGTTGCCAACTCTCCATCCTGGCATCTCTTGCAGCAGCATGGTCTAGTCTAGCCTTCATGTGTTGGACCATGCAGACTGCTGCCGTGACATTCACTAATCTTGACTGCAAAGCTCCATGGGTCACAATAAGACCCAGTTAATGCCTGGGCCCCCTTTGGGTGCACTGGAATCAATCACCTGGGACCACAGAACCTCAGTGAGGCCTTGTATAACTTTTTAACACCGTCTCGTTTTCTCTCAGAAAAAAGGGAATCATCTACTACCAATGTAAGGAAACTGTATAGGCTTCTTAGAGGTATTTTGCAGTCAATCCTATTCTGGAGACATTTTCATTTCTTCAGTCTACTAGGAAAAATGAAGTAAATGTTCCTCCATACTTTTCCCCACAAAATATCTGGAGTAAAGTTTTGGAAATGGATGGTGGTGATGATAGCACAATATTGTGAACATAAATAACAGCACTGAATTATATATTTGAATGTGGTTAAAAGGGGAAATTTTAGGTTTTATAAACGTTGCTAGAATAAAAATTAAAAAAAAAAACATAGGACTATAGAACACAAATAGTGATTCCTATTGTAAATGATGGACTATAGTTAATTGTGCAATTATAAAAAACATTCGTTCATGAATTGAAACAAATGTACCAACTAATGCAAGGTGATAATAATAGGGTGGTATATGGGAACTCTGTATTTTATGTACAATTTTTCTGTAAGCCTACAACTTCTTTGATAATAATAATAATAGCAAAAAAAGAAACCATACACACACAAAATATCTGGAGTCCTTCTGTAATTCTTCTTCATGATTTTCCTCATCAGAGAATAGACTGTTCCATCCTTGACCCCACAAAGTCTGCTCACTCCTAAATCCCCTTCTCACTCTTTTCTTCCCCCAACTTTTGGAGTAACTTTTCACCTTGAGATGAGGGAAGAGAAGGTGAGAATGGGACAGAGCAGTATAATTTGATTTGAGTTTTTAGGTATCTTTGTGTCCTGAGTTCCCTGTTGGTTTGATTTTTGATGCTTAACAGGCTCTTCTCTATCTCTGTGATTACATTTCTTCCAAGAGTCAATGGATGCTGCATGGTTTAGCTTCCCTAATGCCAAAGGATCACAGGGTTAACATAAAATATAGGGAAAACATGATGGTTAATAGATCAAAATATTATTCCACCACAACCATGAATCCCCCAACCCAAGAGCAACCCAACTTTACTATTTAATATAAAAAATAGGGCAGGAAAAGTATTTGGTTGACCCATATGAAATTTCTGAGAGTTGAACATTTTTGACTAGAAGATCATGAGAAGGCTTCACCACAAACGCACAATCTCTAATGTACTTTGCTCAAGGTTTGGTCCAGAATTACATATGGGAGTATAGTAGGTGGTAACAAGGTTATAAAAGTGTACTAACTGTACAGAATTCTAATTAGGAAATCTGGAGATGATTCCTGCAAGTTTGCATTTATAACCAATGCGACAGGTTTTGCACACCTGAAACCCTTCCATGGGAATTTTGATCTTTGAATAGTGAAGGTAATAATCAGCCTGACAGTCAGAAGCAGATGAAACCATGGAGCCACCATTTTGTCTCATTGGTCTCAGCCCTGGTGAACTTGCTTCACTTTATCACATAGACTAAGAAACTTGGAGTGTATTTTACATCACTGTGTGTTGAGGAATTTGTTTCATTTGCAGGGAGGAGAAAGCTATCATTTCCTTAGCAAAGCATATTTTTCCCCAAAGAAATACACAGGGGACTCAAGTAAAAAGAAACTCATGACGGTTTTTCTAACCACTGTTTGTTTAAGTAAATAGGGATTGTGTCTATATTTCACAAGAAGAAACAAAGAAAAAGAAAGAATTGGATATGAAAGTTGTATTTATATAAAATAATACTAGGATTGGAATTCCTGTCTCAAAGCTGAAATTATTTTATAGGACATAAAGTGAAAAAAGATAACTGTTTATAAAAGAATTTGTGTTTACATTAGATATGTCATCTGATAAATGAGACTTCTAAGAAATGGAAGGGGTAACCCAACCTATTTTTGTATTAAAATTTAAAACAGATTGAAAAATTACTACTGGGAAACTTTCACACACTTAACTACTAATTATAGGCAATATGTTGGGGAATACATTAACTTGAATTTAATTAAGGGCAAGAGAGAAAACCAATACATTACCTGGAAAGCAAATCAAGGTGCTGCGTAAGCTGGTCACATATCACCAAACAACAAAATGTTGAAGAAATTGGAACTGACAATTAAAATCACTTTGGTAAAGGAAAATTTTCATTTTCTTCATGGCTGTTATTTAAACGCTGATTTTAGTGCAATATGTGGCCTCACAAGAAATAAGTTAACCAAGTTTATGTATGTCATTTCAGGAAGTTTTGTTCCAGTACAGTCAACACTGATTAACTGTAATCTATATAACTGGAACCCTTAATTAACTATTTGTTTTCTCTGAAAACTGAAAAATTTCAGATATCACACAGAAAACAACCTGATAGGAAAGTTTCACTGTTAATAATTCCATAGAAAATTTTCAGAGAATATGTTGGGGTCAGTACCTATTCAGAGGAAACTTTTACACTCCACTCCTCCATTTTATAATGATTACAAATGCTCAAAATATTGAACCTATGCTTGTAAATTCTTCAAAAAAAATTTCTTTTTTTAGGCAATATACTCTACTTTCTGAGGCAACAAAATAGGCTAATATATTCTTCATTGTAAAAAAAAAAAAACACTTAAAGAAATTGCCAAGAATTTTATTATTAGCTAATAATCAGAAGACTGAAGTAACCTGGAATATTCTATAACTAAACTTTTGATTTATTAAGCTTAATCTTTAATAGCTGACACAACCTACTGGGTACCAAAGAGAACAATGAATGAGGACCAGACAGTGGTCCTTTCTAAATTAGGAGTCAGCAACCTTGGTTCCTGAACACTCTCAGAGGGTACTAAGGTACACAATGTGTATTCCTGGTCAATCCAAGTTTCAGGGTGGGAGAAGCATTGAAGGAGGAAAGATTAAGAAAGTTTACAGAAAAAGGAAGATGAAAAGATGACAGATAAAATAGATGAGAAAGTGGATGAATGCTCTCAGAAAGAGATCTGGGTCCTACTCAGTGTTTTCTCGGCTGATGTATGCTTACACATTTTCCAGAAATATTCTGGTTCATAGTGAGAAGTTGTGATTTTAGGGATGTCTATACTATCATTCATTATCATTCATTCACTTATCTGACCAAATGTTTTATTGAATCATTTAATTCATTTATATAATAAACATGCTAGGCAATAAACTTGCTCCTCTTTTTCATGGTTCCTACTACACAGTGATGTACCAATGGTAATATTAACTAAGATAAGATGGACAAATGACAGAATTTTAAACATAGTTTATGCTATGAGCTACTATGATAAGGTTAAACAATATAGCTGTCTCCTCTCAGCTTCTAATAAAAGTGATTCACATAACTTCTACACAGGTCCCTGAGAAGTGAAAACAAAATAAACTTGCCTAAGGGATTTTGCTTTTATCATTTATACAAACAAGGCAACCATTTCTGCACTATCAATCCAAACTCTGAAAAAAATTTAATTTCAATTTACTGAGCAGGTGCTACTTTCAAAACCCTGTGTTAGGTGTGTTGAAGACATAGAAGATAAAGAGCCGTTCCACGTCCTGCAAGAGCCTCAAGAAAACAGAGCACTCTTATGTTTAAGGTGGAAGGTGGTGAGCAAGAAATCTTGTAAGCAAGATCTGAACTTGGAAAAGAGGCTTAAAATAATGTTATGTATCAGTCTAAGAGGTGCTGCCATCTAATCATCCTCAGCAAAGGAGGTTAAAAACAAAGATCCTTCTTTCCTATTATAGCCTGCCCATTACTTCCAGACCTCTACCTGTTCCAGCGATTATCACCATCAACTCATGCTGCTTCAGTTTGCCGCCTTTGAAGGTTAATTATGAAGCACCACTTGGCGAGTATATTCTCCTTCTTCCCTGGAGAGATGGCAGGAGTGACCCCAGATGTTGCGGTCTTTCCTAAAAGAGTTGGGCAGAATCCCATATTTCTCACTCTCTCTAGAGGCTTCAGAAACCAGACCTAGTGTTATCACAGGGTTTTCTATTGACTTCATTGGGCGACCCAATTCAAATACTCTTCACAAAGAGTGACTAAGAAAGAGAAGTTCAAGTCTATGGACATGAAATATATGGAATGAAATATACAGTTTGGAGGCATGAAATAATTTGATGACCTTTCAAACTAATAATTTTAAACACATAGAGAAGTAGAAGCTCCGTGTGAACTGTCATCCTTTCCACTATTTTTTTTTGAGAAATTCTGGTTCCAAGTTTTACACCCTATTTAGCAAAACAAAGGCCTACACCCTTTATTAAACTGACCCAACTCCCTTTCGAGGTAGATTATTGACTACTGTTACTACAGCATCACTGAGGGGCAGGAGGCTGGAGGATCTCTCCCCATACTCTTCCTGAGAGAAGTTAAAGTTAACATGAAATCCTTACCTTCTTTACATTTCCAGCAACCATAAGTTTTCCACAATGATTTAGCAGCCCTGATGGACTGAAGCTGGGGGAACCTTCCAGGCTAACCCCTTCTTTAATTAGCTCTGGATACATGCATGCACACATATGCCCTTCCTTGTCAGGTGAGGCTCATGTAAGCCCATCCCAAATAGCATTTCTTATGTCTGTTAAGAATACAGATTCATGGGAAGATGGTTTTGAAGTTTCCCATTCATCCTTTTTCACTCTTCCCAGCTTCCTGAGGCACATGTGTTCCTACCTTGAATCTTGTCATCTCTTCTAATTATGCCACTCTCCAAATCCTTCACTCAAACAACCCATTCTCTGACCACATCTTCCTCTCCTATCACTTGCTTTTCCAACCACTCTCACCATGGGCCTTGGTTGTGACTTGGGCCCTCCAACTTTTTGATCACTCTCCTTGCTCTCAGTTCATCATTTCTTCATTTCCTCTCCTTATACCACTTGGATTCCTTAGTCCAACATTTCAATAATATGCTTGCCAATATCCTAAGTTCCTTTTGACTAATGAAATATGTCTATCTTTTATACATACATATATATATATATATATATTTAACACCTGAGTTTCTAGTATTGCTTAAGAAGTCTCTGCTTAAGAATCTTTAAATTGTACCTGTAGGCTCCTAGATTTTCTCACAGAACTCGTATTTTATTAATTTTGCATTTATGGTTTTAACTAATTTGAAACTTAGTTTCTTTTATTGTAAGATAAGAACCAATATTTTCTTCCATAAGGATATTTAGTTTTTCCACCACCACTTATAAATTAACAAATCCTTTTCCCTCTGAATTGAACCTACCTCACACATAAAATTCTCATATATCTTTGGATCTAATTCTAGAGTCTCTATTATGTTTTTTTAATTAAATTCAGTTTTATTGAGATATATTCACATACCCTACAATCATCCATGGTGTACAATCAACTGTTCACAGTACCATCATATAGTTATGCATTCATCACCCCAATTTTTTTAATAATTCAATTTTATTGAGATATATTCACATACCATGCAGTCATACAAAGCATGCAATCAATTGTTCACAGTACCACCATATAGTTGTGCGTCCATCACCAAAATCAATTTTTGAACATTTTCATTACACCAGAAAGAATCAGAATCAGAATAAAAAACAAAAGTAAAAAAGAACACCCAGCAGTGCATCCTGGGCCAGTGTGGCCATGGCGGCTCGTGTCCTTTTCCTCTGTGTCAGACGCTTGTCCTTCACACCGCTGCCCTGGGCTCCTACGCTGGCCGCGATCCGGCCGCTCAGTACTGTCCTGTGCCCCGCAGGAATGCGGACGAGGCCTGTGGCTCCGCAGCCGGTCTCAGTACTTGCTCAGGTTCCAGGTAAAGTTACACACTTGTGCCGCCAATATAGTGAAGCGCCCCCTTTGACGTTAGAGGGAATTAAGGACCGTGTTCTTTACGTGTTGAAACTCTATGATAAGATTGATCCAGAAAAGCTCTCAGTCAATTCCCATTTTATGAAAGACCTGGGCTTAGACAGTTTGGACCAAGTGGAGATTATCATGGCCATGGAGGACGAATTTGGGTTTCAAATTCATGATATAGATGCAGAAAAGTTAATGTGTCCACAAGAAATTGTAGATTACACTGCAGATAAGAAGGACGTATATGAATAAAATATCAGACCAACTTTCTTCACTGAAAGAAGACTCAGATGATACTGACAAGTGTCTGAAGTGAGAATGCATTTTGCCATCATTGCTGACTTTGACAGAATAATTCTGTTGGATTTCTATTTAAAGTGTCTACGTGTTTTGCCCTTTGAAAATAAATCTGTAAAACCAAAAAAAAAAAAAAAAAAAAGAACACCCAAAACACCCCCCCATCCCACCCTATTTTTCATTTAGTTTTTGGTTTTTGTCCCCATTTTTCTACTAATGTATCCATACACTGGATAAAGGGAGTGAGATCCACAAGATTTTCACAATCACACTGTCACCCCTTGTAAGCTACATTGTTAGATACTCGTCTTTGGATTTTGATAGTTTCAGGTATTTACTTCTAGCTTTTCCAATACATTAAACCTAAAGAGGGTTATCTATACAGTGTGTAAGAATGTCCACCAGAGTGACCTCTCAACTCCATTTGAAATCTCTCAGCACCGAAGCTTCACTTCGTTTCATCTTGCATCCCTCTTTTGGTCAAGAAGTTGTTCTCAATCCCATGATGCCAGGTTCAGACTCATCCCCGGGAGTCATATCCTGCGTTGCCAGGGAGATCCACACCCCTGGGAGTCAGGTCTCACGTAGGGGGTAGGGCAGTGAGATCACCTGCCAAGGTGGCTTAGTTAGGGAGAGAGCCACATGTGAGCAACAAAGAGGCACTCAGGGGAGACTCTTAGGCACAATTATAAGCAGTCTATTATGTTTTGCAAAACCATTTGTCTAATACCATGTGGATAGCATCCTGAAAGTTAATAGAGGGTTTCTTTTATATTCTGAGTCTGGGAAGACCTGTCTTTCTATTATTCTTTTGCAAAATGTTCTTGGTTAATCCTTTGGTATTGTTCTCCATAGACATTTTAAGATTGCTTTACCCAATTTTACCCACATATATACAAACACATATTATTGGGATTCTAACTGATAGTTCTTTAAATATATGGCTTTATTTTGAGAAAGTTACATTTTACAATTTTATATCATTCTGTCTAGATCATGATGGGTCTTTCCAGACATAGCTCCAATTCATCTCCCTGGTCTCTTCTGAATCATCAACTTTTCCCTCATCGGAGGATTATTCCCATTGATGTATTTATCTATCTTAAAAAATAACTCCCCCCTGGATTTTGTTTATCCTTTTGCCACTCTATTTCTCTGTTCCTCTTTATAACATAACCTCTTCAAGAGTGCTCTTTTCTCTACTCTACTCTCTGCTCCCCTTCTCTCTAAGCCTCACTCCAATCAGGCTTTATTTCCCCTCCCAACCCATGGAAACAGCTCTTACTGTGTTCACTGGTGACCTGCAAGACCAGTGTTCATTCTCTGTTCACATCTTACATGCCTTATTTTCAATATGTGACATGACTGATCATGCTTTACACTTCCTTCACTGGCTTTCACAATGACTCATTTAGGTAGATTTTCTTTTTTGCTGCTTTTGTTTAGCTCTCTGATATCTTAAACTGGGACCCTCCATGACTCACTCTTTGGGTTTCATCTTTTGTGTTAATATTCCCACTATCTTGGTGATCTCATCTTTAAGTTGGTGACATTAGACACAATCTAAATGATAAAGTTCCTCAAGTTTAGACCTCCAGCATGTACTTGCCCCCAAACTCCAGATTTTTGTATCTAATTGCCTCATGATGTCTCTACCTAAATATCTCATAAAATCTCAGATTCAGCAACCTTCCCCAATCTTCCTAACAACACAAATCTGATCATGAGAGCTCACCATCTAATGCTCTCTGACAGCCCATTAGTCTGGTAATTAAACCTTTTGTTTCTTGAAGCCCATCTACCTTACCAAGCTTAGCCCTCTGTTATCCCAGCCATGGCCATCACTCACGGTACCCCCAAATACTTTATATATATATATATGTGATTTCTTTTCAGCCTGATGGCATGGCCAGCCGCCCTCCCCCTCCCCTTCCCTTCTGAGAAGTGCAGCGCACCATTGGGCGCACCCTGCTGCCCACCCGCCCCACCGGCCAGCGGGCAGGGGCTCGGTCCACAGGCCAGCAGCTCGGGCCCGAGAAGTCCCCCTCTCCAGGGGCCAAAGGGCAGATCCTGGGTGGAACTAGGCTCCTGTGCCTGGCGATGAGGCCGGGAGATCCTGCTCCTCTGGACCTGAAGGCCTGTGCCGGGGAACCGGGAGCACCAGTGCCGAGCTGCGCCCTTCCGGGCAGAAAACACCTGCAAACCCCCGCTCTGGGAGGCCCCACCAGCTGCCAACAGGCCCTGGCCTAGTGGCTCTCGGAAGCGGCTGCCCACCTTCCAGGCTTTCCTGGTGCCTGCCCCTCGCTCACGGTCCCTGCGCTCAGAGAAGCGGCCAGCCCCTTGCCTTGGGTGCGCTGCCTGCCGCTCGAGCTCCCACGGAGCCGCTCCGGCTCGGCTGCACCTGAGGCGCACGGGGGCAGCACTAGACCCCCGTCAAGTCCACGATGGCTTTGATGAAGATGGTGGTGTTGTCACGCACATAGGAGCTTTTTGCCTCGATTTTGGAGATGGAGCAGAAGAGGGGGCAGCCGCTGGAGATGTTAGTGTCGCTGACAGGCTGCTGGAAGGAGGAAGAGGTCACGACAGGTCTGAAGGTGTAGACATGCTCGCAGTTGTTCTGGTCCGGCAGCATCAGCGTGACCCTCTCGTGGAAGGGCCAGTGCGGCAAGGCGTTACTGGGTAGTCTCATCACCACCGAGAAGCTGGAGCCTGTATTTACTCTAATAACACCTCCTGGCTCTAATACCTCTGTCTTCCTAAGATGACACCCCCACCTCCACTGTTCACAATTACTGAATTCTACCACACCTTTCAGCTCTAAATCTTCCTCCTACACAATGCTGTTTTTGAGGGGGAAGAGGGAGAATTCTTCCCAAATGATTAATCTCTCCCTTCCTCAAACTCTAATATCTACTATAAACAACTCAGATATCTTTCTGATCCTTCTCTTTTTGTTTTTTCTAGATTTGACTTCCTTTGTTTCTGAATTTAAAGGAAAATGCCAGCCTACCTACAGACTCTTACCTTGCCACTTTGCCACCTTGCCATCTCCTTAAGGAACAAAATGTAAAGTGTATTGCTTGTCTAAGTTGTTTCATGAAACTTTTTTTTTTTCAATTTTTTTTCAATTTTTTTTTTGAGGCAGCTGTGATTATCATGGAGATACTTGATCTGGAGCAAAAAGAACTGTTTGAATCTCAGTCCCTATACTTAATCATCTATATGAATGTAGGAAAGTTTCTTAATTTGTTTTAGACCTCATTTTATCATTTGGAAAAGAAAAGTGATAAAATATTCTTGGTAGCTGTTGAAGAAGATAACCATTTCCAAGTATCTAGGACATAGAAAACCTCTCTCCCTCCAGCCCCTGACAACAACTACTGCTTTTTGTTTCTATGGATCTACCTATTCTGATATTTCCTATGAAAGGAATCATACAATATGTGACCTTTTGTGTCTGGCTTCTTTCACTTATAATGTTTTCGAGGTCCAGCGTGTCATGGCATGTATCAGTACTTCATTCCTTTTTATGCCTGAATAATATTCCATTTACCACATTTAGTTTATCAGATATTCCATTTTAAGTTTCATTTCAAAAAACTGTTTTAGGATTTTATGTTTAGATTTTTGTATAGAAGTAAAACATACAGTAAAAAAACTTCCAACTGAAAAATTTACACATTTGCAGATTTTTTTTTGGTCAAAAATCACATATGAAGGAAGTACTTAATCTCACCCTCATGTCTCTGCTCAAACGGGTAATTATTTGTTAAATATTTAAAAAGAATGATTTTTCAGCTGTTTGTTTGTGTTTCTTTCTGTGTGTTTTGGTTTGGAAAAGCTGACAAAATGCAATATGCCAGAAATGGACTGGCTTTTAACAATGGGGATTTATTAGTTTACAAATTTACAATTCTAAGGCCATGGAAATGTCCAAATTAAGGCATCTACAGGATGATATCTTCTCTGAAGACCAGTTACCAGCGGGCTCGGGCTCCTCTGTTATAAAGCAAGGCACATGGTTACGTCTAATTGTCCTCTCCCAGGCTTTGTTGCTTTCAGCTTCTGGCTTCAGTGGCTTCCTCTCTTTATTCTTTGGGTCCTCTCTTAGCTTATCCAGGGCTTTTCTCTAAACTTCTTTATGTATTTTTTTTATCCTTTTATAAAGGACTCCAGTAAGACCCACCTTGAATGAGATGGGTCATATCTCAATTGAAATAACCTGATCAAAAGGTCCGACCTACAATAGATGTGCACCTACAAGAATGGATTGAAAGAACACGATCCTTTCTGGGGGTACATATAGCCTCCAAACTACCACCCTGTGGTTGCTTTCCCAGTTCATATATCTGAAGTATAAACATAAAAGCAGAATCAGCAAGTGATGGCTTCACTCTTGACTACTTTGATTACAATCACCCAGCAATAAATATGTGTTTGCATGGTTATTTAAAATCTCCACACAAAGAAAGTGCTATTGCTTTAAGAATGAGGCAGTGGTATAGCAGGTTAAATGTTACACATCTACAAGCTTCAGAACAGCCCATCAATGTAGCACTTTACTATTTGAAAATACTTGGTTAAGACGTGCTATTGAGAAAACACCACACTGCATTAACAGTCAGTTGAATATCTATTACATGTTAGAGAAGGGAAATATATCAAAAGTGCAAGTTGAAGATAAAAAGTGAAGGTGAATAGGTAAAAGGAAATATAGAAATCTTTTAAAAAATATTCTTTTTAAAAGGCCAAGATTAAAAGTTATTCATAAAAGGGAAGAAAAACAAACAGGTACTGATGAGAAGGAAAAAGATAAAACAAAAAAACTACCTAGGGACAAATTACATTCAAAAATGAATTTTTTTCACCACTGTAAGTTTGTTACTGTGAAAATAAGGAGCTTCTATTCATGGTTTCCATGAAAGCTGAGCCTAAATGGGGAATTACTTGGACAGTATATAAGTTGTACTCATAGGAGATGGCAGTTATAGCACAGAGACAAAAAAAAATCCCTTTCTTTTCATAGAGGTTTATTGAGAAAGATCTTTAGGATATTTCTGTTTCTCAATTGATTTTTGAAGTACACCATCTAATATACCTAGAACAAATGGTGATAAAATCTAGGGTGTTTTAGATTTGCTCACCTAAAAATATGCTAATAAATGGGATAAGATGACATCCATTCAAGGATTTTGGAGGAACTGTAAGATGTATGTTCAGTTTCTTCAGTCATAATTTTGTTTTGAGTATCACTACATACCAGGCACTGTTCTAGACCCCAGGGCTTGGGATATAGCAGTAAACAAAACAAAGTTTCTGCTCTTATGAAGCTTACATTCTAGTGGAGGCACAGCAATAAACAAATAAATCAGCAAATCTATCTATAATATGTCATGTGATGAAATACGCCATGGAAAAATAAAGAAGGGTGATAAAGGGAATACGATGTATTGTGTAGGGGGTTCTGTTTTTATTTAGTATGATGAGGAAAGACCTCTCATAGTATAATAACTGAGTACAGGATTGAAGGAAGTAAGGATTTGTAACACTCAACTGGGAGAAGAGCATGCTAGTCAGAGGAAAAGCAAGAACATGCTTGAAGTGTTTAATGTACAAAAAGAGGTCTTTCACTGCTACAACACAGATAATAAGAGAAAAGGAGTAGGAGGTAAAGCCAGAGAGTTAGTAGGGCAGTGTGGTGGGGGCTGTGACAGCAGATCAAGTAGGTTATAGATTCAAGTAAGAGCTTGGTCATTTACTCTGCCTGAGATGGGGCCGTTGGAGGGTTTTGAGTTGAGAAGAGACATGATCTGATTTAAATTTTAAAAGAAGCACTGTTGCTACTATGTTGAAAATAGCCTGACTCACAGATTTCAGTTAGAAAGCTTTAAAAATAATCCAGGTGAGAGATGATGGTGGCTTTCAGTGCAGAATTTGAGAAGTACCTGGATTCTGATGTATTTCTTTTGGATGTTCTGTGAAACAATTAACCAACTGTACACAAGACTAACTGTAACAGAGAAAGAGTGAATTTCCCAGGTGTGTGTTTGGCAGTCCTAAAGATTTTCATCAGGGAACATGTATAATTATTTTATTACTAAACTTGCAATAATATGCAATGTGGTAGAATGTATTATAATGTATAGGATCACTGGTAATTTATGCACATAAGTAACTAATCATAAGCAGAACATCAGAAGGACATGTGGAAATGTGCTCACCCATTTACACAGACAGCTTTTGTTGTTTAGTGGCATATGTACACACTTATTTTCAACATAGGTGTCATGCGACAACATTGTTACTGACAGAAACTCAACACAGTTTCTCTATGGAAAAAATCATTCCCACCTCACCTACTGGAGATAAACACGCATGCAGACCATTTCAAATGGTTATTGTTTACTTCTGAGTAAATAAATCACCATGAAAATGGAGAAGGAATAGTTTGCCATAACTATGCAATGCAACAGACCAAGAATTAGTAAACCAAAACCAAAATGGCTGATATTGCTAGTTGTCACCTGGTATTTGTTCTCTTCCTTGGTTATAGAACTCTTGATTTTTAGCTGAGCTCATGGTTGCCTGGAATAAAGAATACATCTTCCAGCCTCCTCTATAGTTAAATATCAACATATGACTTATTTTTTGAGCAACGGGATATATGTGGAAGTTGTGCGTGACTTCCTGAAACTGTCCTAAAATGTCCCTTCTTTGTCCCTTCCTCTTTTCTTCTTGGGAGAAATGAGACATGATTGCTGAAGCTTGAGCAGCTATCTTGGCCCACAAAATGGAAGCCATATGTTGAGAATGGAAAGCAACAAGATATAAAGTGCTTAAGTTCCTGAGATTGGCCAGGAGTGCTTTCTTCCAGAAATGAACAGCTATCTTTTAAAAATTGCTGCTCTACCTTATAGCTGAATCTAGTCTTACCTGATACACACAAAAAAATAAATAAGCCACTTGATAGAGAACTAAAATTTGCCAGGATTAGTCTTAGGACTACTTTTAAAATTTTTAAATTGAGTGTCATTTACTCAGTGAAATCTTAAAATATTAAATTTCACTAATGCTTTTTATAAAATAAAATTTTCAACTTAATGTAGATAAATTATAGAACCTTTAGTACAAGTTAAAAAGAATCATAAAATAATGTATTCTCATAAAAATAGATACTAATACACCAGTCATGACTCTAGGAAAATTCATAACTGGTCATGTTTGGCTATTTTCCAGTACTCCCTTCCTAGTGACTAAAAGGTTTTGAACTCTACATAGTTCACTTCCAGTTTGATAATTATTATGTACTTAATTTCATTTGCATTCAAAGATTGAATAGGCCTTTCTTAGATTCCTAACTGACACCACTCTAGAGTTAATGTTTATTTTTATTGTTCCTAAGGAAATCCCATATAATTTGTTCTTTTCAATTAACTCTGAACTTCTGAGTCCAACGACTAATGTAAGGCTATTAAAAAGTCTAGATTTCTTTTGGTTCGTTCATACATAGCTTATATAGCTTATATATAAAATGTCAAATAAACAACAATATTTTAAGTTAAAATACTCCAGTTTTTAAAAAGGTATTTAACCAAATGTTGGGAAAAAAAGGAAAAAAAAAACCAACTTTTGGGGACCACTATTGGACTGTTTCTAAATAAATCAAGAAGGTATACAGCTGTTGAATAATCTGTTCCTACAGTTTTTTTCTGTATTTCCAGAGCTTGATATCTTTGAATAGCCAGTAAGTTTTGCATTTTTATTTTAGTAACCATTAGAGATTTTTCCTGCAATGCCATTTAAAACCCCATAATTAAAATCTAGATGAAGAGAAAAACTTCACTATAAATATACTCATTTCTCTCTGTGTGCCTGGGGTTGCAATTTTTCCATTAAATGATGTAGAAGATTTGAGTTAGAGGACATAAAAGCCACATTACTTTTAAATAGCTATAAGTATTACAACTGATAACTGTAATTACAAGGTAAATGCCAGGTAATAAAAATGTAAACACAGCATGATTTCTGCTCTTAAATTAGAATTTGAATTGTTATATGTCTTTTGGATCTACTGCCTAAAACTATATTACCCAAGTATTCTGAGATACATTATTGTGTCTGATGTGCTTCCCACAATCACAGATTATTGGCCTAAACAAAGGGACCAGACAAATTGTATCATATAGTACAGTAATAATCAATCAATGTAATTCTTCATAATTACAAAATTATGAACAATTGTGGGATAAAACTCATGACACTCAATAGGAAATTCATTCTATGTAAAGGACTTGATTTATATAGTTCTAAAAAGTCATGTAAATTATTTACTTTTAAGTTGAAATCATCAAAGCACAAAGGTTGACAGTAAGTGTAAGCTGTACTTAACAAGGTAATAAGCAACACTCATCTTTTGGGAAAAATGAGAATGCAAAAATTCTACTCACATATGTGTACAGATATATGTCTGTGTGTGAATAAAATAGACCTATT
The DNA here is from genome assembly GCF_015220235.1 of Choloepus didactylus. Classification (NCBI taxonomy): domain Eukaryota; kingdom Metazoa; phylum Chordata; class Mammalia; order Pilosa; family Megalonychidae; genus Choloepus; species Choloepus didactylus. Next base: position 136,246,878 of record NC_051309.1, on the reverse strand, counting down.
ACAAATGTATAAATTAAATCCTACATTTTGCAATTGGTATTAAACCAACATAGATAGATGAAAGCATTTCCCCCATTTAGAGATGGGGAGAAAGATGATTTTTTTCCAGTTCAATAAGTTTAAAAGGAAAATAGGAATATGCAAGTAAGACAAATTATTATTTATGATCAATTGGAAAGTTGATAGTAGAAAGTGCAAAGAATTTCTCTATCTCTTTAGGATTACAAATGTCTCTGTAAGGCAGTCATCTAAAGGCTTGGACCATGGTAGCTAAAAGCATAGATCGCCTTTCTTTTCCTGGTGCCATAGACTTCCAACTTTTGGCTGCCCCCTCTGGCTTTCTCTCTATCTGTGGTCTTCCCTGTAAGACTTTCAGTAATAGAGTTAAGACCCATCTTGATTTATGGGCCACACCTTAACTGCTGGAAATTCATCCAAATGTCCTACGTACAATGGGTTCACACCCATAGCAATGGATTTTTTGTGTTTTTCTAGGGTACATGCCTCCAAGCAACCATACTAAAAACTTAACTTCTCAAAGCTTTAGTTTCTCAAATATAAAATAACTTGTGCTCACATTATCTCTTTCATGAGGTTGTCATTAGAATTAAATGAGATAATACATATGATAAGAGCTAAGCATGGTACCTAAGGAACAATAAAAACTATTTTTATGTTTGTCTCCAGAGATAATCCTTAAGAATTTTTTTCCTTATAAGGTGCCATTAATTTATTTTAAGACTCCCCATCAATTTGATAACAGCTTTTTGGGAAAAATGTAAACATTATCACATTATCATATCAAATATAAACATGAGTTACAACTCATGCATATGGCACTCATTCTGGAAAGTTGAAATTTTGAAAAAATATTTCTTAAACTCTAGGAAATATGGTATGTAAAATTTGTATTTGAGGATGCTTTTCATGCTTCTCTGCTTTCAGGGTTTCCTATCTCCCCAGTTTTCAGTTCCTCATTGTCAAAGCTATAAAATTTTAAGAAAGGTGTAAACAAATAGTATTGACAGGTATTAAAGTTTGATATTTAAACTTTTTTAAGCATAGCATTGAATAGGGGAAAGTAGGCTGTAGAGTTATTTAAATGAAAGAAGAAATAACACTTGAAGCTTTTAGCTGTAACCTTTTAGCGCTTACTCTAAGAGCAGTAAGAGCCAAGATTGTGATTTAGCTACTAAAACAGTCATGGAATCAAGCCTCAGTGAGAGATGGAAGAGGCGGGCAGTGACCAGATCAAGAATTAACTCACTTTTTCATGCTTTGTTCTCCTGGCTTTGGTGAGTTCCCACTCTCTTTGTTTTCCTTCTACCTCACTGGTTGCCTCTGCTCATTCTTTTTTGCTAATTCCTTCTTTTTGCCTGATACTGGAGTTTGCATTTTGCTGGGACTTTGTCCTCTGTTTTTTCTCTCTCTTTATTATCCCTTTGATGATCTCCTTTAGTCCCATGGCTTTCAATACAGCTATATGCTGATAATTCCAAAATACACATCTCTGGCTCAGAATGCTTTTCTCTATTCCAAAACTGTGCATTCAACTGCTTATTTGGCATACCTTTAAGTCAAACTTTAAAAGTCAGAAGGGGACTCCTGATGTCTGTCAAATCTGCTCCATCTGAAACTTTTCCCATCTCATTTGTTGGCTACTCTGTTCTTCCTACTGCTTTGGCCAAAAATTCCAGGGCCATCCCTGATCTCTCATTTTTCTTACACCCAGCATCCAGAAAATCCTGTAGGCTCTGTCTCCTAAATTTACCAGAATCTGAACAATTCTGATTATATTCATTGCGACTATCCTGGTCCAAGCTATCATCATCTCTCACTGGGTTAGGAAAATACATCTGACTCATTATAATCCATTCTCATTGTAGTTAGAGTGCAACTTTTAAAACCAAAGTCAAATCATGTCACTCTGCTCAAAACTCTTCAATGCTCCCCGTTTCATGCAGAGTAAAAGTCAAAGTCACTACAATGGATTAAAATGCCCCACATTATCTGGCAGCCCAGTTACTCTCTAACCTTCTCTCCTCCTGCTCTCCCTGTTCTTATCCTACTCCAGCTACACTGCATCTTTGCTATTCCTGAATACACAGGCATGCCCTTTATGGTCTTTGTCTAGTTTTTCCATTTTCCTGGAATGCTCTGCCTTCATTCCTGTTTATATACTTCTCTTACTTCCTTCAAATTTTTGTTCACATTTCATTTTTTCAGTAAGGTCTACCCTGGCTACTGAATTTAATGCTGCAGCTAATCTCATCCTTCATATTCCTGTTTTCCTTACTCTACTCTAATTTTTATTTTTTCCATGTAACTTAACAATTTCTAACATACTAGTAATTATTTGTTATATATGTTATTTCTGTTATCCTCAGTAGAATATAAGTTCCACATAAGCACTGATTCTTAGCTGTGTTGTTCACTGATATATTCCAAATGCCTAGAATAGTGATTTGGCTGAAAATAAGTGCCCAGTAAATATTCGTTGGATGAATGAAGAGACTAACAACATGCTATTATAGACAAGAGTTAGTTTTAAGGAAAGACTGGTTAACAGTGTTAAATGTTACCAAGAGATAAATTTTGAAAAATGCTTTGGTCTTGACTCCTAAGATGTTATTTGTGACTTTGTTCAGGGTCATTTCACTGGAGTAGCGACAGCAAAAGACTGAGTTCCAAAGACTGAATTGGAGACAAATGTTTGCATTTATAGATGTGGAAGAAAGAAATTCCATGTAGTAGAAGTGATTAGGATCTTGGAGAGAGAAGAGACACATGCCCTAATATCAAGTCCCTGAGATGGAAATCAGGAGGAATCTCTTAACCACCATTAGGCAATATTACGTTCTTCCTCTGAGATTGGGGGAACCAAGTTAAGAGTGATGCAGATAAAATCAGTGTTTGGATAAGGGCGAAAGAAATTAATGCTTTAAGCTTCAGTTTTCTCAGTGAAGGACACACCCTGTTTTCTCTTTGAATGATAGGGAGGAGCATAATTGGGAACATGAATATAGTCTATAAACTTTTGAATAACTTTGGTAGACAATGGGACCCCTGTCCAGCGATATGTAGGAAGTTATTGGAGAGTGCTGAGAAGCCCAGCTGAGTCCAAAACAATGCATCTGTATTGGCATCATTTTTCACATCTCTCAGCAGCCTGAGTGTATGAATGGAGTGTTTGAATGTGTTGTGGAAAATGTGAAAAAAAGTAAAAAGCTTTGGAATTGAGACTTATTCCCCTCACCCCCCTCAAAACTTTTAAAAATCATTACGTATTCTTTAGAGAACCAAAGCAACTTCTTTTCCTAGCTGAAGTCACTTGCTCAGAAGTAGCACAGCTGGTTGAACAGTGTATTTTATTTATTGCAAAAATCTATTGGTATATGTTCAGATTCAAACCTCAAATAACTCCAAGTTAATCAATGAAACAAGATCCCTCTTTTAAAAATTTTAATCAGAGTTTAAGTTGCATATATTTGTAAAATCTCAGCTAAATTATATATGATTAATAAAAATTTAAGATGCCTGCTTTGTATCTTTAAAAATTGCATCTCCCTAACTTTCTTAAGGGCTTTCTCAATCTTTGCCATGATCAAGATCATGTAGTTCTATAGTAATCAATTGTTGGCCTCAAAACTGATTTCCATTGTGTATTGCTCAACTTCAAGATCCCTACAATATGTTAAGACTGACATGAAGGTGAAGATTTGCACAGCAAGTGTGGATTAAAGACAAGGGGGGAAGAAAATTCAATGTGTTTCCAAACATATTAGGAAATAATGAACCATGGAGACAAGCATACATGGTGAAGACACAAAGAGGAGTTTAGACAGAAAGGAGAAGGGTCAGAGAATTCGTAAAATGATGAGATCAAAGAATACCAATACTGGTGTAATAACTTTTTATAGCTAGAAATATTCAATAGTGGAATACATTACTCATGAAGTAATACATTCCTGGGCACTGAATTGGGAGAGTTGAAACATATAGGCCTGTATATAGATAGGTATCTGTTAAAAGATATAGGAATGAGGCAATCCAATTTCTGATGTCCCTTAACAACCCAAGATTTAATGATTCTCCACCAATCGCCAGCTTCTCATTCTCTGAAACACCACTCATCAGTCCTTTCTTGTATTTAAATTACAATACACTTGCACTTTGTCCTAATCATTGAGAGCTGTTTTTTTTTAAATGATAAATGATAATAGCTATGAAATCTTAAGAATATAGTGGAAATACAAATAAGAATAAAATGTTCAAAAACATACAGAGAAGAAGACTCTGCAGAGTTTCACATTGATTCACCTTAATTTTCAGCCAACCAATGAAACATAGTCATTAAGAGTTGTCATTTATAATGAATGCAAATGTGTATCATCTTTGGTGATTTGCTCTGGCCCAAAGGACAGAAGTGACAGTGAACCGTTTCCAAGTCCAAGTCTTGGGTGCTTCTTTTCTTTCCCTCTCATAACTTAGTGAACAGGTCCAAGCTAGCCAGCTGGAGGACGAGACTACAGTTTGCAGAAGCAAGTCTTCCCAATTGAGGTCACCCTAGACCAACTAGCCCCAGTAAGACCATCATTTGACAGATGCCTGACTGAACCCAACTGACCAGAAAAACCACTCCACTGAGCCATAAACTCATTAACTGTAATAAATTCTTATGGATTTAAGCCACTACATTTTGAGGTGTTTTGTTATGCAGCAATAGCTAACTGACAAACACAAAATGCTCAGGCAGTATCCTGGCATCCCTGAAAAATTGAACCACTCTCCCCAAATGATCTTGATCCAGTCTTTTTGTTATTAAGATAATTAAATGTCCATATTATCTAAGAACTCAGTAGGATAATCTGTCATTTGAAGCTGAATATATCTTTATAACTGATAGAGCTCACCCTGGCAGGCACTTTGCTAGATTCTGGGAATAGAAAACTGAACAAAACACATATGATTCCTCTCCACATGGAGCTTTCATAGTAATGAGAGATAATGAGATAATGGGAGATAACAGACATGAAACAAAAAATAAAAATATAGTTTAATAATGGGAGCTATATGATTAATGAAAAGACTGTGTGCTATAAGATTGCAAGGTTTCTAATTCAGCATTGTATTACTAAACTTATTCTTTTATCAGTCCCAAGGACAAAATCTCTTTAGCAGTGATATATATAATTTGGAGGGCCCAGACATTTTCAGGGTCCTTGATAAGTCTTTTGATTTAAAAGAACGTCTTAAAAGTTTTAGAAATTTGCTAAGTGAGTAAGAGTGGGCTCTGGAGTCCCACAGCATGGATTGAAGTCACTTCTACTCTAATTATTATCCCAGGAGTTACTTAGTCCTTCTTTGCCTAAGTTTTATCATTTGTAAAATGGGTTAGTGTTATATAGCCCTGATGCTACAAGGTTGAAGTAAGATTTAAAATGGATAATATATAGGAAAAAAACTTCTTATCAGAGGCCAGATACTTAATAAAAATTGTATTATTTGTTGTGGATTCTGCAAGTTTATGGAATTAAGTAAAAATGTCCTTGGCATTTATATCAGATGGATATAAAATAAAATTTCAAAAATTATGTTTTGGGAAGAAAATCATCAAAATGAATGTTTTGTTTTGTATGTTGAAATAAGCATGCATCTGGTATTCAGAGCTTGACAAATGTTTTTGTTTCTGTTATGTAAATAGTATGGCAAACCAGTGAAAACAGATTAATAATTGAAATGTATCATCCCAATTAAAGTGTTTGCACAAGGCTGTATCTTCTAAATCAGAAAATATGAATAGATGTCCAATGATGAAAAGGGTCAGATTTGAGAAAGTATTATGGCTTGGTTTAATATTTCTCCATTTTATAATTTCTATTTGTAATTTTAATTTTAAGGCAGTTTTATTGAGATATATTCGTATATCATACAATCCATCCAAAGTGTACAGTCAATGGCTTTTAGTATAATAACAGAATTGTGCATTCATCCCTATAATCAATGTTAGAATATTTTCCTAACTCCAAAAAGAAAAACCCATACCCCTTAGCTGTCACATCTTAATCTCTCTCTCTTTCCCCAGCCCTACATAGCCACTAATCTATTTCTGTCTCTATAAATGTATATTTTATATAAATGGAATCATATAATATGTAGCCCTTTGTGTCTGGTTTCTTTCATTTAGCATAATGATTTTTAAAATTATTATTATTTTTTAATTAGAAAAGTAGGTTTACAGAAAAGTCATGTAAAGAAACAATATATCCCCCTATTGTTGACTCTTTGCATTAGTGTGTTACCTTTGTTACAATTGAATATTAAAATAGTACTATTAACTATAGTCCACAGTTTACATTAGGTGTATTTTTTCACATATACCACCCTATTATTAACACCTTGTAATAATGTCATTCATTTAATTTGACTACAACAAAATTTTCCCCACAATTTAATAATACAAACATGTTTTGGGATATTAACAACATTTAATTATTAGAGCAGAAAGAGATTGTAGTTCAAAGAAACCAAAAATGTTTTGATGTCTATGGTGAATAAAATAAAACCATCTTTTATTTCAGGCATAGTTTAGGAAATGAACTTAATGTAGCTTAACTAAGTAAAAAACAATAGAAAATACCCTTGGAAATCAAGTCAGCCTTGCTTTCAAGGGTCACATGAAATAAAATTCAATTGTGAATGAAATCATGCTCCTTTCAGTTCATTTTATTTCTATTTAGGTTTTCAAAAATAATTTGCTTTTTATTCAACTAGAATGACTCATAGTCACTTAATTTGGTATAACAACATAGTCATTAATAATGTAAATGAACAAGCCAGGCATTTGTAACCTTAGGATAACCTTGTGAATATAAGCAAACACTGAAAAAACAAACAAACAAACAAAAAACAAGAAACAAGGAAAAGTTACATTAGGAAAATTGTCAGGGAGGAGATATTTATCCTTTTTCATTTAAAATAACTTTTAGTGTCTGTGCTGGTTTGAATATATTATGTCCCCAAAAAGCCATTATCTTTGATGTAATCTTGTGGGGCAGACATATTAGTGGGGATTAAGTTGGAATTTTGGATTAGGTTGTTTCCATGGAAATGAGCCCCACCCAACTGTAGGTGATAACTCTGATTGGATAATTTCCATGGAGGTGTGGCCCTGCCCATTCAGCATGGGCATTGATTAGTTTACTGGAGCCCAGACAGAAGGAGTGGGCTTGCTATAGCCAAGAGAGACACTATAAAGAATGCACAGAAGCTGAGAGAGTAGCTGCAGATAAGAGACAGTTTGAAGATGGCTGTTGAAAGCAGACTTTTGCTCTGGAGAAGCTAAGAGAGGACAAAAGCCCCAAGAGCAACTAAATGACATTTTTGAGGAACTTCAGCCTAGAGAGGAACGTCCTGGGATAAAGCCAGTTTGAAACCAGAACTTTGGAGCAGACGCCAGCCATGTGCCTTACCATCTAACAGAGGTTTTCCAGACACCATTGGCCATCCTCCCATGAAGGTACCTGATTGCTGACGTGTTACCTTGGACACTTTATGGCCTTAAGACTGTAACTGTGTAACCAAATAAATCCCCTTTTATAATAGCCAATCCATCTCTGGTGTTTTGCACTCTGGCAGCATTAGCAAACTAGAACAATGCCGTATTATCTTTTAACAAATAAAATTAAAACATACATCAATACAGATTTAAAGTCATTCAAGTTTGTCTAATTAGTGTTGTACTTTACCCTGGAGTGCTCTGACTTCAGCCTGTCCCAGAGGTTAAAGTATGTTGTTAGTTTCACTCCACTCAATACAGTGGGAGGATACAATTTTATTTATTAACAGACATTATTTTTAAAAAGTTTTAGATTTACAGTAAAATTGAGAAATGGTACAGAGTTCCCCTATTCCCCTACACAGTTTATCCCATTATTAACATCTTACATTAGTATCAGACATGTGTTCCAATTAGTACACGATTATTAACTGAAGTCCATAGTTTATTCAGATTTCCTAGCTTTAAAAAAAAAAAAACAACAAAATCCATTTATTTAATATATTCATTACCAGGGCACAGAGACTTAATTTAAAAAACAAACAAAACACAAATGACACCACCTATACAGAAGATAAAGACAGACCATCTAAGGAAAATAAAAAGACAACACAGAGAGGCTGGACAGTCTGGGTCAGGGCTCTTGGCTGGAGACTTGCCTTGAGTAGATCTCTTGCAGATACTTCTTAAAGGCTATGGGGTTTTTCCAGAGCTCAGCAGCATGTGTGTTCAAAGGGCTATCGATGCTGGGTTCTCCCAGTGGCTCTGGATGGAAGGGAGGATGGTCCTGACGTCATACAAGGCAGACCACTTGCCCTTCAGGATGTTCAGGCAGATGTTACCCTGGGTGTCCACATTTGGGGTGGTAGCACTGTGGGCGTGTTGTAGAGGTAGCCACTGGGGAACTCCAGAGAAATCTTATACCTCAGGTCTTCGTATACTCTGCCAGCTGTTCCATGGATGGTACCTAGCCACTTGAAAAGGTTGTCTGATTCAGGGAAGGGGGAAATTCCTTTTTCGCCAGGCATCATAAGGGTCATCAACTCCTGCTTTAGCCCCTCGTCCAAGGAGCCCGGGGTGGTGCCCCTGCTGGACTCGGCCCCCTTGCGAGCGGCGGCGACGTTGGCAGCGGCTGGGTCGCTGTTCTGGGAGGTCATCCAGTAGCGCTGGCAGGGAAGCAGGAACTTGGAGAACACGACTGCACCGCAGGCCCTAGCTTTTTACCTAATCTCTTTTTCTATTCCAGGATCCCTTCCAGGGTACCACAATATTTAGTTATCATGATTCCTTATCGTCTTCTTGGCTGTGACTTTTCTCAGAATTGTTCTTGTTTTTGATGACAGTTTTGAAGAATACTGGGCAGGTTTTTCTTTTTAATTTTTTTATTAGAGAAATTGTGTGTTCATAGAACAATCCTGTATAAAATACAGGACTCCCATACACCACCCCATCACCAAAACCTTGCATTGGTGTGGAACATTTTCTACAATTGATGATAGCACTTTTTTTCAATTGTACTTTTTAAAAAAGTAGCTGCCTTTGTTACATTTGATGAAAGTTTATTAAAATACTACTATTAACTATTGTATTTATATTTGATTTATTTCCCCCCTATTATTAACACCATGTATTAGTGTCTTATATTTGTTATAATTCATGAAAGAACATTCTTTTGCTTGTACTATTAACTATAGTCCATTGTCTACAATAGGGTTCATTGTGTTTTACGGTCCTACGTTTTATCTTTAAATTTTTATTCTAGTAACATATATGACCTAAGCTTTCCCCTTTTAATCACATTCACCTATATAATTCAGTGCTGTTAATTACATTCACAATAATGTGCTCCCATCACCACCATCAATGTCCAAACCTTTACAATCAACCTAAATTGAAATTCTATACAGATTAAGCATCAGCTCCCTATTCTCTAAACCCAGTCTATTCCCTGGTAACCTATCTTCTAGATTCTAACTCTATGAGTTTGCTTTTTTTAATTAATTCATATCAGTGAAATCATACAATATTTGTCCTTTTGCGTCTAGCTTGTTTTACTCAACATAATGTCGTGAAGTTTCATCCACGTTGTCACATGCAGAAAGACTCCATTCCTTTCTATGGCTAAATATTATTTATTTATTTATGGCTAAATATATATATTTCATTGTGTTCATATACCACATTTTGTTTATCTGTTCACTGGTTGATGGATGTGAGTTGTTTCCATCTTTTGGCAATTGTGCTACTATGAACATCAGTGAGCAAATGCCTGTTTGTGTCCCTGCTTTGAGTTCTGATTAAATACTTAATAACGGGATTGCTGGATTGTATGTCAGTTCTATACTTAGCTTCCTGAGGAACCAACAAACTGCCTTCCAAAGCAGCTGCACCATTCCACATTCCTGCTAGCAGTGAACAAGTCTTCCTATTACTCTATATTCTCTCCAACATCTGTAGTTTTCTGCTATTTCAATAGTGGCCGTTCTTGTAAGCATGAAATGATATCTCTTTGTAGTTTTGATTTGCATTTTCCTGATAGCTAGTGATGTTGAACACCTTTTCATATGGTTTTTACCCATTCCTATATGCTCTTTGGAGAAATGTCTATTTAATTGGTTTGTCTTTTTATTATTGAGTTGTAGGATTTTAAAAATATATTCTGAATATTAAACCCTTAATAGATGTGTGGTTTCCAAATATTTTCTCTCATTTAATAGGCTGTCTTTTCACTTTCATGATAAACTCCTTTGATGCACAAAAGTTTCTGATTTTGATGAGGTCCCATTTATCTATTTTCTTCTTTTGTCACTTGTGCTTTGTGTATAAAGTCTAAGAAATCATTGCCTAACAAATATCCTGAAGATGCTTCCCTGTGTTTTCTTTGAGGAATTTTATAGTCCTGTTCTTATATTTAGGTCATTGATTCATTTTCAGTTAACTTTTATATATGGTGTGAGATAGGACTGTTTTCATTCTTTTGCATATGGATATATCCAATTCTCTCAGCACCATTTGTTGAAGAGAGTATTGTTTCCCAATTGAATGGACTTGGCAGCCTTGTCAAAAATGAATTGTCCATAGATGTGTGGGTCTATTTCTGAACTCTCAGTTCAATCCCATTGGTCTATGTATATTTCCTTGTGCCAGTACCATGCAGTTTTGACCACTGTAGTTTTGTAATAAGCTTTACAGTCAGAAAGTGTGAGTCTTTCAAACTTGTTCTTTTCCTACAAGATGTTTTTGGCTATTTGGGGCACCTTACCCATATAAATATAACTGGATTTTCCATTTCTTCAAATTCAGATGTTGGAATTTTGATTGGGATTGCATTGAAACTAAATCATTTCAGGTAGAATTGATATCTTAACAATATTTAGTCTTCCAATCTATTAACACAGCATATCCTTCCATTTATTTAGGTCTTCTTTGGTTTCTTTTAGCAATATTTTGTAGTTTTCTGTGTACAAGTCTTTTACATTCTTGATTAAATTTATTCCTAGATATTTGATTGTTTCAGTTGCTCTTGTAAATGGAATTTTCTTGATATCCTCCTCAGGTTGATCATTACTAGTGTATAAATACACCACTGATTTTTTCATCTCAATCTTGTATCATGCTACTTTGTTGAATTCATTTATTAGCTCTAGTTGTAGATTTTTCAGACTTTCTACGTATAGGATAATGTTATCTGCAAATAGTGAAGGTTTTACCTCTTCCTTTCCAATGTGTATGCCTATATTTGTTATAACGTAATATATAATATAATTATAATTTGTTATAATTCATTTTTCTTTCCTAACTACTCTAGCTAAAACTTCTAGCACAATGTTAAATAACAGCGGTGACAGTGAGCATCCTTGTCTTGTTCCAGATCTTAGAGAGAAAACTTTCAGTCTTTCAACATTGAGTATGATGTTAGCTGTGGGCTTTTCATATATTTCCTTTATCATGTTGAGGAAGTTTCCTTCTATTCCTATTTTTCTAAGTGTTTTTATCAAGAAAGGATGCTGGATTTTGTCAAATGCCTTTTCAGTGTCAACTAAGATGGTCATAGGGTTTTTCCCCTTCAATTTGTTAATGTATATTACATTAATTGATTTTCCTGTGTTGAACCACCTTTGCATACCTGAATAAAACCCACCTGATCACAGCATGTAATTCTTTTAATGTGCTGCTGGATTTTGTTTTTGAAGTTTTTCTTTTTCTTTTTTCCTTTTTTTTGAGGATTTTTGCAACTATTCATAAGAGGAATTGGTCTTTACTTTTCTTTTCTTGTAGTGTCTTTATCTGGCTTTGGTAGTAGGGTAATTTAGACTTCATAGAAAAGTTGGGTAGTAGTCCTTCCTTTTCAATTTTTTTGGAAGATTATCAGCAGGATTGCTATTAATTCAACAGGCCCTGGGTTTATCTTTGTTGGGAAGTTTTTTTAATCTTTTTTTTTATTAAATTCAGTTTTATTGAAATACATTCACACATCATACAATCATCCATGGTATACAATCCACTGTCCACAGTACGATAACATAGGTATGCATTCATCACCACAATCTATCTCTGAACATTTTCCTTACATCAGAAAGAACCAGAAAAGAATAAAAAAATAAAAGTGAAAAAAGAACACCCAAATCATCCCCCCATCCCACCCCATTTGTCCTTTAGTTTTTATCCCCATTTTTCTACTCATCCATACACTAGATAAAGGGGGTATGATCCCCAAGGTCTTCACAATCACACTGTCACCCCTTGTAATCTACATTCTTATATAATTGTCTTCAGGAGTCCAGACTGCTGGGTTGAAGTTTGGTAGTTTCAGGTATTTACTTCTAGCTATTCCAATACATTAAAACCTAAGACGTGTTATCTATATAGTGCATAAGAATGTCCACCAGAGTAACTTCTCGACTCCATTTGAAATCTCTCAGCCACTGAAACCACTTCGTCTCATTTTGCATCCCCCTTTTGGTCAAGAAGATACTCTCAGTCGCACAATGCTGGGTCCACATTCATCCCGGGAGTCATATTCTGCATTGTCAGGGAGATTTACAACCCTGGGAGTTGGGTCCCATGTAGAGGGGAGGGCAGTGAGTTCACCTGTCGAGATGGCTCAGTTAGAAAGACAGAGCGCCACATCTGAGCAACAAAGAGGTACTGGGGGGGGGGGACTCTTAGGCACAATTATATGCAAGTTTAGCCTCTCCTTTGCAGTAACGAGCTTCATAAGGGCATGTCCCATGATCAAGGGCTCAGCACATCAAACCGCCAGTCCCAGTGTTTGTGACAACATCAACAGCAGTCCAGGTGAGGAAGTTGTTGGGAAGTTTTTTTTTTTTTTTTTTTTTTTTTTTCTTTTATAAAAGGGGGTTTATTTGGTTGCACAGTTACAATCTTAAGCCCATAAAGTGTCCAAGGTAACACATCAGCAATTGGATACCTTCACTGGAGGATGGCCAATGGTGTCCGGAAAACTTCTGTTAGCTGGGAAGGCACATGGCTGGCATCTGCTCCAAAGTTCTGGTTTCAAAATGGTTTTCTCCCAGCATGTTCCTCTCTAGGCTGCAGTTCCTCAAAAATGTCACTCTTAATTGCACTTGGGGTATTTGTTCTCTCTTAGCTTCTCTGGAGCAAGAGTCTGCTTTCAACGGCCATCTTCAAACCATCTCTCATCTGTAGCTCCTGTGCTTTCTTCAAAGTGTCCCTCTTGGCTGCAGCTCCTCTTCAAAACATCACTCATAGCTGCACTGCGTTCCCTCTGTCAGTCAAAGAAGTATCTGTTCTAGTTTGCTAATGCTGCCGGAATGCAAAACACCAGGAATGGATTGGCTTTTATAAAAGGGGGTTTATTTGGTTGCACAGTTACAGTCTTAAGGCCATAAAGTGTCAAGGGGAACACATCAGCAATCAGGTACCTTCACTGGAGGATGGCCAATGGTGTCCGGAAAACCTCTGTTAGCTGGGAAGGCACATGGCTGGCGTCTGCTCCAAAGTTCTGATTTCAAAATGGCTTTCTCCCAGGATGTTCCTCTCTAGGCTGCAGTTCCTCAAAAATGTCAGTCTTAATTGCACCTGGGGTATTTGTCCTCTCTTAGCTTCTCCGGAGCAAGAGTCTGCTTTCAATGGCCATCTTCAAACTGTCTCTCATCTGCAGCTCCTGTGCTTTCTTCAAAGTGTCCCTCTTGGCTGTAGCTCCTCTTCAAAACGTCACTCACAGCTGCACTGAGTTCCCTCTGTCCGTCAGCTCATTTATATGGCTTCAGTGACTCAACTTAGACCCACCCCGAATGGGCGGAGCAACACCTCCATGGAAATTATCCAATCAGAGTCATCACCCACAGCTGGGTGGGGCACATTCCAAAGAAAGTCTCAAAGAATTACAATCTAATCAACACTGATAACATCTGCCCACACAAAATTATATCAAAGATAATGGCGTTTGGGGAACACAATACATTCAAACTGACACAGACTAGTATGGCAGAACCTAGTTTCATAATCCTTTAGTATATCCTATATAGGTAGTCTAGGAATGTGAGTTAGACTGTAGAACTATTTGGCTCCTATTGTTTTGTACTTGGTCATACCATCTCTTATATACCACCTCATATCCTCTTGGTCTCTCCTATCACTTATATCAGCACACTGCAGCAACTGGAGCTTCTGGAGTTCCAAGAACTTCGTGCACAAGTAGGCTGCCATTGCCTCGGCTCAGACTCAAATCAAATGTTGGCCTTTCCTTGTTGACATGGAGGCGTGAGAAACAATGAGCTTTCATCAAAACTCATAGATGTATAATCTAGAAGTGCAGGGGATTTCTTGCCTTATGAGGCAAAACTTTGACCAGTAGGAAATGGGGGCTGGTGGATAAATTATTTCCCTCTCTTCATCTTTCCTCATCTTGGACAGACTATACTGAGATACAGTTTCTATGACTTCTTAGAAGATGAACCTGAAAGATTGGGCAATCAGCAGCATCTTCCAATGGCCAGCTCAGTAATGTGTTTTTTGTTTTTTTTTTTTTGATTCTTTTTTTTTTTTATTATTAAATTCAGTTTTATTGAAATACATTCACACACCATACAATCATCCATGATATACAATCCACTGTCCACAGGATGATAACATAGTTATGTGTTCATCACCACAATCTATCTCTGAACATTTTCCTTACATCAGAAAGAACCAGAACAAGAATAAAAAATAAAAGTGAAAAAAAAACACCCAAATCATCCCCCCATCCCACCCCATTTGTCCTTTAGTTTTTATCCCCATTCCTCCACTCATCCATACACTAGATAAAGGGGGTGTGATCCACAAGGTCTTCACAATCACACTGTCACCCCTTGTAATCTACATTCTTATATAATTGTCTTCAGGAGTCCAGACTGCTGGGTTGGAGTTTGGTAGTTTCAGGTGTTTACTTCTAGCTATTCCAATACATTAAAACCTAAGACATGTTATCTATATAGTGCATAAGAATGTCTACCAGAGTAACCTCTCGACTCCATTTGAAATCTCTCAGCCACTGAAACCACTTCGTCTCATTTTGCATCCCCCTTTTGGTCAAGAAGATACTCTCAGTCGCTCGATGCCGGGTCCACATTCATCCCGGGAGTCATATTCTGCATTGCCAGGGAGATTTACAACCCTGGGAGTTGGGTCCCATGTAGAGGGGAGGGCAGTGAGTTCACCTGTCGAGATGGCTCAGTTAGAAAGAGAGAGGGCCACATCTGAGCAACAAAGAGGTACTGGGGGGGGGGACTCTTAGGCACAATTATATGCAAGTTTAGCCTCTCCTTTGCAGTAATGAGCTTCATAAGGGCATGTCCCATGATCAAGGGCTCAGCACATCAAACCGCCAGTCCCAGTGTTTGTGACAACATCAACAGCAGTCCAGGTGAGGAAGTTGTTGGGAAGTTTTTGATGGCCAATTCAATCTCTTATAATTTTTCTGTTGAAGGCTTCTATTTCTTCTAGAATCAGTGTACATTGTTCATCTTTTCTAGGAATTTTTCCTTTTCATCGAAGTTGTCTAACTTGTTAGCATAAGTTGTTCATGGTATCCTCTTATGTTCTTTTTTATTTCTGCAGGGCTATTTGTAATGTCCCCTCTTTCATTTCTGATTTTACTTATTTGAATCACCTCTCTTTTTCTGGTTGTCAGTCTGGCTAACGGTTTGTCAATTTTATTGATCTTTTCAAAGAACCAACTTTTGTTGTTAATTCTATTTTTTTAAATTCTCAATTTCATTGATTTCTGGTCTAATCTTGTTATTTCTTTCCTCATGCTTGCTTTGGAATTAGTTTGCTGTTCTTTTTCTATTTAATCCAGGTGTGGAGTTTGGTCTTTGATTTTAACTCTTTCTTCTTTTTTAATGTAAGCATTTGGGGCTATATATTTCCCTCTCAGCACTGCCTTCACTGCATCCCATAAGTTTTGATATGTTGCATTCTCATTTGCATTTGCCTCAAGATGTTTGCTGATTTCTCTTGCAATTTCTTCTTTGACTCACTGATTGTCTGAGAATGCTATTTAACTTCCATATGTTGTGGATTTTCAAGTTCTCTCTCTG
This sequence comes from Choloepus didactylus, assembly GCF_015220235.1. NCBI lineage: Eukaryota > Metazoa > Chordata > Mammalia > Pilosa > Megalonychidae > Choloepus > Choloepus didactylus. Next base: position 136,230,753 of record NC_051309.1, on the reverse strand, counting down.
TGTTCTTTTCCTTTATTGTCAGAGAAGATGATTTGTATAATTTCAATGTTTTTAAATTTATTGAGACTTGTGTGATCCAACTTGTTGCCTCTTCTGGAGAATGATCCATGTGTCCTTGAGAAGAATGTGTATTCTGCTGTTTTGGGGTACAATGTTCTGCATATATCTGTTAGGCCTAGTTCATTTACTATATTTTTAAGTTCTCTGTTTCCTTATTAATCTCCATCTAAATGTTCTACCTATTGATGAGAGTAGTGTATTAAAGTCTCAAACTAAAATTGTAGAAATGTTTATTTCTACCTTCAGTTTTGCCTGTGTTTGCCTCATGTATTTTGGTGCACCATGATTAGGTACATACATACTTATCATTATTGTTTCTTTCTGGTGGATTGCTGCTTTTATTAATATAGTGTCCTTTTCTGTCTCTTTTAACAGCTTTTGTCTTAAAGTCTATTTTGTCTGATATTAGTATTGCTACGTCTTTTTTGGTTACTATCCACATGGTTATCTTTTTCCAGCCTTTCACTTTGATCCTATTTGTGTCTTTGGGTCTAATGTGAGTCTTTTGTAAACAACATGTAGTTGGATCATGCTTTTTAATCTATTTTGCCAATCTGTATCTTTTGATTGGGGAGTTTATTCCATTAACATACAGTGTTATTGCTGTAAAGGCAGTACTTTTTTCAGCCATTTTATCTTTTGGCTTTTATATGTCGTATCTTTTCTTTTCTCTCTATTTTCCTTTATTGCAACCTCCTTCTCTGTATAGCCGATCTTTATTGATCCTGTTCTCATTTCTGTTTCTGTGTATTTTTAAAATATTTTCTTTAGGGTTACCCTGAGGTTTATATTATGCAACCTACATCTATAACCTATGAATCTGAAAAGTTATCAACTTTGCTTCTATAACATACATGTTCTCTGATCCCATATTCTTCTGTTTACCCTCTTTATGTTGTTTTTGCCCCACTTTACCACTTTGTATTTTGAATATCCATTATCATGAAACATGCCTTTTTCTTGTTCAATTGTATTCTGACTCTTATAGGAATTAAAGAGTACAGTCATATATTGAGTATACAGTAATATTAGGTTTTTCATTTACCTTTTATTTACCCTTATTGATGATCTTCATTTCTTTACACTTTTCCAAACCTCTCTATTCTATCTTTTCTTTTCAACCTGTAGAACTCCCTTTATTAATTCTTGTAGGGCAGATCTTTTGTTGATCAATTCTCAAGATTTTTGTTTATCTGTGAATATTTTAAACTCTCCCTCATTATTTTTTATTTTTTATTTTTATTTTTTAGTGTGCTACAGAAAATATAGATTTTGCACCATATAGCCATCTCTTCTTTTGGTCCTACATAGAAGCCAAAGTTTTAAAACATGGTTAATATCTTCCTCTACCCTTTTGTCTGATGCACCCCAATCTCAACCAAGTCCATTTCTCTCCCTCATTTTTGAAGGACCGTTTTGCCAGATTAAGAAGTTTCAGCTGTTGGTTTTTCTCTTTCAGTTCTTTAAATATATACCACTGTCTTCTTGCTTCTATGGTTTCTGATGAGAAATTAGTCTTTAGTCTTACCGAGCATCCCTTGGATATATGATGAATTGCTTTTCTCTTGCTGCTTTAGAATTTTCTCTTTATCTCCAACATTTGATACTGTGACAGTATGTATCTAAGAACAGGTCTAGTAAGATTTATTCTGTTTGGATTACATTGCACTTCTTGAACATGTATATTTATATCTTTATAAGAGTTGGGAAATTTGGGGCCATTATTTCCTCATCTGTTCTTTCTGTCCCTTTTCCCTTCTCTTCTCCTTCTGGGACACCCATGAAATGTATTTTTGTGCACTTTGTGCTGCCACTCAAATCCCTTGAGACATTGCTCAATTTTTTTCTATTCTTTTCTCTATATGTTCTTTTGGCTGTATGATTTCAATTGTCTTGTCTTCTAGTTTCCTCATTCTTTCTTCTGCCTGTTCAAATCTGCTGTCATATGCCTCTAGTGTATTCTTGATATCTACTATTGTGCCTTTCATCCCCATAATTTCTGTTATATTTCTTTTTATACTTTCAAATTCTTCTTTATATTAATACACTGTCTTTTTTATTTCATTTACCCTTTATATATATTTTGCTTCATTCCTTGAATTGATTTAGGACATTTGTTTGAACTTCTTTGATTACTTGTTCCAAATTATGTGTCCCCTGAATTCTCAATTTGTTCCATTGACTGAGCCACATTTTCCTGTTTCTTAGTATGGCTTGCAATTTTTTTGCTGTTGTCTGGGCATCTATGTTGATAGTTAAATCTGAAGGTCAGTTTCTCCCTTTTGTATAGTGTTTTATTGTTGATTGGCTTTGTGTTAAGGTTCTTCTTTGATGCCTGATCTTATTCTAGACCTTTAGAATAGCCCGAGGCTAATAATTAGATTTTCTCAGCTCTTCTTCATGTGATCCTTGGATCTTGGATATGTAGTACAATTTTTAACATTGTAACTTTTGTCTAATTGTTTTACTTCCAGGGGAAAGCTTCCTTTCCTCTATTCCTTCTCTGGGAATCTTGATCTGCTCTGTTTGGTTTTATGCAGAATTTTCTCACCAGCAACTATAACTTGTTTAAATTATCTCCCTCACTCAGTGCTCTTCCTACCAAGGTTAAAGAAATAATCCAGGAAGGAAATAAAGAGTGTGGTACATTAAATTATGTACCCCAGTTTAGACATATTCTTAATTTTAATCCATAATTCTTTGGTTGTGAGCCCATTGTAAATAGGACCTCTTAAAGATTTATTTTTCATTAAAGTGTGGTCTAACTGAATAAGGTTGTATCTTAATCTTGATGACTGGAGTCCTTATAAGCAGAAGAGATTCAGACACAGAAATAGATAGCCATGGGAGGAAGTGGATGCAGGGATTCTACTGAACCTGACAAATGAGACCAAGCTGCTGGGACATTCTGCAACCTGAGGCATTGGTGTCTGTCTCTCTTGTCCACCCTCAATATTACTTTTTGGTTTCCCACTTCTTCCTGAAAATGGCTGCCAGCAATCCTGTATCCTGGACTACTCTGTCACATGGCAAGGCACATGGTGGTGTCTGCTTGTCTCTCCCTTTTCTTCTGGGTTTTGTTGCTTTTGGCTTCTTGCTTCCATGGTTTTCTCCTCCTGTGCCCTTTTGACATTCCTCCATCAATGCACTTTGTTAGAGGAACAAATCTTTTTGCAAATTTCTCTAACAGTAAAAAATGCATGATTTTTCTCTGGGAGTGATCCCCAGATAATGCACATTCTGAAAAAATCCTCAAATCTTTTCAACATTACAAATGGAAATTGATCATTATTATAATAGCCAAAATTGAAAATGCAGGGTAATTAAAGAAAGATGGAAAATGTGATAAAGTTGGAAATCAAAGTGTTGCAGACAGGGTAAAGATCATACACTGTCAGAGAATCTGATAGTGATGTCACAAAATTCTCTTAAATCATCTTCCCATTGTGCTGTCCATATTTAGCAAAATTAGATGGTGTTAGCTTTTGTTGAATGCATACATTAAAAAAAAACTAGAAACCGTACTCAACCATTTTAGGATAATACATAACTGGAAGCCATTTCCATCAACTTTTGGAACTCACAAGAGTTTCAGTTTGCTTGTTTGCCTCTGACTCAAAAGGTTTTCTATCTTTGGAACTACCAAAATTTTATAAAACATTGCTAAGTAAAATTAATTGCAGACATGTAGGAGACATTTTTTAGAAATAACGTGCCTGATGTTTCCATTGTTGGAGGTGAGCTGTGTTGGACCATATCTTTAAAACTCCCAAGTTGTCAAGAAAACAGATCAAAGGTCCAGTGGTGGCAAACCCCACAGGTAAAAACATGCTTTCCTGAACTGTTCAAGTTCACAAATGGTAGAAATCCTCATAGTCCCTTCTTAAGAAGTCCAACCCTGACAGTAGGAACATGCCATTACAAAGCAAACTAACAAACAAACAAAAAACAGATGTAAGAGTAATCTTGCATGCCCTTATTTGCGTACTGAATTTTTGCTTCCCTAAATACACCAATCACCATGTCATTTCTCAGGAACAGAAATACCATATAAAAAGTCAGACAATATAAAAAGCAGGGTAATTCCTCAGATTATACCGATAATTTAGTTCACTCACTAAAATAAATACACTTAAAGGAAACAGTTCCAATTGGCTGGGAGCATAGACCCAGGAGTCAAATTGTGTTGGTTCAAATCGTACCTCTACCACTTGTCAGTTGTGTGACTTAAGCAATGCCGTTGTCTCTGAATCTTGATTTTTTTTTAAACCTGACTCATGTTGTTGTAAGTACTTGAACGTGAAAAATCATGCAAAAAGCTTATGGTAAAGAATATCAATATCTACAAATAATACAATCTATGCATTAGAAATGACAACTGATGAAACTAACATTTGATATTTGATCACAATTCAAAATATTTGGAGATCAGAATCTTGTGAACAGTATGTGTATTTCCCTCTTTTATAGCACACTTCAATAAGTTCAAGGTATTATTAAATCTTCTTGATAGCTCTATGAGTTAACCCATTGCAAGGTTTATTATCTATTTTTCAATGGAAGAAAATCAAATATAGAAAACGTGTGAGTCATCCACGTTTATCATTGACTGAATGGAATACTACCAAAGTTCCTAAGTCTTACTATAGGATTCTAGCTCTAGCCCCTTTGTGAAATTAGTACAACTGGAAAATCACAATATGAAAATAGAACTAAACCCTTTATAATTCACTACCCCAGTTATCATATCCCTAGTCTCTTATTTGTCAATAGTGAATAACACAAACACTAATTTGGGAAATTCCAACTTAATGTGGTTTTAGATGATATCAAATTCAGTTTATTTCGCTTGGCATGTGTTTCTACTGCTGTCTCAATCAGGCATTGGCTTTATTTCAGTTTATGATTTGTGTTGTAATGCCAAAGGATAGTGAGTAGAACTGGGGCTGATAAGGAGGTAAAATGGAATCTCCTTTGGGCAATAGTTCCAGCTACATTTGTTCTGTTGTAGTATATTATTGTCTTCTTGATAAATGAAATGGGAATTTAAAGGGGCTTTTTGCTTTGCATTTTATTTTATAGCTGTAAGAATGATAATGTTACCACCTAAATAGTGGATATAATTTCTAAATAATACCAAGAAAGCAAATGTATTCTTTTATTGTTTTCTTTGGATATTAAGAATAATACATAAACAACCCATGATCTCATGAAGACTGAACAACTGTGTGTGAAAAATATGCTTACAGGAGATAATGAAAAGAGAAATGCAAAGAATGAGAGCGCATCAGAAGAAAGTTCCTAAGGAACAACTCTATCTGGAAATTTGGAAAATGAAAACAGGAGAAGCTAATGAACCATGCCATAAGCAAATCCATGTGTAAATAAGGGCAATTAGGGAAGAACAGGTTTGAATTCTGAAATACTGCTCATACAAGTTAATCATAATTGCTATTAATCTAGCTTCTATGGTTTTCAGCACCAAATAACACAACTTATAAGTCCTGTTCAATTATTCGCTCACTCATTGATTCATTCACTCTTCCCTTTTCCATTTATTCTTTCTACAAATAATTTATTGAATGTTTACCAGTAGAATCCTGTTTGCTTTTTCCATCTGTGATTCCAGAAAAAGGCGCTAATGTACTTCATGCTGACTGAACTGATTCACAGCACTCTCACTTCTATCAGCAAATGAGATTGGAAAAACTCATGTTTCTGACTGGCCATATTAATCTCTGAGCTCCAGGCAGAGTCCTGTGCATGAAACATAGTGTGAATGAGAAGACAGCTGGTGCAGCGTGACTCTCATAGGACCACATCGTGCTTAAGCTGGGTAAAATAAAAGCCCTTTGAAATCCTTTGATTAAGTCTCAGGTCTGCAGTTATTCAGACTCTTCCTTATCACCTTCCTGGAGAACAGCTTGTCCTTCTGTATTTGAGTGAGTCTTGCTTCTCCAGCTATAAGATAGAATCATTTGGACCACCTATACTTCTAACGCTGTGATAGTTGTATGTTAAGATAAAGAAATTCACTTACCTTAAGTCTCAATTTGAGTTGCAGCATCTTTTCTGTTCATACTGTTAATCAAATCAATCATGTATGACAGATCTAGAATTTTCTTAAAATGGACATTACATGCAAAGTAATAAATCTTTCATTAAGGGCCATTTGGGACCATTCAATTTAGCTTCTCTATCATGCATGTGTAGAGTGTCTTCTTATTTTTTATCAGTGTCAATTTTTTCCTGATATTCATTATATAGAATCATTCAACCAGATGTATTGGCTGAGCTTTAAAACCCTTAGTTGAGTCACTTGACTTGCTCACATGACAGACTTTTCCTGAGAACTTTCTTTTTGCAAGGCATCATACTGGGTGCTGGGGTATAGAGAAAAAGAAAACGAAATCTCTACCTGATAGGAGCTTAGAGTTTAGTGGGGAAGCCAAGTACAGTAACTATGCCTTGCGAAGATTCTTTGAGAGCAAGACTGGTTTGGGTGTCAATTCTGGATGTTCCAACATTTATTTTTAACTTTAAAAATTAATATGTAGTTTACATACAACAAGGTTCCCCTTTTATATGTACATTTCTGCAAAGTTAGACAAACGCATACATTTGGGTAACCACCACCATAATCAACGATTTAGAAGAGTTCCCTCACTTCCCCAAATTACCCTATACCTCTCTGTGATCACCTTCATCCTCAGAAGCCCCCCTTAACCCCAGAAAAACACAGATCTGATTTCTTCCCTTGTAGTGTAACATTTTCCTGAATGGCATATAGCATGTATTCACACAGTATGAAGCCTTTGGTGTCTGGGCTCTTTTACTTGGCAAAATACATTTGACAGTTCTCCATTTTGCTTTCTTTTTTTATTGTTGAGTATTATTCAATTGTATGAATGTACCATTAGGTATTTATTTCTCACTTGAGACACATTTGGGTTGTTTTAGGTTTTGGGGTGTTATGAATAAAATTGCTATAAGCTGTAATGTACAGGCTTTGGTATGAACATAGGATTTCAATTTATTTGGCTAACACCTAGAATGAAATTGCTGAGTTATATGGTAAGTGTATGTTTAACTCTATAGGAAATTGTCAAACAGTTTCCAAAGAAGCTGTGCCATTTTGCATTACTATTAGCAATATATGACAGTTCCAATTGCTCTTCATTCTAGTGAGCACTTGGTATTAGCACTTTTTTTAGCCATTCTTACAGGAATGTAGTGACATCTCTTTGTGGTTTTAATACTTGCATTTCCCTAATGACTAATGATGTTGAGTATCTCTTCATATACTTATTTTTTTTTCACAAAAACTTTTTTTGGGGGGTGGGGGGGATGCTATCTATCCAAAGCTCTTGCCCATATATTTGCTGTGTTGTTTTCTTATTAAGTTTTCAAAATTCTATATGTTAGATATTCTCTCTCTATATATACTGGATACCCTAATCAGATATGTGATTTTCAGATATTTTTTTTCTGAGCCTATGGCTTGTCTTTTTATTGTCTTAATGTATTTTTTGAAAGACATAACAGGATCTTTTGTAAGTTCTTAATTTTGGTGAGTTACAATTTATTAATTTTTCCTTTTATGGGTTATTTTTGGTGCTATACCTAAGAAATCTTTGCCTAACTCAAAGTCACAAATATTTTCTCCTATATTTTCTTCTAGAAATTTTATAATTTGAGTTTTTACATTTAGACCTATAATCCATTTTAAGTAATTTTTTGCATAGAGTGTAAATTATAGATTGAAGTGTTTTGTGGCATATGGATATACAGTATTTCCAGCACCATTTGTTGAGATAGTTATCCTTTCTCAATTGAATTGCTTTTGAAACTTTGCCAAAAATTAATTGACCATGTATGTGTGAGGCTATTTCTGGGCTCTATTGTCTTCCATTTATCTATAGGTATATCCTTTCTCTAATAGCACTTTTTAATTTACCTCATATAATAAGGTAGCTTGAGTATTTTGTTTTTCTTTTCAAAATTAATTTGGTCATTATATATTTTTTTGTCTTTCCATATAAATTTTAGAATCAGCTTGTCCTTCTGGAATTTTGATTGGGATTGCATTGACTCAATAGAACAATTTAGGAAAAATTGCACTCTTACCGATTTTTTTTTTTTTTTGGAAGAGTGAATCATTTCAAATGTTATTTTTCAAGTGAAAAGATATTTCCTTAAATTGTGCCACTACATCCTTCACAAACTCCTCTGAGATTGTGTACATTTATTAAAGCTTTATCATTTTTCTTTATTAGTATATAGACATAAAATTTATTTTTGCATATCAACTTTATATCTTGTTACCTCTTTTAACTCTTATTAATTCTAATTACTCTTTGTAGATGTTTGCGATTCTCTTCTTAGACAATACATATTTTTTTCTGCAAATATAGAGTTTTATTTCTTTATTTCCAATATGTTTGCTCTTTATTTATTTTTATTCCCTTACATTGGCTAGCTCAGTCAATAAAATGCTGAATATCAGTGGTAAAGATGAGTATCTTACCATGTGCCGCTCATAGAGGGAAAGAATATATTCAGTTTTTCACCATTAAGTATGACATTAGCTAAAGATTTTTTTTTAATAGGTATGCTTAATCAGTTTGAGGAGGTTTCCTCCTCTTCCTATTTTGCTGAGAGTTTTTTTCAAGAATGGATGTTGGATTTTGTAAAAGACTATTTCTAAATCTAGAGTTTTGTATTTTTTTTTTCTTAATCTGCTATATGGTATATTGTACAGATTGCTTTAGAATGTTGAACAAGCTCTGGGTTCTTAGAAAAATATCCACTTGAACAATATATATTATCTTTTTAAAATATTAAAATATTAAATATTAATATATAAATATTAAAATCGTAAATAGTAAAATTAAAAATATTAATGAATTTGTTATCATAAGGGATATTGGTTTATGGTTTTCTTTTTGTGTAATGTCTTTGTGTAGTTTTGGCATTAGAATAATGCTGGATCATAAAATGAGTTGGGAAGGATTTCTTCTTCTTTATTCTGGAGGAATTTGTAGAATTGGTATCATTTCTTCTTTAATGATTTGGCAGAATTTACCGGTATTGGTATATGTGAATGGAGTTTTTGTCATTGAAAGTTTTTGACTACAAATTCAACTAATTCAATTTATTTTTTAGATGTAGGACTATTTAGGTTATCTATAACTTCTTGAGAAAGTTTTGACAGTTTGTATCTGAGGGTTTTGTCCATTTCCCTTGAGTTATCTAATTTATGGACAAAATGCTATTTATAGTATCAGATTTTCTTTTTTTTAATGTGTGAGGAATGTATAGTGGTGCCCCTTCTTTCATTGCTGATATTTATAAATCGTCATTTCTCTTTTTTTATTGGTTATTCAGGCTATAGGTTTTTCAAATTTATTGATTTCTTTAAAAAAGCTTGCTATTGTTTAAATGATGTTTTCTATGTTATTCTTTTTCCTAATTTTATTTTTTGTTCTTATATTTATTATTTTTCTTCCTTCTACTTACTTTGGATTTAAGTTGCTCTTCTTTTTATACTTTCTTATGATAAAGGAAACTTTGTTTATTGATTTGAGACCTTCCTTCTCTTTTAATATAAACAATTACTTATGTACATTCCCCTCTAAGCACCACTTCAGGTACAATCCTACAAACTTTGATATGTTGTGTTTTCGTTTTTTTTCAATTATAGATGTTTTCTAATATCCTTTGTGACTTTATCTCTTTTTTCTTCAGTTATATATGTGTGCTGTTTAATTTCCAAATATTTGGGCATTTTCCATTATCTGTTTTCTTGTATTATTCAATTTTGGTCCCAAATATTCTGTATGCTGTTAATTCTTTTAAATTTATTAAGGTTTGTTTTATGGTCCAAAATAGAGTCCATCTTTGTGAATGTTCCATGTGCACTTACAAAGAATATTCATTATGATGATATTGGATGAAGTTTTCTAATAATATCAATAATTCAGTGTGGCTGATAGTGTTGTTCAGGTGCTGTGTATTTTTATAGAATTTCTGTTTAGCTATTCTATTGATTTTGAGAGAGTAGTTTAGAAGTCTTCAGCTATAACTTACAATTCTTTCCATTATTGCTTTATCTTTTGAAGGTTCTGTTATGGGGTGCACATATTTAGGAGTTTTGTGTTCTCTGAGTTGTTTGACCACTTGCTTTTACTGGGTAATATCTTTATCCCTAGTGATATACCTTGTTCTAAAGACTACTTTCAAATGACACCCCCTGACTTCTTTTAGTGTATCCTTTTACATCCTTTTATTTTAACTTCATTATATTTTACTTTTAAAATGGGTTTCCAATAGAAAGTGTGTATTTAGATATTATTTTTTATCCAATCTGACTATGTCTTTTAATTGCTGTGCTTAGACCATTCATATTTAATGTGATTATTGATATGTTTGGATTAAAATTTACCAACTTGCTATCTATTTGTTATTTGCTCCTTCTGTTCTTTGCTTCTTTCCCCTCTTTTTTGCTTTTTCCTGTGTTAACTGAGGAAGTTTTATGCTTTCATTAATCTCCACTCTATTTATTTTTCCACCAAATTATCCACTACAATGTGAGAGGATATCATGGTTCTTACTCCTCACTAAGCTCTATTTGAAGCAAAGCAATGATGGTCTTTTCTTCACATTTCCCCCGATCAGTTTGGAGATATACCCACCATGAGAGGTGGAGGGCTCAGCTCAAAAGAGCAGACAGGAGTAGGGCCCTCCTTTCTCAAGAATACATGAAATCCACTTCCAGCTTTCTCATCAACTATCTCACCTTTCTCTACTCCAGGAAAACTTCATCTAGCATGGAAGAAGTGGGAAGTTCTTCTGTTACTAATGTATGTATGTCCTAATTACCCTAGAGGACTACGCTTTTGACTTTCAAACCGTTTTCTCTGATTCTGCGGTGATGTCACTTTCCTGAGGTAATGGGTGTTGTCTGAATTGAGCGTTAGGTCACAGATTAACACAAAGGGGGAAGAATACCACCGTTGACATTTCAACTCCTACTCTGTCAACTCTGAATATTCTACTCCAGAGTGTATCCTCTTTTATTAGATTGACTGTGTCTTATTTTTCTTACTAAGCCCTAAGAACACTGCCAGTTACACAGTAGAAATTCAGTAAATACTTCCTGACTAAATAATTTAAAACACAGAAAAGGGAAAACCTAATTGGCAGAGATGGGTAGGAAGATTTGTAGAGGGTATATTATATCATAAAACATATTTGCCAGAGTGACAAAGAGGGAAGTTTACTCATCAGGCTAAAGGCAATTGATGTTTTTGCAATTTCATTTATTAAAGGTCAAGAAATTGTTTATGATAACATTAATAGAGATTTCATCTTATTGTGTTTCTACTTCATGCATAAAAGTGCAGAGTCCATAAAGAGACACACTGTGCATTTAGGGAACTAATACATAATAGGTTCAGAAGACAAAATAAATATTTAAATATCAACATGCTGTAATTGTTTTCCTTCTTAAGTGTATAGTGCATATTGAACTATATTTAAAATCTGAGATGGCTGAAGGGTTTGGCTAGAGCCACATGCAGAATTGTGTTTGGCACAGTGTTTGGTTCATGCCCTTAATGTTATAAGGTGCATAACAGACTGATGAGGACTTATGCAAGAGCTTGGAGTCCAAGAAACATACAGTATTGCAGAACATGAATCAGTTTAGGTAGGGGTATTGCTTTGTCATGTGGCATATACAAGGAAAATATTTCATCATTCCACATGGGATATAATATCCTGCAATTTTATCCTTATTTCTAAAGCTTCAGTAAACTGTAATTCACAGACTGGCATGACTTCAGTGGGTGCTGATTTACTGAAGAAGAAAATTTTTTTTTAAGTTTTATTTATATTTTCTGCACCACACTGTGAAATGCTTCTGATATGTTTTGTTTCTCAGAAGCAGGATTAGAGCACAGATGGGAGAAGAAAGGCATGAAATTCTATACTTTGAAACAGTCAAGATTTATATTGTATCTCTAGTTAACTGGCGCCTCTGTAATACCCTTCATCGGAGAAGTTAAAATCCCATGAAGCCTCATAACTGTATATAGATAGGTCAATTTTGAAACCATTATCTGTAGGAGGATTAATTAATCTGCATTCAAGGAGAAACTATAATAAACAAAACAAAAAGAAGGGGCCCTTTTTGTTTGTTTACTTTATCAATGAGATCTAATGTCAAACAGACAAATAGACCCAATCCAGTTTAGGAAACACCAGTGCCTTAGTTTTTTCTGTTTACTTTTTGGTTCTAGTCCAGTTAGGCCATTGACAATTAAGGGAAAATACTACTTTCTCTTTTATGTGACCCACATATTCATACACAGTTCAGAATAATCTGTACCACAACCACATCAAACACTTTTATTTTTGTTTGGCCTTTTTATACTAAAACATTTTGGTAATTATAATCTAACTCTTGCATAAACATATTCTAAAAATATAAGGCAGCAGTTATACCTCAAGAAGTAACTTTGGTAAATAGGTCATCTTTTTCTGCAAAATGCAATAGATGGCAGAAAATATGTATTTCTCCACATACTGAAATAAAATAATCTTTTAACAGTAAGGATTCTATTATATTGCACAATTATTTGTGGAAAAGGAATATGTTGTATTGTAAATTATGTGAAATTATGTGAATTTGTTATCTCATATTTAAACATTTTGTGTGACCAAATTAAATATATTTTTGATTACTGATATGCAAAAAGAATGTATCAGTTATCTCACAACTCTGAGTCAGGGTTTGGTTAGGCAGGCAGAAACCATTCTATGTAAGCTAGGGTCTGTTTTGGTTTGCTAAAGCTGCCAGAATACAATATACAAGAAATCGGTTGGCTTTTGTAATATGGATTTATTAACTTACAATTTACAGTTCTTGGGTAGTGAAAATGTCCCAATGAAGGCATCAACAGGACGGTACCTGGACTCCGAAGATAGGCAGCTGTCATCCAGGACTCCTCTGTCACATGGGAAAGCACATGGCTGGTGTCTGCTGGTCCTTCACTCCCAGGTTTTGTTGCTTTCAGCTTCTGGTTTCCGTGGCTTCCTCCCTCTCAGTTTCTCTGGGTACTATCTTAGTGTCTCTGGGGCTTTTCTATGAGCTCTCTGGGCTTTTTCTGTCTTTTATCCTCTCATAAAGGACTTCACTAGAGGGATTAAGACCCACCTTAAATTGGATGGGTCACATCTCAATTGAAATAGCCTAACCAAAATGTCCCACCCACAATAGGTCTGCACCCAGAAGAATGGATTAAAAGAACATTGCCTTTTCTGGGGGTACATAACAGCTTCAAACTACCACACTAGGGATAAAGTTTAATTTAGAATTTAGTGCTGGAGGAGCTGACATTTCAGGAAAGCTGCCGTCAAAGGTCAGATATTGACAGTGAATATTTTAAACCAGTGGTTATCCATTGGAGCGATTTTGTCTTCGGTGGACATTCACCAATGTCTGGAGTCATTTTTGATCATCATGACTGGGATGGGGGGGGTTGTTACTGGCTTTTAGTGGGTTGTAGTCAGGGATGTTGCTAAACATCTCACAAGGCACAGGACACCTCTCCTTCTCCTGCCTGACAAAGAATTACCTGGCCCAAATGTCAATGTGTCAAGGTCAAGAAACCCTGTTTTAGATCCCAGATCCCTGGAATAGGAAGTAGGAGCTGCTACCAAAGTTCAAAGAAATTAACAGTGAATATCGCAGCGTGAAATACTGGAGTGAGGGTGGAGTGGGTAGAGAAACTGGAGCTGATGAGTGAGTCTGTGAATTCTGTCATGGTAGCCCCTGGAAGCTCTTAGGTCTGCAAAGACCACTATGAGTGAGGTGGGAACTTGGGGCGAGGTCTGCAAAGCCACAGCCTCTGAAAAAGCTTCCCTATTTGCTTCCATAACATTCTGACCCCTAATTCATTTCCACTTTGAACTCCCTCACAAGTTTATATCAGTGGTATACTCTAATCTAGAAGTATACAGGGGATGGGATTCTGAGAAATATAGGCTTAGTATTAGTGGTGGTGGTGCTGGGGTGACAACAAATAATCCAGGACAAGCATTAACCAGTTTTGAAGCAAGATGGGATATAGAATTAAAAAAAAAAAAAAACATCTGGTGACTATAGAGAGAGATGACTTCAGGATGTGGGTCAAGTCTGCTAATATTAGAGAAAAATATTAAAAACAGACAAATATAATTTATGGATATGGAGTTAGAGCATTGAGCCATCCCTTTTTATTTTAATACTCTATGAAAATGTATGTAATAAGAATAATTTCAGAGAAAAGATACATACCAGTAGTTCCACTAGTGCGGATGTGAAATCAAACAGATATTTGTTCAAATTCTAGTTCTGCTGTTTAGTAGCTGATGGATCTTAGGCAAATGATAAACCTCAAAGTTGATTCCCGTATTTGTGCAATGTAGTAATTTGTGACAATTTCTTAGGATTGTTGGGGACATCAAATGAGATACTATATGGAAAGCATCCAAATGATGTCTGGTGCAAAGTTTATGCCTTACAAATTTTACTTCTATCCCCCCAGCCCTGCCTTTGCCCATCAGTGATTACAACAATGAAATCCAATTAAATTCCTCTTGAATGAGAGAGTGAAAGACTTCTCTTTAAAGTTCAAGTAAACAGAAGGAAGGAAGTAAAGCATACTGGGTGTTGGAGTTAAACAAAAATAGAGTTGAGTTTTGTCTCCTCTAAATGTGGATAATACTAATATTTACTTTATGGGAAGATTGTAAAGATTAAGATAATCAATGCAAGTTACATAAAACACATAGTTTATAATATAGTACAAGCTTGATAAATCCCGGTTGATAAAGGATCTTTACAGAAACCATAGTAATAATATTAATATTTGAACTTCCATGAAAAGAGCATAGTAAAAAATTCTCTGGAAGAGAAGAATCTATTTGACAGGGAGTTTAGAGTCTCACTAATTTATTTTAGATATAGAATTGGTTTTCAAAACATAAAGTAAGAATATGAGTGTTTTATAGTTCTAAATTTTTTATGGCCTTATGCATGGAGAGTTTTCTCTCTCTGTCTATCCCTGCCATCGTTGTTATTGCCTATCCTTATTTATTATACCCATGCAAAATAGGGAGTGATGGAGTTCCTTATTCTCTGGGTCAAAATTGACTGCTCATACTATCTTTGTGGCCTCTTTGAGTAACAGGGACAAGGTGCTTCACCATAAAGTATGAAATCCATTTGTCTAAAAAATCTACCCAGATTGAGATATTTCTACTGGAGACAAAGCTTGATTGGAACTTTCAACTGAAATTGGTTATTTGAAATAAATTTGCTCTTTTCATTGAAAAGCAGAACAGACTTTCTACACATTTATAGTAAACCAAGTAGATATTTACATTATTCAGTTTTGCTCCATTTTGAGCACTAATCCCTCTTTGCTATAAATTTTCTAAGCAGTCTTGCTCTTAAAGGCTCTTGTGTGCTATGTACCTTTATTTTTGTGCCTTTTTATGTGTACTGAAGATGGTTTATAATCCCTCTAAAATTTATTCAATGTTCTTTTCTCCTTTTGTTTGGACTTTTCTGCTCTAATTATAAATCACAATTACACATTTCCTTCCCCTTCAGCTTTCTTTCAGTACTCCTTTCCCTTCTCTATTTTTTCCCCCTTTTTAAACAATTCCTTTGCTCTAGTCTTTGTATCCTCAGTCGATGACACAGCATTCATTGTCTCCTATATAATTTCTGCTTTCTATGGGCTGTATCATTGTACTCTTCAGTGAATAGGTACTCATTAAACACCTACCACATGTCAGACACGTATGTCTGGAAATACGTCTTTGCCATTCTGTGGCTTCTTTTTTAACTATCTCCTTTAAGTGCAAATTTAGCTTCTCTTGGTTACTTTTATATCTAGCTTCTTCCTGTCTCTCTTTGTATGATGAGAGGAGTGATTTAGTTTCTGACACAAATTCTGTTGTTTTGGAGGGAAAGACACTTGCTTTCCTAGCACAATACCTCTGATATAACCTTATCTGCAGGAAACAGAAATTTTATCACAATTTAGGGTCTGCTGGTTTCAGGTAAGCAGGTGCATTTCAAACATGGTTGAAGAAAATTCAATTGCCATCTTAATCTTTTTCTAACTTTACATCACCATTCTTGCTAATATATTTTGGGGCCCTCCCATTGCTTTTAAGAAGGAGCAGAAACTCCTTAATGGATTGCAAGTTCCTTTGTGATCTGCTCTCGTTACAACTTTCCAGCCTCATTTATCAAATATCTACCCTCTCCCTTCAATATATTGAGTTATTCTTATTCTGAGATGTCTCCCTTCTTGCTCACCTTTTGTCCAGTGCACTTGCTGTTATTTCTATGCTTGAATAACTTTCTTACTGGTCTCATTTTGCCAGTAGTCCTTCTGGAGTCTCGTTTAGGTGCCTGTTTTTCCAGGAGGCCTTCAAGGCTTGGCTATTTGACCCACCTTCTGCTTCCATAGCTCTCTATGTGATATGCTGATGCAGAGTTGGCATCCAAGAAACATTTGTTCAACAAATGCAGATACATTTTAACAGTGATCATCACAAATGCTTATTTTATTGTTTTAATGTAGCAATATTAATGATTATTCCAAATAACCATGTTAATTCCTGAAACTGAAAACAAGTAGAAAATGCCTCTCTCCATTTCTCTGTTGAATAATGCAACTGACATTTTGCTTTCCCCGCCTGCTTACCCACATTATCTTTTGCAAGTCGGTTCAATATTTGACCAGTTTAAATTACTACATGTAACCCCGGCTTGGTAAGTTCCTTAATGGCAGAGCATCTTTCTTTGTTAACCAGGATAAAAGTACATAAAGAATGATTGTTTAAAATATCTTACTAATTTTAATAATTGAATTAATTACATTTTTAATGGAAACCAGAGCCCACTTATTTTTACATTGCTTCCTAGAATACATGAGACCAAGATAATGGCAACACCTAATTGCTCTTTGATAGTATATTTGAACAATTCAATTGATATTCCCAGACTAGGTACATGGAAAGAAAAGACAAGGAAGTGTATTTATCAGAACTTAATGAAGAATGAGAAAATGTTTGCTGATTGCATCATTATTTTCGTTGAAAGCACAACCTTTTTTCAGCTATTTGATGTATAAGGTCAGTCAAAGTAATACCCAAAGATGTTTGTCTGTAGGATCTCTTATGACATGTTGAATATCCTCATAAGGCAGGAATTATTTTTTTTTTTCTGATTGTTGTTTTCATTTTAATTAAAGGGAGAGAAACTATGCAGCCCTTCCCTTTATGTCAACACACTTTGAGAGTCATCAGTAAATGTTAGTATGTGGCTCATAGAAAGGGAAGAAGATTTTGGGTAAGTTACATATTTTAAATTGGGTTAGATTTTTTAATCTTTAGAAAATAAAGTCACTAGTCAGAGTTTTTTTGTTTGTTTGCGGCACATATAAGGAATACTGCTCTTTCACTTTGCAGGTAAAGCCTCTTTCTCCAATTTCTTAGCTGAAATTGAGAGTATGCTGGGCATGGCCAGGAGCCAGTGTGAGTAATGTTATTTGTATCTCATGTTTAATTTTAAAATATACAGAGCTCTGTCTCATGGATTATTTTGAAAATGTTCCCTACTTCATCCCAGTGAAGGGTATGGGGCAGCTATTGTTGCCCCATTAACTGTTAAGTTTCTTGTAGTTTAGGGGCATATCATGATCCCTTTGCATTTCCAGCACTTTGGCACAATTCCAGGTCCTGACAAATTGTTGGTGCTCAATACATTTTGAAAATATTGAATATATTAAGAAATAGAGAATACAAAATGTTAAGTGATTTGAGAAAAAGTCATAGTTGAATAAATGGATCCAGATCTTCTGACCTCAACTATTTTCAATTTGAGAAGACACAATAAACAGTACCAAATTGTCTAGAATTGAGGTGGTGGACTGCGCTTTTTGTCAAAAGGTGGAAGTGTGTGGAATAGGGGGTTTCTGGAGATGAGGAGGGCTGGTATATTGTAAAAGTTATGGAACTTCAAGATGTACAAGTTAGGACAAAGAGGAGTCAATACATATTGTGGAGTACAGACTTAATTTACCCTCAAATAATAGGCTGACTATCTCCACATAAAGAAAAAAAACAGCAAATCTTGAGTCTGCAGAACCATTTCTTTGTGTTGCTACCTAATGAAAGTAAAAAGAACACTGTATTCTTAGTAAGAATCATATATGTTTCCTAAGATGAAATCATACTTTTAGGATTTTCCTGCTGTGTAAACCAGAAAAATTAGAGGACACTAGTTTATCTTAGAGATGAGAATATAATAACTCATAGCAGGTGATGTTTGATGTAATGATTTATTGATTTGCTTATCACTGGGAAAATGACTGCTTGCTCAGCATGAACTACTGGGAAGACAGCTATAAGCTTCTGCAGGTTATTTGCATTACCATAATTTTCTGGCTGAGCTACAAAAAGTTTTCTGAGTAGAGTTCAAAATTTAAACCATGGAATTCTCCTAAGAACCCAGATTAGAAGCTGAAATATGCATACTAAATCCCAGGTAGGATGTAATCTTTTGCTTGAAGTAGCTTTCCAGGACTGTCTATGCAAAGAAGAACATAAATATACCTTTACGTTATGTTTTATTTTATAGTCTCCAGATACTATTGAATTGTTATTACAACTTTTGTTTTTACAGCAAACTCACAAAAAGGAAAATATTTTTTGATTCCACTTATATGAAATATTTAGAATAAGCAAATTCAAAGAGGCAGAGAGCAGATAAGAGCTTACCAGGGGCTTGGAGGAGGGAGAAGAGGGAATTATTGCTTGATGGGTACAGAGTTTCTATTTTGGGTGATGAAAAAGTTTTCATAAAACTTTTTGGGTGTTGTTGATGGTAGCAGAATATTGTCAATATAATTAATGCCATTGTATTGTACCTTAAAAATGGTTAAAATAGCACATTTTATTTTATATATATATATATCTCCACAATTTTAAAAAAAGATTCCAGGTTCTCTTTGCCTTTTTGATCTGCTTACCTGCAGTGTTGGCTTTACCCTAAGGTTGAGCGTCCTTACAGTTATGGCTTCCAGTAGCACTGGGGTCCACATTTCATTTTTTGTAGTCAGTGAATTAACATGCATGATTCCCACCACTCTCTTTAAAATTAGGAAAAAAAAATTCAAAAGCCAATGGGGAGCTTTTTCTTATATTTCTTTCACCAGAATTTGAGCACATGCTCATTCTTAAACTAATCCATAGTGGATGGAGATGAGGGGCTACATTTATCCTTAACTCAATCAAGTTCATCTCTTGAGCTGATACTAATTTCTTCAAATACCAATTTAGCTAATCAGTGAGCAATGGGCAGATGGATAGGGAGGGCCAGTCTCAATATGCAGTACAGCCTAAACTTTTGGCTGCCCCAACATCCATGCACAGCACCCTCCTACATGTGTAACTCTAAGCATGCTCAAAATGTTCCCACTCACTTCTGTTGGATACATGGTAAAGGTCTTTGGTTTTTATTTAGATGAATTTTATTTTACTTTTTAACCTATTTGGACAAATTTGAATTTAAAGCATGTAATATATTGCTGTTATGTCTTACTCAAGAATGTTTGCAAGCTTGCCTTAAATGCTGTTTCTATATTTTTATATATAATTACACACACTTATTTTCACCTGGTATAACAGTCATCATCACTGATAATTTGGCACTCTGAATTTCTTATTTTGGATCTAAAATAAATGGAATACTTTTATAAACCTTAAAAATGAACCTTAAAAATACTTATAGAATTAAAGACTAAGCCATTTGTAGTTTTGTCGTAAGAACTCAGAACACTGCATCATAAATTTTCTCAAGGATAAAAGAAACACAGACTCTATCAATTCACTTTATTTTCACTTTCCCATGTCATATAGCTTTTTTAACCAAATAATGTTGACAGTACTGTTTTTTGCTCCCATAATGATAAGTGAAATTTTAATTAACCAGATTTTTCAGTGATACCACTGACTAAGTGAGCATATATAGACATCACCATAGTTTTAGAAAAAGCCATATGTAAGCGCAGCAAACTTTTCAGAATTTGATTTCTAGAATAGGGGGAAAGTTAGGCACTCCACTTAGGGATAAATGCTAGAAAGTTATCTGGCAGCAGCAAGCAGTAATTTAGATGACTCAATTGATAAAAGGGTGTAATTTTAATCAACAGTAGCCTTCAAATTAGGCGGTCAAGACTATTAGCTTATTTTAGAGCATGTTTCCACAACAACATTTTTTAAAATGAGAAGATATATTACAATAAGTACTATAAGATTATGAAGAAGCCCCTAAACCAAAAAGCCCTGGTAAATTGTATTGAAATATGTGAATAAAATGCATTTTTTTTGATACATATCTATTGAATCTGAATTCTAATGACTGTTGTGGTAATTTAAGCAAAATGTTATTAATGCAAAAACTCCAGCTTTTATCTATGTGGAAATAACAAGTTTGATATCATTTCAATGATAGAATTAAGTGTTCCCCATCATCTAATGTCATAAAATAACCATTTCGTTTAGTAACACATTCAGTGTCATTCAAAACATTTAGAAATTTTGACATATATTTATTTAACTAAATAAAACATTATTGGCTAAACCTCCAAACCAGAGGTTACTTAACCTCCAAACCTCCAAACCAGAAAGGCCTTTTATTATAACATATATTTTACTCCGGTAGCTTATAATTGGCCACTCCCATAACACATGAAGAAAGAAAGAGCATTGCCTTTGGGTGGATCTCAGCTTTGTCAGTTTTTTCAGCTATAAAGTCAGTGTAATAAGGCAAATTATCTCAGAAGATTGTTTTGAGGATAAAGAAAGTAAATGCATGGATAAGTGGCTTGTAATTTGTGAAAGCTTATACAAATGCAAGAGATATATATCTGCATATTATGAGTTCATATAAGTGTTATTAAATAGGTTATATAGATTACTTGCCCCTCTAGCAAAAGCTTAGCTATTAAATGAGTATACTCTCTCTTTACCCCAAGGGTAATATTACTTTATTGTATGGATTTGTATGTAAAATAAGCCAAATTTTCTATCTGAAGAACACCAGTCCTTTACTTATTAAAATATATAGTAGATAAGCTAAAAGAGAAGTAAAGTACATCTTTTAACACCGTTATTTAAAAAAAAATGATTCTAATCTAATAGTTGGAAATTGCAAAACTCTGTTATGCTTAATTTATTGTTATTCAGCTGATTTCGGTCAAATTTTCTACACAGATTAAGATCGTACAAAGGATATAGCCAGTTTAATAAGCATCTTTCTCTGTGAGGTCAAATATTAAACATCTGCTTTGTTTAGAATCACAGAACATGAATTCCATTAAAGTACCATTTAGGCAAAGAAAAAGATACCTTCAACAGTGAAAAGTTTACATTAAGAGAAGACCCATTCACCTCCTCCCAATTAAAATAAAGTCTTTGGTGGGAAAAAAAAAAAGTAAAAGAAATAAAAATGTGTCCTTTTGTCCCCTTTTGAAAGTAAGTGATCATCTTCACTTGTCATTTCACTCTTAGCTTCAGAGAAGGTGCAAAAGTGAAAACTCCTCTGTTCATATATGCCCAGCTCCTTCTGGATAGAATTGTGATTGTAGTAAAATAATTATTA
Organism: Choloepus didactylus; assembly: GCF_015220235.1. Classification (NCBI taxonomy): domain Eukaryota; kingdom Metazoa; phylum Chordata; class Mammalia; order Pilosa; family Megalonychidae; genus Choloepus; species Choloepus didactylus. The sequence continues at coordinate 136,208,963 of NC_051309.1, read as the reverse complement.
CAGTAAAGTCCATAACACTTTGATATATTTTAGAATTTGTTACAGAATGTGACCTATATGACAGGATACTAATTTATCTTGTTTCAGAAAAACATCTTCATGACATAACATTTTGATATGTACTAGATTTATATTTACTTTATGGCTAAACTGTCCTGAAGATGATTATGGCTAAAACTACAGAGCATTAAATCCAATTAGAAACATTGGAATTGTTAAATGTGAAAATATAGAATTGGAAACTACATAAACAAAAATAAATAGAACATTTTAAACTCCGTAAGTATAGTACAGTGACATTTAAATCAAGACTTGAACCATTTATAACTCAGTGAATTTAAAGTTAAACATTTAGTTTTTGTTGTATATTTTATGGTGCTTAAAAATACTCCAAAACTTCAAACAATTTTTAAAACATCAATGGTTAGAGTATTTTTGTACTGTAGACCTACTGCTAAAATATTCTAATTCTATATCTACAAATTCATCTGATAATTTCAGGTAAGTTATTAACAGCTTGTTTAAGAATTGGTATAATCAATGATGAATCTTTTTCATGAGTGCCATTGTATATGGACAGAAAACATTTAAATGCTGTTAATTATCTTACTTAAGTAAAACATAAAAACACAAATACATTTTTTATGGGTCATTTCCTATGGAAGTTCAGTCTTTCATTGTACAGACAAAGTCATGCTATAATGATATAGGTTTAAAGCTGCTTAGGAATGGAAGGCTGTATTTTGACACAATGCTTTAGTTTAATACCTAAATTATATTCTCAGTGTTATTTTTAACTTACTTTTTGTTGTGGATTCTTTCTCTACTTTTAAAAAACAAATTAGCATGAGTTATAATTATGCCTCTTAGTGTAATTAATACAAATGTGGTGTGTGGAAAAATCTGAGAGGGATGCCAGAAAATGTCTTCAAAATTAAAATGTGGCAAAATACCAAGGGTAAAAGATTACAGGGTGATTTCTATAGCACTTTCTTCCCACCCCAAAGGCTAAATATTGTTTGGATCATTTAAATATTTTTAGTTCACATTTCAAGAAACTATTTTCCAAATCTAAGTTCAAGATTTCCATAAAAGATTTCTAACTAATCTTTAATATTTACATTTGCAGAAATGAGGCTCCAAAAGTTAAGGAGTAAGAGTCTCTCCTTCTCAGATACCAGGCTTCATAAGTATTATACAACTGTGTCAACAATTCAAGTTTTTACGGGATTCAGAATGAATCTGCCTTTCTATCCTTCCTACTATTTAAAATTCTTTTGAAGGAATGAGGTGACATTCAAGATTTTTTTTCAAATCTATTACCCAAATAAATATACTAAGTAAAATAGCTGGTATCAAACTCAGGTCTTTCTTTTGACCATTAAGGGAAATAGATCCGAATTACTTTGAACTTCAGATTCAGTGTGCTCAGCATCTGAGGGTGGTTGCAAATCAACCAGGAATTTATACTAATACACACACACGCATATTCTTATTTTAATAAATTAGTTATCCATTAATTCTTTATATATATGCATTTATTTACATGCTTAGGCTTATAAACAAGTCTGGAATGTAATATTTTGTAATGTTTTATTATTTTTGCTTATTTTTATTTTCTTATTTTCTTAAAATGAAGGCAATTACTTAGAAAAAGTAAAAAAATAAAAAGCCTGGTGAACATATATCCTATGCCCTTGAATCTATCTAAGCTGTAAAGAGAAGGTCAAGGTTGAAAGCCAAGAGACGTATGAGTGTCAGAATATTTACAATGGTATTATTTTTGGTAATTAGTATTAGTTTTATGAGATTGTTTTGGCCTATTCCAGATAGTGTAAAAGTACAAACACTTCATGCAGAAGAGAAACTAAAAGATGAAGAAAGATGAAAAGGGCAGAATTAATTTTCAGAATTTTGCCCTGGGCACTTTATAAGTAACACATATGGCTCAGCTGATCACTAAGTATGGTAACTCATGTTAGAACCTCATGCTGTCTAGTCTTTATTTTTTCCCAAACTCCACATGCAATTTAAAAACAATATAATACTTGAATGTTGTGTTGATAAAATTTGCTTTATTCTTCTCTCTTTTTTTGTAATGCCTCTGAATAAGCAGAAGTCCCTTACCATAAATAAGAAAACAAACAAACCTCAAACAAAAATCTTTCCAAAAACAAAATGTCAATGTTTCCATTGACATATTGGATCCAGCAATGAGTAACTGTGAATAATGTCTTCAAATTCAAGTACTTATGTTCCTGGATAGTGTATGGAAACCTAGCTCCCAAATTCCTATTTCTACATGTTTAGACAGTGGTGAGTAAAATTAAAGAGACATTGGAAGACACTATGCAGAGTGTAACTAAGCTGAAAGCTTTTATAGACCTAGGAAGGAAATAAAAAACAGCTGAAGTTGTTGGGTTTCACTAACAATTTTCAAAGATAAAAGTACACATAAATTGATAACCAATTTTTTTTTGCTAAAAAATGAAGTAATAACCATTCATCATTAATGATTTTTTTATTTTAATATTAGAGAAGTTGCAAGTTTACAGAGGAATCATGCATAAAATACAGATTCCCATATACCACTTTATTATTAACACCTTGCATCAGTGTGGTACATTTGTTAAAATTCATGAGAGAACATTTTTATAATTGTACTATTAACTAGAGTCCGTGGTTTGCATTAAGGTTCACTGTGATTTACAGTCCTATGTTTTGATTAGTTTTGTTTTTAAAATTTTTATTCTAGTAACAAATATATGACCTAAAGTTTTCCCCTTTAACCACATTCAAATATATAATTCAGTGCTGTTAATTGCATTCACAATGTTGTGCAACCATTACCACCATCCAATTCCAGAACTTCCCAGAATTCTAAATAGAAACTCTGTACAATTTTTTTTTCAGTATATCAATCAGTATGTTTTTTTTTTTTTTTTATTAAATTCAGTTTTATTGAAATACATTCACACACCATACTACTCTGTACAATTTAAGCATTAACTTCTCATTACCTATTCTCACCCTAGCCCCTGGTAAACTATATTCTAGTTTCTGACTCTATGAATTTGTTTAGTCTAATTATTTCATATCAATGAGCTCATACGATTTTGGCCTTTTGTATCTGGTTTATTTCACTCGTGTTTTCAAAGTTCATGTTGAATTTTGTTCCTTTTTACATCTGAATAATGTTCCATTGTATGTATGTATATACCACATTTTATTCATCCTTTTGACTGGAGTTCAATCCAATTACATTTAAAATAACTACTGATAAAACAGTACTTTCTTTAGCCACTTTGCTATTTTGTCTTTGTAAGTATTACACCTTTTTTGATCCTTAATTCTTCTGTTAATGCCTACTTCCATATTTATTTGTTTGTTTTTTTTGAATTGTACCATTTTGAACTACTCATTTCTTTCTGAATATGTTTTTCATGTATTTTTTTTTATTGAATTTTTTTTTTAATTCAGTTTTATTGAAATATATTCACAAACCATACAGTCATCCATGGTATACAATCAACTGTTCACAGTATGATCATATAGTTATGCGTTCATCACCACAATCTATTTCTGAACATTTTCCTTACATCAGAAAGAATCAGAATAAGAATAAAAAATAAAAGTGAAAAGAGAATACCCAAACCATCCCCCCATCCCACCCTATTTGTCATTTAGTTTTTACTCCCATTTTTCTACTGATTTTTTTTCAATTTTTTAACTTTGTTTATCAAAAAATTAAAAACAAACAGGCAAACAACAACCAAAAAAACCCCACAACATTTCAAACAAAGCAATGGATTAAGGAAAACAAATAACCTAAAATAACTACTTTGCTTCCAATATGTTCCTACCATACCCCAAGAAAATTAATAAACCATGTCCAAACAGAGGAGTAAGAAAAACAAATAATCTAAAATAACTACATTGCTTCCAACATGTTCCTACCATACCCCAAGAAAATTAACAACCCCTAAGAAAACAAAGGAATAAGAGAGAAAAAAAACCTAAAATAACTCTATTGCTTCCAACATGATCTTACTATATCCAAGAAAGTTTACAAACCATAATCATTCCTGAGCATTCCCATAACATTGAGATTACCCTCCATAGTTTATCTGTTCTTATTAGATTATCATTCCCCCTCCACTAATTGGTATCTCTAGGTCCCCTACATTCTACAGTATAAAACATTGTACATTTTTCACAGAATTCACATTAGTGGTAACATACAATATCTCTCTTTTTGTGCCTTATTTTGTGCCTTATTTTGTGGCTTATTTTGCTCAGCATTATGTCTTTTATTTATTATTATTTTTTTTAATCTTCATTTTATTCAGATATATTCATATACCATGCTGTCATACAAAACAAATCGTACTTTCGATTGTTCACAGTACCATTACATAGTTGTACATTCATCACCTAAATCAATCCCTGACACCTTCATTAGCACACACACAAGAATAACAAGAATAATAATTAGAGTGAAAAAGAGCAATTGAAGTAAAAAAGAACACTGGGTACCTTTGTCTGTTTGTTTCCTTCCCCTATTTTTCTACTCATCCATCCATAAACTAGACAAAGTGGAGTGTGGTCCTTATGGCTTTCCCAATCCCATTGTCACCCCTCATAAGCTACATTTTTATACAACTGTCTTCGAGATTCATGGGTTCTGGGTTGTAGTTTGATAGTTTCAGGTATCCACCACCAGCTACCCCAATTCTTTAGAACCTAAAAAGGGTTGTCTAAAGTGTGCATAAGAGTGCCCACCAGAGTGACCTCTCGGCTCCTTTTGGATTCTCTCTGCCACTGAAGCTTATTTAATTTCCTTTCACATCCCCCTTTTGGTCAAGAAGATGTTCTCCGTCCCACGATGCCAAGTCTACATTCCTCCCCGGGAGTCATATTTCACGTTGCCAGGGAGATTCACTTCCCTGGGTGTCAGATCCCATGTAGCGGGGAGGGCAGTGATTTCACCTTTCAAGTTGGCTTAGCTAGAGAGAGAGGGCCACATCTGAGCAACAAAGAGGCATTCAGGAGGAGGCTCTTAGGCACAACCGTAGGGAGGCCTAGCCTCTCCTTTGCAGCAACCGTCTTCCCAAGGGTAAAACCCGCGGCAGAGGGCCCAACCCATCAAACCACCAGTCCCCAACGTCTGAGGTCATGCCAGCAACCATGAAGGTGGGGTAGGCGAATACCCCTGCATTCTCCACAGGCTCCTCAAGGGGGCACTACATCTTTTTTTTTTTTCCTTGTTTTTTATTTATTTATTTATTTTTTTAACTTTCCCTTCTTTTTTTTTTTTTTAATCATCATTTTATTGAGATATATTCACATACCATGCAGTCATACAAAACAAATTGTACTTTCGATTGTTTACAGTACCATTACATAGTTGTACATTCATCACCTAAATCAATCCCTGACACCTTCATTAGCACACACACAAAAATAACAAGAATAATAATTAGAGTGAAAAAGAGCAATTGAAGTAAAAAAGAACACTGGGTACCTTTGTCTGTTTGTTTGCTTCCCCTACTTTTCTACACATCCATCCATAAACTAGACAAAGTGGAGTTTGGTCCTTATGGCATTCCCAATCCCACTGTCACCCCTCATAAGCTACATTTTTATACAACTGTCTTCGAGATTCATGGGTTCTGGGTTGTAGTTTGATAGTTTCAGGTATCCACCACCAGCTACCCCAATTCTTTAGAACCTAAAAAGGGTTGTCTAAAGTGTGCGTAAGAGTGCCCACCAGAGTGACCTCTCGGCTCCTTTTGGATTCTCTCTGCCACTGAAGCTTATTTAATTTCCTTTCACATCCCCCTTTTGGTCAAGAAGATGTTCTCCGTCCCACGATGCCAAGTCTACATTCCTCCCCGGGAGTCATATTTCACGTTGCCAGGGAGATTCACTTCCCTGGGTGTCAGATCCCATGTAGCGGGGAGGGCAGTGATTTCACCTTTCAAGTTGGCTTAGCTAGAGAGAGAGGGCCACATCTGAGCAACAAAGAGGCATTCGGGAGGAGGCTCTTAGGCACAACCGTAGGGAGGCCTAGCCTCTCCTTTGCAGCAACCGTCTTCCCAAGGGTAAAACCCGCGGCAGAGGGCCCAACCCATCAAACCACCAGTCCCCTACGTCTGAGGTCATGCCAGCAACCATGAAGGTGGGGTAGGCGAATACCCCTGCATTCTCCACAGGCTCCTCAAGGGGGCACTACATCTTTTTTTTTTCCCTTGTTTTTTATTTATTTATTTATTTTTTTAACTTTCCTTTCTTTTTTAAATCAACTGTATGAAAAAAAAGTTAAAAAGAAAACAAACATACAATAAAAGAACATTTCAAAGAGACCATAACAAGGGAGTAAGAAAAAGACAACTAACCTAAGATAACTGCTTAACTTCCAACATGTTCCTACTTTACCCCAAGAAAGTTACCTAATATAGCAACATTTCTGTGAACTTGCTCCTACTATATCCATCAGAAATTAACAGACCATAGTCATTCCTGGGCATCCCCAGAACGTTAAATAGCTTATCTGTTCTTCTTGGATTATTGTTCCCCCTTCCTTAATTGCTCTCTATTGCTAGTTCCCCTACATTCTACATTATAAGCCATTTGTTTTACATTTTTCAAAGTTCACATTAGTGGTAGCATATAATATTTCTCTTTTTGTGCCTGGCTTATTTCGCTTAGCATTATGTCCTCAAGGTTCATCCATGTTGTCATATGTTTCACGAGATCGTTCCTTCTTACTGCCGCGTAGTATTCCATCGTATGTATATACCACATTTTATTTATCCATACATCTGTTGAAGGACATTTGGGTTGTTTCCATCTTTTGGCAATTGTGAATAATGCTGCTATGAACATTGGCGTGCAGATATCTGTTCGTGTCACTGCTTTCCGATCTTCCGGGTATATACCGAGAAGTGCAATCACTGGATCGAATGGTAACTCTATATCTAGTTTTCTAAGGAACTGCCAGATTGACTTCCAGAGTGGCTGAACCATTATACAGTCCCACCAACAATGAATGAGAGTTCAATTTCTCCACATCCCCTCCAGCATTTGTAGTTTCCTGTTTGTTTAATGGCAGCCATTCTAACCGGTGTTAGATGGTATCTCATTGTGGTCTTAATTTGCATCTCTCTAATAGCTAGTGAAGCTGAACATTTTTTCATGTGTTTCTTGGCCATTTGTATTTCCTCTTCAGAGAACTGTCTTTTCATATCTTTTGCCCATTTTATAATTGGGCCGACTGTACTATTGTCATTGAGTTGTAGGATTTCTTTATATATGCAAGATATCAGTCTTTTGTCAGATACATGGTTTCCAAAAATTTTTTCCCATTGAATTGGCCACCTCTTTACCTTTTTGAGAAATTCCTTTGAGGTGCAGAAACTTCTAAGCTTGAGGAGTTCCCATTTATCTATTTTCTCTTTTGTTGCTTGTGCTTTGGGTGTAAAGTCTAGGAAGTGGCCGCCTAATACAAGGTCTTGAAGATGTTTTCCTACATTATCTTCTAGGAGTTTTATGGTACTTTCTTTTATATTGAGATCTTTGGTCCATTTTGAGTTAATTTTTGTGTAGGGGGTGAGGTAGGGGTCCTCTTTCATTCTTTTGGATATGGATATCCAACTCTCCCAGCCCCATTTGTTGAAAAGATCATTATGACTCAGTTCAGTGACTTTGGGGGCCTTATCAAAGATCAGTCGGCCATAGATCTGAGGGTCTGTCTCCGAATTCTCAATTCGATTCCATTGATATATGTGTCTATCTTTGTGCCAGTACCATGCTGTTTTGGCAACTGTGGCTTTATAATAAGCTTCAAAGTCAGGCAGTGTAAGTCCTCCCACTTCGTTTTTCTTTTTTAGAGTGTCTTTAGCAATTCGAGGCATCTTCCCTTTCCAAATAAATTTGATAACTAGCTTTTCCAAGTCTGCAAGGTAGGTTGTTGGAATTTTGATTGGCATTGCATTGAATCTGTAGATGAGTTTGGGTAGAATTGACATCTTAATGACATTTAGTCTTCCTATCCATGAACATGGAATATTTTTCCATCTTTTAAGGTCCCCTTCTATTTCTTTTAGTAGAGTTAAGTAGTTTTCTTTGTATAGGTCTTTTACTTCTTTGGTTAAGTTTATTCCTAGGTACTTGATTTTTTTAGTTGCTATTGAAAATGGTATCTTTTTCTTGAGTGTCTCTTCAGTTTGTTCATTTCTCACATATAGAAACATTACTGACTTATGTGCATTAACCTTGTATCCCGCTAGTTTGCTAAATTTGTTTATTAGTTCTAGTAGCTGTATTGTTGATTTCTCAGGGTTTTCTAGATATAAGATCATATCATCTGCAAACAATGACAGTTTTACTTCTTCTTTTCCAATTTGGATGCCTTTTATTTCTTTGTCTTGCCGGATTGCCCTGGCTAGCACTTCCAGCACAATGTTGAATAACAGTGGTGACAGCGGGCATCCTTGTCTTGTTCCTGATCTTAGAGGGAAGGCTTTCAGTCTCTCACCATTGAGTACTATGCTGGCTGTGGGTTTTTCATATATGCTCTTTATCATGTTGAGGAAGTTTCCTTCAATTCCTACCTTTTGAAGTGTTTTTATCAAAAAGGGATGTTGGATTTTGTCAAATGCTTTTTCAGCATCTATTGAGGTGATCAATTGATTTTTCCCTTTTGACTTGTTAATGTGTTGTAATACATTGATTGATTTTCTTATGTTGAACCATCCTTGCATGCCTGGAATAAACCCCACTTGGTCATGGTGTATGATTTTTTTAATGTGTCTTTGGATTCGATTTGCAAGTATTTTGTTGAGGATTTTTGCATCTATATTCATTAGGGAGATTGGCCGGTAGTTTTCCTTTTTTGTAACATCTTTGCCTGGTTTTGGTATTAGATTGATGTTAGCTTCATAAAATGAGTTAGGTAGTGTTCCATTTTCTTCAATGTTTTGAAAGAGTTTGAGTAAGATTGGTGTCAGTTCTTTCTGGAAAGTTTGGTAGAATTCCCCTGTGAAGCCATCTGGCCCTGGGCATTTATTTGTGGGAAGATTTTTGATGACTGATTGGATCTCTTTGCTTGTGATGGGTTGGTTGAGGTCTTCTATTTCTTCTCTGGTCAGTCTAGGTTGTTCATATGTTTCCAGGAAATTGTCCATTTCCTCTACATTATCCAGTTTGTTGCCATACAGTTGTTCATAGTATCCTCTTATAATTTTTTTAATTTCTTCAGGATCTGCAGTTATGTCACCTTTTTCATTCATTATTTTGTTTATATGGGTCTTCTCTCTTTCTGATTTTGTCAGTCTAGCTAGGGGCTTGTCAATCTTGTTGATCTTCTCAAAGAACCAACTTTTGGTGATATTTATCCTCTCTATTGTTTTTTTGTTCTCTATGTCATTTATTTCTGCTTTAATCCTTGTTATTTCTTTTCTTCTACTTGGTTTAGGATTGGTTTGCTGTTCATTTTCTAGCTTCTTCAGTTGATCCATTAGTTCTTTGATTTTGGCTCTTTCTTCCTTTTTAATATATGCGTTTAGTGCTATAAATTTCCCCCTTAGCACTGCTTTTGCTGCATCCCATAGGTTTTGGTATGTTGTGTTCTCATTTTCGTTCATCTCTATATATTTAGCAATTTCTCTTGCTATTTCTTCTTTAACCCACTGATTGTTTAGGAGTGTGTTGTTTAACCTCCAGGTATTTGTGAATTTTCTATGTCTCTGATGGTTATTGACTTCTAATTGTATTCCATTGTGGTCAGAGAATGTGCTTTGAATAATTTCAATCTTTTTAAATTTATTGAGGCTTGTTTTATGTCCCAGCATATGATCTATTCTGGAGAAAGTTCCATGAGCACTAGAAAAGTATGTGTATCCTGGTGATTTGGGATGTAATGTCCTGTAGATGTCTGTTAAATCTAATTCATTTATCAGATTGTTTAGGTTTTCAATTTCCTTATTGGTCTTCTGTCTGGTTGATCTATCTATAGGAGAGAGTGATGTGTTGAAGTCTCCCACAATTATTGTGGAAACATCAATTGCTTCCTTTAGTTTTGCCAGTGTTTCTCTCATGTATTTTGTGGCACCTTGATTGGGTGCATAGACATTTACGATTGTTATTTCTTCTTGCTGAATTGCCCCTTTTATTAGTACGTAGTGGCCTTCTTTGTCTCTCAAAACATCCCTGCATTTGAAGTCTATTTTATCTGAGATTAATATTGCTACACCTGCTTTCTTTTGGCTGTAGCTTGCATGAAATATTTTTTTCCATCCTTTCACTTTCAGTTTCTTTGTGTCCCTGTGTCTAAGATGAGTCTCTTGTATGCAACATATTGATGGTTCATTTTTTTTGATCCATTCTGCGAATCTATATCTTTTAATTGGGGAGTTTAATCCATTTACATTCAACGTTATAACCGTGAAGGCATTTCTTGAATCAGCCATCTTCTACTTTGGTTTATGTTTGTCATATTTTTCCCCTCTGTCTATTAATATCCTTTATTGTACCCATACCGAATCTCTTTAGTACTGAACCTTTCTCCAAGTCTCTCTGTCCTTTCTTTGTTTCTCTGTCTGTAGGGCTCCCTTGAGTATCTCCAGTAGGGCAGGTCTCTTGTTAGCAAATTCTCTCAGCATTTGTTTGTCTGTGAAAAATTTAAGCTCTCCCTCAAATTTGAAGGAGAGCTTTGCTGGATAAAGTATTCTTGGCTGGAAATTTTTCTCACTCAGAATTTTAAATATATCGTGCCACTGCCTTCTTGCCTCCATGGTGGCTGCTGAGTATTCACTACTTAGTCTTATGCTGTTTCCTTTGTATGTGGTGAATTGCTTTTCTCTTGCTGCTTTCAGAACTTGCTCCTTCTCTTCTGTGTTTGATAGTGTGATCAGTATGTCTCGGAGTGGGTTTATTTGGATTTATTCTATTTGGAGTTCGCTGAGCATTTATGATTTGTGTATTTATGTTGTTTAGAAGATTTGGGAAGTTTTCCCCAACAATTTCTTTGAATACTCTTCCTAGACCTTTACCCTTTTCTTCCCCTTCTGGGACACCAATGAGTCTTATATTTGGACGTTTCATATTATCTATCATATCCCTGAGGTCCATTTCGAGTTTTTCAAATTTTTTCCCCATTCTTTCTTTTATGCGTTCATTTTCCATTCTGTCATCTTCGAGGTCACTGATTCGTTGTTCAACTTCCTCTAGTCTTGTACTATGAGTGTCCAGAATCTTTTTAATTTGGTCAACAGTTTCTTTAATTTCCATAAGATCATCCATTTTTTTATTTAGTCTTGCAATGTCTTCTTTATGCTCTTCTAGGGTCTTCTTGATTTCCTTTATCTCCCGTACTATGGTCTCATTGTTCATCTTTAGTTCTTTGAGTAGCTGCTCTAGGTGCTGTGTCTCTTCTGGTCTTTTGATTTGGGTGCTTGGGCTTGGGTTATCCATATTGTCTGGTTTTTTCATATGCTTTATAATTTTCTGTTGTTTTTGGCCTCGTGGCATTTGCTGAACTTGATAGGGTTCTTTTAGGATTTGTAGACCAATTGAAGTCCTTATCTCTAATTTATCAGATCTACAGCTTAGTGGAGTACACTTTCTCTAACTAACCAGCAGGTGGCATCCACGAGCCACCTGTTCTCCACAAGCCAGTTCTCCCCTGCTTAGCCTTTTTGGTGAGTGGGGGAGTGAGTCTTGTGGGGTCCAATTGATGTACCAAGCTTGCGTGTGTAGTTGGTGTTGCCTGCCCTGTATATGGGGCGTGTTTCTTGGCAGTCAGGGAGGAGGGGTGGCTCTAACAATCAAATCTCCCTGGTGATCCTAGAGTTTTAAAGCTGCTGCAATAGTCTAATCCTTCAGTTCATTCCTGCCACAGTTTGTCTCTGCCACTGACCCACAAGTCCTTGGTATTGGCGTATGGCTCCTGAGACTTGCAAGTGGGCCCCTCTTCCAGGCCGTGCACCCCCTGGTCCTCTGTTGAGGGATGACTGTGCTATGTCACAGGTGAGTGCCGTCCCCCCAGGGCAGTTCTGGGCTGCTGGGCTGTGTAGGGAGGCTCCTAGTCTGCTGAAATGATGGCTGAATGGGGCTTTGTTAATTCACACTGCTCTACCTTCCCAACTCTGGGACAATCAGCTGACGTTGCAGGGAAGGCTAATGTCCACGCCCAGTTTTGTGGTGTGTGCCTGTTATTGGAAGCACTTCCGTCACACTGGGTTGTCTGGGGCAGTTCTGGGCTATGGGGCTGGCGATGGGCAGGAGTGTTTCCTGTCCACCAGGATGATGGCTGTGAGTGGACACCCCCCTTTTCTTGGGAAGTTGTGGTATTTAGTGAATTTTCTCAGCCACTGGATTATTGCGTTTGGTCTCAGAGCTCTCCTAGTTCTGCTCTTGACTTGACCTGCCCAAATAGCAAGTCTTTGAAGCTTTCTGTATTGGGCTTCTTAGAGTAATTGTTTTAGAAAAAGAAAAAAGGATGAAAAAAAAAAAAAAAAAAAAAAACGGTCCCTCCTCAGAGATCTAATGGGTTATTGAAATGCTAAGAGACAAAGCAACCAGGGCCATTAAGGAAAGGTCCACAGGGCAGAGAGATCAGCTTTTCTTCAGGATTTGCATATGCACCTCAGGGCCCTTCCCCTTTCTATGTTCACCAGAACTCCAAAAATCCTCCGCTTTTATTTTGGAGTTTTTCGTGTTGTTTTTTTTCTATGCCTGTCTCCTCTCTGCTGGGCTGGCTGCTCTCAGATTCTCTGGTGTCTGGTCTCAGTCTATCTATGGTTGGAGTTTGAATCAGTAGAATGAGTTTCCGATAAGGGCTGCCACTGCAGTTCTGCCTTCTCCTTCTCGGAGCTGACAGCCCCTCCTCCCCCGGGACTGAGCCTGGCAGGGAGGGGCGCGGGTCCCCTGGCCGCAAAAACTTACAGATTTCGCTGATCTCAGCAGTTCCACGTTTTCATGAGTGTTGTATGAAGTATGCCCAAAGTCAGATTGCTCTGTGGTGTCCAGTCCACGCAGTTCTTGGCTTTCTACCTACTTTCCTGGAGGAGTAACTAAAACATACAGCTCACCAGTCTGCTATCTTGCCCCGCGTCCCATGTATTTTCTTAGTGGTTACCATGGGGTTAAACCTAACATCCTAAATCTATTACAATCATATTTGATTTGATACCAACTCATCTTCAATAACATACACATATGCTGTTACCATACCGACCACTCCACTACCTTTTTTTTGTATTTGTTACAAATTATGTCTTTATACATTGTGTATACAAAACCTTTGATTTATCATTACTTTCTTTGGCTTTAAACAATAAACTATTATCTCACAGTCTGTGTGGGTCTGGAATTTGGGAGCAGCTCAGCTGGTTGGCTCTGGCTCTGGGTCTCTCGAGGCTGCAGTTGAGGTGCCCGTCTGGGCTACAGGCATCAGTAGGCTTTGCTGGGGGAGGAGGCTCTGCTTCCGTGAGCACTCACTCCAATGGCTGTGGGCAGGAGTCATTTCTGTGTCCCATAGAGCTCCCCAAAGGGGTAACTGTATGCCTTCATTACCTGGAAGCTGGCTTTATCATTACTTTTTATGCATTTGCATTTTAGCACCTGTACGAAGTAGGATATGGAGTTACATGACAAAAAAATACAGTAGTACTGGAGTTTATAATTACCCATATGGTTACATTTCCTGGCAGTCTTTATTTCTTTATGCTGTTTTTATCTACTGTCTAGTGTCCTTTCCTTTCAGTCTGAAGAACTCTCTTTAGCATTCCTTGTAGGGCAAGCCTATGTTAATGAGCATCCTCAGCTTTTATCTAGGAATACCCTAATTTCTCGATCAGTTTTGAAATAATTCTTGCCAGATATAAAATTCTTTTTAGAAGTTGTTTTCTTTCAACATTTTGAATATTTTGCACCACCTTCTTGCCTCCATGGTTTTTGATGAGAAATCGGCACTTAATCTTTTGGGATTCCATTATATAAGTCATTGAGGTTTTCAGACCTCTCTCCTTGTCCTTGGCATTGATTTATTTACTATGTGTCTGGAGGTGATTCTTTTTGAGTTTATACTGTTTATGATTTGTTGGGCTTCTTGGATGTGCTTATTCATGCCTTTCATTAAATTTTGGAAGTTTTCTTCTGGTATTTCTTTGACTATTCCTTCTGCCTGTGTTTTCTCCTTCTTCTCCTTTCAGACTCCCTAATGCATATATTAGCATGTTTGATGGTATCCCACAGGTCTCTTAGGATCTGTTTACTATTTTTTATTCTATTTTCTCTCTGCTTCTCAGTTTGAATCATTTCAGAGCCTTCTCTTTCAGATCACTAAGTCTTTCTTCTGTCACCTAGTCTGCTGCTGAAACCATCTAGGGAATTTTTTATTAGTTTGTGGTGGTTAAGTTCATGTGTCAACTTGGCCAGGTGATGGCACCCAGCTGTCTGGTCAAGCAAGCACTGGCCTAACCATTGCTGCAAGGATATTTGTGGCTGGTTAATAAACCAACAGACTGGTTTATTAAATCATCAGTCAATTGGCTGCAGCTGTGACTGATGACATCAATGAAAAGTGTGTCTTCCACAATGAGAGAATGCAGTAAGCTGGATTTAATCCAATCAGTTGAAGACTTTTAAGTGAGACAGATAGAGGACCTTCACTTCTTCTTTGGCTAACCAGTGAAGCATTTCCTGGGGAGTTCATAGAAGTTGCCAGTTCATTTCCTGAGGCATTCTTCAAACATCTTCATTGGAGCTGCCAGTTTGCTGCCTGCCCTACAGAATTTGGACTCGTGCATACCCACAGTTCCATGAGACAATTTCATAAATCTTGTATTTATAGATATCTCTCATTGATTCTGTTTCCCTAGAGAACCCTAACTAATACAACTTGGTACCAGTAGTGGTTCTTGAGAAACAGAATCTTAATATGGGCTTTTACAATTTTTTTTATGCTCTGATTAGATTCAAAGGCACTAATGACTCCATTTCCAACAATCAAGATGGCACTGACAGTCCATGGCAATGGAGATACACAAAATAGCATCATTTGATTCTCCTTATCATATGCTGGTATGAAACAAGGCTCTAGGTGACAGTGTTTTTGACACCTTCACAGAGTTTTGTAGAGTTAAGAGGTATAATGATGCTGCTGGCTGCTCTTAGATATGTTGGATAAAGTTATAAAAGAAAGGGATGACCAAAGGGCTTCAAATTTAAAACTCAAGCACCGTATGATAGATGTAAAGGTTTCTATGTGTGCCCTGAAAGAAAATCTTATTTCCTGTGGCCACAGACTTGAGATTTCTGAAAACCAGATGCAGACTTTCATTGTGTGAGTAGCAGATTTACAATGTAAACTAAAATCTCAACCTCTCAGGGTGTCTGCTGTTAAAGTAAAGGCATTGATTGGAAAAGAATGGGATCTTGAAACTTGGGTTGGGAACATATGGATTAATAATAATAGCAGTGAGGACATTGGAACCCTGGATTCTGCTGAGTCATTTTTAGATTTACCTGTAGTGGGCTGTCCTGAGGAAACAGCCCCCCACATCTAGTCTGCCCCAAGGAAACAGCTTCCCCACCTCCAGTCTGCCCTAAGGAGCCTGCCATCCAGTCTCCACCTAAAGTGATTAACCCTTCAGTGCCTGCTAATCTTGTCATCACCTCCCCTGAGGAAGCAGCCCTCACTCCTCTCTCTGGAGAGGTTAATCCTGTTTAACGAGATGAAAATGCAGCAGAATGTCATGAGGTAAATGGCTTGAGGGATACTTCTAACTCTTTTCATGAACCACCCCTACCACCAGTCTTTGTTTCAAGACCTATAACTAGACTAAAGTCTCAACGGGCCCCAAAGGGTGAGGTACAAAGTGTGACACATGAGGAAGTACACTATACTCCAAAAGAACTGTATGAGTTTTCCAATTTATACAAACTAGGGAAATACACATGGGAATGGATATTAAGGGTGTGAGATAATGGTGGAAAGGAATATAAAGGTGGATCAGGCTGAATTTACTGATATGGGCCCACTAAGCAGATATTCAGCATTCAATGCTGTAGCTCAAGGGGTTAGAAAGGGCGTTAACAGTTTGTTTGGGTTGTTGGCTGAAACGTGGATCAAAAGGTGGCCAGCATTACTGGAGGTTGAAATGCCAGAACTGCCCTGGTATAATGTAGAAGAGGTGATTCAAAGGCTTAGAGAGATTGGAATGTTAGAGTGGATTTATCATGGAAGAACTGCTCTCACACCCCTGGAATGCCAGAGAACACACTTTTTACCAGGACCCTGAGGAATCAATTTGTGACACTAGCTCCATCATATCTGAAGAGCTCTGTAGTCGTCCTTCTCTGTAGGTCAGATATCACTGTAGGAACTGCTGTCACTGGGCTGGAATCCTTAAACACAATGGGGATAATCAGATCCCAAGTCAGTAGAAGGCAAGTGGCTGCAGTTAATTGCCACAGGCAAGGTGGGCATGGCTACCATAATGGAAAACAGGCTCAAAGCAGCAATCAAAATAATATGACTCACAGAGACTTATGGCATTGGCTAGTAGATCATGGAGTTCCAAGTAGTAAAATAAACAGGCAATTGACTAAATTCTTGTTTGAACTATATAAGCGAAGAATTCTTGGTCAAGTGAACAAAAGTCTCCCTTGAATTACAAAAGCAGAGAGTCATGGCCCCTTAACCAATTCCGAGATTTGAGACAGTTTACAGATCCAGAGCCCCTTGAATGAGGGTAAAGCCAAGTACCCTTTGGGAAGGACCTTGTCACACTGCCAAAAATTTATACTGTTAATCTTCCTCCCAGCCTTCCCCAGGGGGACCTACGGCCTTTTACCAGGGTGACTGTGCATTGGGGAAAAGGAAATGATCAGATATTTCGTGGATTATTAGACACTGGGTCAGAAGTGACATTAATTCCCGGAGACCCAAAACGTCACTCTGGTCCACCAGTCAGAGTTGGGGCTTATGGAGGCCAGGTGATCAATGGAGTTTTAGCTCAGGTCCATCTCACAGTGGGTCCACTGGGTTATTTCCCCAGTGCTGGAATGCATAATTGGAATAGACATACTCAGAAACTGGCAGAATTCTCACAATGGTTCCCTGACTCGTGGAGTGAGGGCTATTATGGTGGGAAAGGCCAAGTGGAAGCCACTAGAACTGCCCCTGCCTAGAAAAATAGTAAACCAGAAGCAATACCAGATTCCTGGAGGGATTACAGAGATTAATACCACTCTTAAGGACGTGAAGGATGTAGGGGTGGTGATTCCCACCACATCTCCATTCAACTCTCCTATTTGGCCTGTGCAGAAAACAGATGGGTCTTGGAGGATAACAATGGATTATCATAATCTTAACCAGGTGTGACTCCAATTGCAGCTGCTGTTCCAGATGTGATATCATTGCTTGAGCAAATCAACACATCCTCTGGTACCTGGTATGCAGCTATTGATCTGGCAAATGCTTTTTTTTCTCAATAGCTGTTAGTAACACCAGAAACAGTTTGCATTCAGCTGGCAAGGCCAGCCATTTACATTCATTGTGCTACCTCAGCCCTATGTCATAATATTGTTTGCAGGGATCTTGATCATTTCTCCCTCCCACAAGACATCACATTGATCTATTATATTGATGATATGTTAATTGGACCTACTGAGCAAGAAGTAGTAATTACTCTAGATTTGTTGTAAGGTATTTGTGTGGCAGAGGATGGGAGATAAATCCAACAAAAATACAGGTGTCCAGTGTGTGGGGCCTGTCGAGATATCCCTTCTAAGGCGAAGGATAAGCTGTTGCATCTCGCTCCTCCTGCAACCAAAAGAGGCACAATGCTTAGTTGGCTTCTTTGGATTTTGGAGACAACATATTCCTCATTTGGATGTGCTACTCATGCCCACTTCTGTGCATGTTCTTGGTGCGCATGTGACTTTGGTCGCCACCACTCCTTCTGTGAGTGCCTGGGCTCCCTCCTCTCAGCTGGCCTCACCCAGGCTGCTGCCTGGGACCTGCGCAGCACAGGGAATGAAAAGCCAGAAGGGGCAAGCCGAGTTCAATTCACCATGGAGCTGTTTGGGAAAACCCAGGAGAAGCCACCAAAAGAGCTGGTCAATGAATGATCACTGAAGATAAGAAAGGAAATGAGAGTAGTTTACAGACAAATAAATATCCAAAGGGAAGAAGAAAAAGTGAAACACTCCATGAGAGATGCTGTTTGGAGCCTTTGGCAGGCTCCTGTAGGAGAATCACAAGGCAGGCCCTTAGGATTTTGGAGTAAAGCTTTACCATCCTCTGCAGATAACTGCTCTCCATTTGCGAGACAGCTGTTGGCCTGCTACTGGGCCTTAGTAGAGACAGAATGCTTAACCATGGGCCACCAAGTTACCATGAGACCTGAGTTACCTATCATGAGCTGGGTGTTTTCTGGCTTGCCAAGCCATAAAGTTGGGCATGCACAGCAGCACTCCATCATAAAATGGAAATGGTATATATGAGATAGAGCTTGAGTGGGTCCTGAAGGCACAAGTAAATTACATGAGGAAGTGGCCTAAATGCCTGTGGCCCCCACTCTTTCCACCTTACCTTCTCTTTCCCAGCCCACAGCTATGGCATCTTGGGGAGGTCCTTACAATCAGTTGACTGAGGAAGAGAAAACTCGGGTCTGATTTACAGATGGTTCTGCATGATATGCAGGCACCATGTGAAAGTGGAGAACTACAACACTGTAGTCCCTTTCTGGGATGTCCCTGAAGGACAGTGGCGAGGAGAAATCCTCCCAGTGGGCAGAACTTCAAGCAGTGCACCTGGTTGTTCACTTTGCTTGGAAGGAGAACTGGCCAGAGGTGCATTTGTATACTGATTCTTGGGCTGTTGCTAATGGTTTGGTTGGATGCTCAGGGACTTGGAAGGAACATGATTGGAAGACTGGTGACAAAGAAGTCTGGGGAAGGGGTATGTGGATAGACCTTTCTGAGCAGGCAAAAAACATGAAGATATTTGTGTCCCATGTGAATGCTCACCTGAGGGTGACATCAGCAGAAGAAGATTTTAATAACAAGTGGATAAAATGACCTGTTTGGTGGATACCAATCAGCCTCTTTCCCCAGCAACTTCTGTCATTGCCCAATGGGCTCATGAACAAAGTGGTCGTGGTGGTAGGGATGGAGGTTTTGCATGGGCTCAGCAACATGGACTTCCACTCATCAAGGCTGACCTGGCCACAGCCACTGCTGAGTGCCCAATCTACCAGAAGCAGAGACCCACACTCAGTCCCTGATATGGCACCATTCCCCAAGGTGATCAGCCTGCTACCTGGTAGCAGGTTGATTACACTGGAGCACTCCTATCATGGAAAGGTCAGTGATTTGTACTTACTGGAATAGACACATACTCCGAATATGGGTTTGCCTTCCCTGCACAAAATGATTCTGCCAAAACTACCACCCATGGACTTACAGAATGCCTTATCCACCATCACAGTATTCCACACAGCATTGCTTCTAACCAATGAACCTACTTCACAGCAAATGAAGTGAGGGAATGGGCATATGCTCATGGAATTCTCTGGACTTACCATGTTCCCCATCATCCAGAGGCAGCTGGGTTGATAGAATGGTGGAATGGCCTATTGAAGACTCAATTACAATGCCACCTGGGTGGCAATACCTTGCAGGGCTGGGGCAGTGTTCTCCAGGAGACCATGTATGCTCTGAATCAGCATCCACTGTATAGTGCTGTTTCTCCCATAGCCAGGATTCATGGGTCCAGGAATCAAGGGGTGAAAACAGGAGAGGCACCACTCACTGTCACTCCTAGTGGTCCACTAGGTAAATTTTTGCTTCCTGTCCCTGCAAGCTTAAGCTCTGCTGGTCTACAAGTCTTTGTTCCAAAAGGAGGAGTGCTTCCACCAGGAAACACAACAATAATCCCATTGAACTGGAAGTTAGGACTGCCACCTGGCCACTTTGGGCTTCTTATGCCTCTGAATCATCAGGCAAGGAAGGGGATTAATGTAGTGGCTGGAGTGATTGATCCTGACTGTCAAGAGGAAATAGCACTGCAACTACACAATGGAAGTAAAGAAGAGTTTTCCTGAAATACAGGAGATCCCCTAGGGCATCTCTTAGTACTGCCATGTCTTGTGATTAAAGTCAATGGAAAACTGCAATAATCCAATCCAGGCAGGTCTACCAATGGTCAAGAAACTTCAGGAATGAAGGTTTGGGTCACTCCACCAGCAAAGAACCATGGCCAGCTGAAGTGCTTGCTGAGGGTAAAGGGAAAATGAAATGGGTAGTGGAAGAAGGTAGTCATAAATATGAACTACCACCACATGACCAGTTACAGAAATGAGGACAGTAATGGCATGAATATTTCCTCCTTGTTTTGTTATCAGTATGTTTGTATTTGTTTGCAAAGCTTTCTTCTCTGTCTTATCCCCTTATCATATAACATAAGCTGTATTGTTCATTTTGCTGTATTTAAGCTAAAGGAAATCAATTTTAAGAGTTAATGTCACCTAAGGACTTGCACCCTATTCTGGAGAGATTTCGTGCATTTCCAGTTGTACACTGCACAGAAGAATATTGTCAGATGAAATATATGTCTGTTATTGTTCTCTACTTAGATATAAAGTATGGTTTTAGGTGATGCATATAACTGCCAAGTTGACAAGGGGTGGACTGTGATGGTTAGGTTCATGTGTCAACTTGGCCAGGTGATGGTACCCAGCTGCCTGGACAAGCAAGCACTGGCCTAACCTTTGCTGCGAGGACATTTGTGGCTGGTTAATAAACCAACAGGCTGGTTTATTAAATCATCAGTCACTTGGCTGCACCTGTGACTGATGATGTCAACGAAGGGCATGTCTTCTCAATGAGAGAATGCAGTCAGCTGGATTTAATCCAATCAGTTGAAGACTTTTAGGCAAGACAGATAGAGGACCTTCACTTCTGCTGGCCAATGAAGTGTTTCCTGGGGAGTTCTTCAAAGCTGCCAGTTCATTTCCTGAGGAGTTCACCAAACATTTTCACTAGAGTTGCCAGTTTGCTGCAGGCCCTATGGAATTTGGACTCGTGCATACCCACAGTTGTGTGAGACACTTTCATAAATCTTATATTTATATATATCTCTCATTGATTTTGTTTCCCTAGAGCACCCTAACTAATACACAGTTGTGATCTTCAACTCTAGTATTTCTCTGGAGAGATTCCCATATTGTTTATTCATTGTTTTTCTCATAGCCTTTAATTCTTTCTCCACGTTTTCTTTCATCTCCTTGGGCATATTGAGGATCATTTGTTTTAATGTTTCTCTCCAGTAAATCCCATATCTGGTCCTCTTTGAGGAAATAGTTTCTGAATTTTTATCTCATCCCTTTGGATGAGCCATTGTTTCCTGTTCTTTCATTTGGCTGGTAATCTTTTGTTACACACTGTATGTTTTAATATTTTAAAGTGTTAACTGTGGGATTTATTCCATGAGCTGTGTGTTCTTTAAGTTTGTATCATGTGAGATTTTCTTGAATGTCAGAAGCTAATCAAGACATATAAACCAAAGCAAAAAGACCCTTTCACTGTCTTTGAAAAAATTGGCTTTGCTTTGGCTGTTAGTCTTCTTCAGAGCTTAGCCCTTATATCAAGAAAATAAGCCTGAGGGAATTGGGAAGTACAGGTCCTCTCTGTCTTAGCTGAACCTGCAGCAAGCCAGAGGCAAGGATTCTGGTTCTTTTCCTGGGTTGTGCTTGCTAAAGTTCCCAGGAATTTCCTATTTACAGTTTATATGAGGTTGAGTGAATTCACCTTCTATTCTCTTTGAAATAGACCTCCTCCCCTGCTGGATGCTCTCTTGAGTGACTTAATG
The DNA here is from genome assembly GCF_015220235.1 of Choloepus didactylus. Classification (NCBI taxonomy): domain Eukaryota; kingdom Metazoa; phylum Chordata; class Mammalia; order Pilosa; family Megalonychidae; genus Choloepus; species Choloepus didactylus. Next base: position 136,187,080 of record NC_051309.1, on the reverse strand, counting down.
CATCTGGTCCTTTGCCCTAGGCCACTGTGCTGGTTTGAATGTATTATGTCCCCCAATATGCCATTATCTTTGATGTAATCTTGTGTGGGCAGATGTATCAGTGTTGATTAGATTGCAATTCTTTGAGTGTTTCTATGGAGATGTGCCCCACCCAACTGTGGGTGATGACTCTGATTGGATTATTTCCATGGAGGTTTTACCCCTTCCATTCAGGGTGGGTCTAAATAAAATCCTGGAGCCATATAAATGAGCTGACAAACAGAAGGAACTCAGTGCAGCTGAGAGTGACATTTTGAAGAGGAGCTACAGCCAAGAGGGACACTTTGAAGAATGCAGAGAAGCTGAGAGAGCAGCTGCAGATGACAGACAGTTTGAAGATGGCTGTTAAAAGCAGATTCTTGCCCCGGAGAAGCTAGGAGAGGATAAACACCCCAAGAGTAACTAAGAGTAACATTTTTGAGGAACTGTAGCCTAGAGAGGAACATCCTGGGAGAAAGCCATTTTGAAACCAGAACTTTGGAGCAGATGCCAGCCACGTGCCTTCCCAGCTAACAGACATTTTCCAGACACCATTGGAGATCCTCCAGTGAAGCTACCCAATTGCTGATGTGTTACCTTGGACACTTTATGGCTTTAAGACTGTAACTGTGTAACCAAATAAACCTCCTTTTATAAAAGCCAATCCATTTCTGGTGTTTTGCATTCCAACAGCATTAGCAAACCAGAACAGCCACTTCAAAGTAATTCTTTCTCACATTGTCTGAGCTGTCTTCAAGCCACTTCTCTGTCCTCAGGACAAATTCAGCTCCCTCTGGAAGAGGGCCAGTGACCCAGAATGGGAGCACAGGCTAGCTCCACCCTGTGTTGTGTAGGGTTTGGGGGAGGGGGCAGCAAGGGTGCCAGGAGCTCCTTCTATGGCTTTTGAAGCTATATTTCTTCGAGTCAGCAGTCATCCAGTTAATGCAGCCCTTTAACTGTTTACTGTAGTTTGAGGAAAGTTACTGTCTTTAAGATTTCTCTTCTGCTTTTGGCTGAGCAGTGTGGGGACAATGGCCACCCTCAGAGCCATTACCCAGCAATCTGGAGTAGCTGGTCAAAAGTAAAGATCTGCAATCAGATCACACACCTCCCAGAATTTGGAAGACTAGGTCTCTGTGTCCCCTCTTGGAACCAACAAGCTGCCCCAGGAGCTGAAGTTCCAGTCCACACTGCCACCCACCATAAGGTTGGGGAAAGCAGTGTGGTAGTCACTGCAGAGAGGGTGAAACCCACTAGTATTTATTACAATTTACCAGCCTTTTCCTCCCACTCCTCCCTGGATGCTGCACAGTGTTCCACTAGTTTCCATAGTTTCAAAGTAGTTGAATCAGATAGTTCATGTCAGTTTGATAGTTGATTTGGTGGAAGGACTGATTTCTAGACTTCCTACTCAGCTGTCTTCCCACAGTCTTCTGTGTTATATTTTCATTTAGAGTCAAACCATTTTAGATGTTAGCTCCATGGATTAAATATCTCCACAGCAACATCCCAGCCAGTGTTTGACTGAACAGCTAGACACTGAGTCAAGTTGACACATAAATTAACTGCAATACCAATTTCATTTACCACCACTGTATTAACATCTCAGAGAAATGTGCTTATATGTTTTAAAGTTATCGTCCTAGTTTGCTAATGCTGCCGGAATATGAAACACAAGAAACGGACTGGCTTTTATAAAGGGGGTTTATTTGGTTACACAGTTGCAGTCTTAAGGCCATAAAGTGTTCAAGGTAACACATCAGCAATTGAGTACCTTCACTGGAGGATGGCCAATGGTGTCCGGAAAACCTCTGTTAGCTGGGAAGGCTCATGGCTGGCATCTGCTCCAAAGTTCTGGTTTCAAAATGGCTTTCTCTCAGGATGTTCCTCTCTAGGCTGCCATTCCTCAAAATATGTCACTCTTAGTTGCAATTGGGGTATTTGTCCTCTCTTAACTTCTCTGGGACAAGAGTCTGCTTTCAACGGCCGTCTTCAAACTGTCTCATCTGCAGCGCCTGTGCTTTCTTCAAAGTGTCCCTCTTGGCTGTAGCTCCTCTTCAAAGTATCACTCACAGCTGCACTGAGTTCCCTGTGCCCTCAGCTCATTTATATGACTCCACTGATCAAGGCCCACCCTGAATGGGTGGGGCCATGCCTCCATGGAAATATCTCATCAGAGTTATCACCTACAGTTGGGTGGAGTGCATTTCCATGCAAATCTAATCAGCACCAAAACATCTGCCCCACAAGACTGCATCAAAGAATATGGCTTTTTCTGGGAGACATAATACATTCAAACTGACACAGTTATATTCTCTATTTATGCTTGCAATGCCTATTTCCTCTGCCTCCTCTTTTACCTTGGTCTATCTAATGTAGCCCCTACTAGCAGCTTTAATTTCAAATTCATTACGGGAGTCAAAAGTAAGTTATATAAACAAATGTTACATATATGGAAATATGTTCCAAATGATTGGAAAGTATGATATATACTTTATGTTTTACTGTAATAAACAGTTTTCTAAGTTCCTTTTCTCACAGAAAGTGCCATGTAGATTTTATTCCTCTAGGTTGAACTATAGAATAATAAACATATGGACCATTTGTTAAAAACCGTCATTTGTACAAGGTTTGAGCAGTATGAACTACACAGGTTTGAATAGGTTGCTTCCAAACTCTTCACTTTTTCATCTATTACATTTCCAAGGTTCAGTTTGCAGGATTCTGAAGCCTTCTGACATCTTTGCTCTGTCCCAAGCCCAAGGGAAAGAATAAAATTTATCTCAAAGGTATTGAAAAGCTACTTGTATCAAATAAACTTGTACAATCATATTTTACTCCATTCATCAAGTGATCCTATATTTTAGAAATTTCTCTAAATGCTCAATCATTGCATATTTTCTGACTAAAATCTAATGTTAAAGAATAATTAAGACAAAAACGATTTTTGCAAGACCCAATATATAAAAAAATAATTCTCTGCCAAGATTAGCAAAATAAATACATTTTGACAAAAGACAAACTCCATGATTTCCCATTTGTTGTAAAATCAGTTGAAGCAATAATTTTCTAGTAACAACTAGTCTCTTCAGGAAGGAAATGCTGGTTTTGTTTGTATGTTTTCTACCATGACACATGGAAATCAACTGATTATTCTTGGGAACAGGCACTACTAGTACAGTTCTTCTGAAGAAAATAGTTTTTTAATTACTTTGTTTTTTGAAAAAATAAAACAGAATGCAGTCAGTTCTGCCATAAGGCTACATGTATTTGTAAAAGTCACCATATTATGCAAAACCCCATGCTAAAAGCCACAGGGCTTGTGGGAAAAACAGAGTTCAGGGCTCAAAACCTTTGTCAGTGACAACTAAAAAGAATAGAAACTTAGAGAACAATGGTGGCAAAATGTTACACATTGCATCACAAAGAAATACATGAATACTGTAATAAATATAACACCTTTTCTCAAAAAGAACCCCAAGGTTTGCCTATGAAACCTGGGCATCAGAAGATTTATAGATTAGGAGTTATTATGAATTGGTGGGAGGTGGATCATCTGAAATTGGATGGAAAGTTGCAATACCAGATGTAGATGGGTGTGGCTCATAATATGTACCAGGGCCAAAGATGCTGTAGATGTTTGAGAAATGTATATCTGTCATTTTGTATATTCCAACACAGTCTGGTTAACTGAGTGTAGTTTTCTGCAACCACCTACTGTTTCTCATGAATGAAATCGTATATAAGCACTTGTGATATTCACATTATGCTCAAATTGTTCCCTAATACATTAATCACCTTAGAACAAATTCAGATTTGAAAAATAAATGTTACAGCAGGGAAAGGAATCCACAATCACATGGCAATGTTTCCAAACTCCTCCCTCAAAGATTTGTCTTTGTTATGAAATCTATGATGTATAGTGGGTTTTAAAAAAAAATAGTATCAACACATAAAAATGTATTATTTTTTAGTTTGAAATGTGATCTTCATTAAAATTGAAGAATAATGAGAATAACCAATCTGAGTTGCAGGTGACTTTCTCATATTTATATGTCTCTAAATACCCTTAACTTCTCCCAGAGTTGACAAAAGTACTTAGGCAACTAGAGAAAGAATAATGGACAGGGCAAAAACCTTTAAGACCAAAATAAACTACTTTTCTAAGTGACTACCATTTTAGGCTGTGTCACTTACTTGGTACGGAACATAAATTACATCTTCATCATAAGGAACTGGAGTTTGTATGTACTTTTCAATGATTTGATTGTTTAGCCACTCCTGTTTTTCTCCATAATCACCTTATGGTATCTTAGTCTCTTCTAGCTTCTAGCTTCATATGTTTCAGATAAGAATTCTGATGCTAGCCTTATTCTTTTTCCCTTGATGGTAATTTTTCTTTATGCCCGGATATTTGTAAGATTTCTCTTTACCTTAAGTTCAGGACTTTTATCCCTAGATTTTCTCATTGATATAGTTTGGAACTCAGTGAAACTTTTAATCTGAATACTTGAGGTCCTTGTTCAAATCAATTTTCTTTGATTATTTGTCTAATAATTTCTACTCCATTAGTTTGTTTTACTTCTTCTGGAGTTCCTATTATTCATAGTAGCTCTCTTGGATCTCTGCTCCAAGTCTCTTACAATTTTTTTTTTATTATGATTTCAATCTATTTATGTTTTTGTCCTGTGCTTTGTGATATTTATCTCATTTGAATTTCCATACCACTGATTTAATCTCGGTGGCAACTGTTCTCTCCTTCAACACTTCTGTTGAATTATTTCTTTGGGAAACCTTTTTTGTTGTTTTAATCTATTGAAGGTTTCTTTTATCCTACATTTTAATCTCTTTATTCTTTTTATTTGTTTATTTTTTCCATTTTAACATTTATCTCTCCCAGCTGCTCTATTTTCTGTATTTTCTATTTTTTTTTTTTTTTTGGATTGTATCAGTTATTAAGTTACTGTCTCTCAGCTCCAATATCACTCTTCTATACTCTAGCTTTGTGGTTCTGGGATGGTCACTTTGCTAACTTCATTTCTGCTTTGTCAGTTGCCCGCAGTTAGGCTTTGACAATAATAGGCACCAGAAAGAGAGAGACTAAAGCTGGAGCATAAGAAGGGGCTTGATATTTCCGGTTTTCTTCATGCAGCTTCTTGTGGCTTCCTGCCAGTTTCTTTTTCCTGTGGTTGTCACCCTAGCAACGCTTCTTCACCCTGGTCACAGCTGTAGTGGCCTGTAGAAGCACATACATCCTATTTGCGGTCTTTCCAGGCTGATGCCCCATCCTCAGCAGTCTGGGTCTCAGTCCCAAGGGACCCCTCCTCCAGCATGGAGATGTCCTCACCAGCTAAGCAGGGCTCCTTCCTCAGAGAAGTGAATTTCAACTCTGCAGGGCCTCTCTTCCAACTTTCAGTATTTGTCAGCTCTTTCCCATGTTTCCCCAGCCTTTGGGGTAGCAGCTGCATTCTGTGGTTGCTACCTCCATGATAGCCCAGAATTCTCTTTTGGTCTCTTCAGTTTCCTAATTAACATTGATTTCAACCTCATTAAAATTGTACATTTTAAATTTTCTCTGTTAAAATAACTGGTGATAGATACTAATTATTTTTCCAGTTGGTTCTTTGAAAGATAATAAATCTTGCACCTAATATGATCTTCCTTTTCAAACCTGAAACTTCCCAAATGAAAGAAAAATAAACTCCCAACATTAATTAGAATATACAATTTTTATTTATAATGTCAATTAAACAAGAACATTATAACTATAAAATCAATGTATAATGGTATTTCCTTTTAGAAAATAACTTTAAATATTAAGTTAATTGATAAAATCATTTTGATACTTCGTGCATGTTATTTTATGAATAGCTTTTGAATAGTCCTTAAGAAATTTCTTTCTGTACATAAAATGGTCATTTATTAGATCATTCTTTTAGTGTGGTTGTAATCACTGTTTCAGTCCAATGTTGTACAATTGTGGATAAAGTTGTCTATAGTCTCTCTAAAATGCCTCCCACATATCATAAAAGAGAAGTAAGCTAAACGAATGCTGGTAGATTAGCTCCAATCTTTCATCAAAATTGGGTAGGAGAGAAGAAGTCAAGGAGCAGAATCTTAAGATGGGGGTCTAAATAATTGTATTTAAAGATCAGTGCACTGAATCATGATACATTGGGCTGAAATTTCCTTTCTCCTTTATTTGAGTATCATTTTCTCCAAAACAAAAATTATTTTGGACAATTTAATTAAAATTAATTGCAGCACTACAATAAGGATCTTTGCACTTTCAGTTAAAGCTCGGCGGAGTATTTAATTAAAAAAATGTCACTAAGGCAGAGTGACTTTGCTACTTAAAATGGAACAAGAAATAGGTGAAATTAGTTTCATGTGAAGTTGTCTTGATGAACATTAAAAATCAATGGATTGAACACACTGCCCTTAAACATGAATGAAGGACAGAGTACTTTCTATTTCAATGATGTCTGCTCAGGGTTATACAATCTATTCATTAGAGGAAGTTTTATTAACTTCTATTTCTTTTCTTAATTACCTAGAGAAGTATTCAAATATTGCAATCAATCAATCAGCCAACGTTTAAGTACCTACTTTTGTAGGTGTTGTGGAGAAAGCAGAGAAATTTGACATAACCCTTTCCTTAACAAAATTTACAGAATAATAATCCAATAATAATGATAACTGCTATTTCTTTAGAAGTTATATCCCAAATATTATACATATTATCTAATTTCATCATTATGTAACATTCCTATGTAATCAGTGGTTATTAGTTCTACTTTATGAATGGAGAAACTGAGATTAAATTATCTTATCCAAATTCACATGTCCAGAAATTGTCAGAGCTGGAAAGTGACTGCATTATGGCTGGGACCCCAAGGTTAAGTTTAAGGTCCTCAACTTTGCCTATTAACTTCCATTAGGGAACAAAAAGTGAGATCCAGGTGCCTTCATAAGAAATAGCCCAGAGCACAGTGCTTCTTAAAATTTAGTGTGTTTAACCTGGTATCTTGTTAAATGCAGATTTGATTCAATAGGTCTATGTGGGGCCTGAGATTCTGCCTTTCTAACATACTCTCTGGCAATGCAAGTGCTTCCAATCAGAGGACCACTCTTTGAATAACAAGACCTTGAGGGACTTGGGAAAAAAAAGAGGAAGACAGATCAAAAATAATAAACTTAAAATTTCATGATTTTATGTCAGTTAATTTGAGCAATCTTAAGAAATTAGGAATATAACTGTAAACAGTTTGTGGTGGCTGGGAGCTATGTACCAGAGAAAAACATGTTCTTAATGTTCTTAAATCTAATCCATTCCTTTGGGTGTGAACCCATCATAAATGGGGCCTTTTGGTGAGGTAACTTTTGTTAAGGTGGGGCCCAAATGAATCAGGATGGGCTTAATCCTACTACTGAAGTCCTTAATAAGCAGAATGAAACTCAGACTCTTTGGAAGGAAGCCAAGGGAAAAAGCCAGAAGTCAGTGAACCCAGAGCATCCAGAAGAGGCCTCCATGCGCATTGCCATAGCATAGAAAAACCAAGGACCAAGGATCACCGCCTGCCAGCCCCAGAGCACCACAGTCTTCTGGGAGAAACCATCATCATGGTGAGGTCTTGATTTGGATTTCTCCTAGTCTCAAAACTGTGAGCAATTAAATTCCCATTGTTTAAGCCGATCCATCACATGGTTTTTGTTTTGGCAGTCAGGAACTAAAACACAGTCATATGTATTTTAGACAAGTAAGAAACAATTAAAAATTTGATGTATAAATTAAAAAGGCAATATTTCTTGAACTTCTGCTTCCAATCAAGATGGAGTAGCAGAGACTTGATTTACTCTCATGTCTGAAACAACTAAAATAACAGACAAAATATATGAAACAATAGTACTTAAGGCATTAGATATCAGAAAAAAAGAAGTACAGAAAACAAAAGAGGTGAGCCCTATGATTGCCCTAGCTTGCTGACAGGAGAGTTTCTAGGTGATGGCATAGGGAGGGAAAAACCACACAGAGCGTCGTGGTCTCCCTGAGTGGAAAAACAAACAGGATTCCCAGGCATTTAGTTCTCAGGGCAGAATACCAGAGAGGAGAGAGCTCATGAAAAGAGAACTTCAGAGATATGCAAGATCCCTTGAGTATTCAACTGAGTACTGATCAGCCCATGCATGTGAGAAAACTACATGAGACCAGGACAAGTCCACCCAAAAGGATTTGCAGGAACAGTGGCTATAGCTCACCTAGAACTGGGAATAGTGCCTGCTCCCAACAGCCAGAGAGAAAATTTTATAATTCAAGGTATCAGTTAGAGTAGCAAAAAGGGCCTTGTCTCAATAGTTAGAAAACTTTAACCTTAAAATTAATGCAGTTCTGGTCCTGCCTAACCAAGCTTATAAGCAAGACTCAGAGGAATCCAACTTCCAAAATAACCTTGTCCCAGCCCAAAGCTCAAGAATATTCATAGAAACACAAAAGTATCCTGCATTCAAAAGGTGCAATTTATAATGTGTGGAATCCACTAAAAAATTACTCAGCATGTGTAAATGATCAGAGAAATAAAGCCCTAATGAGCAAAAACATCAATCAATCAAAATGACTCAGAAAGGACACAAATAATAGCATAAATAGATAAGGATATTAAAATAGTCATCAAGACTGCATTCCTCATGTTTAAAGAAGAATATTAAACAAGATTAATGGAACATATAAAAATGACCAGTACTTGGTTTGAACACAGAAAGCTGGCGATGGCATTCTAATAAACATATCCAAACAAGGAACCATATCATATCCTTTCTTACTCCTGTTACATCTCTGCGTTAGCCAGCACTTAAGGTGAAAACGATGACATGGAATGAAAGGGAAAGATAGAACAACCCATATCTCCTTTTCCTTTTAATCCTTTCTTATTCATCAGTAAGCCAAGGATAGATAGTGTTAGTTGAATGTATATGTATGTTGTGAAATAAAAATAGTTGAGGAAGTTTTGTGCAGTGTTACTACTGCTCTGTAAGAATGAAATATATATGTACGTATGAGCTATTAAATTACAAATTTTCTAATTCCCCGTAAGGATTAAATGCTCTTCTGTTTGATTTAAAACAGGCATTGCATAATACAAAGATGAATAGTGAAAGGCTAATAATTTAAGTTTAATTTTTCTTGTAATTACATTAAAGAACAAGTAAAAAATATCATGATGAGCCAAGAGGAAGACCGTAAAAGGAAAGAGAAAGCTTTGTGTTTTAGTACCCTTAATAGAATTTTTTAAATTGCTTTTTAAACTAGAGGTCTCACATTTTCATTTTATACTGGGTCTTGAAAATTATGTAGCTGGCCCTGAAGCCAGTCAGTGGTTGCTGAGAGAAAGTTGGACACAAGGAATAGTGGAAGAGAAGGATTCCAAAGAGGCACCTGAAAATTTTTAGGAGTGACAAATACGTTTATTATTTTGAGCTTATCTATGTCAAGACTTATAAAATTTTACACTTTGAACATGGGTAATTATTGAAAGCCAGTTTTACCTCAATAATGATATTAAAAATATTGCTTATAATAATCACATAAATGCAATTCTTGTTTGAAAAAAATTAAAAATTAAAAAGCCCAAATCACAATGAACATATGCATATTAATTATATTTATTTTTGAAGCTAAAAGAAAATATGTAATATATTATTGTGACTATATATCCAAGGCCTCTGAATAAAATGTATACATATATGTTATATTCTACTTTTCATTACATATATTTTGGATAATTTGGTTAATGGTATTCCTTATTTACTGTAAAATTACAAATGATATTGAATATATCCCATTAATCCAGCTGAAATATCCAAATTACTTTAAAAAGCCTCAAATTCCTTGAAAATAGTTAAAAATAATGAAGCTCTGCTAATGTTGTCAAATTTCAGTTAATGAGTCAATAAGTATTTTTAAAAATAATAGTACAGGATAAAAGTTTTCTATAAACTTGTAACTTAAAGAAGGCAGGGATGTTCTAAGTTTTTTTTCTTAACTCTCTCTACTCAACACTGAACACAAGCCCCTGACATTTGGGAAGAGGAAGACACTTCAGTATATGGTTTCCCAACTTTACACTATCAATGTCCCTTTTATTATTTTTCCCACAGAAACTCCATAAATTGAATGATCCAGTCTACCTAACAAAATGCCTTTATTTGATGGCACTTTGTTTCCTCATTTGTATTGTACAGATAAGTAGAATTGCATAAAGCATTGCTTTTTTTTTTACTGTTTTTCTTTTTCAATTAATTTTTGAAATTATATTGTGTCTCTACAATACTGTAATACTTGATTAAAAATTTTTTTTAAATGTAAGCTGATTGGTTTAGAATTACCAAAACAAATTTTCTAGTTTTATATAACAGAAGGCCATAGAATAATAAGTGTTTATAATCAACAAAAACAAACATTGCACAAGGTAGACTGATTTAGATTATTCCTTGTATTAAAGAGTTTGCAATTGTGATTCAGTATTTTTTTCCATTTCTAAATTGGGGTATAATTTACATGCAGTAAAATGCCCCATTTTTAGTGTATAATTTCATGAGCTTGATAAATGCATATAGTCAGTAATCATCCCCAAAACAAGAGATAGAAAAATTACATAAATTCTCTCCTGCTCTTTTGTGGTCAACCATCCCAACCTACCCTCAGGCCCTGGCAACCACTGATCTTTTTTCTGTCATTATAGTTTTGCCTTTTCCAAAATGTCATATAAATTTTATCATATGATATGTAGCCTTTTTGAATGTGGCTTCTTTCTTTAGTATAATGCATTTGAGAATGATCCATGTTGTAGCATGTTTTAATAATTTGTTCCTTTTTATTGCCAAGTAGTGCTGCATTATATGTATATACCACCATGTCTATCCATTTGCCACCTGATGGACATTCGGGTTGTTTCCAATTATGAGCAATTATGAATAAACCTGGTACAGACATGCAGAGTTTCATGTGAACAGAAGTTTTCATTTCATTGAGTAAATATCTAAGAATTGAATCGTTAGGTCATATGATAAGTATATGTTTAACTTTAAAAAAAACTGCCAAACTGTTTTCCAAAATGGCTGTGCTATTTTGCATTCCCCTCAGGGCTCTGGCTCTTTGAATTCCCCAGTACATTTAGTATTGTCAGGGCCTTCCTTCCTTCCTTCCTTCCTCCTTCCCTCATTTCCTCCCTTCCTCTCTCTCTTTCTCCCCCTTCCTCCCCTCCCCTCCACTCCCCTCCCTTCCCCTTCCCTTCTTTCCTTTCTTTCTGCCATTCTAATAGGTGTGCAGCGGTATCTTGTGGTTTTCAATTTCATTTCTCTAATAACTAATGATGTTTGAACATTTTTTCAGTGGTTCACTTGTCATATACATATTTTCTTTGGTGAATTGTCTGTTTAAACTATATGTCCATTTTTACAATGGGTTTTTGGTTCCCTTAATTTTGAGTACTCTTTATATATTCTGGATACAAGTTCTTCATTGAGTACATAATTTACAAATATTTCCTCCCAGTTTTTGGTGTTTTTTAATTGTCTTAACAAGATCTTTGAGGAGTAATATTTTTTAATTTTGATGACATCCAATTTGTTAATTTTTTTTTCTTTTATGCATCACTGGATTCCTAGTTTTACAGAAAGCCCTGGGTATAACAATTTTTATACTGACTGTATTCTAACTCTTGTGCTAATATGCTATGTGTTAGCTGTCCATACTAATCATATTTTCTAGATTTAAGGTCAATTCTCTTAAATCTTTAAATTCTCTAAAAAAAAACCAGAAAGATTATTGATTGCAGTTTTTTCATATTTCACACTCACGACATCCAATTCCAAATTGGCTTTTGGGCTCCTATTCAATATAATATTCCATAGAAACTTCACAAATAAAGGTAAATTATATTTACTAAAAGGCAGAAATGAGCAGATACTTTTAGTAAAGTGGAAGATAGTATATCTGAACTTTGATTGTAGGGTTTCACATATATAGTATTTTAATCATTAATTGATACTATGGTTTGTATTCCATGTTTAATCTTATCATACTAATATAGAATAAATCTCAAGAAATGGAAATAAATACTTCATTATGATTAAAAAGAGAAAAATGATCCTGCATAGAGCCAATAATTTCCCCATAAACAATCAGATATTAGCCATAAAAAGAATGTATAAATTTGACAATCAATTGATTTCCTTTATCTAAAGTCTAGATATTCATGAGAAACTCCTAAACAGTAATAGGCTTACCCTACCACAGGTAGGAAATTTAATGACTCTTTAACAAAGTCCCCCATTTACATGGAAAACAGGGAAAGAGAAAGTTTGCTGGTCATGAACACTGTCTGAATACGACCACAGCTATAAAGATATTTAGCTTATTTAGTTTCACTGACAACTCCATTTTCCGGAGGATAGTGAGTTCATTGGAATGGAGACCTAGATTTCAGAAAGCAGTGTGATTTTATTGAAGTTGAAGCTCTGTAGGATGTAGCAAGAGAGGCTTCTCTTTGCTGATGATTACAATGCCAGCTTAAAGTGGGAATGAGGAGCTGTTCCTGGGGAGAATTTGTCCAGGTAGGGTACCAAAGCTTGAAAGAGAGACACCTAAAAAAATAGTTCTGCCAGGGGTGCAAAGGACAAGAGGACAACTAAGTTAGGACCTGGGTGAATGCAGAGTTTTGCCTCTAACTGAAGGATGGACCAGCTCTGCTCTAGCAAGGAATAAGTTGAAAAGTCAGTCAGATGAAAGGAGTAAGTTGGCCCACCCATGAGTAACATATAGAACAAAATTCTGCCAGTTGATAAGATAGAAATTATATTTACCTACTAAATATCTTGGAAGTAGTCTGTAAACAGAGAGGTTTAGGTACCTGAGCCCATCTGGAAGGTCCACACAGAATGTGCCCTGAAGGTTCGATCCTGATAGGAGTAACTCTCAAGTCTCTGATGGTATTGGCGACAAGTGTGCCCTAAGTAAAATGCAGTGAAATATCTGTTTGGGAAAACTATGAAGCCATTAAAACATAAAAGTTATTAATTTTTGGTCAGATTTTTATACCACCCATACTTTAATAAAAAACCAAAAAAAAAAAAAAAAAAATCAGAGCCTGGATTCAATGATAATTACAGAAATTCATGCTACAGGAATATTATCCCCAAGGGATGTAATTATAATCATATTCTAGAATCCTGATACTTCATTTCCTCTACAACCTAGATGTACACCCTTAGGTGGTTATATAATCTCTTTTGGACTCAGCTTTCTCATCTTTAAAGTGAGAACAATCAGTAACACCTACTTACTAACTGGTAATAACACATGCAAATCACTTGGAACAATGCCTGGCACACAAAAGACATTCAATAATGAGTAGTTGTTTTTTTTCTATTATTCCCTCCCAACAAGCTTTCTGTCTTGTCACTATGCAGTTATGGACATTAACTAGTTCATACAACTTAAAAAAAAAAAAAGTCAAATAGATAAAAAAAAAAATCCTTGCCTATTTCATTGATACTATGAGATTAAGATGATTAAACATATAGTTTAATTGCACATTGATCCATATATTCAGCAGAACTTCTTGATCGAAGGGGAAAGTTAAAGACTAAGTTGGTTAGAAAGTATGAGTTAAATTAATTAAGCATTTAATATGGATGTCCTATTCTCAAAGAAACTCACAAAATGATTAAGATAAGTTTGTTTATGAGACGCTTACAGTCTGTTGGGAGAAGACAAACATAGACTCGATCATTCAAACACACTTTAATAGGTATAACAGTAGGGATATGCATGGAATGGCATGTCAGCCAGGGGAAGATCACTTAGTTGTGGTCAAGAAAGTTATAGAAGACTTCACAGAGGAGATGATATTTGAACTGGCCGAAACTTCCATGGCCACAGAGAGAGAGAAGAGGCTGGAAAAAGGTGTGTAGCCATGTACCCTGCTAAAAGCCTGGTCAGTTCAATTTTTACAAGGAAAAAGTTGTGCTGATTTGAATCTATTATGCCCTCCACAAAAGCCATGTTCTTTAATGCAATCTTGTGGGGGCAGACTTACTAGTCTTTTGATTAGGGTGGGACATTTGATTGGGTTGTTTCCATGGAGAGGTGACCCAGACCTTTTGATTAGATCATTTCCATGGAGTTAAGACCCTACTCATTCCAGGTGGGTCTTAATTAGATCACTGGAGTCCTTTAAGAGAAGCTGAGAGAGACATTTTGGAGAGAAGCTAAAATATGTAATCCAGAGTTTGCCCTCGGGAGAAGCTAAGAGCCAACACAGACCCAGACACTTGGAGACATTAGGAGATGCAGACGGAAAGATGTTTGGGGATGCTAAGCTAAGAGATGAAGCCCTGAGTTTGCCCCAGAGAAGCTAAGGGAGGACCCCCAGACGTTTAGAGAGAAACGCCCTGGGAGAACAAGCAAGGATGCACAGAGGTTGAGAGGAGCTAAGAGAGAGAAATCCAGAGACATTTTGGAGAAAGCCATTTTGAAACCAGAACTCAGTAGCAAAGTACCAGAAGACACCAGCCACATGCCTTCCTAGCTGACAGATGTGTTCTGAACGCCATTGGCCTTTCTTCTGTGAAGTTATCCTCTTGTTGATGCCTTGGTTTGGACACTTTTATGGACTTAGAATGGTAAATGGTAACCTAATAAAACCCTGTTATAAAAGCCAATCTATTTTTGGTATTTTGCATAATGTCAGCTTTAGCAAACCAGAACAGGAGAGAAGAATGGTTCCTGAGGGGTGATTGATAGTTTCTGACAAGTCTGTTCTTAGATGGAAAGAATCACTTAGGTTCTTTAGTTCAAGTGAGCATAAGGGGGCATTATTGAGCTGAGGATATAGGAAATTTTGTTAATTGTATAGAACAGGGATCCCAGAGGGCTTGGATTCACTTTGCACAGGCAGTCTCAACAGACATGGTAACCTGCTAATTGTGTGACTTTTCTGATAATTTTTATTTAAGGGAAAACACTTTATAAACTTTGAAGAACTATAGCAACATAAGCTGGTATTTTGATTTCATGATGCAATTAGTAAATCATAAATAGAATTAAAATTTTCTGGTACAAACTCATTCAGAGAAATCATAAGGAAGTAAGCCCCTCCCAATTCCAAACTGTAAGATCATAGAAATAGGAATCATGGGTTACCATTATATTTCATCTTTTCCAGAGTGATGTACTTAAAAATGCTTTCAAAGTATAATTTTTAGTATAATTACTAATTAGTTTCTCCCTCTTAGTTCTCAAAGCAGAACTTTCCAGAAAATATAACATAAATAATTTTATGATTTGGTTTACTTGAATTGAGAGATAACTTAGAATCTGTCAAGCCAAGCCCCTCTAAGAAAAAAAGTATGTTCATTCAGACTCTGGCTGAAAATCTTACATAATAAAAATCAATCCTATAGTGAACTCCTCATCCAGAAACTTGGTATCTTCACTCCCTTAATCCATGATATTATTAACAACATCAATACTAGCAGTATGAGTGGGTGCTTACTAATTCCTTACTCTGTGTCAAGTGTGGGTCCATGGATTAGCTCAGTTAATCTTTATGATAATGCTCTGAGGTAAGTTACAGCTGTCAACTGCATTTTATAAATAGAGAAATTGAGACACAAAGAGCTGAACTCACAAATGCTGAACCTATGCAGTTGGACTCCAGATCTGAAGGTTTTCTAATTGTTAATTTTCTGGAACAGGCAACAAGCATGTATTTGGAAACTCTATGCACTCATAACAATCTTTCCATCTATCTTGGACTTCAATTTCTTTTCATCAGTGCTATTCTACCATTTTAAGATTAAATGTCCTTCTCATAAGTGAAAAAGTAAAAAATAAAATGGGAGAGGTCTGCATTCTCTCTGTCAGGATGGACTTTTTCTATTCTGGATAAATCAGAAGTTCATGATTTTAGACTGAAAATATTCTAACTTCCTATTTTATTGTCAACCCTGGATCAATCTAAATATTTTCCTGAATCTCAAATTCTGAGAGCTGCTGGGGAAAAAAAAAATCAACATTAATGTGGATTTGGGCCACTAAAAATGTAAGGTCTTCAACTTCAGCTATTTATAAATAGTTATTTCCTTCCTGCATATGACTCTGTGGCTATTCTAAACCTTTAAGTGTCCACTCAAATCTAACATTCATCATCTCCCTATCCCTGCAAGAAGATAATCTTGCTTCTTCATTCAGAGTGGAAAAAGAACAAAATGTGCCGCACTCTCAGCAGTCCCTATGTCATTTCACACTTAAAGACACTTTCTTTCTGTGCATAAAATAGCTGCTAGCTTTGAAAATATAGATCTCAGTATATATTCATATATATATTCAGTATATATGGATATCAGTATATAGATCTCAGTATAGAGTAAAGATTCCACGTGGTTTTAGATTACAGAATTGCATTGTGATCCAAAGCACAAACTCTGGAGCGGATTTCTTGGGTTCATATCTGGGTCCAAATATTTATTAGCTTTGTGATTATAGGCAGGTTTTTTCATCACCCTTGATGCAGAGTCATCATCTGTAAAATTGGGATAATAATTGTACTTATCTCACTGGGTTACTATGAGGACAAGCAAGTAAATATGTGCAAACTGCTTGGAACAGGGCCTAGGATATAATTAGTGGAATAGTAATTATTATTTTAATTACTTGTCTTTCAAGAACGAACTCCAAGTTTCTCCTCTTCTATGCAGTTGCCTCTGAGTCTCTATGTAGTCTTAAATTACTTTCTCTACTTCTGATTCCATAGTTCCTGTGCTTTTAGTTTTATTACAGCACCTACCACCTTAAATTGTATCTGACACCATGTAGTAGTAAAGTTCTTAAGGGCAGAGTTTGTATTTTATCTTTGTACACTGATCACTTCCTTCCACAAGCTCAGGCCCTAAAAATTCATGGAGTAAAGGGATTAAAACCGGATTATGAAACTAGTCCTAATTGCTAACTGAAGAATAAATGTAATATTATTAATATGGAATAATTCACCTCTTCCAGAGATTCAATAAGTATCTGAAGCAGTTATGTCAAATTAATAGTGAATAATATTTTATTTAAGTTGCTAGTGTGAACAAACCAGGGGTATCTTAGAAAACATTTTTTGCTCTATATTTTTTACAACCTGCAGAAAAAATTCAGGGGGTGTTATCTGTAGATGAAAAATATCCTAATAAAATAATAAATATATTTTTTCAAAGCTTAAATAAATCTAGCTGTATTTAGGGTCATAAATTTCTAATTTTCTATGCAGTTTTGTGAGCTATTATTAATGTGGGTATTATATATCTACATATATTTACAAATAGAAAACTTCTAACTCATGAATAATTCATATTTTTCCTTTAGTGAATATTCAATGGTACAGCTTGAAGTTATAATTTTTTCATGTTATATATATATGCAGTCTCAGAGTAGTATATGTGAACCGCTGGGAGCCTGTGAGACAATATTAAGAGGTCTGAGAGTTCAAAACTGTTTTCATGATAACACTATGATATTATTTACCTTTTTACATTGTATTGACATTTACACTGATGGTGCAAAAACAATGATATGCGAAAGTTCTGTGCCTTAGCAAAAATCATGGCAGTGGCACCAAGTTGTGCTACTATTCTTTTTATTCCTTATTTTTATCACACAACCACGGTTTTAACAAAGCCAGTTTCACTTAAGAATGCCCTTGATGAAAGAGTAAATAGTATCCATTGTATTAAATCTTGACCCTTGAGAACCATGGTTTTTAGTATTTGTGGTGATCAAATGTGGAGTATGCAAATAGTATTTCTGTAATATGAAATATAAAAAATGGTTGCACAAGAAAAGCACAAGTGCAATTATTTGAGTTGCAAGCTAAACCAGCACCTTTTCTTAAGGTATGCCATCTTTCCTGGAATGAGCAAGGCAAACTACAATTATTCAGACTTGTGTTTTGGGCAGATATTTACTCAAAAATTAGGAGACTCTGTCACTTCACATAAAACAACTAAAAGTATTTATTGACTGTGATAAAATTCAAGTTATCAAATGAAACATTAAAGTTTGGAAATAAAGTTTGGAAAACTGGTATCCGCCACTCTGAGTTTGGCAGTTTTCAGTACCTAAAGACTTTTCTGATGAGATTGATAATAATACTAACAGATGGTATTTTTGATATTGTGTAATGAAATTTGTCAGCATCTGGAATATCTCTATAACTCAGTAATTTTCCATATGGCCAATGTATTTGATTTTACAAAAACACATATAGTAAAGGATCTATTAAAAGTGCAAGTGAGACCAATGGGTTTTAATATAATGGAGTTCAAAAAGTTAACTGCTATGATTACAGACTTCATAGCCACCTTACATTTAATAAACTACCACTAATCAAGTTTTAGTGAAGTATGAAAGAAGAATATGCACAATTTTCTGAAAGACTGCTAAAATATGCCTCCCTTTTCCTATTTCAAATCTGTATGAGGTTGGACTTTCTTCATGTACTTCAACCAAACCAATATCTCAACAGATTAAATGCAAAAAGAATCTGAGAAACCAGATGTCCTCGATTAAGGCAGACATTTTAAAAGATTTGTAGAAATGTAAAATATGCCACTTTTCTCACAAAATATTCTTTTTTTAAAAAATACAGTTTTTTTTTTCCCCCCACAAAAGTGTCATTTATGGTTGCATGTAGTGGGTTTATTGTTGTTATTCAAAATTATTTAAAATGCATTTTAAAAAATGTCTATTTCAATTCTTAATACATCAAATATTGATAGACATAAACCAAAACCCTTCGGGAGCCTCAATAATTTTTGAGAGTGTAAAAGGATCCTGAGACCAGTAAGTTTGAGAATCTCTGCCATAGATAAATGGCTCAGGCAGCATTGCTGAAGCGTTTGAGAGGCAAATCTACTTTAGGCTGTATGAAAGTTTCTATTCATGCCCAAATATGTTTTGCAAAGGAGATGGAACACCCAGGGTAAAGGGTTCTTTTATAAAGGGACTCTTTTCAAACTAGCACTTGTGTATAGGTATAGCCCCATGATTCTGACACAGCTGTACAAAAGGGGACGCTATTCTTATTGTTGCCCATTATGTGTGAAGAATTAAGCCAAGGTGCTGTATACCAAATTCAGTGGTGCTAAAAAAAATGGAGTATTACAAAGATCTCTGGCCACAATAGCCTTTCTCGTTGGCTTGTCCACATTATGCTGGATTCTTTTTATCATTTGATTAACACGTTTGAAGAAAAAGTTGTGTAGACCTGAGCACAGGCAGAAGCCAGGTGTTTTCCGTTAGAGAAAGAAATTGTTGATCTGAGAAAGAAAATTTATACTAAGGATTGATTTATCAAGGTAGACATTACAAAAACAGACTAGAATTTTTAGTATCAGGTAAACAACATATTATGAAATGTTGGTTACTGTAAATACCTGGAAGGGTTAAAATAAATCACATGCTACTGCAAAAATTGTTATCCATTTCCCTGCCTCCCTTCCATTTCCTGCTTTGTGTTCCTACAAGGAAAATTACTTCAAGGATATAGAAGCTAGTTTTTGACGTCAAAGTGACACTTCCCTTGTTTCTTTTCATTGAGAAAAGGTCTGGGGCTTTCATTAGTCCCTAATTAGGGTTTTTCAAGGAGTCCAGCTATTGATTTCATAAAATTCCTTTCCTGTATTTTTCTGTAAATGTATACAATAACTGCTAACACATCCTCCTCCAGGACCCACACTTTGTTTTCCAGGAGGTAGGCAGACACTCAGCTAGAAATCTGACCTCTAGAATGCCTATATGATGTAAGAGACAATTGTCTGTTCTTTAAAGACTTTTTGTTTCTCTTACTACATAGCTGAAATATAGAACTGGAATTTCTGATTAATTATGGCATATTTGAATAAGTAGCTACCAAAAATAGTCAACTCTTGGTTAATCTCAATGATGTGGGAGAAAATGGACTCAACACCTGCACAAGGCTAGCACTTAAAAACTACTTACTGATTTCTAAATAATGACAGTAATTTGACTTCCTGGTTATGTACATTAGTCCCTTCATGTATGTCAAGGATTTGTAAAGGTTCATGAACTCTTTGGAGCCAAAAGGATAATAAATTGGCCATGTAAGAAAGAGAAACTGTACAATCAACCTTTCTGAAAGTTTTTCCTTCTATAAACAGTTTGAGATAAAATCTATAGCTAATACCTTGCAGTTTCCCACATTCCTGATTTTGCTTCCTACATAGAATGTCTTTTGCCTCAGCTTCCTCTTCTGTTAAATAAGAATAGCAACACCACAGTCACCTACATGAAAAAGCTGAGAGCAAGAGTTTCAATTTAAATACTGATTATCCCTCAAATTCCCTCTACAACAAAACTACATCAAAATAGCAATGGAATTAAGAAAGGATACATATTCAGGATTCTGGTTAAACTAGAAGTAGGAGCAGAATATTGAAAAACAAAAGACAAGAATATAAGTTTCAGTTCTGATAGTTCTGTTTTCCTCATTTAAAATGGGTCTAAGAATAAATACCTTGTCAAGTTGCTGTGTAAAAACACTTAACATATTCCAAAAGTTCTAAGGCTAGTAGCTATCATTGCCAGGGTCCTTCCTTTTACCATTTCAAATTCTTATCAACTTTCAAGACACAGACTAAATCGCTCTTTTTCATGAGAATTCCTAGTTCCATTCAGTCTCAAATGGGCATATATAACTCAATCAGACATTAATCTTTAATTCCTTCATGATATCAATTATAGAATGATTGTATAGTGTTATTTGATTTTTTCCAGTATTCATTGTCTCTCAAGCTAGTTGGTATGATCCTGAAAGATATGAACAATTTCTCATTTTTCTTTAAGTACATAATGAACTCATTATGAATACTCACTGATTATTATATGACTGACAGGCTTCATAAAGTTTTCAAGAGGGCATAAGACAATCTTATGGAATTAAGACAGTATAGAAGAAAATACTTACTTGTGAAATTAACTTGCCTCTTTTGGAAGAGAGGTAAATCACTTTAGTTTAGAATTAGAAAGGACTACACAAATTATCTAGTTTAAGTTTATATTTTATGAGTGAGAAAACTGGAACCTAGGAAGGTTTTGTGTATTAACAGAACTAATGTCTAAATAATCATTAATTTTCATGCAAAGCAATTAGCTGTCATTTCATGACTTTATAAAATCATTTAAAACACATTTCCCATTAATATGTACCTCATAATAGATACATATGAGCTCATGTGACATTTGAGATTCCTTATCATTTTATCCTTGCTGTCCAGAAATTCAGAGAAGAAGAAAATACAATGAATAGCAAAGGGCATTTTGATTTGGGACTTTAAAATCATAAACTGACCAATCTAGCTCTTCAGGCAACTTATTGACCATAAGCTATTTTCTTTCTTAAAGGGGTAAATTATTTGTGGGTTCATATTTTTTCTCTTGTAAAAAGAAGGATTACATAAAACTGTGAAAGGATAATGAAAACATAACTTAAAATTTGGGATTTCATACATGTCATTTGAAGACTCACTTTCAAACCAAAAAAGAAAATGGGCCTAGGAAATATAATCCTGCATGGGTTATAGAGATAAAAAGATGTGCAAAGAAAACCTTTGTTCCAGGAATAAGAAATCAGTCCCTATTATCTCTATAGCACCCATATCACAGAGCATCAGAGTCATTGTGAAGTTAAACTTGAAATCTTTTCATCTTCTTCGGTACTATTTTGCTCAGTCTATAAACACAAACCATTCAAAACACAGAAGCAATTTCATACCTCATAGGTCTAATAAAAGAACAATCCCTCTTATATTTTTATGTTACAGGCATTAAATGCAGATTTTTCTTAAACTATGGAAAAAAAATTGTATCACTCATACAAAAATTGAGGGGAAAAGTTTAGTTTTTTTAAACTCAAAAGCCATGGTAAGATCAAGTTCATTTTAAAAATACAATCAACATTAGGGTTCTCTAGGGAAACTGAGCCTACAATTATAAAAATATATTTATATAAAATATAAATATTAAAAGATTTTTTATAGGAATTGGCTCACACAACTGTAGGGATTGGCAAGTTCAAATTCCATAGGGCAGGCTGCAAGCGGGGAACTCAGATGAAAGTTTTTGATGAATTTCCCAGGAGAAGTTGGCTGGCTGAAGTAGAGATGGAAATTCTTCCTTTTAAGGCCTTCAACTAATTGGGTGAGACATCTCTCATTGTTGAAAGCAATCTCCTTAGTTGATCGTAGATGTAATTAACCACAGATGCAGGGAAGTTACTGGTGATTTAAGTCCACAAAATATCCTCATGGACAATCAGGCCAGTGCTTGCTTGACCAAACAACTGGACACCATCACCTGGCCAAGTTGACCCATGAACTTAAACTTCATCCCATCTTTTAGTAAAATATCAGTTTTCTGGTGCAGTAATTATTTCACTGAATCTTATAACTGGGCCTTAAAAAAATAGTCTGCAGTGCTCCTTTTCTAAAAGTAATAAAAACTCATCTAAATAGACAGGAGGCTTTTGTTTTTTATGGTGCTGCACAAACATAGAAACAATGATCACCAAAGCAAGCTCCACGCTGCTCAGGTGAGAAGGGAAGGACAAGATGTCTGAGAACTGAAGGACAAAAGAGTGGTCACCTTTACAGTGACATGAGGCCTCAAATAGTACTATGTTAACTGCCATAAAATCACAAAAATCACAAAAATTAGAACAAACTTAAATGTCTCTGTCAGGCTCTTCATTTGTGGATGAGTAAATGTCAACCCAGAGAGGAAACAGATTTGCCTAATGAGAGAGTTTAGTAGGGTTATCAGAGCTGCTGACCACAAACATTTGGAATCTTAGTTGAGTGTTCCTTATACAAGAGCACACACATCTCCAGACACCACTTATTCAGTCAATAATCAGATGCTGTGCATGTTCTTAGTGCCAGCACTCTGGTAAGTATCAGGTAAAGACAGCAATCAATCTGATGCATTCTCTGTCCTCTCAGGCCTAGGGTGGAGTATAGGACGACAGCACCAGGAATGCTGGGACAGAGGTTTGTCTCCAGGTGCTGCTTGAGACGTAGCATCCCATATTCTGCAGAAAAGCTGGCAGCCAGAGCAAGCTCCCTGAAATACATCAACTGATTTCACTTTCATACTCTGAGATGTACTCAGTGAGAGAAAGAGAGAAACAGCGCCCATAGAAAGGACACTGAATCTGGAGTTTAGAATAATGCAAGTACCAGCTCTATCCTTTATTAACCCCCCTTTTTTTGTGTGGGGGGGATGGGGGGGTGGGATGCAACTTAACCTCTCAAAGCATCATTTTCTCAGCTGATAATATACAATAAAAGCATCTATATTAGCCTTATAGTGTTGTCAGATTAAATGAGAAAATCAAGGTAAAGCACTTCATATATTTTTAAACACTACAAAGAGTAAACAAGTCTCATCCTTCACAGACTAAAAAAAGACAGTGTTGGACTTTATTTTGGGAAATGGTTTAATAAACTGAGAATTATCAACTTCATTCATCAAATGTGCACTCTACTGGTGATTATAAGAAAAAAATGAGAAATAAATACAACATGATATATAGAAATTGCATATGTCAAATAATATTTATATCCATTTAAAACATACTCAAAGTTATACACAATTAGGAAAGAATGTGAAATGCTATTTTTTGGTATTCTAGGTTAAAGTTAAAAAGTGAACATAGAATAAAAAAAATAAAGCCATGTCCTTGTTTTTTTTGTTTTGTTTTGTTTTGTTTGTGTGTGTTTTGCTTCTTTCACTTTTTTTTAAATTAAATTCAGTTTTATTGAAATATGTTCACATACCATACAGTCATCCATGATGCACAATCAACTGTTCACAGTGCCATCATATAGTTATGCATTCATCACCACAATCTATTCTGAACATTTTCCTTACATCAGAAAGAATCATAAAAGGAATAAAAAATAAAAGTAAAAAATAACACCCAAATCATCCCCCCATCCCACTCTATTTTTCATTTAGTTTTTGTCCCCATTTTTCTACTCATCCATCCATACACTAGATAAAGGGAGTGTGATCCACAAGGTTTTCACAATCACACTGTCACCCCTTTAATCCACATTGTTATACAGTCACCTACAGGAGTCCAGACTACTGGGTTGGAGTTTGATAGTTTTAGTTATTTACTTCTAGCTATTCCAATACATTAAAACCTAGGAGGTATTATCTATATAGTGCATGAGAGTGCCCACCAGAGTGACCTCTCAACTCCATTTGAAATCTCTCAGCCACTGAAACTTTATTTCATTTCATTTGCATCCCCCTTTTGGTCAAGAAGATATTCTCAATCTCATGATGCTGGGTCCAGATTCATCCCCAGGAGACATATCCTGGGTTGTCAGGGAGATTTACACCCCTGGGAGTCAGGTCCCATGTAGCGGGGAGGGCAGTGAGTTCACCTGCTGAGGTGGCTCAGTTACATGTCCTCATTTTTAAAAGAAACAATTTAAAAAGCATTTGCAGTATGATGATGATGATTTCTGCATAAAATATAAAAAATGATACAATTAGAATGTATATTATAAAAATGACCATTTCCTGGGTTTCCCATCAAAGCATCAAATTTAGCCTCAAGGACATGAGAGAAATTATAGCATCATTTATAAAAGATAAATGAATTCAATTGAGATTGGGATAATGAAAAGGAAAAATATGTTGAAAATTGCACATTTCCTGATGATTTCATTAATGAAGGTACAAAGTGTATTCTACTAGGGCAAATGAAAGCTACTCAAATATGAAATGCTTGACCTTTTGTTTGGAACACACATTTTTATTTTGCAGCCACAGTGAGGGAGATGAAATTCTGCTGGAGATTGTAAGGGGAAAGATAATCCCTTGTATCAAGAGTTTCTGCTAAACTTGCTACATTTAGTATCAGAAAGAAGGTGGACATTTGAGGCTTACTGAATTCTGAAGCCGAATAACGGAGGACGAAAGAGCAGTTTTGTTCTTTTTTAAAAAAGAAAAACTACACACATTCTGCTTTAGTAATCTTGTCTGCTTCCAAGGCACTAGATAGCTATAATAGGATTAACTTCAAGACAGTTTTAATAAACAGTGTTATTAAGTTATTGGGTTCATGCTATATCTTATATACACAAATGTTTCTTATGATTTAATTGGGGATTGGAATTTCAGTCTGGTAGAAGGTTTCCAAATGTAATAATTCTAGAATTAAGGAAATTTTTCTACTTCAGCCCTTTTCTTTCCCCCAGTCAATTGCATTTGAAGGAGGGCATTTCCATTTGTTTGGTGTGAGGATACCTTAAAATATCACATATTAAGTAGGAAAATGCACAAAACTGAACCAAGTTTGGGGTTAAGATAGACCTAAGTTTTACCCCCACATTCTTGCATCCACATTTCTCTGAATATATAACCTTAAGTAATTCTTCTGATCCTCAGTTTCTCAACAAAAATGGAAATATTAATACTAGTTATAGTTCTTAGTTGTAAGAAATTGAAACAGATTTTGGCTAATTAATGAGAAAATTAGTCTAATAATTGTGGGCATTCAGGATGTGCTTTCTACATGCCAAGGGGTCTTCTAAATACTCCATACTCATCAAATCCCCACAACATTCTTATTATCCCTTTGCACAGATGAAGAAACTGAAGCATGCAGGGATTCAGTTATTTACTCAGGGTCATACATCTATGAAGTGGTAGAACTGGGATTTACCCTCAGGTATTCTGGTTCCAGATCAATAATCACTTAATCAGTATTCTAAATTGCATCTCTGGTGTATTGAAATAATATGGAGTAGCTCATAGGAATATAAAAGGGGCTGGAAAATCAGACTCAAGGCTCAGCTACCAGGAGCAATGCTCAAAACCATGCTGATGAGGACACCATTGCAGCCATCACCAAACTCCAATTCTAAGCATGTGAGTTTAAATACCATTGCACTTATGTATTCAGAGTTTGAATTTTCTGTGTCTTCTACCTCTGCCACCATTGATGTTATCAGCAGCTCCACTGCTACACTACAAAGCTCCCCCTTCCTGTTCTGTGGAGAGGCTAGATATAAGTGGAGTGCTGGAATCACAGGTCTGGAAAGAGAACAGGCTTATTCAGCTTCTCTAGAACATGGAAAGCTGCTTTGTCCTCACCACTCAGAGGGCCAGGGATTCATCAAACAGAGAAAGTCTCTCAAATGTTGGAAAAGCTAAACAAATAACAAAAGCCCACTTTAATTGTTCTGAATATTAAGAAAGACAATATATATAAAATGCCTGTGTGTCAGTCTTGCCTGATTTCAAACACCAGTTCTTTCGCTCACTACTTTTGTGACTTCAGTTAAATTCATTCATCTTACTAAGCTTTACGCGTCATTGTAAGTTTTAGTAAGGAATAAACATAATTTATGCAAATAATTGATTACATTAAGCACTCCAAAATTTACATTTTAAAAAAAGAACTAGCTATATCTGTCAGATTTTTAAAAAACAGATCAGTCAAAAAAATAAGAAAAAAAAGAATTAATGTACTGATCATTTTTAACCAGTTGACAGAATGTCTAATTCAGGTAGGTACAAATCTCCAATAATTTTTTTTCAAACAATTGTGAAAATTCCATTAAAAAATCAAGTCTATTTTGTAATCAATTCTTTGGAGTTTAAAGAAGCAAACTATTATCATTATATAAGTTAGTTTAGGTCTTGAAATTTCTGTTCAGTTTAGAACCGCATATTCTCCCAAAACCTTGCCTAGTAAAAGCCAGTGCACAGGGGTGATGTCACCAACATGGCAACATAAACAGCTACTGAAAATTCCTCTCCAGAGATTAAACAAAAACAAGGACAATTCTGAATTGTTGGAAACTCTTCAGGAGGATATAGCCTAGAAAGACCCTGCAAATGCAGAATTGCAGAAAGAAAAGAAATAGCAGGTCAGAATCTTCCATCCCAGAGAGCCAGTCTGCTACCTCCCCCTCACTTGTCTCCTTGTGGGAAAGGCACAGAATCAGCAAACAGGAACACAGATTTTAAAATCTCTCACAGCAGTGAGACATACCTCCACTATTTGAAGACCTGGGGGACAGGGGAGGACAATTGAAGGCCCATGTCAGTGAGGGACAAAGAGATGGAGGAAACACAGAGAGAGACTGCATTTCCAGCACTGGGTCTGAAAACCCTTCCCCCACCCTTGAGGGAAGCAGCAGCTGGCAGCCATTTCCTTGCATTGGGGACAGCTGGAGAACTGGATCAGCTGAGGGAGTACTTTGCCACAGGTGGAACCCCACAGTGAGCCAGATTTTGGCCAGCAGAGTGAGAGCATAGGAATCCCACTGTGTCAGCTCACCTGTGTAGATGTAGCCTGTGTTGGAGGCAAAGCAGCCTCTAAGGATGATTAAGTTACCAAACAGCACCATCTGGTGGACAGTCTGGAAAGTCCAAAGGACCCAGACCCTTTATTAGGACCACAGGAGCTGGTCTACTCTGCCTGCACAGAAACACAACCCAGTTTTGGCTGAGAAATATGGACAACCCAACTGTGAAAGCAGGGCTCTAAAACAAACCCAGGTCTTGCTGACTGGTGGAAAACAGATCACCACTGGAAGCCACCGGCTCTATATTACCACACACAGTGAATAGGCTGGCATGCCCAGTGCCTACCTCCTATCCCTGTGACAGGCCATGGTGGGTGCCTGATTTGGGGGGAAGACTAGGGGACAGAGCCAATCTAACAACTGGCCAGTGAGAGAAAAAAAGAAATATAAAGATCAAAGAAAACCAACAATAAAACCCCAAGACAAAAGAGAGAAAACAAACTCCAGAATAAACTAATCAAGAAAATTAGATGCCTAGACAGTTAAAAATAATGAGCTACACCAGGACACACAAAGATATGGTCCAGCCAAAGGAATAAACTAACACCCCAACTGAGATTCAAGAGTTAAACCAATTAACTAAAAATGTTCAAACAAATCTTCTAAAACAAATCAATGAGTTGAAAGAAAATATGACAAAAGAGATGAAGGATATAAAGAAGACACTGGGTGACCATAAGGAAGAATTCATAAGCCTGAAAAAACAAATGGCAGAACTTATGGGAATGAAAGGCACAATAAAAGAGATGAAAAACACAGTGGAGACATACAACAGCAGACTTGCAGAGGCAGAAGAAAGAATTGCTGAATTAGAGAACAAGAGACCTGAAATCCTACACACAAAAGGATAGGGAAAAGAATGGAAAAATATGAGCAGGGGCTCAGGGAACATGAATATACATATTATATATGTCCCAGAAGGAGAAGAGAAGGGCAAATGGGCAGAAAGAATAATACAAGAAATAATCAATGAAAATTTCCCAACACTTATGAAAGACATAAAATTACAGGTCCAAGAAGAGCAGCATACCCCAAGGAGAATTGATCCAAATAGACCTACTCCAAGACACTTACTAATCAGATTGTCAAATGTTAAAGACAAACAGAGAATTCTGAAAGCAGCAAGAAAAAAGCAATCCATCACATACACGTGAAGCCCAATAAGACTAAGTGTGGATTTCTCAGTAGAAACCAAGGAGGTGAGAAGACAATAGTATGATATATTCAAGATACTAAAAGAGAAAAAAAACCTGCCAAACAAGAATTTTATACCCAGCAAAACTGTCCTTCAAAAATGAGGGAGAGTTTAAAATATTTACAGATAAACAGACACTGAGAGGGTTCATGAACAGAAGACCTCCTCTGTAAGAAGTACCGAAGGGAGTACTTCAGACAAATAGGAAAAGACAGGAGAGAGAGGTTTGCAGAAGAGTGTAGAAATGAAGATACCATGAGATAGAAAGAGGATAAATATCAGGCATTGATGCTGAAGGAGTACAGAATGTTCAAGAGAATTGATTGTATAGATCCATAAATGGATAGCACAATACTGGGTAAATGGTAGCATAATATTGTAAATACACTGAATAAAGATGACAGTGAGTATGGTTGAAAGAGGAAGGTTAGGGGCATGTAGGACACCAGAAGGAAAGATAGAAGATAAAGACTGGGACAGTATAACTTAGTGAAACCTAGAGTAGTCAATGATGATGATTAAATGTAA
The DNA here is from genome assembly GCF_015220235.1 of Choloepus didactylus. Lineage (NCBI taxonomy): Eukaryota > Metazoa > Chordata > Mammalia > Pilosa > Megalonychidae > Choloepus > Choloepus didactylus. The sequence goes on along the minus strand of NC_051309.1, from coordinate 136,157,889 downwards.
AAATAAAAGAAAGTTTTTACATGAGGGAGAACAAATTAATGTCAACTTTTCAAGGTGTTAAAAATGAGATGGTTTGGGGAAAAGCACAATCAGTGCAAACTAGAGTCTATAGTTAACAGTAACATTGTAATACTCTCCCATTATTTGTAATAAAGGCAATATACCAAAGCTAAATGTCTATAAGAGAGGAATATAAGGGAGGACTATGTGATTCCTGGCATTGGTGTTGTTGTCTGACCTTTTTATTGTATTTTATTTTAATTTTATTTTTTCTTTTGTTTCTTTTTAGCTGCCTTTTGTTTTTTTCTTTTTTCACCTCTTCCTATTTCTTTGTGAAAGAAATGGAAATTTCCTTATATGGATAGTGGTGTTGAATGCATAGCTATGTGATTATATAGGGAACCATTGATTGTTTACTTAGGAAGGAATGTGTGGTATTTGAATAAAACCATCTGAAAAATAAACAGAGGGATACAAGTGTTGGAGAAAATGTGAAGAAAGTGATGCACCTAATCATTCTTGGTGAGAAAGAAGAATGGTACAGTCCATCTGGAGGGCTGTGTGCTGATTCCACAGGAAGCTAAGCATGGGGTTGCCATATGGTCCTACAACCCTGTTATTTGGTATATACTTTGAAGAACTGAAAAGAAGGACATGAATGGACATTTGCACAGTGGGATTTATGGTGACAGTATTCACAGTTTGCAGTAGATGGAGGTGGTCTAAGGATACATTGACTGATGAACAGAATGGTGAACTATGGTAGATACCTACAATGGAATATTGAGCTACATTCCTACAAGAAGGAATGAAGTTGTGAGGTGAATGGACATTGAGGACAGCATGATGAGTGAAATAAACCAGAAATGAAAAGACAAACATTATAATGCCTCACTAATATGGACTAACTATAATGTGCAAACTCTGATAACTGAATCTGAGAGCATAGGTTATCAGGGAAGGGCTTATTGTAAAAGTTCCTAGATTTTAAGCTCTTACAGCAGTCACATCTATTCCTGAGTTGTAATGGCTATTTCTAAATTCTGAGATGCTGAGCTCTTTGTGTATAACCTGGTTGGTCCTTGGAACTATGGGTATCTGTGTGTCACCTGAGACTCAGAGCCAGAATGTAACAGCTTTGAATGCCAGCATTACACCAAATGCTAAAGAGTCTGAAAAAGAGATCAGACTTCAATTAGGCATATCAATGAAACGGACTTGTTTAGGATGAGGTAAATCAGACTAAAGAGTAAAGGATAATATTGATAGTGTTTTTAAACTTCAACTTCTGTGTGAGACTAAAGGAAGACATGTTTGTTATGTGCAAAATCTGTATTTTTTTGTAACACAATATATAATTTAATTTGTTTGGTCAGATTTTTCAAACACAATAATTACACGGAACTTTGAATAGGGAGTGAAATCTGGTTGGTTTGCACAGCTTAGTGTGAAGCCCTGATACAACCCAGAGTAATTTGGGCAGAGAATAAAAATGTATTTGCAAAGCTCCCTTGAGGGACTCGGGGAAAATGTGGAAATATTAAACTTAACTACCTGGGGATTTACTGATATTTTCACAACCATTGGGAACTACCAATTTAGAAGGCCAAGCGCTCGATCTTGGGCCTTGCCCTTATGAAGTTTTTTACTGCAAAGAAGAGGCTGAGGCTACTTAAAATTGTGCCTAAGCCTCCCCCCTCCAGCCCTCCCTCCCTGAGAACCTCTTTTATTGCTCAGATGTGGCTTCTCTCTTTCAGCCAACTCTGCAGGTAAACTCATTGCCCTTCCCCAAACATGGAACATGACTCCCAAGGGTTTAAATCTCCCTGGCAACATGAGACATGACTCACAGGGATGAATTTGGCCTCAGCATCGTGGGATTGAGAAAGCCTTCTTGGACTGAAATGGTGAAGAGAAATGAAACAAAGTTTCAGTGCCTGAGAGATTTCAAATGGAGTCAAAAGGTCATTCTGGAAGTTATTCTTATGCACTATATAGATATCACTTTTCAGTTTTTAGTGTATTGGAAAAGCTAGAAGGAAATACCTGAAACTGTTAAACTGCAACCCAGTAGCCTTGATTCTGGAAGATGATTGTATAAGTATATAGCTTATACTGTGTGTCTGTGTGATTGTAAAACTTGTGGCTCCTACTCCCTTTATCCAGTGTACGGACAGATGAGTAGAAATATGAGGAGAAAACATAAATGAACAATAGGGAGGGATGGGAAGTATGAGATGTTTTGGGTGTTCCTTTTAACTTTAATTTTTATTCCTATTCTTTTCTCATGTGGCAATGAAAATGTTAAAAAATTGATTGTGGTGATGAATGTACAACTATGTAATGGTACTGTGAACAGTTGTTTGTGTACTGTGGATGATTGTATGGTTTGTGAATATGTCTCAATAAAATTAAATTAAAAAAACCCAGTGGCACAGTTGTTTTGGAACTGATAGATGTCACAGCATAATTATTTCAGAAATCTAAATTTTTTGAGCTGCTCTCCTATAATAGGAAACAGAAGCACAAAAATTGAAATCCAGTATATACTTATTGCTTATCAGAATATAAGTAAATGTAAGTGCATTTCTTTTTTTTGTGGAAAACTTTTGATTGTTGCAGTGTTGTACTCCATCCTTGGCCTTGCCTGCCTTTTGTTCATGGCAGTAATTTGGATGCACATATACAGAATAGTCTCATCAGGTACAGGCCTGATACAATGCTGGGGATGATAAGGAGTAAGATACCCTATCTACTAGATGCACTCATCATCAAAAGGTGAAAGTAAACAGAGACAAATAAAAGGGTCCTGTATTTAAAAGCAAGCAAGTCCAATTGCACAAGCACATGATACGTAAGTCATAGCTTAGCTTGTTTTGGATGTGAGGCTGAGGGGTCACACAACATGAAGCAACTCAAGAACCAAGGTGATACCAGAACTGACCCAGATGCAAAGATGGAATTCAAGGGAGGACTTGAAATATCAGAGCAGTCTCCAGAGAGTATGACAAGCCCAGGCCTCATTATAAAGATCTTGGTTTTCAGGCTTCTTCTAAAGTAGGCAAGGAGCAGCAGCAGAGGAACCTGGTCAGTGGTGGAACACCCAGGGGGCAGGAAGATATGGTCCTCTGTGGAAGAGGACTGGTGAGGATTCTGGATGGGGTCGTGGTCCTAAAGAGTAGGCTGGGCTATTGGCTTAGTAACTTGACATTACTAGGTGGTTGGGAATCAAGATCTGATTTTGTCAGTTGGTCCAATGTGGGTGAGGGAATTTTGAAACTTTCAACCTGAAAAATGCACACGAACTTACCCAATGTCATCATCTCTGGGTGAATAGCAATAGCAGCAACAATAATTTCTTTTGATGGGCTGCTACTATGTGCTACACATTCCACTAGGTGTTTTATATATGTCACCTTGTTTAATGCTCACAATAATAGTAGAAAATGAGCAGTAGAGTCTCCATTTGCAGGTAGGGATTTTGGGATCAAGTAATATGCACAAGAATACAGAGTAATTAGGATTAATTTAGTCTGCTTGGTCTAAATTAAGCTACACAGTCTGAATATGATTGGCCAAAAATGTAACACAATTGGTGACTTAGAAGCCTGGCACTGGGCATGGTCCGCCAGATTCCAAAACTGCATGAGGGACTTCTGACCTCCCAGGCAGGCAGAAAAGCATGCATACTTAGGAACAGGGTAGAGATGGACTAGCAAATTGAGGACACCAGTGACAGTTCATCAAGAAGCTGAGAACAGAAAAGCAAATTCTCCATGAAAAGAAAAAAAAAAAAAAGGCATGGGTAATTGGCATATCTATAAAGTAGACTCTAAGGTAAAAACAGAAAGCTTTACATACACTCACTGTATGACTGAGTTGCTTAAAAATGTGAATATGTGATTAGTCTTCATTAGTAGAAACTTTATATCTGTAACTAGAAGAGGAAAGCTCCCAATTTATTCTGTCCATGACAGAGAACTACCCTTGAAGTTTCGGTTTAGAGGTAAATTTGCTGCATTCAGAGAAGATACTGATAGAGAAGGAATTTGGTATCATCCATATAAGCTGGAACTGCAAAGATTAAGAATGTTTGGTTTGGACAAAGGAAAACTGAGGAAAGATGTACTAATTGTGTTCATCTAATATTTGAAGGATTGCCATGTAGAGTATAGATTAGATTTGTGCTACTGTGGCATAGGAGTGTATAACTAGAATCAGAAGGTAGAAAATATGAGGAGATAGGTGTTGGTTAATAGCTAGCAAAATGGAATATTTTAAACCTGTTGTTCTGCGTTTAAAATGACTATACAATGAATACAAGGGTACATCTTTAAAAAATTCAAATAACTACAGAGGTACATGAAGAAAATTTGAGAGCTCTTTTTCAACACTCCAATTCACTTTTAATGCAATTTTATTGAAATATAATCACATAATATACATCATTTGAAGTATACAATCAGTTGTTCACAGTATCTTCGTATAGCTATGCTTTCATCACCACAAACTTTGAACATTTTCATTACTCTAAAAAATAAAATAAAAATTAAAATAAAGAAGAACATCCAAAACATCCCATTCCCCTCCTCCCTCCATTGTTCATTTACTTTTTTTTTAATACAATTTACCTGATATGTATTCACACATCCCTACAGTCATCCACAGTGTACAATTATTCACAGCACCAACATACAGCTGTGTGTTCATCCCAGAATAATCAATTTTTGAACCTTTTCCTTACTCCAAAATAAAAATAAGAGCAAAAAAGAACACTAGATCTTTCCATTCCCTCCATCCCACCCTATTTTTCATCTAATTTTTGCCCCATTTTTCCACTCGTCTGTCCATATACTGGATAAAGGGAGTGTAAGCCACAAGGTTTTCATAGTCATATAGTCACACTATGCAATCTACATAGTTATACAATCATCTTCAAGAATCACGGTCACTGTTGCAGTTTGACAACTTCAGGTACTTCTCTCTAGCCATTCCAACACAATAAAGACTAAAAGGTGATATCTATATAGCACATAAAAATACCCTCCAAAATGACCTCTTGATTCCATTTGAAATCTCTCAGCCATGGGTACCCTACTTTGTTTCATCTCTCTTCCCCCTTTTGGTCAAAAAAATCCTCTTAATCCCACAGTGCTGGGTCCAGGCTCATCTCCAGGAATCATTTCCCACGTTGCCAGGGGATTCACACCCGTGGGTGTCACGTCCCACATAGGGGGGAGGGTAGTGAGTTCACCTGCTGAGTGGGCTTAGAAAGAGAGGGGGTCACATCTGAGCAACAAAGAGGCTCTCTGGGGGGGACTCCTAGGCACAATTATAAGTGGGCTTAGCCTCTCCCTTGCAGCAACTAGCCTCACAAGCCCAGATCAAGGCTTTGGCCCACCCAATTGGCAGTCCTCAATGTTTACAGGAAAAATCATCAATAGCCCAGGTGGAGAAGTCCAATACTTCCACATTTCTCCTCAGCTCCTTGGAGGACCCCACAAATACACTTATACTCTGCCCATATCACTCTGGGATATTTTGGGATTTCACCCCAGCCCGTACAAACCCACCAAATCCCACTTCCCATTCACTGCTGCCTGCACCTATGGTGTTCAAACAAACTGACTGTACAAGTTAGATTATTTAGTGAGCTACAGAAACTATAGATCCTGCACCAGATACTCATTTCCTCCCTTGGTCTTATATGTAAGTTGTAGTTTTAAAACCCAGTCAGTATCGTCCTTTACTCTTGGGCCTGATTTGTCCTAGTCTTAACCAGATCCTCTTTGTTCGTATCTCTAGTTAAAGTCTGAATTCTTTTTCAGCTCTTTCAACAGTTGCTGTATGGGTAATACTGACACTCATAGCTGCCAAGTTCTAGCTCCAAGGCTCACATGTCACTCAGATACTCAAAGTTCCGGAGACTGACCAGGTTATACACAAGAAGCTCAGCATCTCAGGATTTAGAGATAACCATTACAACTCAGGAATAGATGAGACTGCTGTAAGAGCATACAATCTAGAGACCATTACAGCATGCATTTCCCTGATAAGCTATGCTCTAAGATTCAGTTCTGAGTTTACACATTATAGTTAGTCCGTATTACTGAGGCATTATAATGTTTCTCCTCTTGTTTCTGGTGTGCTTCACTCAAAATGCTGCACTCAAGATCCAATCACTTAATTGCATGTCTCACAGCTTCATTTTTTCTTGTAGCCCCTCAATATTCTATTGTATGCATACACTACAGTTCACCATTCTGTTCATCAATGTACTCTTAGGCCACGTCCATCTATCGCAAATGGTGAATACTGCCACTATACATACTGGTGCATAAATGTCCATTTGTGTCCCTGCTCTCTAATCTTCCAAGTATATACCCCATACTGAGGTTACAGGACCTTGAAACCCCCACATTCCTAGCTTCTTGTGGGACCACCATACTGTCCTACAGATAGGCTACACCATTCTACTTCCCCACCAACAGTGAATACATGCATCTCTCTCTCCACGTTCTCTTCAGCACTTATGTCCCTCTGTTTATTTTTTCCCTGCAATTTTATAGGGACATATTCAAATACCATACAATCACTCACAGTGTACAATCAATTGTTTACAGTATCACCATATGGTTGTGCATTCATCACAACAATTGGCACTTACACATGTTCCTTACTCAAAAAAAGAGAATTGAAATAAAAGGTAATAAAAATAATAAAAGTGAAAGTAAAAATAAAATAAAATACAGCAGTAAGGTCAGTAATAAAAAGGATAAAAGGAAAAATAAAAACAAGATAAAGTACAACCACAAAGAAAGAGGAAGAGGTGAAAAAAGTAAAAAGACAAAAGAAAAAGAAAGAAAAAAATGGCAACTAAAAAGCCACAAAAGAAAAGGTTAAAATAAAATAAAATACCATAAAAAAGTCAGACAACATTAATGCCAAGAATCCCATGCCCCTCCCTTATGTCCCCCTCTTACAGGCATTTAGCTTTGGCATATTGCCTTTGTTACAATTAAAGAAAGCATAATACAATGTTACTGTTAACTATAGACTGTAGTTTGCATTGATTGTGTTTTTCCCCCAATGCTACCTCCTTTTCAGCACCTTGCAAAGTTGACGTTTGTTCTCCTTCATGCAAAAACATATTTACACATTTTATCATAGTCATTGGTCACTCTAGGTTACACTAAGCCACACAGTACTAGTTTTTACCTTCTATCTTTCCTTCTGTTGTCCTACAGGCCCCTAACCTTTCTCTTTCAACCATACTCACAGTCATCTTTGTTCAGTGTACTTACATTATTGTGCTACCATCTCCCAGCACTGTGGTCCAAACCTCTCTCTCCTGTCTTTTCCTATCTGTCTGTAGTGCTCCCTTTAGTATTTCCTGTAGAACAGGTATTTTGTTCACAAACTCTCTGTCTGTTTGTCTGAGAATATTTTAAACTCTCCCTCATATATAAAGGACAGTTTTGCCAGATATAAAATTCTTGGTTGGTGGTTTTTCTCTTTCAGTATCTTAAATATATCATACCACTGCCTTCTTGCCTCCATGATTTCTACTGAGAAATCTGAACATAGTCTTATTGCTCTTCCCTTGTATATGATGGATTGATTTTCTTTTGCTGCTTCCAGAATTCTCTCTCTGTCTTTGACATTTGGTAATCTGATTATTAAGTTTCTTGACGTAAGTCTATTCAGATCTACTCTGTTTGGAGTTTGCTGAGCTTCTTGAATCTATTATGTCTTTCATAAGTGATAGGAAATTTTCAGTGACTACTTCCTCCATTATTGCCTTTGCCCTTTTCCCTTCCCTCCCCCTTCTGGGACAACCATGACACATACATTCATGTGCTCCATGTTGTCACTCAGTTCCCTGAGACTTCGCTCATTGCTCTCCATTCTCTTCCCCATCTGTTCTTTTGTGTGTAGGGTTTCAGATGTCCTGTTCTCCAGTTCATGTATCTTTTCTTCTGCCTCTTGAAATCTGCTGCTGTATGTCACCATTGTGTCCTTCATCTCTTCTGTTGTGCTTTTCATTCCCATATGTTCTGTCAATTGTTTTTTCAAACATTTGATTTCTTCCTTGTGTTTGCCCAGTGTCTTCTTTATATTCTTCATCTCTTTTGCCACATCTTCCCTCAACTCATTGAATTGATTTTTTGATTGATTTTTTAAATGATTTAAGAGATTTGTTTGATTAATAATTAGTTGTTTCAATTCCTGTATCTCAGTTGAAGTGTAAGTTTGTTCCTTTGACTGGGCCATATCTTCATTTTTCCTAGTATGATTTTTCTTTTCTGTTGTCTAGACATCTGGTTTCCTTGAATGCCCCAATCAGATTTTTCCAGACCAGAGGGACTCTGGTCTCAGGAGGAGGGTGTATTCAATATCCAGGTTTCCCTGAGGGTGGGTCCTAGAAGATTGACACTTTCCTGTGAGGTCTCTAGACTCTGTGCTTTCCCTATGCAGCCCAGCAAGTGGTGCTTGTCAGCCTGCAGCTCTCCACCAGCGTAAAGAGGTGCAGTCCCTTTAATCCACCATGGACCCTGACCTGGTGAGAGGCTGAGAGTGTCAGAAGCCAAGCAGTTTTGATCTGTTTTGTTTGTTTGTTTTCTCCCAGGCCCTGGCATCTGAATTCTCTGAAGGCAGGCAGTCACTTGAGCTGATCCCACCCCTTTTTCTTAGGGAAGATACACCCCCTAGGAAGTTATCTTCCCCATTTGAATTCCTCCTTTGTCTTTCCGGCTCTGTTAACTCCATTCTTGCCTGGGTCATCATGGATTTGAAGATGCCAGAGGCTTTCTTTAATGGGCTGCTTAGCATGTGAGAAGAAAAAAAAATAGAAAAAGACCAAAAGCCCCTTTTCAGAGCCAGTCTTCAGCCCCTCAGTTTTCTTGGGGCACAGCCATCTTCCAGTATTCTGAAAAGTCTCTGTTTTTATTTATTTATGTATTGTTTTCCTATCAGCCCTGCCTCCTCCCTGCTGGAAGGAATCTGCTTACCTTCCTGCTCTGTGCTTGTAGCTTGTATTCAGTAGTCCAAATGTGTTAATTAAAACCACAATTGGAGCTTGGTTGAATTACTTTCCCTGTATCCTGTTTCTTTTTTTTAACAGGGAAGTGTTTCAGCTCAGCTGCCAGAGGGGGCAGGGGCACCAGCTTTGGGTTTGTGGAGCTTTAACTATGATTCTGTGCTACAATATCAACTGTTCTACCCATTCCAGGCTGGTGTACAATGTGTCCATTCACAGTTGTCTCCCAACAGTTGTTCCAGATTATTTACTAGTTGCTCCTGGTTGACCACAAGTTGCTCTAGGGGACTAACTAAATTCCACACCTCTCTATGATACCATCTTACTCCACCCCCTTCCCCAATTCACTTTTAAAAATAGACTTTATTTTTTTAGTGCAGTTTTAGATTTACAGAAAAGTTCTGCAGAAAGTTCAGAGAGTTCCCATATAACTCTCTCCCCAACACCTTGCCTTAATTTGGTATGTTTGTTAAAATTGATGAACCAATATCAATACATTATTGTTAACTAAAGTCCATGGTTTACATTAGGGCTCATTCTGTGTGTTTTACAGTTCTATGGGTTATGGCAAATGCATAATATCATGTATCCACCATTACGGTATTATAGAATAGTTTCACTGTCCGTTTGCTCCACTAATTCATCCCTCAACCCCTCTCCCTGAGCTCCTGGCAACCAGTGATCTTTTTACTAATTATAGCTTTGCCTTTTCCAAAATGTTATATAGTTGGAATCATAGAGTCTGTAGCCTTTTCAGCCTGCCTTTCTTTAGTTAGCAATATGCATTTAGGGTTCCTACATGTCCTTCTATAGCTTGAGAGCTCATTTCTTTTTTTACCACTGAATAATATTCCATTGTTTGGATGTATCACAGTTTGTTCATTCACATATTGAAGGCATCTTGGTTGTTTCCATTTTGGGGAAATTATGAATAAAGCTGCTCTGAGCATTTGTGTGCAGGCTTTTGTGTGGACATATGTTTTCAACTCATTCAGGTAAATACCCTGGAGTACAATTGCTGGATCATATGGCAAGAATACGTTTAACTTTGTAAGAAACTGCCAGACTGTACCAGAGTGACTGTACCATTTTTGCATTCCTCCAGCAATGAATGAAAGTTCCTGTTGATCCACATATTCATCAGATTTGGTATTGTTAATATTTTGGATTTTAGCCATTCTCATAGGCTGTTTTAATTTGAATTTCCAGACTAACATATGATGTTGAATGTCTTTTCATATGTTTATTTGCCATTTGTTTACTTTGGTTAGCTGTCTGTTGAGATCTTTTGCCTATTTTGTAATTGAGTTTTTATTCTCTTGTTGTGGAGTCCAATTCGCTGTTTTTTTCTTGTTTCTTGTGTTGTAGAGAAGTTTTTTCTTTTTATGTAGTCTAAAATGTCAGCCATTTTATTTAAGCCTTCTGAGTTTTGGATCTTTTAATTAAACCATTAAAAGTTAATATTATCATATAGTAATCATTTTGTTTAGCTCCACGATCCCAAAGGAATTAATTATTTGTATTTTGTGAGGTTGTCCCTGAATTTTACTTGTTTCCAAATGTGTAGCTGATTGTTATAACACAATTTGCTGAATAGAGCATGAAGGAGAGGGGCCAGCACTGGTGAGTCACACTAATGAAAATCACAGGCAGAGCTTGCTGATTTCTTACTCAATATGTATTCTCTCATTTTTCCTTGGTGTTGTAACTCCAAATTTGTTTAAGCTGGGAATGTGTCCTCTTAAAGGCTGTGTTCCCCAGCCTCTATCAAAAGTAGGGTTGGCTTATAACCAAGATCTGATCAGAGAGTTGTAGATGAAAGTCTTCTGGGGATGTGTAAGAATGTTCGCTTTCCTAATATAGGCACGGCTTCTATGCTTTTATCCCTTCCCACTTCTTCCTGCCTGCAGTGCAGATGTGGAACAAGAATGGTCACTCATATTATGACTGTGAGATATGTATGAAAGTGAAAAATCACACTCAAAGGAAGAAGGTCCTTAAATAGGAGAAACCTGGGTATTAATGGCATTGAGAGCTGCTGCACCAGCTCTGGGCTGCCTTTCCATGGTACATTTTGTCCTGTGAAAACTTTACTAAAGTCACTAGAATTGTGTTTCTTCTGAATTCAGCTGATGTCTAACAAACACAGTTGGAGACAAATTTCTAGGATCAAAATCTTGTATACCAGAAATTTGAAGCCAATACTCCATTGTCTTTTAGATTCTAGAGTTCCAGGAAAAACTTTTATTCTTGTTTTTGGAAACTATTTTTTTTTTTTTTCGGTCTTCTCAAAAGCATTTAGAATTTTCTCTTTATCATTTATTGTTTTAAAGTTTACTGAAAATGTATAAGGGTGGAAGCCTTTGTTGATTCACATTGCAAGTTTCCTAGTGGATCTTTTAAAATCAGACTTAGGCCTAAGAAGCCCTAAAGATTATTTCTTCCTCTTCATATCCTTTGTTCATGCCTGGATCTCTTTTAAATGGATGTTGGAATTTTTGATTATATCCTTCAATCTATTAAGACTTTCTTTGTATTTTTCATCTCTTTTTGTTGTTTGCTAGCTTTTGTGCTATGTTCTTTGAGACTTCCTCAGCTGGTTTTTACAATGCACTAACTCTCTCCTTGGCTACATTCATTCTGCTCTTCTGCCCGTTAGTAAGCTTTATTATGGCAATCACATTTCCTTAATTTGATTCATTTTCATGGATGCAGTAGCTTCCCAAAGCTCTAATGATATCATTTGGTAATCTGCTTACTCTATTAACTTCATTTGTTTAATATTAGTTCTTTAGTTTGTTCAGTTTAATATTTCTCTTTTTTGGTGTTATTTTTCCTCAAACATTTGGTGATTTGTGGTTTTCTGGCCATTTTTATATTAGAGAACTCCTGATCTCTGGTAAGTGTCAGTTCTGATGGTTATTGCATGGGAAGGGCAGAGTATGATGCTGATTGCCCTGAACTTGTCTTCTGGGTGTGCAGCCCCATAGCTTTTGGGTCTCAATAGCTACCAGAGAAGAGCAACAAATTATTCAACTACTGCTAGATTAAGTTGGGCTATGTTTTGCTATTTTAATAATCAACCATCTGATCTCAGTGACATTAAAAAACAAATATTTATCAATTTCTCAGGCACCCAGGCTGACAGGGACCCCCTCAGACTGTGATTCTAGCATTTTCATATAAGACTTTAGGGCCCTCCCTGAAAGATAAAGAGCAGTTTTTTAAAGCTTCCAACTAGAATGAGACAAGTCATTTCCTCACAAATTTTATTAGCTAAAGTGAGTCACGTAACTATATCTAACCATGAAGGGGTATATGTAATGAGAAAGAGAAGACAGGAAACATCTGATAAGCCTATTAAGATCTACTCTACTCAGTATGTTACATGTTCTGAGCAGCCAGAATGGACACTAACCATAGGACCAAAGCAGCTAGGGAGGCTGGAGCAATGGAGGGCTCACAGGAGCAGTGCCTACTTACTAACTCAAAGAGAAGTCCTTTAATATTTTAACACCCAGTACAGCTGGCATGTACCAGCTTCATATCAGTCCTGGCACCGCCCTTCTTTTTGCACCCCAGTGTCCATATCCTCACTGCTTTAACCTGAAAGCAAAACTTCTGCTGCCTGTTAATCATCAAAGCACGGGAGGAGAAGGCTAAGCCTATCAACTTTTCTGAATTGCAGCCCCAATTAATCATTCTGACAATTCCCAAAAGGAACCCTCCTGCTTTGCATCCTTTATCTCTGAGCACAGTGTGCCCCTGTATTCACTCACTGCTCGGCAGCCACCATTGCCCAAAAATGTTTTGACAATCTTATCCCATCTACTCTATATTTTTTGTAATTCTTCAACATTTTTGTCTGCTGATCACCCTCTTTCTTGTTTGCCAGCAATAATGTGAATTTATTCTTTTAAAAAATATTTCCTGTCATTTATAAGAATTTGAAGCGAGAAGAAAGGTAGACACATTTGTTTGCTTTGACATCTTAATTCAGTGTTTTAAGTGGATTTTCTATTCAAGTTTGTCCTTGAAAACTGATGAATTTTCTATAACTGAAATAATTAGAAATAGGCTGTTCAGCACTTTGTTGACAAGCTTTCCCTTGGATTGTAGGAGACAAGAAAGACAAAGGAAAAGCAACAAAAATTTAATATTCAAGATCTGGGTTTGAATCCCAGTTCTGATTATTAATAATTAAATATCCTATATATTTCATCTATCTACTCTGAATTTCTGTCCTATTATATGTAAAATGGGATAAACAATTCCTACTTGGAAGAATTGTTGTAGAGGATAGAGATAATGAATATAAACATATCTGGAACATATCAGCAAACATTAAATAGTTGTTATTAATGTTAATATAAAGCTAGAAAATTCATGAATCAAAAGTGGATTAACCAAATTAAATAAAAGTAGAATGACTAAACATTTCAGTTTGCCTGGCTAGTCCTGGTTTATACCTATTTTCCAGCAAAGTAATACTAGCATCTCCTTTCATTCACAAAAGCATCCCACTCTAGAGGACTGGGCATTATGTGGCAACTCTAGCATTAAATACCCCTGAGCTTCTGTGACTACCTGATCCCAGAATACAGGGTTGTCAACCAGTAAAGATCATTGTCTTCAGTAGAACTTTGGCAATAAGGATTAGCCAGCCTTGTTCCTAAATAAGTATAGCCATATAACTGCTAACTGGAGAATGGGTAGTGGCTATTGCTCTGGAGTAGAATCAGATGAAACCACTAGAATTCCAGCTCCCATGTAACCAGCTCTGTGAACTTGGACAAGGGTCTTAATCTCTCTGAGTCTGGGTTTCCTCCTCAGTAAAATGGAGACTCATAAAAATTGTTTGAAGATAAATGAGATAATGTACATCCAGTGCTTAGTATGTTGTTTATCACATAATAAACAGCATAGCTATTTTCTACAGAAGACACAGCACAACACGGAAATTGTAGATTTTTGCATTTTTTGTTTGTTTGTGCAGGTTGGTTTGGTATCCATGTTTGTATTGCACTATTTTTTTCCCCAGTGTAAAGCAAATCATACCTATTCAACTATTAATGCTGTTTTAGACTCACTGTGATGTTAATGAGCATGAAGAAAGGAGAAGCTGAGGCGTATGTTTAGCAAAGCCCAAATGCAATGTTTCTAAAGGAAGAGAACGCCATGTTTACTTCTGATTTATCAATTCATTCCATTATTCCAGCTCCTGGGTTTAAAATATTATTGAGTGGAATAGTTTTGTTGATATTTCCAATAGCAGCTCCTAGCCCTCAAAGATGCACACTTTTAAAACAGGAAATATGCCCTTTTAGCATTAAAATAAATACAACAGATGATGAACCACCCACAGGCAGCTTTCCAATGAAGCCCCTCCTCAACCCATGACTTTCCTGCCACATGGGCCAAGGAAGTCAAACAGTCTCTGTGGGAAGGAAAAGCTGACTCTCATTCCTATCTCAACTGCTCATATTTTCAGTTACAGAACTTTGATAAATGCCATTGCTCCAAGGTCACCTCCAGGGTATTGTGAAACTTTTTTTTTTTTTTTTTTTCAGCATTCATCCTAAATATTTCCCTTTCTCTTACTCTTAGGAAATTTTCATCCCTTATTTTCATGTGTTGTCTATTAACTAAACATGCACATGGAATGCAGACTCTCTCTGTAGTTCAAATATTTCTAGCCTTCAAGGATAGGGGAAGAATTAAACAAGAGAGAAGGCTGGCTTCCAGCAATAATAGAGCTTTAACAAATACATGAAATATTTATAGAACACATAAAGAACAAAGGAAATAGAGCACTTCCTCTGTGTATGATTTCTCTCAGTGTTTCTGTTAACCTGGTCTCTTGCCATAATTTGTTTCCCTCAAGATGTCTGCTGAGCAACAATGAATGAAATGTACCTGGTTAGTGTACTTTCGACATATTGTCTCTCCTAAGTTTCAGGGAAGACTCTCATATGTTGATGATTGCATTAACATTTTCATGCTGAGCACATTTTTTTTTTAGGAAATACGTTGAGAAGTCTAAGACCCTTTAATTCCATAGTTTTAACCCAGAAATCCAAGCACAACAACATTTTTTTAAATATTGCAATTATTGTGTGAGAATTAGCTATGGATCCACTTAAATTGAGATCTTGAAAGACAAAGTTATTTTCTCAACATCAAAGGGAAAGTTTGTGGCTTCATCTTACTCCTAGAGATGATGCTCTTATGTCACTAGAACTTAGTTTAAGAAGTCTTTGTGAACAGAATTATTTAATTGACCTCAACATTTTATATATGTTTTGTTATAAGTAAGAAAATCAGACACTGACAGAAATCTCCATCTGGGGTGAATTACTGATAAATAGTATCATCTTCAATAGTAGCATTATTTGGTGCTTCTCCATTCTTGTTTGAGTTATCGCTCTTGTTCTATCTTTCCAACACTTGGGTCCTACATTTACTGCCACTAAAATAATATTTATATTTAACAATTAATTCTTATGGTGCTAGCTTACATATATTATTCCAGAAGCTGTGCTAAGTGCTTTACACACATTATCCCTATTAATATTCAAAATAGCCTTATGATTTTGGTGATGTAAAGACACTGATTTGAAAAGTTTAAGGAATGTTGTCCAAGGACACAAATATGGGAAGAAGAGAAGCTTGGATCCATCTAGATATTCTAGCTCCACATTCCTACTCTTTTGGGACAATGGTGTAATGTAGCTTCAGTATTTCCTCTTTCCCCAAAGTAAAAATTGGTAATTGGTTCAGAGTAGTGTTTTAGGGTGCTGAAATATGTATACGTATGTGTATGTGTATTGGTATATGTATGTATGCAGTAGGAACTCATTTTACCCAACCCATATGTTCCAAGATCATTTGCATAAGTTGAAAATTGTGTATAATATTGAACCCCATTATTTAAAAAGTATTTCTTATATGAAAATACCTATCACACTCTTTTAATAAATAAGGGAAATAAACACTCTAGTAATAATAATTAAACAAAATCAAACATAGAAGTAATTTTTAAAAATTTTAATTCTTTCGCACATTTGCACCCCAGCAGACGGTCCAGTCCCCAGGTCTCTCCCGGAAAAATCTGTAGATGGGCAATGGGAGGCCAGGAAGGCATCTGATGTCAGGCAGCTGGCTGGTGTTGCCTGGAGACCCTGGCTGACTTAGCATGCTCCCCCCCACCTCCACCAGAGTGCCCGCCTTGTCTCTGCCACACTCCCTGGCTCTATATAGGGCAGGCATAACAGTGAACCCCCATTATTTAATAAGTATTGCTTATATGAACATACTTATCACACTTTTTACAAAAATAAGTAAGGCCAAAAAACACTCTAGTAACCATAAGTAACTTTAATCATGGAAATATATATATATTTTTTATTTTAATTCTCTCTCTGCCTTTATTTTTTTTGATTGCCAATTGCCTATGTCTGAGTTCGCCTGTGTTGAGTTCAGGTAAAACGAGGTCCTACTGTGTGATATACTGACCTAATGACCTGAGGCAACAGTGAGCATCAACATATACATGTACACTCTAGAATCAGTTGGCAGCTACCAGTGGGAAACAGCTTCCTAGAGACCCACCTCTAGTCTGTAGGCCTGACCCTCCCCTATTCTTTTACAGATCAAGTCAATGCTGCTCTGTTTAGGGGAAGATTATTTTTCACTTATAAAAATCTTTTCTATATGTGATATTCAAATCATCTGAACTCAAGGACTGTTAGAAGAGGTGCAATGTAAACCACGTCAGGACATCCAGAGAATCAGAAATGAGATCACTTCTCAAAAAACAGTTTGGGAGAAAATCCATCATGGGAGAGAAGGATTAACTGCAAGGATGCTGCAATTTGGAAATGGCAACCTAATTTCTATTAACTATTAAACTTTCTGTTCTCCTTAACAGTGGAATGCATATATATACAATATGAGCTATCAATTCTTTTTCCAGTCCAGTCTTTTCCATAATGCATAGATTCAGTCTTATCCTGAAAATAATAAAGACAGCATGATGGCTGCCTGCTATCACTTTGATATATTTATTGACTTGTTGGTTGTACATGGCATCATGAAATTCCTTTAAGGCTCAGATAAAAGATTAACCCCTTCATGAACCCTCCAAAAACCCCATGAAGTTTTACCTTCTCCTGACATGGGCATCCATAGTATCTTATCATCATTTGTCTTAGATTATATTTGAGACATTTCTTACACTCTTTGTCCCTTACACTTAATGTGAATGCAGTATGTGAACAGAGAAGGAACGCAATTCATGTTTCTATTTTCTAGTAAGGCTAGCACTGTGTCCTGGGTGTACCGGGCACCTAAAACTTATGTGCTAAACAATAAAAGCTCATTTTTATGTTGGTTTACTAAGGGCTTGTCATGATGTTACACCTTTGACAGGAATTCTTTCTTATAATCTTCAGAACTATTATCCCCCCTTTATAATAAGTTACATAATGAGGCTGAGAAGTTAAGTAAGGTTGTAAGAATCTACTGCTACATCATCCATCTCAGAGACGCTCCATTTCTTATCTTCCAAGTAGGTACTTTTACTCAAATTTGTCACATTATTTTTTCGTAAGCTTTCAGACATCTTTAAAATAATAATGAACATACATAGTACTTTTATGTCTATACTAGTAACTCACTGCAGGATTGGGGTGTCTGACTTAAGAAAAACTGTCTGGCAATATGACTCCTTAAAGACAGACACATGAACTCTGCCTACCCTAAAAATCTCCTTCTCTGTGTACCGAATTTAAAAAAATATTAATCTCTCTTTTGAGTTGAAAATCAAAAATGTTTTTTTTTCCTCCAGAAGGCACTAGTTAAAATACATATATAAAAGTACGACTTCAGGAAAGACTTCTAGTAATCTTCCCAAACTAACCAGTGTAATAAACAGGGCTGTGGCTGATGCTATGGGGTTCATGGAATGAACCACCAAATAAATGAGCATGGATGTGTCTGGCAACCCCTAGCGGTTGTGTGGACACGCATTGAAAAAACGGTGGAATAACCCAGAGGGATGCTGTCCAGTCACTGGGGCATTTCAAGGGGCCACAGACCCTTACCTGAATCACAAGAAACTTTAGTTTACTAGTCTTGGTAGCTGCAGGTAATCTTAAGAGAGAAGTTAAGAGATGTGGTGTGTGTGTGTATGTGTGTGTGTGTGTGACCACATTCCGGGAATAAGAGAGGGAAATGCATTATTTACCTTAAGTTGTGGCCTAAAAAGGAAACTTTGGCTCACATGGTGAAAACTGAATAGACACAAAATAAGATACATAGTTTAAAAACTTGTAACCATATTTGGATGAGGCTAAGGAAATTTGAATCCATCTCTTCACAAAGGCAACTGATACTTGTGTTCACATGAAAGGTAAATATTTAGGAAAAAAAGAGCTGTTGTCATTAGCTTTATTTTCTGTAAGTTTCTCCTAGCTAGCCTTGGCTCTACTTTGCTCACATCAGTAAACTCTGAAGAACTATGCTCTGAGATTTAGTTAGTATCCCTCATTAAGTGGGATTAATTCAGAGAGATCCCCAAAAGTAAGAAAAGACAGAAAAATGAGACAAGGACTGATGACTTGTAACAATGTCGAGGGAACAAAAGTGTACCAAACACAGACTTTGTCTACTGTGCCACTTTATGATTTAAGTCAGTCGATGTGGTGTCTGATACTACCGTAAATATTAAATTGCCAAGATTCCCTGGCACTCATAACATTTAGAGAAGGAGAAAAGGAAATCAAAGAAAACAAATAAAAAACAAGGTGTTGGAAAGCTAGGAGAACAGGTAGAAGGAAGAGGAAATAAAGCATAAATAGGAAAGAATAAAGTAGTTTGAATGTTAGGCAGAGGTTAAATGCCACTAATTATTGCTTCAGAAGCCACTAGGAAACTTTTAAATGAAACGCATTCTGCCTCGGAGCAGTTTGAGAAATAAATATAATCAATTGTTCATCTGATTGTTGTTTCACGAAAAAATATTGTATCCATATAAACTACCATCTATCCAATTTTATACAATATATAAGTGATTAACCACTACCACATATATCTATGATTCTGACAACTCATCAATTGAGTACTCTAAGTTCCAGGTGAGTTTTTAAAACATTGACTAAATTAGAAATGTAACAATTTACAAGATAGTCAACTTAAGTGACTATCAATATTTGTTGAATGAGTTAATTTAATTTTGTGCCTTCTGACTAAATCCTGAGTTTTCTAGATTTCCATTTTGGAAATTTCATCTTTCCTTTTTCTGCATATCATATTCTTGTTAAGAAACCAAAACCCATTCAAACAAAATTTGATTGCATAAGCAGAACAATACTGAGGTCAAAATAAATTTTTTAACATTATTTCTGAAAGTATAAATGGGTATATAAGTAGCAATGCTTCTATAAGATTTCAGTAGCAACTATTTTTAGGGGATATGTTAAGACTTGAATTTGAGTAAATTAGATTTTGAAGCCTCAAAATTCAAATAGGTTTGGTATTTTCTCATCACTGGCAACTGCTCATATCATTAAATAAGAAACTTGAGAAATATTTTTTCCATGAAATTTTTGAAATGCCCACAAGTGGCATTAAATGCTATTTGGCCCTGTCAGCACAGACTTGAATCTGTTTTGGCTAAAATGTTATCTAAGGACAAGTGATGCCAATTTGCCTATATGCAAGTTCATTCCTCCCCACCCTTTTTTCCTTCAGGATATATAATTAAGTTTACTCCCTAGGAGGCTTTTTTAAAGCAGTACCGTAATTGTCATGTTTTTTAAAAAAATGCCTTACTTTGCGTGTGTGTGTATGTGTGTGTGTTTAAATATACTCCAAATTCTTCTTTTCATGGGATAGTACCATGAAATTGTATTATTCTAGTTCACTAAAGGCTTTGCATAAATAACAAGGCTTTACGGTTGCATCTACTAATATAGAAAAAATAATATTGAATACTCATTTATTTAAAATATTTACTGTGTCTAGGAAACAAGAAGCAGTCCCTACTCTCAAGAAGTTTAAAGCCTTGTTGTGGAGATGGGCAAGTGAACAGATGATTAACGTACAGTAGGTGAGTGTGGTGGCGGGGATGAAAATAAGGTACTACGAGAACCCAGAAGAGAAGCATCTACTCTAGTGTTAGAGAGAAAGAGATGTTCAGTGTTTACTGAAAATATTTGAAACCACAGTGAGAAAAACTTTTAAATTATAATTTATCAATATGTATAGATCAAAGTTAAATCCAACAATTAAAGAAATGATCTTGAGAAAGTTCCTCATCTCCTACATTTTTGTTTTTAGAATGGGAATAATATTTATTACAAAGGTTTTTAGTAAATATTAATTGCCTGTTGTATTTCCTTTAGAAGAAATTCAATATTATTGTTCTCCAATTTATATATGGAGGTATAAAAATGGGCTGTACATAAATATCATGGAAAGAACCTAAACATTATGAGAACTAATGGGAAAGAAACAATTTTATGTTTTTAGTGATTTTATGTTGCATTTTTCTATAAAAATTTGGTCAATCACAGAAAATCATTGGGGTAAACACTGAAACACAAGTTGATTTTCACTCAAATGCCCTTACTCTGAATCCATTCATTCCTAATGTAGACCTACCTCTGATTAAATTTTCACTAAAAAGTTTCAATTAATATTAATAATTGCAATCAACAATGCAATTAATATACTATATCTTAGTACCTTCATCTTTGGCCTTTTGTCCAATTATTTCTTTAAGAAAGTTACTAGAAATTGGATTAGTTATTCAAAGATCATTTTTTTTAGGTCTTTTGTTACATGCTGCTAAGCTTTTTCCAAGGCCATTGTAGTAATTTGTATTTCCACCAACAATACATGACAGTATCATTCCCAAACCCCCCATGAAAAGAAATTGATGGAAAAAACAAAATTTTTGTCTTGGACTTCTCAAGTAGTTTCTAGTAGGATGTACTAAAATTTAAGTGGGAAGGGATAGATATAGTATAAGTGGGGAAAACAGTAAGAAATTAAGCCTATTGAGGACAAATTAAATCCATGTTTTTAACATCGAAGTTTAGATGTTTATGAATGCATGGAAATTAGTCCTAAAATATTGGAAAATACAGAAGAAATTAAGAAGCTGTAGTCTAGACTTCTAAGAGGCACAAACTAATTAGCCAACAGACAATTTCCCAGAAGCCAAATACAATCCTTGGAATAATCAATTTGTAGAATTTACTTTGTTTCTTCTGAGCATTTAATTTTAGTTGACTGTTTTGCATTTTGCCCTCATAATAATAATATGAGGAATATTTAATTTGTCTGAGCCCCTAGGCCTGTGTTCAAAATCAAATGAGAACCAGTCAATTAAAAACCAATTAAAAATAAATAGTTAAAGAAAATAATAAATTTGGCAAATGGGTCATTTGGAGGAGTGCCTGTTTGATGAATTGGCTTTTGAAGAACTGGCTATTGGCAAAATGGCCTAGACCCAGATCTAGGGAGTCAATTTTTATTGTCTTCCATTATATGAATAGTCTTTGTTTATGAGAAACTTGCTAGGGAACTATTCTTTATGTTCCCAAAAGACAAGATCCAACAATAAGAAATGGGCTTGAAGTGAAGAACAAATAGAAATTGGGCATAAGGAAGTAATTTTAAGGATGGTAAAACATTGAAATGGGTTGATTTTCCATATGCTCAGACATTCATCTGCCTGAAGTTTCCTTTGAAGTGTCTTTCCAGGCCCATGAGATCATGTCCCACCCAGTCCCAATACAAAGAGGATGAGGCAGCTGAGTCACAGACTGGGTAGTAAGAAAACCATGGAGGATCTGGGCATTTTAGGGGGAAAGGTAAGGAGAGATGCAACTGAGGGCAGCAAGAGCTCAGAAAGCACTGACTTGGCAAGATAGACAAAGTACAAAGATTTTAAGCAATTCACAATATTGGGAGAGGAGGTGTCGAGACAGACGTAAATATGGTGCCCACTTCTGGTTCCCTAGAAGGGGAACCTGAAAGAAAGTTCTTGTGCAAGAGATTTATGAAGGGTATGGTCTCAGGAGAAAGAGTGTGAGGGAAGCAGGGTATGGCAGGCAAGGAAGTTAAGATGGGATTTGGTCCCAGCTGGAGTCTAGCTTCAGCCTGGAGTTTCAGCCTGACACCAGGGTGAGCTCTGGAATGAGAATTGCATCAGAGTTGGTTCTTTTCTAATCAGGTCAGTCATTGCCTGGGAGCTGTCATAACATTTGAGGTAAGACAGCTCCCAATGGCTGAGGGCAATTCTCCACATAAGGTGGCAAGTGTGAGCTATTAGCTGCAAATACTAAGAGTAGTTGTGCAATGGGAGCAGGTAAATGGCCTCTGGATAGTCTACTACAATGTATATTTAACTTCGAGGCATTCTTCTTTGGTCTCTCTAATTAGTGCTAGAGGTATTTACTAACTACTCTTTGATAATGTTGACTTTTTAAATCCTGTGTAACAGGTTTCCAACATTTTCATTCACATATGTCTAATGTCATGAAGGTGGGAGTGGACATTGTGAAGAATATACAAACTGCTATCTGAAGGTCTGGCATTTCCTTGAAATGATATTTTATCTTTAAAATTCAAATAAATTTCATGTTTTTCTGAATACATATCCATACTAATTTTTATAAAATATTTGATATTATATAAAAATATTTGCTTTTTTACAAAATATTTGATTAAACTTGATGCTTTGGGGGATACCACAGATGTTTTGTGGCTTACTCTTGGTACCATGTAGATATATTTTTGCCCATATTTCTGAAGTACATCCATGATTATTATCCACCCCTACCCCTTATGCATTATGTAGTTGGTAATCTGGAGGAGCTGGGTTTTATGTGACTATTTTCATGCTTACTAAAATACAGGGACAAAATTTAAACAATGCTGACCTTATTTCATTTTTTGTTTTTCATTAAATCACACTGTCAATGTTAGGGCAACAAATTTGTTTTTCCCTAGTAGACAAATCTAACATATTGAAGACTTCATACATATATATATATTTTTTTTTCTTATGTATGTATTCATATATATATTCTTATATATATTTTTTATATATTCTTCTGCCAATATCCTCAATATTTTTTCATTTGTTCCACTAAAGCGTATTTAGATTTCTGTGATTATTATCCTTTATATAGCCTGTGTCTGTTTAGCTGAACTTCACTGTAGCAAATGCAATGGGAAGTACAAAAAGATTTTAACCAATCCTGTTACTTTGTCAAATGGCAAATAAGCTGAGTCAGACCACAGAGTGTTGGAATGAATTTAAAGATTGGCAAGAATGCCAATTTTGACTGGTTTCAGTAGCTTTTCATTTCAGTTTACCACTAAAACAGCAAACAAATAGGACAAGGGTTGCATGAAATGAGGATACAGATAATTGACTGGAAACAGCTTTGCAAAGCCACTGTATTTCTTCAGGAAATATCCCCATAATTCGGGAGGCAAGGAAGCCTCCAGATATTGAGAATCCCGCCAGCTGATAGGAACCAAGAAATGAGAACTTTCATTCAATAGGCTGGAGCAGGGACCATCAGTCAGTTCTCTTCTTAGCACCATGAAAGATAATTCTGTCTATGCTACAGGCCCTTACTGTTCAATTTCTTACTGCTCAGTTAGGTTATGGCAGGCCTAGCCATGCTCTACCACACAGAGTCAGCTTAACAGTTGGAAACCCTAGGGGAGCAAGCTTATTGTGGGGCCAAAATATGCATAATATATAAATTTAAATCTATTTCTAGACAAAAACCAAAAACAAAATCCATCATATTAGATAGAATATTCTAAATTATGTGTTAGAAACTAAATCCAAATAACCAGAAGGCTGCTCCATCAACTTTGCAAAAAACTGGCCAATGCCTAAATAATCCGTATAAATTAGTCAATACATGTAGATCGTGGAGTCACATAAATAGGAACCAAATTCCCAAGATATCATTGAAGTATTTTTTATGGTGTATAGTAAGGAATCGCTACATGTATACTGGATGGATTAATACGCTTTCTGTACAATTTGACTTCAGTAAGAAAATGTTTAAATATGTTTAAAAAGGAAAATGTATTTACCAAAAATTGCAGCATAGTCTGCCCACAAATGTAAAGCATTTTTGGTCCATCAGCCATTGTCATGACCGAGAGTCCTGTTATTTTGTGTCCATTTTCTTTTGTCAGCTAAGAGAATTCACTTATCTTTTGCATTTCATTTGTTATTTATTTGTTTTGGGGTAGGAAGTTATTATGCATATATTTATAGCAAAAAAATTCATCAGGACGCTTAAAGATATTATCAATTCCCCTTGGAGGGTAGGGAAATAATATTTGATTTAATTATTTCATCACTTAAAACTAATTGAAACTAAGCAGGAGAAAATATTGAGTTATTCTATGTGTAAAAAATGTATAACTTCATTCCCCAAACACATTTTCATAGATGCTAAAAAAATAAATTTTATAAACATGACCCTATAAATATGTTGCTTAAGAAAATGTAATGAGAATTCCTAGCATTCTTTAATGAGATTGTTTTTTTATTAACAGCAAAATTATCTGAAGAATTTTTTAAACTATGACAAATTAAGTAATTTAGTAAAGAAAATAGCAGTAGAAAACACATTTTTATTTCTAAAAAAACTGAAATATAAGTCATATTTAAATGAGAGGGAAAAAAATGCTGCTTGGGCTACTTTATTCTGTGGCCTACAAAATAGTTCAGTGGCAGTAATGCAAGAGCTTGTTCAGTGCATTAAAACATAGAGATTAGTCAAGTACAGGTTGCTCATAAGAATCAGGCTTGATAATTCACAATCGTATTCTTCTAGAACATTTTGAGCTTTGATCTTATCAAGATTTTTCCTCAAATTTCAGAATCTTATTAAGGATTTGAGATTAAGTTATCCATTAACAACTTTCTGGCCAATGCTTTTGAAATATAACACTCTTGTATCTTCACTTTCACTCATCGCCATGCAATATGCACCTATTTTTAGTGTTTTGATAGTTTAAGCCATTTTGAGTAGCATTTTTCTTTAAATACAAGTATTCTAGACTTTTGGTAGCAAGTGACAGAAATCCAACCCAATGGCTTTTTTGGAAAAAAAAAAGAGACTTTGATGGCTCTGATATCTAAACCAAAGAAAAGAATGCAATAGTTGAATCCTGTCTCAGTCTGATTTTCTCTATCTCTTTCTTGGTTTCTAGCTGTATGTTCTCTTCAATCTCTCAGGCTATAGTGGACCCTTGTTTGTCACTTTGCCAGTATCCATGTCACTTTCTTCTAATCCGGTAGTTTCTGATTTCCTTAACCATCTATGTGGTGCTGGAGATTCTTATTCTACTCCTGACATCAAGGGTCAACATTATTTATTTGACAACATAGGGGGCCTCCAACTGTGTCATTAGACTATTGTAGCATTGGCTTTAAAAAAAAAAAAAGAATGTTTTTCTTTTTTAACTGAGATATAATTCATGTATCATAAAACTCACACTTTAAATGTATACAATTCAGTGATTTTTAGTGTGTTCATAAAGTTGTGCAACTATTACCATATTGAATTCCAGAACATTTCATCACCCTGAAAAGAAACTCTTTACAAATTAGCAGTGTTTCTTCTCCATTCCCCCCTTTCCCCAGGCCCTGGAAGCTCAGTTTTTTTTTTTCCTTTTTTCTTCTCTGAATTGCAACTAAGAGCATATTAACTGACCCTTCTCCACTTAGTATAATTCATAGCTCCCAATTCTGAACTCAGATCTCTTTTTAAAGGACTAGTTCCTAATTCAGAAATCCTTGGATAAATTCAGATCGGCACACCTGGGGTCACCTACTCATAACCTATACCAATTATTAGGGGTGTGGTCAGATGGAAGTAGGAGCAGAACTGCGTCTAGCCCCCTTCACCTGGACCAAATGGTTAGAGGCAGGGAGAAACAGTTTTCTCAAAGTAGGTCAATGTTGTTCTGAACAGACAGAATAATCAGTGCTCACAGAAGCAGGTTCATG
This sequence comes from Choloepus didactylus, assembly GCF_015220235.1. Taxonomy (NCBI): domain Eukaryota; kingdom Metazoa; phylum Chordata; class Mammalia; order Pilosa; family Megalonychidae; genus Choloepus; species Choloepus didactylus. The sequence continues at coordinate 136,131,787 of NC_051309.1, read as the reverse complement.
TCTCTTAAAAAGGAATTGTGATGTTTTGATAAATCATAATATGACAATATCAGAGAAGCTATGTAGTCTCCTCATTCTGCTTTGATTTCTTCCTTGTTCTGCTTTCTGTGGTTGTTATAACAAGCTTCACAACCCAAAACTCTATGCATGAACTTCATGAATTATGATTTATCTAATCTGTAGCAATACGAAAGAGCTTTGGAATAAAGGGTTTCCGGGTGGGGGTGGCAAGGAGGAGATTTTTAAGAAGTAAGTGAATAGCATTCTACCCATCAGGAAATGTACACCATGATTTTTTATGGGTAATTGAAATAATGATAGAGGATATGCTGCCAAGTCTTTAGCAAACTACATGAATTCAAAAGCCTTAAGCAATCAAGCAGTTTTTTTTCTTTTAGAAATTCTCTTAAAAGTATATTCATGAACTCATTTTAATCAAGTTACTATGTTGCTTTTGAGTGTTGTCATAATTTTATGGTTTACATAATGATCGTACATATTTTCTGTTTATTTTGCTTTCAGGAAAAGCTATTTTCATCCAATGAATGCATTTTGATGAAAATAGCTTTGAGAAGTGATTGTCTGTGTTAGATTCTTAGATACAATGATAAGCCAGCCTTTTTCATTTTAATGAAGGCTTTACCTCAGTCCATCCACTTAGCTATAAATGCTAAAGACAAGTCAAACAATAGTGCTATTAATTAAAATAGTGCAGTATTCTTGATACAAAATATGGTGGGGGAAATATTCTAAAATGAATACAGAGGGTAGTATCTGGTGTCCTTTGGGGTCTGGCCCCGTTTAGGATAAGGACATAATTTAAATGTTGAGATTTCTAATAAGAGCAGTCAAGGAATCACCCCACTCCCTTTTCCTGTGCAGAAATAAATTTTTCATGACTTGCAGACTGTTAGAAATTCAATCTGATTCTACATCCTGTCTTTTGGGGCCATTGCCAATACAATCTCAGGAGCCGCAGATAACAGGGGGTTGATAATGAAAGTGAGGTATGGGCTGCAGCTATTTGCTGTGTATTTAACCTCCCTTTTAGCTAGAAGATATCTGCAGAGACACAAGAGGCTGTCTCCTTGCTATGTCCTTGTTAATTATTTGACTGAACAAGCTTTTAAATTCGTAGACACTCAAGATAAACATGGTTTTATTTGTCATCTAGTCCACCATTTATTTGATACGTGGATCTTCCCCAAATCATCCTGTTTTTATGCTCCAGCTTCATAATATATTCAGTGGATGGAAACCCCACTTCCTTATGATAGTCCACTGCAGTTCCAAATATCTGTTAGAAACTTATTCATTGTATAAGCTGCAATCTTAACTTCTTAAAATTTCAAACATTTTGCTGGGTTTTGCCCTAAGCGGGTGGGGAGAAACTGAAAAACTTACCTACCAGATTACTGAGAAACTTATATACAAGGTTACAAAGAAGGAATTAAATTAAGAACTTCTTGTTGAGTTAATAAACCATTACTATTAGAAGAGTGTTAGAGTGTTATAGTTAGTGTTGCTGCAGTCCATTAAGAAGTTTAATAGTCTCTCACTATTATGAAAATTATGGTCTGGGTGGTAAAATTAATCCATAATAGCCAATTAAAGGAATATTGTCAAAGAATGTTTATTAATGGATTTCTGTCAACTTCGAGTTTTATTTCAAGACATTTTTACCTTGGTCCTGTGTTCAACATTTTCATCAATAATTTTCATTAGAATGAAAAAAGAATGCTTATCAATATACAAATGTCATGAGGTAGAGGGGAGACGCTTTTATATGCAAGGATTAACAGAATAAGAATCCAAAAGATTATGATAAATCAGGTGTAAAGGCTAAATCTAATCACATAAAATTTAATAGGGATAAACCTACAGTCTTTTTCAAATAAGCCATGGAGGGAGGAACATAGTTTAGCAGCATGATATGAAGAAACCTAGAAGTTTTAGTTGATTGCAAATGTATTATGAACGATCTGATGTAGGAGTTGGCAAACTAAAACTCACCGCTTGTTTTTGTAAGTAAAGTTTTCCTGGAATGCAGCTATGCTAGATCCCTTATATATTGTCTACAGCTTCTTTCACATTAGAACAGAAGAACTGAGTATTGCAGCTGAGACTGGATGGCCCACAAAACCTAAAACATTTACTATCTGGACTATCTGGATATTCACAGAAAAATTTTGTCACCCCTGATATAATGCAAAAAGTTTTTGTTAATTCATATAGGGGTTCCTCATATAAGGAGGTAATAGCGCTGATGTTTTCTGCATCATTGCCTATTTTATCCTTGTTAACACAATTTCTGTTCCGGGTTCCGTGTTTTATTAGAGAAATTAACAACTACCCAGAAGAGAGTGATGGGAAAGATAGTCTATAAGGAAAACATGTTACATGAAAAAACTGAGGATAATTTGCCTGGAGGTGAGAAGATTCTTGGAAAACAAGATAGCCGTATGTGACGTTTCAAATATACAAAAGATAATTATATCGAAGATTGATTTGTTCTACTTTGAAACTTCTGAGGATGGACCTTGGGAAAATGTGTTAATGAAATATCGAGAGACAGAATTTAGCATATTACAATGAAAAGCAAACTACGGATTAAAATTTTCTAAAAAAGAAAATACACTGCTTTGGGAGTGAGCTTTTCCCATTGGTGGAAAGAATCACGGCAAGGAGGCCTTCCCACTCTTTTGGAGATGTAGACATTGTCTGAGAAACAAGGAGCAGTACCCTTTTAGATGGCCTTGTGGGTCCCTATAAATACTCAGACTGTATTGTTTTGCTTCTAACTGATTTGCCACCGGACTTCATTTTACCCTGATTAGTTTCCAGCTTTGATCGTCATCTCTTCCCACTCCTCGGCCTTTCATGGTTTGCAGTGATCCCTGTGACACAAGCTCCTAGATCAAGTTTTAATTACTCAGTTCTAAGTTCTGTTTATAGAACCTTGCTCTGAGGTGCAATCTCATTTAGATTATTTTGTTTTAGTGGTGATAATTCTGGCCTCCGGCCCGATAGGCTGCCTGGACCGAACCCAAGCCTTGGGATCATATGCATGTATCATCAGTTGCCTACTTTGTACCAGGCATTATTCCAGGACCCAGGGATATAACAACATTTTTTTTTATTGTTCATATATATTCCTAATCTGGGAGGGATCTTGGATGAGCCACTTATTTTCCTGTCCCAACTATTGAATAAAAAGGATGATATTCACAGTAGCCTACCAATTTATACTATCCCCAGATATTTATTACACTTAACAAACACTTAGGCGATGCATACTATTTGTTATTCTAAACACTTTACAAATATTGCATCATTTAATTCTCAGAACATCTCTACAGAATAGGAACTATTATTAGGCCTATTTATTATGCAGACGAGAAAATTGAGAGCAAGAGAATTTAAATAACTTAACCAAGGTTACCAAATTAGTAATTGCCAGAGCCAGGTTTCAAACACAGGCAGTCTGAGTCCAGAGACCCTGACAGAAATCATGACAGGATGATAGATTGCTTGGAGGTTCTATTAGCTTAGATGGAGGCCTGTTTCCTGTTTCGTCTCCTGCTTTCCCAGCTCTTCTTTATGCTATCCAGAAAGTCTCACTCAAGGGAACCCATCCCAGAGGAGTGCTGAGCCTGAAAACTATATCCATCTTCTAAGATCCATCAGGTATTCAAAGCATAAATGCCTGATGGAACTTAGCGTAACCATAATGTGGTAACTCAAAACTCTGCTTAACTCCACTCTATTGACCGAGTAAGAGAATCGGAGCAATCATGAAAAAAACAACTATAATTGCCCCCCCCCCACCACCACAGTGTTCTTCAAATACTGGAGTCATTTTTAGAAAATATATTAGTCATATATGAAATAAAAACTATGAAATTTACTCCCATTACAAAATAATGTGGGTTACTTTTCATGCTTGTCATTATGCCCAATTCCTGTTTTATTTTAGCCCTTAGAACCTGTGACTACTTCTTCAGTAATTCATGCATTCCTCTAGGAGTGGAGCAGAGTTATTCTATGCATAGAGATTTATAAAAAGGCAGTTTACATACTTAAGTATCACTGTTAAGTACATGGTTGTTCATATGCCATCTCCTTCTAGGTACTGTCTAAGCTTTTGGTCCAAAAGACTTCTATATTGTGGATTTGTCATACGGTTTTCTAATCTCCCAAACTGTTTTCTTCTGATCTTTCACGTATCATCATCTCACTGCTCTGGGTAAAAATTTCAGAAAAGTCACTCCCTATTCAATGTGAATTATAATTCTCTTATCTTTTACACAGTGAATGGAAAATCGACATTGCAGATTGTATATAATTGAAATACATTATAAGTACTTCCCCTTCTCTCTCTCTCCCTCCATCCCTCTCCCTCCCTTGCTTTCCCCCTTCCTCCTTCCCCTCCTTCAGCATGTATCAACAGTCCAACATGTGGCAGGACTTGTGCAAGTTTCTAGGAATACAAAGGTGGGGAAAACACTACCTAGTCTTCTACAAGCTCATACTCCAGAGGGAGTCTCTAAACATAGACAATAATAAGCACTGTAAGAAAGGTATGCACTAAATACTATTATAACCTATAAGAGGGATGTCATTCATTTATTTGTTCAATAAATAGTTAACACCTGTCCACTAGGGATCAGGCATTGTGCTGGATATTGACTAGGAGGTAAAGAAGTAGAGACAGAAGTTGTAGAAAACTGTTTGATGAGTTTTACTATGAGGAGGAGCAGAGAAATTGAATCTTAATGGGGCCTAGGGAGGTTTTAAAAATATATATTTTTTTAAGTTGGGTGGTATTAAGGTAAGCTTATATGGTGATGGAAAAGATCCAAAAGAGAGGGCAAAATTGATGATGCAGAATCAGATAGAAATTAACTGAAGGATCAAAGTCCTTGTAAAGGCACAGACAATTGACTTAGGTCACAAGTGGAGGGATGGATTGAGATAGTAGAAGGAACTGTTCTTTGATTATAACAGAAGAAAATAGATTAGCTAGCCACAGATACAAGTAAGGAGGAGCTGTTGCAAGAAGATCAAGTAGTTCTCAGCTGGTAGCTTCTTTTATCTGGGTATAGTAAAGTCATTGTCTGCTAGGGAGGGGGAGGGAGAGGTTAGAAATTTGAGATACACAGAGAAGGTAAAAATAAATAGTTATTTTAAAGAATAAGAAAGCAAGGTTGGTAGGTAGGTAAGCTGTATCACAGTTTTGAATACCCATTTGAGATTTGGTTTTGAATTGGAAGGGAGTAGAGTTGGAATGCAAAATTTTCTCTAACCATGTCCTATTATTTAATATGTGCAATTGTAGAGTAAGGAAATTGTTTGATTTAACCATTGTAGGGTTTTCCAAAGTGACTAATTTAGAAAGAGGGGTAAGCAAGGCTGTTTACATGAAAGTGGTTATATTGGGGGTCATGAAATTTGAGCTAAATGTGAAAGGAAATGAAATATAAGTGAATAATTAAAAAAAAATACTACTTGCCTGCTTTTGTACCATTTGGGTTTCAGAATTTTGCCTGCAGAAGATGGGAAGGATCTTGCTTATTCAGGGATCAACTGAACAACATGTGAAGGGATTTTTAAACTCAGAATTTTTAAAAAACAGCAAAATGATAATGGCTAAATAGAAACTCTATAATAAAACTTATGTATTATTATACTATATACAGTGAACTATAAATGAGGGACTGTGTTCTGATCTGTCACCAGTTCCTTCTGAGTCTAAATTGCTGGTAAAGTTTGCTTAGTGAAGTTAAGGGATAGTTCTAGGACAGTATAAAAAATCTACTGACATCATAATTTATAGTTGCATATGGTCTAACATGGCCACTTCATGCTTTAGAGGTCTTATTAGGCACTGCAGAATGTTCTTATTCTCTGCCCAACAACTTGTAATGTCTGTAAGGTGCTGTAGCTCTCTGTCTCTCTGAACTCTGTTCACTGTAGGCACACATGCTCACTTGGTCCCATTATTTTTTCTGTAGAATGCACACTCCTCTACATGGAGAAGAAGAAATGGTTCAGATATCTTCTTCAGTGACACCATCGACCAGACAAAACCATCTAGAACAGGTGTTGGCCAACATGACCCACAGGCTAAATCTGGCCTGCCACCTGTTTTTCAAAATAAAATTTTATTGGAACACAGCCACGCTTATTTACTTATGTAACGTCTATGGTAGAGTTGAATAATGGTGACAGAGACCATATGGATGGCAAAGCCTAAAATATTTAGTATCTAGTTCTTTTTTTAAACACATTTTTTAATTGTGAAATTTGACGTATGTACAGAAAAGTGATAACTATTAACGTATAATTTAGCAAGTAGTTAGAGAGCAAATTTCAAAGAATGTTATGGGTTACGGTTCCACAAATATTTAGTATCTGGTTCTTTGGCATAGACCTCATGTATGACTTTAAAAGATGACTACAGGGAAAAGACAAAATGGCAGGTCTCCAGAGATATGTCTAAGTCACCCTACAGTCACCTTGCTGCTGCAACTATGTTCTTACAGTTGCCAAGAATTCCTGGAATTGCTCCTGCCCACCATCTAGCTATTGGCTTCCCCAGGAATTCTTACTGTCCTTGGTGAGGACTAAACCTATAAGGAACATATATCAGTTTTTCCGTTGACACAGATTTTGTAGTTCTCAATTGTTTTGTTGTGTTTTCCTATGTTTTGGGGTAGTCATACCTGAAGAAAAATTTCTTCTGTTAATTTAGTTCAGTAACTGACAAGGCTTAGAATAAGCAGGCAAGGATTTTGCTTTTTCCTAAGAGATGCAGAGTTATCTCCTCTTTATCCTGCTGGATTAGTCATGCATCAATAACGTGAATGCAGTTTGGGGGAGTATGGTGTGTAGTCTCACAATAGGTCTAATTCTGGGTGGTAATACTACTTTAAAAATCAGAAGAATTTTGTCTGGAAGTGCTTTTTTGTACAATTGTATTCATCTATCTGAATGTTGATGAACTGTGTTTTTGCTGTAGAAATTCTTATCACAATGTCCCTACTCTTAACTTGTGCCCTGCTTGTAATTTTGATTTATGATTTGCTTTTTGTTGTTTACCAGTTCTTTTTAAAACCACATAATGGAAAGAAAATGTTTTAAACAATGTCATCCAGAAGGTGATTTCTGAGAGCTCCACATGCAGACTCTGATCCTTCTTTCAGGTCAGCCACAGGCTCAGGCTGCTGAACAACACTGGGCTTTGCAGACACATTAAGGATTCTGGACAGGTTTCACTCCAGACACCCCGTGCTCATTGCCATTCTAATAGTTGCAGCTTGTTTCTCAGTGGAATCTTCTCACATTACATTTAGGAGAAGCGATTTGTTTCCAGGCTACAGCTTCCCAAAAGCAATAATCACATGGGTTAGATGAAATTAATTTCCCAATGCATTCTGTTTTGCAGTCTATGAAGAAGTAAAGCAGATCCTGTTTATTGTTTTTTTTCCTATCTTGTGTCTCCTTGCATTTTCATCAATTTTTTATTATGCTGTTGAAGATTAGGAAAATGGGAATCTGGGTGGTAAGGAAAGAAGAATGAAGGGAAAATAGTTTACAGGGCAGATTTTTTTTCTTTAATTTAGCCTTGGGAGAGATAAAGAAATCTAAATCAAAATGTGTCATGCCTTTAGGATTGTGGTATGAGGATATAGGGAGCATATTCTTTTTAAGCTCTGCCATCCCCAAACATGTGCTGAGTTAAATTTATAAACTGAGGAAGATGTTGGAAAAAGACACAGACTCTCATGGAGATTCCTCCTTCTCTTTCAGAGGAAAATCAATACATTATACCCAGAGAAACCTTTCTTGCCTTTGTGTGTGTGTTTGTTGTCACTTAAACAGCTAAAATACCTATATAGGTTTTTCTACCTGTTTTTGGCCAGAACAAGGACCCATTTGGCAGTAGGAGCATGAAAAGATTTACTTTATAACCTCTAAGTCAGAGAACATATACCATAATTGGTAGAACTAATGGTTTGGGAATTATTTTAGAGATCATCTACTATTTTAAGATAGTTGTGCTTTCTGATTAACAGTTTAGGGTTGTGTAACTTTTTTATATTTTTATTTTTTTGCTCATGAGGTGAAAAGCACCTACCCCAATTCAAAAATTGTGTTGACTTAAATTAATCACAATCTTGGCAATAAGAATGTACATTTGTGGGAAGATTTCTATGGCATAATAGTAATGTACCTTAAGTTAGGAAGCCAAAAACAAAATGAAACAGGAAGGGAAGAGCTCTTGGCTAAAACTTGCTTTATCCAGTGAAAATGAGTTCCAGATTCTGGATTACCTCAGAACTTCAACATCCATCCAGATTTTTTGTTTATTTTCATTTGTTTGTTTCAATACTCAGAGAATATAATTGTAGAAAAAAAATGTAATTCTAAGCAGGCTATCACTAATGCTATAGCTCTATGTGCAGAATAATTTGATTATAGTTAGCTGACCTCTATCAGTTATTAATTTGTATATTCAATCATTCAATCATTCAATAATTATTTAGTGTCTACTATGTACCAAGTCCCGAGCTACACAGAAGAGTGACAGAAATTTGAATAAAATGCCACCTCCCTCTCCCCTTTATTGTTAATAAACCTAGAATCTTTTTCTATGATGCTGGTGAATTGATCAATGACCAAAATAGCAGTCAAAATATTTCAGTTCACAGAAAGAATCATATCTATCTGAGCAGGCAATTATTCCAGCAATTTGGCAGTAATTTTCTTGAAGTCAGTTTAGTTTTGCACATGGTATTGTAACAGATCTAGGTGTGGAGGATGATGGAGTGATTAACACAGCATGGCACTTGAATTTTTATTGCATGATGAGTTATTTAATATTAGGTGTAAAATATAAGCAGGTATTATGAATGTGTAAAGATCAGTGCAGGAAAGAGATTGATGGATTTATTGAATATAGGAGTTCATGTAATCTTTCTATTACCCTGAGAGTTCAACCTTCCCAAGGTCTGTAGGCCACTGTGAGTAGTGAGAAAACCACTGTATTTAGAAGTCCAGAGATGAGACTTGCCTCCACTATTTACTAGCTAGGTGACTTTGACCATGTAATGCCACATTATTTTGTATCTTTGCTTGTTTTGCTTTGTTTTGTTAAATGGTCACAACAATATCTACTTTTTATGTTGCAGAGAGAACCACGTGAGATGTAACATGAAAATACTTTATGGATCTTAAAATTGAAAGACTGTTGATATGAATACATAACCAATTTGAGTATTACAAAAAAAAATGAATTCGTCTTTCCTTTTATTTGCACTCTCTCACAAAGCACAAACCTTACACTTTAACCTTCTTCATTTCCCCTTTTTCCTCTAACATTTGGTTAGTTGCCTCCATAGAATTCTGCATATGCCTTTGTCTTTCTCTATTTCTCTTTGTTTTATTTATAAGTCAAAATTTGAAATTACTATGACTGGTAAACATAATCGCAAGGTTAGTAATGAAAGTAAAATTGTAACAATGTGAATCTGAGCAGCGAAGAGCCAGATTATTAATCAGTGAAGTCTTGGAGATCTCTAGGATATATATAAGAATCTTTGAAGAGATTTCTTACAAATTCTCTCTAATTAAAACTGCATTGCTATGTGCATTAGCTTTCCAAAGTAAACTAAAAATCCCATCTACTATCTATTATTAACTTTTCCCTTGGGCTTTTTATTTACCAGTATTGCAACATGATGGTTTTCTGTTAGTTTTTATAATAAACATAGAAAATTTTCTAAATATTTTAGAATATTTCAGAACATTTTAAGGTTTAAATTAACATTGTGGGCTAATCTGGGATCTCAATTCAGTGTTCTCTCAGCGTTTTGCTTTTACCTCTATTTAAGCATTTAGCACAATTGTTTCACAAATTGTATTTTTGTCTTTCTTTCTCTCTTCTTTACCTTGAAAACTTATTCATGATAGGAATTAAGTTCTCACCTACATTTCTACCATCAGCACTAATCTTAATGTCTGGGTAGGCTGTTCAGTGAAGTTGGTAGAATAAATTAATGGAATAAATTATTTTCACTGAAAAATATAAAATGTGTCTATAAGATGGCTATCAATGAAATTTTACTAAAATATTTTTGTAAATAGGGAACTTTTATATCTATGTTGATGTTCACTTATGGTAATCACATTAGATTTACCACTAGTTCTTGAATTCTTGTTGTTGGGTTTTAGTATAAGCAGTAAGGGATTTATAGTGATATATTCACACTACCCAAACTAGCCAACTTTGTTAACAATCATTGAGCATTTGCACAGAGCATTTTAGTATTGCGGTAGATATTCCATATACTGACTATAAACAGAACCTGGAAGAGAAGGAAGAAGCCAGGAGAGGCCACCATGTGCATTGCCATGTGACAGAAAAATCAAGGGCCAAGGATGACCAGCAGCCAGCCCCAGAACACCGCAGTCTTCTGGGAGAAAGCATCACCTTGATGATGTCTTGATCTTGCTTCCCCTAGCCTCAAAACTGTGAGCCAATAAATACCCATTGTCTAAGCCAACCCATTGCAAGATATTTGCTTTTGCAATGAAGAAAAGGAAACAGACTGGGAAAAGAAAACAATAGAATACAGCATAATGTTAATAGTGTTTATCTCTGGGTAGTAGTTATAAGCATTATTTTTTTCTTATTATATAAGTGTATTTTCAACATTTTCTAAATTAAAAAGGTATCCTTTTTATAATTAGGAAGAAATCTAATATTTTAAAATAGAAAAAGTAAGACATATCCATTACTTTATTATTGATATTTAATTTTTCATTATAAAATAATAATTGCTTTCTGCAAAAATTCAAACAGGATATGGGTAAGTGATCTATGTACTATATGCTTCCCGATCCCCAAGTTCTACTTCTCAGGGTTACTGCTACTAATTGTGGTACATGTGCTTTAAGTCTACGCATCAAATTCTTTGACCTCAGCAAATTTTTCTAAGTGCTCATATGAGTAAACAATTCAAGGGGAAAAACAAGTAAGCCATGTTGTGGATTGACTAAGACAATTTGCAAATGACTGTCTTCATCATTGGCCTTAATAGTGTAGTCAAAATCACCACCATGATTAGATGTGCCATTTTATTCCTGTACCTACAAGCAGCCCCTCAACAACTGAACACAATTCCTCCTTGCACATCTTACTCCTTTGTGATCAAGAAAACAAGAGTTTTATTTGGAGCACTATAGTCTTTTTTTTTTTTTAACCACATCTCTATACCCATTGTCATGGGTCAATCTGTTAAGCGTGACCATCATTCCTAGTCACCTTTCTTTGACTGAGTCTTTAAAAATGGTCTTGAGAAATTTGTATTCTAACTGAGATAAAGCATTCCATCATGTGAGAGAAGCAAAAACTAGTTTAGATGGCTGAAATTATTTTATCTGTTTAAACTGCTGCTTATGATGACTAAACAAAGCAATGAGGCCCAAACGGTAAAGGACATATGACAAAAAGCATTTTGAAGAGGTGCTAAAGTAAGAAAAATGTTAAAAAATAATCTTTGCTTTCCTTCCATAAAACTATGTCTCTTGCTGTGGATCAATTGTGACAGGACACGATTTTGGTAAAGTTGCCAGTGTCATTGTTTATTTAGTCATTCTTGAAAACCAGGATGTCATTTAATGGGTATCATTTTACAAATGAGCGACATAATTTCTACGGTTCAGCATTTGGCACTCTGCACTATTGTTAGTGACTTGGCTGAATAATGTAACGTATCTGGTAACTTTAAATTGAAAGTGCCCTGATTATTGTAGCATAGCCAAAACAGACTTTGTTTAAGCACTTATAGCTTCTAGCTCTCACATGTATTTGCTAGGAGTCTGTTGAGTGCCTACTACTAAAAGCAAAGCACTATATTACTCCAATACTGGAAAGCTACTTACTCTGAACGCATCCCTTATGTTAGATTAGGTTACCCCAAGACTTTCTAAAAATTCAACATCCTTAGTTCTCTGAAAATCAGGCCACTTTGCTGGAGGGAGTTGCTGGAACATCTTGCCATGGAAAATGACAATTGGCTCTGAATCAGAGAAACATTTTCTCCATTTAATTAATAATCCTGCCAGATTTTTCTTCATTGATCCTTATGTGGAAAGTGTACTCACTGAGCTAATATAATGCCAGACCTATGATGTAAGGTGATTTTATTATTTTTACTTTATCGTAATTTGAGGAGAGTTGTGAACTTATGAATTCTGAATGTGTTGGTGTGCAAACTTCCATAAACAGAGATGATGTTCTTTATGAGAAGGAAATGTGCTTATTCTTATCAGATAATAATAATGGGTGACACTGAGTTGAAAGTCCCTTCTCTTTTTTAAAAATGGAGCTCTGATACTAGGGCTAAGGGGTCACTCAATGTTTGTAAAGCATCTACTATGTGTCAGAAATTCTGGTCTAGAGACCAACAATAAAATATGAAGGAAGAATAAATCCATATTTTCCAGAAGCTCACATTGCATAGGCTGGACACATAAAATACATAATGTGATATAATGAGATCTTTGTTTACTATAGATAGGCTGTGACTATTGTGGCAACTCTAAGGACAGAAGAAATATTTCCATCTATGAAGGGCTTGAGACATCTATTCTGAGGAGCTGAATAGTCTGGGGAAAGGAAATATAAAGAAATGGCTCCTCAGGCTGTGGGAGTCATGTGAGCAAAGACACTATTGAGAAGTTCTACCAGGTAGAGAGGAAACACAATGCAAGGCCCATGCACCTGAGTAGGAAGAGAGCCTTAGCCAGTCATGTAGTTGACAGATGAGTATAAAAAAGCCCTTGTTTATTTTCCCATCTTATACATTGGATACATTTGTCTGCTTCTGCTGCTGAGTTCCCCTTGGGGACTGGGCAAACTTTCCAGTATGCCAAATTTTTCTCTCCAGGTTCCCTTTCCCACACTGGACTGCATTTTGAGGATGGTTGTTGTTTGGTTGCAGTTGCCTTTCTTGCTCAATGTTGTTTTTTTCCTGCCATCTTTGATGGGGGTTGTGTCAACTTCAAATTCTGCTGCTGCTTAATGAAATTCTTAATCTCTATAGGCTTATAACAGAAAGTCTTTAGTCCTAGCCTGCAAGAAAAGAGAATGTAAGAAGCAGCAAATACTATACAAAATGAAATCATTCATAATTGTTCAAAAAAAAAAATGGGAAAGCTAGCAGCTGCTCAGTCCCATTTATTTCTATTATCTGCAGAATTTCTCATTGAAGGCAAGAATAATCACTGCACTCAGCAGCTTGGGAAATGCATTTTTGTATAATACACAGAATCCATAAAACTGCAAAATAACAGGAAGTTTAACCATATTTGAAAATAGGGAAAAAGGAGACTGGGGAAAAACAGTGTCGGACATTGTCTCAATGCAGTTAGCAATATGTCCAGAGGGCTTTCAGTATTCAGAGACATTCATCCATCCCTGCATTGTGTTACTCAAGATTTTATTAGCTCCAGATCTTAGATGAGGAAACTAAAGTGCTCAGCATGTTCAAGTTCATATAGCAATTCAGCAGCCAATGTCAAGAACAGAATTCTGATTTTCCAGTTCCCAGGCCTATGATTCATTCCCTGGTGTCACAGCTTGCTCTCATTTTTCCCACACTATGACCTACCAGATGACAGCCACAGCTAAAGCCAATGTTTGAATATTCTTGTGTTATGGCTCATTCTTACATAAATATAATGCAATATTGCCATTTCCTTTCTTAATACCGGGGATGTTTCTGTTAGGGACATTTTTCCTTCTTCCTCTGCAGGAATATTTTTCAAGTAGGATTTAATGTCTTACAATCCTGAACTTTCAGATGATGGAAGGCTTCTCTCAAAAACGTTTTTTTTTTTTTTTTCCCAATTTCTCAGGTACATATTTGCCATTGCTTTCCTGTCATGGGCTAGTTTCAATGAATCTGTGTCAGAGTTTGTTTGTTTATTTGTTTAGCAAATATCAGGAGAGTTCTGTACTTAGCTTTTTCAAGTAGTTGTACCTACTTCTAGGCATTCTAGTGTGTGTCTTGTCACCACATTTCCCCCTTCCATCCACTCAACACCCTTTCTTCCATCTATCCTACACTCATCAGCCTCTTCTTTCAGCCAAATCATCACTACGTAAGGCTTGCCATGTACAAGGACCTGTTCTGGATGCTATGAAGGATACAAAGATTCAGTCACCAGATTCTCTATCCCATAAACTTACCGTCTGATAGGTAACTCAGGCCATTCATTCATTGTTCATTTACTCCAAAAATCTTTCTTAAGCAAATGTACAAACTAGGTCCTGTGCCAGATAATAGTGCGCTAAATAGATGCTGCCTCTGTCCCTCACAGACTCTGTAATCCGACAAAGAGATACTGTATTATTGCAAGGCTAACATAAGAATAGAGAACTAAGGGAATGTGTAGGAGCAACACCTCCTATGGAGACAGGAAAGGCTTCCCGAAAGAACAAATATTTGATACGTGAAATACAAGTAGGATTTAGTAAGGTAGGAAGAAAAGATTGTTCCAGGAAGAGACATCAGGCCCTGAAGAGAAAGAAAGTTTATTACATTTGAGAATCCAAACAAAATTTAATATGTCTGTTTCTGGAGAGTGAAGGTGTGTGAGTGGGGGGGTGTTGTCAAGAAATATGCGCCTGCAGGGTAATGGGGTATGAATGGAAGTACCTCACATGATAGACAATTCAAGGTATTAGAACTATTTAGAATCCCTTGATCTGTGTCATTAAAGTTTGCTCTGTCTCCTGGGTGGAGAAAATATTTTAACAGTGGTTCTCAAAATGTTCTTCCTTACACCAGCAGCATCAGCATCACCTCGGAACCTGTTAGAAATGCAAATTCTTGGACCCCCGCCCCAGAGCTACTGAATTAGAAATTCTGGCGGTATGTGTTTTAACAAGCCTTTCAAGTGACGGTGACGCATGCTCAAGTTTGAGAACCACTTGATTAAAGAGAAGCAAGATTGGAGGAAGAAAGACCAGTTAAAAGGTTGGGGCAAGGATCCGTATCAAATTCACACACAGTTAATTATAATATTGGCTAGAAGATTCAGGTGTCACATCAGAGGCACAGATCAATTGCACTGTCCAGAGAAAGCAAGGGCAGGGTGTAAGTATGATTTTTTAAGAGAAGCTGTTTGAACTAAGCATGTAGCTTCAACTCTTAATGTCCTATTTATATTACTCTTTTAAAACTGTATTCAAAATTGCAGTTTTGAAATTTTTTAATTGTCACACTATTAGCTTAATATAAGTAGTAACTGTTGATTTATCCATCTTCCTACTGAAATAATTCTTTTCTTTTCTTTTCCCATGAAAAATTGCACAGAATCAATTAACATTACTTGCCCATAAGCACTGTGCCTGCATCCTTCCTTCCTCTCCCTTCCCTTCCCTTCCCTCCTTTTCCCCCTTCCCTTCCCTTCCTATCCGTTCTCGTCCCCCTTCTTACCTCCCTTTCTTTCCTTTTTTCTTTCCTTCCCCTCCCTCCCTCCCTTCTTCCCTCCCTTATTTACTTCCAGTAGTGATTTATCAGATTACAAACAAGGAGAAACTATTTTCTTTTGACCATGTAGCACAGATATAGACATATACCATATTATATGGTAATATATGCATGCTTTTCTTGTGTATAATCAAACGCAAACATTGAAAAGTTTGCCTTTCTTCATTTTCACATAAATTCTCTAACTAGTCTGCCAAATAAAATCTACTTTTTGCTTTAATTCTGCTAAATTAGCACTTCTTTTATTAAACATTTCTGACATTTCTCTATGCCTCATTATACTTGATTTGTTTCTAGTAGTGTCTGCAATATTTAACTCTAGAAATGGTGACACTGAAGTTTTAGCTACCCAGGTCACAAGGAAATTTGGAAATTAATTTTTTTATTTGCACAATGTGTATGTGCTTAATTTTCTTCCTTCCTTCCTTCTTTCCTTCCTTCCTTTCTCTCTTTCTTTCTTTCTTCCTTCTTTCAACTTAAGTGTTCTTGTATAAACTAAGGCCAGTATAAAACATTTAGAAAAATCTTGTCTGGATTAAGTGTAAGAAAACTGAACAAAGAGTGAACTTTGCCAAGTCTTTTAAAAAGCCAGCTGTGTGCATCTACTTGTTAACATGTAGCATTAGTCTGAGTTGGGAATTGTGTACACTTCACAGTGAACATTGGCCATTTGTCCTGGGAACATATTTTGTGCCTGCCAAAACTAAACAGCCTTAGCAAGTTCCCATGAGAGGAACATGATGGTTCTGAAACAAAGAGAGTTCTCATTGTTAGGGTGGGAAATGAACTGGAAACAGAAGAAAACTGAATTAAATCTGTTTAACTACTTAAAAAACTTTTGAAATAAATGATTATTAATAATGAGAAAATAATTCATTCTACCATTTTGTTTTGTTTTGTTTTGACAAACACCATGATAAACAACATGTTTGGGGCATTCAAATGTAATGGATGATATAGTACATTCAGTGATGCAGTATAATAAACTATGTTCCAAAGAAGAATATCCATATTTGGTTTAAATTTTAATTAAAACTTGGAATTGCTTGTTTTCAAGGTAGTATAGAGGCCTAGATTATCAATAATATTTTTTTTAATTTTTATTTACAAATTCTCTGTACCCACAAACAAAAATATTCCCATCCCCACCCTGCTAGTCAATTTTCTGTCTCTACACATTTGCTATTTCTAGATACCACTCATAAGCCATCATACACTATTTGCCATTATGTGCCTTGCTTATTTCACCTAGCAGTAAGTTATCTAGGTTCATCCATGTTACAGCATGTCTCAGAACTTCATCCTTCTTGTAGCAGCATAACATTCCATTGCATATATATGCCACATTTTGTTTATCCATTCATTTGTTGATGGACACTGGATTATTATTTTTTAAATCATGGATGCTGGTTTAGTTACCAAAAGTGCTGGCCTGTGTCTGGTTCTACTAGACAGAATGACGACACCAAGTAGTGGGTTCCAGCTCAGTCTTTGATGGGGCAAGACCACACAGCCTTGCGTGGGGGCAGGGTTTTGGGTGGCCGTGATGCCAGCAAATGTCCTCTCAGGATGGCATTTCATCTTCGGTGGCCCCAAGAAGAACTGAAGGATGCTGTTGGCCAGGAGCACCAGGCCTACATCCATGAGCAGGAATGAGGAGCTTGAACTGTTCAGGGATATCCAGGGGGCCAAATGGGCAACAAAGTCTGGCGAGATGCCCAAGAGCAGGCAGACAGGGCCAGGAGTGGCAGGGCCAGGAGTGACACGGCCAGGCTCCGCACCACTGGCTGGCTCTCAGTGGTCTCTCCATGAAGACTGAGTCCCTGTGGTTGATAGCACAGGTGGCCATCTGCATAATCATGGCCAAAATGTATATGGTGCTGATGACCAGGCTGGGCTCAAACTGCTTGAGCAGGTCCACAAAGTGCTCCTGCTTCTCCAGGCTCTGGGCCTTCATTGCATAGGCACGAAGCTCAGAAACTGGAGCATGATGGGGAGCATCATGTGCAGACTGAAGACTTGGGCAGGGGCTGCACTCCTGAGAGGGCCTTGAGGAGCTTGGAGCCAGAGATGATGAGGAAGCAGCCAGCCAGCAGCAGCCCTGCAGCGTGGTCTGGTAATCGCCCACCTTGACACCCTCCAGGTAGAGGATGCTCCAGCTGCAGGCAAGGATCATGGGGTTAAGACCTAGGATCTTGGACATCAGCAGGGTGGTGCGTGTGCAATGATCCTGTTTGAGCACATGTCAGATGCACTGAATGGGGGAGAGCTTGGAGGTGAAGGGCGCAACGGTGCTGGCTTCCCCCAGTTTCGTGAGAAGCGTTCTCTTGTCCTGGGTTCCTGTAGCATCTGGCTCAGGCGATCCTGTGGGATGCTCTGTTTGGCTGTCCTGGGGGCTGCTCTGATGCTCTATTATCCCATCTGGGAGGTTGGGTGGGAGGGCCACACCAGCGTGCGCATGCGCCCGGGCGCCAATGGCACATTGGTGCAGCTCCTATGTTTGAGGGTCACAGTAGCCCAGCTCCTTCTGGCTGGTGAGGACGAACTCCTTCTGGCTGAGGGCTAAGCAGGCGAACATCTACATCTGGGGGATGAAGCAAAGCAGCTGCTGGGGAGCTGTTGCCGAGTAGGCGGTAGTCCGGGAAGCACAGTGCATGCGTGCTCCAGGGCCAGCACCTTTGGGTAGCCCCAGGCCAGGTGCAATGCCACCCTGCAGTCGATGGAGTGCCACTCATGGGGCCGGACCTTCCCTGAGGAAAGCTGCAGGATGAGAGTGCACGCTTGGTGGATGAAGTGCAGCTCCTGGGCCACGTGGGTGAATCTTAAGACATGGGATAGTTAGAAAAAAGTGTACAAGCATTTTTACCGTACTTGAAACATGCTGCCAAATTGTTTTCCGAAAGGATAGTGCTAATTTATATTGCTGTCAGCAGAGTATGACTTACTTTACCATTTTTATTCCACCTGCTAACAGCTGTTATACTTTTAAAGGCTAATTCAATAGGTGAGAAATAGTGCCACACTGCTTTTCTAAGTGTATTTGTTTATTTGCTATTTGCTTTCAATGTTTGTTTACTAAGTGCACTTCTTGAGTTAATTACCTGATCAGATGCTATGCCTAGTCATTGGAGTTTTTTTTTTGTTTGTTTGTTTGTTTGTTTGTTTTTACCAACTTTACAGTCAACTTGTATAACAAAATGTAACATTTTTCATATTTTGCAAATATTTTTCCAGATATACTTACCACTTTAAAAATGTTACAATAGAATGCGCCTGCGCGACCTCAGGGCACCTCGGGTTGTCGTGCGCTTTCCCGCCACGTGGCCGCATCCCCGCTACATCCCGAGGGTCGCGCGTGGCGCGGAGGAGGCAGCGGGTGGCGCCCACCGACACTCGGGGAGCTTGAGGCCTGCGTGTCCGCCGCGGCCAGGGCTCCTGCCGCACGTCCCCAGCCGCGGGGCCCAAGCGCCGAGTCCGCAGGGCGGAGCGGGAGGGGGGGACGGAGGCGCAGCCCCCAGCCCCGAGGACAGGACCCCGGGAGCGGTGCTCGACCCAGTAGGCCGCTCCTGCCGGCGCCCCGGGCCGCTGGCGCCAGGGGTCCCAAGGGACGAGGGTGCAAAGTGAGGGGCCTGGGGCAGGAAGCCCAGGAGCCAAGCAGGAGCCAGAACGGGGGAGTTGGAGCCTTATCCAGGGGCGCAGAAGGTCCTCGGGGCGGGCCGTGATCAGCTCGCCTTGGAGACGTTTTCCTCGGGCGTCTCCTCCAGGGAAGGGAGTGGGGGTCTCGGTGGAGACGGTGAGAGGTGGCAGAGGCCAGGGGCGGGCCGGGCTCCGGCTTTTGCTGTCCGGTCCGGCCGCGGCTCCTGCTCCCTGCGCTTCCCACCCGCCGCCGTCGTGCCCGCCGACCGCGACGCCACCGAGGCGCTTATTTTTCTTCGCGGACAGGGAGACGCAGGCCATGGATAGGCAGAAGGCTTTGCAGGTGTCAGAACTTCACATATCAGATGCATCTGTCCGCGTGCGCCGGTTGTGCCTGTGGGGTAAGTAGGGATATGCGTGTGCCCTCTCGGTGTGCTGTCAGTGGGCTTTCAGCCGATCCCCAGGAAGGTGAACCTGATCGAGCAGGCAGCGGAAAACGTCAGATCGTTGATAGAGCAAGAGGTGAAGAACGGAATTCCTTCTAACAGGGTTATTTTGGGAGGATTTTCCCAGGGGGCAGCTTTATTTGTATAGACTGCGCTTAGCACACAGCGGAAACTGGTGACGTGGTTGCCCTCAGTTGCTGGCTTCCGCTTTGGGATTCTCTCCCGCAGGGTCCTATCGCTGGCACTAATAGAGATATGCCGATCCTCCAGTGCCATGGAGATTGCGACCCCTTAATTCCCCTAATGTTTCGTTCTTTTGCTGCTGAAAAGATAAGAACACCGGTAAATCCAGCCAATGTAACCTTCAAAACCAATGGGGGCTTGGTGCACAGTTCATGTCACCAGGAAATGACGGATATCAAGCAGTTCATTGACAAAGTGCTACCACCAGTTGATCGACATCACCGAGAGGCCTTCGGAACAAGTACTCCAGCATCATTGTAGTAGAACAGAAACTGTTAAATGTACCCAATCATGAAACTTCTTGTTTGCAGTGTTAGAATGTTTTGCATATACATACCAATGACACAGACTAGATAATGTCTCCTCATGGGAAGTGTTCTTTGAAGTTCTTTTAAGTTTGGCTTCTTTTCCCAAATGTAATTCAGAAAAATAATAACATACTGCAACCAGAATAGTCATTAGATAATTTGGAAATTATTAGTATGTTTAGAGAAAAATTGTTGAACTAAAAATGAGCAGTTAAGATATAAATGATTTACATTCGTGATAACTTAGCTGTGGATTTATTCCAAAACTGCCAGTCACCAAACAGTGGCCATATTCATATGTATTCATGCATACATAATTGTAATACAAAATAATGAGGTACTATATAATTCCTAATAATAGGGATAATACTTTTAAGTGTTAATGAAAGACTAATATTGCTCTCCTCAATTAATGGCTCTTTTATTGAAAGGACCAGACTTTTGTTTCCTATCATTTCCATTTAATACTCTTCTCTCTAGAAAAGATTCGTGTTCTTTGTTTTATCCTTCATGGGAGACCAACTTTTACTTCCCTTGTAAGACTAGGGTTAAGTTTAACTTTCACATAAAGGTGACATGGAATAGGGGAATAGAAGCTAAACACAACTAGCATAAACTGACTCTATGATTAGAGGGAAAGAAGGGGCCTCTGATGTAAGCCTCGAGTTAATGCCAGTAACAACCAAGGTCACTGAAATGTGAAGGAATATGAGGTGTAATCAAAGGCGGGTTAGTCACCTCTCTCGGATAAAATGTAACCTCTGGAAATGGGAGGGATCTGCATGTTAGGCTCAGGAAATAAATTGTGCTGCTTTCCTTTGTTCGGGGTGCCAACCATTTCATTTTCTTTTGGTCGTGCACCCACTCTTGCAAGAATGAAAATAAATTGCTTTTCTCCTCCAAAAAAAAAAAAAAAAAAAAAAAAGTTATAATAGTTTAGAAATATTATACAGCCAAATGTTGATTATTTACTCTAATGTTTCTTCTATTGCTTCTATTCTTAGGGAGCTTAGGTATTTGTCAGTTTATTTTGTTCCTGGTTTTTAAAAACCATATGTAACTATCTGACCTGAGAATTTTAAAATTTCTCCTACCTGAAAGTTTTCTATTTCTTCAATTCAGGATTTGTGGAGTCCTTCTCCAGTCTCTACTACCTTCCAGAAGTATTTATGTATAAAAATGTCACTTTCGATTAGTAATGGTTAATTCATGTGCTCATTCAATTTTTATTCAGCCTTCATTTATTTATTCACTCATTCAACAAGCATTGAGTGTCTTCTTGTATACAGAACTGGATATATAGTAGTGAATCAAATGTAGTTCCTCTTTTCTTAGAATTTGCATATATTCAGATTAGCTCTCTAACTATGTAGATTGCAGTCCACAGAAAAGTGGCCTTGGACAAAGAACACCATGCCAAATAAGCAAGGAGTTTCCAGCACTTATGTGTAAATTCCCACAGATCCCCTTTGGAAAAACATGTCTCATAGTAGGAAAACATCTACCATGGGTTTCCTCACAATCGAGGGGATAGGTACAATGCTGAGGAAGGAATAATGTGCTCTACATCATGGGTCACAATGAACTCATGCAGAATGTGTGCTTTCATTTTACTCAGATAGATGATGGACTGACTGGGACAGATTGGCCAAGTACTCTAATTTTTTAGATGACTGGACTGTTTCTCTTCTCTATGTCTCTCAATGAAATTGGCCCCTTTCCTCCTGAAAAGCCATGGAGAGTCACTGCATTGTTTATAGTCTTACAGCTGAACAGTGAAAATTGAATGTAGCAAAATAAAACAGGGCTGTGAGTTGGAGAAACTGTCTTAAAAGAAATTAGAGCATATGAAAGACAATAGATGAGGAGACCTGGAAATGAACTCTAAGGATTTAAGTCAATGTGAAAAGTAACAATCTTCAATTGAAAGAAATACAGCATTGATCAGGTAGGCCTTTTATAGACTCTTGTATGAAGATCTCATGATATACACATTTCTCTGATGTCATTTAGTGTTTGGTAGTATTTTCTACTATGCAAGAGCTTTACAGGTGATTTAATATCCTGAGACTGTTTCTGTGACTTTTATTCAAGACTATAATTCAATTCTCATTTTCCTTTTCCACCACAGAGGGGCACTTCTTCAAATTATACTGTGGGTCACCTATAAATCACAAGTCTCCCTTTTTATTCATATTCACTGAATCTGGAACAAAGTTACTTATAAATTGACCTCTGCTTCAGCGAGTTCTAGAAAAGCTTAAATTGATCACATTTTCTTTGAACCAACATTTTCAAAATGCCTTTGATTTTTATTAGTTCAATTTTCAGTTAGATGTTTTCTTTATGCTGTAACTTTAATGATTTTTAAAATTCATGGGAATGTTATGTACTGTCAGATGAATATGAACCAAAGCATGTGATTACAACATCACCTGTATTACTACCTGATACAATCATCCCAGTGTTGCAAATGATTGCCTGTTGGATTCTGTCCCTTCAATAAACACTATATATTGCACTTAAGCCTTCAATAATATTTCTCTTTGAATGTGGACAGTTGCTAATTCATTGAGCCATTTCCTTTGTATAAAATGCAGCATTGGTAATTTTAGCCCAGGATAAAACAAAAATAAACAGGAGACAGCAAGCTTGTTTCTTGGGAATTCCCATGGGCCAGGTATGTCTGCTATGCATCCAGGAGAGTAGCTCTTGCAATCACATCAGTGCATATCAAAATGTAAATATGCAGCTGTTAACCCTTCATCTATAAGAGGAGAATGTTTCTTTTAGTGTAAAATGTTTTGAATTCAAATTAGTTTATGTAGTGTTCAATCTCACCTTTATTTTTATGTCAGTGGGAAGAAAATTTGAGAATATTCAGAGTTAGTTTGCTGTGTTTTTATCAGTTGATCTTGAATAAAACTATACTTAACTTTAAAATAAATTTCTTTCGTTTGATTTTTAAAGGTGACATTTGGTACAGAAATTACTAAAATGCCATAGAAGACCTCTTCTTCGGCTGCCTAGTGAAGCATTTCCTGAGGAGTTCGTTGAAGTTGCCGGTTCGTTTCCTGAGGAGTTCATCGAACACGTTCGTCGAAGATCCCAGTTCATTTCCTGAGGAGTTCGTCGAAGTTGCCGGTTCGTTTCCTGAGGAGTTCATTGGACATCTTCCTTGGAGTTGACAGTTTGTTGACGGTTCTACAGAATTTGGACTCGTGCATACCTACAGTTGTGTGCTCTGTTTTGGTGGCATTCTGAAAGAAGCGGCGTGGAGAGGTCCAGAATGAAGCCCGAGTGATTGGGAAAAATTCTGAAATTTCCACCTTCCTGCTTATGTAGACAGAAGCCACTCTGGAACACTGGAATTTATGTTACCAAGTTACTCCTCCAGGAAAGTAGGTAGAAAGCCAGGAACTGCGGGGACTGGACACCACAGAGCAATCTGACTTTGGGCATACTTCATACAACACTCATGAAAACATGGAACTGCTGGGATCAGTGAAATCTATAGACTGAGACCAGACACCAGAGAATCTGAGAGCAGCCAGCCCAGCAGAGAGGAGACAGGCATAGAAAAAAAACAACATGAAAAACTCCAAAATAAAAGCGGAGGATTTTTGGAGTTCTGGTGAACATAGAAAGGGGAAGGGCCCTGAGGCGCATATGCAAATCCTGAAGAAAAGCTGATCTCTCTGCCCTGTGGACCTTTCCTTAATGGCCCTGGTTGCTTTGTCTCTTAGCATTTCAATAAACCATTAGATCTCTGAGGAGGGCCCGTTTTTTTTTTTTTTTTTTTTAATCCTTTTTTCTTTTTCTAAAACAATTACTCTAAGAAGCCCAATACAGAAAGCTTCAAAGACTTGCTATTTGGGCAGGTCAAGTCAAGAGCAGAACTAGGAGAGCTCTGAGACAAAACGCAATAATCCAGTGGCTGAGAAAATTCACTAAACACCACAACTTCCCAAGAAAAGGGGGGTGTCCGCTCACAGCCATCATCCTGGTGGACAGGAAACACTCCTGCCCATCGCCAGCCCCATAGCCCAGAACTGCCCCAGACAACCCAGTGTGACGGAAGTGCTTCAAATAACAGGCACACACCACAAAACTGGGCGTGGACATTAGCCTTCCCTGCAACCTCAGCTGATTGTCCCAGAGTTGGGAAGGTAGAGCAGTGTGAATTAACAAAGCCCCATTCAGCCATCATTTCAGCAGACTGGGAGCCTCCCTACACAGCCCAGCAGCCCAGAACTGCCCTGGGGGGATGGCACTCACCTGTGACATAGCACAGTCATCCCTCAACAGAGGACCCGGGGTGCACGGCCTGGAAGAGGGGCCCACTTGCAAGTCTCAGGAGCCATACGCCAATACCAAGGACTTGTGGGTCAGTGGCAGAGACAAACTGTGGCAGGACTGAACTGAAGGATTAGACTATTGCAGCAGCTTTAAAACTCTAGGATCACCAGGGAGATTTGATTGTTAGAGCCACCCGCCCCCTCCCTGACTGCCCAGAAACACGCCCCATATACAGGGCAGGCAACAGCAACTACACACGCAAGCTTGGTACACCAATTGGACCCCACAAGACTCACTCCCCCACTCACCAAAAAGGCTAAGCAGGGGAGAACTGGCTTGTGGAGAACAGGTGGCTCGTGGACGCCACCTGCTGGTTAGTTAGAGAAAGTGTACTCCACGAAGCTGTAGATCTGATAAATTAGAGATAAGGACTTCAATTGGTCTACAAATCCTAAAAGAACCCTATCAAGTTCAGCAAATGCCACGAGGCCAAAAACAACAGAAAATTATAAAGCATATGAAAAAACCAGACGATATGGATATCCCAAGCCCAAGCACCCAAATCAAAAGACCAGAAGAGACACAGCACCTAGAGCAGCTACTCAAAGAACTAAAGATGAACAATGAGACCATAGTACGGGAGATAAAGGAAATCAAGAAGACCCTAGAAGAGCATAAAGAAGACATTGCAAGACTAAAAAAAAAATGGATGATCTTATGGAAATTAAAGAAACTGTTGACCAAATTAAAAAGATTCTGGACATTCATAGTACAAGACTAGAGGAAGTTGAACAATGAATCAGTGACCTCGAAGATGACAGAATGGAAAATGAAAGCATAAAAGAAAGAATGGGGAAAAAAATTGAAAAAATCGAAATGGACCTCAGGGATATGATAGATAATATGAAACGTCCAAATATAAGACTCATTGGTGTCCCAGAAGGAGAAGAAAAGGGTAAAGGTCTAGGAAGAGTATTCAAAGAAATTGTTGGGGAAAACTTCCCAAATCTTCTAAACAACATAAATACACAAATCATAAATGCTCAGTGAACTCCAAATAGAATAAATCCAAATAAACCCACTCCGAGACATATACTGATCACACTATCAAACACAGAAGAGAAGGAGCAAGTCCTGAAAGCAGCAAGAGAAAAGCAATTCACCACACACAAAGGAAACAGCATAAGACTAAGTAGTGACTACTCAGCAGCCACCATGGAGGCAAGAAGGCAGTGGCACGATATATTTAAAATTCTGAGTGAGAAAAATTTCCAGCCAAGAATACTTTATCCAGCAAAGCTCTCCTTCAAATTTGAGGGAGAGCTTAAATTTTTCACAGACAAACAGATGCTGAGAGAATTTGCTAACAAGACACCTGCCCTACTGGAGATACTAAAGGGAGCCCTACAGACAGAGAAACAAAGAAAGGACAGAGAGACTTGGAGAAAGGTTGAATACTAAAGAGATTCGGTATGGGTACAATAAAGGATATTAATAGAGAGAGGGGAAAAATATGACAAACATAAACCAAAGGATAAGATGGCTGATTCAAGAAATACCTTCACGGTTATAACGTTGAATGTAAATGGATTAAACTCCCCAATTAAAAGATACAGATTCGCAGAATGGATCAAAAAAAATGAACCATCAGTATGTTGCATACAAGAGACTCATCTTAGACACAGAGACACAAAGAAACTGAAAGTGAAAGGGTGGAAAAAAATATTTCATGCAAGCTACAGCCAAAAGAAAGCAGGTGTAGCAATATTAATCTCAGATAAAATAGACTTCAAATGCAGGGATGTTTTGAGAGACAAAGAAGGCCACTACGTTCTAATAAAAGGGGCAATTCAGCAAGAAGAAATAACAATCGTAAATGTCTATGCACCCAACCAAGGTGCCACAAAATACATGAGAGAAACACTGGCAAAACTAAAGGAAGCAATTGATGTTTCCACAATAATTGTGGGAGACTTCAACACATCACTCTCTCCTGTAGATAGATCAACCAGACAGAAGACCAATAAGGAAATTGAAAACCTAAACAATCTGATAAATGAATTAGATTTAACAGACATATACAGGACATTACATCCCAAATCACCAGGATACACATACTTTTCTAGTGCTCACGGAACTTTCTCCAGAATAGATCATATGCTGGGACATAAAACAAGCCTCAATAAATTTAAAAAGATTGAAATTATTCAAAGCACATTCTCTGACCACAATGGAATACAATTAGAAGTCAATAACCATCAGAGACTTAGAAAATTCACAAATACCTGGAGGTTAAACAACACACTCCTAAACAATCAGTGGCTTAAAGAAGAAATAGCAAGAGAAATTGCTAAATATATAGAGACGAATGAAAATGAGAACACAACATACCAAAACCTATGGGATGCAGCAAAAGCAGTGCTAAGGGGGAAATTTATAGCACTAAACGCATATATTAAAAAGGAAGAAAGAGCCAAAATCAAAGAACTAATGGATCAACTGAAGAAGCTAGAAAATGAACAGCAAACCAATCCTAAACCAAGTAGAAGAAAAGAAATAACAAGGATTAAAGCAGAAATAAATGACATAGAGAACAAAAAAACAATAGAGAGGATAAATATCACCAAAAGTTGGTTCTTTGAGAAGATCAACAAGATTGACAAGCCCCTAGCTAGACTGACAAAATCAAAAAGAGCAAAGACCCATATAAACAAAATAATGAATGAAAAAGGTGACATAACTGCAGATCCTGAAGAAATTAAAAAAATTATAAGAGGATACTATGAACAACTGTATGGCAGCAAACTGGATAATGTAGAGGAAATGGACAATTTCCTGGAAACATATGAACAACCTAGACTGACCAGAGAAGAAATAGAAGACCTCAACCAACCCATCACAAGCAAAGAGATCCAATCAGTCATCAAAAATCTTCCCACAAATAAATGCCCAGGGCCAGATGGCTTCACAGGGGAATTCTACCAAACTTTCCAGAAAGAACTGATACCAATCTTACTCAAACTCTTTCAAAACATTGAAGAAAATGGAACACTACCTAACTCATTTTATGAAGCTAACATCAATCTAATACCAAAACCAGTCAAAGATGTTACAAAAAAGGAAAACTACCGGCCAATCTCCCTAATGAATATAGATGCAAAAATCCTCAACAAAATGCTTGCAAATCGAATCCAAAGACACATTAAAAAAATCATACACCATGACCAAGTAGGGTTTATTCCAGGCATGCAAGGATGGTTCAACATAAGAAAATCAATCAATGTATTACAACACATTAACAAGTCAAAAGGGAAAAATCAATTGATCATCTCAATAGATGCTGAAAAAGCATTTGACAAAATCCAACATCCCTTTTTGATAAAAACACTTCAAAAGGTAGGAATTGAAGGAAACTTCCTCAACATGATAAAGAGCATATATGAAAAACCCACAGCCAGCATAGTACTCAATGGAGAGAGACTGAAAGCCTTCGCTCTAAGATCAGGAACAAGACAAGGATGCCCGCTATCACCACTGTTATTCAACATTGTGCTGGAAGTGCTAGCCAGGGCAATCCGGCAAGACAAGGAAATAAAAGGCATCCAAATTGGAAAAGAAGAAGTAAAACTGTCATTGTTTGCAGATGATATGATCTTATATCTAGAAAACCCTTAGAAATCGACGATACAGCTACTAGAGCTAATAAACAAATTTAGCAAAGTAGCGGGATACAAGGTTAATGCACATAAGTCAGTAATGTTTCTATATGCTAGAAATGAACAAACTGAAGAGACACTCAAGAAAAAGATACCATTTTCAATAGCAACTAAAAAATCAAGTACCTAGGAATAAACTTAACCAAAGATGTAAAAGACCTATACAAAAAAACTACATAACTCTACTAAAAGAAATAGAAGGGGACCTTAAAAGATGGAAAAATATTCCATGTTCATGGATAGGAAGACTAAATGTCATTAAGATGTCAATTCTACCCAAACTCATTTACAGATTCAATGCAATCCCAATCAAAATTCCAACAACCTACTTTGCAGACTTGGAAAAGCTAGTTATCAAATTTATTTGGAAAGGGAAGATGCCTCGAATTGCTAAAGACACTCTAAAAAAGAAAACCGCAGTGGGAGGACTTACACTCCCTGACTTTGAAGCTTATTATAAAGCCACAGTTGCCAAAACAGCATGGTACTGGCACAAAGATAGACATATAGATCAATGGAATCGAATTGAGAATTCGGAGATAGTCCCTCAGATCTATGGCCGACTGATCTTTGATAAGGCCCCCAAAGTCACTGAACTGAGTCATAATGGTCTTTTCAACAAATGGGGCTGGGAGAGTTGGATATCCATATCCAAAAGAATGAAAGAGGACCCCTACCTCACCCCCTACACAAAAATTAACTCAAAATGGACCAAAGATCTCAATATAAAAGAAAGTACCATAAAACTCCTAGAAGATAATGTAGAAAAACATCTTCAAGACCTTGTATTAGGCGGCCACTTCCTAGACTTTACACCCAAAGCACAAGCAACAAAAGAGAAAATAGATAAATGGGAACTCCTCAAGCTTAGAAGTTTCTGCACCTCAAAGGAATTTCTCAAAAAGGTAAAGAGGCAGCCAACTCAATGGGAAAAAATTTTTGGAAACCATGTATCTGACAAAAGACTGATATCTTGCATATGTAAAGAAATCCTACAACTCAATGACAATAGTACAGTCGGCCCAATTATAAAATGGGCAAAAGATATGAAAAGACAGTTCTCTGAAGAGGAAATACAAATGGCCAAGAAACACATGAAAAAATGTTCAGCTTCACTAGCTATTAGAGAGATGCAAATTAAGACCACAATGAGATACCATCTAACACCGGTTAGAATGGCTGCCATTAAACAAACAGGAAACTACAAATGCTGGAGGGGATGTGGAGAAATTGGAACTCTTATTCACTGTTGGTGGGACTGTATAATGGTTCAGCCACTCTGGAAGTCAGTCTGACAGTTCCTTAGAAAACTAGATATAGAGTTACCATTCGATCCAGCGATTGCACTTCTCAGTATATACCCGGAAGATCGGAAAGCAGTGACACGAACAGATATCTGCACGCCAATGTTCATAGCAGCATTATTCACAATTGCCAAGAGATGGAAACAACCCAAATGTCCTTCAACAGATGAGTGGATAAATAAAACGTGGTATATACACACGATGGAATACTACGCGGCAGTAAGAAGGAACGATCTCGTGAAACATATGACAACATGGATGAACCTTGAAGACATAATGCTAAGCGAAATAAGCCAGGCACAAAAAGAGAAATATTATATGCTACCACTAAGGTGAACTTTGAAAAATATAAAACAAATGGCTTATAATGTAGAATGTAGAAGAACTAGCAATAGAGAGCAATTAAGGAAGGGGAAACAATAATACAAGAAGAACAGATAAGCTATTTAACGTTCTGGGGATGCCCAGGAATGACTATGGTCTGTTAATTTCTGATGGATATAGTAGGAGCAAGTTCACAGAAATGTTGCTATATTAGGTAACTTTCTTGGGGTAAAGGAGGAACATGTTGGAAGTTAAGCAGTTATCTTAGGTTAGTTGTCTTTTTCTTACTCCCTTGTTATGGTCTCTTTAAAATGTTCTTTTATTGTATGTTTGTTTTCTTTTTTACTTTTTTTTCATACAGTTGATTTAAAAAAGAAGGGAAAGTTAAAAAAAAAAAAAAAAAAAACAAGGAAAAAAAAAAGATGCAGTGCCCCCTTGAGGAGCCTGTGGAGAATGCAGGGGTATTCGCCTACCCCACCTCCATGGTTGCTAACATGACCACAGACATAGGGGACTGGTGGTTTGATGGGTTGAGCCCTCTATCACAGGTTTTACCCTTGGGAAGACGGTTGCTGCAAAGGAGAGGCTAGGCCTCCCTATGGTTGTGCCTAAGAGCCTCCTCCCGAATGCCTCTTTGTTGCTCAGATGTGGCCCTGTCTCTCTAGCTAAGCCAACTTGAAAGGTGAAATCACTGCCCTCCCCCCTACGTGGGATCAGACACCCAGGGGAGTGAATCTCCCTGGCAACGTGGAATATGACTCCCGGGGAGGAATGTAGACCTGGCATCGTGGGACGGAGAACATCTTCTTGACCAAAAGGGGGATGTGAAAGGAAACGAAATAAGCTTCAGTGGCAGAGAGAATCCAAAAGGAGCCGAGAGGTCACTCTGGTGGGCACTCTTACGCACACTTTAGACAACCCTTTTTAGGTTCTAAAGAATTGGTGTAGCTGGTGGTGGATACCTGAAACTATCAAACTACAACCCAGAACCCATGAATCTCGAAGACAGTTGTATAAAAATGTAGCTTATGAGGGGTGACAAGGGGATTGGGAAAGCCATAAGGACCACACTCCACTTTGTCTAGTTTATGGATGGATGAGTAGAAAAATAGGGGAAGGAAACAAACAAACAAACAAACACACAAAGGTACCCAGTGTTCTTTTTTACTTCAATTGCTCTTTTTCACTCTAATTATTATTCTTGTTATTCTTGTGTGTGTGCTAATGAAGGTGTCAGGGATTGATTTGGGTGATGAATGTAAAACTATGTAATGGTACTGTGAACAATCGAAAGTATGATTTGTTTTGTATGACTGCGTGGTATATGAATATATCTCAATAAAATGAAGATTAAAAAAAAAATGCCATAGAAGTGTCAACTGGTCATTCTGTCAGTTATAATTTTTCTTTGTAAATCTTTCTTCTAGGGATTCTGTATGTTTTCCTTACATTTAATTTTAACTGCTTATATTCTATAAGTATCTATATTTGCCTTCTATTTCTCAGAAAAGCCATTGCCATTTAGCTGTTGAGATAACCTAGATCAGTATTAATCAGATGAGGCAGAAGGAATTTTAAAAAGTTTATAGTGTCCGTTTATGATATTAAAACACCTTTGAGATTTCAAAACTGGATTTACAATCTAGGCGTTAGAGCCACAGTCCTAAGCTCCCACCCTTATTGAGCTACTTGGCTGGGGAAGCTGCTAATTCATCTCCTTTTGCACAGCTGGCAGCTGTGGGTGTAAAGAAAGACCCTGTGCTAATGGGTGATGGTGAAGGAGGGGGGAGATCAGGTTAGGGAGCCTCAATTTATGCTACTTTTGACATTGTATGATGTGCAAAAGCTAAAGAATTTGCTGGTTGATTCACTATTTATTCATAGAAGAGAACTGGCCTCATTTCCAGAAACAGGCAGCTGAGATGATAGGGCATGAATGCTCCCCATATGAGCCTCACAGCTGTTAGTTAGTCCAGCAACGGGGTGACAGCTCAGAGCCAGGCAGATGGGATCTATTAGCCACCGCAAACCCTAACGATAGACCAAGAGGGAAAGCTGCCTCCATGTTCACAGAGAGTGAATGAGAGGAGTCCTGGGACTGCAGTCCCTGCACAGGTTTTAAAAGGGGGAGGAGTGGGAGTCAGGGAGGGCTCTCCTTACCACAGCTCAACTCTCACTTCATCCTTCCACCTGAGCTAGTGGGCTGTGAATCTGGACAATCCTTCCTCCTTTTACTGTCCCCTGTACTCAATATCTACAAACAAACAAACAAAAATTAGTTTCCATAAACACTTTCAGTTCATCCATTTATTCTTTCCTGAACATTTTATTGAGTGGCCAATTTATAATAAGTAAAATACTAGACCTGGGGAATAAAATAATCAATAAGACACAGTTCTGCCCCAAGGATCTCACAATCTAGTAGGGGTGACAGACACAAGGAGACAACCCCCTGCTCCCCCACCCCCCCAAAAAAACAAACAAAAAACAAAAAACAGAGAAAATGCAGTAATTGTACTGCTTCCAAACCAGATATGTCCTGGTAACCCTGACTACACCCTAATACCCTGTGATTTAGCTTTATTCTCTGACAATAATAATACAGAGCGAGAGGTAGCTTCAGGTCAAAGTCGGGGGGAGGGGTGTCTTAGTTTGCCGGGGCTGCTGGATCAAAGTACCACACATTTGTTGTCTTAACCAACAGGAATTTATATTCTCACAGTTTCGGAGGCTAGAAG
The DNA here is from genome assembly GCF_015220235.1 of Choloepus didactylus. NCBI lineage: Eukaryota > Metazoa > Chordata > Mammalia > Pilosa > Megalonychidae > Choloepus > Choloepus didactylus. Next base: position 136,099,207 of record NC_051309.1, on the reverse strand, counting down.
TCCAAAACCAAGGTGTCAGCAGGACCTTGCTTTCTCTGAAGTCTGCAGCTTCCTGGTGGTGGCTTGCAGGCGAAGCATAACTTTATCTCTTTGGTCCCATGGCCGTCTCCCCTGGCCCCGTCTGGCTCCTGCTCCTGTGTCCACATTTCGTCTGTTTAGGAGGACTCCAGTCTTATGGATTAAGGCCTATCCTGAATTAGTTCAGTCTCACCTTGACTAATAAAATAGTTTGCAAATGTTTTCACATCTACCTACGGGACCGGGGCTTATGACTTGAACGTATCTCTGTGGGAGGTGTGATTCAATCTGTAACAGGAAGTTTCATTGGAATAGCCTATCTTTCCCCAACTATTGCTATTCAAAATACTTACTTGACTAATTTTTATTTTTCTTTAATAGTTAGGAACTTGTAGGAGAGTTGAAATATGTAATTATCATAAATATAAGGCAATATAACAAGATGACAGAGGACATTATTCCCCTGATTACAGAGGGGATATTCCCTGATAAAAAAGCATTCAAATCATAGAATAGCATTTCTCATTACAGGAAATGGGACAGTTGTGAGAATGAAGTGAATGGAAGAGAATGGCAGTGAGAGGTCATGTGTTTTGGGAGATGGGGGTTGGGTAGGGGCATAATTTTAACTCCTGTAGTAGAAATCAAATTCTGGAGATCGGAGAAATATCTCCAGGTGATATTAAAAAGTCATGCTGAATTAAGTTCCCTGCAAATCCTCTGAACTTTCCCCTGAAGGAAAACCCACAGTAGAAATATGTATTATTGTTCAAAGTTGTTGGACTAATATTTCCTTAAATGTTAATCAGTACAGAGATTAGACCACAGTTCAGTTTAGCTATTTGTGGGTTACATAGATAATGCCAACAGTGTGTTGACTGGAAAGAAAAATAGATTGGAAGTGAGGACACCTGAGTTACACTCCGGATTCTGAGTAAGATATTTTCGCTTTTTATCTTTGAAATCTCATGAGAAGGTGGATTAAAAAACCTACAAAAATTTTAGTGGCCATACACAAGGAGAAAATGATCTGGAGAGTGGCTTAGGTAAGAGCTTCTCTGTTATGTATCCTTTAATTTTTTACTCTTTTGAAATGTTCTCCTTATACACGGAAGATCTGAGTAGGAAATATCCAAATAGAGTTTTTGTCTGTGTGCCTTGGAAGCTAGGAAAAGCCAGCTGAATATCTATTTCTCTGTCATGAAATTCCAGTAGGAAAATTCAGTGGAAGGAGGGTAAAGGACAGCCCTTCCTCTAGACAACTGGAGAGAATAAGAAACAATAGAAAGACTTGAGCTAAGTCTGCCTTACCCTGACTTTATCATGTTATTCTCATCAAATACATTTCCACTATGACATTAGCAGCAGTGCTCTTTGTGGAAACTCTCCTAAACTAGCCTGGATGTTGCCATGAATACAGAAAGATTTGACAGCTGTAAAGGAGACTGGTGTTCATTGACTGCCCATTCTATGACAGACCCCTGCTAGATGTACACACTGTAAGATGCTTTACTAGCATTTAATTTCATCCTTAAAACTACCTACATGGAGACATGTATCCATATTTTCACCAGAGTGAAGTCCTAGTGCTTGTAAGGTCACTGCCCACTGACCCCCAAGCCTATGTTTGTTTGTTTGTTTCCATTCTAATGTTTTTCACATAATAAGGTTACTGTGTCATACTGTGGTGACCATAGAAACTAAGAGATCTTAGTTCATTAGAAACTAAGTAAAGTTCATTAGGATGCTTATGAAAATTGTCTGTCAGATATTATACTTTGTTTGATGAAATGACACAATTTTTCTCCCTAGAACATTAAAAATAATTTATTATTATCAATCATGAATAGATATCACTTATGCTTATTGCATAGTGTAAAAAATAATATTTTCATGTTGGCAACATGTAAAGTCATTTAAGAATGATTCTTGAACTTATTCTGATTTATTATTCCAGATTAACTCTCAGAATTATCATTTAAAAACCATGTGGATCTATCTCTCAATAAATAAATAGAGTAGCTTCTTCTAGCATCAGACTTCTAATAAATGATTTGTTAGAGTCAAGTGAATTTATGTCACTATTTTCTGCCATTTTTGTTCCAAATTCAAGCTACCCAACTTGTGTTTTGTCTGAGAATATTAGTTGTGTATCATCTTTGCATTACTAGTAAACATTTTGATAAATTAGTTCAGTGAGTGAAACTTTCCCTGCATTTACAGTGTGAGAATTAATCACCCATCACTTCTAGTCTATCAGTGATCGTGAAACAAGTTCTGTGAATGTAAATTGTCAAGATACATTGATTTTCAGAACAATGCAAAAGTTGCTGCAAACCACACTGATAATTGGAATGAAAAGGGAGGAGAGGGGGGAGAGAGAGAGAGAGACGAGACGGAGAGAGAAAGTCTTTGTATCATTCACCTTTTATCCTTAAGGTTTAGCACAGTACTTCGAAGCCAGATGATAAATAAACATTTTGCTTTCTAAAAGGTAGACGTGGCAGTGCAGAGTAGGTGTATATTTATTTTTAAATCATGTTTTCTGTATTCACTTGAATGAATGGTCACTGAGAATACACATGCTTGGTGAATAACACCTTACATTGGGGAATCTGTTTAGTAATACTTAAGAGTGTAGGCTCTGGAGTCAAGCTGCCTGGGTTTAAATCTCAGCTCTACCACTTGACAGATGCATGATCTTCAGCAAGCTTGAGTGTTCCTTACCCTGTAAGATGGGTTGATAATAACAGAATAACCTCACAGTGTAGTTGTGAGGATAAAAAGACTGATTCAAGTAAAGTACTTAGTTGAGCAATTAAAACATGGTAGGCACCAGTAAATGTTTAATATTATTATTAAGTGAAAGCATTAACCTCAGATTCACTAATATCCAAGGAAATGTTTCATACTACACTATATTAATGATATAGAAAAAAAATGACCTCTAGACTGATACAAAGGATCATATTCTGTCCTTATTTTCTGGATCTCATTTCTGAGAAAGAGACCATGGCAATGAGAAGAATAAAAAAAGGATTAAAGCATACTTCAGGGAATGATTTACTTTTTAATTATTACTGCATTCTCCCTGCCTTCTAATGTGCATCTTAGTCCAACTGAAACCTCAAGCCTCCTCCAATCTTTTGATCATCTCAAAATTTAATCCTTTCCATTTTAGCTGGATTCGCTCTAAGAATAGACTGTTGAATTACAGAAGATAGCTCAACCTAGTGAATCAGTAAACATGAGTGCATTAGATTTTTGTTTTCCTTTTCTACATTTTAAATTCCAGGAGTTCCTAACATCAAAATATCTCTCTAGAATTTGTAAGAGAAAACAAAAAGTAATATTCAAAACAGAAAGAATCTATCAAAAGGGATGCAGAAGTAAGTAACAACTCCATGTTCAGAAGCAAACTATCGTGCTTTTGTTTTACATGGAAAACAGTGTCATTATCTTTTTATAAGAACCTCACATTTGACAATGAGGAAATAAAGTACACAAGAAAACATTTTCCTGACTAGAGACTTCTATGTAAATAAACGTATTGCCCTCTTCCTGTCCCTTTCCACCAGAGTTAAACAATGGACAGTGAGAAAGGAAATGATATCAACATGCTATTGATAAAAATCAAACTGCACTGGAGGAAACACAGTGAAAAACAATAGAAAAAATACAGCTTGTAGCTTCTGTAGTTTGTCATGAAGCTCCATGAATAGTAGTCAGTTATTAACTTGAAAGTATAAATTCATTATACCTCCATTATGACTTTATTATATATATTTTTTCAACTTTAATATAAATATCTTTCAGCAAAGACAAGTGGGGAAGTTAAAAGAAAAAAAGCAAATTGTCTTTGACAGATAGAATTTATACCTTTAAATATGTTTAACTCTTTCTTAATTAAATCTTAAAATTTGGTTGGCATTCCCCAGCCTTTCATAGCTATCCAACCGGGAAAAGCTATTTCAGCAGAGTTTACAGAATGGTTGTGGAAAATGCCTTGAAAACCATTTGTCAAATTAATGATACTGCATGAGTATTTGGCAGAACATTCAGACTATGGATAAAAGATAGTATAAAGTTTTCTAAAATATGTGAGGAAAGATCCCATGCCTGTGGCAAATTTGTGGTGTTAAAGTTTGACATATTCCAAATTGATCTTATTCTCAAGAAAGTAGTTTCTCCCATGGATGTTCTAGTACTTGCTGAATTTGCATCTATCTAGAAGGCCTGTTTTACCAGCTTGGAAAAACAAGAGGTCAAATCTCCTTTTAGTCTCCAAATTAATGCCTTGATTCTTCTCCAAATTAGCTGTCCTTTTGCAAACTGTTATAGGAATAAACTATTACAAGAGTAATAGGCTTTGCATATTTTGCCATCAACATTTCTTGGTGCATCATTAACCTTATGTAATAAAAATAGGAAGCCCTCCATCATATATAAATTGAAATATTAAAAACCTTTCATACAAATTCTATAAGAAAAAAGATCTAAGTCCTGGTAGTCATCACTGTCTTTTAGATAAGGCAATGATGTCCTAAACTGAGACCTGACTCACTGTAGCCCTGTTTTATAACAGGAGGAGAAGGATATTGTACTAGGGACATACATAAGAAAATAAACAAACTCCAGTCAGGAAAGAGTCAAATTGGATCAGGATTGTGCATCAGGTTGAGGAAGTTGGACTTCTTGCTATAAGAAATTGGGAACAATTGAATATATAACCAAGTAAATATGTTCATATGATAACTCTGTTGCAGTATAAAGCATGGATTTGCATGAGGAACAAATCAGGGCAGGAAGATAAGAGGAGGCTGTTGTGATGGTAAAGAACATGACTCTCCTTTGCGTGAAGCATAGCTCTTACCTAGTAGAGCAGAAGCAGTAAAAGTTGTGCTCACCTACAGGGACAACTCCAAAGCAGACACATCTCATGCCTCTTTCTTGTCACAGTTTTTTAATCTGGCATTTTCATTAATATCATGAAGAGAAACACATAATCTGGCATTATTCATGATTACCTTAAGTAAAGAGATGATTCAAAAGCAATTGGCTGGTTCTTTTAAGTGGAGCGTAATCAGGATTATGCCAGAGCTCATGGTTATTTGAATCAATAAAAGAATGCCAGTTGAGATATTGCTCCTTTATGAGTTTCAGGAGAGTCCAGTTTCAATATCCACACTAAAGGTTGTTCCAATTAAGGATGATTTTTTCCCTTTGAAACTGGGTTTTTGTATGATAAAATATCATGCAGTAAACTTCCAGGGATAATTTCTTCAGATAAGGTTTTAGTTATAGCTTTTGATTCTTCATATAAATAAGAGATCTTTTCCAATTCAAAAGGCTAAGGGTTACTTCTGGAATTCCTTGGAAGAGCTATGCCAGTTAAGTACCCAGCTCACATTCTGAAGAATGCTTTTGTAGTTTAAGATAGTGCAACCAGGAGCCTTCATTACTGATTTGCCCACAGTGTCAAACATCAGAGGAACTTTCCAACAGGCCTTTAAGAGTTCAGTACTCGCATTAATTAGGAAGCTATCTGGGTATTTAATGGGGAGTTTTCAAGATACTGGACAGAGCTAGAATAAGTGACTGTATTTACTTGGAGAAATAAAGTTAACTATATCACAGATGCTCCATAAAGCAACACATAATTGTAAATGAAAGGTAAATAAAATAACAGAAAAGAAATTTACATCAAAGACAACCATATCCATACTTGTAGCTGTGTTTCCCTTACCAAGAACTGTCAAAACAATAACTACCTGCCAGGCAAGACAAAAGGAAAATTATTTTCATAGCAGAATATCCATTTTGTTTAGTGGGAATTGCTTGCATCATCAGAATTTAACCAATTTCCAGCAATATAATTTTTCTGATTATCAAGGGAGTCTTTGTTTTTGAGTTTTGATTTAGACAATGGCTCCTTAGTCAAGAGGGGAAACTTCTACAAATGTCATCAAATATTGAGTGTTCTGTCATTTTTAAAATATAGACTATGAAAAAATCTAAGGTCTGTTTAAAAAGTTGGTGCCAGAGGGTTAGGGAAAGAAATAGTTATAAAACAGCAGAGGCCTAAAGAACTTATTAAAGAAAGTACTTTATGTACATTAGCTTTTATGGCAGTTGATATTTTAAAGGATATGCAACTCCTGGGACAGAGAAGAGAAATTAGAGAATTAGAGAAAACAAACAGCTTATTGGAAAGATACCCTCAGTGAGGGCAAGTCTGGTAGAGTGGTTTTTCCTCCTAGAAAGGTCCATAAACTGAAGTTGGTACTTCTTTTCTATCTGAAGCCACGTGAAGCAGAAAACTGTGAAGATTTGGAAACCAGGCAGAGTGAACTAAGAGAGCTCTGAAGCTAACCAGAAATTGTAAGGGGTCAGTTTAACACCTGGTCTCTGATCAGCTGTGAGTGTTGCTTAAAAGCTTCACCCAAATATTTAGAGAAAGCTGTCTATGAAGGGTACTTCTATCTCAAAGTTGTTCTAAAGCACCAAAGTACTAGCACTGGGAATCCATGGTGTGTCTGTATCCATGAATGACTTTGAATCCGGTAAAAAAACTGCATGAGATAGAACAAGATTTAAACTTAACAATGGTTAATACAAATTAAAGTTTATTAAAATTTTAATGGGGAATTTAGCCTATATGATTTTATTTAGAAAAGGTGCTTTTATTGTATAATATATAATCAATGTAAAAATACTTAAAATATTGTGTTTTGTTACTTTAACAAAAGATAATGGGTAGGTAGGGAAGAAATAGAAATGGCTACAAATTTAAGGCTGTAACCTGTGTACCTGAACACATATTCAGTACTTTCTTTCATCTGGTAGCAGCCACTCATGTGTTATGCCTGTAGGACTTACATAAAAAGCTGCTTAGTCTAATCAGCACAAGTTTAATGAGCAAGGGCAGAATAATAAGACGTTATTCTGGACAAGTCTGAGAAATGGTAGCAGTAGCTGTTCTATATCTCTTAAGTATAACAGTGTCTGAATTCCAAATTTTGGTCATTTCAAGTATTTCATCAAACTGTAACTTAACCCGGGGGGTTTATATCTTTGCTTTTAAAGGATTATTCATGAAACTAAGGGCCTACTGCTATTCTGAAATAATCCAGTTTTCTCAGGACATATCATTTATAACAGTACCTCATTCTTTGTGGTTGCCTTTCTTCCCGAAAGGTATTGTGTTACTAACACTGTAAGCATCTTTGTAAGGCATGTATGAAGGCTTCACATTTGAAGAAGTTAAATCACAGAGAAGCTGGAAGCCTGTCCAAAATTAAAATATGTATATTATACTATACTATATTACACTATATTATATTATATTATATTATATTACATTACATTATATTATATCATGTCATATCATAACATATATTTGTGGTAGGTATTTGTCTCTTTGTTCTCACTTAGCAGGATGCATAACCAAAGAGACCAGAAGAAAGGGAAAAGAGACAATCTAATTAATTACAGTCATTCAATAGATGACAAAACTGAGTCCCCTGAAATTTCTAAGCTATTTGCTTGGATTTAGTTTGATAGGCTGTGAAACAAAATAACAAAAGAACCAAATGAAGAGAAACTATTTAGATGTTTTACATCTTAGTAGAATCTAATTAAAATAAAGAGGGAAAATTTAAATAAACCTGTGTACTCTTGTATATTTTAATAAAAATAATTATATGACTTTGTAATAGTACTCTTGATAATGGAATTTATTTGAAATAAATGTGGTAATTTTAGAAAAAAATTATGTAATCCTTGTAGGAAAATCAGTTGAGTAATTTTGGTTTCCTGTTGTGCAGGTTTGAATTCAGGTTTTGTAGGTCCAGACTTATACAAGTAAGGGTCTCTTAAAGGAAAAATAATGCAAATTGCAAATACAAAGCTAGTTATGTGTAAATATGTATTTAGAATAAACTAATCACAACAAATTCCAACTTTTTCCAAAGTTACAAATATAATCATCTAAAATGAAGGAAGAACTTAATATTCTTATTAATTTATTGTCTGCCCCTAATTTTTTCTGCATGCTCATATTAATTTTGTAATACAATTTTCTGTAGAGAAAAAAGGAAGATAATTTATTCTTTGCTTTAGCATGGTTGAATAAGCATCTTTAGAAAAGTTTCTTTTAGCTCCACACATCATTATTGATAATGTTATGAAGATCTTGAAGGCTTGTCCTTTAGTTGGGAAGCATTATAAAGATTCCTGCAAGCCATCCTTGTATCCAGATAAGGTTAGCAGTTACTTACCTGTACACAGAAGTGATAGGAAACTATGTAAAGTATTCTATTAAACCCATGCTAAAGGCACCCTCAATTAACTTCCCTTTAGCGATATTCCAAACATGTTTGTGACCATTCCAACACCACTCAAAAGTAAGGGAGTTGAACTGGAAAGAGACAGCAGTCTTAGCCAATTGTGGTTAATATATCTTACTATTGCAAATTTCACAAAAATACTCTGGCCTTGTGAAAATTACTGGATGCCTGTGTAAGTGAAGGGCTAACTCATGGTAAATTCATCTCTGCTGAATTTAACAAACTAAGAAAGCTACAAGTTTATGCAAAATGTAAAGAAGTAATATAGATAGAAATTAAGAAATATCCTGATAAGCGTTCTGTTGCTGCACAATAAATAATGAGTGATGAGAGTTGCTTTCAATAGCGTATGTAATACAGCAACATGAAGTAAGAGTGCTAATGTTAGTAATAGTAAAACATTTTTATGAATGGATAATTTACTTTTTAAGGGTTTAGTGGTTTCTAATAGAAGGTTAAATCTCAAATATTTAACAGTGCCCTAGAAGGCATTACCTACAGTCAAGGTTGTGGAGCTAATAAAGTATTTGAATGTGTGACAAGCAAAATGAGAAGCCTATGCAATTTTCTGAATGTAAAACTAATCCTGAGAGGGTAAAAATGTACAAACAGCAGCTATCAAAGATCAGAATGTTTAAGGCAACTTTGAAGACTTCTGACAAAGAGATGACATATACTGAGAGGAAATTGGTATGTATGTGAAATCCTCTTTTTGGTTGCCATTTATTAAGTAAGAGCTTCCATGAAATGAAACATATAAATGTAGCCATCTTAGCAATTTGTCTTACTTTGAAAAATAAACTGTCTTATTGTTAAATATATATTAGTAGTGTGTTTTTGTTTTGAATTAAAAAACAGGAAAAGAATGGTTTGGGTTTACCCACGTGTACTGGAATATAATGCATTCACAGCCCTAGATGTAAACAGTAATCTTCTACTGTCTGGGGAGTCAGTAATTGTTGACAGGTGTTTAATGACAGAGTGGTATGAACATCACTACTTCAGAGTAAGGTTTGGCTCATTGTTTTGTGTGACATGAATATAATCATAAAGATAGGTCAGGTGATTTTTTCCATAAATACCCTTTTCATTTTGCCTGATGTATGCCAGATTCTAAATGGTTATTATTAATCACTGCTCTCTAATTTTTTTTTGATTATTGCTCATTGAAAGAACATTTGACTAACCCTGTATTTAAGTATGATTTTTCTGTTAAAAAAAAAGAAAGAACAGTGAATAAAACAGTTAAGAATTTAATTGTTCTGTTTTCTCAGCAACACTTTTCTTATTTTGGTTTATTCCCCTAAAAGTCCCTGTCCTTGTATCTCTGCTCTTTCTCAGACTGTCGATATGGAGGGACGTTATGGTTCAAGGAGCACATCAGCTTTGGAGGCAGACAAAACTGTGCCTGAATCTAGAGAGTGAGACCAAGGGCAAGTTACTGCACCTCACTTCTCCACTGTTCTGGTTCTGCATAGGTTAAACACTACTTCAAAAGGGATAACATAAGAATGCTCTCACTCAACATAGTGATTCCTATGTAGTAAGTGCCAACTGAATGAATGAATTTGTGGTTTGATTCTTTCTGTCTTTATGATAAATAAAAGTCATCCAAGAAACACTGTTCTATACAAATGCAACACTTTTTGTGATGAGGACGTGAAGCTGTTCATTGTATCTCTGCAAGCATTGTGTGGTCTTTTTCAAATGTTTCTCCTGTATCAGCTCAATGCAGTATCATCTTTTGCAGATCAAAATACTGAAGAATTTTCTCTTTCTTCTCTTTTTCTCTTTTCCTCTCCCCTTCTCCCCCTATCTTTCCTTTAGGAAAGAAGGAAGAAGAGGAGTGAATGGAGAAGAAGAGATGAGGAAATAAAAATTTCCACAACTAAGAAAACAGTCAGATGGCTTTATTTTATATTACTTGCCAAGCTCCAAACTTACAGTAAGGAAGAGGAGTGTTGTTCTCTCAGAGTTTATTTCTTCCATTAGTTGCCAGGGGCAACATAATGACAGAGACACACAGGAAGTTGGAGGGGCACAGGCTTGCTGTCACTGAACAAATCTTCTTTCCATGCCACATGTTTACAAACGTGCTGTGTTCTTGACAAAAGCAGACACCGACACACACTGACTTCAAGGCTTTCCATTGTGTGTGTGCAATGGTTTCATTTAAGAGCTCCTGCTGTCAATTCGTAGACAATGCAGGCAAGCGGGAGGAGTGTAGGTTACTGACTGAAAACTAGCTTGGGTAGAAGGCGTAACTCTTTGGACTCATAAGTATATATACATATATATATATATGCTCAAGATTAGAATTTATTATGGAAAAGAAATCTTGGCCTAAATGACTAATCTGAGCTGGAGGATACTGTAAATTAACATTCATATTTTTGTTCCTTGGTGGTCCTGCAGTTATGCATTAGGGGGATTTAATCCCAAGTAGTCAGTATGGTAATAAAGGACTGCTTTGTTCAATGCCTGCTAATCCTCTGATTGTTGCTACTTCACAACAATGGTAAATGTCCACATACGGCACTGGAGGACCAACAGTGAGGTATTTCCTTTCCTTTGGATCTGCGAAATTTAGGAGTGAAGAACTAATGACACACAAAATGCTTAAATCCCACATCCTCTGCCTCAGTGTTGTCCCTTTACACAGCAGAGTCATTTAATTAAATACTTACTAGAGGACTATATAGGTGCTGCTAGGAAGGCTGAAAAGTTGCTTTTCCTTTGTCATTCCCATGCCCTCCCCCCCCCAAAAGTATCTGCTGTGCTGTTCAAGGGTCAAATCCCCAGAGTTGGTAAGACATATCCGGGTTGGGGAGTAGAGGCGGGAAGCTGGTAGGGGAGGATGCTATATGTGCAGCCTAATGTCAAATTGGAAGCAGCATTGAAAGAGATGTTTCACGTACAACAAAACATAAAAATTAAACATTCTCCCCTAATGCCTATAGTTGTTCAAATTCTTTTGGCTGACAGTCTTTATCTTTGATGCATGTATTCATTCAACTAACATTTGTTGAGCATATATGACATGGTAGGCACTGCTCTAGACACTGAAAACATAGCAGTAAGTAAGATAGACTAGGTCCCTGTTCTAAAGAAACATCATTAAAATCTAATGACTTGCGTGAAAGGAATTTGGATTTTTCCGGATAGTAATATCTTGTTGGAAATGAATTTATCAATCATCTCTTTTCTTCAGAGAAGAGCTTAAGAGTGGATATAGAAGAGAAATGGAAGAGTAAGTTCTAAAATTATCTCCTCATATTTGAGGTGTATGTGTGGGTGGGGTATGTATGGAAAAGAGAGATTTGACGTCTAGAGATTGTCTCTCCTTGTCATTCTTATCTGAGAAGAACCAAACACAATAGTAGAAGAGGTTGACTTTGCCTTTAGTGAGACTGAGTAAAGCAAGCAGGACATTGGAGATAATGAGATTAAACAGATGCCTAAGGTTCATATACTCCCTTGAAAAGAAATATGACACTCATGGAGAAAAACAGCAAGAAACCAATTTGTTTTCATGCTACTTCTCAAATCCACCCCTAGCAATTCTTTTATTTCAAAAATCAGGGGACCAAATTGCTGACATGGTAATGTGGGTTCAGAAGAAATAGATGGTTTATATCTCAGACTTGTCTTGTAGTGAGAAGTGAAAGCACAGCAGAAAGTAGTAAAACTATAAATATCACTGATCCAAGAAGAGTTCATTTAACCCCCTCTATGTTCTTCCCCTTCATTCTTGTCAATTATACACAAGTATAAAGTGGGGGAAAAATCCTTTTTGTTTTCCAATGTAGAGTTTAAAACGTTTTTTTTGGTCTAATTATTCAAAATTGAAGATTTTTTTCCCCAAAGAAGTTTGTAAACCAAATATTTAGCTAAGATGCAGCTTTCAGTAAAGAAAAAAGCTAATTAATTGTACAAAAGATGTTTTACTGATTTCTTTTATAACTTTAAAAAATGGACTTAAACAACACAAGTTCAAAATCAGAGCTGAAGAACATCAACTGGCCTTTTACACTTATTTTCTGTATCATGCATTTGAGCATTTCATCACATAGGGGCTTGAATTGTTTTTCATATTTATATTTCTTGACTATCAAAAAAAGAAAATATCCATTTTAGAGATTTTAAGTTTTGCAAGTTGTGATCATGACCTTATTCATTTACACTCCCTGTAGCTCCTAGTACCTAGTAAGCAGAGGTCTACATTGTTAAATTAATTAAAGTGAGTGAAATGGAATAATTTTTGTGAAGCCCATCTGTATACAGGACAATCAACTAGATGTATATAAGTGGAAGATTCTTCTAATCCAAGACTTCCTATGTCACAACCTTTAATTTCTGAGACATTTTGGCCAAGCATAATTACCTGAATCACATAAATATCGTCAACCAAACATATCACATGAACCTTAAGAAATCCAGTTAGTGTGTTAACAATCAGTTCTTTAGATGTGTAGAAATTTTGTAGTGTATACATTTTCCAGCTGTTCCCTTTTTGGAATTAGAGATTTATACAAGTATGTGTAAAAGGAAACAAGGCGTTTTCTTAGAACTTTAGACTTTGACTACTAACAAATCATTTATGAGAATAAAATAAATAGAATATGAGCCATTTTTTATGCTCCAAAGAAAATGCTTTGGAGAGTTTATGAACAAAGAGCACCCATTGAAGCAGAAAAATTCAAAAGGATGCAATCTTCACAATTTCAGTAACAATCCGTGTGTTTCTCTGTTGGCTCGTAATTTGTCTGCAGATGTTACTTTGAAAGTTTGTGAAAGTTTGGACTTGTGTTAGACCTTAGAATATAACACATGTCTTGAGTCAAATCACTGGGACGTAGTAAGAGAAGGCCTATTGGAAATTGCTTCTGGAGACTGATCTTTATGTTTTCCCAAGGTGAATCTATATATTTGGGGATAGGAAAAGTCTTTTGTAAGCCAAGCCATTATAGTAAAATTATGGTATAATTAGGTTGAGTGTTCTCTAGGGAAGCAATAGAACCAACAGAATTAAGTTGACATGCTATTTCCTCTATCGGCACTTGACATTTACTGATTTTATTTAATTCAACCACAGCATTTTACAATATTTGTCCAAAAAGAAAACAACTGAAGAATCATTCATAACCATCGCCGTTATTAGGTTTTTCTAAACTGTGATTCAAATTATCTTTGTTTCGTTTAAACATGTTTATATTTGATGTTTCTCCTCATTCCAACAATTCTTTATTTACATGAAGGCTTTTATGTAAAACAATACATAATATTTATCTTTTTATGTTTACAACACTCTCGTATACAGGTGTTCACAGTAACCCTGATAAAATAGACTGTGTTACATCCATGATAGTAGCTAATATTCATTGAAGGCCAAGCATGTTTCAAGCACAGAGCATTCATGTGTGTAATTTTCATAGCTGTAAGGTATTTCCTAGTATTATTTATATTTTACAGATAAAGGAATTGAAGCTCAGAGTTGTTAATCAGTTGGCCAAAGTTTGCTCACCTACTATGTGGCAGAGTTGATCACAATTGCTCTTGATTCCTGAACCTGAGAAGAGCAATCATTATTCCAACTTTGAAGGTGAGGAAATTGAGAGTCAAGAGGTTGATACACCCTTTACCTTTTCTTTTTGATGCTAAATGCATTCATTTCCTGTGGTTTTTCTCCTATGCTATTAACCCCATAGTTTTCTTTATCTTTTGTTTCCCTTAACTAGATTGCATTTTATGGAACCCCAAATGGAATGAGGAATCTGATAAAACGGTGATCAATGAAGCATTTAGAGAGAGGATAAGTCTGCTGATCATACATATTCTAATCTTATCAGCAGTTTTTAGGGTGCCTCATAAATAACAGGTGAGTGTTAATGTATGTTTCTTAATGATATTAGCAGTTATTAAAATGATCATTTATTGAGCACTACTAAGTACTAGACATTGTACTAGTTCTTCCATATATGATTTTATTTAAATCTTGTGGAAGTCCTGCCAGATCATCATCATTGTATTTTTGTTGTTGTTGTTGTTGTTCTTTACTAGAGAAGTTGTGGATTTACAAAACAATCATATATAAAATACAGGATTCCCATATACCACCCCACCACTGCCAACACGCATTGGTGTGGAACATTTGTTACACTTGATGATAGCACCTTTTTATAATTGTCCTATTAATTAAGTCCATGGTTTAACTTAGGGTTCACTCTGTAGTGTATGTAGTTCAGTGGAGTGTTTAAAAATTTTTAGTCTGTTACCAGACCTACAATCTACTTCCCCTTTTAGTCATATTAAGATATATATTTCAGTGCTGTTAATTGCATTCACAGTGTGCTACCGTCACCCCCGTCCATTACAAAAACATTTCCATCATTCCAAATAGGAACCCCAAACATCTGAAGCCTTAACTTCCCGTTCCCTTTCCCTACCCTGTCCCCTGTAACCTGTATTCTAGATTCTGACTCTGTGAGTTTGCTTATTTTAATTGCTTCAAATCAGTGAGATTATAAAATATTTGTCCTTTTGCGTCTGGCTTATTTCACTCAACGTGATGTCTTCAAAGTTCATCAGTGTTGTCACACATATCAGGACTCCATTCCTTTTTATGGCTGAGTAATACTCTGTTGTATGTATACACCACATTTTCTTTATTCATTTATTGGTTCATGAACGCTTGGGTTGTTTCCATCTTTTGGCAATTGTGAATAATACATTGAACATTGGTGTGCAAATATTGGTTTCAGTTACGGCTTTCAATTCTTTTGGGTATATCTCTAGTAGTAGGCTTGATGGATCATGTGGTAATTCTATACTCGATTTTCTGAGGAACCACCAAATAGTCTTCCACAGTGGTTGCACCATTTTACAATCCCACCAGCAATGAATGAGTATTCCTATTTCTTCATGTCCTCTCTAATATTTTTTATTTTCCATCATTTAAAATTCATCCATTCTAATGGGAGTGTAGACGTACCTCATTATGGTTTTGATTTGTATTTCCCTGAGGGGTAATGATGTTAAGCATCTTTTCATGTTTTTTCTGGCCATTTATATATCTTCTTTGGAGAGATGTCTATTCAAGTCTTTTGCCCATTTTTTTAACTGGGTTGTTTGTCCTTTTGTTGTTGAGTTGAAGGATTCCTTTATATATTCTGAATGTTACACTTTTCATTGGCTATGGGGTTTCCAAATACTTTATCCCACTGTATAGGCTGTCATTTTACTTTCATGATAAAGTTCTTTGAGGCACACAAGTTTTTGCTTTTAATGAGGTTCCATTTATCTATTTTTTCTTTTGTTACTTGTGCTTTGGATTTAAAGTCTAAGAAATCATTGCTTAACACAAGGTCCTGAAGATGCTTCCCTTTGTTTTCTTCTATAAATTCAATAGTTCTAGCTTTTGTGTTTAAGTCTTTGATACATTTTGTGTTGATTTTTGTAGATGGTGTGAAAGAGGGGTCCTCCTTTTTCTTCTTGCAAGTGGGAGATCCAGTTTTCCCAGCACCATTTGTGGAAGAGACTATTCTTTCTTAATTCAATGGTCTTTGCCACCTTGTCAAAAATCCATAAATGTGAAGGTTGATTTTTGGGCTGCTAATTTAATTTCCCTGGTCTATATGTCTATCCTTGTGGCAGAACCATGCTGTTTTGATTACTGTGGCTTTGTGATAATTTTTAAGATCTGCAAGTATGAGCATCTCAATTTCATTTTTTGTTTTCAAGAAGGCTTTAGCTATTTGGGGCCCCTTAGCCTTCCATATAAATTTGATGATTGGCTTTTTCATTTCTGCAAAGATGGTTGATGGAAGTTTGATTGGAATTGCATCAAATTTATAAATTGCTTTGGACAGTATTGACATCTTAATGACGTTTAGTCTTCCAATCCATGAACATGCAATGTCATTCCATATATTTAGGCCTTCTTTTATTTCTTTTAGCAATGTTTTATATCCTTGGTTAGATTTATTCCTAGATATTTGGTTCTTTTAGTTATTATTTTGAATGGAATTCTTCTGATTGCTCATTGTTGCATATAGAAACGCTACCTATTTGGGGTGTTGATCTTGCATCCTGCCACTTTGCTGAATTAGTTTATTAGCTCTAAGAGATTTGTGTGGATTTCTCAGGATTTTCTGTACATAGGATCATGCCATCTGTTCTGTAAATAGGGAAAGTACTTCCTTTCCAAATTGGATGCCTTTTTTTCATGCCTAATTGCCCTGCCAAGGGCTTCCAGTACAATGTTAAATAACAGTGGTTACAATGGGCATCCTTGTCTTGTTCTTGATCTTGGAGGGAAAGCTTTCAATCTTTCACCATTAACAGGATATTAGATGTGCACTTTTCATACATGCCTTTTATCTTGTTGAGAAAGCTTCCTTCTATTCCTAATGTTCTGAGTGTTTTATCACGAAGGAGTGCTGTATTTTCTCAAAGTCTTTTCTGCATCAATCAAAGTGTTCAACAGGATGATGCTTTCTCTCCAAAGACTGGCTACCAGTGATCCTCAACTCCTCTGTCACATGGCCAGGCACACAGCAACATCTGCTTGTCTCTTCCTTCTCTCCCGGGTTCCGTTGCTTCCAGCTTCTGCCTTCAGTGGCTTCCTCTCCCTTTTCTGTGTGTCCTCTCTGCTTCACCTTTTCTCTCTGTCTCTCAGGAGACAGATCTCCCTCTCCCAGGTGTTCATCGCCAGCAGGCCTTTGTCCCAGACTCTCTGCCCCTATTGTTCTTTATACTTCTTTTTTAATGCCTCACACTGCATTTGCCTGTAGGGCAGATTCTGGGAAGAGGATCACCCCAGAGAGTACTTTTTCAAGACATTCTTTCCAAGTCTAAACAGAGCCAGGGACCCAAAAAGGGTGTGCATTTTCCAAAGTGCCCTGGGGAAAATGATCAGGAAGGGCACTAAGAGCTACTTTGCTGGCTCCCCAAAGGTGAGTTTTACTGGCCTGTCCAGCGAATGCAGCCCTTCAGCTAACTCTCCCCTGAACCCCTGAGGAAGTGCAGAGATCTTGAAGTCTCCACCACTGCCACCGCCCCTGTCTGGGAAGGAGTGAGACATGGCTGCTACCGCCTTTGTCCGGGTGGGTTGAAGCAATAGCTGCCCTCAGAGCTGGGCCCCTAGCCATCCAAATTTGCTAATCTCAAGCTGTGGTCAGTGATCCAGCTGTGCCCATGCTCATTCTTGGGAAGAGGATTTTTACATGCCTTTCTGTCACCAGTGAGCTAGTCAGAGTCTGGAACCTAATGCATCTTGCCATGAGAGTGGAGGATGGGTGTCAGTAGCTGCTGCGGAGAGAGCAATTTACTGTTCTTTTCCATAGTTTTCCAGCCTCTTCCTCCTGCATTTCCCTGGATGCCACATAGTGTTCTTTTGGCCTCTGGAGTTTCAAAATAGTTCTTTAATACAGTTCCTGACTGTTTAATAGTTGTTTTGGTGGAAGGACTGGGTCCTGGAGCTCTCTGCTCTGCTATCTTCCCACAGTCCTCCTATATTGTTTTTAATGTAAGAAAATAATTGAAGCTCAGAGAAGTTAAATAACTTCCCCAAGGTTAAAATGTACCAAGTGATCCAGCATGAATTCAAGCCATGTTCAGCAGGATTCTATAGTTCAAACTTAACTGCCATTTAATACTCCCATCACTGTATGGTGATACTTTCCCTGTATGATCCATTAAATAAAATCTGTACGTAAAATTACTTTGAACAGTGCCCAGCTCTTGGGGCTTGAATCATGCCCCCTAAAAATGTCACGTTCAGATCCTGACCCCTGGACCCATAGCTGTGAATGCATTTGTAAATGGAACCTTTGAAGATGTTATTAGATGGGGTGTGCCCAAACTTGAATGAGGATGGGCCTTAATCCAATAGGGCCAAAGGCCTTATAAGCAAAGGAAATTTGACACAGAAAGAAAGCCATGGAAAGCAACCAAAAGCTAGAAGTCAACAAAACCTGGAAGAGAAAGGAGCAGATGCTGCCATATGCATTGCTATGTGATGGAAAAGCCTAGGAACCTCAAAGGTTGCCAGCCAACAAGAAGATACTGACTGCTGGAGAAAGCAAGCATTCTAGCCCCTGATGCTGTGAACCAATAAATTCCTATTGTTAACCCAACACACTTTACAGTATTTGTTTTATCAGCTGAGAAACTAGAACACTGGCTAATATTAATTCCTTAATATTTGGTAGTTAGTATTAAAATTCTTCACATGATAGTTGCTTAAAATGATAATTCCTTTGGTAATTATAAGGTAGAGGCAAATATCAAAATTTGTTTTTAATAAAAATATTTTTAGAGAAAAAATCTGATTCATGGGCATTTTCTAATATGAATCTAGTGTTATAGGAGAACAAAGTTATCTGGAAGAAAATGGTGAATTAAGCCTTTCTATGTAATATGACTAAAAATTATTTTTATTCTTTTGAAAAAGATTACTTCCCAGAAAATTATCATGATTAATACCACATCGTATTGTCAAAATATTCACCATTATTCAGTTTTCAAGCCCACTGCTTCTTTATTTTCCTGAAAAGTTAAAAAAATCTCTTATGAATTTTTGTTTTAAGAAACTGAATAGTTTAGCAAGATGTAAATTACTTATTCATGCATACACCAGCAATCTGAGCTTACTATTAGTTATTCTCATATGATGGGTGTCTTATAATTTGGGCATCTATTGACCTACTGTAGCATTTCTCTTCAGTGATATAGATAGGTAAATAGATAGATAAATAGATTTTTTTTTGCCATTTTATTTAGATCACATGAATACAGCTTAAAATGCAATACAGATGTTTAAAATAAGAACTGGTAAAACAATATATTAATGCTGTTTAGTCTGGTCAGCCTTGCATTTTTTTAAATTTTGAAATAAATTCAAACTTACGGGAACAGTTGCAAAAATAATACAAACTCCATACACAGAACTCCAGCATACCCCAACCCTCCTCTACCGATACCCAGATCTACCAATTTTAATATTTTGTCACTTTACCATTTCTTTCTTTCCATCCATCCCTCCCTCCCTCCCTATCATCTATCATCCATTGCTATGTCTTCTGAACATATGACAGCAAGTTGCACACATCCTTGAACAAATAATGTAATTCACATATAAATTTCCTATGAACAAGAATATTCATGTATGTAATCACATTAAGTGTAGCTAAGAAGTTCAAGAAATTTAGCATTGATGTAAAACTTACATTCTATATTTCATTTTTTTCCTTATGTCCCAATTGTGTCCTTTTAAGCCTTTTCTCTTCTATTCTTAGATCTCGTCCAGGATCATCTATGGCATTTAATTGTCATTATCTATTTAGACTGTCTTTTTTTTCAATTGTGGAAACATATCTACAGCATAAATCTTCCCATTCTACCCTCTCCCAAGCATTCCATTTAGTGGGATTAATCACATTCACAATGTTGCATTGCTATCAACTTCCCACCATTCATTACTAGAAATTTCCCTTCACCCCAAACAGAAACCCTACACTCATTTCTTAATAACTCCCTATTGCCCCTTCCCCTACTTGTCGTAACTCGTACTCTACTTTTCATCTCTATGATCGTATTCTGTGATACTTTCTTTGTGTTTACCGTGGGGCTTAAATTTAACATCTTAAGTCCATAACAATCTTGTTTTCTTTGATACCAATTTAACTTCAATAGGACAGATAAACAATGTCCCTATACTCCTCCATTCCCCCACCTTTATGTAGTTCTTGTCAAAAATTACATATTTTACATTGATTCCAAAACCACTGATTTATCTTTACACTGTATGTATTTTAGATCCTGTAGGAAGTAGATAGTGAAGTTACAAATAAAAAATACAGTAGTATTGGTATTTATATTTACCATGTGATCTGTACTGGAAATCTTTATTTCTTCATGTGGTTTCAGTCAATTATTTAGTGTCCCTTCCTTTCAGCCTCCACAATTCCCTTTAGCATTTCTTATAGGACTGATCTACTGGTGATGAAGTCCCTCAGCTTTTGATTATCCGGAAATGTTTTCATCTCTTCCTCATTTTTAACCTCCAGGTGGTTGTGAATTTTCTAAGTCTCTGATGGTTATTGACTTCTATTAGTATTCCATTGTGGTCAGAGAATGTGCTTTGAGTAATTTCAGTTTTTTTTAAATTTATTGAGGCTTGTTTTATGTCCCAGCCTATGGTCTATTCTGGAGAAATTTCCATGATCACTAGGGAAGAATGTGTATCCTGGTGATTTGGGATGTAATGTTCTATATATGTCTGTTAAATTTCTCTATATTGCTCTCTCCTTTCTTTGTTTCTCTGTTGGTTGGCCTCCCTTTAGTATCTGAAGTAGGGCAGGTCTTTTATTAGCAAAATCTCCCAGCATTTGTTTGTCTGTGAAAAATGTAAGCTCTCCCTCAAATTTGAAGGAGAGTTTTGCTGGATAAAGTATTCTTGGTTGGAAATTTTTCTCTCTCAGAATTTTAAATATGTCATGCCACTGCCTTTTCACCTCCATGGTGGCCACTGAGTAGTCACTACTTAGTCTTATGTTGTTTCCTTTGTATGTGGTGAATTGCTTTTCTCTTGCTGCTTTCAGAACTTGCTCCTTCTCCTCAGTATTTGAGAGTCTGATCAGAATATGTCTTGGAGTGGGTCCATTTGGATTTATTCTATTTGGAGTTCGCTGGGCATTTATGCTTTGTGCATTTATACTATGTAGAAGGTTTGGGAAGCTTTCCCCAACAATTTCTTTGAATACTCTTTCTAGATCTTTACCCTTCTCTTCCCCTTCTCGGACACCAATGAGTCTTATATTTGGATATTTTATTTTGTCTATCATATCCCTGAGATCCATTTTGATTTTTTTCAATTTTTTCCCCTTTCTTTCTTTTGTTCTTTCATTTTCTGTTCTGTGGTTCTTGAGGTCGCTGAGTCATTGTTCAGCTTCTTCCAGCCTTGTGCTGTGAGTATCCAGAATCTTTTTAATTTGGTCAACAGTTTCTTTTATTTCCATAAAATCATCTATTTTTTATTTACTCTTGAAATTTCTTCTTTATGCTCTTCTAGGGTCTTCTTGATGTCCTTTATATCCTGTGCCATGCTCTTCTTGATGTCCTTTATATCCTGTGCCATGCTCTTGTTGTTTGTCTTTAGTTCTTTGATTAATTGTTCCAAGTACTGTGTCTCTTCTGATCTTCTGATTTGGGTGTTTGGGTTTGGGTTCTCCATATCGTCTGGTTTTCTCATATGCTTTAAAATTTTCTGTTATTTTGGGCTCTTGGCATTTGCTTTACTTGATAGGGTTCTTTTAGGATATGATGAATTATTCAAATCCCAATCTCTAATTTGTCAGATCTATAGCTTGGTGGCATACACTTTCTCTAACTAACCAGCAGATGGTGTCTGTCAGTCACCTATTCCCCTCAAGTCAGTTTTCCCCAGCTTTGTCTTTGTGGTGTGCGGGGGTCTGGTTCTTTTGGGGTCCAACTGGTGTACCAAGTTTAGGTTTGTTGTTGGTGCTGTCCGCCTTGAATGTGTGGCATGTGTCTGAGCAGTTAGGGAGGCAGGGAAGCTTTAATAACCAAACTTCTCAGGTGTTCCTGGAGATTTAAGGCTGTTGCAAGAGTCTAAACCTTCATTTCAGTCTTGCCACAGATTGTCTCTGCTGCCGACCCACAAGTCTTTGGTATTAGTGTATGGTTCCTGGGATTTCCGAGTGGGTCCCTCTTCCCAGCCATGCCCTTCCAGGGCCTCTGCTGGGGGAAGGCTGTGCTACATCACAAGTGTGCGCCGTCCTTCAAGGGAAGCCCTGGGCTGCCAGGCCATGCAGGGGAGTTCTCAGCCAGCTGTAAAGATGGCTGAATGGGGCATGCTAACCCTTCCTTTTTGCACAGCTCCACCTTCCCAACTCCAGGACAACAAGCCATGGGTGCATGAAAGGCCACTGTCCATGCCCAATACTGTGGCATGTGCACAGTGTTGCAGGAAACACTTCCCATCACACTGGGTCCCTTGGTGTGGCTCTGGTCCGCGGCTCCAGCACCGGGCAGGAGTGTTCCCAGCCCGCCAGGAAGATGGCTGCAAGGGGCGTGTTTTTTTTCTCCTTTTGGCTCACCTCTGCCCCTCTCACCCAGAGACAATCAGCAGTGGGTCCATGAAAGGCTATCTTCCACACCAGATAATGAGGTGTTTGCACAGCCCATTCCCACTGTGCTTCACTGTGTTGCCGTATCTGCAGCTGCCTTTGGGTTTTCTTTTAAGAACTCATCCGCCTCCAAATGCCAACCCATGGTTTCCCCACACCACAGCGTGGCTGCCAGACATTCAGCAGGTTCACTCACTCGTTTCAGAATGCAGACTCCTGGTTTCACCAAATGCACAGTCCCTGTGGATTCAGCAGACTCCATCCAGCTGGTGCAGCACTGGAACTGGTGCTCTGGGTCACTCTCTAGCTTTTATCTAGTATTTTTCATGGAGGTGTTTTTTTGCCCTGTCTCACCTAGCTGCCATCTTAGGTTCCAAGAACATAAATAGATTTTTTTAAATTAACATGGCTCCTTTTTAAGTTCAACTCCAGATTCAGATTGCATCAGTTTTTCCATCTTGATACTGATGCTGTCAGGCTGGTGTATGTTGGGGAAATCTGCACTAATTTGCAAACTCAAAGCCCATGCATGTTTCTGCATGCAAAGGAATGTGGTAAATTCATATTTTGTCCCAACATCGAACCTTGAGATCCAAATGTCAAGAGCAAAGAATGACTGCTGAACTACAGCATTCTCAGCATTGGACCTAATGGAAAAAGTGTTCAGTGACTTTGATATATAAAAACAACTTTTATAAGTGTTGAGATATGTGTCTTTCTTTAGAAAAGTGGGAGGACAGTTGTGAAAGGGACATGTAATAGGAGAAATTTAGTACCTGCTCCTTCTCAAGCATATAAATTTTAGGAAAGAATAATTAGGAAGTTGAGAATTCAAAATTGATTCCTTTAAAACTTTTTTATTGAATATATCTCAGAAATGATTTGGGTACCCCAGAGATACCACTACCTCAGTTTGAAGACCACTATATTAGAGGCCTGGACCATCAACTTTCAAAAATAGTAGATAAAATTCTGGCTTTGCAGCCACAGATAAACCCAGGGTCAAATGCCAGTTCTACAAATCTATTGTGAGACTTAAGGCAAGTCACTTATTCTTTAATGCTAAATTTCCTTTTCTGTAAAATTTGGAGTAATAGTTCACATCTTGCAAGATTCTTGTCAGGGTAAGACAAAATTTATTGAAAATGTCTTTCCGTGCTTATTATATAGTAAGTGCTCATTAAAAGATAGCTATTATTAGTATTATAAAATTTGCAAGCCTTGTTTGCCTTCATGAAAAGGAAAAGAATGGGTAAATAAGTGAAGATTAATATGTTTCTAGCTCTATAGATTTAATTATATTTATATTTTATATAAATAGAATAATGCAATATGTAACACCTTGTGCCTCATTTCTTTCACTTAGCATAATGCTTTTTAAAAAACAATATTTTTTTAATTAGAGAAGTTGTAGGTTTAAAGAAAAGTCATGTAAAAAATACGATGTTCACATATACCAAAGTTTGACATTTTGCATTAATGTGGTGGTGCCTTTGTTACAATTGATGAAACTATATTAAAATAATATTATTTAGTCAATAGTTTACATTAGGTGTATTTTTTCCTATATGCCACCCTATTATTAACATCATTTATTAGTGTAATAAATTTGTTATAATTCATGAAAGAACATTCTTCTACTTGTACTATTAACCCCAGTCCATTGTCCACAACACGATTCACTGTGTTATATGGTCCATGTTTTATATTCTTTCATTATAGTAACATACATGACCCAACATTTCCCCTGTCAACCACATTCATGTACATAATTCAGCACTGTTAATTATACTCACAATAATATGCTACCATCTCCACCATCCATTTGCAAATCTTTACAATCAACCTAAATATAAATTCTCTACAAATTAAACATCGGCTCCCAATTCTCTACCCAAATATATCCCTGGTACCTATATTCTAGATTCTAACTCTTAGAGTTTTCTTATTATAATTAATTCATATTGGGGAAATCATATAATATTTTCCTTCTGTGCCTGGCTTGTTTCACTCAGTATAATGTCCTCAAGGTTCATCCATGTTGTTACATGCATCAGGACTTCATTCCTGTTACAGCGGAATAATTTTGCATTATATGTATAGTCCACATTTTGTTTACCCATTCACTGGTTGATGGACACTTGGGTTGCTTCAATCTTTTGGCACTTGTGAATCTGTGGCTATGAACATCGGTGTGTGAATATCTGTTCAAGTCCCTGCTTTCTATTCTTATGGGTAGACATCTACCAGTGTGACTGTTGGGTCTTAAGGTAATTCTAAATTTGCCTTCCTGAGGAACCACCAAACTCTCTTCCGCAATGGCTGCACCATTTTACATTCCCACCAGCAATGAATGAGTGTTCCTATTTCTCTGCAGCCTCTGAAACACCTGTAATTTTCTGTTATATTTTTCTTCTAATAGTAGCTATTTTATTGGTTGTGAGATGATGTCTCATTGTGATTTTGATTTGCATTTCCCTAATAGCTGGTGATGTTGAGCAACTTTTCCATGTGCTTGTTAGCCATTTTTATGTCCTTTTTGGACAAATTCTATTCAAGTCATTTGCCCACTTTTTAATTGGGTTGTGTGTTGGTTTAGATGTACTATGTCACCCAAAACACCATGTTCCTTGATGCAATCTTGTAGGGGCAGATGTATTTAGTGTTGATTAGATTGGAGTTCTTTGACTGAGCATTTCCATGGAGATGTAACTCAATCAACTGTGAGTGAAACAATGCTTGATTGGATAATTTCCATGGAGCTGTTACCCCCACCCATTCAGGGTAGGTCTTAATTGGATAACTGGAGTACTTTAAAAAGAGCCACACAGGCCCAGATGCATGCTGTAGATGAGAGACAGTTTGAAGACAGCCACTGAAAGCAGACTTTTGCTCTGGATAAGCTAAGAGAGGACAGACACCCCAAGAGCAACACTTTGGAGAGTGCCATTTTGAAACAAAACCTGGAAGCAGGCAGACACCAGCCACCTGTCTTCCCAGCTAATAGAGGTTTTCCAGATGCCAATGGTCTTTCTCTAGTGAAGGTACCCTTTGTTGATGCCTTATCTTGGACACTTTATGGCCTTAAGGCTGTAGCTTTGTAACTAAATAAACCCCCTTTACAAAAGCCGATCCATTTCTGATGTCTTGCAAAAGGGCAGCATTAGCAAACCGGAACATGTTGTCATTTTATTGTTGACTTGTAGTATTTTCTCATTATTATGTTTATTAAACCTTTAATAGAAATGTGGCTCCCCAATTTTTTTCTCCAATTGAATAGGTTTCTATTCATTATGGTGACAGAGTCCTTTGATGTGCAAAAGTTTTTAATTTTGAGGAGGTTCCCATTTATCTATTCCTTTTGTTGCTTGTGATTTGGTGAAAAGGTTAAGAAACCATTGCTTAAAACAAGTTCCTGAAGATGCTTCTCTGTATTTTCTTCTAGCAGTTTTATAGTCCTGGCTCTTATATTTAAGTTTTTGATTTATTTTGAGTTAATTTTTAAATATGATGTGAGATGGGGGTTGGTCATCTTTCAATCGTTTGCCTGCAGATATTCAGTTTTCCCAGCATCATTATTTGAAGAGATTGTTCTTTCTCAAGTGAGTGGATGTAGCAGCTTTGTCAAAACTCAATTGGTAGGAGAACTTCTGGGGGAGATGGTAGATTAGGGTGCTGCAAGACTCACTCTTCCCTGAGAAACAGCTAATGGACTTGCAGAAACTGTCTGAAACAACTGTTCTTGGGCTCTGGAGGCCAGGGGAGCACTGTACAGAATCCAGGAAGAGCAAAATGAAGAGACAGAGAAATTGCAGTAAAAAACTGAGTAACTCACTCCACAGCAGCTGCTGCTGTCCACCCCCAACTCTCAAGGTGAGTGACATTGGGTCTGGTCCCCACTGGCTGCTGCAGATGGAGAGGGATGTGGATGCCCTCCACACCAAGAATGGGGGAGCACAGCTGAGTACTGATCACAGCTTTTGATTGGTGAATTTAGATTGCTAGGTCCTGTCTCTGAACCACTGTTTTAGCCTACCTCAGACAGGGACTGCCATAGCCATTATTTCAACCCACCCCTGACAAGGGTGAATGCAGTGGAAGTTTAAAGACACAGGGCCTCCCAAAGGCTGGGAGAAGAGTTTGCTGAAGAGCATCATATGCTGGGCAGGCCAGAAAGCACAGCTTTCTGCAGCCTTTCAGAAAGGCTTTTTGGTGTCTTTCCTGACCCCTTCCCAGTGGTCTTTGGAACTGGTCTTTGGAACTTCATGGTTCCCTGACTAGAACCTACCTGGGAAATACTGACTTGAGAAAGGCTACTCTGGAGTGGTGACTCCTCTGAGATTTGTCCTCCAGGCAAAAGCAGCTAGAAGCAACAAATGGAGAGTAAAGAGAACAGATCCTGAGGGTAAAACAATTGTACAAATAGTTCAATATTAAATATTGTAACACATATCCATGGCAAGAAACAGTAGACCTGAAAAATCTCATCATTTAAACACAGCAATTTTAAAGATCTAGAATAAGTTGAACCAAGTGTCAAAGAAGGTCCTTAACACCAATCAGCAATAAAACCCTAATGAAGAGAGAGAAGCAGAACTTCAGGATAAACTTATCAAGATAATCAGATGCCTAAACATGAGCAAAAATCTACAAGCCATACTAAGAAACAGGAATATATGCCAGCTCAACAGAACAAATTAAAATTTCAGAAGAGACACAGAATCTGGAAGAACTAATCAAAGATGTTCAAGCAAATCTTCTAAATCAATTCAAGGAGATGAAGGAAAATATGGTAAAGGATATTAAGAAGGCACTGAGATAGTATGAGGAAGAATTTGAAAGTATAAAAAGAAACATAACAGAGTTTATGGGGATGAAAGTCACAATACAAGAGAAAAAAATAACTTTAGGCATGCAACAGCAGATTTTAACAGGAAGAAGAAATAGTTAGGGATTGAGAAGACAGGACAATCATAATCTTCCACACAGAAGAACATAAAGGAAAGAATGGAAAAACAGAGCAGCATTTCAGGGAACTGAATGACAGCACAAAGTGCTAAAAAAAATGCCTTGGGTGTCCCAGAAGGAGAAAAAGGAAAAGAGACAGAAAGAATATTTGAGGATATAATGGCCAAAAATATCCCAACTCTCACAAAAGACAAAAATATTCATGTTCAAGAAGTGCAACATATCCAAACAGAACAAATCAAAATTGACCTACTCTGAGACATACACTAATGAGAATAGCAAATGACACAGATAAAGACAGAATCCTGAAAGCAGTAAAAGAGATTCATCACTTAAAAGGGAAGGTCAATAAGCCTATGTGCAGGTTTCTCATCAGAAAACATGGAGGTAAGAAGGCAATAGCATGATATATTTAAGGTGCAAATGGAGAAAAACAGCCAGCCAAGAATTATTTATCCAGGAAAAATGTGCAGCTCTCTGCCTATTATTGGTTTCCAGTTTCATTCCATTATGATCAGAGAAAGTACTTCATATGATTTCAATCTTGTGAAATTTTTGAGACTTGTTTTGTGACCAGCTTGTGGTCTTTTCTGGAGAATGATCCATGTGCACTTGAGAAAAATGTATATCCTGCTGTTTGGGGGGTTAATGTTCTGTATATATCTGTTAGGTCTGGTTCATTTATCATATTATTCAAGTTCTCTATTTATGTGTTGTTATTCCAAATAGATGTTCTCCCTATTTATGACTCCAAGTACTACTGTAGAGGTGTCTATTTCTCCCTTCAGTGTTGCCATTGTTTGTTTCATGTATTCTGGAGCATTTTGATTGGATGCATAAATATTTATGATTGTTATTTCTTCTTGATGGATTGCCCCTTTTATTAATATATAGTGTCCTTCTTTGTCTCTTTTAACAGCTTTTGACTTAGACTGTACATTGTCTGATATTAGAATAATTACCCCAACTCTTTTTTGGTTACTGTTTGTGTGGAGTATCTTTCTCCAACCTTTCACTTTAAACCTCTTTGTGTCCTTGAATCTAAGGTAAGTCTCTTGTAGTCAGCATATGAATGAATCATACATTTTTATCCATACCGCCAATCTGTGTCTTTTGATTGAGGAGTTTAATCCATTAACATTCAATATTATTAATGTAAAGGCAACACTTCAGCTATTTTGTCCTTTGGTTTTTGTATTGTATGTCACATCTTTTTTTGTTTTTGTTTTTGTCTCTCTTTACCTTTTTTTGTCTCTTTATCTATATAATTGATCTTTTATGTTGTATCTGACTGATCCCTTTCTCATTTATGTTTCTGTATATATATATATATATATATATATTTAATACAATCTTTGTGGTTGCCCTGGAGTTTATATTAACAACCTACATCTATAACTTATTAAGTTAAAAGTATTAGTTAGGGTTCTCTAGGGAAACAGAATCAATGAGAGGTGTCTCTGATTATCAAATTGTGAAAGTGACTCACGCAACTGTGGGTATGCACGAGTCCAAATTCTGTAGAGCTGTCAACAAACTGTCAACTCCAAGGAAGATGTCCGATGAACTCCTCAGGAAACGAACTGGCAACTTCAACGAACTCCTCAGGAAATGCTTCACTGGGCAGCCGAAGAAGAAGTGAAGGTCCTCTATCTGTCTTGCTTGGAAGTCTTCAACTGATTTATTGGATCAAATCCAGCCAATTGCATTCTCTCATTGTGGAAGGCACGCCCTTTGATGAGTCATCAGTCACAGCCACAGTCAATTGACTGATGATCCAATAAACCAGCCTGTTGGTTTATCAACCAGCCTCAAAATGTCCTCACAGCAATTGTTAGGCCAGTGTTTGCTTGACCGGACAGCTGGGTCACCTGGCCAAGTTGACACATGAACCTAACCATCACAGATACCAACTTAGCTTCAAGGGCATAAATATTCTCTGCTCCCATATCCCTCTGTTTCCCCTCTTTATGTTGTTTTTGTCCCACTTTACCACTTTATGTTTTTCATGTCTGTTGTAGGGAAATATTCCTTTTTCTTGATCAATTATATTCTAATTCTTATAGGAATTAAAGAGTAGGGTTGTGTATTGAACTTAAGTACTACTGGGTTTTTCATTGACCCTTTTATTTACCCTTTCTGATGATCTTCATTTCTTCACATGACTGCAAGCCACTTTCTCCTGTGTTTTCCTTCCAATTAGCAGAACTCCCTTTACTAATTCTCATACAGCAGGTCTTTCGTTTATCTGTGAATATTTTAAACTCTCCCTCTTATTTGGAGGACAATTTTGTTAGGTGAAGAATTTGTGACTGGCAATTTTTCTCTTTTAGTATGTTAAATTTATCATATCACTGCCTTCTTGCCTCCATGGTTGTTGATGAGAAATTGGCCATTAGTCTTACTGAGCATCCATTGTATGTGATGAATTGCTTTTCTCTTGTTGCTTTCAGAATTTTCTCTTTATCTCTGGCATTCAACTATTCTGATTAGTATGTGTCTCAAAGTAGATCTATTTTGATTTGTTCTGTTTGGCTATATTGTGCTTCTTGGACATGTATGTTTGTGTCTTTCATAAGAGTTGGAAAACTTTGAGCCATTATTTCCTCAGATACTCTTTCTGCTCCTTTTCCCTTCTTCTCTCCTTCTGGGACACCCATGATGTGTATGTTTGTGCACTTGCTCTCACTTAAATCCCTGAGACACTGCTCAGTTTTTTTTCTTCACTCTGTTCTTTTGAGATTATGCTTTCTATTACACTGCCTTCTAGTTCCCTGATTCTTTCTTCTGCCTTTTCAAATCTGCTGTAGTATGACTCTAGTGTATTTTTAATCTCTACTGTTGTGACTTTCATCCCCGTAATTTCTGCTTTGTTTCTTTTTATGCTTCCAAATTCTTCTTTATACTCACCCATTGTCTTCAAAAGTTCCTTTATCTTTTTGTGCATATTTTCCTTCATCTCCTTGAATTGATTTAGGAGATTTGCTTGAACATCTTTGATTAGTTGTTCCACTTATGAGTCTCTTCTGAAGTTTTAATTTGTTACTTGGCTGAGCCATATCTTCCTGTTTCTTCACATGACTTACAATTTTTTTTGCTGATATATGGGCATCTTATTATCTTACTGGGTTATCTCTGAAGTTCTGTTTCTCCCTCTTATCTAGGGTTTTATTGTTGATTAATTTTGTGGTAAGAGTTTTCTTTGATGCTTCATCCAACTTATTCCAGATATTTAGAATAACTCATGTTTACCTGTTCAGGTTTTCTCAGCTCTTCTTCATCTGATTCTTCTCTTGGATATATGGTGCAGTTTTTAAAATTTTACTTTTTGTGCAATTGCTTCACCTCCAGGAGAAATCTTCCTTTCTTCTGTCCCTTCTCTGGGAATCTTGATCTGTTCTGTTTGTTATTGTGCAGACTTTTCTTCCCAGCTCATATGATTTGTTTAAATTCTCTTCCTCACAAAGTGCCCCATTTTCCCCATATTTTCAGTTCTAGGAACCATCCTATCTTAGAGCAGTTCAGTTTAGCCTCCTATTTTTTGTTGTTGTTTTTTTTGTGAGGCTTTTGTACTTCTGGTTTCTTTTCTGTTGGGGTATACCACCTCATGGAGCCAGATGGGGTCAATCTGGAAAGCTGGGTCACTTCAGAAAAGTCTATTTTGCCTTTAGGTGTCCTGCCTACTAAAACTGAATTGCATGAGGGCACAACAGTTCTTAGAAGCCTTTCTATTGTGGTTTCTTTCTTTCTCACCCCCCCCCCCCACCTTCCTCTTTCTCTTTGCCTCTGGGGGCACTTTTGTATGCAGCACTACTCAGAGGCTTGTGTTTTGCCCTGGGTCTCTGTGGCTTAGGTTCTTATGCCTGGTTATGTGTAGAGTTCTAACTTCCTGCTGTGAGTTGCTCTACCATCTCAGTTGTGATGGGAGGGAGCTGGGCCATGCTGACTCCCAAGCTGGCAGGACCAAGTTGGGGGGAGGGGAATGGGAACCAACTGCCATTTGGGATGGAATTCTACCAGAGAGTTTTCTATTCCTTTGATTCAGGATTTGTGGAGTCCTTCTCCAGTCTCTACCATCCTCCAGAGATCTAAGCAAGTGGAGTATGACCTTTTATTTACTAAATCTCTCGGGAGGCTTTTTCAGGCAATATCTTATGTCACCATGTTGATGATGTCATTCTCCTTGACTTGCTTTCTAATGTAGAATTCTGCAAACCAGTAGTTCTCAAATTTGGTACCTAAAGAATTATCTGGGCAGTTTGTTAAACACATAGGAGACTGGACTGTTTTGGGGAGGGCTCAAGATAATACATTTTAAACAACTTTCCCAGTAAGTTCTTAAGCATTCCAAATTATTAATGTCACTGTCTCAGGGACATCTATTATCCACTCAACTGGGGCCTAAGGAAATATTCCTGGAACACATAAATTTTAAGGAAGGTAAGGGGAAGAAGAATAAACCTGCATTTTTACCTTACCAACTTTGAAGCATGAAGCGAAATGCAAAGTTTCTTTAAGTTTCTTTAAAAAAATTGTGTTAAAGAACAGGAACATTGAAATTAGCATCTTAAGTTGTGACACATTCATTCTCTGAAAAAAAGGGTTACAGCTGTTATCTAAGCATGTGCCTTGAAATTATGTAGATTGACTATAGGTACTATGAAAGTTAATTATAAGTACCCCCCTAGAAACGAGTCTCTTATTCAAGAAATTACATAAGCCACAGTATATATTCCATCTATATTCTCTAAACTGTGGTTATTGCAACAGACTGAGTTTGTCAAACTCTGGATTTAAGCAGCAGATGTTCTTTGTCTCCCACTCAAATTTCCTGCGTCCAGTACTCAGTTAGCCTTTAATTCTTCATCCCCATGACATTCCACAATTTTAGAAACTGGGAACACATAATAGACTTATGAAAGAATTTGAACTTTTTTAGCAGTTTCTTTTTTCCTTCTGATTATACAGTGGGAGGATTTTCACAGATGTTCGGCTCTTAACTCACTTCTGAAATCTCACCGCTAATTCAAATGCACGTTGTTTTATTGAAGTTACTTCAACTTTCTAAGAGAGAACATACTCCAGTGATTCTCCTTCTCATCCTACCAACACATTACAGCTTTTTCTTACCATCCAAGTTCATGATCATGTAAAACACATTGGGTAGGGATTCTAAACTTGAGTTTGTTACTAATCGGTTGAGTGCTCTTACGCACTCTTTAAAATCAGTAGGCCTTGACTTCCATATCTTAAAAATGAAGTGCTTACCATAAGGGATTTTAAAGCTCTCATCCACTGGTAAAAATTCTTGATCATCTAATTAAGAATTGTTATATTCTGGAAGATTCCATTCGATTCTTTTAAATGTGTACTTCCACATCAGTAGAGCTAAGAAAGTATCAAAAACTATATTTGAATAAGACAAATTGATAGATGGATAGAGGTGTGGATGGTTGGAGAGATATAGGATATAGCAAGAGTGGAAAAATGTTAGTGGTAGATGATGGATATAGAGATATGCTCTGTAAATTATTTAAACTTTTCTCTGTGCTTGAAATTTCACAAAAATGTTGAAAAATGGTATTCTTAGCATGTATGCATATATTATACACACATTATATATAAAATTAAATTTTCTAAATGTTTACACCTACTCATATTTGAAATTATTTAAAATAATTGTATATACCTACTCTCTAAAACTTGTCTTCCCTGATTTTGTCCAGCATGACAGGCTACAATTTTTATTCCTTATGCTTTACTCTGTACTTTCAAGGGATTTGGAGCATTCCATGGTGATTTCGGAGCATGTCAAATTCCTTGCAGCTGCAAAACAGCTGGTACAGGCAGCTCACAGTGGCACTCTGAAATATGGCCTGAATTTATTAAATCTTGTGATGAACATACACTTTAAATTAGTGTTTTATGATGTTCAATTTATGGTCTTTTAACTGGGAAAAATATGATATTAATATATTGTTTTGTGATTCCTAGCATTTAAAAAATCAGCATCCATTTGAGCTTGATTAATTTATATGATATCTACTTCCTGATTTATTTTATCGCATGCATGTATCATTTAAGTTACAGTGAACTAAGTCAAATATTGTTCTGTGAATTGCAACACTTTGTTCTCTGAATGAGATGGCATC
The DNA here is from genome assembly GCF_015220235.1 of Choloepus didactylus. Taxonomy (NCBI): domain Eukaryota; kingdom Metazoa; phylum Chordata; class Mammalia; order Pilosa; family Megalonychidae; genus Choloepus; species Choloepus didactylus. Next base: position 136,065,571 of record NC_051309.1, on the reverse strand, counting down.
CTCTGTACGTCTACATAGAACATGGTAGAACCTTGTCACATGGGTATTCTGGAGAACAGTATCATCTTGTCACCTAGAAAACAACTGTTAGGATGTAGTGGTGATATTAGCAACAAAGTTTAGGGCCTCTAAACAAGAATAGCAGTGACATTAGCAGTGGAATCTAACTGTGGATATAGAAGTAGCCAGAAAGAAGGGCTATTCTATTCTACACAATAGAAGTAGAAACACCAAGCAGGATTAGTGAGGATATCCAGCACAAGTATCCTGGAAGCACAGGTCCTGGCAGATAAGTGCTATCCAGTAGTGAGTGGCTATAATTCGATGGGAAGAAAAATTAGCTGATGCTATGAATCTGCTGAAAAGACTTGTTTATATTTAGGTGAAACATCACTGTAGACACACAGGGATTGAAATACCTGGAGATTATGGGAATGAAATGTCCATTAATACCTGTTGGGTGTAAAAACCAATAACAAACAGCATATGCATATGCATACCAGCATACATGTACCTCTATCAGCATTTCCAATATATAACCAATTCTTCCTTATTCGGAAATTGATGAAACACGTGTCATTAATGGATACACCCTTGATTAAGGCCAATGCCATTTCTTTCCTCCACTTAATTCTGTGTGTCTCCCCCATACTTTGTGCATGCCCTAGGGGTCTGTACTTCACACTTGTCCATGGCGGTCCACGCGAGACTAATTCTGTGTCTGAGTCAGTAATTTTTATGTTAGTTCAGCTCCTTCATGTATCTTCAACATTCAGAGTTTCAGATTTTATGTAAATATTTTTCTTACTCTGGCTATTTGATTTCTGTTTGCTATTGCCCAGATATGCACATTGCAAGAACTGCAGAAGGTAGGATATTCTTGAATATCAAATTGTTCTGCTGTCAATAGCTTCTCATCTTATTATTATTTTCTACTCAGTGAGAAAGAGTTACTGCTTGTTTGTGGCTCTCACTCACTCTTCCCCAACTATACAAGCCTTCTCTCTTCCTCTAATATGCTGTCATGCCCTGGAGCTTTTGTACTTACTGTTCCTTTGGCCTGTTGTCCTAGATATCTGCATAGATCATTCCATTGCATTCATCAGTCAGATCTTTACTCAAATATTGCCTTGGCAAGACCTTACCTAGTCACTCTCTCTAAATTGCACCCCCAAATACTCACTTATGCTCTACGTTATTTTTTCCTTGGCGTTTATCATCAGTGGTTTGCTTATTTGTATTGTTTATTTTATGTCTCACCCCAGTAAAATATAAGTTGGATGAAGAAATAATTGATCTGTATTTTTCACTGTTGTCTTCCTAGCACTTAGAAAAATACCTGATCCATAATTGATGCTTGCTAATAATTATTTGTTGAATGAATGAATTTGTTGAAGGAGTTTATCCTTTTTTGTTGGAATAAGACCTTTGCTTTCTTAGGGTTTTCAGAATGGGCCAAATAAAAAATGGATCAAGTCTACCATTTATCGAGATAGGTGTTGAGTAAGACTTGTGCAAAAGATAGGCTTAAGAGAAAAATACAAACATATTAATTATCGATCGAATATAATATGTTAAATAAGAATGTCTTTTATCTGTATAGCTCTTGATAATTTGCAGATAAATTTTACATGCATTTTTAAATTGTATTATCACTCTCAGATTTGCAGAAAGAACTTGTAATTCCTTTTTTGTAAATTAGAAAAGAAAAATTCAGAGAATTTATGTGATTTGCCCAGTCACACTACTAGTTTATTGTGGTGGTAACATTTGAACACATAAGGTTTTGAATCAATGTTTTTTTTTTCATTTTTCTCATGGATGGCATATTTTAGCATCAATGTTTTAGTGAAAATTATATATTCCTAAACTGAGACTCAGAATATCTTTAATAAATATTATAAGAAGGGTCTAGTATCGATTCCAAAATAGAACTTAACGCTCAGAAGACACAGCATGGGAAAATATGTAACAATCACATAGACAAATGCAGAATATTACCACAGAAACACTCATACCGAAACATGATAACTGAAAACAAATTAGCTATGGAATTGTACCATACAGCAAGAAGCTGAGTATAAAATTCCAGATTTTCTTACTATAAAGAAAACATTTGTTCCAATTGAAAACATTTGAGTAATTTTCACAAAGGAGTAATTTCTTTGAAACATAAAATAAATGGAGGTTATTTTCATTTTCAAGTTGATTCAGACCTTCCTTGTTGCTCTTAGGATCAGGCTTAGCAATGTTTTGTACTTGCTCTTTTCTTCTACCTCCAAAATGGTTAGTCAGGATTTTCCATTTTAAGCTCTCTGGTGAGAGCATTGCAGTTCCCTTTAAGGATGAATAGAACAGATGTAGTAATTATTAGCAGATCTCTATATCCCTGCAACAGTAAACATTAATATACTGTATTACTTGTCTCTCTAAATAATTTTCTTAGAAATATTCTCCAATTTTGATCTCTTGTTTCATTTATGAGTTCATTTCTGTACCTTAAACACAGGCCAAACAGTAGCAAATACAAACATACAAAGAGTTACAGAGCAAGGGAAGGGACCAGAATTTGTTAAGTGCCAATTGGTGACTGGGTACTTTATATTCATTATTTTACTTATAATTCAGAATAATACTTTAATATAGGGATTAATGTCTGTATTTTATGAATTAGGAAAATGAGATTCAGAAATTAAGTGTTTCATAGCTGCTAAGAGACAGATACAGGGTTCCAACTCCATTCCATCTCCAGATTTAATGATCTTTCAAATGCATTCTTCTGGATCCCATAGTATCTGGAAAACATGATCCAAGAAGCCACCAACCAACCTAGAAGTGCTTGAAATGCCCTAAATCCATCTTGGTAAGTGTTCAGATGAACACATCCTATGACAAAGAATTATTAATTTAAGGGCCAGAATATATTGTTTTAAGCTAAAATCATAGGAAGTTCTCACATATATTGAGTCCAATTCTATCTCTACCAGTCCTCATCTATCATTTCAGGCAGCACACAAAACAATGACTCTTCCAATCTATTGCTTTTCAGCTATTTGAAAAGAACTTTTTTTTTTCTGATTTGTTTTTAGGTTAAACATATACAGTCCATTCTAGATGATTCCCTGGTGAATAAACTACCAACAATTATGGTTAGTGATATGACGGAAATTTGGAACTCAGAGAAAACTTTGCTGTTTAATGTTTAATTCTATTTTATTGGTGAAAAAACTGAGACTCAGATCAGCTAACTAACTTTTAAATAAAAATTAGGCTATATTTTCTCTAAGAAAAGAATACAATAAGGTTATGTGCACACATGCATGTGCATAAATATGTATGAAGAGTGGTTTTTACTTCTATGAAAATCCTTAGGAGGAACATACTTAAAAGATTTTTACTGGGGCAGTCATACTCACAGAAGCATAGAGTCTGTTGCATTTATTTTGGTATCCTAAATGGCAATGTGTCTTGCACTTAGTGAAGTTCAATGAATACTTGCTGAATAAATGGTTTTCTTAATAACTGTAGCAGACATTTTGAAATAAATTATTATAACTTAGTATTTGGTTTTCCCACTAACATTAAAGACCTTATGGTAATAAAAGAAAGTTCCCAACATATCCTTGTATATGTTTCTTGTATATGTATACAATACATTTCATCTGTGCCTGACTCCAACAACTGTGCATCAGTCCAACAGCTAATCATATCTATAAGTTCATTTCTTATACAACCTTAGCTTTTTCATTAGCCACAATGAGCCCATAGGAAAATGCTGGCAAAATCTATCAGTAGATCATGCTTCTGTTCTATCAAAAGTTAAATGGGAAATAATTTGGGATATGTGAGGAGGTAGCCTCGATCTACTTTTCTGAAACCATTTGTAGATTTAATAGACCATCATTTGACCCAACCAGTAATGTAGGAATTTAAGCTCCACGAAGGGTTCTGTGTTTGAAGTCCACTGTGGCTTTGATAGGTAAGCTTCAGCAAGTCTGTGCACTTTCCAAAACTTTCTGAAACATGTTTGTGTATGTACATTTGTGCGTCTTCCGGAAGATTGTTCCTAGTTTTGTTCAAAGTCTCATTGTGGCTCATAACCCTTCCAAACAGAAGAACCCATATCTATGAGAGACAAATCAAGATGGCTCCAGGCAAAATAATGTATGTTAGGAAGGACATTTTCCCAGTACTTACCCCTCAGTTTTCTGTATTTAACTCTTTCTGTTAAAGTGGCCCATATTTTCAAACTATTTAAGTTCAACATATAACTAGAGCCTATCCTTTATTTCATTTTGTACTTTGAACCTTTCAACTACCTTTCCTGTATCACATCCTCTCTGTCGCGTGACTCATTTCCCCATAGCCATAAGCTGTGTTTCACAAGTTATGGTTAGATTTCTGATAATCAAATCTCTAATGAAATTTAATAGCTGACCCTGAGCCAGTGTTATGTTTCATTCGTCAAATATTTGATTAGGGTTATTCTGTTCTATTTAGACATTGTACCAGGAAATAGAGATACAAAAGATTCAAAAAAAAAAAGAAAGAAAAAAACATGACCAGCTCACTGACCTCAAAGAGCTCAGTTTACTCAGCATTTTTAAACTTTAATGTACATATGAATCATCTAGGAATTATGGTTAAAATTCAGATTCTGATTCAGTATGTGGGAAAGTGGGGAATTGTGACATTCTGCATTTCTAACATGATACAAGGTAATGCTTCTGCTGTTGGTCTGCAGACAATATTTTAGATGGCAAAGGTTTAGTGCAGGTTTTCTCAGCAAGATCTGGGAGAAAAGGAAGTACTAATGCCCTAATCACCTCATTTTATGTAATGAATTAATGTCACTTCTATACACCTAGAATGGTATTAGTGATGTATCATTCTTGAGAGACTTGAGAAAATCATCTTTAAATCGTTTTCTGTCTTCTGTGTTCAGGTGGAAACTTGTCTCAATTAAGACTGAATTCAGATTTAAGCAACCAAAAGTCTGACTGCAGTGACTTATACAAATAGAGGTTATTTATATCAGACAGCAAGAATCCAGAAGTTGGGAGTCCAGTGCTAGAAGACACTTTCCTATTTTTTTCTGTTCAGTTATTCTTAGCATGTACAGCTCAGTCTTCAGGGATGTTGTCTCAGGGTTGTGAGCTATCTGCTGCTCCTGCATGCTCATATCTGCTTTCCAAGTGTGAGCAGGAAGAAATGGGAAGAAAGAGGCCAAAAATGGTCATGCTTTCTTTTAAACTTTCTCCACAGCTAAGCCTATGACTTCAACTAAATCTTTTTGTCTAGAACTGGGTTACATGGTCACCTCTAACTGGAAATTAGTAAGGAAGATGAACATTTTAGCTTTAGCTTTGGAACATCCACGTTAGATAAGAAAGGGGTTGTGAATGGCTTAGGAATGGCCAATCCATAGTGTTTGCCACATTCATGAAATTAAAATGTCATTGGCAAAATAAGAATTACCACTGTGGTGGTTTGAAGCTGTATGTACCCCTGAAAAATGTTATTAAGATGAATCCATTCCTGTGGGAGAGAACCCTTTTTAGTAGGACCTTAGATAAAGCTACTTTAGTTTAAGTGTGACTTAACTCACTCAGGATAGGACTTTTACTCCTATTACTGGAGTCTTTTATAAGAGAATGAAATCCAGACAAGGAGGGAGAAAGTCCCAGAGCAAGAAGCTGAAAGCAATAAAACCTGGAAGGAAAGTGAGAGACCAGCAGACACCGCCATGTGCCTGGCCATGGGCAGAGGATCCGAGGACCAGTGACAGCCGGTCTTCAGGAAGAGGACGTCACCTTGATGATGCTTGATTTGGACATTTTCCCAGCCTCCAAACTGTAAGCTAATAAATCCCATCGTTTAAGCCCAACCCATTTCATGGTATTTGCTGAAGCAGTCTAGGAAACAAAAACTCTGCCTTAAAATTTAAAACAATAATGCAGAACCAAAATTATTTAAAAACATCTGCCCTTTCTGGAATTTAAATTTATTACATATGGCATTGCCTATTCTGAGTACAGGTAGAGTTGGTTGGGCCTGAAACATCACCCTGATGCTAGTAATTTCTTCAAGTTTACAAATTCCCTTATATACCAAAACAGTATGTTAAAACACATTTAAACATCTATATTTCACTTTTTGCTTATAAAAAGGCAAACTGTTACGTAAGAACATAAAGTTGTGAATAATCTTAATACCCTAAGTTACAGACAAACAGATCATTTGGAAAAGATGATTTAAACATAGCTTTATTTTTTCCTCTTTAAAATCAAGTTATACTATGTATAGTTATTTGTCTGCCTGATTTTTAAAAATACATAAAAGGATGCAATGGAGGGAAAAAATTAATAACTGTGTCATCTACCATGTCTTAGGTGCTTTGTATATCTTATTATCATTAATTACCCCAGTAACCTATTGAGGTCATTACTATACCTTCCATTTTCCTAAAGAGAAAACCGAAGTTCAGAGAAGGGAAATAATTCTCAAGATCACACAGTTATAAAATAGCGGAGTGTTTTTTAAAACTTTCTAATTCTGTTCTCTCTTAGAAGGCATTTGTGGGACTGTCTTTCTCTGTTGAAATTCAACAAAGTGAAAATGGCATAGATTCATTATTTTCATCCATTCACTTTTTTAAAAATCAGACTTGAACTTTACAGTTAAAAGTGCATCAAATGAGACTCCTGGTTTTGGAAATATGAAATGCATATGCTTTATTTTAGCACTGGGATATCAGTGAAAAATTAAAGGGAGAAGAAAAAAAAGAAAAAAGACATTAGCTAAGTGTAGAGATGTGTAGGTGACATGTAAAGAAGAAAATTCAAATAATAAATTAACTGCCATCTCTGTGACATATAAGTAAGGTAATATTTTACTTTAAAAAGTCATCAAAATACAGAACTTAGTGAAAATTAACCATCAGCAGTCCATGCATTTTAGATAATAAATGCAATAAAATATTTAAACTCACATTTAAAATATAAGTCTGAATGCTTCCAGTATCACACATGGAGAAAATCTAAATAATAATTATGATTTGACAACAGATTTAAATTTTCATATTTTTACAATTTCCTCTCTAATGTAAATTGTGCCATTATTAAGAAACATATATTTTTTAAAACAGCTCTAGATCTTTTTTCTTTCCTTCCACAAGGATTTATTTAACACTTACCATGTTCCAGTCACTGGACCAGGTGCTAAGGATATACTGAGATGTACAAAACTCTAGCCCTGCCCTACGAACACACTCTAATTGGGAGAGAGATGAAAAAACAGCACTTGTTAAGGAAATGGGGTTCTAAGGGAGCAAATGGAAAGACAGAATTATTTAAATCTCTTTCAAATAGGCTTAGAAATTCATAACCCTTTTTTTTTTTAAGTCCATTCGAAATGAATAAACTGTGCGGTTTCAGTATTTGAGTGTGTAAACTCAGTTTTCCTGAAAATGTGCCACTTCAAAATGAATGATTTGGTAAGAATACAGATCTGAGTCCAACTATGAATGAGTAAAAAGATGTTTCATGAAAAAAAAAAAAAGAGAGAGAGAGGGAGAGACAAAGACTGTTTTGGTAGTTAAGGTAAAAGATAAACATATTATGGTTTCAAAATTCTGAAACTTTAAAAGAGATAGTCTGAAGTGGGGACATATACATTGCATATATACATGTAGAAAAAAGTTAAATGTTGACCAGGAAGTGTGGAGCGCAGGGTCTAAGAAGTCAGGAGTCTGCTGATTGCCTTTGGGAGTTGGCAGGAAGCTCTGAGGCTGGAGGATAGGAATTAGAAGTATTTGATGGCTCAGAGGAAACACAGCACAAAGGGGAAAAATAGTGTAAACACAAAGGTCAAGAAAAGAAGGCAGGGCACTTGGCTTCCGGTGGGTGCAGGCAGGAGCAGATGCTGTAATCCAATAACCAGCAGGAGTAAAGCACCTCCGCCACTGAGGTAGAGACCTTGGCAAGAGACATAGATCATACCATTACATCCTCATTTCTCTCCTCTATTTGGGAAGGATTTTATGATTGAAATCCAGACAGAAGACATAAAAGGAAGAAAAATTATGAGCACAGCATTTAAGAAACAGAAGAAAGATTGCCTAGAGTCTGGTTCATCCAACAGCTTTTTCCTGCGCACCAGATTTTGAGATTAATGTAGTTTATTCTAAGCTCTTCGGGATTTGAGCCTGAGACATGGATATTGATATCAATATCTAAAGAACTGGATTGAGGCTTTTGATTTTTTTTTTTCCTGACTTAAAGCTGATTATCAGAGGTGGATGTATCATGAAGCTACTGAAGCTGAAACTTCAGGGTCTCTCACTTGCATGGACCCCTTATAAGCCCCTGTACTTAATTTTGCATTTGTAATTTCAATTGCTTTTCAAATTATATAAAATATGATTTATTAAAAAATTCACTACAAATGAGTCATATTGGCTCCTTGGCTCACTTTATTGTCATTGACAGATTTTCTAGGTAGACCATTTTCTTACCAACTCATGGAAACCAAATTTCTCAGTTCAAAATGAAGAGGACATGAAATTTCAACTAAATTTCCAGAGAACTCAAAAACAAACCTTAAATTATTCATAAATAAAATAAATTATGTATTCCTTTATACAATCAATCTATGTATTACATGCAATCAACTTCAGAATGCTAAAAACTAAAACTCAGAAAGAATACATATTTCAGTTGCCCAGATGCACGAGGAGAACTGTAATTAATGTGTGTTGGCTTCTGATTTTTTTGGCACTGCATTACATGGATAGATTTAACTCAGTGTACAACAAAATGCAATGTGAAATAGATGTTTTTATAAATCAAGTTTAAAATCCTTACTTTCATCCTTGTGCTATCTTTTATTTTAATTTAACTGAATTTGATATCTCATTTGATTAAATACCTTCTTAGATATGATGCTTTGGTAGTAGCAGGTAATAGAACACCCAAGTAAAAAAATGGCATGAATTATGAGGCCAATTACAATTTCATGTGACATGGTGCCAGAACAGGGCTGAACAGGTCAGCAATGAAGCCCTCCCTTTCCCAGTGGTGCCATCAGATTTCCAGATTTTTTTTTTATCTGAATTGTCTGCCATGTTCAGCATGTCAACATTATCAACCCCTATGATCTAAACATAACTGTGATTGTTCCATGACTATGGACTGTAACTATAATGATAACTGTGCTTGCACAGGCAGAGGTGATTGCTCCCAGTGAAGGAGGAAAGAGAATTCTTTCTGTGTATGTCTTTTCTGTGAGAAAGGAAAGTTTTTCTCAAAAGCCTCTCCTCACACAGGTCCCAGATGGCCAGCATTTGTGACATGTCATACTGTAGCTGCAGACTTTCCCAGTGGATTGTGCCTGGCACTTTCAGTCTCTAAAGTAGGAGGTAGGATCTACAAAGAAAGATGAAGGAGGATCAGAGGGATGGATATGGGATAAACAACCAAGGCCCTGTTAGCTAGCCTTTATTAGGAAGGAAGTTGGTTATTCTGACTTTTGCTAAATCTTGGTTTGATGGGTTGTGAGCTCATTTTTTTTTCATCTCCTAGGTGTACCCTTATATTTACCAGCACGTCTGTACTTCCCCATGTGTATGTTGTATCTTTTTATCTCCTCCCTATCTAGCAGCTTCAGTGGCCACAAATCTTCCTCTAGAGTCAGAAATTTTCAGACATTTTGTAAATTGATGACAGTCCCTGTGAACTACAGACTTGGGCCAAGTTATGAAAAATTCACTAAACTGTGGAGAGTTTATATCCTACTGAATACCAAAGTGGTGAACCACTGGGCTAGCCAGTACAGAATGTTAACCATTCTGCACACAATTGCTTGAGCTCATGCCAGCACAATTGACACCCTAGCCGAAATCTGAGCTGCTTCCTAGAAGAGGTCACAGGAGATCAGAGGATGTTCCCTAAGTACATCCTGATAAGACTTATGGGAAACATCAGATTAGTTAAAGCTCCAGGTTTGGTAACTGGCTGGTGTCCCTAAAGACCCATATGGGTTCAAATATCTGGGCACAACTAAAGGTATAGCTCCATTCATTGTTTCTTCCACAAATCTTTCCATAGCACAGCTGTCCTCAACTCAGATGACTTCTTCTGAGATTATAAAACACTTTGTGTCACCATTATTCATTCATTACTGTTGAGGATTGTATCATGTCCCCCTCAAAAGACATGTTTAGGCCCCAACCCCTGAAGTGTGATGAATCCATTTGTCAATAGGACCTTTGAAGTTGTTGTTAGTTAAGGTGTGCCCAAACTGAATGAGGGTGGGTCCCAATCCAGTATGACTGCAGTCTTTATAAGGAAAGGAAATCTGGCATGGAAAGAAAGCCACGGGAGCAGCCAGAAGCTGAAAATCAGTGGAACTCGGAAGAGAAAAGAAAAGATGCTGCCAGGTGCACTGCCATATGGCAGAGTAGCTAAGGAGCCCCAAAGAAGGCTTGTCAGCCAGAAGAAACCGACCCGAGGGGGAAGCAAGTCTTTTAGCCCCTGAAACTGACAATCCAATAAATTCCTATTGTGAATCCATTGTATGATATTTGTTTTAGCAGCTAGGAAACTAAAACAAGTACTTAATCTTTATTCACTCAGTACTTAATCCTATACTATTTTGTAACTTTTTTTTTTTTCAGTTGTTTTATATTCCAGGACATTTTTACTCTTACCATAACCACATAATAATAATTTGTAGATAAGAACCACATTTTTCCACTCTCCCCACACTTACTATCCTTATACCATAGTATTTAACATTATAATCTGTTAATTTAGTGACTGTAGGCTGCAGTATAAGGTAACATCATAATAAAATCTGTGGAATAGAACAATGCCATTTGATAACACTACCCATAGAAACTTTAGAAACAATATTGAAACAATAAGTTACTTGGCACCTTTTTGGTTACTGTGCTAGGCAGGTATGCAAAATTGAGCAAGGTCCCTGCTTATGAGGAGTTTATAATCTAGTGATGAAGAGATGTATTACAAAATCATGCATAAAATGTAAAAACGAAAACTGCAGTAAGTGCTGTTGGCAATTCAATCACATCTACCGCAGGATATGTTCAAGTCCTAATACCCAGTCCTTTGGATGTGGACTCATTTGTAAATGAGATCTTAGAGGAACCAGTGTAGATGAGGCTAAATTGTGTCAGGATGTGCCCTAATCCAATATGACTAGAGTCCCTATAAGGGACTCTATAAGGAGAAGAAATCTAGACACAGACTGAGTCAACCGAGCAGGAGTAGTGGAAGCCACAGGAGGAGACTGAAGGAGAGAGATCACATGTGACAGAGGCAGAGATTGTGAGCAAGCCACCACCAGAACACTACAGACCTCAGAGAAATCATGGCCTGTCAATATCCTGATTTTAAACTTGTAGCTTCCAAAACTGTGAGACTAAAAAAATTCCTGTTGTTTAAGCCAACCAGTCTGTGCTATTTGTTGTAGCAGCCATGGAAAACTAAAAGTGCTATGAGGGAAAGGAGCATGGTTTCACATGTTATATAGAGGGGAGTCTGACCTAATCTGCAAGTGAGGAGTGGCTTCCCTGAGAACCACAGAGTGAGTTGCAGGTAATTAGGACAAAAAATGTGCTCATGTGCAATGCAAAGTTGTGGCCTGACTAGAGAGCAAAGTGGTTGAAGGTAGAGAATGAAGCCAGAAAGAAGGCGGTTCAGAGACAACTGGCTGTCCTCCCTTCCATAGAGACAGAGTGTAGCTGCCCAACCAGAGGCTACTTTCCAGCATCCTTTGCATTAAGTGTGGCCACATGACTAGCTTATCTCCAGTAAAATGTGAGTGGAGGTGGTGGAAATAGAAGCAGAAGTGCTCAGGAGATCTGAAGTGGTATCAATAAGATTTGGTAATGTTTTGAATACGAAAAGTTGACAGGGAATTATCTGCAAAGACTAATAGTTGGTGGTGACATTCTCCCAGCTGGAGGCTTGAGTTCAGATTTGCACATGTGCACATGTAGATTCCTTGGTTATGTCCAAAGGACATTGCTTTCTTCCACCTATTCTTGCACACAAATGAAGGGGTGGTGAGAGTTTTTTCTTTACACAGCAGTTCTTCTGATTCACAGAGGTGTCTTCTCTGTAGCAGTGTTTACAGTGATTAGGGTTCTGGCTGCCTCTTAAGCAATGATCTGTGTCACCTAGGATGGTTGTTTAACTCTCCATTCCTCGATTTCCATCTGAGAAATGAAGAAAACACTAGTGCCTGCTGCATAGGCTTGTAGTGAGGGTGAACTGAGAATATACATATAAAGCATGTAGTAGGAAACTTACCCTTAGTAAGAACCTATTCATTGTTACTTCTAGGCAAGACAGCCACATTCTCTTGTACATTACCCAACGTTCTAAGTGCCATCAGCATATCATGTCCTACGTAGGTGGCAAAACATAGTCAGCCAAGGAACTATTAATTTTAGGGTGCGTGCTCTTAACATATAATTTAATGGGCCTGGCTTAGTCACTGAATTCCACAGGTGAAGAGTAACACTAATGCTCAAATTTCTTTGTTCTTTCTTCTTGGCAGGTTTGGTTTTAGCCCTGATTCTCAGATACACACAAAATCTTGGCCTTTCTTATAGGGCTCCGGATTTAAACCCCAAGGTAGAGATAATGTTATTCTTCCACAACTGCCTGAGTCTTAACTTGTTCCCATCAATTCTGAACCTAGCATCCCTTCTACAATTGCTTTCTTTATGCAGTTTTCACTCCTTCAACTAGTTAACTTTCATAAGTCTTTAATTCTTTATCTTACTTTCTTCTTAAATGAATCTATTGCTGTGCTAATCCTCCTCTTGCAAGCAGCTTTATATTCAGTATCTTATTCCCTATTATTCATTCCGATATCCTTTTCATTATTTTTCTGTCTGGCCCAGCATAGAATTAGTCTCCCCTTACATTCCTTTCAGCATGATTAAGTATGTGTGTGTTTGCATATGTGTGTGTGTGTGTGTGTGTGTGTGTGAGAGAGAGAGAGAGAGAGAGAAGTGGAGGGGGAGAGAGATTAATGTGGAAAAAAGAAAACTGATAGTGGTACACACAATTAGGGAGGCAAGCTCTCCACTAAAGTTATAATTCAAATATTTTTGTTCTCCTTGTGGAATATTGTAAATGTAATATTTTAGTGTTATCTACAGAAGACCTTTTGGAAGTATCAACCATGTTTTCTACAAAGCAATCCTCAATTTTTTTCTTGGAAAAAAGTATTTTGTCAGCATTATATGTCCTAAAGATGGCTCTACCCTTTTGATATAGGTGATTTTAGAATGTTAGCTAATATTGTCCCAAAATGTCACCTTTTTCATTCAGTGTCTTTTTATTTTAAATTCATATAAAAATTTAAAGAAATATAGCCATGTAAGTTTATGTGTATGCAATTCAACTGTAGTAAAATTTCAGGGGGTTCTTTAAGAGAGCAGATGGTACAGGAAGGGATCCATGAAGTCTTGATTCTTCAAGTCAAGTATTCTCATAACAGCAGAATAATATCACACCTTCATATCAGAACAGTTTGTACTGGCCAACAGATTAATTTTTTATTTTACTCCACAGAAATACTCCAAGGACAGATTTCTTTCTTTTTTTTTGAAAAGAGATAATTGACAAAATCCAAGCACTATCAAATTCACTCACTCACTCCATTCAATCATTCATTCATTTATTGTTACATCAACTTTTTTGATCACTTTGGTATGCATGGTAGAGTTAGAAAGATTGAGATTTTCCTTACTTTCTCTAAAAATCTTCTAAGTAATTAGTAAAATATATGTAAATATATTTGGGAACCAACCACATGGCAAACCCTATATACATGTCAGTGCACTGAGGGAGTTATTAACTTTCCCGTTTTTCTGGATGAAGGAACTGAGCTCCAGAGATGTTAAGTAATTTACAAAATGTTGCCCTGTTGCTGTTAAGGAGCAAAGCCAGGATTTAAATAGAGTCATCTCTGTTTAAGTCCAGAGTATGTGTTCTACACATTAATCTGAACTTAAAATAAGTAAAGTTTTATCAAATGAAAATATTTTGGAAATATCCATGCCTGATACAAAAATGGATTCTTTGTGAAATTAGTAGATCAACTGGTGAATCATGTTTTATCTGATTTTTCTCTGGATAGATATTTTGGGAGCATATTTTCTGTAGGTGATTCTAATTCTTTTAATGGCACATTTTATAATGGTTCTTAGAATAATTTACATTTCTTCCTTTTAAACTCCTACTCATCTTCTAGATTCCAGCTCACAAATCACCCCCTCTGTAAAACACTCCCTGTGTCAATTTCCAAACAGCACAAATCCTTCCCTTTACTGCAGAACCTCCATAGCATGGATTACATGCGTCAGTTACAGTGTCAATCACACTGGGTCGTATCTGAGACTGTGTCTATGTGCCTGTTTTTCTAGATGGATTATGAGCCCCAAAGGGCATGTTGCATTAGTGTTTCTTCTTCTCCTAGTACTTGATACATTGCTCTCCAGATACTCAGTCCTCACTCCTTGTTGATTACAGCTGGGTGTTTAACAAAAGCAACATTTCTGAGTACAACTGTACCCATGTGTCTGATTGCCAAGCTATCCTCCAAAATCAAGCTAAAATGTTGAGTGGGCATAGGAAGAAGGATTAGTTTATATCACCAGCCTATATGTCCCTTGAAGTTAATGTGAGCATTGAGAAGAGATGATACATGCATTTACTCCTGGGTATGGATATTGAGGTAGTGACTAGAAGCATGTGTGTATCTAACATGATGCTTTAAAAATGATTTAATAAGGGAATGTAAGCATAAACAAAGGACACTAGATAAAGTAGAAAAAGTGTGGGTAGGGGAAGTATATAGGTTTATGCAAGGTGTTGTTAAAACTATTTGTTACTTATCACTGAAAAGGCAAATGTCTTTATTTTTAATATTTTAAGGCAATATTTTGTAGGGGTTCATGTGGTGCCCTTTGCAGTCAGATTTTGAGTTGAAATTGTAGTCTTCAAAACTTGCTAGCTTAGAAATTTACTTGTTCCCCATGTCATGCCCACTCAATGTGCTGTTGTAAGGAAAATAAAAATTGTTCACATAAAGTACGTATTGGGTGCCTGGCATATAGTAAGCCCAGAATAAATGCTACCTATTACGATTATAATTAAAATTTTAATTTTCAGACCTAAACATGTGGGTTATTTAGAGTCCTTCTCGGTGGACTACATAAACAGAGGACCAAGAAATGCCTCATGAAACAAGTTCAAAAATCTAATCATAAAATCATATGGCCAAAATGATAGAAATAATCAGCAAATAACATTTTCCCTTTATGTCATGCTGCTGTAGCTCCATTTTCTTTTAAGTTTTGTTTTAAATTTGTTTTAAATTTGGAGTGCTTGAGATTTAAAAGTTTCTACACTGGGTAGGGCTACATTATGAAGATGCCTTAGTTTGAAATGTTGAAGGATTTGGGGAATGTAATCGAGAGACTGTGTTTGTGGGGAATATAGCAAACTGCCACCCTCAAGGGATCATTGTTCATTCATTAATTCAAACATGCATTTTGCAAAAAGCAGACTTTTGGAGTGACAGGATAAAGGAAGGATTGTGCATGAGAACACACTTCTGAAATGAAATAAACACAAAATCTCTCCACAATGGTCCTGTAGCATTCTGGATTTCACTGCCAGTCAGGCATTCATCTATCTGCTTGCACTAAGCAAGACTATGCTCCAAATTGCAAAGTATAGCTTGAGAGGAAATGTTCTGAGACAAGAGATTCATATCTATACTTTCTACTACTAGACCAGCTCTTTCCCAGTCAATAGGTGGTCCTGAAATAATGCTCCCATTCATTATAATCAGAACAGTAAGAAAGAATTCAGGATGGAACCTATACATTGATATGTCAAAAAAAGGAACCAAGAAGCAAAGGAAACAACAACCATAAGAGAAGCAGTAAAGGGATGAAAACAAGAATTCATTCATGAAATAAATTTTTGATTGTATATTCTCTGAAATTAAAGAAAATATTTCCTTTCTGAAATAAAAGCTCAAAGAGATGATATAATGATTCAAAGACAAGCTGATAGGTAGTAAAAGGAAATAAAAATTGAAATGACAGACTGTTAGAAAAAATGATGCTCGATAGAGGTGACGAGCAGTGCCACTCAGGTGGTAATGACAAGCATGCCCACTGGAGAGGACTTGGACAAAAGAAGAGGGAAGAAATTGAAGAGGCTGCATGGCAGCTGACCTGATGTGCTGGTTAGCATATAGGAACCATCCCTGGACCTCCCAACAGTAACTGTTAAAGAGTCTGAATTGGGTTTCATGCCCTGGGTTAGTAATCAACATTACATTAAATAATCACTGATTAATATAACTACTTTGTTTAGAAGGGAACTCCTAGGATACTGAAACCAAAACAGAAACAAAATGAAGAGATTATATAATTGATCTTATTAATGTTGACAAAAGCAACATTTCTGAGTACAACTGTACCCATGTGTCGATTGCCAAGCTATCTTTTAAATTTTTGTCTTCCAAATATAGTCCAGTAGTGGCTGGTTCTGAATGTCCATAACCAACAACGAATTTCAGATTCAGGTAGGAAGTGCTCCTGTATGTTAGTTTCTTGATGCGATTTTGTTTACCACCTTACAAAGATAAAAAAGGCACAGTCAATAAAGGGCTGCTTCCTATATGTCAGAGTAAAGCTATAATTAGAAGTATTTACTGTAGGCTTCTTGCTTCCTATCCTCCTTCTAGAGGAAACAACCACTGTGCAGCATTCTGTGTTTCTTGCATGAAAGCAAAGATTAGACTTTCTCCTAGTTCATTAGAAAAGATAATAAGGAACCAAAGACAGTGACTGGCAGACATTCAAATGAGTGGGAAGGTTATGTTAAATGACACAGTAAAAGGATGTTAAATTATGGAGAAATGCTAGTCGTGTTTATTTTTTAACAACTGAGAGAGCATTTTAAGGGAATGAACCATTTCCAGTTATTTAAATGTCTTTGATGCACAATCGCCTTCACCGTAGGGGTTATAAACTCTCGTCCCTTTCAAGTTCAGATACTTTGATCTCTGGACTTCGCTTCTTATTAAATTGTGTCTTTGAGAAAGGGAAAGAGGATTGTGGAGTTTCATAGTGTTATCTAGGTGATGTTGCTACACTAATATCTACCCAGGCAGTAGGTTGGTAGTTGGAAACCAGATGCAAGTATCTAGCATTTTCCTATTGAATAAACAGGCTCATACTAAAAGACTTAATATCTGGAACCTTGAGTAGTAAAGTTCAAACAAATGCATTCTAAAATCTTAATTTCAAAGTTTTGACCTTGGGTGAGTACACTTGAATGTAGGCAAGGATGATATTTTAAAAATGCACACTGTTGTACAATCCTAAGTAGTCTTCAACTTTTCTAATCTTCCAAGATTTCAGAATATACCCCATATGAAAATGGGGCCATGACTTTGAATTCTGTGTCTCCAAGTCAAACTTTACAAAGGCCCCCTCATTGGCTCATGCTTTTCCTATGTCCATAATCTAACCCTTAGGATTTCTTGTATTTCAGAGGAGCAACAAGGACCACTGAGTCTGCTTATTTTTGTTCAGATGGATGACTATTTTAATCTAGGTATTTATAAGCAGCAAGTGTAAGTATCTATGTATCTGTATATCTATATATCTATATAGGTGTATACTTTTCATTTCTTATATTATCTGATTAAGCAGGGCCCTGTACTTTTAAGGAAAATATGGTGACATGAACTTACTGGGCCAAAGAATGCAAATTTTGTATTATGGTACATATTGTCTACTTTCCTCCAGAACAAGTTGTAGAAAGTTATACCACAATCAACTTTGCATGAATATATTTGTTTCCTCACCCTCTACCAATCATTAAATATTCCCAATAGTATTTCTTCTTTTTTGAACTCTTCATATGTGTCCTTTGCCCATTTTTCTATTGGAGAGATCCAAATTTTTCTTATTTAGTTTTAGAAACTCCTTATATATTATAATATGAATTCTTTCTCTGTGACACAGGTTGCAAATATTTTCCTAGTCTGTTGCCTGTGTTTCTACTTTGTTTATAATTTTTCTATACAGAAGATGTTAATGTTTATATAATCATCAAATATGCCATTTTTTCTTTATTGTTTTCCCTTCTTACTTTGATATTATGTTTGGAAAGTCTTTTTTTTTTACCTCAATATTGTAAAAATCTCTCACTCACATTTCCTTCTACTCATTTTATGATTTTTAAATTGTGGTAGGTTAGAATAGTTGTTAAGAGTATCAGTTTACTCTGACCTAGGTTTGAATTCCGCTCTGTAGTTTTATGCTGTCAATTTAAACATATTACTTAATGACTAAAATGGTATAATTTCTACTTCTTCTTCTTGTGAGGTTAATAAAGGAGATGATGATTATGAAGTGCATGCATAGAATATTGTGTTGTACCCAGCACATTACAAATACTTTATAGATAGCAATTTTATTATTATTATCTCATATATTTAAATATTTGATTCACCTGGAATATATTTTCCCATGAGAAGTCAGATATATCTTTCCAATATGAAGATTTTTCCTCAACATTAATACCCAGCCCCAGTCTCCTGCTTCTTCTTATTCCCATTTCATTCCCTAGTTTCATGGAATTTTTTACTTTTTTTCCAAACAAGAGTTGCATGTTCACGTCTTTGTACCCTCTCAAAATGATTTTTTCCCCTCCCTGGAATTCCATTTTTCTTATCTTCACATGTTAAACTCACCCTTTGAGGCCCAGATCAAGAATTGCCTCCATGGTGGAACTTTCCATCATTCACTAAGCAGAGTTAATTGCTCCCTCCTTTGATTTCCACACGTTTGCCTCTTTCCTCACACTTATACTACAGATAGACATTCCCTCCCCTGCCCCAGATCATGAATGTCTTGTAGGAAAAGATTGTGTCATTTTTTCAATGTACCTGACCAGTGTCTGACAACAAAGTAGGAATGTAAAAATGTTTGCATGTGTAATTACATATATATATATATATATATATATATATATATATAATTTTTCTATATAAATATTTGCTTGTTACATATGAACTCTTGGGAGGTTACATTTATCAATTGTATCATTCATTAGATATGTTTTTGCAATTTCATGAATACTTCCATGCTGCAGTAGTTTCAGAGGCTTAACGCTTTCATAAACAGATGCATTTCTGAACAAAACTTTAAATTGGAAAAAGCTTTAAGATACTGTATTACTAAGGGTTCTCTAGGGAAACAGAACCAACAGGAGATATTTGTAAGTAGTATGAGATTTTATAAAGGTGTCTCATGCAAGTGTGGGGATGCATGAGCCCAAATTCATTGGGCAGGCTGCAAGCTTGATGAAGGCCTTCTGTGAATTCCCCAGGACAGGGTGTCTGGCTGAGTTAGAGACGAAGATTCTCTCTCTCTTTTGTCTGTTGAAGCTATCACCTCTCCTTTAAAAGCCTTCCTTTGATTAGATTAAATATCTCTCACTGTGGAAGACACTCCCCTTGGCCAACTGCAGGTGTAATCAGCGCAGATGGAATCAACATACTGATGATTTAAGTCGATGAAAATTCCTCACAGCAACAGATAGGCCAGTGCTTGCTTGACCAGACAGCTGGGCACAATCACCTGGCCACGTTGACACATGAACCTAACCACCACAGTCCACCCCTTGTCAACTTACCAGTTATACACACCACCTTAAACCATGCTTAATCTCTAAATAAAAAAGAATAACAGACATATTTTTCACCTTACAGTACTCAGCTGTCCTGCGTACAACCGGAAATGCACTAAATATCTCCAGAATATGGTGCAAGTCCTTGGGTAATATTCATTCTTAAACTTGATATCCTATAATTTAAATACTATAATATGAACAATACAACTTATTTCATATGATAAGGAGATAAAATAGAAAAGAAAACAAAGATATTTGTTTTATGTACAAATACAAGCATACTCATAACAAAGCAAGAAAGAAATATTCATGCCATCATAGTCCTCATTTCTGCAACTGGTCATGTGGCCGTAGTTCATATTTATCACTACCTTCCTCCACTATCCGTTCCATGTTCCCTTTCCCCTCAGCAAGCACTTCAGCTGGGCCATGATTCTTTGCCTTGTGGAGTGGCCCAAACCTTCATTCCTGAAGTATCTTGGCCATTGATCATCCTGCCTGGATTGGGTTGTTGCAATTTTCCATTGACTTTAATCACAGGGCATGGTAGTACTAAGAGACACCCTAAGGGATCTCCTGTATTCCACAAAAATTCTTCTTTACCTCCATTGTGTAGTTGCAGTCCTGTCTCCCTTTGATGGTCAGGATCAATCACCCCAGCCAGTACAGTAATCCCCTTCCTTGTCTGTTGATTCAGAGGCATGGGAAACCCAAAGTGGCCAGGTGGCAGTCTTAATTTCCAGTTCAATGGGATCATTATTGTGTCTCCTGGTGGGAGCACTCCTTCTTTTGGAACTAAAGGACTTGTAGACCAGCAGAGTTTAAGGTTACAGAGACAGGAAGCAAAAATTTTCCTAGTGGATCGCTAGGGGTGATAGTAAGTGGTGCCACTCCCATTTCCACCCCTTGATTCTTTGACCCATGAATCCTGATTATGGGAGAAACAGCACCATAGAGTGGATGCTGATTCAGAGCATACCATTCTATCAGCCTCTGGAAGATGGGGAACATGGTAAGATCAGAGGATTCCATGAGCATGTGCCCATCCCCACACTTCATTTGCTGCGAAGTGGGTTCTCTGATCAGAAGCAGTGCTGTGTGGAATAATATGATGGTGGATAAGGCAATCTATAAGTCCATGGACAGTAGTTTTGGTGGAAGCATTGCGTGCAAGGAAGGCAAACTCATATCTGGAGTATGTATCTATTCCAGTTAGAACAAATCACTGCTCCTTCCACAATGGAAGTGATTCAGTGTAATCCACCAGCCATCAGGTAGCAGGCTGATCACCTCAGGGAATGGTGTCATATCAGGTACTGAGTTTGAGTCTATGCTGAAAATGAATGCTGAGTTATGGACATGGGACTTTCTGCTCTCAGATTGCTGTGCCACTTCCATTACAGTGCACTGAGATCTAAGATGAACTATAGCAACTGTTCTGCCTGAAATCCAATTAAATTGACATCAATGAATACCATTTTGTCCCCAAATACTACCTGGTAGATCATTACTTTTCAGACTGCGTTCTCTGATATGTTTATCCTGGGAAGATGTTACTAAGTTTTCCTCAAATAAAAGCATTCCATGGAACAATAAGTATAGGGCACAGCACAAACTGAATTTCCTGCAAGACATTCACAATGTCTTGAATGCAGTAAAAGCCCTGAGAAGTCCTGTAACATTGAACATAATTTAATCCATTGTGCAACAAATTTGCTTGAAGATTGAACTTTTATTTTACAGCATATATATAAAAGCCAGATTGGGGAACCCTAAAAGGAATTTTTTTCCTTTAATCCTTTAGCAATATTGTGAACAAATACACTGAAATTATCACCCTGCTGTGAGAAGATAGAACCCAGTTCTCCTCATACCAAATCCAAGACTCTTTTCTTTAGAATTCAGTTTCCTCCTGTGAACACTTTAAACCATTGTGGTAATTTGCTTATCTAAGAAAACTGGACATTGCTCTGGATATTAGCTAAAATATTTTTCCATGCTTTTTCCCACCAGGAATCCCCACAACTATCACATCACTACTACCACCTTTTACAGTTTCCTTTTCCCAAGATCCTGCTAGAATCCTGTATTCACCATATCTTACTATGACAATTTCATCATCAATTTCTTATTCAACATCTCAGGGAATTCTGGCAGTTATTGGATATTGCCTCATGTTGTTACATAATTGTTTCATGTATGTCTGGCCTGTTTCTCCAAAATTGAACAGTTTGTCTTAATATTTTTATTTATCCATTGTCAGTATTATACACTCTATATAGTACCTGCTGAATGAATGAATGAATGAATGTATACACAAATGGCTAAGTGGGTGATCTAATTATGTTAGACAAAGTGTCCTCAGTTCTTACCAGTTTAATATTCCAATTCTTAATATTCCTATAAGGTAAGGAGAGTATGGTTCTGAGAGGGAGCATGGATTTTTGCCTAGTTCAGTTCTCAAACTTCATTGTGTATCAGAATCACTTGGAAGTCTTGTTAAAAAACACAGATTGTTGGACCCCAACCTCAGAATTTCTGATTCAGTAGATTTGGGATAGGATCTTGAAAGTTGCCAGGTGATACTTATGTTGCTGGTCCAGTTTCCATACTTTGAGAACTACTAGAAAAGGATAAATGTGATCAATTCAGTTGTTGCATTTGACACTTTCAGCTGTGTGACTGAGCAGGACTCGTAAATACCTAGCTTTAGTTTCATTTTTTTTTTTTTAAATGAGCTTAATATACTTAAGCTGCAGAGGCATGATACATTAGAAAGAGCCTGGTCTGTAGAATGACATCAAAAATATTAGATTGTTTCCTTTCCTCCTTTCTAAGGAAGTGGCTGAGAGTGCCCCACACTGCATCCTTCTTTTTCCTTGTCTCTATCAAGTCTATACATTTGTCCAATACTATTCGTTTACAAATGCACCCAAGTTCAATGGCATATGCCTTGGTACCAAGATATTGGATAACAGAAGCAATAACACAGACTTCAGGCACTGGATTCCTTACTCACAGCCAATGACTGTTCTTAATTCAGACTACAGTAGGTTCTGGTTACAAATATTTCTTGCTCAAACACAGGTTTCGGCTTCAAAACAACTCAGACACTGACTGCTTTCTGTTTTATCTCCTCATGTAGCAGTGATAGCCGTTAAAGTTATCCACAATCTGATGCCATTCTGTCTCAGTCCATCAAAAGACACAAAGGAGCTCTGTCTTGGCTTTATTACATCATCCTTTCAACAGACTCTTTGCTCGGGAAAGAATAGAATTGAACTTGAATGATATTGCCTCACTTAGGAACTTGACTATTAGCATGATTAACTGCAGTAGTTGCAGTAGTTCTAAAATCCTCTGATGGAAGATATTCTTTATTTAAAGTAGATGGATTACATGAATATATGCTTACCTTGTCCCCGTGTTGTCATAATAGACTCCTTTAAACTAAAAGCAAACAAACAAAAACCCTTTTTGTTGAGCTATTTTACTGAATAAAGTATCATAACAATGATATATTTTTGACTCCTAACAATTGGAGACTATATTTTTACTGTTTTTTAGGTGGGTTCTGAGAGTAAGTCTAAGATTTGGGTCATGGTTAGGCACACGAAAGATTGATGCCTTTATATTGTAAACCTAGAGAAGGCCTCAGCTGGAAATAACCATAAAGATCAACTAGAATTGACTGGCATCAAGTCTCCCAGGCTCCCCTGGGAGGTGTTAGAAAAAGGAACAGAAAGTTCTTGGGGCCCCTGCCATGCAATACAGTTTCAAAGTTTGGGTGTGAACTCCCTACTGCTCTTGAAGAGACATTTCACTCTATGCTTGGGAAGACGAATTACCCCCACTTGGTTTAATTTTCTGAGAACTTCTCTCCTAAGGTTTCTGGCAATTCTATACCCACTCATCAGCACGACAGTTGGGCTGAATAAGTCTGAGACACTGTCAGTGATAGATGAGTGGGCTCATGTTTTGGTGACTTCGCTTTCTTCACTTTGGCACTCAGCTTCTTTTTATCAAAGAGCTAAAACAAACCATGGAGAACATGAAGAGAAAAATCCTTTGTAACTCATCTGACACCAGATGGATCACCACAGTCCCTGCCAGTAGCAAGATTGGTAGACTATGAGAAAGGGGAATTGGATCACGCAGACCTTTTTCTCTGTCATTGGGTAGCAGAAGCGTACTAGAGGTAATCACAAAATCATATAAATTTGTTCCGTCCCAGATTCATGCTCTCTAATTTCAACTGGGCCTTCTAGGCTGACGAGCAATCATTTTACACATCCCTGTTGAATCACATTTTTATTCCCTATTGCAGCTATTTCAAACTGTCTTCATTCTTCATGTTTCTAAGCCTAACCCAGCACCCTTCAAATCAGTAGATAATCTTCCCTCTAATTTATTAGGCACATCAGGACTATTTGACAGCAGTCTCTTCAGCTTTTCATCTCACTACTGTATGATAATAATCGGTATCCTCATCAGTCTGTATCCTCACATTCTTTGCTGATTTTAACAATGTAAGCTCCTTGTGCTTTTGTTTGTTTGCTTGTTTTACATTTTCTTCTTTGATATTTGTAATATTTACAGTGGCTTCCGAATTTTGCATCCCTCTTATTTTATCCTCTTAATGGATTCTTATTTATGGTCCCATTTCCTAAATATAGGTATTTGCTAAGAGTCTAAACTTCAGTTTTCCCTTTCTGCACTTTCTTCTTTGAAGACTTTATCCTATGATTTGAAATTATTTCCAGTGGATAGCTAATTGTCAACTTCCTGGCTCTTATCTCTCTAAACGCATATCTTATCAGTTACTCAAATTCAAAATATTGTAAAACAAATAGAATTCTCTTTTACAAGAAACCTCTCCAAACAGTTTCCAGTTTCAATGACACAACACCATTTTTCTCTTCATGGCACTATTCACCTACTAGAAAGCAAGTTTCCCAAGGACTACCATGTTCATCACTCTATCCTGACAACCAAAATAATGCTTACCTATATTCCAAATTAATGAGTGGAAAAATGAATGGATTAGTCCTGGTTACCTAGGCTTGAACACATTCAACCACTTTGACTCTTCTTTCCATTACTCTGCTAATCAAAATTGTGGTCAAGTTTCTTCGGTTTACTTTTATAGTAGCTCTTCTCTCTGCACTTTCTATTCTGAGTGCAGTTACTTTGGTGCTTTAAAATTTTATTTCCTCTTGCTTGTTCTCTTCTTTTAGCCTCCTAATTGGTCTTTCCAATGGATGGAAGTAATCTGCCCTTCCTCTCAATTCCTTATGTGCATTTAAGATATTATTGAGCATAGCTTTTTTTTACATTTCATAATTTCTCTATTCAGTTGCACACTCATAAAAGCAGAAAAATTATTACATTAAGCTCTTTATCTTTCTCTGCACCCAGTATACATTTCTTTCTTTTTAAAATAAATGGTCAATAAATAGATGTGAATGAATAAACATTACTGTCAAATAAACCTAAAGCACAGCTCTGCTTTGTCATTTCTCTAACAATTAAAACCTTTAATTGCTCCTCATTGCCTACCAAATTGTTTAAACTCCTCATTCTGGAATTTAACCTCTCCCCTTCATAACATGGTCCAAAATGATCTTGCCAAGGTTTTGCCTCTTTACCCTCTTAACAGATTCTGTACTTTAAGCATCTGTGCTACTTTGCTGCTCACAATCCTCATTCTATTCATGATGTTCCCTTCAATAACATCCCCATTTTTGTCCATGCTTGCTAAAATCCTATCTAATCTTCAAAACCCATCTTCTGGATTTCAGTATTTGGAAGCAAAGGTGAAGCAGGTAAGAGCAAGAAGATAGAAGACAATAGAGAGACAGGGGAAATGTCTCCTATGGATTTATCCTTTGCCAAAGCCCTGCCTGAACTATCTGTACTACCACTGAAACTTCCTGTCACTGTTCTTCCCTTGTATTAGGAACTCATACTACAGCATAGACTGTGTTTAAAATAATCTTGTTTAGTCAGAGTCCTCTAGTCAATATTGTAGCACATTGTTCTAGTTTCCTCTACTCTCAAGTTGGTTACAGTTTAATAGGGGAGATTGACAAGTACCTAACAAAATATAGTATGAGGCACCAAAAAATAAATTAGGGTTAGTAGAATAGGATATGCAAATGAAAAATCTCTTTCACATGATAATTTTGTCCAATTTTGAAAAGAAAAAAATAACTTCAACCGCTGGTATGCTGGCAGCAGCAAGAACTGTATTCATCATTGATTTTATCTCATAAATAAATTTTTACTAAATATAGACAGCATCCTCTGCATCCAGACTGAGAGAGGTACCCAGTACATTGTCTAAGTACGTTGTTGATCTCATTAGTTTTAGTCCTAGAGTCACCTAGAAACCCTTTACTACATCAGCCACTAGTTAATATTAAGCGACCACCCAAAAGCATGGCCTTAGGATGTACAACACCTCCACAAATTTAGTCCTAGCTGTTTAAGCTTACAACTGAAACTTTAATTTACAATCCTACTCTTGGGATCTGCCAAGATCAAAAAATCTGTGTCAGTTATCTACTCAGGAAATTATTAATTAACACTTCTTCACAAAGCTCAGTTTGATTTTCCTTCTGCTTGATCCATTCTTTTGTCTTAAGATCCTCCTGGCATAAACAGGTAGGATCAAAAGCTGCACTCCTTCGTCAACTCCCACACCACCCTCAAGTCTCCTTGATGTTTAAGTCTCTGTCTACCGGACAAGAGTTTCCTTCAACCTTACCAGAGATTGTGCTCTATTATGTACTAGTGCAGCAAGGATGCAAGTGGATACAATGCTAAACAGTGTTGGGGAAATACTAAAAAGCATGGCATCGAGAAAACCATCCACTTACTAAAATTAGAGTTGGACAGGAAATCCACACATGCCCAAGTAGGAAGGAGACACATGAAAATAAAAGGTCAGAGGGCTGAATGACTAAATGAAAGAAGTAGGTATCAAGTGACTGAGAGACATGAATTAGCAAAGTCAATGAAAATAAAGCAGCACACATGAATGTGTGGTGATTATTTAAAAGTGGAAAGATTTGTATAAATCTAGAGCTTCTTTTATTTAAATACTAGTCAAGTCTTCTTAAAGTAATTCCATCTATTTTCATGTGTTTGACTTTGAACGTAGTCATAGTCAGCTCCTTTGCATCCACATATAGAGCAGGCATTCATATGAACATTTCACTTTCCTATGACGACTAATCTGAAAAAAGGAAACGGGGCTACTGATTTAGCACTGGCTGCCAGATGGCAGCTGGGACACTAATGCCCCCAGACATTTCAAAGGAAGCAAAAAGAGTAGTTTATTGCAAGTGATAACACCACCTAAAACAATGCAAATCATGACTAATAGATTTAGGAATAACTTAGATTTCTGGTGCGGATGATTGTTTGGCATTAGCTGAGGTCTAAATAAAAACTAACTCTGAATCATCGGGGGAAAGTAATGACATTTAAATCTATTCTTCTAAGATGAGAGTAAGGCATTCCTAGATTGTAGCTCGGACTTTCACGATAAACAGAAAAATTAGCCTTTAAACGCCTCTTACAAGATTGTGAATAACTTAAATGAATACAGCCTCAGTTCCATTTGGAATTAAATTACCATTTACAGTTCTGCTGGCATCTGTGCTATGCTTGCCTTTTAGACAAATGCTTGCTTGCTTGCTTGATTGATTTAATGACTGCACCATACAGCACAGCATGCAATTAAATCTCTTCCTCTGCAGTGTAGAAATGTGGTTTAAATAGTTTAATGTTCACTGTGAGTTAAAACCATTAGGATGTTTGTAAGAACAACCTACTACTATTCTTACTGGAATACTAGTTGAGGTGGTGTTTGTAATGCATAAACATGGCTTGCTTTTAACAAGGAATACAGGGAAGAAAATGTTAGAGGGCAAATCACTCAATTTCAGTCTTGTTTATCTGTTCAAATCTGAATGACAGACAGTAGTTCCTCTGTTCCAGAGGAACAAAAATGTTGAATTTCATAGGGTTCGGATACCAAACACAATCATGGAAATTCAAAGAGCAAATCTGATGGTCACCCTCAGTAGGATCTCATGTTCTTTAGCCATAGTTGTTATTATATATGGAGACAAAATTGCCATTGCTGTATTAGCACTTAATTAAATACATTACAGCTGTGATGTAATTGATGGTGATGATGATTTTGAGGAGGTTGATGTTACCGTGATGCTAATGATGATGTTTTTATGATGATACCTCCTATTTTTCTAATTTCTTGACATTAAGGTATATCACCAATGAGGACCTTTAGAAAAGTGAGTTACACATGGGAAAAGTGAGTCTGCAAAATACTGTAAAGGTAATTTAAGGTAATGAGAACTGGAAACAAAACTAATTAGCAAGCAGATGATAGTCAGTCACATTTTTAAAGCAGTTTTATTGAGATAAATTCACATACCATACAATTCATCCAAAGTGCACAGTCGATGGCTTTTAGTATGATCAAAGTTGTACATTCATCACCACAATCAATTTTAGAACCTTTTCATTACTCAAAAAAGAAAAATCCCATATCCCTTAACAGTCACCTCTAAATCCCTCTATCCTTCCCCAATCTTACACAACCACTAATCTAATTCTGTCTCCTTAGATTTATATATATATAAATGGAGTCATACAATATATAGTACTTTGTGTCTGGTTTCTTTCACTTAACATAATGTTTTTCTATTTTTATCATAGTTTTTTTGTTTTTTTTTTAATTAGAGAGGTTACAGGTATACAGGAAAGCCATGTAAAAAATATAATATTCCCATATACCCCCTTATTGTTGACACTTTGCATTAGTATGGTACCCTTGTTACAACTGATGAAATAATATTAAAATATTACTGTTAGCTATAGTCCATCATTTACATAAAGTGTATTTTCCCCATGTACCACCCTGTTATTAACACCTTACAGTAGCATCATATATTTGTTATACTTCATGAAAGAACATTCTTGTATCTGTACTATTAACCACAATCCATCATCCAAAACAGGGTTTACCATGTTATACAGTCCCATGTTTTATCTTCTAACTTTTATTCTAGTAACATTCATGACCCAAAACATCCCCTTTCAACCACTTTCACATACATAATTTAGTGCTGTTAATTACCCTCACAATAATGTGCCACTATCACTACTATATATTCCAAACATTTATAGTCAACCTAAATAGAAATTCTGTACAAATTAAACATCAGCTTTCCTTTCTCTATCCCCCATTCTATTAACTGTTAATCTGTATTCTAAATTCTATCTCTATGACTATGCTTATTATAATTAGTTCATATCAGTGAGATCATACAATGTGTGTCCTTTTGTGTCTGGCTTACTTCACTCGACATAATGTCCTCAAGGTTCATTCATGCTGTCACATGCATCAGGACTTCATTCCTTCTTACAGCTGAGTAATATTCCATCCTATGTATATGCCACATTTTGTTTATCCATTCATCAGTTGATAAACATTTGGGGTGCTTCCATCTTTTGGCAATAGTGAATAATACCACTATAAACTTCATTGTGAAAATGTCTGCCTGAGTACTGGCTCTCAGTTCTTCTGGGTATATACCTAGCAGTAGGACTGCCATATCATGTGGCAATTCTATACTTAGCTTTCTGAGGAAACACCAAACTGCCTTCCACAGTGGCTGCATCATTTTACATTCCAACCAGCAGCGCATGAGTGTTCCTGTTTCTCCACATCCTCTTCAAAACTTGTATTTTTTTACTAGTGGTATCTCATTGTGGCTTTGATTTGCATTTTCCTAATAGCTAGTGATGTTGAGCATCTTTTCATGTGCTTTTTAGCCATTTGTGTTTCCTCTTTGAAAAAATGTCTATTCAAGCCCATTTTTAAATTGGGTTGTTTGTCTTTTTATTGTTGAGTTGTTGGATTTCTTTATAGATTCTGGATATCACATCCTTATCAATTATGTGGTTTCCAAATACTTCTCCCATTGAGTAGGCTGACTTTTTACTTTCTTGACAAAGTCCTTTGAAGTGCAAAAGTTTTTAATTTTGAGGCGGTCCAATTGATCCATTTCTTCTTTCATTGCTTGTGCTTTGGGTGTAAAGTCTAAGAAACCATTGCCTACGACAAGATCTTGAAGTTGCTACCCCATATTGTCTTCTAGGAGTTTTATGGTCCTGGTTCTTATATTTAGGTCTTTGATCTATTTTGAGTTCTTTCTTGTATAAGTTTTGAGATGATCCATATCACTATTTTAGATATGGCTATCCGGTTCTCCCAGCACCATTTGTTGAAAGGACTATTCTGTCCCAGTTGAGTGGACTTGGCAGCCTTGTCAAATATCATTTGTCCATAGATGTGATGGTCTATTTCTGAATTCTCTATTCAATTCCATTTGTCAATATATCTATCTTTATGCCAGTGCCATGCTGTTTTGACCACTATAACTTTGTAATATGCTTTAAGTCAAGAAGTGTGAGTCACCCAAACTCATTCTTCTTTTTCAAGACATTTTTGACTGTTTGGGGCCCTTTGCTCTTCTAAATAAATTTGATGATTTGCTTTTCCATTGTTGCCAAGTAGACTGTTGGAATTTTTACTGGGATTGCTTTGAATCTGTAAATCAACTTGGGTAGAATTGACATCTTCACAATATTTAGCCTTCTGATCCATGAACACAAAATGGCTTTCCCTTTATTTAGGTCTTCTTTGATTTCTTTAAGCAATGTCTCATAGATTTCTGTGTACAAGTTCTTTACATCCTTTGTTAAATTTATATAGATGTTCCCATTTGCTAAAGCTGCCATTATGCAAAATACCAGAAATAGATTGGCTTTTTATAAAGGGGATTTATTAGTTTACAGATTTGAGTTCTAAGGCCTAAAAGTGTCCAAACTAAGGCATCAATAAGAGGATACCTTCACTGAAGAAAGGCTGATGGCATCTGGAACATCTCTATCAGCTGGGAAGGCATGTGGCTGGTTTCTGCGGGTCCTTTCCTCCTGAGTTCTGGTTTCAAGATGGCTTTCTCCAAAATGTCTCTGGGCTTCTGTCTCTCTTAGCTTCTTTCTCTTTGCCTCCGTGCATCCTTGCTTGTTCTTCCAGGGTATTTCCTTCACCTCCTTGAATTGATGTAGGAGTTGTGCTTGGACATCTTTGATTCATTGTTCCAGATTCTGTGTCTCTTCCAAAGTTTTAATTTTTCCTATGACTGGGCCATATCTTCCTGTTTCTTATTATAGTTTGTAATTTTTTGCTGATAGTAGGCATATGATTATCTGGATGAGTTTACTCTGAAGGTCAGTTTCTCTCTCCTGTCTAGGGTTTTATTGTTGGTTGGCTTTGTGATAAGGCTCTTCTTTGACTCTTGGCTCAATTTATTCTACAACTTTATTCTAAAGATGTAGAATAACTTATCAGATTTGTTCAATTCTTCTTCATGTGATTCTTGTATATGCAGTACAATTTTTAAAATTGCACTAGTTTTGCAATTGTTTCTTCCGTTCCTCTCTTCCTTCTCTGGGACTCTTGATTATTCTGTTTTGTTTTATCTCTTTGTTTGTTTGTTTGTTTTTTGCTGTCCTTTCATTACCTCTAGCTGCTTTTGCATGAAGGGCAAATCCTGGGAAGAAGGTCACCCTGGAGAGTATTTTACGAGTCAGTATTTCCCAGCCAAAACAGAGCTAGGGATCCATAAAGAGGGTACAAACCAGTTCCAAAAAGCCTTGGGAGAGGGTCAGAGAAGACACCAAAAAGACTTTTTGACAGCTTCCTGAAACTGTGCTCTCCTGGCCTGCTCAGCAGATGGTGCTTGTCAGCAAACTTTTCCCTGCAGCCCTAAGGAGACCCTGTATCTTTGAAATTCTACTGCCTTCACCCACTAGGAGTGGGGTTGAGGTACTGTCCTGGCAGTCCCTTTTTAGGGTGGGCTAACCCCCAGCTCAAAGCAGGGGTTCAGCGATCACAATTTGCTGATCAAAATTTGTGATTGGTACTTGGGTTTTCCCCCTCTCTCCCATTCTTGTGGAAGAGGTTTCCATGACCATCTCCATCTGCTGCAGCCATCCAGGAGCTGGACCCTAAGTGGCTACCCTTGAGAGTGGGGGTGGGGTGCCAGTAGTCACCACTAAGCACTTTATTCTCAGTTCTTTACCACAATGTCTCAGCCTCCTCATACCACTCTTCCCTGGATGCTGTACACTGCTCCCCTCACCTCTAGAGCCCAGAACAGTTGTTTCAGACCATTTCTGTCTGTCCACTAGATGTTTTCAGAGGAGGATTGAATACTTCAGCTCCCTACTCCTCCATTTTCCCTGGGAGTCCCTAGCCACTTTTAAGAGAGCAGTTTTAAGACAGCAATGAGATTAAGGAATAAGAATCAATGTTAAATTATGAGTGGGTGCATGTAAGTATGCTACTATTGAAAACTTTGATGTAAATATAATGCAAGATTTTCTTTAAGTTTTTTCCTGCTAGATATTTTTCAATTTTTTTGTTTGTAAATGCTATATTGTGAAAATAATATAAATAAAAATTTTATGTTATGTGTATGTTTCACTTATAAAATAATAATTAAAAAACACACCTGTATATGCCACCCATTTTAAGAAACAGACTATGATTAGTATCTTTAAATCCACTTGTATACCTCCCTCATTTCCCAATGAAAACAAATTTTGTTCTTTTCATCAATATTCCTAATCTCATCTGAGGAACTACTTTTCCCAGCTTACCAAGCAGACTGGAGGAGCCATGTGATCAATTCTCACCAATGAGATATAATGATAAGACTGCTGAGGAGCTTATGGAAAACTTTTTGCTTTATTGATTAAAGAGACAATTGAATGACTGCCCGTGTCTCCCTGCTTCTTTCTTTGAGTAATGATATGATCTAAAGCTGTGGCAGCTATCTTGAGATTGTTTTGTATAAGTGATAGGCTGTAAAGTCAATATACTAAGGAAGGGAAAGATAAGATCTTGGATCTTTGAGCACTTCATTGAGCCATTGTACCAATGAGTAACAACTGTGCATGTTTTTATTGTTATAGGAGAAAAGTAAACACCTATTGGTATAAGCCATTGTTAGATGGGTTTTCTTTTATTTCCAATCAAAAGCATTACTTACTGAATTATATATTCTGTGAAAAAACTATTACTATAGATAACTCTCATTACATAAATCTCTTAGCAAATTATAATTATATAATACAAGAGGCAAGTTTCACCATCAGATGACCCTTGAGTTGACTGTAAAATGAAGTTTATTGTTTATTATTCTAATTTTTTGTGCCTCTGGGTATTTTGAGACTCAGTAAGGATTTAATTTTGTCAAGCCAAAAACAAGAGCAGAATTTCAGATTAGAAAGAGGAAATCTAGAGAAAAGTGAAGTATATGCACTGAGTCACCTAGATGTTAAGAAATTGCTTTCCATTTTTATGGGACTACCAGAGCTAGAAAGCTCTGTATTTCACCTTGATAGGGATGTTATATGGAGTTTAGACTAAATCATTAGTCAAAAGCTTCGTCACATACTTATACACTAAGACTTTAAAAGCATATTTTCATGTTGGGAATGCAGAGTGATCTATCACAATTATACCCAGAATTGGTCCATGAACTTGAGCTGTTCTCAAACTGCTTGTTAATGGTCCTTGGTGAGCCAATGACTGAAAATAAGAGTTAGCACTGAGAAACAGAATAACTTAGGTCAACTGACTCTCATAAAAGTGGTGAGTATGTATTACATACTTCTTAGATTCTTATTTGTCTAATAATTCATTTTGGTTGTATTTTAGAAAAGTCTCAGTTCATAAAGGATTAAGAAAAACATCATTCACCATAGATAATGTTCCTGTCTGCTAATGCTGCCATTATGCAAAATGCTAGAAATGGATTGGCTTTTACAAAGGGGGTTTATTTAGTTACAAAGTTACAGTCTGAAGGCCATGAAAAGGTCCAAATGAAGGCATCAACACAAGTATGCCTTCACTGAAGGAAGGCCAATGGCATCTGGAAAATCTCTGTTAGCTGGGAAGACATGTGGCTGGCGTCTGCTGATCCCAGGTTGTGTTCCAGCTCCACTCTCAGCTCCTGTGCATTCTTCAAAGTGTCTCTCTTGGCTGCAGCACCTCCTACTGCCTGTGAAAATTTTTACAGGACTCCAGTGATTCAATTAAGACCCACCCTGAATGGGTGGGGTAACACCTCCATGGAAATTCTACAGTCAAAGGTCTTGCCCACAGTTGATTGAGTCACATCTCCCTGGAAACACTGGGTCAAAGGATTCCAACTTAATCAACACCAATATGTCTGCCCCCACAAGATTACATCAAAGAATATGATGGCATTTTGGGGGATATAATACATCCAAACTGGCACAGAGATTTTAAAAGGGTATGCACTAGCATTTTTGGAGGTACTCTAAGTGCTGAAATTGTGCCAGGCACTTGACTGCACATTAGCTCATTTAATCTTCCCCAAAATATTCTAAGTATTTGTATTTCAATCTTGTCAGGTGAGAAAACAATAAGTCAAGGTCAAATAACTGGAAAATAGCAGGTGAATATACTGTATGCATTGCTATGTTATCATTCTGTAATCTAATAGCCAAACTAGGATTTGAATACACATTCATAATCAGTTCACAGTGGGTAAGAGCACACTAAGCATGTGATGACATCCTATCTGAACAGAAACTGATACATAATCAGTGCTCACCTAATATTCCTTTATTTCCTATTAGGTCAATAATTTCTTTAAGCCTCATTTTCTTCTTTAAAAACATAATTTTATTTCCTACTTTTATTAATTGCAAGATGCATTGCAACACAGATATAAGAAAGAAATCCAAAATAAAACTAATAATATGTAACATATAATGTCTTCAAATAGATATCCCTAATCAATTTATCACAGAGTCAGTGACAATGTGTTTTTTTTTTTTTAATTGGTTGATTCACTTTTTAAATTTGTCATTGTTTGGGGAGGTGTTTGGGGAAAAAATTAAAGACATTATTAAACATTTTCCAAATACCTTCGTTGAAACATGAACTGAACTCCTAATCTGTTCTGCAAATGTATTCACCATGGGTAAGTGACTGCACCTTCTGATTATAGTTAAATTTTATCTGAATATAATAGTTTTGGCTTCCATATATGTTTGCTAGTATGAGTCAGGAAATTAATTACTTTAAGAACTCTGACTGGATTATCTCTGCTGGCAAAACCTATGGTCCCTGCAGCCTTGCATTTTGTGTAGTTGGTGTTGAACACCTAAGCAGCTCAGAGGACCCAAAAACAGGTTAAAATACTCTTCTGCTACTGTTTTCAATTTGCAAATCCAGTTGGTCCAATAGTTTCAACAGGCTCTGAGGGTCCCTATGAGATATGTTTTTCTCTGTGACTACCTTTATTTTATAGTATAAAAAGATAATTATATGTCTCACTGAACATGACATTTTCCCATCCTCATGCCTATTTGCCAGTTTGAAAGACCAAAATTTTCAAACTGCTAGCTTATAGAGTGGGAAGTAGAACCCTTGAATTATATATTCGGGAGGAAAGCATTTTAAAAGATCTTCCACACCACTCTCATTTTATAGAGGAAGTTGAGAGCTACAGTGGTTCTATCATTCACTCACAATTCATTTAAGATAAATCCAGGATCAGAGTACAGGTTCCCTAATGTCCAGACAAAATTTATTTTCATCTCCCCTTTTCTGAGTACCTTTTGTATCCTATTGTTCAAATATTTATGAATTGATATTGCCAAAATTTATTAGCTTCTTTTTTTTCTTAATGGATATCAGGAATATTTTCATGATGAAATAAAATTTATTGGAAAACATGATTTATATTTCAGTCCAATCGGTCAACAGATCTGAGTAATTCAGGTACAAATAAGACAATTATTTATCTAAAAAAACAAGGCCAATTTTTTTCTTCCCCTAAAAAAATATTTTACATTTTCAAAATCAACCTTTTGCATTTCAATTCTGGAAGAGTTGAAAAATATATAGAAGCACATAAGGAAAAAACAAACAAACTTAAGCATAATTAAAGAAATCTCAAAGAAAACCAGTGTGTTAAAACACTTGAACTTGAGCAATCCATTTCAGCATTTTTTTTGGGGGTGGGTGGGTTAAATTACAGGATAAGGAAGTGGTGGCAGGGGGTAGGAGTGTAGATAGTGGAGAGGAGCTGTGAAATTATCCTGTCAATTAGAACTTACCTTTTTTCATGTCCTTACAGACACTTTGTAAACATCATTTTGAATATCTATATAAGATTCCTTTGCAAGAAGGTACTAGATGTTTTCAAGTTTTCACTCTTACACAAAACATTGTATTTAAAAAATTTAGGCATATTGCTCCAGTTTGCTAATGCTGCCATTCTGCAAAATACTAGAAATGGATTGGCCTTTATAAAGGGGGTTTATTTAGTTACAAAGTTACAGTCTTAAGGCTAAAATAGCATACAAGTTAAGGCATCAACAATAAGGTACCTTCACTGAAGGATGGCCAGTGGTGTCTGGAAAACCTCTGTTAGCTGGGAGCGCACATGGCTGGCATCTGCTTGCTCCTAGGTCATGTTTCAAAATGGCATTCTCCAAAATGTCAGCATCAGCTTTCAATAGCAATCATCAAAATGTCTCTGTAAGCTGCTCTGAGTTCCTTCTGTTTGTCAACTCATTTATATGGCTTCAGTGACTTAATTCAGACCTACCTTGAATGGGTGGGGTAACACCTCCATGGAAATTATCATTCAAAGGTCTTGCCCACAGTTGATTGAGTTACATCTCCATGGAAACACTCAATCATTAGGTTCCAACCTAATCAACACTAATATGTCTGCCCACACAAGATTGGTTCAAAGAACATGGCATTTTGGGACATAATACATCCAAACTGGCACATTACTTTAAATAGATTTCTGGTGAATTCCTCAGGATAGATTTTTAGATATGCAATTACTGAATTAAATGTTATCAACATTTTCTAAATCCTCTGATAATTTTCACTGATACTGCTTCTTATTAAAATCAAACTTCATGTATGGTTATTAGGCATTCAAAATTATTTTTAGAAATATCTATTTATATTTCCACCCTTTCAGTGGTATTGGAAATTATCTTACTTATCACTATTAATTTTCTATATTGGAAGGTTATTTGCTCTTTCACATTTGTGGAAAATTGCACAGTTTGTGTTTTTTGTTTTTTAAATTTCTGGAGTCTTTTTCCATGGGGTTTATATTCTTATTAATCCTGGGGTCTTGGTTACTGTTTTTAAATTTTTTTATTGCAGATACTGAATTTTACCTCTCAGCACCCATTTCCACCCATGTTGATATGCTTCCCTGTTTCTGGATATGGTTTAGATTCTGCCAATGAGATGGATGTGTTGGCAATTTAGAAGGCAAAAGAGAGAAGCTATTCTTCCTTTGCTTTTGGATCACAGCCACAACTTATTTGGGCCACTCAAAGTTGTCACCACTCTGCCTGCACATGTCTACAAATGGCCATGAAGGCACTTGAGAGCTGTTCCAGTTTGCTAATGCTGCAGTTATACCAAATACCAGAAATGGCTTAGCTTTTATAAAAGGGATTTATTAGTTTACAAATTTATAGTTCTAAGGCCATGAACGTTCCAACTAAGCCATCAATAAGAGGATACCTTCACTGAAGAATGGTCAATGGCATCCAGAATGCCTCTGTCAGCTAGGAAGGTATGTGGCTGATGTCTGTTGGTCCTTTGCTCCCATGATGTGTTTCAAAATGACTTTTTCCAAAATGTCTCTTGTGGGGAGCCGCTTTCCGGGTTAGGGCCTGGTGGACACGCCGCGACCTGCTCTAGAGTAGCCCCCGCCCATCGTTTGAGCCAAGATGGCGCCCGTATCCTGCTTCCGCATATGACGCATGAGGCAGCGGTTGCTGCTAGCCTATTGTACACGCTTACGTAGTGCCAGCACATTGGTTGTAACTATTGTATATAAGAAATTGCCCGGGCTAGCCTCGGGGAGACAGCCCACAGGGAGCCGTGCCTGACGGCCGCATAGAGGTTGTTCTCCCACGGGGTGTAGGGCCTCGTGTGGAATATGTAACAGAGAAAGTTTTCTTCCTGGCTCCAGTAAAGGGCTTGCATTCACTGCCATTGTGTGCCTCAAGAGTCAGTTTGTCTGTGTCTCTCCCTCTTTCCCTCTGTTCTCCTTGCCGGCCGAGGACAGGACGCGTGGGACCGAGCGAGAAGGCACCGTACAAGTGGTGGCCCGTACGGGGAATGCACACATACCTTTCGCCTCGCTCCTCTTTCATTGCAGCGGACTTCCCGCGCCTGATCAGCGCGAGAAGGTGAGTGTTCCTTTTACGTGAGAGTCAGGGCCCGTGGGTTCTCAGGCGGTCCCGGGGACTCGGAAGAGCTCTCCGAGTGGTTAAAGTACAGTGCCGACTGCAAGCATGGGGCAGTCTGGAAGTTCACCTTTGCTGGCTCCTTTAAAAACCCTCCTGAAGCAGAGGGGTATTTCAGTTAAGAAAAGCTCCCTACAGAGGTTTCTCGATGATGTTGAAACTTTTGCCCCTTGGTTTCCCTCCACCGGCAGCCTCAGTCTGCCCTCTTGGCTGAAGCTTGGTCACGATATAGACCGGGCGCGTCAGACGGGCGTTTGTCTGGATCCAATTCTAGTCCCTATATGGGAGACCGTCCGCGCGGTCCTTGAACTGGAGTCGACTACAGGCCTAAGTCCGTCCTCCGCCTTGCAAGAGGTACGGCACGCTCTCCAAGAAACCCAGTCGGTGTCATCTGCGGTCGGCTCCCATAAAGGCAAGCAGCCAGAGTTGAGTGGTGGTAGCTCGGACACCTCTGCCTCAGAATCGGATAGCGGTGACGGTGAGGGAGCGGAAGCGCCTCCATTAATTGATTGGGAGGAGCCTCCCGCCCCACCCACGCGGCCTTCCGCCCCGCCGGCGCCTGTCGCCGCGTCACAAAAAACGCCGCGGCTTCCGGTGGGCTGGTTGAGCGGTTCCGCCAAAGGCCCTTACCGAGAGCTCCCACTAGTGCCCGAATCCGATAATCACGATGGTCCGCCTTTGCGGGACCCGGAACCCCTTGCAGGCGGGCCGGGGGAGGGGCATTCACAGCCGTATCCCCCACCTGAATACTCAGGCCCCCTAGACCCCTCATCATCAGAATGTAGGGGGAGGCATTTCTGGAAATGGGTCCCCTCTTTCACCTTTAGGCCTTTCGGTATACTAGGTGGGTACCAACCACTTAAGCCAGAACCATCCCCAGAAATGTACCCGGTTATTATTAACCACCAAGGCAACAATCAATATGAAGCATATGATTACAAACTTTTGAAGGAGCTAAGGCAGGCCGTCCATCAGTACGGCCCCAATGCCCCTTATACCCTGAACATGGTTGAAAACCTCTCCGCCCTAAATCATACGCCCGCAGATATCGTTCAGTTAGCCCGTGCTTGTTTGCCACCAGGCCGATTTATAGATTGGAAAGCGTGGTTTGAGGAGTTAGCTGAGGAACAAGCGGCTAGGAACGCAGCGGGAAGACATGGCGCGTGGAATACAGACATGCTGTTAGGAAGGGGAGCCCATGCCCAAAATCAAACGCGGTTCCCTCAAGAGGTCTATGCCCAAATCTTCCGTTGTTTCGTGGGAGCTTGGAAAAAGCTGACAGGTGAGGGAGAGGCTCAAGCCTCGCTCAGTAATATTCATCAGGGCCCCACAGAACCTTTTGTGGACTTTGTAGCCAAAATGCAGACTGCAGCCGAGAGAATTTTCTCAGATCCAGGGGTGGCAGAGACTGTAGTTAAACAAATGATATTTGAACAGTGTAATAAAGAATGTAAAGTTATTTTAGCACAAAACAGAGGAAAACAGCTGACGGACTGGGTTCGGCTTTGCAGAGATGCTGGCAGCCCGTTAACTAATGCAGGTCTAGCTGCCATGCTAGCCAACTCCTTACAAGTGTCTGCAAAGAAATCTAAAGAACTAGAAATGAAGCCCAGAGGATGTTTTCATTGTGGCCAGCTGGGACATATTAAGAGGAACTGTCCCAATAAAGGTCAACCACCTGCCACTCCACAGTTTGGTAGACCATATGCAGCAACCAGGCTATGTGGCCGTTGCCACAAGGGACCTCATCGCGCAGAAGACTGTAGGTCAGCCTTCGATGCGCAAGGTGTGCGCCTTTCTGGCCGTCCTGAACAGGACCCAAAAAACGGGCAGGGGGGGTCCACCCTTTCGGTGGGCCCCCCTGCATGCCATCCGGCGACACGAAGTCCGCCCAAATTCGCGCATCCCCTGGGTCAGCGGGACTGGACCTCTGTGCCACCTCCAGACTCGTACTGACCCCCTCCATGGGTGTCCAATTGGTAGGGACCTCCTTTAAAGGGCCCTTGCCAGCAAAGACTGTTGGGCTCATAATTGGGAGAGCATCCACAGCCCTGAAAGGACTAAGTGTCATACCAGGTGTTGTGGATTCAGATTTCACAGGTTACGTCCAGATTATGGTACAATCTCAGCAAGGTACGCTGGTCATTGCAAAAGGTGACAAGCTGGCACAGCTCTTGCTCCTACCCAGCTTGCATACACTCTTTCAGAGTAGACCCAGACAGAGAGGAGATAAGGGATTTGGGTCTTCAGGGGAAGTTTTTGAGGGCCTCCATATGTCTCTGGAGTCTCGACCCATGCTGACTATCAAGGTACAAGGCAGATCTTTCCTAGGCTTGCTAGATACCGGGGCCGATCGGTCAATTATAAGACAACAGGACTGGCCCTCCACCTGGCCGACGTGCAAGGCGGAAGATACCATCAGAGGAATAGGCCAGGTTTCGGCACCCATGCTGAGTGCCGCTGCCCTTCATTGGGCAGACGAAGAAGGACACCAAGGTAGTTTTCAGCCATATGTATTGGCCCTGCCTGTTTCCCTTTGGGGAAGAGACATTCTTACCCAGATGGACGTTACCTTGACCAGTGGTTGTTCCCCAACCTCTAAGCGATTGTTAAAAGGAATGGGATATGTCCCTGGCAAAGGCTTAGGAGCCTCGTTACAGGGACGTGTAGAGCCCATACAAGCTACCTCCAACATTACCAAGCAAGGCCTGGGTTTTTCCTGGGGGCCACTGAGGGAATGTTCCCACCCACACCCATAAAGCTAAAATGGAAGACCAAATCTCCGGTTTGGGTGCCTCAGTGGCCCTTATCACGGGAAAAGCTCTCTGCATTACACACTCTGGTGTCAGATCAGCTAAGAGAGGGCCACCTCATTCCCTCCACATCACCTTGGAACACCCCTATTTTTGTTATAAAGAAAAAATCAGACAAGTGGAGGTTGCTGCATGATTTAAGAGCCATCAATAATTGCATGGAGCCTTTAGGGCCCGTTCAGATGGGGTTGCCCCTCCTTTCGGCCCTGCCAGAGCGTTGGCCTGTTATCATCTTAGATATCAAAGACTGTTTCTTCTCTATCCCACTTCACACAGAGGATACCCAAAAATTTGCTTTTACTGTGCCCTCTCTAAACCAAGAGGGGCCCTGTCACTGCTTTGAGTGGACAGTCCTGCCCCAGGGCATGACCAACAGCCCTACCATGTGTCAGTTGTATGTCGCTGCACAGTTGGCCGATACCCGGCAGCAATTCCCCAAAGTAAGGATCCTTCACTACATGGATGATATCTTGCTGACTCATGAAAGCCCAGATCTCCTTAACGCTGCACTATCACATTTGGTTCTTACACTTAGAGAGGTCAATCTCGAAATAGCCCCGGAGAAGATCCAGATGACCGAGATTGTCACCTTCCTGGGAGCGAAACTTACGTCTACTCAAGTCTCCCCCCAAAAGGTGTCTCTCAGGTTAGATAACCTGAACACCCTCAATGACCTACAAAAGCTCATGGGAGACATAAATTGGATTCGCCCATACCTGAAGCTACCCAATGCCGAATTAAGACCCTTGTTTGACTTGCTTAAAGGGGATCCGGACTTAGCTTCGCCCCGGTCCTTCACCCCTGAAGCGAGGCAAGCACTATGCCAAGTAGAACAGGCACTCAGTAGTGCCACATTAAAAAGAATAAACCCTGATAAGCCTTTCGAAGCTTGCCTGCTGCCGACGGTGTCACAGCCCACGGCGGTGCTGTGGCAACAGGGGCCATTACTCTGGATCCACCCCGGAGTTTCTCCAAAAAAGATTTTAGAGCATTACCCTACCGCAGTTGCAGATCTGGCCCTGGAGGCCATCAAGAAGGCCATCCAACATTTTGGCCAACCACCAAAAAACCTTAGAGTACCCTACTCTCTCCCACAAATTGAGGTGCTTACCGGATGCATAGATCAGTGGGCTGTTCTCCGATGCACCTTTTCGGGATGTATTAATAACCAATATCCCAAAGACCCCCTCTTACAGTTTGTCACCCAACATCCGGTAATCTTTCCCAAAGTGACTTCGTCTAGGCCACTAGCGAACGCCCTCACCGTGTACACGGATGGCTCCAGCTCCGGTACAGGGGCGTATTGTGTGGAAGGGGACACTCCCAAAACAGTGTTTTTTCAACCACAAAAACCGCAGTGGGTTGAATTGCAGGTTACTATTACAGTCCTGAGAGAGTTTCCTGGCCCCCTGAATATTGTCTCTGATTCCCTTTATGTCGTAAATTCTCTACAAATCCTAGAAACTGTGGGCATTATAAAATGCTCCTCCACTGTAAGCACATTCTTTCTCGAGCTGCAAAAGACGATTCGTACTAGGCAACATCCCTTTTACACAACTCACATTAGGGCCCATACAGGCCTACCTGGTCCCGTGGCCCAAGGAAATCACATAGTAGATGTGGCCACTCGACAGCCACACGTCTTCCCCGTGCTGACACCATATCAGCAAGCCCGAGAGTTCCACGCCAAATTTCATATCAATGCAGGTACCCTGGCTAAGCGGTTTGGTATACCGCGAGCGGCCGCTAGAGACATAGTCCGAGCTTGTGGAAATTGTGTTACTCAACAGCATATCCCATCTGTGGGAGTTAACCCTAGAGGTCTCGTCCCAGGAGACATTTGGCAAATGGATGTCACTCATCATTCAGAGTACGGAAAAGTCAAATACCTGCATGTGTCAGTAGACACATGTTCTCAAATATTATTTGCCTCTGCTGAGACAGGAGAGAAAGTCCACCAAGTCATTGCACACTGCCTTGCCGCTTGGGCAGCGTGGGGCAAGCCAAAAATGTTAAAGACAGATAATGGACCTGCTTATACCAGTAAAACTTTCCAAAAATTTTGTGATAATATGGGAGTACAATTGAA
Source organism: Choloepus didactylus (assembly GCF_015220235.1). Lineage (NCBI taxonomy): Eukaryota > Metazoa > Chordata > Mammalia > Pilosa > Megalonychidae > Choloepus > Choloepus didactylus. Next base: position 136,022,468 of record NC_051309.1, on the reverse strand, counting down.
GCACGGAATCCCTTACAACCCTCAAGGACAAGGTATCATTGAAAGAGCACACAGGTCTCTGAAAGACTTGCTCAACAAACAGAAAGAGGGGATAGGTCACAGCCTATCCCCAAGGGCTCAACTGTCTGTAGCCTTGTTCACGTATAATTTCTTAAATGAAAATTCGCAGGGCATGACACCTGCCCTTCAACACACCACCCCGAGTCCTCCACATAGAGGTCTAGTCCGATGGAAGGATGTCCTGTCAGGACAGTGGCAAGGCCCTGACCCCGTGCTCAGCTGGGCCAGAGGCTCTGTTTGTGTCTTCCCACAGGAACCAGGACGTCAACCGGTGTGGGTTCCGGAGAGATTGGTGAGAACCGTATCAACGCCTGAGAGCGCTGAGAAGCTGCAGCCTGACCAATTGGGAAAACCCCAATATGACACAAGAGACCCAACCTTCAACGCTGGTGACGATCAGCAAGATGACCAGCAAGATGATGAGAATGATCCTGACCGCCTCCCCGTCGTCCAGGGGGAGGACCGGTGATCCCAACCCCTATTCCCCTATAAATACCCTCCTGATTTGTTTTCTCTTTCTCAGCAGTGTTGCAGTGGTTCAGGGAGAGGATCAGTTCCTCTGGGGCCTCTGGCACCATCCCCCGACGTTAGCTCCCTTTTCTGCGGGGTCTCCCGCCTCTCCTCAGTTCTTCACTCCTAATTTAACTCTTAGCCTCCATCATCTACCTTTGCCTGCCAATGCTTCCTCCATAACCTTCAACGAGACCTTTCCTCTAACCGATGATACGCTGATCCTTTCATTTGCTAATCGCTCTATAGCTAATTGTTCCTGCGCAAACAGCACAAGTACTGCCTGTGATACCCATTGCACTCAGGTGACCTTTGGAGTCTTGCTAGAATTTCTTAATACCTCGGCTGGCTATCAACAGGACTGTGAGGGGTTGCTTAACAAAAATGAGACGAAAAGATGCCTCAAGTTTTTTGGGTTTAGACCAACAGTCCTTAACTGCTCTCGAGATCCTGATGTCCCGCAGCCTTCTCTCCCTCCTTGCGCGCATGACCTGCACAGGAAAGCCACTCTGGAGGACTTCTCTTGGCACAGCTGTGTGCCCGTGAGACACCCGTTCCTCTTAAGTGAGGACTGGTGGCTCTGGTCCGTGCGCCCTCACATACGTAATTTCACAGCAATAAGCAAGATCCGAAACTATACTGAGGCATCGGCGTGGGGTACCGTAAACCAATGTCGAGAACCGCTAATTGACCCCATAGCCTCCCGTATCCAAACCTTCGCTCAGCATTTGGCCTGCAACCCCCTGGGGGCATGTCTGGACCTGCGCTATTTCATGTTATTGAATGGTACCCTTACCAACACGTCAACCGACGCGACGGGTAACTCTCCCAATTGTTCTTTTTCGAGTGCAGAAGGAACATATGCGGATAAAAATTGTTCCTTCCCTTTGCACAGGCAGGTTTGTGTGCTCCCTCCCTTCGCCTTTCTACTCTCTACAGAGCCTACCTTCAACTGTTCTAGCGTCCCATGTACCCTGTCTGAATGCTGGAACGGATTCCCTTCCTATGCCATCCTAACCTACCGTCCCAGCTATGTTTGGGTCCCGGTCAATACCACTGATTGGGTAGGCCCTATTACCCAGGTTGTGTCAACGGAAAACTTTCCGTTTTCTGGGCCTTTTAATCCCTCTCTTAACAGGAAACCAAGAAGTGTCAAAAGCTGGCTGTGGAACCTCGGCGGCATTGTCGCTTCAGTGTTCGTTCCAGCAGTGGGGAATGCGGTGCTTCAAGCCTGGACAACGGAGCAGATCGCCCTGACGATGGAAACAGTCAACGCTTTAGCCAATGCCACCCGGGACGCGTTGCACGCCCACAATCTAATGTTAGAGTTGAATTCGCAAGCGATCCAGAAAATGCAAAGTGAAATACAGGAACTTGGACAAGAGATAGATGGACTCTGGAAAACAGTTGTGCAACTGTGTGACACCCGATGGATCCTTTTCAGACTTTGCGTCACTCCGGTCAGGGCCAATGTAACTACTAACACCCACAAAGTCTCTGACTGGCTTAAAAATACTTATCTGCCAACTTTTGCCAATCTTACCCAGCAGGTGGACGTCAGCCTGGACAAGATTGGAAACGTTAAGTTGACCCCCGTTAAGTTCAACCTTGCCAGTTTGGTAACTGACCTGTGGAACCGAGTTACCTCCTGGTTTTCATGGCCCAATCTGACTACTTGGGTTTTCCTCGCTGTAGGGCTGTTGGTGGGTTTAGTAATCGTCAAATGCCTGTTAGAACGCTTGTTTCAAGCACAGCAGCAACTGCGTGTTACCACTATGATGGCTATGTCTTCAACCTGTAGTACTTCTGACAGCAGCTTCTATACTGATCGATCCCCGTCCCGGCCACTCGGGGTGGGGCTCTCTGGGGCCAGGTTCGCGGCAAAGTCCATGGCCGTATCCCGGATATAACATATAGCTCCAGCAGTTTTAATTTTTGTCTCAGGCGAGTCTCTTAGGCGGAGTCCCAGTTGTGGCCAGACTGGGCTCTGGCCATTGCACAGAGACGCCTAGTGACGCCTTTGACGCTGGTTGCCACTCTCCTGCCCCAACCGTCTTTCCCCAGTTACGAGGCGAAGTACTGTAGGGAGAGTCACGTTGTTTCCAGCTCACGGGCTCTCCGGTCTCTATATGAGGTAAGCATTCTGGTCGGTGCCAGAGGTTCCGCCGTAAAATGGCAGGGGCCTAGTCCAGACTCCCCAAAGCACCAAAACATGTAGTGGGTCATTCAAGCCCACGGGAGTACACTCATCAATGGAGACACTGGGTTGAAATATATAAAAAAGGGGGAGATGTGGGGAGCCGCTTTCCGGGTTAGGGCCTGGTGGACACGCCGCGACCTGCTCTAGAGTAGCCCCCGCCCATCGTTTGATCCAAGATGGCGCCCGTATCCTGCTTCCGCATATGACGCATGAGGCAGCGGTTGCTGCTAGCCTATTGTACACGCTTACGTAGTGCCAGCACATTGGTTGTAACTATTGTATATAAGAAATTGCCCGGGCTAGCCTCGGGGAGACAGCCCACAGGGAGCCGTGCCTGACGGCCGCATAGAGGTTGTTCTCCCACGGGGTGTAGGGCCTCGTGTGGAATATGTAACAGAGAAAGTTTTCTTCCTGGCTCCAGTAAAGGGCTTGCATTCACTGCCATTGTGTGCCTCAAGTGTCAGTTTGTCTGTGTCTCTCCCTCTTTCCCTCTGTTCTCCTTGCCGGCCGAGGACAGGACGCGTGGGACCGAGCGAGAAGGCGCCGTACAGTCTCTGGACTTCTGTCTTCACTTCTCTCTCTCAGTTCCTATGAGCCCTTGCTTCTTTCTCCCAGGGAATTTCTCTCTAAGCATCTGAGGGTCCTTTCTAAGCTGCTCCAGGTCAAACTCTGGGCTTCATCTCTTAGCTTAGCATCTCCAAATACCTTTCTTTCTGCATCTCCAAACTTCTCCAAACAACAGCATCTGTGCCAGCTCTTGAGCCCTATTAAGTACTCCAGTGAACTAATCAAGACCCACCCTGAATGAGTGGGGTTCACACCTCCGTGGAAAAATTTAATAAAAGTGTTCCACCCAGTAAGATTGGATTAAAAGATCAGGGGTATTTTAGGGTCCATAACAGTTTCAAACTGACAAAAGAGCATAGATTTTGGAGTTACAAATTTTAGTGAGTAGGTGAATTCACAAATAGAAAATTCATGAATAATGAAGACAACTGTATTTTATTCTTTTTGATGCTTGTTTTGGTTTGCTAAAGCTACCTGAATGCAATGTACCAAAAATGGATTGACTTTTTCAATGGGGACTTATTAGGTTACAAATTTATAGTTCTAAGTACATAAAAATGTCCAAATTAAGGCATCAAGAGGAAGGTACCCTCCCTCAGGAGAGGCTGCTGGCTTCTGGGGTTCTGTCATTGGGAAGGCACAAGGTGACATCTGCTGGTCCTTCTCTCCTACTTCTGGTCTCAATGGTTGTCTCCAAATGTCTCTGCATGTTTCTCTCTCAGCTCCCCTGGGAGCATTTCCTCTCTTAGCTTCTCTGGGGAAAACTGTGGATTTCATTTCTTAGATTTTCTGAGTTCTCTGAGTTTCATCTGTCTTTGATCCTCTTATAGTAATCCAGCAAGGGGTTTAAGACCCATCTTAAATGGGCTTGGTCACATCTCCATGGAAACAACTCAATCAAAAGGTCCCACCCATCAATAAGTCTGCCCCCACAGGGATGGATTAAAAAAACATAGTCTTTTCTGGGATACATAACAGCTCCAAACCAGCACAGTGCTATAATAAATGGAATTATTTTTAAATTTCATTTCAGTTAGTTCACTGCTACTGTGTAGAAATTCAATTGAGTTTTGCATGATGACCTTGGATCCTGCAACTTCGCTGACCTTGTTTATTGGTTTGAATATTGTTTTCTAGTGTATTTCTTAGCATTTTCTATAAGCAAGATCAATAAGCAAGTTCATGTCTTATGCAAATAGAGAAAAGATTATTTTTCCTTTTCAATGTGGATGCCTTTTATTTCATTTTCTTGCCTAATTGTCTTAGCTGAAAATTCCAGTATAATCTGAATAAACAAGGTGACAGCCACTTGTTGCTGATTTTAGGAGAAAAGCACTCCATCTTTCATCATTAAGTGTGATGTCATTTGTGAGGTTTTTTGGTAAATTTCTTTTATCAGATTGAGGAAATTCCTTTTCATTCCTAGTTTGTTGAGAGTTTTCATTATGATGGGTTGTTGAATTTTGTCAAATGCTTTTTCTGAGTCTATTAAGATGAATATGTGTTTTTTGTCCCTTATTCTATTGATGTGGTGTATTACATTACTTGATTTTCAGATATTAAACCAACCTTGCACTCTTGGGATGACTCCCACTGATCTTTATGTATCCTTTTCATAAATTGCTGAGTACTATATACTAGTATTTTGTGCAGAAGTCTTTCATCTATATGAGTATGAGATATTTGTCTAGTTTTCTTGTGATGTCTTTTTCTGGTACAGTTATCAGGGTAATACTGACCTCATAGAATAAGTTGGGAAATGTCCATCCTCATCTATTTTTTGGAAGAGTATGTGAAGAACTGGTTTTCTTGTTGCTTTATAATTTAACTATTTTTTAACCATTTACTACTTTAATCAGTCCAGAATTTATTTAGTTGTAAAGTATGAGATATGATAATCATTGATTTTTAAATACAATTATAACTAACCAGTTGGGCCAGTACTTACTGAATAATACTCCAATTTCACTGACTTGAAATTTTATTATTTCAACTAATTGGTATATTCTTTTAATTACCTTAGCCAGGATTTTCTTTCTCAAACATTACTTAGCTATCCCTACCTTCTTATTTTTCTAGATTAATTGTGGAATCATTCTCTTAAGAATATGCTTTTTATTTCCTGGCAGCTGCAACAGCATCTTGTCAGAAGCAAAGCATGTGTAATGTTGTACTTCTCAATCTAACTTGTTTAGATCTGTAATTAATGGAAATATGTCCCATATCTGATTGATTACTATAGATGTTTACAGTTTTGTTATAAATGTAAATCTATTTTTGCATATTCATAAATTAAACATTTGACACCTATTTGGTGTGGGGAAACTAAATAATATGTGGAAAACCACTTAAGAGCTAGATAAGTGATAGCTATTTTTAAAATCATGTATTACTTATAAAGATCTTTGCTGAATGTAAAGTTTCACACCATGACTCATGAATAGTTCTTTGTTTTCCCTTACACCACTCCCCTCTGTAGATACGTAGTCCTTCTTATCCCTTGTGACCTTGTGCTCTTGATGGAACAGGTCTCTGCTCCATAGTGTTTAAATGGCCACAACAATGACAGTGCCATGTCTATGTCCACATGACTTTGCTGATTGATTACCTTTATGGAGTCTGGTTCTGAGAATTGCCTGAGACAGCAATATCACTTCTCTGTTGAAACCATTGCCCCTCAATAAACCCTAGCAATGAAGAAAAGACTTCACCTAATTCCCAGTGTAAGCAAAGACTGAAATAACCTGGATACAAATAAAAGCAAATAGAATTAAATAACTTGTGGTATCATCAATAGTGGAATATTTTTTTCTGCCATCAAAATGGTATTTTTCTATGTACATTTGATAACATGGAAAACATCTCAATGTGTTCAGTGAAAAGAAGAAGATACAAATTTATGTGCATATGAAAGGAAATACATCAAAACTAGCTACCCTGTCTTGAATTGCCTGGGAGAACCAACAAAAACATTTTACATGAATAAATTCCTATAGTTTGTTAACCAAGTGCACACACTACATCAACATATCCATTAGAAAAATAGCTCAATTGATAATCTACACCTACAGTTCTGAGGTCCTACTCTTGTCTTGTTCAAGTTGGGTCTCATATATTTTTTAAATTTTTTATTTTGATATAAATTTATGCTGGCCAGAGTTGTAGTATAGTACAAAGAATTCCTTCACCTAGCTTCCCTGCCTAATGTTTACATTTTACATAACCACAGTACGTTTATCAGAATAAAGAATTTGTCATTGGTGCAGCACTATTAAATAAGCTACATATTTTATTTGTATTTCACCAGTTTTTTTTTCCAAATGTCTTCTTTCCTATTCCATGATTAAATCCAGAGTAACACATTACATTTAGTCATCATGTCTCCCGAGTTTCCTCCAATCTGTGACATTGACACTGCTTTTTCTTGTTTTTCATGACCTTGCCACTTCTGAAGAGTACTGTTATAGTCTTTTACATAGTGGCCCACAATTTAGGTTTATTTAAAGTTTTCTCATGATTAGTTGGGGGTTAGGTTTTTTTGGAAGACTTCCACAGAATTGAAGGGCCCTTCTCATAGCATCATTTCCAGGGGTGCATGAAATCAGCCTAACTTATTACTGGTGATACTGACCTTGATCACTTTGTTAAAGCGGTTATCTGCCAGATTTCTCCACTATATAGTTACATTTTGCTTTCTGTACTCTATTTGTTAGAAACAAGTCATTAAGACCAGCTTATATTCTAGAGGAGGGGAATTAAATGGGGGTTACATTTTGAACTAATTTTTTTAAACATTTTTTTCTCTCCATGGTTTCTGAATGGTCTTTATTTCTCCTGATTGACAATATGTGATCTGACTATTGTTTATCAGTTTCTGCCTCTGGAACTTGTTGGCTCATCTTTTTCTCTTTTAATTTTTATTAATGTAGCATATTTACAACATAAAATTTCCCATTTTAACCACTTTAAAGTATAAAATTCAGTGATTTTAATTACATAGTATATTCACAATGTTATACTACCATCACCACAACCCATTACCAAAACTTTTTCATCACCCTATACCCACTAAGCAATAACTGCTCGTCCTTACCCTACCCCTGGCCCCTGGTGAGCTGTAATCTACTTTCTATCTCTATGAATTTGCATATTCTAGGTATTAATATAAGTGAACTCATAAATATTTGTCCTTTTGTGTCTGACTTATTTCATTCAAAATAATGTTTTTGACGTTCATGATGGTATATCTTTTAAGTTACCACAGGGATTTCAAGTCAAAGTTGTTTGCTCAGACAATATATCAAGTCAGAAAATTTCAAACATACCCTCCAATTTAGGTTAAAATCCAAACTGTGTTTTAGCTGCTATGAAGTATGAACTTATTTGAGATATTTCACTTAAGGCTTTGCATAGTATATTCTGCAAATGCTCTGGTAATTACAGTTTAATTTAAACTATTATGAACATATCGTCTACATTTGGTATCATCTTTACTGCCAGTTTGCATGATGTGATAAGGTACAGGAACATTCACAGAGTGACTTTATTTTATTTTTATAGATAAAAACATTGGTTCACTCTCGGTGGTTATAATATTTGTGATTCTAAAAATCTTTTGGTTTTCACCAAATATTCTTCAATCTGCAGGTGTGGCTTTTATAGCAACCAAATAAGGATGCTGTTATAAAAACAACGTGTTTATGCAAGTATGTTTATTAACAGAAATGAAGCATGAAGTAGAATTAGAGAGCTTCAGTTGTTGAGATCTTTCATGTTGCTAAAAATAGACTGGTTTTGTTGTTGCTGGTTCCCTGAGGGTCTTTGCTGCCACTTTTTATATTCTGTACAGTTGTGCATGTTTGACTTCATTGCTTTCATTTGTAATAGAGTGAGGGATTAGTGGGTGCCATTTGCAGAAAAAAATAAATGAATGAAAATCCCTGAAGGAAAAGAATAGTTCTGGAGTAGAAACAGTCCTCAAATCTTGTTTGCTTTTTATCTAATAAAATGTGTCTTAAATTCATCCCTTCCTCTTCATGATGCTTTATACCACAGACTTGGGTCAGGCCATTGTATTTTCTGAAACTTCGCAATAATCTAGTGGCCTTTCTTCCCTCTTAGGACAAGGACACACTGTGGTCAGATTTAACTGCTTAAAACTTAAACATACAATCCCAATTTATAAATACCCATTAGATCCTCATGAACTAAAACAATTTTTCTCAAAGGTGAAACTCATAAACCCTTAAGAACATGTCTATGGGCCTCTTGAGTCAATGGGTTCCTGGGTCAATAGGCTCTTGGAGACTATAGACCCCATTTTGAGAAATACCGCAATCTCCAACACGACTCATTTATGAATTTAATGAATATTTCTTATGTACCAGGCATTGTTCTTGGCATGGGTAGTACATGAGAGAAAATATTACAGTCACTGCTCTTTTGATATTTGTATTTTCATGGGCAGAATGAGTGAGATAAATAGACATAAGGGTTTAAAATATATAGTGGCTGATGTATTAGAGTATGAACAGAGTGCAGCTACACTGCTATTTTAAATTGGGTGATCAGAACAATCTTCGTAGAGGAGATGACACTTAAACAGAGACTGGATAAAATAAAGCAGCCACCCATGCAAAGTGAGCACAATTGAAAATTGATGTAGGACGCCAAGAGGAAAGCAGGGAAATGAGTTAGAATCTCAGAGAAGAGAGGAAGGGGGTAGAGGTGGGAAAAACTGGAAGGATGAATTCCATATTTTGGAGGTGCTATTAGCATAATTTTGATAGATCCGATGTATGAGGCCTTATTTTTCTAAGACAGAAAAGGCTGAGGGAAGAAAAGGTTTGGAGGAGGAAATGAAGAGTTCTGTTCTGAACATGTTAAGTTTGAAATGCCTATTAGACTTTCAGTTCAAAATAACGTGTAGACATTTAGATATATAAGTTTCGTACTCATTGAAGAGGTCAAGATCAAAGGTATATACTTGGGAGTCAACAATGTATGGAAGATGGTTAAAGAAATGAGATTGGATTAAATCAACTTCAGTGTAAGTGTGGAGAAGACAGCAATTAGAAGAGAAGAGAGTACAGGAGACAGGGGAGAGAAGAGGAGAGAGGACATCAGGACAGCATAGGAAGAGGGAAGAGGAGATGAGAGAACAGAAGGGTCACTAGCTGTAGGGAATACCCACATATAAAGTCATGCAGATTAGGAGAAACTAGGAAAGTAACCTAAGAAAGGAGACCTTTGGTATAAGAGAAAGTCTGGAAAGTGTGGTCTCATAGAAACAAAGAGAAGAAAGTGTTGCAAGAAGGAGTGGTTTTTCAACTCTACTGTCCTATCATTGAAGATTTTTTTTTTCTAGAGCAGAAACAGAGAAATAGGATAATATATACAAGGCTATGTTAGACAGTGGGTGGTGTTTTATAAGATGGAAGATGATAGATCATGTTTGTGCACAGGTTCGGAAATGAGTAAGTGGAAAGGAAGAAACTGATGAATTGGGGAAGCGATAGGATACTTACAGGAGGGAAACCATTGGGGGCAAGAATGGAATGGAATTGGAATTCTAGGCACATGGGAAGGTTTTAGTCCATGATAGGAGCAGGAAACTTTATTGTATCAGCAGGGAAAGGAAAGAGTTGTGGGATAGAAGCAGGTAGGTTGCCAGCAATTGTGTCGGCATTTTAATTGGTCATCGAAGTTAATTTTTAAAACCCTATTCAGAATCATGAACATCTGAGTGTATACAAGCTTAGTCAGTGTGTTAAATACTGGTCCACAAGAAGAAGCCCAAATTTGTGATCGTGATTCTTTGAATTCATGAGGCCAGTCTCTTAGTCTCTTAAGTAAGGGTATAAGTATGCATCATGAGGTAGGAAAGCCTACCACATTAAAAAGCTTTTTAAAACACTGTTAAGTTCTTCAGTCAAAGTCCTAACTTGAACAGAGGCTATCAGAAGTAATATACCTCCTCATGTTTCTCCTTGGGCCTTTGGAGATGGGAGTAACGGTCTTGTTCTAGAGGTGTTATTCTACATTTACACAAACCGCAGACAGTTTGCTAGTGATTCAGTCTATTATTTTATCATCTATAATTTTGAACTGTCCTTTAACTTTGTAGAGAAAATTTAGTCTTCTTATACTTCCTTGAGTGAAATTTTTCTCAACATGGGATGATGTTGGGCTTATTATTCTACTGCCATTCCTCACATAGTGTCCACTCAAAAAACTGTTGTTAAAACGTTACTGGGAAATTAAAGGTATGCAAGTACATAATGTTATAGAAGTTGTATTTCCTATTTCCTATTTTCCACAGAAAATTTGCTAATATGTATTTCAGAAGAAAGAGAGTAGATTTTTTAGCTTAGGGACCTAGAACAAAGTTCATTAAAGAGCTGAAATATGATCATGACATTAAAGGATGGTTAATATTGGAATATGCAAAGCAGAGGTAAAGGGCTAACCAAGGAGAGAAACAAGCGTGACTAAAAGACCATGGGCATATAACACCCCTGAGTTTAGCTGGAGCATTGGTACGTGAAAAGAAAGAGTATGAAACGAATTTGGAAATGCAAATTCAGACTAGGTTAGGAGGTGACCCAGCTTTGAGAGATAGGTCAAACACTGCCAACATAGAGCTGAAATCAATGGATAATTATTGAAATATTTTTTTAAATCAGAGGTGGGAGGTGTTACATGACTAGAACCATGGTTTTGAAAGATAAATGAGGCAGCTGAGTATCTAGGAGTCAGTTAAATGACTGTTAACAGTAATGACTATCAACCTTGTCAAATAACTTGCTTTGGAAGAGTACATTAAACTAGACATATATTCCTGGCTAGTGTCCATTCTGTTTCCATTAAGCTGTGAATAAAAATGAAGTTTCTTTTAAAATTAAATAACTTAAACACATGAAGATGAAAATGCCCCAAATAAGACAAGGTCAGAAATTTTTTGAATTCTTAAATATCCACTAAATGGGGAAAGCAATGACCTTGTTTTCTGTTGCTACTTTCCTGAAAATTTGCCAAGTGGAAAGCTTCAGAATATTCTGATTATAGGTTGAGAGGTCAAAATTTGTTATTCATAAAAAGATCAGTGTTACAGCTGGGACACATCCTATTGCCATCAGCTAAATATTTTACAGTGCCCAAACATGGCTTTTGAGTGTTTTCTAACCTATCCAACTCATTTTTAATGAAAAGAAATACATTTTATTTCTTTATTAATGCACTAGACACTTGTCCACTTATATGCTTTTTCTTTTATTGTTTGCATTTTCTTTTAAATTGACCTTAATTATATATGTTTCTATTTTTCTTTGCCTAAAATGTACATGGTAATATAGAGTTGGGTAGGGACTGTGTAACACACACTATAAAGTTGGAAGGAAACTTATTAGGATGTAGAATGTAATACAGTGCATAAACCTACCTAACTTTCCCTATTCAGAAAATTCTTCATTCTATAAATAAAAGTCAAAATCTGAAGATTTAAAAATAAATGTAAGCTTTTTTGTTTCATTTTATAGGAGAGAGTGTTGTTTGCTATCACATACATAGTAATATTCTGTTGGTGGGAATCAAAAAAGGGGACCACATCATAGCTGGTTTATAAATAATTGAAAAAAATAACTAAAAAATCAGTGCTTGAATTTAAAACATTGGAAACTTTCTAAGTTAAGACATTGTATTATCTATGTAATTAATTTGCTTAGAAGCCAGCCCCCCAAACACATATTGTTGATTAGTGAATTTAAACATCCATTTCCTCACAAATTTTTAGAAATAATAAGGTCTGAAGTAAAGTAAGTTTACAGTAAAATTTGTAATAAATTGTGGCACATCTCAAACCATAAGTGATAATCTTAGTATAATCCAAGACACAGGTTTTCTTTGTTTTGTATTCTCACAAGGAATAGAATAAATTTTTCCACATTCAGTTTAGCTCACTTTTTTATGCAACTAGGAAACTAAAGAAAGCTGATTTAGCTCTAATAATATAGTACGAATATAATAAAATCAACAGATATACTTTGAATTGTAAAAAGTATTTTCTAATGGATGTGTACAGACTTCTGTGCCCTTAAATTACAGTAAATATTTTTCTTAAGTGAATATGGCACATTAACAAAATCAATCATATACTAGACCTTGATGCAGGTAGCAATAAATTTAAAAGTACAAGTATCATACATAACACATTTTCTCAGGAAAATGCAGTTCAATTAAGAATGTAAAAGAACAAGAAAACATAAATTAAATAAATCTCAGATTTTGGACATTTAAAAAATAGATCTAAACAATATATGGTGAAAGAAGATGCTATTACATAAATTTTTAAAAATACTTAGAACTAACTGAAAATGATTATGTAGCCTATCAAAACCTGTGGAAAAAACAAAAGCGATGCTTTGAGGGAGACTTATAGCCTTCAATGTTTACACTAGAAAAGAAAAATGGGTGAAAGATAGTAAACTAATTTGGAAAAGAAACACAGAATAAAACCAAAATTAGAAGTAAGGATTAAAAAAATCAATGAAATAGAAAACAAAGGAACAATGGAGAGAATGAACAAGTTTTAATGTTGGTTTTTCAAAGGAAAAATGTAACAAAATAGATCAGCATCTCTTAATTTTGAACCTAGGAAAAGAGTGGCAAGGAAAAAAATAGTATTATCAAAGGAAAGAGAGAAATAAATGATAATAGGGAAGCAGTTATGCCAACAAATTTATGTCAAAACATTTGAAAATCAAACAAAATTTATAAGTTTTTAGAAACATATTATTTTAAAGTAACTTCCAAATAAACAGAAAACCAGAATAGTCCCAGAATTCTTAAAATTTATGGAAAAAATTATTAAAAATCTTCTCTCTCTCTGTCATACAAATACCACCACCAAAACAAAACAAAAATCTGGGCCCAGATTATACAGCTCTACAAGATCTAGGCCCAGATTATAGAGAAGAAACAGATCATTCAAATCTTATACAGTATCCTTCCCAAATCTATATATGAGACAGGTTAAATATCAAGAGTATGAAAAATACCAAGGGCAGTATGAGAAAGGAAAGTTACATGACCATTTCACTCTTAAATTTGTTTTTATTTTCTTTATTAGAGAAGTTGTGGTTTTACAGAACAATCATGCATAAAATGTACATTCTCTATCCTGGAGAATTATCCATGTACACTTGAGAAGAATGTTTATTCTGTTTTTGTTGGGTGAAGTGTTCTGTATATACCTGCCAGTTCTAGGTGTTTTAGAGTATCATTCAAGTCTTGTATTTCTTTATTGATCTTCTGACTAGATGTTCTATCCATTATTGAAAGCAGTGTATTAAAGTCTCCTACTTTTTCTAAAACACAGTTTTATTGAGATATATGCACATACCCTACAATCATCCACAGTGTACAATCAACTGTTCACAGTACCATCATACAGTTGTGCATTCATCACCAGAATTAACTTTTGAACATTTTTCTTACTCAAAATAAAATAAAAATAAAAATAAAAATAAAGGTAAAGAAGAACACCCAAAACATTCCATTCCACCCCATCCCACAGTATTTTTTGCATTTAGTTTTTGTCCCATTTTTCTACTCATCTGTCCATACACTGGACAAAGGGAGTGTGAGCCACAAAGTTTCCATAATCACACATTGCACCATACATAAGCCAAATAATTGTCTTCAAGAATCAAGGCTACTGGGTTACAGTTTTACAGTTTCAGGTATTTGCTTCTAGCTATTCCATTACACTAAAAACCAAAAAGGGATATTTATATAACACATAAGAATGCCCTCCAGAGTGACCTCTCAACTCCATTTGAAATAGCTCAGCCACTGAAACTTTGTTTTGTTTCATTTCACTTCCCCGTTTTGGTCAAGAAAATTTTCTCAGTCCCATGATGCCATGTCCAGGCTCATGCTGAGGAGTCATGACCCATGTTGCTACAGAAATTTATACCCCTGTGAGTCAAGTCCCACTCAGTGGGGAGGACAGTGAATTCACCTGCTGCATGGCCTTAGAGAGAGAAAGAGGGCCACATCTGAGCAACAGAGAGGTTCTCTGGGGGAGAAAGTCTTCTATTTTTAATGTATAACCATCTATTTCTCCCTTCAAATCCATCAGTATTTGCTTCATATATTTTGGAGCACTGCTGTTAGGTGCATCTTCTTGTTGAATTGTCCTCTTCATCAGTATATAATGACTGTCTTTGCCCCTCAAAACTGTTTTTGACTTAAAATCTTTTTTATCTGATATTAACGTAGCTACCACAGCTCCTTTTTGGTTACAACTTGCATGGTATATTTTTTCCACTCTTTCACTTTCAACCTACTTGTTTCTTTGAATTTAAGGTGAGTCTCTTGCACACAACATATGGTTGGGTGGGTCATGCTCTTTTATCTGTTCTGTCAATCTCTGCCTCTTCACAAGAGAGTTTAATCCATTTATATTTAAAGCCATTGCTGATAATGCAGGATTTTCTTCTGCCATTTTGCTACGTAGCTTTCATATGTCTTATACCATTGTTGTACCTCAATTCTTCCCTTAATGCCTACTTTTACATTTATATGATTTTTTGATTTGTGCCCTATTTAGTGCCTTCTCTTTTCTATCTGGATATATTTTTCATTTATTTTCCTTGTGGTTACCATAGAGTTAAAATTTAGCATTGCAAATATATAACAATCATATTTGGTTTGATAACAACTTAACTTCGATAGCATACACATATTCTTTTCCTATTCGCCTCTGTCCTCCCACCTTTTTTTTTGTACCTGTTGCCACTTATATCTTTGTACATCATATGTCTAAAACCATAGATCTATCATTACTTTTCATGCATTTGCATTTTAGCACCTGTAGGAAGTAAGAAGTGAGTTACATAGCAAACAATACAATACAATAATACTGGCATTTAGTATTACCCAAATGGTTACTTTTACCAGAGGTCTTCATTTCTATATGTCACTTTGTACCACTGTCTAGTGTCCTTTCCTTTCAGTCTGAAGAACTCCTTTATCATTACTTGCAGGGCATGTCTAATGGTCATGAACTTCCTTGGGTTTTGTTTTCCTGGGACTGTCTTAATCTCTCTCACTTTTGAAAAAGTCTCACCGGATTTAAAATTCTTGGCTTGTAGTTGTTTTCTTTTTAGTATTTCAACGCACTGCCTTCTTGTCTCAGTGGTTTCTGATGAGAAATTGGAACTCAATCTAATTGGGCCTCCCTTGTATACAACATTTTTCTTTTCTCTTGCAACTTGCAGAACTTTCTCCTTGTTCTTTGCATTTGATAGTGTGATCAATATTTGACAGGGTGTATTTGTTTTCATGCTTATCCTGTTTGGTGTTTTCTTGGCTTTTTGGATGTGCATATACATATCTTTGGCTATGTTTGGGTTCTCTGTCATTGTTTCTTTGAATATTCCTTCTACCCCTTTCTCTCTTTCTTCTCCTTCTGACACTCCAATAATGCATATATTGGTATCTTTGATGGTACCAATTCTTTTTTCTTTCTGTTCCTCGGTATAACTCATTTAAAGTGCCTTTTCTTTGAGTTCAATGATTCTTTCTTCTGTCAGCGCCAATCTGCTCTTGAAACCCTCCTGGGCCCTTTTTTTCCATTTTGGTTATTGTGCTCTTCAACTCCAGTAGTTCTGTTTGGTTCCTTTTTAAAATGTCTGTCTATTTTCTAAGATTTTCATATTGATCATTCACTATTTACCTGACATCCTTTTGTTCTTTTCCTTCCTCTCCTTGAGAATTTTTAAGGTGATTTTTTTAAAAGACTGTTTGTTATGTCCACATTCTGGTCTTCTTTGTTGGTATTTTCTGTATTTTTATCCTTTTCCTTTGGATGAGCCATCATTTTCTGTTTCTTTGTTTGCTTGAACTACTTTGTTGCACACTGTACATTTTTAATATTTAAAAATTTCAACTTTGGGATTTATTCCCTCAGATGTCTATTTCTTGATTTTGTAACCAGCTGGTGATAAGAGATCTTCCTGAGTTTCAGCTCTCCTATCAGGAAGGTCTGCCCATGTCAAATTCAGTGTGTAGGCTCCTCCTTAACTTTTCTGAGCCCGTGTCTTGCCCTGAGCCTGTACTTGTTAGTTGTATTGGAAATTCACTGTTTACAGCAGTCTGAATGCAGTCTGAATGCCCCTCTCTTTCCTTCTCCTGGGTGTTTAAAGCAGGCAAGCCTTTGTCCCAGACTGTCTGCCTATAAATACTCTTACACTCCTTTCATTGTATCAAGCTGCCTTAATGGAGAAGGCAAATGTTGGGTGGGAGCAGGGCATGCTGGAGAGGAATTTCTCAAGTCAGTCTTTCCGAGCCATACCAGGGCTGGGGTTCCACAAGGGGGGTGCAGACTGGCTCCAGGGGAGAGGATAAGAAAGGGCACCAGGAGCTCCCTCCATGACTTCCCAAAGCTGAGCTTTCTTGACCTACCTAGCAAATACAGCCCCTCGAATAACTATTCCTCACAGCCCTGGGGAAGTGTAGTGTCTTTAAGTCTCTTCCACCACCACCTTTGTCCAGGGCCTGTTGGAGCAGAGGCAGTGCTCTGATCCTGGTCCCCAGTGATCTGAATTTGCTAAGCAAAGCGATGATCAGCAGTCAGCCATGATGACTGTTCCTCTTGGGGAGGAGGATTTTTATGTCTTTTTCTTTCACCAGTGACCTAGCCAGGGTATGGATGCCGTTGCATCCTGCTGTGAGAGTGGTGGATGGGCACCGGTAACTTCCACAGGGAAAACACAATCTTCCAGTTTTACTGTAATTTACTTTTCCTCCTAATCTTCCCTGAATGCTATACAGTGCTCTACTGGACTCTGGGATTTCAAAATAGTTGTTTCAGACAGTTCCTGCCTGTTTAATAGTTGTTCTGGTGGAAGGACTGACTCCTGGATCTCCCTACTCTGCCATCATTCACAATTCTCTCCTCTTCACTCTTGAACATAGTAGTATGTATTCTAATCAGTCTGTTAGCAAACTAAATGCAACATGGACATGATTACATACATAAACTAAAAGGGGTTTCTATGTAAGAATGAGGAGGGGGATTTATTATTAGAAAATCCATAAATGTCATTTACTACATTAAAGGAAGAACAAAGATTGATGAGCATTTTTGACAAAATTCAGCACCCATCCATGAATTTTAAAGATAAACTTTTAGCAGCCAAGAATAGAAGGGAACTTCCTTAATCTAATAGTCTAATAAAGAGCATATATAAAGAAACTTAAAGTAATAAACATCTTCCAAAATAAGAAAATCTTGTTTCTTTACAATAAGATTTTGAAATCCTGCTCTGTACTGCTGGTTCTCTTTAATATAATTTTGGGAATTCTAGCCAACAATCATTAAAAAACAAACAAACAAACAAACAAACAAACAAAAAAAACACTGAGTAAGGATTAGAAAGGAAGAATATAACTTTCATTATTTTCAGATGAAATGGTTGTGTATGTAGAAAATCTAAAGTAGCCTACATATAAATTAATGTAATTAACGTGTTTATTGAGGATGATGGATAGAAAATTCAATATACAAAAATTAATTATATATTTCTACATATAAATCTAAAATTAATAATAATAACAAGAAATGTCAGGAGTATGGCTGGATAAAGGTCAACATTCAAAATGAAATGCATTTTAAACATTATTTTTAAAAAATTCTGCAGTATAATTTATAAGTAACATCATTAAAATAGCAAATAAAAAGTATATCAGAATAAATCTAACCAAAGATATGTCTATATGCAGAAAATTATGAAATTTTAGTGTAGTATATACAAGGTTACCTAAATAAGTGGAGACTTATCCCATGCAAATGTAAAGAAAATATGATATAATAAAAATATTAATTCAGTTCAAACTGATTTATATAAAATTAGCAAGCAGATTCTAACATTAATAAGGGAAAGAAAAGAGCCAAGAGTAGCTAAAACATTTCTGAAGAATAAAAGTAAAGAAGGGGTAGCCAACTATAAACATAAATAGCTATTATTATAAAGATTTGTAATTAATGCATTACAGTACTGGTGCAGAAATAAATACATTGACCAACAGAATTAAGAAACAGAAGAAAACACATGTGAATATGGACTTTTGACTTGTTGATACATGGCAGAGGAGTAGGAAATAGTAGGGGCTAGTCAATAAATAAAGGTGGAAATATTAGCCACCATTTGTAAAAAAATGAAATTGACTCTCTACATCATATCATCAACCCAAATAGACCAAACATTAAGTGTGAAAAGCAAAATTTTTAAACTTTTGAAAGGAAGTTTAGTTGTATATATTTCTGAATTAAGCATAAGAAACTATTTCCTAAACAAGATGCAAAAATTGCTAACCATAAGACAAAGCAGAATAAGAAACAAACACATGAATAAACAACATTAAAAATCAGAACTTCTTATCCTCAAAAGTTACTCTAAAGAAAGTGTAAATAGCAATAAGCCAGAAGATATTTGAAACACAACTGAAGAAGTTTGTGTGTCAAGAATATATAAAGAGGCCTTACAAATCAATCATGAGTACAGGAACAAAATGGACAATAGATATGAGGCATTTCATGAAAGAGAAAATATTTATATCAAATAAACAAATAATCTCACTGGCAATAAGGAAAAGACAAATGGAGACTGCCATGAGATGCTGTTTTATATTTATTTTGGTTGGCCAAAATTAAAGTGTGTGACAACAACAAATTTTGAAGAGTTTTTTTATCAATGTAAGCCCTTTGTTAACTGCTAGGCAGATGTAAACTGATACTACCACTGTGGAAAATAATTTGACATTATCTTGAAAAGTTGAACCTTTACCTGCCCTATGACACTGTAATTCTACTTGGAATATATTGAAGAGAAACACTTATATATATGTGTGCCAAGAGTAAGACTGTTCATTTCACTGTTCATACTAAGAAAAACTGGAAGAAGCACAAACACTAATCAACAAGAGAATGTATACATGAATTGTATTAAAGGCACAAATCAGGATATTAAATAGCAGTGAAATACAGCTACGTTGGATAAATCTTTACATAATGTAGCATTGATAAATGAAAAAGTACCAAAAGACAAAATATATACCACTTTTACAAAATTTTAAAATAGCAGTATATTTTAATTATTTTTTTTATTTTGAGGTTATTACAGAATCATATTCAGTTGTAAGAAATAATACAGAGAGATCTCATGTACTCTTTATGCAGTTTGCCCTAATAATATTATCTTGGAAAATTATAGTACAATATCACAACCAAGATATTGACATTGATACAATCTACCAATCTTACTCAGATTTTCCAAGTTTCCCTTATACTCATTTGTGCGATCTGTGAAATTCTATCACATGTAGGATTGTGTATCCAACACCACAGTCAATATATGGAACAGTTTGATCACAAGGATTCTTGCATCACCCTTTTATAACCATACCTTCCCCTCTACTCCCATCCCTAATTACTCAAAACCATGGATCTGCTCTTCATTTCCACAACTGTTTTACTTCAAGAATGTTATATAAATGGAGTCATGTAGAACATAACCTTTTGGGGTTGATTTTTTTCATTCATCATAACTCTCTGGTGATTCATCCAAGTTGTAGTATATATCAGTAGTTTGTCCCTTTTTAGTGAGAGTAGTATTCCATAGTATGGACATAGTATAGTGTGTTTAACTGGATTGTTTCCAGTTTTTAGCTATTATGAACATTTATGTACACTTTTTTCATGAATGTAAATTTCCATTTCTCTGGGATAAATGCCCAAGAATGCAATTGTTGGGTCATATGGTAATTGCATGTTTAGTGTTATAAGACAATACCAAACTATTTCTCAAAGTGGTGGTACCATTTTACATTCCTATTAGCTATGTATGATTCATCCAGTATCTCTGCATCCTCTCTAGCATTTGGTATTGCCACTTCTTTTTTTTGTTTTAGCCATTTTGTTAGGTGTGTACTGATATCTCATTGAGGTTAATGTTGAAAATATTTTAATGTGCCAACTATTTTCTCCTATATTTTACTTTCTAAAAGCTGTATAGTTTTGCATTTTCCATTTATGTTCATGATCCATTTTGAGTAAATTAAGTCAGCTTGCCTATGGACATCCAATTGCTTCAGAACTATTTGTTGAAAAGACTATCCTTAGAAAACAAACAAACATGGGGCTAATGTCATAGATTGTGTTCCCTGGAAAACAGAATCTGAGAAAGAAATTTCTATGCAAACAGTGAAGGCAGAAGACGTTGATCCAAGATACAATCTCAACAAATGTCTCAGTAGTTCCTACAAGGAGCTCTGGAGCAGGGCTGACACTTAGAGTTGTTCAGCACTGGGGCAAGAGCCCAGTTCTTTACACTGTCCCTTTCCCTGCCACATGCACACATATTGACCAGTTACAGGCTGCCTCTGTGAAGGGAAGTGACCTGTGATTAGGTGGATCTTAAGCAGTTCTGACAGGAAGATATGGGGAAAGCTGTTAGTTCCCAACAGTCATAGCACATGGGTGAATGAGTGCTTCAGTCCTGAGTGGATGATCTGAGTAGACCATCTAAGTGCCAATATAAAGAATAAATCCAAAATTCAGAATAATGTTTAATTTGGGGGAATGAGGAAGATAGAGAAATTATATAATGGAGGAGTACTTAGAAATAAGTTATTTGTAATGTTCTAGTGTGTGATTTGGTCAGTAGGTTCATAGGGATTAATTATATTATCAAATTAATATACCAAAACATGAATAAATCAATATATAATAAAGTAAAAGAAGTCTATACTTGGACCAATGGTGATAATTTGTCATATACCAATGATTACTCACCTGAGATCCAAAATAAAAAAAAAAAAATTGATAGCTAAAAAGAAATGTAGTTTAGATAAACCAACTGGTTTGTGAATCTTCCTTAAAAACAAGTCTTAGGTTCCGGAGCTGAAGCATTCCATTACTCTACTGAAATGCTTTTGCACAACATCTGGTGCACAAGTTTTGTTTCCTGTGCCTCATGTTTCCTCTCACTTTAACATCGGATGAAAAGGTCTCAACTAATTGCAAAGACCTAAATTCCTTTATAGCAATGAAGAAACATGTAATCAGATCTGTGGGTCCTTGAAATTGGCAAGGCAAAGCAGTGCATGATTTTAGAGCCTTAACTGTTAGTATTAGTTTCTTGCCTTCTTAAAAAATAAATCATAGCTTCACTTTATTGTTTCTTAAACATGAATTCAGCAAAAATGCTCATGGGGAATTAATTGAAAACTTGAATAGCTGATGATTTCCATTTCCAGTCTGATTCAGTGAGCTTCGCTTAGAGTGAAGGCCCATGAGCTGTCAGTTATTCCCTAACAGCATTTCTCTCTGGAAAACAATTATTTGTCCTCTCTGAAATATGACTCCTCAGAGAGAGGATGTTGTGAGTGCTTACTCTGTGGTGATGGAGTTTTCCTGTTAGCTTGAATTTCCCTTTGCTTAAACACAAATGTTTGATAAGGGGCAGGATTGAGGTGATAAAGGTCAGGTCGTTGCTCAGGCACAATTTTTACAACAAAATCAAACACAGTCATTTCCAACTCCACATCTAGACTTCTCTAGAAATCCATATGGGATGTGCTCCAATTTCTGACTTTTCATTCCCTGAAGCCCATATATGATTTGCAGCCATGCTGAGGGTAATGAGAATGTAAAAGAGCTTCCAGAGTTATTGTTTCCACAATTGCTTTATTCATCTGCAGTGTATCTTCCAGAACTTGGATTGTAATGTCAGTCAGGTAGTCCCTGAGCACACTTATGATATTGCTCACCATTTTGACTACATGATTTTCAGTGGCAACAGAGAATTTGTATACAGTCTCCACCACTGAAGCTATTCCAGTGAAAAGCCATTGCTGTTTAAGGATTTACACAAACGTTATCATTAAAATAGTAAGAGTTATTGGCATTGTCCCATTTGAAGGAATATTAATTACAAAATATTGTTACATATTTTTCATATAAAGTGTCTTGCCACAAATTTTTCTCCAGAGATTTGGAGTTAGAAGAAATAGACTTTTTTTTTTTTTTTTTTGAGTAGGATATCTGGTATATGCTCCTATTTAATTCTCATTGCAGCATGAAGCAATAGGTGTGATTATTGTCATTTTATAAATGATGACTAAGGCTAGGATATGTTAGGTAATTGAGGGATAAGACTGATAAGGTTGACAATTTGGAACCCATTTTCTTTCCGCTACACTAGAATGTCACCATTTTTTTCTGAGTGATACAGATTAAACACTTGTGGCAGTTTGAAACTGTTATGGACCCCAGAAGAGCCATGATCTTCTAATCCAATCTTGTTGGGTGAAACCTTTTGACTGAGTTTTTTCCATGGAGACGTGACTCACCCAACTGTGGGTGAGGCCTTTGATTAAATTATATCTATGGAGATGTGAGCCCCTGCCCATTCAGGGTGGGTCTTAATTAGTTCACTGGACTACTTAAGAGAGCTCAAGAGCCCACACAGATGCCGACACTTGGAGATGCTTGGAGATGCAGACAGAAGGACATTTGGAGATGCTAAGCTAAGAGATGACACCCAGAGTTTGCCCCAGAGAAGCTAATAGAAGATATCCAGATGCTTAGAGAGAAACACCCTATGAGAAAGAAGCAAGGACCCATAGGAGCTGGGAGAGATGAGTGAAGACAGAAGCCCAGAGACATTTTGGAGAACACTATTTTGAAATGCAACCTGGGAGCAGAGGAGCAGCAGACACCAGCTTTGTGCCTTCCCAGCTGACAGAGATGTTCTGGATGCCATTGTCCTCTTTTTTCAGTGAAGGTATCCTCTTGTTGATGCCATAGTTTGGACACTTTTGTGGCCTTAAATTTGTAACCTAATAAATCGCCTTTATAAAAGCTAATCCATTTCTGGTATTTTGCATAATGCAGCTTCAAACAGCATTTTTTGAATGCTGTTTTTTGTTTTGAACAGCATTCAAAACAAAGTAATAGAAAAACAGTGTTTGCATGATAAAATATTTGGAAAGCCTAGGTTATCCATGTTATTCAAAGTTCTTCCCTACAATACTTCTTAAAATTTAATAATATGATATAATGCAAATGTAGCACACCCCCCCAAAGATCCAAAGTGTACAATCAATTGGTCTTGGTACCATCATACAGCTGTGCATCTATCACCGCAATTAATTTTTTTCAATTTTTAGAATATTTTTATTATTCCAGAAATGAAATAAGGACCAGAAAAGGAAACCCAAATGCTCCCATACCCCTAAACAACCCCCCTCAATTACTGACTCATAACATTGGCATAGTACATTTGTTACTGTTGATGAAAGAATGTTAAAATACTAACTGTAGCATATAATTTGCAATAGGTATATTTTTTCCCTATATACCCCTCTATTATTAATTTCTAGTTACACTGTCATACATTGGTTCTGGTTCATGAAAGAGATTTCTAATATTTGTACAGTTAATCATGGACATTGCTCACCATAAGATTCACTGTTTTATACATTCCCATCTTTTAAGCTCCAACTATCCTTCTGTTGACATGCATGACTCTAAGCTTCCCCTTTCCACCACATTCACACACCATTCAGCACTGTTAGTTATTCCCACAATGTGCTACCATCATCTCTGTCCATTTCCAAACATTTAAGTTCAACCTAGTTGAATATTGTTCTCATAATAAGCAACTGCTCCCCATTCTTTAACCACATTCTATATCCTGGTAACTTACATTTCATGTTTATGAGTTTACATATTATAACTGGTTCATATCAATGAGATCCTGCAATATTTGTCCTTATGTGTCTGACTTATTTCTCTCAATACAGTGCCTTCAAGGTTTCTTCATCAATTCATTTTTTTAAGACAGTTTTGTTCACCCCCATAATTCCATCCTAAGTAAACAATTGATAGTTCCCTGTATAGTTAAGTATTTATGTGTTCACTACCATCACCATGATCTATATAAGGACATCTCCATTTCTTCCAGAAAGAAGGAGGAGGAGTCAAAAGGCAGAGAGACAAAAGAAAAAGAAAAAAAGAAAGAGAAGAAATAAAACACATGACAGCTAGGAAGCAACAAAAGGAAAAATAGCATTAAACTAAAGTAGAATAAAGAGTCAGATAACATCAGCAATGCCAAGAGTCCCATACCCCTCCCTTATGTCCCCCTCTTACATGCATTTAGCTTTGGTATATTGCCTTTGTTACTTTAAAGGAAACATAATACGATGTTTCTGTTAATTATAGTCTCTAGCTTGCATTGATTGTATTTTCCCCCAATACCTCCCTATTTTTAACACCTTGCAAGGTTGACATTCATTTGTTCTCCCTCATGAAAAAACATATTTGTACCTTTTATCACAATTTTTGAGCACTCTAGGTTTCGCTCAGTTATACAGTCCCAGTCTTTATCTTTCCTCTTTCCTTCTGGTGTCCCACATGCTCCTAACCCTCCTCTTTCAACCATACTCACAATCATCTTTGTTCTGTGTACTTACATTGCTGTGCTACCATCTCCCAAAATTGTGTTCCAAACCTCTCACTCCTGTCTTTTCCTATCTGTCTGTAGTGCTCCCTTTAGTATTTCCTGTAGGGCAGATATCTTGTTCACAAACTCTGTCATCTGTTTGTCAGAGAATATTTTAAACTCTCCCTCATATTTGAAGGACAGTTTTGTCAGATATAGGATTCTTGGTTGGCAGTTTTTCTCTTTCAGTATCTTAAATATATCACCCCACTTCCTTCTTGTCTCCATGGTTTCTACTGAGAAATCCACACATAGTCTTATCAAGCTTCCTTTGTATGTGAGGGATCGCTTTTCTCTTGCTGCCTTCAGGATTCTCTCTTTGTCTTTGATGTTTGATAATCTGATTATTAAGTGCCTTGGCATAGGCCTCTTCAGATCTATTCTGTTTGGGGTACACTGTGCTTCTTGGATCTGTAATTTTATGTCTTTAATAAGAGATGAGAAATTTTCATTGTTTATTTCTTCTATTATTTCTTCTGCCCATTTTCCCTTCTCTTTTACTTCTGGGACACCAATGACACATACATTCATGTGTTTCATATTGTGATTCAATTCCCTGAGATGGTGCTCATATTTTTCCATTCTTTTCCCTATCTGCTCTTTTGTGTGTAGGCTTTCAGGTGCCTTGTTCTCCAGTTCCTGAGTGTTTTCTTCTGCCTCTTGAGATCTGCTGTTGTATGTCTCCATTGTGTCTTTCATCTCCTGTGTTGTGCCTTTCATTTCTGTAGATTCTGCCAGTTGTTTTTTCAAACTTTTCAATTTCTACCCTATGTACACCCGGTGTTTTCATTATATGCTTCATCTTTTTGCCATATCTTCCCTAAACTTATTGAATTGATTTAGCATTAGTTGTTTCAATTCCTGTATCTCAGTTGAAGTGTAAATTTCTTCCTTTGACTGGGCCATAACTTCATTTTTCTGGGTGTAGTTTGTAGTTTTCTGTTGTCTAGGCATCTGGTTTCCTTGGTTACCCCAATCAGGTTTTCCCAGGCCAAAATGGGCTCAGGTCCTAGAAGGGGACAATATTCAGTATCAGGCTTCCCTGAGGGTGTGTCTTAGAAGATTGATACACCCTATGAGGCCTCAAGCCTCTGTAATTTTCCTACCCTGCCCAGCATGTAGTGCCTGTCAGCCTACTGCAGCTCCTGGCTGGTGTAAGGAGGTGTGGCCCACTTAGTTTCTGTCTTGACTGTTTTCCCCTAAGCCCCGGGGTCTGGTTCTGAGTGGAAGGTGGGTAGTAGAGGTGGGCACCATCTCCTTCCTCTTAGGGAAGTTACACCCTCTAGGGAGTTATCATCTGCATTAAAATAGGTTCTTTGTCTCTCTGACTTTGCTATCTCCACCCTTGTATGGGTCAGAGTGCTGAGAACTGAAAATGGCTGAGACTTTCTCCAGTGAGCCACCCAGATTGAGACAGAGAAAAAGGACAGAACCCCCCCCCCCTTCAGGGCCAGTCCATGGCCACCAGCTTCACCCATTGGCCAGAGATTGCACCTGGTCCCCTGGGCTCCCCTTCCCAGGACAGAGAAGTCCCCTGCCTCTTCAAGTTCAGTCATCACTAAAAGCATCTGTCTGCTTGTTGGGGATTTGTAACTTTCATTGAGCAGTCCATATTTGCCAATTAAAATGCTAGTTGGAGCTGAACTGAGGTATATTCACTTGTTCAGAGAGTGCTGCTCTCTATCACAGTGAGGCTTTCAGTTCAGGCTGCCATGGGGGGGGGGGGCTCCTGGCTCAGGCCCATAGTCTCTACTCACATATTCCACTCTGCAATCTCAGGGATTCCTCCCAATCCAGGTTGGTGTACAATGTGTGGACAGTCATGGTTGCCCCCCAGCAGTTATTCCAGATCACTTGCTAGTTGTTCCTGGTTGTATATCAGTTGCTCTAGGGGGACTAACTAACTTCCACTCTTCTCTATGCCACCATCTTCTTACATCTCTCCATTTCCCATTAAAAGGAATCAGGCCTCCTTGAATCAGATCTTCTGTATCTTGGTTTCTTCCTCCATAAAATGGGGTTGAGGATACTGGCACTAGCATCACAGGGATGTTGTGAGGAGCTCATGAAGCAGTGGAAGAAAAGTTGCTTAATGAAACATCATTTCATTATTAGTTACTGTCATTACTTTGGTTGCCAACACTAATTTACTGCCTTCCAAGGGGTTTCTTCTCTCCTTCATTCCCTTCTCTCCACTGGAATGGTTTATTCCACTCTTCCTTCTTTTTTCCCCTATGGTTCCTTTCTCCAACTTCTTCATTCCTCCTGGCTTTCCTTTTTATAATTTATAAATAACTCATAGTTAATACTATTCTGAGGTACAGAATTTGAAAAGGATTCTGTTTCTAAAGTATATATACATCTCAATGAGGTGGTCTTTGAAAAAATCCAGCTCATTTCCAAAAGCAGGGAGTCAGAAAATCACTTTTTCCACAAGGTAGAGAGGAAACATTTATTTTGGAGTGACTGCAAGTCTGTGCTGAGGATTGCATGCAGCTTGTTCTCAATGTTTTCTTAAAGCCACAGGAAAGGATTAGGTTGCATATGTTCTCCTAAGCTCTTCACATCTTTAAAGGAAGGAAGAGAAAAGTATCATGGCAAGGTATGATTTATTCTTAAGGGGATTTCTATTTGAATTTTCTAACCACTTTTTGTTTTGGTATGTGGGGCTACCTATATTATACAAAGAAGTATGGAAAAGACTTAAGAACATGGCAAGGCTTTTGATAAAAAGAAGCCACGTTCTCTCCCACATTGCTTTCCACACTGCTGGCAAAAAAATGTTGTTTTTTTTTTTTTGTTTTTTTTTTTGCCATTGTCACGCATGCCTAGTCTCCCCCTCTCCACTGTCAATGACACATCTCCACATACAAACACAGGCACATGCACATATTCACAAGCAATTCTAATGGGCAAACCCAGAGGAATAAAATGTGGATTATGAGAATGTAGGTAGAATGTTTTAGAATACCTAGTCTTGAGCATTTTAAAGGCAGTTGTTACACTTTTCTTTTTTTGCCAGTCTGATGTTTTTAATTCAGTATTTACCAAGCTTCTAATATGCTCCGGGATTTATGGTAAGAATGAGAAGGCCAAGTATAAACAAGATCAATAAGAACTCTGTACACATGGAGCTTATAGTCATATGTGTAAATCAAAGTGGAGATTGAAGTGTGAAATATGTTAGGAAAGGAGAGGTTCAGGGTGCAAAGGAATTGAGTTAAAACAAGAGAATTTAAACCCTTGTTTAAATTTAAATTTAAGCGAATAAGGCTTCCTTGAAGAAGTAATTTTTTTAAGCTGACACAAAAGGATGAATAGAAATAGGAAAGAGAGAAAGATGTACTATTGCATTCCATGCAAAGATATTCTTGTGCAACAAAATCCTAGAATCCAGAGATTCTGTGTATTATGTTTGAGATTTGAAAAAAGGCCAGAGGATTTGTAGCAAAAAAGACAAAGCTAAAGTGACATGAGATAGTCTAGAGCTATGAGGACCAGACTGTGGAGGGTTTGTAAAGATTTTGGATTTTATTTTTAGACAATGAGAAGTTACTGTACAGTTTTAAAAAGGACAATGATGAGATCAGATTTGTATTTTCAAAAACATTTCTCTGTGTTCCAGTTTGCTAATGCTGCCAGAATGCAAAACACCAGAAATAGATTGGCTTTTATAAAAGGGGGTTTATTTGGTTACACAGTTACAGTCTTAAGGCCATAAGGTGTCCAAGGTAAGTCATCAACAACTGGGTACCTTCACTAGAGGATGGTCAATGGTATCCAGAAAACCTCTGTTAGCTGGGAAGGCACATGGCTGGTGTCTGCTCCGGAGTTCTGGTTTCAAAATTGCTTTCTTCAAGGGTGTTCCTCTCTAGGCTTCAGCTTGTCTCCAGAATGTCACTCTCAGTTGCTCTTGGGTTGTTTGTCTTCTCTTAGCTTCTCTGGAGCAAAGTCTGCTTTCAAAGGCTTTCTCCAAAATGTCTCTAAATTGCAGTTCCTGTCTCAGCTCCTCTGCAAGTGTCCCTCTTGGCTATAGCAAGCTCACTCCTTCTGGATGAGCTTATAGTGCTCCAGTAAACCAAGCAAGGCCCATGTTGAATGGGTGTGGCCACACCTCCATGGAAACTATCCAATCAGAGTTATCATCCATGTTTGGGTGGGGCACGTTTCCATGGAAACAACCTAATCCAAATGTTCCAACTTAATCCCCACTAACATGTCTGCCCCCACAAGATTGCATCAAAGAGCATGGATTTTTCTGGAGGACATAATATATATAAACCAGTACACTCTGACTTCTGGCCAAGAATGAATTGGAAAGGGCAAGCATAGTCAGGATTAGAAATCTTGCACAGTGATAATTCTTTGAATTTTAGTGGTGATGGGATAAGAAGGAATATCAATATTCCCAATGTATATAGCATGTAGGAAAATTTGATGAATGATTCAATGTGGAATATGAAAGAATAAAAAATCAAGGATTACTTCCTGGTTGCAATTCATTAATTGGGGAAGAGGGGTGCCTTTTACAGTCAAAAGGAACACTGAATGAGAAATATGCCTCTATAAGATCATGAGTTTGGTTGTTTTGAATTTCAGATTGATGACCTATGTTCAACTTAACCAGTGCTTTTAACATTAATGAGAAAGTGGAGAGGTGACCATTGTTCCCTCACTCTTCCCCATTCTAGCTTTCATTCTCTAGGACTGTCAGATTTAGGACTATAAAGTCCATCCCAGTTTGATCTTTGAAGCAGTGAATTCTGATTTGGATTCCAGTACTGAATATGATGCACAAGCACACAACTGCTTGACATTCATGAAGGTTGACATTTCCCCATTAAGGTATCAGACAAAATGTGGCAGACTAAGCATACATACAAGAGAACTCATTGCCCTATTTCTTTCAGTCCAACATTAGCGGTAAGCAGGAGTTCAGTCCTGAGTCCAAAGCAATCAAACTGAGAATCCTCTTTTTCCTAAAGGGGAGATGTGGATATTCTTATACATTTTAGTTTTATTTTCTTCTTTACTTTTTTATTTTTGAATTTTGTTCTATTTTTCTTCCTAAAAATATCAGGTAACTTAAAACACATATGTACAGATTTAATTCCAATTGAAATTCTAAGGTCGTTAATTATGATAGTGATGAATATCTAAACGCTGCTTCCAGTAATTATGGATCTCCTGTTGTCATTTACAAATTCAAACTGACTTCTAGTAGGTATAATTGAATATGCTCAGTCTGTACCATTGAATTCTAAGCTCACAACAGGCCTTATAATCTTATAACCTTATAACCAAGTTTTAATTCTGGTTTAATTTAAGCAGTTTTTTCTTCTAGAAGGAGGCAAGCAGATACCTTTAAGACAGGCTAGAGTCATTGTGTAACTCTTGGGTTGGGAAATGGCAAGCACATATTTTTAGGAGCTCTGCTTCCTTAAGTCAACTTTCAGAACTATCTTTGCATCTAGCCTGCCAAATGGTTGAGGAGCAGCAGTTCTGTTCACAGGGTCATTTGACCTCTGATTTTAAAGTCAGAGAGAGTCAAGGTGAGAGATCTAAAAAGAAAGTAAACAAAATCAATGGAAAGAATTACTAGGAATTGATTAGCACTTTTATCTTTGAACTTTTCTTTCCATAGTTTAAGAGATGTTTGCTTTCTTTATTGAATAAGAGATGGCAATTGAAGAACTAAAGAAAACCTAATGGTAGAGGAAAGAATTTGCAGGAAAAGAAGAAAAAAAGAAAAAACTTTTAAATAACTCCTACAGTTTTAGTACCATACTCATATTCCAGTACATAAAATAAGTGTCACATTTGGGGGGAAAATAAATAAATTGGAGCATTTAGTACACAATGTAAACTTGGCTTCACATTGTCCTGGGACAGACTGAACTAATGTGTAGCCAAATTTCTGATCCAAGTACAACTGGAAAGTGAGGACATTGTTCTTGTAGCAAGAGCATATCAGTTCAATTTCCTACTGTAGTTGCTGTTTCTGTAACCACGGTAATAACAAAAATAGTAAACGTAACCATTTAGGGCTTTTAACTTAGATTTCTCATTCAGAAAGATCTTTGAAATTCTAATATCCCCTGAATTCCTCTATATGGAATATCCACTGAATTCCTCTATATGGAATACTTAATGAAGACATAAACTTCCAGTGGTAGAGTGCTTTCTAAAGTGGCAGCCCATTTCCAAGCCAATTTCATTTAAAAAATAATTAGCTTGTATATGTGCCTGTATAAAATTTTTAAGGTTGGAGAACATATATTTGGCAAACAGATCAAATAACATTGGTGGGATTTTACAGAATAAAAATAAAGTAAAAATGTAAAAATCCACTATAGGCTCTATTTTTGTTTATTATTTATATTTTTTCAAATGAATACAAAAAAAAAGTTGCAGGAAGTTGCTTTTCTAATATTCAAAAGGACTTATTTAAAGAATGTATTCACTAAACCTATGTTTTGTCATCTCTGACATCTTCTGCAGAGGAAATAATTTTAAGTGGTTCTTCTGGAAATTAAGTTCATGTTACTAAATATACTATTTAGTGATTAGCAATTTTGCATTTATATATTGACTGCCTGTTATGCTACATGGCACTGTAGCTCTCTCCTCAACTTCCCTTTGATTACTTACATTCAGTCATCATTGTTTATGTCATCATGACTACAGAGCCAAGTTTTGTACTATGATCACATTTTTTAATTGTATAAACTTTTGTTTTCCTTAAATTAACTATTTCCTCTTTTTCACTTGTTCAATTCTTTCTTCTTATCCCTTTCCCTATCTCTGTCTCTCTATGTAAGTACCGAAAAATCACCAGTGATCACCAAAAATCACTTCCCATATTACTAAGTCTTATTTTTCTGGAGCTCATTATCCATACTTCCCAACCTGCCACACTCCCCCCACCCCAAGCTGCAAATGTCCTGGTTATTTCAGAACTTTACCCAGTTCCTAATCATCCAAGGGTTTCTCTCAGCATTCTCCTAGATTTGATCCACATTTTTCCCTAACTTGATTTACATTACCACTGTTATTTATTACCTAGGAAGGAGTGCATGGGAATAAGATTTCTGAGTCCTTGCATATCAGAAACATGTCTCTATTTATTATGTATACTTGAATCAAAATATTTCTAGTTATAGAACCATATTCTTCAGAATGCTTAAGACAGTTTATTCTAGTTTGCTAACACTGCCAGAATGCAAAACACCAGAAATGGATTGGCTTTTATAAAAGGGGGTTTATTTGGTTACAAAGTTACAGCCTTAAGGCCATAAAATGTCCATCAACAAAGGGTACTTTCACTGGAGGATGGCCAATGGTGTCCAGAAAACCTGTTAGCTGGGAAGGCACGTGGCTGGCGTCTGCTCCAAAGTTCTGGGTTCAAAATGGCTTTCTCCCAGGATGTTCCTCTCTAGGCTGCAGTTCCTAAAAAATGTCACTCTCATTTGCTTTTGGGGTGTTTGTCCTCTCTTAGCTTCTCTGGAGCAAAAATAGGCTTTCAATGGCCATCTTCAAATGCTCTCTCATCTGCAGCTACTCTCTCAGCTTCTGTGCATTCTTCAAAGTGTCCCTCTTGGCGGTGACAATGGGATTGGGAAAGCCATAAGGACCAAACTCCACTTTGTCTAGTTTATGGATGGATGTGTAGAAAAGTAGGGGAAGGAAACAAACAGACAAAGGTACCCAGTGTTCTTTTTTACTTCAATTGTTCTTTTTCACTCTAATTATTATTCTTGTTATTTTTGTGTGTGTGCTAATGAAGGTGTCAGGGATTGATTTAGATGATGAATGTACAACTATGTAATGGTACTGTAAACAATCGAAAGTACAATTTGTTTTGTATGACTGCGTGGTATGTGAATATATCTCAATAAAATGATGATTAAAAAAAAAAAAAAAGTGTCCCTCTTGGCTGTAGCAAGCTTGCTCCTTCTGTTTGAGCTTATATACTGCTCCAATAATTTAATTTAGACCCACCCTGAATGGGTGGGGCAACACCTCCATGGAAATTATCTCATCAGAGTTATCACCTACAGTTGGGTGGTGTGCATCTCCATGGAAACACTCAAAGAATTACAATCTAATCAACACTGATACGTCTGCCCACACAAGATTACATGAAAGATAATGGCGTTTTGGGGAACATAAGACACTCAAACCAGCACACAGTTCTTCTGAAATTTGTTGCATTCACCCTCTTGTTTAACTTGATAGTTTTATCAAATATGTATATATACCTAAATAATAGATATTATTATTATATCGCAATATAAATATATATATAATATAAATATATATATATAAATATATTATATTATATAATATATTATAATAATTAATTAATATAATTAATATATCATAATATATAATAAATATATATATATATAAATATATTATAAATATATTATAATAATAATAGCGCAAGTTTGGATATGTTATGTCCTGCCAAAAGCCATATTCATTGATGCAGTCTTATGGGGGAAGATGTATTAGTTTTGATTAGATTGGAATCCTTTGAGTGTTTTCACAGAGATGTGACTCAATCAGCTGTGAGTGAAATGTTTGATTGGATAATTTCCATGGAGGTGTTACCCTGTCCATTTAGTGTGGGTGTTAATTGGATCACTGGAGTTGTATAAAGGAATTTACAGACAGAAGGACCTCAGAGCAACTGAGAACGACATTTGGAGCAGCTGCAGCTAAGAGAGGACAAAACACCCCAAGAGCAACACTTTAGAGAACACCATTTTGAAACACAACCTGGGTGTAAGCAGATGCCAGCCATGTGCCTTCCCAACTAACAGAGGTTTTCTGGATGCCAATGGCCTTTTTCCAGTGAAGGTACCCTTTATTGATGCTTTACCTCAGACACATTATGGCCTAAAGTTTGTAACTTTTTAACCAAATAAGCCCCCTTTATAAAGGCCAATCCATTTCTGGTATTTTGCAGAAGGGCAGCATTAGCAAACTGGAACAAATATATTGCTTAATTTTGTCATTTTTGAAAATTTAAAAGCAGAATCATATAAATTATTTTGTGGCTACCTTTTTTCTCCAGACTTTTTTTTTTTTTTTTTTTTTTGAGGCTCATCAATGTTGGTGAATGTAATGTTAGTTCTTTTATTTTCACTGGGTATAATAATTCCAGGGTATGAATATTCCAAAAGTTATTTATTCATATGGGCATTCAAAAATTGAGTGGGTTCCAGGATTTTGCCATTACAAGCAAATGCTGCTATGAACATTCTTGGAAAGAACTATCTGTAGCATTTCAAAAATACATGATAGAGTAGAATGGCACAACCGTAAGACAGACACGTATTCAAATTTACTAAATAATTTTGATCCATATCCTCAAGCATGCTTAGTTTTTATTAAAACAATTTAAAAACAGTAACTTTTTAAATAATTTTAAAACTTTTTATTGTAGGAAGAGGTATACAACTCAAAACTTCCCATTTTAAAAACATGCAAGTGAACAATTCAATAGCATCAATTACATTCACAATAATGTTCTACCAACACTGGTATCTATAACCCTTATTTTTTTTCTGACTTTTAAACTTTTCCAAATCAATTCACCTTATACTGCTGAACACCAGAATGAATGAGTGTTCCTATTTCTCTGCATCCTCTCCAACACTTGTTATTTTCTGTTTTTTTTTTTTTTTAATACAGCCATTCTAATGGGAGTGAAATCATATCTCATTGTGGTTTTCATTTGCACTTCTCTGATGTCTAGTGAGGTGGACCATTTTTTCTTGGGCTTTATGGCCATTTGTGTATCTTCTCTGGAGAAGTATCTATTCAAGTCTTTTGCCCATTTTTAAATTTGGTTGTTGGTCCTTTTGTTGTTAAGTTGATGGATTTCCTTATATATTCTGGATATTAATACTTTGTCAGATATGAGGCTCCCAAATAGCTTGTCCCAATAAGTAC
This sequence comes from Choloepus didactylus, assembly GCF_015220235.1. Classification (NCBI taxonomy): domain Eukaryota; kingdom Metazoa; phylum Chordata; class Mammalia; order Pilosa; family Megalonychidae; genus Choloepus; species Choloepus didactylus. The sequence continues at coordinate 135,987,596 of NC_051309.1, read as the reverse complement.
CTTGCCATTTTACTTTCATGGCAAATTCCTTTGAAGTGCAAAAGTTTTTACATTTGATAAGGTCCCACTTATCTATTTGTCTGTATTTTTGTTTTGTTGCTTGTGCTTTGGGTGTAAAGTCTAAAAAACTGATGCCTAACATATGGTCCTGAAGATGCTTTCCTACATTTTCTTCTAGGAGTGTGATAATTCTAGTTCTTTGTATTTGGGTTGTTGATCCATTTTGAGTTGATTTTTATATATGGTTTGAGGCAGAGGCCCTCTTATATTTTTTCAAATGGAGATCCAGTTTTCTTACCACCATTTCTTAAAGAGAGTGTTCTTTCCCAATTGAGTAGTCTTTGCCACCTTGTCAAAAATCATTTGGCTATAAATGTGAGGATTGATTTATGAGCTCTCAATTTGATTCCATTGGTCTTTATGTCTGTCCTTCTGCCAGTACTATGTTGTTTTTATTATTGTGGCTTTTCAATAAGTTTTTTTTTTCCTGCAATTTTATTAAGACATAGTCACATGCCATACAATCATACAAAGTGTACAATCCGTTGTTCAAAGTATCATCATATAGTTGTACATTCATCAACACAAGCAATTTTTGAACATTTTCATTACTCCAAAAAAGTAATAAAAATAAAGATAGGAATAAACATAAAATAAAAGTAAAAAAGAACACCCAAGTCATTCCATTCCCCAATTCTCCTCCCCCCCAACAATCATTTACTTTGTTGTCCCTATTTTTCTCCTCATCTGTCCATACACTGGATAAAGTGAGTGTGAGCCAAAAGTTTTTCACAATCACATGGTCACACCATATAAGCTATGTAGTCATATGCTTGTCTTCCAGAATAAAGGCTACTGGATTTCAGTTCAACAGTTTCAAGTATTTCCTTCTAGCTATTCTAATACACTAAAAACTAAAAAAAAATGGATGTCTATATAATGCATAATTACTTCCAAAATGACCTCTCCACACCATTTGAAATTTCTCAGCCACTGAAACTTTTTTTTCATTTCTCCTCCCCATTTTGGTCAGGATGCTTTCTCAATCCCATGATGCTGGGTCCAGACTCATCCCCGGGAGTCATGTCCCACATTACCAGGGAAATTTACACACTTGGGAGTCATGTCCCACATAGGGGGAAGGGTAGCAAGTCCACCTGACAAGTTGGCTTAGAGAGAGAGGCCACATCTGAGCAACAAAAGAGGTTCTCTAGGGGTAACTCAGGCACAATTATAAGTAGGATTAGCCTCTCCTTTGCAGTAACAAACTTCATAAGGGCAAGCGCCAAGATGGAGAGTGTGGCCTACTAAATTGGTAGTCCCCAATGCTTGCAAGAATATAAGGAATTCCCAAGGTGGATAAATTTAATATTTCCACATTTTTGCCCAGTCTCTCAGGGGGCATTTCAAACACTTTTTTATCCTCTGCCCAAATTACCCTGGGATGTTTTGGGACTTCACACTTACCTGTACAAAGAAACCAGATCTCACTCACTATTCAAGGTTCCTTGTAATGATGGTGTTTGAATAAACTGATTATACTAGTTAAATTATATAGCATGCTACAAAAGATATAGATTTTCCACTAAATGTATATCTCTTTCTTTGGTCTCACACAGAAGTTGAAGTTTTAAAACAAAGTCAATATCATCCTTTACTCTTTAGTCTGATTTACCTTAGTCCTAACCATGTCCATTTTTGTCATCTCTAATTGAGGTCTGATCTCTTTTTCAGCTTCTTTAACAGTTACTTTATGGGGTAATATTGATGTTCATAGCTGCTGAAATCTGGCTCTCAGTCTCAGGTGTCACACAGATACCCAAAGTTCCAAGGACCAACCAGATTATACACAAAGAGTTTAGCATCTTAGAATACAGAAATAACCATTGCAACTCAGGAATAGATACAACTGCTGTAAGAGCTTACAATCTAGGAACCATTACGATAAACGTTCCCCTGATAACCTCTGCTCTCAGATTCAAATGTGAGAGTTTGCACATTATAATTAGTCCATATTAGTGAGGCATTATAATGTCTGTATTTTCATTTCTGGTTTATTTCACTCAACATACTACCTTCAAGGTCCATTTACCTGGTTGCATACCTCAACCCTCATTTATTCTTGCAGCCACTCAATATTCCATTGTATGTGTGTACCACAGTTCACCATTCATTCTTCAATTGATGTACCCTTAGGCCACCTCCATCCATTGAGAATGTGAATACTGCCACCGTAAACGCCAGTGTGCAAATGTCCATTCATGTCCCTGCTCTCAGTTCTTATAAGTATATACCCAATAACAGGGTTATGTACCATACAACAACCCCATACTTAGCTTCCTGTGGAACCACCACACTGCCCTACAGATGGGCTGCACCATTCTACTTCCCCATGAGCAGTGATTAGATTCATTGGTTTCTCCACATTTTCTTCAGAGCTTTATTCCTCTGTTTATTTTTTAAACATTCCATCCTAAGTAAACAATCAGTGGTTCCCAGTATAATCACATAGTTATGCATTCACTACCACAAAATATATTGGGCATTTCTATTTCTTCCACAAAGAAAGAGGAAGAGGAGAAAAAAGGAAAAGGAAAAAAAAATGATGAATAAAAATAAAATAAAATAAAATACATTAAAAAGTTCAGGAAACACCACCACCAAGAATCTCATACCCCTCCCATATATCCCCCTCTTATAGACATTTAGCTTTGGTATATTGCCTTTGTTACAATTTGTGGAGGCATATTACAATGTTACTGTTAACTATAGACTCTAGCTTGTAGTGATTGTATTCTTATATTTGCACATTTAATCATGATCATTGACCACTATGGGTTTTTAAGTTATACAGTCCCAGTCTTTATCTTCTATCTTTCCTGGTGTCCTACATGCCCCTAGCCTTCCTCTTTCAATCATACTCACATTCATCTTTATCAGTGTACTTAAAACATTGTGCTACTGTCATACAGGATTGCACCATCTGTTTCTGGATCTACAGTGGTTATATTCCCTTTCCCATTTCTGATTTTATTTGCATAATTCTCTCTCTCTCTCTCTCTCTCTCGCTCTCTTTTTCTCTCTCTTTTTTGTTAGGCTAGCTAAAGGTCTTTGATTTTATTGATTTTCTCAAAGAACCAGATTCCGGTTTTGTTGATTTTCTCTATTGTTTTCATGTTCATTTGCCTCAAGATATTTACTAATTTCTCTTTTATATTTTTTCTTTGACCCACTGGTTGTTTAAGAGTGTGTTGCTTAGCCTCCATGTATTTGTGATTTTTCTGGCCTTCCTCCTGTCATTGATTTCCAACTTCATTCCATTATGATCTGGGAAAGTGTATTGTATACTATCAATATTTTTAAATTTATTGAGACTTGCTTTGTGATCCAACATGTGGTCTATCCTGGAGAATGATCCATTTGTACTTGAGAAAAATGTGTCTCCTGCTGTTGTGGGGTATAATGTTCTATAAATGTCTGTTAAGTCTTGTTCATTTATCATACTATTCAATCTCTCTGTTTCCTTATTTATACTCTGTCTAGATGTTCTAGCCATTGATGAGAGTGGTGTATTGAATTCTCCAAATATTATTGTAGAAGTGTCTACTTTCTTCAGGGTTGTCAGTGTGTGTCTCATGTATTTTGTGGTGCTCTGGTTCAGATAAATATTTACAATTGTTACGTCTTCTTGATGAATTATCCCTTCTATTAATATATAGTGTCCTTCTTTGTCTCCTTTAATTGTTTTCCATTTGAAGTCTAATTTGCTGATATTAGTATAGGTACTCCCACTCTTCTCTGGCTATTGTTTGCATGAAATATCTATTTCCAACTGTGCTCATTTTAATCTATTATATCCTCCACAAAATCCATGTTCTTTAATGCAATCTTGTGGTGCAGACTTATTAGTCTTTTGATTAGGGTCATACATTCGATTACATTGTTTCCATAGGGATGTGACCCAACCAACTGTATGTAAGAACTTTTGATTAGGTCATTAACACGGAGATGTGACCCCACACATTCCAGGTGGGTCTCAATTAGATCACTGGAGTCCTTTAAGAGAGCTCAGAGGAACAAGGAGCTCAGAGAAGCTAAGAGGGACATTTTCAGGAGGAGCTAAGATATGTAATCCAAAGTTTGTCCCTGGGAGAAGCTAATAGACCCAGATTCTTAGATATACTTGGAGAAGCAGATAGAAAAATGTTTGGAGATGCTAAGCTAAGAGATGAAGCCCGGACTTTGCCCTGGAGAAGTTAAGAGAGGACACCGAGATGCTCAGATAGAAACACCTGGGAGAAAAAGTAAGGATGCACCGGGGCTGAAACATAGAAGCTGAGAGAGATAGAAGCCCAGAGACATTTTGGAAAAAGCCATTTTGATCCCAGAATCCAGGAGCAAGGACCAGCACACAACAGCCCTGTGGCTTTGCAGCTGACAGAGGTGTTCCAGATTCCATTGGCCTTTCTTCAGTGAAGGTATCCTCTTCTAGATGCCTTATTTAGAGATTTTCATGGCATTAGAATTGTAAATTTGTAACTTAATAAATCCTCTTTATAAAAGCCAATCCATTTCTGGTATTTTGTGCAATGGAAGCTTTAGCAAACCGGAGCACCAACCACTCACTTTCAGCATATTTTTGTCCTTCTGTCTAAAGTGAATCTCTTGTAGACAGCATATAGATAGGCACTGTTTTATAATCCATTCTGCCAGACTATATCTTTTTATTGGAGAGTTTAATCCATTAACATTTAATGTTATTACTGTAAGGGCTGTACTTTCTTTTATCATTTTGTCTTTTGGATTTTATATATCATATCTTATTTTTTTTCTCTCTTTCCTTTTACCCTTCTCGAGAGTCTTCATTTCTACACCCTTCTCCATACCTCTCTTTCTTGCCTTTTCCTATCAGGCTGTAGCGCTCCTTTTAGTATTTCTTGTAGAGCAGGTCTCTTGTTCACAAACTGTGTCTGTTTGTCTGAAAATATTTTAAACTCCCCCTCATTTTTTTTTTTAATCATCATTTTATTGAGATATATTCACATACCACGCAGTCATACAAAACAAATTGTACTTTCGATTGTTTACAGTACCATTACATAGTTGTACATTCATCACCTAAATCAATCCCTGACACCTTCATTAGCACACACACAAAAATAACAAGAATAATAATTAGAGTGAAAAAGAGCAATTGAAGTAAAAAAGAACACTAGGTACCTTTGTCTGTTTGTTTGCTTCCCCTACTTTTCTACACATCGATCCATAAACTAGACAAAGTGGAGTTTGGTCCTTATGGCATTCCCAATCCCACTGTCACCCCTCATAAGCTACATTTTTATACAACTGTCTTCGAGATTCATGGGTTCTGGGTTGTAGTTTAATAGTTTGAGGTATCCACCACCAGCTACCCCAATTCTTTAGAACCTAAAAAAGGTTGTCCCCCTCATTTTTGAAGGACAGTTTTCTGGATATAGAATTCTTGGTTGGCAGTTTTTCTCTTTCCATATCTTAAATTTATCGTACCACTGCCTTCTCACCTCCGTGGTTTCTGCTGAGAAATCCTCACATAGTCTTATAAAACTTCCCTTGTATGTGATGGATTGCTTTTCTTTTGCTGCTTTCAGAATTCTCTTTGTCTTTGTCATTTGGTAATCTGATTAATAAGTGGCCTGGAGTAGCTCTATTTGGTTCTATTCTGTTTGAGGTATGCTGTGCTTCTTGAATCTGTAATTTTATGTCTTTCATAAGACTTGGGAAGTTTTCATTGATCATTTCCTCCATTATTCTTTCTGCACCTTTTCTCTTCTCTTCTTCTTCTAAGACATCTATGACACATATATTCATGTAGTTCATGTTGTCATTCAATTTGATGAGAACCTGCTGTGCTGATTTGGATATATTATGTCCCCCCAAAAAGCAATTCTCTTTCAATCCAGTTTTGTGCAATCTTTGGATTAGATTGTTTCCTTGGAGATATGATTCACTCAGTTTTAGATGAGACATTTTGATTATATCATTTCCATGGAGGTGTGGCCCTATCCATTCAGGGTGGGTCTTTATTAGATCACTGGAATCCCTTAAAAGGCTCAGGAAGACAGAAGGAGGAGCTGACAGAGATGTTGGAGATGCTGGGAGATGCAGACAGAAAGAATTTTGGAGAAGCTTAATGAGAACCCACAGACACTACTAGGCCACTGAAATCAGAACCTGAAAGTAAGACAGCCCAGGAGCAAAGGACCAGCAGATGCCAGCTACATGCCTTCCCAGCTGACAGAGGAGTTCCAGATGCCATTGGCTATTCCGCAATGAAGATATCCTCTTGTTCATGCCTTAGTTTGGACATTTTTATGACCTTAGAACTGTAAATTTGTAACCAAATAAACCCCCTTTATAAAAGCCAATCTGTTTCTTGTATTTTGCATAATAACAGCTTTAGCAAACTGTAACACATGGTCATATTTTTCCATTCTTTTCCCTGAGTATAGGGTTTCAGACATGTGTCCTCTAATTCACCAATCCTTTCTTCTGCCTCTTCAAATCTGCTGTTGTAAATCTCCATTGTGTTTTTCATCTCTTCTATTGTGCCCTTCATTCCCATAAGTTCTGCCATTTGTTTTTTTTTAAAACCTTCAAGTTCTTCCTTATGTTCACCCAATGTCTTTTTTATATCCTTCATCTATTTTGCTATATCTTCCCTCAACTTGTTGATTTGATTTTTGAATTGATTTAGCTTGTTTGTTTGAACATCTTTAATTAGTTGTTTCAACTCCTGTGTCTCATTTGAAGTTTTTTCCTTTGACAGAGTCATATCTTCATTTTTTCTAGTGTGACTTGTAACAATTAATTTTTTATTTTTTTTGGTCTCTAGGCATTCAGTTCCCTTGATTAGTTTAATCTAGATGTTGTTTTCACTATTTTCCTTTGGGTTTTCTTGTTGGTCATCTTTGTTCTCTATCTGTTCTTTGGCATTAAGTTCAACTTATTCTAGATCTCCAACACAGTATCTGTTTAACTAATCAATATTTTTAGTTCTTGTTATTCTCTTTCTTGCCCTGCCTATATATTTCACTTGTTGGCTAGTTGTCAGATTAACTCTGCCTCCCCACCCACCGAGCCTCTCCCTAAAACCAGGCACCCTCAGCTAGTTTTCTGTGTGTGGGTAAAACAAGTCTGCTAGCTCCCACTGGTTCTTCATTTTTTGCCAAACAGCAAGCCCTGAGTTTCTTTTAGAACACTGCTTTAACTGTTGGGTTGTCCATATTTCTTAACTTAAATAGCACTGGTTTCCCATAAAGTGGGTGTAGACCAGCTCCTGTGGGCCTGGGATAATATCTAGAGAGGTTCTGAGAAGTCCTAAAATTCCCTTTCACTTTTTGGTCCGCCCAGTAGATGGCACTGTTTGGTGACTTAATTGTCTTCAGAGGGTGTTTATCTTCTGGATCCAAGGCTGTGTGTCTGAGAAGGCAAGACTGAATTACCTCTCTGAGCCTAGCTGAGTATGGCTAAGTGGGGCTGAATTAGCTTTTGCAGGCCAGCTGAGTCTTGTTGGGTGGGGCTGAATTGCATCCTGGTGCCCCTGTCTTCCTGGGTGGGGCTGAAGCTTCAGGGATCCTGCACCCTCACTTTGCTAGGCAAAGTTTGAACCAATGTGGCCTGTGTCCCCCACTCTCCCTGTGGCAGAGGACTCCACCAACTGCCACAGTTTTCAGCCATCCCCCAGGCAAGTATTGAGACACCAACTACTATGTTCCTCAAGGGTGGGGGAAGGGCTTTCAGACCTAGGGCTGGAAACAGTCTCTACCCATGTTTTTTCAGATCCTTTGTCCCTCACTGATCTGAGCCTTCAAATGTCCTCCTCTATCCCCCGATCTCCAAATGATGGGGATCTGTCTCACTGCTATGAGCAATTTTATATTCTGTGTTCTCCATGGGAGGTGAGAGGAATCCCAACTGCTGGCTCTGTGTTCCTTCTGTGCTGTGCAAGACTGAGTGACGTGGAGGGGAGAGGGCCTGCTGGCCCAGAACAGAGTTCTCCTACCTAATACCTCTCTTCTTTTGCAATTCAGCATCTGTAGGGTCCTTCTATCCATACCCTCCTCCAGAGTTCCAAACAAGTCAAGGTTATATCCTCTTTTGCTGAATATCTGGGGAGAAGTTGTCAGTAGCTGTTTATGTCACCACATTGATGACATAACCCTTGCAATAAGTTTTAATATTGAGAAGTGTGAGTCTTCCAATTTTAGTCTTCTTTTCAAAATGGCTTTAGTTATTCAGGGTTCCTTACCCTTGCCTATAAATTGGATGATTGGCTTTTCCATTTCTTTAAAGAAGATCATTGGAATTTTGGTTGAGATTGCATTGAATCTATAAATTGCTTTGGGTAGTATTGACATCTTAATGATATTTAGTTTTCCAATCCATGAACACAGAGTGTCCTACCATTTATTTAGGTCTTCTTTGATTTCTTTTAGCAAAGTTTTGTAGTTTCCTGTGTACAAGTCTTTTACATCCTTGCTTAAATTTATTCCTAGATATTTGATTCTTTTAGTTGCTATTGTGAGTGGAATTCTTTTCTAGATTTCTTCTTCCAGTTCATTGTTTGTGTATAGGAATGCTGCTGATATTTGCATGTTTATCTTGTACCCTGCTACTTTGCTGAATTCATTTATTATCTCTGGGAGCTTTTTTTGTGGATTTTTCAGGATTTTCTATATATAGGATCATGTGATCTATAAATAGGGAAAGTTTTACTTCTTCCTTTCCCATTTAGATGTCATTTCTTCCTTTTTCTTGCCTAATTGCTCTGGCAAAAACTTCCAGTACAATGTTGAATAAAAATGGTGACATCCTTGTTTTGTTCCTCATCTTAGAGGGAAAGCTTTCAGTCTTTCATCATGAAGTAGGATGTTAGCTGTGAGTTTGTCATCTATTCCCTTTATCATGTTGAGGTAGTTTCCTTCTATTCCAAGTGTTCTAAGTATTTCTGTCATGAAAGGTTGCTGGATTTTGTCAAATGCCTTTTCCGAATCAATTGAGATGATCATGTGGTGTTTTTCTTTTATTCTGTTAATGTCTTGTATTACATTAATTAATTTTCTTATGTTGAACCAACCTTGCTTACCAGGGATAAATCCCACTTGATCATGGTGTATAATTCTATTAATATGCTGTTGGATTTAGTGTGCTAGTATTTTGATCAACCCTGGAGAATGATCCATGTGTATTTGAAAAGAATGTCTATTATATTGTTGTTGAGTGAAGTTTTCTAGATATGTCTGTTAGGTCTAGTTGGTTTAGAGTATATCAGTTAAGTCTTATACTTCCTTTACTGAGCTTCTGACTAGATGTTCTATCCATTATTGAAAGCGGTATTTTAAAGTCTCCTACTACTAATACAGAACCATCAATTTCTACCTTCAAATTTGTCAGTATTTTGGCATACATATGGTGTTAGGTACTTATATATTTATAATTGTTACCTCTTCTTGTTGAATTGTTCTTTTTATCAGTATATAATGACTATCTTTGCCCCTTGTAATTGTTTTTGACTTAAAGTCTATTTTATCGGATTTTAGTATTGTGACCCCAGCTATCTTTAGGTTACTACTTGCATGATATATATATTTTTTCAGCCTTTCACCCTCAGTGTATTTGTATCTTTGACTTTAAAGTGAGTCTCTTGCAGACATGCATTTTTACTCATTCTGCAAAGCTCTGCCTTTTGACTAAAGAGTTTAATCCATTTACAGTTAAAGCTGCTATTGATAATAGAAATTTTTTCTGCTGTTTTGCTCTTTAGCCTTTGTAAGTCTTATACATTTTTTTCCCTTCACTTCTGTTAGTGTCTACTTTTACTTTTATTTGAATTTTGTGTTGTACCATATTGAGTGCCTTCTCATTCATGTGGATAAAATTTCCATGTGTTTTCTTTGTGGTTACCATGGAGTTAAAATTTAACATCCTAAATATATAACAATCATAACAATCATAACAAATCATAACAAACAATATGTAAGTTTGATAGCAACTTAACTTCAATAGCATTTACATATACTATTCCTATACCCCTCTGCCCCCTACCATTTTTTGTACTTGTTACGACCTATACTTTGGTACATTGTATGTCCAAAACCATAGATTAATCATTGCTTTTTCTGCATTTGTGTTTTAGCACCTATAGGAGGTAGGTAGTGGAGTTACATAGCAAACAATACACTAAAATAATACCAGCATTTATAATTACCCAAATGGTTACCTTTACTGCTGGTCTTTATTTCTTTATGCCATGTTGAACCACAGTCTAATGTCCTTTTCCTTCTGGCTGAAGAACTCTCTTTATCATTGCTCATAGGGCAGATGTACTGATGATGAACTCTCTCAACTTTTTTTTTTTTATCTGAGAATGTTTTAATATCTCCCCCCTTTGAAAGAATGCCTCACTAGATATAAATTCTTGACTGATGGCTGCTTTCTTTTTATTACTTTAAGTATTTCAACCCACAATCTTCTTGTCTCCATGGTTACAGATGAGATATCAGAACTCAATCTAATTGGGACTCCCTTATGTGTAACACATTGCTTTTCTCTTGCAGCTTTCAGAACTCTCACCTTGTCCTTTGCATTCAGTAGTGTGATCAATATATGATGGGGTATATTTTTCTTCATGTTCATCCTGTTTGATGTTCTCTTGGCTTTTTGGATGTGCATATACACTTCTTTCACTAAGTTTGGGAAGTTCACTGTCATTATTTCTTTGAACATTCCTTTGCCCCTTCCTCTCTTTCTTTTCATTCTGGAACTCTCATATTGTTGTGTTTGATGGTGTCCCAGCAGTGTCTTAGTCCATTTTCACCTTTAATATTTCTTTTTTCTTTCTATTCCTCATCCTGATTCATTTCATGTATCTTGTCTTCAACTTCATTGATTTTTTTTCTTCTGTCAGCTCCAATCTGCTTTTGAAACCCTCATGGAATTTTTCTTTTCAGTTATTTTGGTCTTCAAAGCCAAAAGTTCTGGTTAGTTCCTTTTTAAAATTTCTATCTCTTAGTACTAAGACTCTCATATTGCTTGTTCATTGTTTTCTTGATATCCTCTAATTCTTTCTCTGTATTTTTCTTCAACTCCTTGAGCATTTTTAAGATCATTTTTATAAAGGATTTTTTTTGGTCTGTTCATATTCTGGCCTTCTTTGTTGGTGTTCTTTGTATCTTTATCCTCTTTATTGGATGGTTCATCATTTCCTGTTTCTTTGTTTATCTTGTACTGTTTGGTTGTACACTGCATATTTTAATATTTTAAAATGTTAGGTCTGGGATTTATTTCCTGATATGTCTGTTTCTTGTTTATTTTTTTTAACCAGCTCATGATAAAATAGAGATTTTCTTGAGCTTCAACCCTCCTATCAAGAAGGTTCATCCAAGGCAAATGCAGTATGCAGGATTTTCCATCTTTCTGTGCCTCTGTCTTGTCCTGGGCTTGTGTTTGTTAGTTGTTTTGGAGTTCCTCTGTTTACAGGAGTTTGGTTGTCCCCTCTGTTTCCCAGAAGACAGGCCCCTCTCTACTGGGTTTTGAAGCTGATAGGCCTTTATCCCTGATAATCTGCCTCTACAGATTTTTATTCTTTTGTTGTCTTAAGCTGCCTTTGCCTGTAGGACAAACTCTGGGATGAGGGCACAATGAAGAGTACTTTTATCAAGTCACTCTTTCCCAGCCAAAACTGGGTGAGATAACCATGAATGGGGTGCAGACTGGCTCCAAAGTACCCTGGGGAGGAAATCACGAAGGGTGCCAAGAGCTTCTCTGACAGTTCCCCAAAGCTGAGCTTTCCTTGGCTTGCTGAGCAAATACAGACCTTCAGCTAACTCTCCTGCAGCTGTGAGGAGGTCCTGTGTCTTGAATCTCTACTACCACTGCCCTTGTCTGAGTGGGTTAAAACAATGGCTGCCACCACCCTTCACTGGGGCAGTTTGAAACAACAGCTGCCCTCAGAGCTGGGCCCCCAGCAATTCAAATTTACTAATCAGTAGCCATGATGAGTGATCAGCCATGCCACCCCTGTTCCTGGGGAAGTGGATTTTTACGTCCCTCTCTGCCACCAGCTGCTAACAAGGGGCTGGACCTCAAAACAGTCTACCACTAGTGTGGGGAGTTGGGCACAGCTAGCCAACACACAAAGAGAGTAATTTACTGTTCTTTACCAAAATTTATCAGCCTTTACTTCCTGCTCTTCTTTGGATGCTGTACCATGTTCTCCTGGCCTCCAGAGTTTCAAAATTGTTGTTTCCAGAAGTTCCTACCTGTTTAACCATTGTTTGGGTAGAAGTACTGAGTCCAGAGCTCCTTGCTCTGTCATCTTCCCACAATCCTCACCTTTTTTAGTTTTGAAACTTGATTCTTTCATATAGTTTTAAAATCAGCTTGTTGAGATCTACTCATGTACACCCCAAATAACTGTGATTTTGATTGGGTGTTGCATTGAATATATAGATCACATTAAAATGTGTTTCCTTCCATTCATTTGACCTTTCCCACAACCACTCCCACACAAGGATAGGAGCTATCTTGATCTCCAATAGCATAGATTTGTTTTGCCTCTTAGTGAACTTTTTATAAATGGAATCACATTATGTTTGTTATTATACATTTGGTTTCCTTTTATCAATATCATGATTCTGAGGTTCATATTTATCATTGCATCATTGTAGCACATTCATTGCCATTGCTATATAGTATTTTATTCTGTGACTACAATAATTTATTCATAAATTCTACTTTTAATGGGCACTTAGGTTTATTAAAAATTGTTCTATTTTTATCCTGAAAAATTTGGAAGATTCCAAAAGCCAAACCATATGGACCTGGAGTTTTCATTGTGAGACAATTTAATAATAGTTTCTTTAAATATAAATAATAATATTCATACTTTGTATTTCTCCTGTCAACTTTGGTAAGTTTATTTTTGAAGATACGGCCTATTTCATTCAAATTAAATTTATTCACATAAAGTCATGCATAATATTATTATTTTCTATTCTTGCTAGCTATACTATCTGCATTCTTGGCATCATGAGCTTGTTTTTATTTACACCTTGATCTATCTTGCTTAGAGCTTTTTCAATTTTAATAATCACTCTAAGAACCAATTTTTAACTCTATGGATTTTTTATTTTGAATATTTTTTTTCTATTTTATTAATTTCTACTATTATTTTAACTATTTATTTCCTTTTCTAAGTTTGAACTGGTTTGATTTTTCTAGCTTCTTGAGATGAAATTTTGAGTCATGGATTTTTAACCTTTCTTCTTTTTTAACATGTTCATTTAAGGCTATGTATTTGACCTGTAAGTTCTTTTTCAATTTTTAGGAATTAAGGGTTTTTCTGTTTATATTATTTTTTATTATTTTCTCACTCAGTTTTGTTGTCATCAGCAAACATTCTGAAATTTTTTATTCTTCTGAAATTGATTGTTTCTTTGGTTGTTTATTCTAGTCTGACAATCTTTGACCACTTCTAAGAATTTTTAATCTATTTATTTTAACTGTAATTCCAGACATATTTTGATTTATATTTAGTATCCTACTGTTATTCTGTTTTTAATTTGGTTTATCTGTTTTCTGTTTCCCTTTCCTCCAGTTTTTCTTTTTTCTTTTTCTTTTTCTTTTTTCTTTTTTCTTTTTTTTTTTTTTTTTTTGGCTTATTTTGGATTAATCAAGTATTTTATTTACTTTTTTTCCTTCCATTAATTTTTAGTTACTTAGATTTTATTTTTTCAGTGGTTACCCTAGAGATGATAATGTGCATCCTTGCTCTGAAGACCTGTAGAATATTCAACTATGCCCTTTTGAGATTCCTAGCCTCTGTTTTTCAATAAGGATATAAGATAAAAAATAATTTAAAATAAACTTTTTTTCCCTTTACTGGAAGTCTCTCATTAACATTTGGATTTATTTAATGAAAATTTTGTACCAAGTCTACCCAAATACTACATTTAGAAATTTCATTTTTCCCATTACAATGAAAGTCTACTCTTCAAACAATGGAAGAATATCTGTTTTGGCACAGTGATTTCTCTGCATAATTTAAACAGTTGTACAAAGTATACACTTTTCACTCTTTATTCATGTAAAAAAATTAAGAGCTTCTCCCCTAATCCTGACTGGAAATTGTGAAAAAGAATGGTGGTGCAGCATCTGAGACTCATAATAATTCCAGCAGAACGAATATTTCCTTCACAATTTCCATTTATGCCCAAAAGCACAGAGTTTCTCTCTGTAAAGTGGTTCTAATGACATATCCTGCTCCAAAGAATTAGAGAAATATACTAAGACTGCATAAAAAATAAATAGCAATAAAACAAATTAATTCTTTCCTTAATTTATATAGATAATGAAAGTTGAAATCCTTGGTTAAACTTAATTACAACATTTAAACAGTGTTTAAATATTTAAAAAGTAAATTGTTATGATCATTCAACTATTCTTTAAATGCCTTAAATATGACAATATAGAAGATTACTTTTTAAAAATATGATGATATTAATTTATATTTCATTTTTATTTTGGTGATTTATCTTTCACAAAAACGTGTTTTCAAAATATCATGTAGCTACATTAAGATCAATCATATTTACCAGTAAAATAAATGGGAACATGTGGAAGACTTTGCTTATCATTTCCAACTTCAAGAGTGGTAGTCATGGTCTCTTTAATCCAGATATTGGTCTGGAAATTGTGACTCATCATTTGATTCTTTGTTGACTGTTTCTTTCTGGGAGAAATTTATCTTAATAGAGATACAATCTAAGACTTCACTTTTCAGTAGCTTTGCTTAAAGCTACAAGTGGAATAAATGTGATGTGACAATACGGCATGACAAACTGATAAGTTTTGTCATCAGCTGGCACAATGGAAAAGAAATAAGTTATATTAGGTAAACATTATTGGTTTAATTGTCTTATTACAAAACAAAAGCAAAAACCACACAACAAACAAACTCAGTCAGGTAGAGTCATTAGGATATTTGCTCATTTCCTCTTCTCCATGAATATTTTTGGATATCATATAGTTCATATTTTTAAAAGATAGGGTACAGGTAGAAATTTAAGTCAAGCAACACAGCAACTTAATATCAATAAATAATTTTAGAATACAGAAATAAAATTATGACTCACATGGCCTTTCAAACATCTATGAAACTTTTCTTATTGTCCCTTTACAAAGACTTGACTACAGTTAAAGTTTGAAGAAGCACATAAATTTTAACACTTTAGCTGTAGCATGCAATTTGTGAACAAATGGAAAAGTACACTTTCATGAGACATTGGCAATTGCCATGTCAAGGAGTACATTGGATATAAAGATTTTATGTGCCCATAAAATCATAATACCTATTTTGCCCTATAAAAAAATCTTGTGTATAATAGACTTAGTGCATCTAGTTGCCATTCATTCTTGCTTTTAACCTAGTTTGGTCTGTACTGTCAGAATACAAAAGTAATTCATCTTGTTTCAAATCCATTAGTGTTTCCTGAATCCTATTTTCTTGAACTTTCTATAGGCTCAGACTTTGAATACTTTTTCTTTCACTTCCTCTACCTTTAATACATTTGCCCAGTTTCCATCCTCTTGTCCTTCTAGCTGCTCTGTCTTCAACTCTTTTACAAGTTCTTTACTTTGCCTTGATTCCAAAGTACAGATTAGCCACCAATATTTTTGTCTTTAGCTACATACCTCTTTATTTAAGCCTACTCTTCTTTGAAATCAGCTATGCTCCTCAAGATCAATTCTTACATCAGTATACTATGTCTCTTTTCTCAGCTCCTGTCCAAAATCTCCATCTGGATATTCCATAAGAATTTCAAACATAAGCAAACTCAACTAAATTAATTATTTTCCCCACACCTGAATTTTAAAAATATTTTTGTCTTCCTTCTCTTGCTGACCTGCCTTCTATCTGAACAAATATCAATCCTGCAAACTTGGAGTCACCACTGACCCTTCCTTAATGGCTCATATATAGTTGGCCCCAAGGTCTGTGAATTTTTATTGCAAAATTTTACTTGACTCCTGTCCTTCCCTTTTATTCTCATTCTTCAACATCATTTTATGTCCTTGCGACAGTTTGTCTGAACCACTGTAGTAATGTGTGTGCACCTAAAGGTTCTCATCTCTACCCTTTCAATTAATGCTCCATATAATGACAAGATTAAGTTTTCAAAAAGACAGTCTTAATAATTTCATTTCCTATTCGAAAAACTTCAAAGCCTCCCACATACATGGGAAGTGGTAAAATATCTTCTACTTCCTTGAGGTCTGGAAATCAGAATCAATGTTACAAAAACAAGTATCTAACATACTTATGATCTGCAAATGTTTTTAGTTAATAAAATCTAATTGAGAGGAATCCAGCTAACAAAGACTTTTAAAGTAATTTTTAACATTAAAACAATTAATGTAGTTTTAATGAACTCATCCAATTCATGCCAGGAACACTATTTCTGGCCTGGATCCAGTTTAGAATCTCTTTTTCCTTATCTGAAAATGAGAATTTTAGAATTTAGGCCAGGAAACAAAAACCACTCTAAGCATTTTGACTGATCATTAGATCCTTGTAAAATTTTTGAGGGGGCTAGAGAAGGGGAAATCATAGGACTTTCACTAGGTGTCAATGAAACACTAGTGTAGTTGCCATCCAGAGATAAGGAAACTTTGGGGAGCTGCTACCAACTTTGTGCCTGCCCCCATATGAAATATAGAGTATGGCCTCTCCGAAAACACTGACCCAGGAAGTAGAATGGTCTCTGCCTTTCTTCTACCTCCCCAGAATCACACAGGTCCATCTCATTGGCAGAAGGTCAATCACATTAATTAGTCTAGTTGTAAGAGAGTTTGGAAAGCTTACTTTCAAACTTTCCAACCCGCTATATGAGGGAAATGAAGATAGTGGGTATGGATTCTAAGTGGCAATAGGCTATCTTACACATGGGGTTGCCTTGATGACTTTTGTGTTCTGTTTCTAACTTTTCTTCATTGTACCCTGCACAATCACACTAGAGTGCAACCATCATTCTGGCTCTTGTTATTACATATGGAATTATTATACAGGAAGGAAAATAATATTATAAAGTAAGAAAATGTGTAACCTTGATAGCTGTTAATCAGTTTTCTCCATTAGAACTGTAATGACAGCAGCAAATGTAATTTCCTAGTAACCACAGTTGAAAAATTAAAATACATATATGAAATTAATTTTAATAGTATGTGTTAGTTAACACAATATGTCTGAATATTATGTCAACATGTAATTAATAAAAATTATTAACGAAATATTTTAAATTATATTTTAGTACTAAGTCATTGAAATACATAATATATTTTATACGTAGAGTATATCTCAGTTTGGTTGCTAAATTTTTATTGGAAATACTTGAGTTGATTTTAGATTTCCTAAAATCCATGTTTGAAAAAGTAGATTCACGTACTCAAAGTGTTCCAAAAATACTTAACATGTTTTCTGATAACTGAATCTAAGAATAACCGCTCCTCAATAATTTTCTTTTAATATTTGGATATACTTTGATAAAACTGATTTGTCCTTTTTAGATGGTTTGATTTGACTTTGAAACAAAAGCATATCAGTTGTTGTGGTAGACAGAATGATGACCCTTTCTAAATATGTCTATATCTTAATCTCTGGAACCTATGAATGTTATGTTACATGACAAAGGGGAATTAAAATTGCAAATGGATTAAGGTTGCTAATCTGGTGATTTTAAAATAGGGAGATTTTGATGGATTATCTGGGTGGGTCCAATGTAAACCCAAGGTTCCTTAAAAGAGGAAGAGAAAATCAGAAGACTGGCAACGTAAGAAAGACTCAGCCCTACATTGCTGGCTTTGAGGATGGAATATTGGCGTCATGGGCCGGGGATTACAGGTGGACTCTAGGAGCTAGAAAAGGCAAGGGAAAGGCAAGGCAAGTTTCTCCCCTAGAGATTCTAGAAGGGATGGAGACCTGCCAGAGAGACGATTTCTAACTTCTGAACTCCAGGTCTGTAAGACAATAAATTTGGGTTGTTTTAAAGCAACTATATTTTTAATAGTTTGTTATAGCAGCAATGGGAAACTAATAAATTGGTTTCAAAATTCAGTCTCTCCAACTTAATTAATAAGTTTCCAAGTCAAATAAATTCACTAACTCTTGTGTCAGCTCAGTATTATTTTAAAAAAACAATTAAAATTGGTATTGCATAAATTAAAAAGCAAGCTATTTACCAATAGCAACAGTGTTTTTCCACCCTTGTAATTATTTTAGCCAGTTCTCATGATTAAAATTGGTTCATGTTAAAGAAAATAGGGAAAATCATTACATTGCTTTGGGTTATTAAAAGGTTTAATTTCAACATACATCCTCATTATGTGCAGCCAACTCACAAATACATTTTCCTTTCCCTGGAGCCTCAAATTTAACTCTTTCTTCTATAGTGTGACATTGGTGAGAAGATGTAAGGCAAGTCACACTGCCATTTTTTCAGCCTTTGATTATTGAATATTTGGCAAACATTCCTTTTATTTCAAGAAAATCTTTGACATTAACATTACAGTAAATCTTTGTAATGCTCTTTCACAATTCAACCAACAAGCATTTTCAAAGAACATAAAATCATTCAAATCATTTTTTCCTATTTCTTTCAATGACAAAGTGGTGCTGATACATAGCATTAGCATTAGCACATACATAATAAGTGTTTTGCAAGAATTATACCCATAACACTATTCATAGAATCTGCTTCAGAAAACTGAGCACAAATATTTTCAAT
The DNA here is from genome assembly GCF_015220235.1 of Choloepus didactylus. NCBI lineage: Eukaryota > Metazoa > Chordata > Mammalia > Pilosa > Megalonychidae > Choloepus > Choloepus didactylus. The sequence goes on along the minus strand of NC_051309.1, from coordinate 135,968,775 downwards.
ATGCATAATACAGCAGAATGAAAGCAATAAGGGGAAGTCTGGTCTCTTGTTTCAAAATTCCAGTAAATTCAGATTTTTGAACTACTGTTGCTAGAGCAACGTCTGTCAAAACAGAAGCTAATTTTCCATGTCTAGCTGAAATTCTTCTTTGACAGATGTAGAAAATAAAAAAAAATCTACACGAAAATGTGATGTTTTAGGCTGTGAATTGACATCTTTTTTATAAATCTGCAAGTCTTTTGATACAAAATATAGCCTAAGTGTTAATTGGGCAATGTCTCTTATATAAGTTGCCTAATCTAAAACTGAAGACAAGTTCTTGCAAATTTTCAAACTTGCAAAAATCAAGTGATCTTTGATTTTGTTATAATTTTATGTTCTATATGACAGTGGCTTAATTGAGATCTTTCCCTCTTTGAAAACTATCTTTTAAGAATATACCTCTTCATGTTATAGCAAAATTTACATAAATAAAATTAAAAAAAATTTTTTTTACCAACTCTGTATCTAAATGTGTTTTTGTATATGTATCTGCAAGAATACAAACCATTTTAGAGCTGGCCAAAGTTGTATTCTCAGAGCTGGTTAATAATTGTTTAAAATGTTTTTATTGGACATTAATTCTGATTTTAGGTAAGTAATTTTGTTGTTTCTTTTTTGACTATTGAGGGGAATCTTCACGTTGAAGTCATTATGTATTTGTTGACACAGTATTACTTTATCTTTACTTTTTTTAAGATCACAAAATCATAGCCTTTTTATTTTGCTGTACTGCGGAAACTGCAATAACTATTTGTCATGAAATTGCTACATACGTTCTTCCAATTTTTCTTTTTGCTTATTGTTCTGGGCATAGTACTAGTGTCTTCATCTCCACTTGATTCTGAGCTAATAATATACCTTCATTTTTAAGTTTAAAAATTTGTCCATACTCTTTGTAAAGTAGAAAAATAATTAAATTAAATTAAAATTAATACATAAAAAAGCATTTTGACTTACTACCAATTGTAATTTACATGGATATCATAGTAGCTCATATAGTTGGCATAATATATTTAAATAAATATTGAGAGGTGCTCTATATGACATTTCTATACATTTTGTGACAGCTTTTGTCCCAGACTAGCTTTTCAAGGATGTCTGTATAGCAAAAAGCCTTGCTCTCCAGAGGTAGTGCTGCCTCTATGTGAGGCATTTTTTTCCTGACCGGGATAATACAGGTAACGTCTCCCTCCAGGGTAAAGGCTAGGCATATTTGCTAGCAGCCGCTTAATAAAATTGGTGGTTTCCTAAGCTCAGGGTTCCTCACTTATGATGCAGATACTTTTTGTGTTCAGCATCCACCAGGGCTTACTCTACATTATCTCCATGGGATTTTGGAGACAAAGGAGACCAAGGAGATTATAAATAAGTTCATGTTGTTTGTTGTGCCATGAATAATAAACTATCTAAATGCACTAGGGCTTTTGTTGCCTTAGTCATTGAATCTATGAAAATGTGGAAACCAAACCTAGCAGCTTCCCACCATGTTGTTACTTAGGAACTGCTTGACTGCCTGATAATAAACATATTGCATTGTTACATTGTTATAAAGAAATAAATAATTTGAAATGAAACAGTCTGTTAACACCAAGTAGACTAAAATAGGTTTATGTGTAATGCTAGTGATAGCACATACACCTGGTACATGCACTATAATACAACAAGGTGATTCATGGTTAAAGAAAAATGTAGATTAAACAAATCCATAAAGTTGTATTACAGAAACAGATTTTACATTGCTTTATTTTTATATTTAAATTTAAATTTGTTAAAATTAAGACATTTAAAAATCAGTTCTTCATCACGTTTGGCACACTAACTTAATATCCACATGTGGCTAATGGCTATTTATCAGACAATATAGCTCTAAAGTATATACTATTTATTCTATAGGAATATACATATATATACATGTAAACACACCCCATACACATATGCATATAGATAAATGCTTTTCCATCATTGATAAATCATTACCTTAATTCCCTTAAGTATCATAAAATCTTTCATGATATAGCTTTCATTTTATTTCAAGTCTTTAAATTAATTACAAATATTTATGAGCAGAAATATGCAAATGTTCATTAAAAGGAAAATTGGGGCCAGACTGTGAAGGGTCTTTTTATGTCCTGCCTTCCAATAGTTTGGACATCAGGCACATAAATAAACGAGTGAAGCAGAGTGATGGGGGCAGTGGGGAATAACTAGTGTGTTCCCCCACCTAAGGCAAAAGAGAAACTAGGTACAAGATGATTATTCTGTGAGGATTCAAGCACACTTTTGCCAGAGTTTCTGATTTTTTTTTGAGAAAAGATAATTCAGACTTTTATGGGAGGTTTCCCAATTTTCCAAGAGTTAGCAACAGATTTGTACTTTTTGAAAATGCCACAAGGACTAAACATGTTTGTTAGCTGGATCCAGTCTGGAGGCCCAAAGTTTGCAAACTCTGCTGTACATAATGAGTAGATGTTGACATGATTTCATGTTTGCCTGAACTGTATTAAAGATGCACAGGAAGAAAAGATACTTGAAGCAAGAGGCTTACATCAAAATCTATATGGGAACCTTGTTTGTTTTTTTTTTTTCTTTTTTTAAAAATGTTTATTGTGGTAACATATATTCAACATAATATTTCTCATCTTAACCACTTTCACGTACAATTCAGTGGTGTTAATTACATTCACAATGTTATGGTACCATCACCACCATCCATTACCAAAACTTATCTATCAACCCAAAGAGAACCTCTGCCTCCATTAATCATTAGCTCCCCATTTTCCACCCCTACCCCCGGTACCCTATAATCTACTTTCTGTCTCTTTGCAGTTATAAATATTAGGTATTTCATACAAGTGGAATCATATAACATCTGTCCTTTTGTATTTGGCGAATTTTACTCAACATGATGTCTTCAAGGATCACCCATGTTGTTGCATGTATCAGAAATTCCTTTCTCGTTATGTCTGAATAATATTCCATTATATGTGTATATCACATTTTGTTTATCCATTCTTCTGTTGATGGACACTTGAGTCTCTTCCACCTTTTGGCTATTGTGAATACTGCTGCTATGAACATTGGTATAGAAATAGCTGTCCAAGTGTCTGCTTTCAATTCTTTTGGGTATATACTTAGAAGTGGGATTGTCGAGTCATATGGTAAATCTACACTTTCTGAGGAACTGACAAATTGTTTTCCACAATACCTCCACCATTTTATATTCCCACCAACAATGTGTTAATGTTCATTTTTTTCTGCATCCTCACCAGCACTTGCTATTTTTCATTTTTAAAAATAGTAGCCATTCTAGTGAGGATGAGTTGGTATCTCACTGTGGTTTTGATTTGTATTTCCTTTATGACTAACAATGTTGAACATCTTTTCATGTGCCTACTGGCCATTAGTATATCTTCCTCAGAGAAATGTCTATTCAAGTCCTTTGCCCATTTTTAAGTCAGGTTGTCTTTTTTTTTTTTTTTTAATCTTCATTTTATTGAGATATATTCACATACCACGCAGTCATACAAAACAAATCGTACTTTCGATTGTTCACAGTACCATTACATAGTTGTACATTCATCACCCAAATCAATCCCTGACACCTTCATTACCACACACACAAGAATAACAAGAATAATAATTAGAGTGAAAAAGAGCAATTGAAGTAAAAAAGAACACTGGGTACCTTTGTCTGTTTGTTTCCTTCCCCTATTTTTCTACTCATCCATCCATAAACTAGACAAAGTGGAGTGTGGTCCTTATGGCTTTCCCAATCCCATTGTCACCCCTCATAAGCTACATTTTTATACAACTGTCTTCGAGATTCATGGGTTCTGGGTTGTAGTTTGATAGTTTCAGGTATCCACCACCAGCTACCCCAATTCTTTTTTTTTTTTTTTTTTTTTTTTTTTTTTTTTTTTTATCATCATTTTATTGAGATATATTCACATACCACGCAGTCATACAAAACAAATTGTACTTTCGATTGTTTACAGCACCATTACATAGTTGTACATTCATCACCTAAATCAATCCCTGACACCTTCATTAGGACACACACAAAAATAACAAGAATAATAATTAGAGTGAAAAAGAGCAATTGAAGTAAAAAAGAACACTGGGTACCTTTGTCTGTTTGTTTCCTTCCCCTACTTTTCTACACATCCATCCATAAACTAGACAAAGTGGTGTTTGGTCCTTATGGCTTTCCCAATCCCATTGTCACCCCTCATAAGCTACATTTTTATACAACTGTCTTCGAGATTCATGGGTTCTGGGTTGTAGTTTGATAGTTTCAGGTAACCACCACCAGCTACCCCAATTCTTTAGAACCTAAAAAGGGTTGTCTAAAGTGTGCATAAGAGTGCCCACCAGAGTGACCTCTCGGCTCCTTTTGGAATCTCTCTGCCACTGAAGCTTATTTCATTTCCTTTCACATCCCCCTTTTGGTCAAGAAGATGTTCTCCGTCCCACGGTGCCAGGTCTACATTCCTCCCTGGGAGCCACATTCCACATTGCCAGGGAGATTCACTTCCCTGGGTGTCTGATCCCACGTAGGGGGGAGGGCAGTGATTTCACCTTTCAAGTTGGCTTAGCCAGAGAGAGAGGGCCACATCTGAGCAACAAAGAGGCATTCAGGAGGAGACTCTTAGGCACAAATACAGGGAGGCCTAGCCTCTCCTTTGCAGCAACCATCTTCCCAAGGGTAAAACTTATGGTAGAGGGCTCAACCCATCAAACCACCAGTCCCCTATGTCTGTGGTCATGCTAGCAACCATGGAGATGGGGCAGGCGAATATCCCTGCATTCTCCACAGGCTCCTCAAGGGGGCACTGCATCTTTTTTTTTTCCTTGTTTTTTTTTAACTTTCCCTTCTTTTTTAAATCAACTGTATGAAAAAAAAGTTAAAAAGAAAACAAACATACAATAAAAGAACATTTTAAAGAGACCATAACAAGGGAGTAAGAAAAAGACAACTAACCTAAGATAACTGCTTAACTTCCAACATGTTCCTACTTTACCCCAAGAAAGTTACCTAATAGAGCAACATTTCTGTGAACTTGCTCCTACTATATCCATCAGAAATTAACAGACCATAGTCATTCCTGGGCATCCCCAGAACGTTAAATAGCTTATCTGTTCTTCTTGGATTATTGTTCCCCCTTCCTTAATTGCTCTCTATTGCTAGCTCCCCTACATTCTACATTATAAGCCATTTGTTTTATATTTTTCAAAGTTCACATTAGTGTAGCATATAATATTTCTCTTTTTGTGCCTGGCTTATTTCGCTTAGCATTATGTCTTCAAGGTTCATCCATGTTGTCATATGTTTCACGAGATCGTTCCTTCTTACTGCCGCGTAGTATTCCATCGTGTGTATATACCACATTTTATTTATCCACTCATCTGTTGAAGGACATTTGGGTTGTTTCCATCTTTTGGCAATTGTGAATAATGCTGCTATGAACATTAGCGTGCAGATATCTGTTCGTGTCACTGCTTTCCGATCTTCCGGGTATATACCGAGAAGTGCAATCGCTGGGTCGAATGGTAACTCTATATCTAGTTTTCTAAGGAACTGCCAGACTGACTTCCAGAGTGGCTGAACCATTATACAGTCCCACCAACAGTGAATAATAGTTCCAATTTCTCCACATCCCCTCCAGCATTTGTAGTTTCCTGTTTGTTTAATGGCAGCCATTCTAATCGGTGTTAGATGGTATCTCATTGTGGTTTTAATTTGCATCTTTCTAATAGCTAGTGAAGCTGAACATTTTTTCATGTGTTTCTTGGCCATTTGTATTTCCTCTTCAGAGAACTGTCTTTTCATATCTTTTGCCCATTTTATAATTGGGCCAACTGTACTATTGTCATTGAGTTGTAGGATTTCTTTATATATGCAAGATATCAGTCTTTTGTCAGATACATGGTTTCCAAAAATTTTTTCCCATTGAGTTGGCTGCCTCTTTACCTTTTTGAGAAATTCCTTTGAGGTGCAGAAACTTCTAAGCTTGTGGAGTTCCCATTTATCTATTTTCTCTTTTGTTGCTTGTGCTTTGGGTGTAAAGTCTAGGAAGTGGCCGCCTAATACAAGGTCTTGAAGATGTTTTCCTACATTATCTTCTAGGAGTTTTATGGTACTTTCTTTTATATTGAGATCTTTGGTCCATTGTGAGTTAATTTTTGTGTAGGGGGTGAGGTAGGGGTCCTCTTTCATTCTTTTGGATATGGATATCCAACTCTCCCAGCCCCATTTGTTGAAAAGACCATTATGACTCAGTTCAGTGACTTTGGGGGCCTTATCAAAGATCAGTCGCCCATAGATCTGAGGGTCTATCTCCGAACTCTCAATTCGATTCCATTGATCTATATGTCTATCTTTGTGCCAGTACCATGCTGTTTTGGCAACTGTGGCTTTATAATAAGCTTCAAAGTCAGGGAGTGTAAGTCCTCCCACTTCGTTTTTCTTTTTTAGAGTGTCTTTAGCAATTCGAGGCATCTTCCCTTTCCAAATAAATTTGATAACTAGCTTTTCCAAGTCTGCAAAGTAGGTTGTTGAAATTTTGATTGGGATTGCATTGAATCTGTAGATGAGTTTGGGTAGAATTGATATCTTAATGACATTTAGTCTTCCTATCCATGAACATGGAATATTTTTCCATCTTTTAAGGTCCCCTTCTATTTCTTTTAGTAGAGTTACGTAGTTTTCTTTGTATAGGTCTTTTACATCTTTGGTTAAGTTGATTCCTAGGTACTTGATTTTTTTAGTTGCTATTGAAAATGGTATCTTTTTCTTGAGTGTCTCTTCAGTTTGTTCATTTCTAGCATATAGAAACATTACTGACTTATGTGCATTAACCTTGTATCCCGCTACTTTGCTAAATTTGTTTATTAGCTCTAGTAGCTGTATCGTCGATTTCTCAGGGTTTTCTAGATATAAGATCATATCATCTGCAAACAATGACAGTTTTACTTCTTCTTTTCCAATTTGGATGCCTTTTATTTCTTTGTCTTGCCAGATTGCCCTGGCTAGCACTTCCAGCACAATGTTGAATAACAGTGGTGATAGCGGGCATCCTTGTCTTGTTCCTGATCTTAGAGGGAAGGCTTTCAGTCTCTCTCCATTGAGTACTATGCTGGCTGTGGGTTTTTCATATATGCTCTTTATCATGTTGAGGAAGTTTCCTTCAATTCCTACCTTTTGAAGTGTTTTTATCAAAAAGGGATGTTGGATTTTGTCAAATGCTTTTTCAGCATCTATTGAGATGATCAATTGATTTTTCCCTTTTGACTTGTTAATGTGTTGTAATACATTGATTGATTTTCTTATGTTGAACCATCCTTGCATGCCTGGAATAAACCCCACTTGGTCATGGTGTATGATTTTTTTAATGTGTCTTTGGATTCGATTTGCAAGTATTTTGTTGAGGATTTTTGCATCTATATTCATTAGGGAGATTGGCCGGTAGTTTTCCTTTTTTGTAACATCTTTGCCTGGTTTTGGTATTAGATTGATGTTAGCTTCATAAAATGAGTTAGGTAGTGTTCCATTTTTTTCAATGTTTTGAAAGAGTTTGAGTAAGATTGGTGTCAGTTCTTTCTGGAAAGTTTGGTAGAATTCCCCTGTGAAGCCATCTGGCCCTGGGCATTTATTTGTGGGAAGATTTTTGATGACTGATTGGATCTCTTTGCTTGTGATGGGTTGGTTGAGGTCTTCTATTTCTTCTCTGGTCAGCCTAGGTTGTTCATATGTTTCCAGGAAATTGTCCATTTCCTCTACATTATCCAGTTTGTTGCCATACAGTTGTTCATAGTATCCTCTTATAATTTTTTTAATTTCTTCAGGATCTGCAGTTATGTCACCTTTTTCATTCATTATTTTGTTTATATGGGTCTTCTCTCTTTTTGATTTTGTCAGTCTAGCTAGGGGCTTGTCAATCTTGTTGATCTTCTCAAAGAACCAACTTTTGGTGATATTTATCCTCTCTATTGTTTTTTTGTTCTCTATGTCATTTATTTCTGCTTTAATCCTTGTTATTTCTTTTCTTCTACTTGGTTTAGGATTGGTTTGCTGTTCATTTTCTAGCTTCTTCAGTTGATCCATTACTTCTTTGATTTTGGCTCTTTCTTCCTTTTTAATATATGCGTTTAGTGCTATAAATTTCCCCCTTAGCACTGCTTTTGCTGCATCCCATAGGTTTTGGTATGTTGTGTTCTCATTTTCATTCATCTCTATATATTTAGCAATTTCTCTTGCTATTTCTTCTTTAACCCACTGATTGTTTAGGAGTCTGTTGTTTAACCTCCAGGTATTTGTGAATTTTCTAAGTCTCTGATGGTTATTGACTTCTAATTGTATTCCATTGTGGTCAGAGAATGTGCTTTGAATAATTTCAATCTTTTTAAATTTATTGAGGCTTGTTTTATGTCCCAGCATATGATCTATTCTGGAGAAAGTTCCATGAGCACTAGAAAAGTATGTGTATCCTGGTGATTTGGGATGTAATGTCCTGTAGATGTCTGTTAAATCTAATTCATTTATCAGATTGTTTAGGTTTTCAATTTCCTTATTGGTCTTCTGTCTGGTTGATCTATCTATAGGAGAGAGTGATGTGTTGAAGTCTCCCACAATTATTGTGGAAACACCAATTGCTTCCTTTAGTTTTGCCAGTGTTTCTCTCATGTATTTTGTGGCACCTTGGTTGGGTGCATAGACATTTACGATTGTTATTTCTTCTTGCTGAATTGCCCCTTTTATTAGTACGTAGTGGCCTTCTTTGTCTCTCAAAATATCCCTGCATTTGAAGTCTATTTTATCTGAGATTAATATTGCTACACCTGCTTTCTTTTGGCTGTAGCTTGCATGAAATATTTTTTTCCATCCTTTCACTTTCAGTTTCTTTGTGTCCCTGCGTCTAAGATGAGTCTCTTGTATGCAACATATTGATGGTTCATTTTTTTTGATCCATTCTGCGAATCTATATCTTTTAATTGGGGAGTTTAATCCATTTACATTCAACGTTATAACCGTGAAGGCATTTCTTGATTCAGCCATCTTATCCTTTGGTTTATGTTTGTCATATTTTTCCCCTCTGTCTATTAATATCCTGTATTGTACCCATACCGAATCTCTTTAGTACTGAACCTTTCTCCAAGTCTCTCTGTCCTTTCTTTGTTTGTCTGTCTGTAGGGCTCCCTTCAGTATCTCCAGAAGGGCAGGTCTCTTGTTAGCAAATTCTCTCAGCATTTGTTTGTCTGTGAAAAATTTAAGCTCTCCCTCAAATTTGAAGGAGCGCTTTGCTGGATAAAGTATTCTTGGTTGGAAATTTTTCTCACTCAGAATTTTAAATATATCGTGCCACTGCCTTCTTGCCTCCATGGTGGCTGCTGAGTAGTCACTAGTTAGTCTTATGCTGTTTCCTTTGTATGTGGTGTATTGCTTTTCTCTTGCTGCTTTCAGAACTTGCTCCTTCTCTTCTGTGTTTGATAGTGTGATCAGTATATGTCTCGGAGTGGGTTTATTTGGATTTATTCTATTTGGAGTTCGCTGAGCATTTATGATTTGTGTATTTATGTTGTTTAGAAGATTTGGGAAGTTTTCCCCAACAATTTCTTTGAATACTCTTCCTAGACCTTTACCCTTTTCTTCGCCTTCTGGGACACCAATGAGTCTTATATTTGGACGTTTCATATTATCTATCATATCCCTGAGGTCCATTTCGATTTTTTCAATTTTTTTCCCCATTCTTTCTTTTATGCTTTCATTTTCCATTCTGTCATCTTCGAGGTCACTGATTCGTTGTTCAACTTCCTCTAGTCTTGTACTATGAGTGTCCAGAATCTTTTTAATTTGGTCAACAGTTTCTTTAATTTCCATAAGATTATCCATTTTTTTATTTAGTCTTGCAATGTCTTCTTTATGCTCTTCTAGGGTCTTCTTGATTTCCTTTATCTCCCGTACTATGGTCTCATTGTTCATCTTTAGTTCTTTGAGTAGCTGCTCTAGGTGCTGTGTCTCTTCTGGTCTTTTGATTTGGGTGCTTGGGCTTGGGTTATCTATATCGTCTGGTTTTTTCATATGCTTTATAATTTTCTGTTGTTTTTGGCCTCGTGGCATTTGCTGAACTTGATAGGGTTCTTTTAGGATTTGTAGACCAATTGAAGTCCTTATCTCTAATTTATCAGATCTACAGCTTCGTGGAGTACACTTTCTCTAACTAACCAGCAGGTGGCGTCCACGAGCCACCTGTTCTCCACAAGCCAGTTCTCCCCTGCTTAGCCTTTTTGGTGAGTGGGGGAGTGAGTCTTGTGGGGTCCAATTGGTGTACCAAGCTTGCGTGTGTAGTTGGTGTTGCCTGCCCTGTATATGGGGCGTGTTTCTGGGCAGTCAGGGAGGGGGGGTGGCTCTAAGAATCAAATCTCCCTTGTGATCCTAGAGTTTTAAAGCTGCTGCAATAGTCTAATCCTTCAGTTCATTCCTGCCATAGTTTGTCTCTGCCACTGACCCACAAGTCCTTGGTATTGGCGTATGGCTCCTGAGACTTGCAAGTGGGTCCCTCTTCCAGGCCGTGCACCCCGGGTCCTCTGTTGAGGGATGACTGTGCTATGTCACAGGTGAGTGCTGTCCCCCCAGGGCAGTTCTGGGCTTCTGGGCTGTGTAGGGAGGCTCCCAGTCTGCTGAAATGATGGCTGAATGGGGCTTTGTTAATTCACACTGCTCTACCTTCCCAACTCTGGGACAATCAGCTGAGGTTGCAGGGAAGGCTAATGTCCACACCCAGTTTTGTGGTGTGCCTGTTATTTGAAGCACTTCCGTCACACTGGGTTGTCTGGGGCAGTTCTGGGCTATGGGGCTGGCGATGGGCAGGAGTGTTTCCTGTCCACCAGGATGATGGCTGTGAGCAGACACCCCCCTTTTCTTGGGAAGTTGTGGTGTTTAGTGAATTTTCTCAGCCACTGGATTATTGCGTTTTGTCTCAGAGCTCTCCTAGTTCTGCTCTTGACTTGACCTGCCCAAATAGCAAGTCTTTGAAGCTTTCTGTATTGGGCTTCTTAGAGTAATTGTTTTAGAAAAAGAAAAAAGGATTAAAAAAAAAAAAAAAAAAACGGGCCCTCCTCAGAGATCTAATGGGTTATTGAAATGCTAAGAGACAAAGCAACCAGGGCCATTAAGGAAAGTTCCACAGGGCAGAGAGATCAGCTTTTCTTCGGGATTTGCATATGCGCCTCAGGGCCCTTCCCCTTTCTATGTTCACCAGAACTCCAAAAATCCTCCGCTTTTATTTTGGAGTTTTTCGTGTTGTTTTTTTTTTTCTATACCTGTCTCCTCTCTGCTGGCTGGCTGCTCTCAGATTCTCTGGTGTCTGGTCTCCATCTATCTATGGTTGGAGTTTGAATCAGTAGAATGAGATTCCTGATAAGGGCTGCCACTGCAGTTCTCCCTTCTCCTTCCCGGAGCTGACAGCCCCTCCTCCCACGGGACTGAGCCTGGCAGGGAGGGGTGCGGGTCCTATATGGGAACCTTTTAAGTGTAGCAGGGCTAACTGGATGATAAGTTACAAGAATGGATTGGAAGTGGAACCTGTAGGACTTCATGAGTGGACAGGATAGGTGAGAGGAAAACAAGGATACCTCTACAGTTCTGAGATGTGACTACTGAGGTTACAGTGACACTATTAACCAAAAGAATGAAGACAGGAGGAGAAGAAAAGTTGAGAACTTAGAAAAACAGATTTTAAGTCCATTGTTTAATATCTCACATTTTGAAGTAGAGATATGCAGGTGGAGATATTCAATAAGCAATTAGTAATAAAGATTTGGATTTTCAGAGAGACATGAGCCATGCCAATATTGGTTTTTTAATTACTTAATTTTAAATGAGGTGTAATTAAATACAGTAAAATGTATAGATTTAAGTATCAAGTTCATGGAGTTTTGACAGGCACATACAACTGAACAACAAATATTCCAATCAAGGTGAAAAACTTGCCATCACCTTAGAAGGCTCCATTGGCCTTCTGATAGAAAATCAGACTCCTCCCAGAAGAAGTCACTATTCTGACTTGTATCCCTGTAGATTAACTGTGACTGTTTTTGAACTTCATGTAGATTAAATCATACAGACTTTGCATCTTGCTTCTTTCACTCAATGTGTTGTTTTAGAGATTTAACCATGTTGTATGCATTAGGAGTTCATTTTTTTAAAATTAATGTATTGCTAAGTAACATTCCATTGTATGAATATAACAAAATATGTTTTTCTGTTCTTCTTTCATGAATATTTAAGTTGGTTCCAATCCTTTTCTTTCATCAGTAAGATTGCAAAGAATATTTGTAGACAGATTTTTCCAAGAGGCAAATATTGTCATTTCATTCTTAATGACATATTCTGATGAGCAGATGATTTAATTATAATTATTTTTTATTGTTTTCTTTTATTATTAGTGATGTTCTTATTTTGCCTAAAAACCATTTGCTTATCCCAAGGTCAGAAAGAGATTCTCCTGTGTCTTCATTTAGAAACACTACCATTTTGGCTTCTCCATTTAGGCTTAAAATCTATCCTGAGTTTAATATTTTGTGTATTGTAATGTAGGGTGAAAGATCATTTTTTTCTTATGATAATACAGTTGATCAGCTGATCCAGCATCATTTTTTAAAAAGATTGTACCATTGAATTGCATTGGTGACTTTGTCAAAGATCACTTGATCTTACATGGGTGAATCTACTCTCCATTCTGTTCCACTGATCTATTGTCTTTCCATACATCAATACTCCACTATTATAATTACTGTAGCTTTGAAAATAAAGATTTGATCATTGATGTATAGACAAGCTAACACATATCTAGTCTTCATTTGTGTTAAGAGAAAATCATACAGGGGAAACATAAAAATTGATAAAGAAAGAAGTCTGTCAGAATACTGGGGATCATCAAAGTTTGTGGAGAGGTAGAAAAAAGCTACAAATGAAAAACAAAGCATTCTCAGAAAGACCAGAGGAAAACATGAAGAGGATAGACATGGAAAACAAGAGAGAAATGGGTTTTGAGAAGGAAAAATATTCAGAAGGGTCTCATTCTGCAGAAAGTCATACAGATGGCTAAAAAGTAGGTCATTTTGATAATTACAAGAAGTCACTGATTGCCCAAGTGAAGACAATTTCAGGACAGGTAACGACATATATTTATTCAATGAATATTTATTGACTGTCTAGATATATTGTAAAGTACTATGAACAACAAAGCTATAATGCTAACCTTCCTGAAATTTGTGGTCCTGCAAATACAGAGAAGTTGCATTCCCATGAAGTAAGGAAAGATTTTTGAGATGAGAAAAATAGAATCCAAAGCATAGAAATTACAGGACAAAAATAAGAGAAAGAAGTAATATTTCGTGGTTTCATGTGAAGACATGTTGAGGAAAGGATTGTTTGGTTTTGATTCAAGGCAGGGAATAGTTCCATCAAGTTTTTGGCAATGGGGAGGCTAAGAGTAGAAAGAAAGTTTTAAAATATTCTGGGGAGTTTAGAGTAATGATGGATTGAGGCATATAAGGAACACAAGATAAGATTCACTCAAAATCAAAGGTAAAGATTAAGTTTTGGAAAGAGAGAAGTATTTATTCTCCACTAAAGCAGATAGAAAGTAGGCAAGGATGAGTTAAAATGAAGATAAAATTGGGAGCAGCATATAAAGTCATTCACATGCTTTCCATCCTTGAAGAAGGGATTTTGCTGAAAGAATAGAGCTGAAGCAAGGAACATAAAAAGAATAGGGAAGGGTTGTAAGAGTTGTTAAAAGGAGTATAGAAGGAACTGATGGCCATAACTAAAAGAAATTAAGAGCACAATGTACAGAGATTGATTCTTTGGGGAGTTGGGTTTGAAATGATTGCCAATAAGATCTCCTTAAGAATAAAGGAAAGTTAGGATGATCAACTGAGAGAACACACGAGTTGAGACCTGAGGTTAGGAAGAAAAATAATAGTTTTAGAGAAGCAAAGAAAAGGCATGAGAAATGTAGAAAAATGAATCCATGATCCAGTAGGGTGCTGGACCAGCTACTGCATGCTGAGCTGATTGTGGACATCCCTTCCCAACTCTATATTCACCATGGTGGTAGGTTGAAATCATTCACAGTGGAAATATTTATACCATGGAAATTGGCAACCACCACAAATCAGGCTCTCCACCCTCAGAGAGCTGGTTGTTAGACATTTACCATCACACTACTGCTGTGAGAAGATAGTAAGGTTTTCAATTTTCTTTTTTCCAAAGGTGATGGTAAGGGATAGAACGTAGTCAGAGGAATGGACTTGAGTGGACTGTGAACAATGGATCTCAAGTAACTATGTAGTTATGCTAGCAAATCTTTTATTAATAATGAAGCTAAAGTCATCTAAGATGAGGGGAGAGGATGGTGTTACGTTAGGAGTAAAAAGAGTCCTGACTGTGGAGGATAGGCCATGTCATCACTGAATAACACTGAGGATAACGGAGAAGAGACATGGGCATGGATAATGTGCAGTTAGTGAAAAGGAGAGGTTGATAATGGTTACCAATGAAACAATAATTTGAGAGCCACAGCAAAGAATTACAAGTATTAATTGAGCAAGTACAATTGACAGTGCCTAGTACATAAGAGGCTTTGGATAAATGTTTTGCTGTTTTTATTTATATCTTCACTAAGTTCTTTGGGGAATAATTTAAACAACTGAGAACAGGCATTGTAATTTAGAACACAAGAATATTCACTCTGTTCAGGTAAGATTGCTTTCTATCCTTGTTGCACAAACTGTCTAGCACTTGAAATAAGTCCCTAAAATAGGTCAAAAGAAGAAAAAAATGTTCAATTTCTGTGTGCACTTCTGTTTCTTTTTTTTTTTTTTTTAATACATCATGCTTAGCAATCAGTACATTCTGCTTGATATTGGAAATATTTTAATAATATTTAGGGATTATCTTGCTGTCTGTTAATAAGCCTAATGGTTAAATAGAAAGTAGTTATTATACAATAAACTAATAACAAGCAGAAAATCTAAATTTTAGCACCACAAGTTTCCCTCTCTGTTACATTACTTTCTGGAGAAAAATTCTTATCTGATATTAGGCCTCATTTTAAAATATAATTAATTGAATAGTGAGCAAGAATGATTCAGAAATTACTCACAAACTGGATTTGCTTATGTAAAGAGAAACAGACACACTTACTTTTACAAATACATTATTAGAATCTTAATGAAAAGAATGGGGAACTAATACATAAATAAATCCATGTGCGTTTTAAACATAAAAAAGCTAAAGAAGAGTTCGTGCACATCCCACATGAGTTACACTTCCTGGGGGACAGTTGAAACACCTGGCAACTTGGCTTGAAAGAGACATTGACATGGGAAACACTGTTTGGAATTTGATCTCAAGAAACCTTGAGAAAATGCACTTGGGAGGCCTTTGTTACTTGATTTAACTAACTATCTTGAAAAATTCACATAAATAAGACTCATTCAACAAAGGACCTAATATAATTATCCAGTGTCCACTTTGGTTTCTCTCTCTTTCTGGAGGTCTCAGCCCTTGAACCAAATGTTCTTAATAATCTTTTCAATATACCAAGTACAAACATATGTGTATCATAAGAATAAAACTGTACTTGTTTAGGACACATTTCAAAATACTGAAACATAACCCACAAGTATATCCCTGAACTATAACTCACAGTTAATAAAAGAATGTGAGTTTTTTTATGCTATATCCCTCATATATTACTCTTTTCTCTCCTCACTTTAGGGACTATGAATTCCCAAGCATGGAGAGAAAAGAAACTCCCACCTTTTCTTCCTGAGCCAAGCTTATGCTCAGGACCGAAAGCAATGAATTATTTTAGCCAGAAAATGTTCAGTGGTTCTCAGCTCTGAAGCTTTCATTTGTATCCTTAGGGTGGCCCAGATATTTCCCAACAATATTTAATGGAGACTTAAACAGCCTTTAAAACTAGTTAATAGTGGAAATGTTGGGGTTGGGAGAGGAGAAAAAAATATATGAAAAGGCCTTGAATTTTTTCCAATTTTATACCCACTTACTACGGTGATGGTTCACTGACCAAGAACTCTAATTCTATAGACATATACATATATATATATATATTTTAGAGATGTAGATGACCAAACAATCACAAATAAAATACAGATTCCCATACACCACCCCCCCACCACCATCTTGCATTGGTGTGGAACATTCGTTAAAATTGTTGAAAGCACATTTTAATAATTGTAACATTAACTATTGTCCACGATTTATTTTGGGGTTTACTGTGTTGTGCAGTTCCATGGACTTTTTTTTAGTTTTTTAATTCTAGGACCATATATACAAGGTAAAATTTCCCCTTTTAACCACATTCAAGCAGACAATTCTGTGCTGTTAATTACATTCACAATGTTGTGCTACTGTTACACCATCCATTACCAAAACTTTCCCATTGTCCCAAATATAAACTCTGTACATTTTAAGCCTTAGTTCCTTATTCCCTAACTCTACACAGTCCTTGTTAACCTATATTCTAGAATCTGAGTATGTGAGTTTGCTTTTCCTAATTGCTTCACATCAGTGAGATCCCACAGCTTTTTAAGCTTAGCCTGAAACTGAGAGGCTTTCTCTCTTTCAGCTTGGACTTAGCAGTGGAGACATCAGTCTCCACACTAGAGAAGTCTAAGACTTCGCTAGACCTCAGCTTGCAAATGCAGCTGAATAGTAGCCACCTTAACTGTATGGGGAAAATATATGCAAGGGGACTGTGGGGGGTCGGCACACCACATTAAAAATAAAATGGAATCTAGGATCAGAAAGATCTGACTTCAAATATCTCTGCCACTCACTAATTATGTGACCATGGAGAATTTGCTTAGATTCTGTGCTTCACCAAAATGATATGTATTTGCTGAAGTAAAGTATTAATTGTGTTGAGTATTGGCAAGGCATTCACGTTCATTGCATTGAAAAAGTAGTTGCTTCTTTTAGGAAGAAAAGTCTACTGCTGCTCTCATGTACCCACCTCTCAGCCTTGGCTGGAGTTTCCTTAGAATGAAATGTATTTGGGGACATGTCCTGGTACTGGGTTAGAGAGAAGGCAGAGCAAGCAATCTTTTAGATTAGAAAATCTAATGCATGCTGCTTACAATACCTCAAATTGACCCTTACACTATTCACATAATCTGATAATTCTTTCACACCAGCAATTAACACAAGGATGATATCAATCAAGGGAATATAGTAGTAATATTTTTCTTTACACAGAGATTTTTAAATTCAGGGTAGAACACAAAATCAATAGTATCAAGCATGAACATTATTTCTTATAGCATAGATCCAGAATCTGTAAACAGGCGGAGGAATTTCAGGTTCTGTCCTAAAGTAGAGTATTATCCAAGTTTCTCAAACTGGGGACAGAGCATTGCCTCAAACATCTCTATAAATTAAGCAATTTTAACCTAATTTTTAAAAGATATATTTATAAAGCAGTTGATGTGTTAATATGTACAGAAATCACTCCACTTTCCCTATTACTCTTGAATGCTTTATTCCCTTATTTAACAAAGATTTAGTAAACTATGACATGGGCACTATCCTAGGCACTGGATATTTACTGATGAACTTGGTAGAAAAATACTCATCCTCATGACCTAAAATTCCCTTACTCTGGTAAATAATCCTTGAACTCCCCAAGTACAGGTTGTGACTACTTATTCTGAACTCTTAGCACTATGTATGTATCTTTAACCATTCTTCTCATAATGCATCATCCAGAATCCCTCTGCCAAGGAGGCTGTATGACATTTAGTAGGTCAATAATAAATATTTATGATACAATGAATTAATGATTGAATGAATAAAAGCTAATAAGAATTCAGAATTATTGAGTACCTATTACAATTTTATGCCAAATTAGTTACAAAGTAAGTATATATTTAAATAAATCCTGAAATATGTGTTAGACAGTGGGAATGTAGCTGTGAACATGACAGGCATAGTCTCTGCCTTCACAGAACATGCAGTCAACTATGGCACACAGTCAAGTAACAAAGCAAATGGAAATGTAGTGCTAAGAGGTGAGGAATTCAAAGTGCCCTCAACCCAGAGTTTGGTAATCAAGAAAGACTTCCTGAAAGACACATCGCCTAAAATAAGATTTGAAGGATGAATAGAGTTTGACCAGACAAAGATGGGGCAGGAGGAGGAAATAATTGGCACAGAGGCCTTGAGGTAAACCTACCATGATCAAATAATTGAAAATGGTTTGAAGTAGGTGGAGGTAAATGGTAAGAGAAAGTAGTAAGTGATGGGGATATGGCAGCCTTTTTGCAAGCAAGAGGACAAATCAACACACAAAGATAGCAGAGGAGAAAGGTACAAGGAATCTGAATATAGGACAAAGATATGAGCTCTAGTAGGTCCAGCGCTGGATTTATTTCAGCTACTATTTGTGGGGTTTTCTGTTATTTGCAAAGAAACACATTTCACACTGATAAACAAGTACTATGTAAGTTTATAGAAATTGTTTTATTAGAAAAACAATGAAATACTGGGGTGAAAATCCCATGTCTGCCCTGTCTGATTGTATTTTATTTGGAATTTTCCAGATACAGTGCCCATAAATTCTTAGAATCTCAGGATTTAATAGGTCTTTAATGATCACTTAGTAGAACTGTAGCCTTATTTTAGGATATGATGGTATATTTTGAATAAATAATGTAATTCATTTGAAGGCTGTAATATCTATAAAATCTGTGAGTTCTTTTTCCTTAATCATTTATTTGAACTATTTAAATCAGTAATATTTTCTTCTAAATAATGTTTAAATTACAATTTTGATAACCATATATAGTACTATTTTTTTTGAAAAGAGAAATGCACATGCTATTATTATGTTGATTCAAATAAATCCCCTATTCCTTCAAAGAAGTAGAAATACACACAAAAAGTTTTCATTTCATTTGGTAGCATAATTTCTTTCTTCTTCAAAACAACAACAGAAAACTTTAGAAAAACACTAAACTTTAGAAGTTTCCATGGTTGTGTACAACATCTGTTAACTTTTGAAACAATAATCCAAAACACACCAGGTCATTCACAGCACTTCAGCTGTTTTTATTAAATATTTATATATGCCAGCCAAATCAGTGCATTGATCAAGTAGAGGGGGATAAAATTAAAGGTGATGACGTGTTCTGGTTTGTTAATGCTGCTGTTGTGCAAAACACCAGAAATGGATTGGCTTTACAAAGGGGGTTCATTTGGTTACAAACTTACAGTCTGAAGGCCATGAAAATGATGAAGGCATCAACACAAGTATACCTTCACCAAAGGAAGGCCAATGGCACCCAGAAAACCCCTGCCAGCTGGGAAGGCACATGGCCGGCGTCTGCTTGCTCTTAGGTTGTGTTCCACCTTCATCCTCAGTTCCTACGCATTCTTCAAAGTGTCTCTCTTGGCTACAGCAGCTCCTTTTGTCTTGGAACACTTTTATAGGGTGCTAGTGATTCAATAAGGACCCACCCTGAATGGGTGGGGTAATGCCTCCATGGAAATTATCCAATCAAAGGTCTCGCCACAATTGATTGAGTCACATCTCCATGGAAACACTCAATCAAAGGATTCCAACTTAATCAACACTAATACATCTGCCCCCACAAGACTGCATGAAAGAACATGGCATTTGGGGGAACACAATACATCCAAACCAGCACATCACTTAAAAAATTAAAAAGAAAAAATACATATTGTTAAATATATGCAAGTAGAGATCTCATAAATTCCCAAGAGTTAATCAATGCTTCAGTTACACAAAGAAGCATTATCATAAAATGAGTACAAGATGAGTAACATTTCATTATTTTTTCCTCCAAATCTGAACAGAATGCTTTAGATTTGATACGGATTTAAAAGCCTTAAAATTCTCCAAGCTACTGTGTCTACTTACTATAGTTTTCATTTAGGTGAGGAATGAAAGGAACGACTTTAAAAAAAAAAAAAGAAAGAAAGAAATAGGAGTAATTGATGGTTGATTTAAGGTCTATGAATTTTTTTCTTTCTCATTTTCCTCAAAATATGAAAATAATGATTAGTTGTTTGTGTTAAAGAATATTGAAGGAAGAATGTGGCAACATTTAGGGTAGAGAGTGAAACTTCCCTGGGAAAATTTTGAATATTTTTTGGTGATTTCTTTTTTAGTTTGCTTACTGACATGAATAAATAATAGCACATTTGTCTCTTCAATTTCTTCTCAACAAAGAATTATGTCAGAGATCAACTTAATCTTTCATGCATTTATTTAATTTGTTTATTTTTTTTTTTTTTAGTCAGCAATCACATTGCATACTGTGCTGTTTTGAAGCTGTTCTGTATCACAGAAAAGGCCATGTTCTTTTAATCCTTTCCTGTGGGTGTGGACCTGTTGTAGGTGGGACCTTTCAGTTAGGTTAGTTCAATTGAGATGTGACTCATCCAGTTGAAAGTGAGTCTTAATCCTTTATTGGAGTCCTTTATGAGGTGATAAAGGACACAGAAAAAGCCCAGAGAGTTCAGAAAGAGAAACACCCAGAGAGAGCTGAGAGAGAAAAGCCCCAGGGATGCTACGAGAGGACCCAGAGCTGCTCAGAGAGGGCCACTGGAACCAGGAGCTGAAGACGATGGATCCTGGAATAATGGACAAGCAGATGCCAGCCATGTGACATCCCATGTGACAGAGGTGTCCCAGATAACAGCAGCCTTTCCTCAGAGGCCAGGTAGCATCTCGTTGATGCCTTAATTGAGACATTTCATGGCCTCAGAACCTCAAATTAGAAGTTAAAAAATCCCCATTGTAAAAGCCAACCCATTTCTGGTTTATTGCATTTCAGCAGCTTTAGCAAACTGGAACACATGCCTACTATGTGCCAAGCACAATGCTAAGCACTGAAAAAACAAAACAGAACAACACTTACTCCTGCTGTTACTCCTGCTATCAAAAAGAGACATAGACTAGTGCAGGAAATAGACTATAACATGGTGTCAAGTTGTTCTGTGGAAGAATATGCAAGAAGTCATTCTAGAACTTCTTCTCTAAGTTAATATCAAATGACAAAACAAACTTAATTATTTTTGTATCTTTCTGCAATATAACACACAGAATCAAATTTTTCCAATACCTTTCATAAGCCATTATAAATCCCTCTTCTCCATCCTGCTTTGTAGTTAATTATATAGGGCAAAGTCCCCAGTAGGAGGGGAAGTGATGTGGAAGATTTTTTATTAGTTTGTGACATATCTAGCTAAGCAGCCACTGAACACACTTTCTGGATCTGCTGATCAGGGAAATAACTGGTGGGAAAAGGAAACAGAGCCAAAACTATTTCACCAATTCTATTCCTACTTTTTGTTGAGTCTCTTTGGTATCCCTCCCAACCACCCAATTTCATCAGTAGTACCATTATCATGCCACTGTTGACAATGTATTTTTTTCATTTAAATTGTTGAAATAATGTTAACATAAATTCTTTATACATTTTGAACTCTCAGTTACATGTTTTAAAGGCCATTTATTTAAATGCTAATAATGCACTGTGTTTTGTAATTATTCATAAAAGCCTGCACATAGTATTTTAAAATAATTGCATTTGAAAATAAGGACAGGAATAATTTAGTCTGGAAGCCGTTTGTCCAGAAAATATAATTCATAGTGGTCAAACACAAATGCTAATTCTCCGGAAGCCTAGAGCAAGGGCACCTAAGCCCCGGGAGCTTTAAGGAAGTCTTTTTATAGATGTCACTGCATTAAATGAATCTTAAAATCTCCTTGGTAATCAGTTAGACATTGTGATGGTTGGATGACCGAGGTGAGAGTATGAGGAAGAATTTCCTGGCAGATGAACAACACAAGAAAGGCACATCTGTGAATAAAACCATGGAATGTGAGTAACTTTCTCTTCCTATAGATGTAGCAGCAGCTCATGTGAAGCTGGAAAAGGAGGCAGTATGGTACAACAGAGATACGAAACTTGATCCTGCAGCGGCAATGCAGAACCATTGTCAGGCTTTTGCTTTGGAGAGCTCTTTCTAGCAGCTGCAAGACAGATGGATTCACAGGGTCAGGTCAGCTGGCAGAGACCATGGTTAGGTGGCTGGGAACATTGGTCATTTGAGGAATGGTGAGAAACTCTGAGTGTATAGGATAATATTGAAAAGAAGATTCACAGTTGAAAAATATTTAGAAATAAAATGGGCACACTTTTGAATGGGGAAATTGGATATGGGAGAAAAATGAGGAAGAAAGAAACAACAAGGATAAGGCCTGGGTCTTTGGTGCAAGAAACAGGGTGGATGCTGTCCCATCTACAGGAGAATATAGGCAGGGCAAGTTTTAAGGAGAACAAAGACCTGTTAGGGACAGGAACTCTCAATCTCCTCGCAATTTGCTGGAGCTAATGAATTCCACTGCAGTGAAATATGTTTTCCAAAGATGAAGAGCTATGCATAAACTATTTCAGCTAACATTGAAGGGCAATATCTGTTTGCTGAAACTTCAGTCCATGATTGTTGTTGAATTTTGATGTTCAAAAATAAGAACAGAAGTCTAGAAAATATTTGGAGGGAGGATATTTAAAATTGTATATCTACAAATGCTAAATAAGTATTTCATGTCATAATTGATTTCCCAAAAGTTTAACCTATTTAAGATTCTTCACATATATAAGTTGAGCACATTTTCTCACTTCAATAATAACAGCAACCCTTTCATAGTCCACATGCTAGGATGATTTCTAAGTGCTTATTCATCTTATCCTCGCACAAACCCATGCTGCAGGTACTCTTATTATTCATATTTTACAGATGAGGAAACTGAGGCTGAGAGTCACACACTACAGTGGCAGGGCAGTGATTCAATCTTTGACTATCAAATTCCACAGTCTGTGTTATTCATTGTTATTCTAGGTTACTTTTGCTCATTAATATGGAATGGTCATAATTTGGATGTTCACCTTGTGCATTGATGTGATCTTAACATGGAATGCAATTGTAGTTGCAAAAATGATGTAGTGATCTCATTGCAAATTTAAAAAGTTGTAGGACTTGAGATGCAGTGACCCAGGAGCTTCAGGCAGAGTCTGGCTCTGCTCCCTCACCAGCTGAAATGGGTGATCCACCCACATCCCCTTGTACAGATTGATGTCCCAGCCCCTGCTTACATCCAGAAGTATCTTTCAGTGGTCACAAAGATTGAGTTCCCCCTCACCACCATGGCCTTCTCTGCTCCTGGGCAGCAGAGGCTTTGTATTTGTTTTGGGGCATTTTAATGTACTTATTTAATTACTAATACTTAAACAAATATTTTATCTATCAATAGATATGAAACTGAAAAGAATGAGTATGCATGGGCTCACTCTATCTTTGAAAAGAAGTTTTACCATCTTTCTAACCAAAATAACATATAATTGGATATTTAAATAAATCCTAATTTATATATATCTATATATGTATATGTATAGTTGTAGGTTTACAGAAAAATCATGCAAAAAGTACAGAGCTCCCATATATGTCCCCCTCCAGTTTTCCCTATTATTAATATATTGTGTTATTGTGGTACCTTTGTTATAATTGATGAAACAATGTTATTATAATTATACTATTAATATTAGTTATAGTCCATTGGTTACACTAGGCTTCACTTCATGTTGTACAGTTCTGCTTTTTTTTAATTTATGGTAACACACACACAACCTTTAATTTCCTATTTTAACCACTTTCAAATATACAACCCAGTGATGTTAATTATGTTCACAATGTTGTGCTGCCATCACCACCATCCATTACCAAAACCTTTCCATCACCCCAAACAGAAACTCTGCACCAATTAAACGTTAACTCCCCATTCCTCACCAATACCCTGGCCCTTGGTAGTCTGTTTTCTCGTCTCTGTTTCTATATATTTGCATATTCTGATTATTTCATATAGGTGAGATCTTACAATATTTTTCCTTTTGTGTCTGGTTCATTTTGCTCAATGTAGTTCTTTTTAACATACATAATATTTGTATTTCAGAGTTTTGGCAAAGCAATATACTAACCAAACTTGCAACAGCGAGTCACAAAACACCTCTGGATTTGAGAAACCATAAAGAAATCTCCAAGGCTCATGGAAATCTAAAGAAGTATAAGGGGTCAAGCTCGTTTGTAAAGGGAGTAGAAAGATGACCTTTTCAGGAATCGATGGATAAGAAAGCAAAGAAAGGTTTCAGAACATATTTATTTGTACATCTTTTTGTTCTTCTCAGTACAAACTTATATACCACTATCCTGTGTGTATCTGGGGACAATTAAAGAAAAGCAAGAGCTATTATTTATTGAGTATTTGTTATTTGACCAGCACTTTTCTAAGTACTTTTTAAGTTATAATTTCCTTAACCTTCAAAAAATATGTGGTATGTGGAAGAATTATTCCTATTTTACAGATATATATATAGAGAGAGAATTAACTAGTTTATAGAAGGCCAAACAGCTGATAAATAGTGGAAACTTTTCAAGACATTCAGCTGATTACTTCTTTCCTATAGTATACTTTCATTAATTTCAGGATATAAAACTATATTTTTTTTTTTCCAAAAACATAATAAATGCAACACAAACTGTGGCCAGCATAAGTTATTTGGATGTAAACCATGATTTGCTAAAAGTATGACAAGACCTCTTATTACTTGTGGGAAAGTTTTAAGAAAAATTTGCCTGCTGAAAACACAGCAATCAGATTTTTTTTCCAATAAAAATTACAACACATGGCCTGAATCTAGGATAGGCCATTGAAACAGAAACTGCGTCAGTCTTTTTAGATATATATTCACTATAATCTAAAGTGACAAAATTATAATGCTACACAAACTGCTTTTTAGGGTGTTTCATCATGTTTTTATTTTTGCAAAATAAAAATCTTATTTGTTCCTTTCTTTTTCCCATAAATTATCCAAAGATGATTGGGTTATTTAACTTACTCAAGTAGTTTAAAAGTATTGATGTTTATTTCTGTCCTTCCACAGGATTCAGGAGAAAAATTCAACATCATGGCACAGGATAGTGTTTTGTAAAACAGAAAGGCAAGGGCTTCTTTTCCTAATTTAAATTAACACATGGTATGCATTGCTTTTATTAATATCAATAAAGCAGAAATGTGTGCTATATTATATATATAAGAAGAAAAAATGTTACAACTACTTTGGAAAACAGTTTGCAGTTTGTTTGTTTTAAAAGTTAAACAGATACCTACAATATTCCAGTACATTCCACTGTACATCATATTTCACTAAATCATCCTTTCCTCTCATGTATTTACCCAAGAGAAAAAGAAATAAATGTCCATACAAAGACTTCTATGCAAATATCCATAGGAACTTTATTTGTCATAGCTCAAAACGAGGGGGGATAAACAAATAGCTATCAACAAAGGAATGGATAAACAAATTGCAGTATATCCAAACCTTGCAGGACGCTCAAAAATTAAAAGGAATGAAATGCGGACACATGAAACAACATGAATGAATCTCAAAATAATTATTCTGAGTGAAAGAAGCCAGGTGAAAAAAAAAAACTATATGAATCTGTACAGAAAATGCAAACTAATCTACATAATAGAAAGCAGATTAGTGGTTACTTGGGGGAGAGTGGTTACAAAGGAGCACGAGGCAACTTTTGTGGGAGATGAGTATGTTCAAAAGCTTTGCTGGGGTGACACGTCTGTGGGTGTGTGTTTGTGTGTGTTCTAAAACATCAAATTATACACCTTAAATATTTACAGTTTATTGTATGTCAATTTTGCTTCAATGAACCTGTTAAAAATTCTAAAAAATTAAATTCAAAAAAGAAGAATGAATGTGAAGTCTAATTGTGTCTAATCAGTAAGAGAGCTATACTTGTCCTCTTCTAATAGCTACCAGGATATAACTGTACTGTATTTACATTTTTTTCCTCAGAATTTAGTTAGCAGATTATAACTGCTGGGTGATAATAAATCTAAATAATTTTTAAAAGGGGGTTTCCTTCAGGTGCCATATGACTTACTGACAAATACATTTTAGAAAGCATTGCTGCCATAGTCTTCTTACAAACTTTTTAAAGTGGATATTTAATGCCTGCTAATAAGAGAAAACTACATTTCAATAAATATTTTCCATAGCTAGCTTTCTTTGCCATACGATTATTAAATTATTGATTGTTCTTTTCCAGAAAGCTGGTTTAAATTACTGTTAATTTCCAGAAATAGACTGATTACATTCACATTCTTTTATCTACTTGTACAGAAAGAAAAATGGATTACTACATCCCCCAGTACTACCATTTCCTAGTTGTATTGGCTCCATCTAGTGGCATTTTCCCAGTTGGTATTATGATTTTAAATCTAGCATTTAGCTTTCTGTTCAAGGGCATTGCTTTTATTTTGAATTTTTAAATAAAATTATAAAATAAAAACTTTTCCATTTAAATTAACATTATTCAATAGAGCTCTTCTCACTTTTTAAATTATATACCCTCACTATTATAGTGCTAAGTGCAATGCTTTAATTTTATTTATGCTAAATGGAAAGAAAATTAGGATCATTTTTTAATGGCAAGGGAGTAAAGAGGTGTATTTAACAGCATTTTCTAAAAAGAGACTCCATTATCCAGTCTTTATAATCTCTAAAATGATGTAAATTACCCAAAGCAGTGGTCTCAAGATCATGGTTTCAAGTTCTCTGTAGATTTTTTATGTGCAAACTTTGGCCTTCGAGACACTTAATTTCTTTACTAGAATATCATATTTTTATACTGATGATTTGTAGTTACATTTGGTTAACATTTAGATTCAATAGATTCTTGTCAAATGCTAATGAGGATATCTGAGCTCATCATACTTTTGCTCACTTGACAAATAAGAAGACATGGGGATTCTGTGTGAAGAGCCAGTTGATGAAGCACATTCCATTTCTACTGGGTAAGACCATTAGGAAAATGCAGGTTACCTGAGACGTCAAGGAGGGATTCTAACTACCCTACAAAACTTCTAAGGTGCATTTCTTAATCTGGGAACTAGATACTCATCCTCAACCTTTTTCATCTGTGCTTTAATTTGCTTCACATTTCCACTGCATCATCCTTTCCACTGATTGGCCTTCCCTCATGCACAAGTGTGCACATGCCCCCACACACAGCCTTCCTCATTTTGTGATTGTCACTAGAATTCACTCAGCCTTTTAGCTCATATTAACTGAATTGACAGAAATAAAATTCCTGAGCAATGAAAAGGGTGGAGATTTGGTGGAGGAATCTCTCACAGTGAGGGCATTCCTCCCCCTTTCCCAGAGCTGGGTTTGATTTGTAGAGACTAGTGCAGCCAGGTTTGAACAGCAGAGACTAGTGCAGCCGGTCCAGAGCCATCAAGCTGATGGCATGGGGCTCTGAACAGACAAAGGTTGAGGGTCATCTACTCTCCCAGATCCCTGGTGATGGTGCTGCTTCTGCAAGTTACACAGGTCTAAGCAGAGAGATGATGCTGCAGGCCTGTCAGAGAGAGGCCAGATAATGACAGGGAAGTGATGGAGAAGAGCTAAATTCCCTCATATCCCCCATGTCTTTGTAGTGTCTGGCATACCACAGTAATGGCTGCAGTAAAGAAATGAAAAACTCTTAGCCCCCACTATACCTTTGAGTTGCTATGTAACAGTGTGCCATTTTCATTTTGAATTAAAAAACAAAATTAACTTGGATTTTTTTCCCTAAACTGACCCGTGTGTGTAAAAATATAAATGAATTAAAAGTTGATCACCAATAGCTCAGGAAGTGTATATCCTATAACAAGCATCCCTTTCTCAGAATTACTGCAGGTACACACTGACCATCTGTGGAAATGAGGGTCTGCTCCATACCTTTCAGGAACAACTCTAGGGTCCCTACACTGTGGTCCACTACAAAACATTAGAATGCATTAATGATCTAAGAAGGAACCCCAGTATCTACTTTCTTCCATTCCTCCTTCTTTTGTTCATGATTCCAACTAAGGAATAGAACATAAACATAAACACTAAATAGACTACCTCAAGCCAGAATTCACAATATTGAACATTTACTAGACGTAGATGTTAGGAGTCACATGCAAAATCTAACTATGTGCACATGTTTTGTGGGACACACAGGAGCCATGTGGTTCTTCTGGTTAGTGGTGATTTTAAATGAGAGTCTAGAAGCACATGGCTTTGAGTATGGTTGCCATAGAGACAAACAGGCAATATATAGAGCCCCAAATATATGGCATTAATTTTAATAACTTCCATCAAGAACATGGTAGTTGATAGCAGAAGCTCTGGTGCCAGGCTGCTGGGGTTCAAATTCTCACTCTGTAATGGATTACATGTGTGTCCCTGGGCAAATTAATTAATTTCCACTTACCTTAATTTTCTTATCTGAAAATCAAAAACAGAAATAGTGCAAACATGGTTATTATGTGATTAAAACAAATAGGGATGTTATAAGGATGTAATATATAGTATAACATAAAATATATATATATGTATACATATATATAAACAGTACCGTGCATATGAGACAATGAGTTCACAATGCATATTAGCTGTTATTAGTCCAAATAATTCTTAAGACCTGTAATTTTTGGTGACCTGCTCTGCAAAAGACATTCGTATATCTGAAAGAGATTTTTTATCAGAAAACTCTATTGTTTAGCTTACCCCTTTATGCACAACATTATTATTTTCTCAATACATAAATGAAAGCTGCTTCTTGCTCCTTCTCCATCTTCTTGGCTCTAACAATTTTTGACATATATTATTGACTCCCTTCTATGTAGACTCCCGACTGAAGAGGACAAAATGTTTTAAGCTACTTTGTTTGCAAGATAGCTTGCATAATGGAATCTTATTTTAGGAATATTTGTGGAAGTCAGAGAAACACAAATCTCATCCCTTCATCAACAGGAAGTTTTCTAGCCTGCCATTGACTTAATTATCATTGGCTTCTATTTAAGTGATTTCTCTGTCTGTTCCTGCTAACAGCTGGTTGATTCCTTCCTAATTTTCTCATTTCAATTAGGGAAGCCGAAAATAGTATTGCTAATTGCCTCTATGGGACAAGTTTGCCGACACCACCCTCCTATGGCCATTCTTCAGATTGACTGTGCCTGGTCAAAGTCAGCTCCTGGTTCCAGGAGTTCTCAAACTTCACCGCACGTAAGAATCATCTGGAAGGCTTGTTAAAACAGGGATTGCTGCCCCCCCCCAATGTTTCCAATTAATAGGTTTAGGATAAGGCCTAAGAACTTACATTTCTAAAAAGTTCTGAGGTGATGCTGATGCTACTCTTGCAGGGACTGCACATTAGAAGACTTGTCCTACAGCCAACAGTGATCAAGGCTTGCTCAAGAAATAATGTAAGCTGCTTCCCGTTGCAGCGGATGTGAGAAAAGAAGTTTCCTTAGAAGGGGCAATAGACATGACAAGCACAACTATTAAAGCATCAAGTAAATTATACCACAATAAACCTGATTAGAAACTAAAGGCTAGATACAGCAGGCATTCTCCTCCAACCCTGAGATCCACTGAGTTTCCCTCAATCAGAGTTGTGAACTTGTTCAATGGTTTCTGAACCAAGTTAGTTTAACTTAAAATTTTCTGATATTTTTCTAGAAAAGGGCTCCAATTCATTTCAATTCTGTTAGTCATGATCTATTGGATTTCTCTCAAGCTACATCTAAAAACCTTTCCTTCAGTATTCCAGAATACTGTATATTCATCTTAAAAACATGGGTAGGAAGGTCACACCATATTAGTCATTTGTCAGAAAACATTAGAGAAAGGAGGTGATATGTAGATTTTACTATATCCAGAATGATGTTGTTTGCACCTGTGGCTCTCTAGCTTTATCAATGCAACAGTCCATAAATAATCTTTAAACAGTGGAGGCCCTGTTTCTAATTAATTATTTTAAGGGAACCCCATAAGGGAAACAATGAATGCTCTCCTTCAAAGGAATGCAGGGGACCAAGATCTGGTCAAGGAGCCTTGGCTTTCCACATTACCCCTTACAAGGCACCTTGCCATATTCCTGGGCTCGTGGAACCGAATTTGACCCTTGGTGAAATGGAAGGCATGAAAGTTGTGACCAATGGTCTTGAATCTTTTGCCTCTATCCTTTACTTAGAAGCCTGAATTTAGACAAATGCTTCTTCTGAGAATCGGTTTCCTTATCTATAAATGGAATTAGAAATCCCTTGCTTAATATTTTGTTGTAATAAACTCAAGAATACAAAAATCCTAGGAATATAGTAGGTTTCATAAATACTAGTTGCCTCCTCTCCATATTGCATCTCTTCATTTAAATTGGAAAGACTGTGATATACAGAAGCATAAAGTCAACAGTTTTTCACAGGCAGACAAAGTCCAAGGTAAAGCAATGTAATCATGATATCTACAGTTAGAAGTCTCTGAATCAGGGTTCAACTGAAGAGGATGCCTTTTTAACCCATGAAGTATGAAACCATTAAATAAGTTGAAATGAAGTTTCTTCCTCTATGCTCTGTCACATAAAATATAATCAGAACAAATGCTTCCAAGCCTCAAAAATTGCTAATTCAATTAACACTGTGTGATGGACAGTTTTAAAGGAAACTCTTCTTCTTGAGCTACCCCTCAGTTTTCCCCAGGCTGTTTCTCTCAGCAAGCAGTATACAATGATTAGCTTGAGAAGCAGGCACCCAAAATTCTCAGCAGAGGTCTTGAGACAGTCTGGTTGAAAATACAGGGACATCTAGAAATGGTCAAATGTTTAGAAAAATCCAAAATGGATATTTTATATTGGCACTTCTGTGTGATTATTTGCACAGCTAACTGGCTATATTAAGTGTATATTATGGAGAAGAGATATGTTCTTTTATGTGAACATGACTTAATATGATGGTAAGGAGCCATCACTCCTGCCTCTATATTAGGGAAGCTAAAATGCAAACATCAAAGGCCGATTTCCATGGCATATAAAGAGTAGGATTACTTATCTTTCCTGTCAGTGTGAGAGGAGCACTCTCGCATAGAAATTCTCTGTTCATTGTGCCCTGAGGTTTCTGAATTATGTTACAAGTCACAGCCTGGGACAAGCACAATATGTAAATTAAGTAAGCATTCTCTTTGGCATATTTTGACATCTCAGCTACTTCTGCACATCTACTCTTTGGCATTTGGGAGCCATTTTTAAAGAGAGCAGACATATCCAGGACCAATGCTTTGTTCTCCAGATGGAAAATAGAGCCAAATAACACACCTTTGCTCTTGGAGAATGAGCCAGCTAAGTAATTCATCGTGGCTGTTCAGGTCACAGGCCTCCAGCTTCCTACTGCACATCTTCCCTTTAGAGGACCCCAAGGAAGCCCTGCCACTCCA
The DNA here is from genome assembly GCF_015220235.1 of Choloepus didactylus. NCBI lineage: Eukaryota > Metazoa > Chordata > Mammalia > Pilosa > Megalonychidae > Choloepus > Choloepus didactylus. The sequence goes on along the minus strand of NC_051309.1, from coordinate 135,937,296 downwards.
CCTGCCCTCAAGTTATCCAATTCCCAATAAAACAACCCCATCTCTACCGCCAGCCCCAACCTGTGCAGTCACTCTTCTGTGTTTACCATCCCAGGAAATGGCATTGCCAAGAGCCTAGCAGTTCAGCCTGGAACTTATCCCTGGCACCTCCCTCTTCTTCACTCTTATCACTTCTATTGTAAATTCCATATCTTGTACACCTTAAAAAACTCAGTCCTCTTCTCTCCATCTCCATCCCCACTACATTTGATCATCATCCTAACTGCTTCCCTGCATCCACTCTGCAACCAAAGCAACTGTTTAAAATGCAAATTATTTAACAACCTTAAATGTGAAGGCCTTGAAGATAAAGCCCAATTTCTTGAGATCTTCCATAGTACAAACTCTGCCTGTCTCTTCTCTTATTCCTTTTCACTTTTATCTTCTCCTTGGCAATATGGAATTATTCGGTTTAATATGACTTGAAATTCTCTTTCTCCTTTCTACTGAAGGAAAATGCAACATTTTGGTGAGATTTAATGTAACTTTTAAACAATTAACAGAAATCTTTCATTTTTCAATGTGTCCGCTAGATGGTGTATTCTGCCTCCATTTTTATTTCTGTGGAGGAGAAACGGCACCTTGTGGCTAAGGGTTTTATTTTGGGGAGAAAACGTTGTGTTGCTCTATTTATTTTCAAATTCTAGCTTTCTAATGCTCTGTAAAGTTGTAAACAAGGACACAAAAAATCATGCTTAACCATGCACTGCGCCAAGATTTGTTTTATGATTGTAGGCATAAATATATCATTAAATAAATTTGATAAATTCTAGGAGTATTAATATTGGTTTTTACAGTCAGATATATTCCATTTTTTGAATAAACAAAAGATGATTGGAAAATATTCTTTTAAAAAATTCATATATATAATCAAATTCTAGCTTCATTTCATTATAATCAAAGGCAGTCTGATTGCTTTAAGAAGATATAATGCCATATAAAGGCTGAAATAATAGTTGGCATAAAATGAATTCAATATTCATGGAGTAAATTCAAAATAAGAAATCAATTTTGTAAAGGGTTCAAAAATGCATTTTGATTGTAATACCAAGTAGGTTTATTAATAAAAACAGTGTACTATGAAAAAATGAATAATATGACATATTTATGATATGATAATGGGGATAAGGTCAATAGGAAATAAAATACTATTCCAGTTTCTATTTATATTTTATAGACTTGACAAAGAAACCTTAATAAACTCAAATAATTTTAACTTTAGAGTTTCAGAAATGGCTACAAACTCCTTCATTTCTGTTTCTACTCAAAGGTAAAAGAGTGTGCCAAACCAATATGTGGAGAGAATAATGGTATTTCTGGCTCATATTACCATTGAGCAAAACTTTCTGTTCTCCTCATTGAGTAAAGGAATTATTTGGAGTTTCAGAAATAATGCTTTTTAAAAGGTTAAGTGAAGCAAAATGAAATGTCTTGATTATATCCATAAGCAGTAGTAAGGTGAGGAATGGTTTGGATTTTCTGGTAAATGGTAGTTAAACATTTTTTGAAGTTTCCAAACCTAAAAATATTTATATCACTGCTCTGTTGAATAAAGACCTGCCAGTGTTTTCAAATGTATTACCCTTAATAGTGAACCTTAGAAATGTATGTCTCTCTCCAATAGAAGTTTTGCTCATTTGATTTCAATCTCTAATCTGATAGATTTAAATATATGTCCTATAATGTGCTGGGGATACAGTGGAGGCCTGTGAGGGGTGTCTGCATAGCCACGGGAGAAGCCTGGACTCTTAGCACTATCTCTCACTTTAACCAGAGTACAGAGACATTTATCCCTTTCTCACACTGAGCAACCTCTTTCATTTAAACAAAGAATTTTGCTGCTAAAATGAGGTTTGAATCTTCTGCTGTGATTAAACATAGGTCAAATGAAAGTCTTTTGGAATCAAGTAGGATTAAGGATTCTATTTTTGACAATGGAAAAAAAATGGCTTAATATGGTTTATTTGGTAAAAATAACGTCAATAATTTTATGCTGAAAAAATGAAAGCTACATAGCAGCTATTATAAAAAAAATCAAACTTGCTTAACTGGATCTGTTTTTTCAATCATTTTACTTTTTGTCATTGCACATGGCCTAATCAAATACAGTTAGGCAAAGAAAACTAAGGAAATCAAAAGATTCCAATACAGTAGAAAAATATACCATGTACCCATAATGCCTGGTACTGGACCTGCTTCAGTGATAAGGGGCTCAGAGGAAAATGACCTGCAGATTCCTATACACAAGGACTTGTCAGTGGGAACCTACCCAAATTAATGGCATGAAAAAGTGTGAGTGCTGGGGACTTTAGGACATTGTCTTGAAGAGTGACAGGTAAACAATTCTTTAGCCACCTCTTTCTGTGTTTAGGTGCTTATGTTCTGCTTCTATTATACCGATTTCACATCAGTCTTAAATTAGTTCAGAGACATAAGATGCCATTTAAGGGGAAAAATAATCTGGCCTGTTAATGTATTAGTGCATGCATATAATAGTGGATATCCAATTGTTGGGAAAATATATGTAAAAGGTGAAGAAAATGTGACTGCCTATGAATCATGGTTCATTAGTGTAACCTAAGCATCTGAAACAAATAAATCCCAAAATTTCAGGGGGTTAACAGAAGGGGAATTTATTTTTCGTTTCTGTAACCATGTCCTGGTCAAGCTTCTTCCATCTCATGACTCTGCCATTCCCTAGGGACTTGGGATCCACTGAACCCTGATGGTAAAAGGGAAAAAAGAAGAAGCAGAAAAAGTTTGTTCATTCTTGAAGTAATTCGACCTGGAAAATGACATTTATTGGCAACACTTAGTCATGTGGCTACACTAAGTGCAAAATGGCTAGGTGGGCACTTCCCAAAACAGCTCTACACTCTGAGAGGGGAAGTAAGAATTGTGGTGGATGGCTAACTATAACAGACACAGTAATAAAAAAAAATGTAAAGGGTGAAATAATTTATTATGTTGAAGAGGATACAAAATGCCAGGAAAAGGTGATTACATGCACTTTGCAGAAATTTTAAATGAATATTGGTTCTAATGTATGAAATAGTCCTATTCCATTATGCCATAGGTAGAACGCCAAGATTTTTATTGTTGATTTACATTTGATTCAATTCAACTCAACAAATATTTATTGCTTGCCCTCTATTGAAAGATATTAGATAGAACACATTGGACAAGGGCAGATCCACAGTTCCGACGTTTCTTGCCTAAGGCGCACGCTCTCTCGTGCTATTCCGCTCTCTCTCTGTCTGCCTCTCTCTCTCTTCCTCACACACACACACACACACACACAGGCACACACAACTTCTCTTTGCAGATACTGGTTTATGTGGGGGTTGAAGAAACTTTTGGGGAAAGAACTACCATCAATTCATATTGAGCTGAGACACACATAGGTATATCAGAAGAACTGGAACTGAAAGACACACAGAAACAAAAATGAAAAGGGAATGCAGAGCCTCTAAGAAGATTTGTCATGGTGGAAATGGACCATGGACTCCATTCCATGGACTGGAATTTTAGGTGGATCAGGTAGAAGTTCAAAAGATAGTATGTTCTTGTTTATAAGACAGCGGTAGTTAGCCCAACCAACATCTTGAAATACAAGCCCCCTTTTATCATTAAAAGGGGATGTGGGAAGTGAAAAAATAAATTTTAAGTGATTCAAATGACTAACAGCTTGGAGAATAAACAACACAGAAGTGAGGACATTATTATTCTTCACATTTTGTAGCAACCAGTTGTCCCAGGGCCTGAAGAGTGAGTTACACTTAGTCAGAACATCTCGAAGGAAACTCTATCAGGGGTGGGAGAAGATGCCTTCAGGAGAGAAAATTTGTCTTAAACTATGTGGCCTAGGGTACACTTGGGTGGCTCATGAACGCCTGTGAGACACCCTTAAATGTTCCCTGAATTACTCAAAATGGAGTTTTCACATTCACAAACGTGGGTCAATGAACCATTGGAAGGATGGTGTTAATGTCAATGCGTTCCCGTGACTTCAGGGTGAAGATTCCCCACTGCTCTTTGTGGGGTGTGCAGAAGGATATTCTGGAATGGGTTTCCAGAAGGCAAACTGAGATGCCACATGCTATTTATCTCTAACAGGGATGGCATTTGCTGATGCCAATAGGGCCAATTCCTTAAGGCTAGGCAAAACATGTAGACCATGTACAGTACCCATCAATTAGCTTATGTTTGATAGTGGTTACCTCTGAACACCTCAGACGTATGATCTGTAGGGCACCCATCTAAAGCACCCTAGGAATCAAATGGAGGAATTTTCCTATGATTAAAATGCTTTCTCTCCAACTTGAAATATCTAAAATTGAAAATTGTTAAGACACTTGTGTATGTGTGTACATGTATGTGAAACAATGCAAATGTCACCACACTCATGCTCAAGCTAGTGTAAGTTCTCATGTCTGTTCTCCTGAGGTATCCTGTAATCTAGTAAGCACAGGCCCTGTTACACCTTATCATGATTAGTTCAGTTTGTCTCTTCAACAAGACTCTAAGCTATGTGAAGTCAAGGACCACATCTTGTCACTTAGGAATCCCCAGCATTTAATATGACACAGAGTTGTGCCTAGTAAGTCCTTATCAAATGAATGAATAAAGGAGTGAATCAGTGGAGAAGAGTAGTTGGATAATCCTCTACAACACCTAATCAGAGTCTCAGCCAGACAGACACAAACACACACAGATGAATGCACACTCATATGTAATGTGTATGTACACATATATTCAAACTTGCCTTTTCCATTTCCTGCTTGTTACTGTCTTCAATGCCTAATAAAACAAAAACACATATATGTGTTCAGTGGATTGATTTCCCCTAATTTTAGGTCTGTCATATACTAGCTGTGGTTTTTAGTATGTAAGATCCACAAATTTAGATTTTTAGTAACTAAGTTAGCAATTTAGTAACTAAGCAGGATTTTTAGGTTTTTTTTGTTTTTTGAGATTCAGTCTCCTCTTGTGCCAAATGTCTATAACATTGGTCATCTTGCAACTTGTGTATGGGAGCTAAGTAACAGAACTCGTGATAAGTACCTAGCCAGGACCACATCACCATGGACAACACGGGAGGGGGCAAAAAACAAGGAGAGGTTTGGGATTGTTTTTTGCTATTCAGCAACTATAAAGTAAGGTTTAGACAAGTATGTATCGGCACAGTTCTATACTTTCCCTCTTATTTAAAAGGGGTTTTATGCTTAGTGGAGTTGGTATTAATACAGCAAAATATTTTTTAATTCCATATCTAGCAAGTTAGCAGTTTATAAAAGCATGAGGCTCCTGAGGGAGAGTTTCCTGATTACTTTTAACGATTTTAATAGCAGATTTAATGCAAGCTGGTTGCTGAGAGAAGCAGCTGACCACAAAGCCTATAATTACAGGCTTCCCACTTTACAGGTGACCTAGTGTCACATATCAACCTATCAGAATTTCTTCAAGACACATGTGTGATGACAAGATTAATATTCTAGATCTGGAAAAAGATGTTTTCACAAGAATTGTTGAGCAAATGTTTAAGGTAAGAATTTAAGGCTTGACTGACCTCTGGGGTTCAGAACTATTTTGAATTATTATTTGATCTGAAACCCTCTTATAACACATAAATTTAAAACATTGGTAAACTGTTTTTCCCCAAGCTTTTCCAGATTGGGCATAAATTAGCTACTTGTAAACAGATAAACATAAATTTTCCATGACCATTTGACTTTTATACTAAGTGACCAAAATAGTGTGTGTGTGTCTGTGTGTGTCTGTGTGTGTGAGTCCACGGATCCATTAGTGAGTTCTTTGACATTTTTCCAGACTTGGATCATGTCATTTAGTGGTTTCTCACTGTGATACCAATCTAGATTCCACGGAAAGTCCTTGGGGGACATTATGTATAGAATGGGGTGAAAGAAGCCAGGTGGCAGGGATGTGGATTTCCATGCTTCCTCAATACTTAGTGCATTTCTGCATGAACTTTCATTGTAAAGAGAAATTCAGTTGCCAGAAAATTTGGGGATCGCTTCCCTGGTTATCTGCTCCTTAAATTTACAGGTAAGAACTTAACTTCAGCTCACTGTGGTATGTCTTGCCCAAGGACAGAAAGCTGTCCTTTTTAGGCATTCTTGAACTAGAAGGAACAGTTTTAGTCATTCTTGAAAAAAGCACACTTTAATACTAAGTGGTTTCACATATTTAATTTTTATTGGATGACAAAGTAATTTAAGGTATTAATCATGGAGTCATTGATTCACATGTGCAAATTCTAGATAATTATTTAATTTTTAAATATCTGTTCCTATCTTATATGACAATTTTTAATACACTTAACATCAGAGAAACTTTAAAAACTTAGCAATTGTTTAAGGAATTCAGTGACCTCATATACTGTGCTCAACATTTCATACCTGGACTTCTCCAATCACTTATCTGTCTCTTTTGTGGGTGCCTCCAAATCTATCAATCACACAGCCCCCAGAATAGCACTTAATGAAAAAGTCTGACCAAGTCACCTTTTGCCTCAAATTATCCAATAGCTTCTTGCTATCTACAGGAAGCTGACCATTTCTTTAACACTGCATGCAATATAATCCATTATGCGGATGCTCCCTGCATACCTCTCTAACTTCATCTCCTGCCACTCCCTTCTTATGTTTTATACTCAGGCTGAAGAGCCTGTCTATTTACTGCCCATAACATTGCTGTGGTAGCTAAGATCATAGATTCTGAAACTGGTTTGCCTGGGTCCAAAACCCAGCACTGTGATATTAGGTAAGTTAATCAACTGCTCTGGGCAGTTGGACAATAAGCTACACAAAACTGTGATATATCAGAGAAGAAAAACAAATATGGCGATACTTCCAATCACTTCAGCTTTTCATCTGAAGATATTATATGGACCGTGGCTCAAGGAGGGAAATCCAAATATAACTATTTGGATTATAAAGCACTATAACCCAAACAGTCTCACTATGTTGAGAAGACAAATAATGAGGTTGGGGAGGCTAAGTTGGTTGAACATTGTGGGACAGAGTACCTTACAGGAGGGTAATGTATAGAGAAAGAGCTCCAGCTAGGGGTCTCCTTGTATCTGTTGCTGAACACTAAGCTGTAAATGCACAGAATGTGATTCCACAATGCCAAACTATGGGGAAGCAGAAGATAAATTCCTAGACAAACACAAGTTTTGCAGATATCCAAACACAGCAGTTGGGAGTGGAGTGGAGAGACTCAAATTGAATGCCTACGGTATCCCATAGAAGCACCAGAAAGCTCACATCTTAGTAGTTAGTAAGCTTAAACTACCCCTAATATGAAAGCTATTCTAGTCTTAGAAGCTTACAAGCAAAACTTGATTACATCATGCAAATCTGCTAGTTACTTAATTGCCAGGGGAAATGAAACTCAGCTGTCTATAAATTAGACAACTGAATTAAACAATTAATACTGCAAAATAAAAAATGTCAGGCATTCAATCAATACTTACTAGATGGAACAAGGAGAAAAAGAGTGATCCATAATCAGGAGAAAAATCAATCAATAAGAAGGGATTGAGAAATGACGGACATGATAGAATTAGCAGAATAGGATTTTTAATAGGTTATATTATAAAATGCTTCAGAATTAAAAGGAAAACAAAACATTTTAAGAAGAGAAAAGGAAAATATATAAAAAAGTCAACGGGACATCCAAATCTAAGGAACAATAGCAGAAATGAAAACTAACTAAATGTGAGTAACAGCAGATTAGACACTGCAGAAGATAAGAACATAGCAACAGAAATTCTCCAAACTGACTCAGAGAGAAAAATGAATGGAACAAACAAACAGATCCTCAATGAAACATGGGATAATACCAAGAAAATCAAATTGGAGTCCTGGGTTATGAAGAGATTAAAATAGCTAAAGGAATTGTTTTAGTTTACGTGATATACTCTCACAAATAATACAAACTGATTTGGCTTAAACAATGGGAATTTATTGGCTCCTGATTTTGAAGCCAGAGGAAGTTCAAAAGCAGGGAATTAGCAGGGCAATGTTTTCCCTTGTGAGTCTGTGGTATTCTGGCTTGTGTCTCCTCTCTCTTCTGGGTTCCTACCAACTTTTGGTTTATCCCCATGTTCTTCTCTGACTCTAGTTTTCCATTTCTTCACTTTATAAGGCCTCTATAAATCCAGTTTAAGGCCCACTTCATTCTGTTGAGCCAGAACTTAACTAACTATAACAGCTTCAAGAGAACTTATTTATAATGGGTTCATACCCATAGGAATGCAGATTAAGAACATATCTAAATTGGGGCACATAATTCAATCTACCCAGAAATAATGGCTGACAGCTTTCAAAATTTGATATAAATCAATCAATAAATATCCACATACCCAAAAAAGCTCAGTGAAATATAAGCAGTATAAACACAAAGAAAAGCACATCAATGCATACCATTATCAGATTGCTGAAAACTAGATAACAGATAAAATTTCAAAGAAGCCAAAGGAAAAAAGACACTCAAGAAGTAGGAAAAAGAGAAGAATAATCACTAACTTCACTCAGAAAAAATGCAAATCAAGGGACAATCAAATGACATTTTTGAAGTACAGAAAAAATAAAATATATTAACCTAGACTGATAACATTCAGTGAACATACAATTTAAAAATATAAGCCAAATAAATTATTTTTCAGACAAAAAAAACTAGGCAAATTTTTCAGCAACAGATATGTATTGCAAGAATGTTAAAGAAGTTTCTTCATGCAGAAAAGAAATGATACCAGGTACAAATTCATATCCACATAAAGGAATAAAGAACATCAAAAATGATTTTAAAAGTGCATAAACACAGTGTCAAATGAGAAGTACCTGAGAAAAAACCAAATAAGTGACAATCTAATTACTCACCAATCCTCAGCAGAAATGTAGGCCTTCCTGCTACTTTTGAATTTTAAGGAAGAAATCTGTATTTGTTATCTATTGCTGCTAACAGATCACCCCCAAAACTTAGTGACTTAACTCACATTTATTATCACATTTATTATCTCCTGGTTCCTGTGGGCCAGGAATCTGGGCACAGCTTAGCTGGGTCCCCTGCCTCAAAGTATCTCATAAGGCTGCCATCAAGATGTCAGGACTGTGGTTTCATCTGAAGAGTCAACTGCGGAAGGACCCACTTCCAAGCCAACTCACGTGGTTGTTGGCAGATTCAGTTCATGGAGGGTTGCTGGGTTGAGGGTCTTAGTTCCTTGCTGGACTTTGGCTGGAGGCCACTTCAGTTCCTCGAGTTGAGGGCCCCTCCCACATGGAAGCTGGCTTCATCCAAGCATGCCAGCCGAGAAGGCAATAGAGAGCCTGCTGGCGAGACATAGGTTAGGCACTCTTGTAATGTAACCACAAAAGTGACATCGCCTTTGCCATGTTCTACCTGTTAGAAGCAAGTCACTAGGCCCAATCCACACTCAAGGGGAGGGGATTACCAAAAAAAAAAAAAAAAAAAAGTGCATAAACATAAAACGTTTTTCTTTTTTAAAATTTAAGTGATAATTGACTTTTTAAAGTAAAAATAGTAACAATGTGTTGTGGAGTATATAACAGATGTAGAACCAAATGCGTGATGACACCACCGACACAAAGAAGAAAACTGGAAGTAAACAGTTTAAGGTTCCTATATTAAAATGAAGTAGGATTAAATTAGTTGAACTGTGTTAAGATAAAGATGAATATTTGAAATCTTAAAATGTTAAAGATAGTGAAAAGAGGCACAAGTAATAAGTGAAACATGGAGATGAAATACAATTCAAAAGAAGGCAGAAAAAGAAAAAAATGGGTCAAAGAATAGATGGGACAAAGAAGGCACATGGCAAAATGGGGATATAAAGCCAACAATATTACATTAAATGATAGTAATCTAAACACTCCAATGAAAAGGCAAAGATTACTACACTGGATATAAAAGCAAGATTCAACTCTATGTTGCTGAGAAGAAACTCTTTAATTGTAAAATACAGATAACTTAAAAGTGAAAGCAAAAGATCTGTCAAACAAAAACTCATCATAGGAAAGATGGAATAGCTACATTAATTTCAGAAAAATTAAACTTCAGGACAAGAAATATTACCAAAGATAAAGAAAAAAATTAAAATAAAAAGGTGATTTCAAAGAGAAAATATGATAATCCTAAATTTATAACAGAGTTTTGAAGCACAGAACTTAAAGAAGAAATAGACAAATCTACAATTATAGTTGGTGATTAAAACCCTCTGCTCTCAGTAATTAATCGAACAACCAGATGGAAAATCAGTAAGGACACAGAAGACTTAAATAACATTATCATTCAACTTGTCCTACTTGATATTAAATCATTCTACTTAATACTTCTTTTCAAGAGCATATGGGATATTCACCAAGATAGACCATAAAACCAGGTCAACACATTTGAAAAGATTTGATTCATACAGAGTATGTTCCATGACTGGAGTAGTATTAAATTATGAATAAATATGCAAGAAATGTCAACCAGTTAGAAATTGAATCACAGGCTTCTAAATATTCCATGCAGCAAAGAAAATATAACAGGAAAGATGAGAAAATACTTGAACTTGCCTCACCAGCATCATCCTTAAAGTTGGAATATCTACTAACAGTATGTTCTAGGCAATTAAGGCTTTCTCAATCAGCCTTCTGAGAAATTGTTACAGCCTCCACTGCAGTGTCCACTACTAAAATCTTTCTAACCTATTTAGGTATTTGTTACAGCAGTACTACACTTCCAGGCACTAAAATCCATATGTTATATATTGCTGCATAACAAGATTACCACAAACTTAAGAGCTTAAAACCACACACATTTATCTTCTCACAATTTCTTTGTCTCTGGAGTCTGAGCATGCCTTAGATGGCTCCAAGCTGCAAGGCAAGGCATTGACTACAATGCCTTAGCTACAATCAAAGTATTGTCTGGGACTGTGATCTCATCTGAGGCTTAAATGTGGAAGTATCCACTTCCAAGTTTAATCAGGTTGTTGGCAGACTTCATTTCTTTGTAGGACTGAGAACTTCAATTTCTTGCTTTCTGTTGGCTGGAGATTGCTCTCAGCTCTTAGTGTTACTTGCAGTTCCTTAACACAGTAAGTTCCCAAACAAGTCACTTGCTTCCTCAAAGCCAGCATGATGAGCTCTACAGTCTTATGTAATGTATTCAACTAATCACAAACACATAATCATATATATCCTATCACCTTTGCCATATTTTATTGGTGAGAAGCAAGTCACAGGTCCCCACAGATCACACAAGAGTACAATGAGTACTACGTGTGTGTGTGTGTGCATGTGTGTACAAGAATGGAGATAACTGTTGTGATATTCTGATTTCTGCATCAAATATCAGAAAAACACACATTCTACTAACATACATTATAATGCTTTTAACAACAAAAGCAAAGCCAAAATGATTTATACTTGTAATTTCAAACTAGCAAATGGCAGGTTTTGGGGGTTGTTTGTTAAGTTGATTGCCTGGTTGATTGGTTTTGCTGATAAATGCAAATATTTTATATTAGTATTTATGACTGCAAAAGAGTGATAATGGAATCAGGATATGACACAGTTCATTGTTAATTCATAATTTTGCTCACTGGGAAACAACTGGAGATAAGTCAATGCCAATTTAGGAAAAAACTTTCTTTGGCCAGTATATGTTATTCAATATCCTAATTAGAGAGTGAAATAAGGACTAGCATAATTGAAGTGATTGATGCTAGCGTCAGAAAAATCAATCTCTTCATTGTGAGAGTATGAGAAGAGGTTGAGTCAGGGATCTAAAAAGAATGTTTACTAATTGGATGAGAAAATAATTGGCCCTTGTTTTTTCCTCAGATTTTGTCACTTATGCATGGGTCAAAAGATTTCAAACATGGAATGTGGGACTGTTGTGCTGCCAATAACAATATTGGAAATATTCATCTCTCTAATGATCTGGCAGCTCATTAAGTGTGGTTTCATTTATCTATTTACACTATGCATCTGAGACACCGATCATCACTTATTCTATCCATGAGTTCATTTTTATTACCAAATGGGGGGTAGGGCTGAGGTATGCCAGGGAGACCCTACATTTTGGTCTAGCATTTATAATTGGACCTGGAAAATTTAAATGCATTAGATCATGAATGAACCCATATTCTCAATATGAGTTAAGTATAATCACTCACACAAACACAAATACAACTAAGAAAGACTAATATAAATATATCAAAAATATGTTAACTATGATTTCTAGAATGCCTTATTTATAGTGACAAACAATAAATATTGGTTGAATTGATGGGAGAAGTGTGTTAATCTGTAAATATCCTTTTATCTTTTGTATAACTAACATTAGTTCAAGTTATACCACTAAAAACAAGGCTTCCCAATGGGCACAAACAATATTAAAAACAAACAAATTAAATGTATAGATCGGTGATTTCGTAATTTTAATTGTCAAATATGTAAATATCAGACATTGTCTTCCTCATTATTTAGGAAAAGGGACGTCAGCAATTAAACAATGTGATAATTCTGAACACTTGGTAGAGTTTATTAATACAGAGTTCTGAGTAACAAAAAAATTGTGGTTAATCAATTGATATTGACATTGCAATATATGTTTTACAGCTTTACTGGAGTATAATTTACATGCCATAAAATTCTTTCATAGTAAGCACACAATTCAATTAATATTTAGGAGATTTTTAGAGTTGCATAGCCATTAGCAAATTCCAATGTAAGAAACTCTTTCATCACACCAAAAAATTTCCTCAAGCCTTTTTGCAGACAATCTCAACTTCCACTCCCAGCCCCAAACAACCAGTCCTCTGCTTTGTTTCTACAAATTTGCCTTTTCACATTTCATACGAATGCAATCATACAATATGCAGTCTTTTGCCTCTGCCTTCTATTATGTACCATAAACACTTGTGACTGACTTCTGTTCTAAAGTTTTCTCAATCCTTCCAACTTAGCCAGCCTCAGGTTTCCTCAGTAGTGATTGCATCTGACAATATGCCATCCATCGAAATTGATGCAGAAAAGCTCAGGGTTAAGAAAGAGCACCAATACACAGCAAAGATAAAATGCTGAGATTCAGGAAATATGGGCAGGTTCTAAAAGGGTGGCTCCAGTGGGCATGCTTGTATTGAGCAGCCTAAGTACAAGTTGCAAGTAAGTATATTTCATAAAGAGGAACCAGACAGGAAATAAACTTGTGCTGGAATAAGAGAAGTTTCTAAGTAAATCAGGGTAAAATGTACTTTTCCTAAGTCCAGATAGGATGCTTTCCAAAATGGTGGCCTAGTTGTAAATCTCCATTATCGATATCAAGGCTTTCTCTCAGTATAACCCACATCTATAAAGGGAAATATGTAAGACTTTCAACTTTCAGTCCCTCTCTCTGAGATTTTGTCCACAATCTCCCTTTCAAGCCATCGTATGTTGCTTTGTTTATTTTCCAGTGAAGAATTTGAATTGTATCATTTTCCTGTTTAAAAGTTTGCAGTGCTCTATTTTCTCCCTAGCTCTGTACATTCTTGTTAGCTTGCCTTTTAGAGTTCTTTAACATGGATAAGAATTTACTCTTCCATCCTCATCTATCACTGATTCTCAACATGCATGCTGTTTCCACCAAGTTGGATGGTTTACCCTTCCTTTAATACTTCCAGTGTTCTCCCCAAAGTTATTGTGTCTCATTCTGTTTCCTCCAACTCTCATAATGCCACCTGCCTCATGATACCTGTCTCAGTTTGCTAAATGCTGTTGGAACAAAGTACCACAGACTAGAAGGTTTAAAGAACAGGAAGTTAAGTCTCACTTTTGAAAGCTAAAAATCCAAAAAGGTGTTGGGAGAGGCATATCTTCTCTGTAGTCTATAGCATTCTGGTAGTGGCTTGTAGGCAATCCATAATTCAATCTTCCTATCACATGGCCATCTCTCTCCCCATCTGTCTTCTCCCAATTATGTCCAAATTTCTTCTGCTTATAAGGATTCCAGTCATATTGGATTAAGGCCCACCTTGATTCAATTTGGCCTCACCTTAATAAATAACATCTTCAAATATCTACTTGCAAATGGGTTCATGTCACAGGATTGGAGGTTAGGACTTGAACAGGTTTTGAGAAGGACATGATTCAATCCATAATAAAACCCTTCATAGGACATGCTCTCACTGTCTCACTTGGACATTTATAACACTCTTTTTAAGTATGGCATAACATTCTACTTTAGGTTATATTTATCTATGCATCATCTGGTAAATATGATGGGAATTTAATCTCTATTTCCTCAACACATTAAATTGAAGTTATAACATCTACTTCACAGACCTTTTAAAATAAGGAAATGAAGGAGTGCAACTTTGGTTAGATTTCTTAAGTTTAATAGTGTTAAATGATTGGCAAGGGCCTGGAGGCAATTTGTCTGTATATGGCTAAAGCAAAGGCTAACTCATCTGTGCATGCTGAAATCACCCATACATACCTAAGACAAGTTATATGTGAGACAAGTTATCTGAGACTCCACAAGATTGCATAACTGCTAGGATGTTTTGACATTCTCAGAACCTGGGTCTTGATTTCTCCCAAACCAGGACTTTTGTTGGAGGTAAATACATTTGTTTAGTTAGTATTCCATCCCCTTATAAGGCTTGCTTTTCTTATTTTTTGCTTAATGAATTATATTTTTCTTTGTGTAACATCATTGTATTTACTCTATATAAGCACTCTTGGGAACTTTTAGCCCCTGATCAAGCATGGAGCTAAGGGCTATTGTTAAGGAATTTCCCAATCATAAAATGTATCCAAAAAATTCTTATGAGAAATTTAGAATGCTAATTGGATCTTATGATCCATAACTGCCTGACCTTTATACATATAGCTTTAAATCTGGGGTGAGACCAAAAAAAATGGATTTAGGCAGCTAAATCAGAAAAACCAGAAGGTGATACAAGAGACCCTACAAAGGTTACAGGTAGGAATGCTTCCAAAAAGGCCCACTGAATTGCTGAGAACTTAAAAGACATACCAAAGACTTTTCCTCAGAGACTAATAGGTCAGTCATTCAATCTTGTAAACAACACAAGGATGGCTCCATCTGGGATTGTAAGGAGTGATCATCTCAGACGTTTGGTGCTCACTCATGTCTTTAATCATTTATTAGTGGGTTTGAAGGGGCATTGTACTTATTATTTGTTCATGAGCTTAAACCTAATTTGGGGAGTTGGTTAAAAATAAAAAAATATAAACTGAAGTGGGAAGGCCTTCCTTTAGATGAACTTGTAAAATTAGCTGAACATTTTGAAAGAACTCTGGATCAGGCTAAAAATACAAAGACAAAATAAAATAATGGCAATACAATAGCAGCAACTTCAAAAGGGTGGAATGTGAAAATTATAAAAGAATCCCTAATTGCCACTTTAATGGCAATCAATAAAAAAAGTCCCTCCAATAAAAGAGATATAAGGGACAATAGCTGTCTATATTGCAAGCAGGAGGGACATTAGAAATAAAGTTGTCCATTTTTAAAGGGAAAAAAAGCAAGTGCCGGGCACATAAAAGACCCAATTTAAAATGGATTCCTCATGTGCTTCCTTAAAAAAAAGAAATGAGTGTCTTTACTAAAGATGGCTTGCAGCTACAGTGGCCAGGATGGTCAAGTTTTAGTTTAGACAAGATTATACATTTGAGATGTGCACTTGAAAAGAGTTTCCCGGATTCTAACACAGAGTGGGGTGCATTCTTTGATTGGTATTCAAAAGCTTCTAAAAGTTATAATGATTCCAAAATAGCCCTTTTACCAAAAACACAAACAACCCTAATTAAAAAATAATAATAGTGAAATGGGCTAAAGAACAGAATGCCAGCTCTTTCATATAAACTAGCATGTTTTATATTGCTGTGTTTTGCTTTTTGCGTTTCTGAGTCTGTTTTTCCGACTCATGTCTGAGAATTTTAAGCTCTAATCCTCTGTTTGTAGACTAATTTAATACTGTTAGTTTAAAAGGAAAACCGTTATGTCTTCTGAGTTATCAGGTTTAAGTAAAAGACAGTATGCAATTTTGGAGATGTTCTTTCTAAATGTATGCAAGTTTACTGATCAAATAAGCTAGTATTACATATACTACATGTTTAAAATGAAAATATATGTAACTTTATTCAGCCAAATTGAGTCATTATTCTGACAAGTTTTATTTTGACAGTGATTGTGTTTTGTATGGTGTCAGCTTGAAGACAGTTTACAAAATCAGTTTGGTAACTTAAATATGCAAGGTATACAAGATCTTGTTTTAATTGAGGAAAAAGAGAGTAGTTTTGTCCTAAAGTAAAATGACTGGTTGTGACAGAATGAGAAAGAGGGACATGTAGGATAACATCTGAATGGGTATAGAAAATTGTAGAAAGTTTGTGGAAAAAGAATTTTATTTCTTGTAATCAAAGGTGGGTAAGATCTGATGGGTCTATCTGTAAGATGTTTAAGAGCCTTAGTATCACACAGTATACTGATGCAAAACTAGAATTGGGTTTTCGCTCTGATAAAATGAAAGTTTTCTTGGATTATTGATATGTCTTAGGAAGAGGTTATAAAGCTTTTTCATTTCTGAATAATCAGTGTAAAAGGCACTGGATCTGTGTTTTATCAGAGAAACAATCTTTTACTTTATGTTGACTTTATTAAGTCCTTGATTGTTTAAGAGAAACAGGTTTTCTCACTTTTGAGTAATAAAGTTTGTGTTTTATTGTTGTTATTGTTGTTGTTTTTACCACCATGTTATTTCCTCTATTTATTTTCCAAATCCCTTATTGTCACTTGGATAAAGAAGAGAAGCAGCTATGGTTTTACAGTGACCTGTGATCATATTTAACCAACTGTTTAAAACTCCTAACAATTTTTGACATTTTGCCTTCTCAAATCAAAATCCCAAATGATATTTTCTTGATGTCAAACTCTCTTGGTGATTTTTCCACAGAACTCCTAAAAGATCACTAAGGATTTGTTCTTTCACCTTGTAAAAAAAAGAGGTGCTAGAAATGTTTACTTTTATTTGATATGTTATGAAATCCATGGAATATGTTGTCAAATTAAAAAGGATTTTCTGATCTTCAATTGGTTGGCTTTGGATGGATAAAATTCTATTAATACATTTATTCCAGAAATTATATGAAGTTTCTAGAAACTTGTCAATATCTTCACAGTGCATGAGATGTCCTACTCCTCATCTGCCTAATATTAGACAACAGTATAATGTTATCAATCATAATTTCAGTCATTCTTAAAACACGCTATGTACAACAGAAATAACCAAACTTCCTTCTCAATTGCATTATTTGATAATGAACTTTCATTATATCTGTCTTTTTTAATTTTTTTTTTTTTGGAGAAGTTGGAGGTTTACAGAAAATCATGCATAAAATACAGAATTCTCATTTGCCACCCTAATATTAACACCCTACATGACTGTGGTATATCTGTTGCAACTGATGAAAGAATATTTTTACAATTGCACTATAACTTAAAGTACATGGTTTACTTTAGGGTTCACTGTGTTGTAAAGTTCTATGGATTTTTTTAAAAAAATTTTTTGTTAGTAACATATATACAACCTAAAATTTCCCCTTTCAACCACATTCAAAAATGTATTTCAGTGCTATTAATTATGTTCACAGTGTTGTGCTATGATCACCACCAGCCATTACCAAACTTTTCCATCATCCCAAGTAGAAACTGTGCAATTTAAGTATTAACACCCCATTCCCTACCACATCCCAGTCCCCGGTAATCTGTATTCTACTTTCTGTCTCTGTGTAGATATTTCACTTTTATAAAACAGTAATAAATGCACCTTGGCCATTCTTTGTCTTTTGTGTCTTAAGTTTTTGATAATCCACAGATTTTTTTGTTGTTGTATTATGCTGATGCTTTCCTGAAAACATTTGGAATCAGCTACAGGCCAGAGTGCTTCCTCTTCAACAAAAAGGCACTATTGCAGAGACCCATGGAAAGAACTGTACCAGGTACTCTGGGGCACTGGTTCCCAATGATATTGCTTAAAGAACTTTGAGATTATACCAGGGGACTGTGTCAGGATTTCCAGAAATCGTGGGAAGCTGACGGGTTTCTTAGATTGCTACCACAGGATCAAGTAGAACAAGAATTAATTACTTGGGACTGAAAAGATTGATGAAAAATGACTATGGATCTTATTTAGAATATTGCTGATGCTTTAATATTTCATTTCCTAGATACAATGATTCCTTTTTGTTTTTCCCAAAGCTATCTGTAACTCATGAAGCAGTTTTCTCCCTGTCTACTCTCCCAGAATTCAGAATTTCTTACTGAACATCCTTCTTTTCATGGAAATATAATTATTTGCATAAGTTTAATAAGAATATGTCCTCCTTGTTAACTGGACATAATTAGAAACACTGCTTATATCATAAAGCTTTGATTGGAATGCAATAATTGAAAATAATGCTCATTTAATCAGATACGACAAGATAAATAATCTAAATTTCTTAAAGGATCAAGTTAAAATGTTTCATGATATCAGTCAGACTCATACATTTCAGTGGACAGACCTATTTCCTGATTTACCTATTTCCTGATTTACTAGAATACAGGAACAATAAGTATGCTTTGGGTTTATGCTTTTAATTGTAACTATCAGTATGTATTTTTTTTGCTTTTAATGCAATTTTATTGATATATATTCACACACCATACAATCCATCCAAAGTATAAAAGCAATTGCTCACAGTATCATCACATAGTTGTGCATTCATCACCACAATAAATTTTAGAACATTTTCATCACTCACCCCCGCCCCCAAAATAAAAAAAAACCCAAAACATCGCATACCCCTTATACCACCAATACTGACCCTTAGCATTGGTGTGGTAAATTTGTTACTGTTGATGACAGAATATTACAATATTACTGTTAACTATAGTTAACAGTAACTATATTCTAGAACTTATATTCTAGATTTTAAGTCTATGAGTTTACATATTATAATTAGTTCATATTAGGGAAATCATACAATATTTGTCCTTTTATGTCTGACTTACTTCACTCAACATAATGTCCCCAAGTTTCATCCACGTTGTCACATGCTTCAGGATTTCATTCCTTCTTATTGCTGAATAATATTCCAGCATACAGATATACTGCATTTTGTTTATCCATTCATTGGTTGATGGACACTTGTATTGTGTTCATCTTTTGGCAACTGTAAATAATACTACTATGAACACTGGCATTCAAATGTATGTTCAGGTCCCTGATTTCAGTTCTTCTGGGGGTACATACTGAGCAGTGGGGGTGCCAATTATAAGGCAACTCTATATTTAGCTTTCTGAGGAACCATCAAACTGTCTTCCACAGTGGCTATACCATTTTACATTCCTACCAACAGCGAATAAGTATTCCTATTTCTCTACATCTTCTCCAACAATTGTAGCTTTCTGTTTAATAGTAGAAATTCTAGTAGGCATGAAATGGTATGTCATTGTGGTTTTGCTTTGCATTTCCCTAATAGCTAGTGAAGATGAGCATCTTTTCATGTGCTTTTTAGCCATTTGCATTTCCTCTTTGGAAAAATGTCCAGTCATGTCTTTTGCCAACTTTTTAATTGTGTTGTCTGTCCCTTTGTTGTTGAGTTGTAGGATTTCTTTATATATTCTGGATTAAACCCTTATCAGTTACGTGGTTTCCAAATATTTTCTACCATTGAGGTGGTTGCCTTTTCACGGTCTTCACAAAATTGTTTGAGGCACTGAAGTATTGAGTTTTGAGGAGATAGCATTTATCAATTTTTTTCTTTAATTCTTGTGCTTTGGGAGTAAGATCTAAGAAACCACCACCTATCACTAGATCTTGAAGATGTTTCCCTGTAATTTCTTCTGGGAATTTTTTGGTACTATCTCTTATATTTGTCTTTGATCCATTTTGAGATAATATGTGTGTAGGTAGTGATAGGGGTTCTCTTTCAATGTTTTGGATATTGAGTTCTCCCAAAAGCATTTATTGAAGATACTGCTCTGTCCCAGTTGAGTGGAAACTTGGGAGCTTTGTCAATTATCAATTGATCATAGACTGGGGGTCTATTGTCCTTTTGTGTCTGTCTTATTTCATTCAACATAATGTCCTCAAGATTTATCCATGTTGCCACATGCTTCAGATTTCATTCCTGAATTGGGGTGTCTACCTCTGAACTCTCGATTTGATTCCATTGAATAATATGTCTATCTTTATTCTAGTACCATGTTGTTTTGACCACTGTGGCTTTATAATATGCTTTAAAGTCAGGAAATGTGAGTCTTTCCCCTTCATTCTTCTTTTTTGAAGATGCTTTTGGCTATTCGAAGTCCTGTACCCTTCCAAATAAAATTGATAATTAGCTTTTCCATTTTTGCTATTAGTCCATTAGAATTTTGATTGGTATTGCACAGAATCTATAGATCAATTTGCATAGAACTGACATCTTAGCAACATTTAGTCTTCCAGTCTGTGAACATCTAATGTCTTTTCATTTATTTAGTTCTTCTTTGATTTCTTTTAATAATGCTTTCTAGTTTTCTGTGTATAGGTCCTTTACATCCTTGGTTAAATTTATTTCTAGATATTTGATTCTTTAAGTTGCTATTGTAAATGGAATTTTTTCTTGATCACCTCCTTGAATAGCTCATTACTAGTGTATAGAAACACTACTGATTTTTGCATGTTAATCTTGTATCCTGCCACACTCTTGAACTCATTTATTAGCTCTAGTAACTTTGACGTTTTTTTTTTTTTGAGACTTCCTAAGTACAAGATCATGTTGTCTGCAAATAGTGAAAGTTGTACTTCTTCCTTTCTGATTTGGATGATTTCATTTCTTTTCTTGCCTAATTACTCCAGCTAAACTTCTAGCACGATGTTGAGTAATAGTGGTGACAGTGGACATCCATGTCTTGTTCCTCATCTTAGAGGGAAAGCTTTCAGTCTCTAAGCACAGAGTATGATGTTAGCTGTGGGTTTTTCATGTATGCCCTTTACCATCCTGAGGAAGTTTCCTTTGATTCCTATCTTTTGAAGTGTTTTTTATCCAGAAAGGATGACAGTTTTTGTCAAATGCCTTTTATGCACCAATCAAGATGATTGTGTGATTTTTCCTTTTTGATTTGTTAATGTGGATTACATTAATTGATTCTTTTGTGTTGAACCACCCTTGCATACCTGGAATAAAACATACTTGGTCATGATGTATAATTCTTTTAATGTGCTGTTGGATTCAATTTGCAAGTATTTTGTTGTGATTTTTGCATCTGTATTTATTAGAGATATTGGCCTGTAGTCTTCTTTTCTTATATTATCTTTTTCAGGCTTTGGTATTAGGATGATGTTGGCTTCACAGAATGAGCTAGGTAGTGTTCCTTCAAATTTTCAAAGAGTTTGAGCAGGATTGGCATTAATTCTTCTTAGAATATTGGTAAAGTTCAGCTATGAGGCCATCTGGTCCTGGGCTTTTAACTGTTGGCAGGTTTTTGATGACATATTTCATGTCTTTATTTTTTTTGGTTTGTTGAGGTCTTCTGTTTTTTCTCAATTCAGTACAGGTTGTTCATGAGTTTCTAGGAAATTTTCCATTTCATCTAAGTTGTTCAGTTTGTTAGTGTATGGTTGTTCATAGTATCTTCTTATGATATTTGTATTTCTTTGGGGTCCGTGGTAATGACACCTCTCTCATTTCTGCTTTTATTTATTTCCATATTCTCTTTTTGTTTTTATCAATTTAGCTAATGGCTTGCCAATTTTATTGTTCTTCTCAAGAAACAACTTTAGGTTTTATTGATTCTCTATTGTTTTATTGTTCTCAATTTCACTTATTTCCACTCGAATCTTTGTTAAAGGAAAGTTCTTTCCTTCTGCTTACTTTGGGATTAGTTTGCTATTCTTTCTTTAGTTTCACCAGGTGTTCAGTTAGTCTTTGATTTTAGCTTTTTCTTCCTTTTTAATGTAGGTATTTAGGGCTATAAATTTCCCTCTCAGCACTGCTTTCACTGCATCCCATAAGTTCTGATATGTTGTACTCTTGTTTTCATTCATCTTAAGATATTTACAGATTTCTCTTGCAATTTCTTCTTTGACCTATTGATTATTTAAGAGTGTGCTGTTTAACCTCCATATATTTGCAAATTTTCCAGTTCTCTGGCAGTTATTGATTTCCAGCTTCATTCCATTATGATCAAAGAAAGTGTTTTGTATAATTTCAATCATTTTAAATTTATTAAGACCTGTTTTGTGTCCAAGGATGTGGTCTGTCCTGGTGAATGTTCCATGAGCACTTGAGAAGAATGTATATCCTGCTGTTATGGGTTGCAATGTTCTATATTTTTCTGTTAGGGCTAGTCTGTTTATCATACTATTTAGGATCTCTGTTTCCTTATTGATCCTTTGTTTAGATATTTATCTATTGAAGAAAGTGATGTGCTGAAATCTCTATTATTGTAGAGACATCTGCTGCTTCCTTCAGTTTTGCCATTGTTTTCCTCATGTACTTTGGGCACCTTGATTAGGTGCATAGATATTTATGACTGTTACTTCTTTTTGGTGAATTGCCCCTTTTATTAATATACAGTGCCCTTCTTTGTCTCTTATAATATTTTTGCATTTAATGTCTATTTTGTCTGATATTAGTATAGCTATCCCAACTTTTTTTGGCTACTGCTTGCATGGAGTATCTTTTTTCAATCCATTCACTTTCAACCTTTTTGTATTTTGGATCTAAAATGAGTCTCTTATAAACAGCATGCAGATGGATCATATTTTTATCCATTCTGCCAATCTGTTTCTTTTGATTGGGGAGTTTAATCCATTAACATTCAATGCTATTACCGTAAAAGCAGTACTTCCACTATTTTATCCTTTGGCTTTTATTTGTCAGATATATATTTTTCTCTCTTTTTATGCTTTTAGTTGCCCTTATTTATAATCTCATTTCAGTGCATTCTTTCAAGACTCTCTCCCCTATCTTTTCTTTTCAACTGGCAGAATTCCCTTCAGTATTTCTTGGGCAGGTCTCTTACTAGCAAACTCTCCCAGCTTCTGTTTATCAGTGAATATTTTAAACTCTTCCTCATTTTTGAAGGATAGCTTTGCTGGATCAAGAATTCTTCACTGACAATTTTCCTCTTTCATTATCTGAAGTATGGTGTACCACTGCTTTCTTGCTTCCATGGTTTCTGATGAGAAATCAGCACTTAATCTTATTTGGCTTCCCTTGTATGTGGTGAATTGCTTTTCTCTTGCTGCTTTTTGAATTATTTCCTTCTCTTTGACATTTGAAAGTCTGATTAGTATGCATCTTGGAATGGGTCTATACAGATTTATTCTGTTTGCAGTATGTTGGGGCTTATTGGATTTGCGTATTTATGTCTTTTATAAGGGTTGGGAAATTTTCAGCTATTATTTCCTCAAGTATTCTTCTGCCCCTTTTCCCTTCTCTTCTCCTTCTGGGACATCCATGATGCATATGTTGTGTTATCATTCATTCCCCTGAAAGCCTGCTGAAAATTTTCCATTTTTTCTCATTTGTTCAAATTCAGTTGCTTTGTCTTCTAGCTCATCAATCCTTTCTTCTGCCTCTTCAAAACTTCTGTTATTTGTCTCTAGTATATTTTCAGTTTCATCTATAATGTTTTGATTTCCATAAGATATTCGTTTTCCATGTGTTCTTTTGAATTCTTTATGCTCACCCAGTGTCTTCTTAATATCCTTTATTTCTTTATCTCATTGAATTTGTTTAGGATATTTGTTTGAATATCTTTGGTTAGTTGTTCCAAATTATGTGTCTTCTCAGTTTGATTTGTTCCTTTGACTGGGCCATATCTTTCTGTGTTTTAGTATGCCTTATGATTTTTTTTTTCTGATATCTGGTCATCTGATTATCTTGATGAGTTTATTCCGGAGGTTGTTTTCTCTTTCTTGTCTAGGATCTTGTTGTTGCTTGGGTTTGCATTAAGCCTCTTCTTTGGCAGTTGCATTGTCAGTATTCCCCAGCCAAAACAGGGCCATGTGTCCATGCAGGTGGGTGTAGATCAGATCCATAGGGCCCTGCTATACAATCTGGGAAGACCCCAAAAATCTTTTTCTCTGCACTTTCTGGCCTTCCCAGAAAATGGCATCTTCAGCTATCCGTCAACATCTGACTACAGGGGTGGGCTGAAACTGTGGTAATCCTGTGTTCTCACTTCACCAGCCAATATCTGGCTCAGTGTTGGGCTGTGTCCCCTCATGTACTTGGGGTGGAGGACTCCCATGGCCATCCCACTCTGCAGCCACCCACTAGACAAGAGTCAGGTCATCCACTGCTTCTTCCCTTGAAGATGGAAGATGGGTGTCAGGACTATGGAGGGAATTATAGTCCCTGACCATGATTTCTCAGTCTCTTCATCCTGCACTTACCTGGTATTGTACTTTCCTCCCTTGTTCCCTGGATCCCCAAACAATTAGTTCAGACAGTTCCTGCCTGGATACTCACTGCTTTGGGGGGAGAAGTGAGGTTCTGTGATTCTCTAATCCTTCATTTTGGAATCTCCTCCTTTGGGCCCATTTGTATTCAGCACTCCTCAGTGGCTTGTACTGTGCCCTGGGTCTCTGTGGACTTGGGTCCCTGTTTCTGGCTATATATGGAGATCTGTTTCACTGTTGTGAGTGTTTTTATAGTTTGTGTCCCCACTGGATAGTGGGAGGGATCCTGGCCACTGCCTTTGAACAATTCCTAAGATGTGTAGGACTTATGGAACTTTCCTACCTGATATTTTTCTCTTTCTTTGATTCAGAATTTGTAGACTGCTTCTCCAGTTTCTACCTTTCTCCAGCGTTTTAAGCAAGTGAGATTTGTCTTTTTCTTCACTGAATCTCTGGGAGGTTTTTCCAAGAGATGTCTTATGTAACCATGTTGGTTTGAACATTTTAAAATAAAGGTGTAAATTGGGTTTTGAGTGATCCAGAGCCTGATACCCAAAGGATCTGAGCCCAAAGCTTATCCTTAAATAATGGCTAGGGAAAAAAAAAACATGCCTGTCTAGCTGTTCCCTTTAAAAGGAGAGGGAAAAAAAAAAAACAAAACCACTTTCAGTGTAGCTGAGAGATTTTCTCAGAATAGGAGAGGAGCATAATAAATCCCTGGAGTGGTTGGGAGACCCTGGATCAGAGAAAACCTGGGCCTCAGTTTCCAGGTCTAAGTTTTTATTTATTTATTAATTTAATTTATTTATTTATTTTTGTTGTACAGGTGGTGTTTCAAGATTCTGTTCAAACTCCTTGTCACTCTTAATATAGCTGATTGCTTTTAAGATAGCCAATAAAAAAGAAAATGAGCTAGAAATGGGACTGTCTTTAGTGACCAAAAATATATATTTATAAAAAAAAATAGATACCTTGATTTGGAGACAGGTTTTGACTGTAATCCACTCAACTGAGTAAGTAACCCCACTCCAAGGTCTTAAATGTAATTGAAAAGCTACACAGAACACAGAAAATCTTACTGCAATCAAAAGAAAAATAAAAGGAGTAGAGGGACAAAAAGAAAAAGTGGGACAAAGTGGAACTGAGGGCTTTGGTCAAGTTTCCAATGAGATCATTGGAAAATGACCTAAAGGGGGTCATTAAGTAAAATAAAATGGCCAACTGCATTGGGTGCTGCCAGGAGCCAACTTTGTCCAAGAAATTAAAGGAAATTTCCAAAAGACAAAACAATTGATCACAAGGATAGCCCCTTACAAGATCCAACAAAATTGCAGTTTGAGCAACACTTAGACACTTAATAAGCCAGTTCAGAGAGAGCCTATCAGAAATGATTGAGTGTATCATACTAACCTAAGTACATCTGTTTCCCATGGTGTAAGACTCTCCTATGTAAAAAAACTTAATTGGCAACCAATCGTTTTATCTTCCCACTTGGGAACCTCTAAATTTTCTTTATCAGTGCCTATAATCAGATGGCTATTGAGACTTTGATTGCCACTTCTCTAGTTTGAGATTTCCCTTCTCAAGCAGTTTCTCTTTCAAGTACACTGCAGCCTAGAAGTCTTGGAAGACAAGTTTTGGTGCCACTCCATGGTGGATCCTCCAGCTGGAATTCTAGTGCATGGGCCTCTGGAGAGGGAGCCCAAGGATGCTTTCAGAAGCCAAAAGGGAAAAGTAGAGGGAGACAGTGAAATTTAGAGGAAACTAGGAGACATGAGGGCTAATTCCTTCACTCTGTGCTTTTTCTTTACTGTTGTTGACCTTTCACTTTGTTCTTAATAGGATGGCACTATCAGTACTGAAAAGTTGTCAGTCACATTTCTCCCCAGACAATAATTTTCCATTCTGGTGGCTGTCAGGAGCTAAAATGCACTCTTGATTGGAAGCTTTGCTGATTTATTTTATTTCTAAACAGATTTTAAGTGCATTAAGCATAAAAAATTTACATGATTTTGTCAATAATCTTGGGCCTTCCTTTTTGTACATTCTCAAGGATAGTTTTCTCTCTCTCTCTCTCTCTCTCTCTCTCTCTCTCTCTCTCTCTCTCTCATAGTAGCATAAAAATTAAACCTTTGTGTGATGTACCACTAGCTTCCCACTGAAGGAAACGTGTGTTTAGTGAAATGCAGAAATTGTGTGCTCTCAGAGTTGAAATAGTGAACAACTTGAAAAAATGTGATTGCCTACTGGTTTTTCTCTGAAATAAATGTGTAGTAATAATTATTGGGATTATTTATTTATTTATTTATTTTTAGATTGTAGAATATAAAATATATACATAGAAGTGATAACTTTCCAAGCGCAATTTAACAAGTAGTTAGCAAATTTCAAAGAATATTAAGGGTTACAGTTCCACAGTTTCAGTTATTTCTTTATTGTAAAATATAACATATGCAAAAAATGCTATCTTTCAAAGTATGATTTAACAAGTAGTTATATAGGAAATTTCCAAAGTGTTATGAGTTACAGTACCATAGTTTTAGTTATTTTATTATTATGAAATTTAACATATATATACGAAAAAGTGATAGCTTCCAAATTACAATTTAACAAGTAGCTATAGACCAAATTTCAAAGGATGTTATGGGTTACAGTTCCACCATTTCAATTCTTTCCTTCTAGCTGTTCTAGCACCCTAGCAAATAAGAGAAAGAAAATTATATAGAGATTCAGTATTTATAATCCTTTGTTAAATTTCATCTTGTTTGTTAATACCCCTTCCTCTAATTTAATCGCTTTCCTGATCTTCAGGGATGTCTAGGCAGTAACCACCCTAACTTATTCAGGTAGAAAAGGGGTGTCAACATTACGGATAAAAGGGGCATATCTGGTTGATTTTCTTGAAGAGACTGTTGCCTCTGGGTTTTGGGACTTGGCTGGAATAGGAGTTCTCTGAAGGATTTAAGTTTCTGAAGAATAAACATAGTGAGTGAAACTTTTATGGAGTCTCAGATAGGGATCTGGGTATTCCTTAAGGTTTCAGGACTACTGTTAACTTGGGCTTATCATATCATGGTCATTTGGCATATCTAGGTGAAGCTTACATAGGAGTAACCTCCAGGATAGCCTCTTGACTCTATTTGAATTCTCTTAGCCACCGAAACCTTATTTTGTTGCCTTTCTTTTCCCCCTTTTGGTCAAAAAGGCTTTCTCAATCCCTTGATGTCAGGATCAGGCTCATTCCTGGAATCCGTGTCCCATGTCACCAGGAAGACTCATTCATCTGGGGGGTCCTGTCCCATGTCAGGGGGAGGGTGATGAATTTAGTTGCAGAGTTAGACTTAGAAAGAGAAAGTCCACATTTGAGTAACAAAAGAGGTTCTCTGGAGGTGACTCCTAGACATAATTATAGGTGGGCTTAGCCTCCTCCTTACAGACATAAGTTTCACCCAAGAAAGCCTCAAGATTGAGGGCTTGATTTATAAAGTAGGGGTTCCTAAATTCACACAATATAAGTTATGCCCATGATAATCCATCCATATATAACATTATCATCACTTAGTTTTACAATTCTTATCACTTTTGATTTTAAACAAGTCTCATGACCCAAAATACCTCTTAGCTCTTGTCAGCCCTTAATTATTTTTCCCTAGTATTTCTGTGGTATTAGTAAGGTATTCCTATTACTATAGTATGCAATAGGTAGATTTTTCCCATAACCTTTCTGTTTTCAACTCTCTGTGTTGCTGTCATAACTTAGACATATATCATGTAAGCATCTATCTATATTTGTGGTGCTAACCTGTGGGAAACATGCCTTTAAACAACCTCCTTCAATCCTATTCACCTTCAATATAGCTCTGATACTTATAATCCCATTAACAATCATCATCCCTATCCATTCCCATACCTTTGAGTTCACCATCTTTAACATATGTGAACATATTAAAATATCATTCCCCCCTCACTAGCTTCTGTCTACCACTAGGTCCCCAATATTCTACATTATAAGGCATTGATTTTGCATTGTTCAGAGAATTCACAGAAGTGGTAATATACAGTATCTTTCCTTTTGTGTCTGACTTATTTCACTCAGCATTATATCTTCAAGATTCATCCACATTGCCATATTTTAAGTAACTTGTTCCTTCTTACTGCTGCATAGTATTCCATCAAATATATACACCTCATTTTATTTATCCACTTGTCTGTTAATGGACATTTGGACTGCTTCCATCTCTTGGCAATTGTGAACAATGCTGCTATGAACATCAGTGTACAAATGTCTGTTCATGTCACTGCTTTCAAATCTTCTGGGTATATACTGAGAAGTGGAGTTGTTGGATCATAGGGTAATTCAACATCTGCTTTTTTGAGAAACTGCCAAACTGTCTTCCACAGTGGCTGTACCATTATACATTCCAACTAGCAATGAATAAGTGTTTCAATTTCTCCACATCCTCTCCAGACTTACTGTTTACTGTTTGTTTAATGGCATCCATTCTTTTTGATTTGAGATGGTATCTCATTGTGGTTTTGATTTGTATTTCCCTAATAGCTATGAAGATGAACATTTTTTTATGTGTTAGTGATCTGAAAGCTATGATAAAATAAGGAGCTGTTACAATAACATGGTACATGGAATTAACGCTGTATTTTAACTCAGGTGATGTATGGCCTTTTTTCCCCTCTTTGCATTCATTATTTGGGGGTATTGGGAGAAGGTGCAAGGGAGTTCTTAAATTCAACACACCCACTATATTTATAATTATATTTTAAGGTTGTGTTCAACTGCTCTAATACCCTCAAAATAGACCATAATAAAACAAACAAATGATTCTCAATTGCTTTCAACTATCAGTTGACTGCATAAGATGGAGCCCCATTATTGTTGATTCCTCAGATTAATGAGTATACTTTAGACTACATGAATAAACTTGCCTCATGCCTTTCCTTGACTAGTTATTTAACCCATTCACATGCAGACAGTAGCGTGATGCTTCCATGACTGTGGAATGTAAAATTCTCAGAATTCCTGATGGAGTCATCCAAAACAGAACACAAATATCAAGATTCTCCAAGAGACTAAGAACATCTGAAGACTGTCAAGCAAGGTGATTACACTCTCGGGGGAGATGAAAAGGGGGAGGGAGATTGTTGTATGAATTGACAAAGGCCTAAAGACAACTTGTTTGTCTATGTCTAAAGCAAAGACCAGCTTATCAGTACTTGTTGAAATCACTGGCACATACCTAAGACAAGATATCTGAGGCTAGTTATCTGAGATTCTCTGAGCTTGCACAACTCCTAAGACATTCTGGCATTCTTTGAACCTGGGTCTTGATTTCCTTGAAATCAGGTTTATTAGTTAGCATTCCATTCCTTGATAAGGCTTGCCTTTCTTATTGTTTTTGCTTAACCAATCATATTATTCTTTGTGTAACCTCATACTAACTCTATCAGCTGCCTCTTTCTCAGAGAAAGCAGAGTGTTTTTGTCTTTCCATTATGTCTCACCCAATTTGCAAATTGTCCCCTTTTGATAAATAAAGTCACTCTCTTCTAAATTCTTAAAATTTGTCTTTTATCTGACAATAGTATTATTCACTTAAATATAAGGACAATGATATAGGAAGTTATCAAATCATTAATTCTCAAACTTTTTATTGAGTACTTCTAATGTGCCGAGACCTGGTCAAGGTACTAGGATGTCTGCTCTCATGAAAGTTAAATTCTGGCTAGGAGAAACAAGCAAAAGTGAGGACTTACGTGATTGTTACAGAGTGAAAATGTAATGAAGAAAGTATAAGAGGATGATAAGCTGGAAAGAGAATTTAGAGGAGAGTTACTTAAAGCTAGTTTTGCAAGCAAGATCTCTCTAGTGTTATTCATTCATTCATTCATTCATGAATTTTTCATTGTGCATCTACTACATGTTAATTTTTCCATGAGGCACAGGACAGAGTAAATTAATGACTTTGTGGAACATTCCTTAGAGAGGGAGAAACAAACAATAATAAGTAAACAAATAAAAGCAAAAATAATGTAATGCTTATAAAATAGTAAGGCTTATGTAAAAGTAAGCCAGGGTGAGGGATAAAGACTGACTGGTAGGAGTGGGCTTTTGTTATTTTAGATAAAGTGGCTAAGAGACAGCCTTCAGGAAAGCAATTCCATTTTAGCTGAGATCTCAGTAATGAACAAGAGTCAGCCTTCTGATCATCTGGTATGAAGACATTGCAGTGTGCACATATTAAAAAAGAAAATTCCCACAAAGATCAGGAAACCTTCTAAGGAAGTCTGCTCAAGAATCCAGCTGGGCAGGATTTTAGATATTTTGGCTCAGTGTCCAAAAATTTGAAGACTTAAGCAAACCAACTCTCCCAGGTTTGGGGGGTGTGGGTAGTGGAGGTTGCTTGCAACATGTTGAAGGTCAGAGGATGTGAGCGTGGGAAAGTTTCCTTTCTGAGTAAGAACACGCTAAGTGGTATCTGATGAGCTCCTCTTATGATGTGAGCTAATGCTTCCTTTACTGTGTGTGCTTTAAACTGATGCCAGAGTCATCAAACTATGAGTGTTTCTTTCCCCATTTTTCTTGCCCACAAATCTTGAGGATATTCACATGCATCATTTAACTAAAAAACAGACATTACAGTAACCTGTTCTCTTTGTTGTTCCTGTGGCTAGCCAATTCTCTAAATTTCCTGACATATTTCCCAATTGGAAGACACTATGTACTCTAAGTTCATGTTCCTTTATGAGGGACTTTTTGTCTTTAATTTGCATAAATTTTATTAGCTAAAAAATCATCCCTTTATTGTGTTTTACATTGTTTACATGTGAGTGAGAGCAAATAAATTGATAATTTGCTAATGTTGTTACCCAATTAAAATGTTATTAAATTAGATAATTCTCTCTTGCCACTTTAAAATAATAACTATGTATGTCCACTTTTGATATGTTAAAAGAATAAAGGGAAAAACTTGTTTTAAGCACACTCAACATGCAAACATGTTGTATAAGGAAATTGTTTTTTGAAGTATTTATATGTAAGTATAAATTTTTGGTGATAATGTTGACAGATCTCACTTTTTTTCTCAATTTATAAAGCAGTGAAATAACTAAATGAATTGCTGATGGGAACCCCAGCTCTCTCTTTTTCTTTGTTAGTAACATTTTATGTTATTCTTTCAAAATAAGGGGGGAAGTAGACAAAAGGAACTACCTGTAAAATGATAAATAGCTATCCAAAGAATGATCAACTGACAAAAGACTTAACCACTGGACATTGGTCCTGCTCTTAAGGCGCCTCCAAAACTGTGGCTGGGTCAATCAGGCATAATTCTCTGAATAAACCTGATCACATCAAAGGTGGGTCAAGAGTTTCCAGCTCTGCCTCTGTTACTAAATTTTTTTTTCTGGTCCTAGATAAGCACAACTGTTTTTGAACTGTAGTTTAATGGTTTGTAACATGACAGTTTGGACTAAATGACATCTTTGGTTCTTTCTGGTTCTAAATTTGTGACCCAAAGGTTTCCTTGGCCTGTTTGCTTCAAGACAGTAGGTAGCTTGAGTCTTCACTAGCAGCTCTCACTCATGATAGCTGATTTATGAACAGATTCCCTGCCCCTTCATTTCCTGGCATTTGTGAACACAGAGGAAAGGGCCCGGGGGCAGGACGGGAGAGGGGACGAGAAATGCCTCTGGGAGCAGAGTTTTATACCTTTTACCAAAAAAATTAAGAGCAAACAATTTGTACTTGTTTCCATTAATTTATAACTCTCAGACAGAAAAGTACCTTCTGGTAAAGAGTATTTAAAAAGGAACTGCTGAGCTTCTCCTCCTCTCTAGCAAAATTCCTTTAGGCGAGATATGCAGGCTCAAAACAGGTGTTGAAAGATCTGTCCCAGAAGGTTAAAGGCATTTCATTTTGTGGGGAGACAGTATGCAGTCTGGAGAGGTTCAGGTATCTATCCCGGAAGGGTAACATCTTTCTTTGGTGATACCGAAACAGAATGTAGCCTAGTATTTTGTAGGTTTCACAATCCATATTCAAATATTTGACATGAGTCGCTAGTCCCACGATGTGTGAATGCAGATCTGTAGCTGTATGATATGCAGTACCTTCTACATTGATTAGAACAAGATGACCTCCCACCGTCTGCAGTCTGGCAGGAATTAACTCCAGTTAGGTTCAGAGTGGTTAGCCTACAGTTCTGAGTAATATTTATTGTAAATAATATTTAATTGAGTAAATTATACTTAATTGAGACATTAGGGAATGGGGTGTTTCATGAAGGTTACGGCCTGTCTTCTAGGTACATATCGAAGATGTTATCCACTTAAAAAATTAGTTGCCTGTATTTTTTAGAACATTTGACAACTGTAATAAAATGAAATACCTCTGTGACATTTGATGAGCTCTGTGGGAACAAGGAAAGGCTGTGTGGTTATAGGGACTTTATAAAGCTCCATTTTTAATTCATTCTGCAAAATAGTGAAGAATTGCTAAAAGAAGATATCATCTATAGCACAAGAACTGGCCTTTCCTAGAGATGACTTTGCATTTACCCAGGGATCAGAAAGCATGTCTATCAGCAACCTTTCTGGAATAAGTTTTAGAGAAGGTTTTAAGGACAGAGGCTTCCACTGACTTATTGCTCCTAAATTCATGTTTGGCATAATGATAACACACCAGGCCTGCTTTGCTTAGATAGCTGGGTCCTGCTTCTTTTATTCCTGACTTCTGTTCCTTACTCCTGATTATCCAGATGTAATTTAAGAATCTCCAAAAGATCTCTGACCATCCCCTTTTTTTTGGTTGCCCGTAATACAAAGAAAAAAAACAAAACTGGAGGTGCTGGGGAAGTCACAGGACACATGTCCGGTGCCATCTCTCAGCCCTCGCCTCCTACCCTCCTCCTCTCCTATCGGAGACAATGTTTCAGTCTACTTACATTCCACAATCAGGAGGAGATGTTAGGTCTAATGAAAAGGCCCAACCAGACCTTAAACCTGGAAACTGGAAACAAGCAGCCCCAGATGCTAATCAAGACCGGAACTCTCAGTGGCAGGGCCCCCCTGCCTGGGGTGGAAAAGTACTGCACTCAGTGTGGAGTTGAGTCCCTTCTCCAGAGCAAAATGGGGCATGTGGAGCTGCCACCTACTGACCTGACTGGGGCATTCTGGCCACCCGGGAGACCAGCCACTATGGGATCTCTTCTCCTGCTCTTTTGGACCATTTCTGCAGTGAAAGTAATAAAGTGGTCATTTGCTGCAAGTTTCTGTTGTGTCTGAGCCTATCATGACACCCAGTGTAGCAACTTGCTCCATAAGAGGCAGAGTAGGAAGGGAAGAAAGAGAGAACAAAATCCAAATAGGCACAACTATCTTATAGTTAGCTTCCCTTGGTGACAAGGGAGAATATTTCTTTTTTACAACAAAAATACATAGTTTTCTTTGCCATTTTCATGAAAAAATAGCATATAGATTATTAACTGTGTTCTAATATTTATTTTTTTATGGTAACTTTTTTTTTTTTTTTTACTTCTGAGAGAAAATGGTAGTTTGAAAAGAGTTCCATGCCAGACCATTTGAATAATTTGCAATAAAGTGCCTCTGTCTTCTCCTTAGGAAATTGTCATTTTGGTTTATTGGATATTTTGAGATTTTAAATAAAAAGATTTTCTATGTGAAAAATCATACTGGGAGATAAGATACCTGCTTATCAAAAGGAATGTAGTATCAGCTAATATAATATGGTTGAACAGGTCTTTCAAGTTTTCAAACTTAAGTTACTTAAAAGTAAACTACATGGAACTTTAGCCTAAGAAATTAAATTAAAATATTCTACCTTTCACCAATTGTTATTTCCTTGCCCTTCCCATTTTGTCATCCCTTGAAAAAGTTTCCTAGTGCATGGGACTCCTTTTCCTAATGTGTGGAGCTAGAGAATTGAGGATCCAGTCCCGACCCTCTGCCCACAGTCCTAATGCAGTGTGTTCACTGACCCACTTCTGGAAATGTGATCTACATAGGAAATCAGATGTGACATTATTTGTTTGTAACCATGAATCACTTCTAATCTCCATTTCTGATGGAGGGAAAAATCTACTTTCCCACCGCATTTCACCAGCTTAACATTTTTTTTCCCCTGAATTTACCAGTTCCACTTTGTACATTTCTTGCTCTAAATCTACATGGGTATAATTAACACTACATACTGGAGCATTCAGAATCTTTATTCTGTTTTCCTTTCTGCCACAAAAGTGAAACAAAACATTAATGATACAATTTTAAAACAAAGCCCAAAGCAGAATATTTTGGCTGGTAATGTTGGATACCAAACCTGCAAATCATAATTTTACTGGTACCAAGGAAGTTGGATTATTCAATCCCCTGAAGGTATTATTGAGGTAACCATGGTGAAGTAAACTGATTTGCTTATACTCATTTTTTAATTAAGATTAAAAGCATAGCTCTTCATGCTTCACGAAAAGTTGGCTTTACAATTCTGAGTTTATAAGAAACTCAATTCCTTTGTGATAGAAATGTATTAAGACATAAGTTAATTTTCACAGAACTCTTTTCGTGGATCCCATTCAAATCTATTCTGAACTTCAATATGGATCTATTTTCCCATTAGACATAAAATGTATAAAACAAATTGAAAGCTTTTGTTCTGTAATTGTAACTACATTTAATGAAATCTTGTGACAATAGACATGTCTTGCATCCACATAAAACCTCAGGAACTATCTAAGCTTTTGGTTTTTTTGTTTTGTTTTGTTTTATAATGGAATTTGTATATAAAAGAGGAAAATTGAGGCTATAAAATCCTCCTTTGACTTTGTTTTCCACTACAGAAAAACTAGATCACTGATATAAAGTCACATCTACTAAAAAGTCTGGACAATATTGACATTGGGATGCGAGAGGGACACAATATTTGGAGCATGCCTGCTTATTAAAGTCTTCTTATATAGATGTCCCCAGTGAGTATGAGGCCTGAAACTCGAACACACATTCTATTTCATTTTCTTATTTTTGTGATGGGAAGTTTCATGCTAACAGCTCACTTCCAACCTCAAACTGACTACCCCACACCAGAGCCCCATATTCCAGAAATACAGTAATGCATTGGTGAAAGGGAAGCTAGAAATGATGTTGTCTGGCATCTTCATTTTGCAGATAAGAAAGAGAAACCCAGAGAGGTGAAATAGATTGCTCAAAGAATTCATTCATTTAAAAAAAATTATTGAGTAGCTAATGTGTACAAGGCTCTGCCATAGAAAATAAAGTTGAAAAGATGAATAAGATGGTTTATATGGTAAAGACCCTTAAACTGAGCACTAAAGTCATGGAGTAAAAGCCAGGACAATGATTACTCCTAGAATAGAGGGAAGACACCTAGCCCATCCAATCTAACATGGGCAGGTGCTAGTCCAATGAATGCAGTAGAAAAGGCATTCAGAGAGATCATTCTAGGAGCAATGATGTGATGTTTAGAAATAACCCATTTCCATGATTTTGGAGCATTAAGTAGAAATTATCTAATTGCAGGACATAAGATTGCAGAGAGAACCATTATGTTATCCTGAGAAATTATATTGTTTTGCTATTTTAAGCAAGGCAATAAATTTTCTGATTTCAGTGCATATATTTTTTCTTCGTTCTAATAACTTATAAAATGTCAGTGATCCACTTACATTCACTAACTGCATTAGTCCTCCCAATGCCCATTCTTCTGGTAAAAGCAAGTTGCTTTTAATACACTTTTTTTCTTTTTTTTTAAATGCAATTTTATTGAGATATATTCACACACCATATAATCCATCAAAATATACAACCAATGGCTCACAGTATCATCATACAGTTATGCATTCATCACCATGATCAATTTTAGAACATTTTCATCACCCCAAAAATAAAGAAAAAAATAAAAATAAAAATAAAAAGACTACCCAAACCATCCCACACCCCTTATCACCCCTATTAATCATATATTTTTGTCTTTATTTTGTTACTCATCTCTCCATACAATGGATAAAGGGAGTATCAGTCACAAGGTTTTCACAAACACATGAGCACATGATAAAAGCTATATAGTTATATAATCATCATCAAGAATCAAATCTGCTGGATTGCAGTTCAATGGATTCAGGTATTTCCTCCCAGCTTTTCTAACACACGAGAAACTAAAAAGGAATATCTATATAATTCATAAGAATAACCTCCAGAAAGAGCTATCAACTCTATTTGAAATGCCTCAGCCATTGAAACTTTATTTTGTTTCATTTCTCTTCTCCTTTTTGGTCCAAGAAGGCTTTCTCAATACCACGATACCAGGGCCAGGCTCATCCCTGGGAGTCATGTCTCATGTTGCCAGGGAGATTTATACCCTTTGGAGTCATGTCCCATGTAGGGGAAAGGTAGTGAATTTATTTGCAGAGTTGGCTTAGAGAGAGAGGCCACATCTGAGCAACAAAAGAGGTTCTCTGTGGATGACCCTTAGGCATAATTGTAAGTAGGCTTAGATTCTCTTTTGCAGGAATAAGCTTCATAAGGGCAAACCCCAAGACAGGGCTTGACTATTAAATTGGGAGTCCCCAGTGCTTGTGAGAATATCAGGAATTCCCGACATGGAGAAGTTTAATATTTCCACATTTCTCCCCAGTCCCTCAAGGGGACTTTGCAAATACATTTTTATTTTTTTATTTTCTGCCCAGAATGCTCTGGGATATATCAGGGTATTACATTAACCTGCACAGAATGACAAGATCTCATTCCCTATTCTAGGTTCCATGTAATTATGTTGTTTAAATGAACTGACTATATAGGTTAAATTAGATAGTGTGCTATAGAGAATATAAGTTTTGTACCAAATAAACATTTCTTAAATAACAGTTAAAACTCAGGAATAGGTGTGATCTAATCCACTTTTGCTTGGGTGGAGAAGCATGAGATGTCAAAGATTTAAACTTTCTTTCTTTGCCTCAACTTCCCCTACTCCACAGAGGCTTGAAACAGCTTTTATAAAACATTTCAAATCCATTATTTCCCCTTAAAAGTTTACAGTTGGAAGTGCTATGGCAGTCCAAATGATCAAATCTGAACAATGTCAGCACTCCAGAATTTTTGAACATGCATTACTTCACCTCATCCAGTCAGACCAGAGAAGCCACTAACTTCCCTAGAGAGACTCATTGTTGAGTGATGGGCACACGTGAATGGGCTGTGGACAGTAGTTTTCATCATAGACTAGTTTTGCTGTTAATGTTCCTGAGATAAGATTTTTTGAGCAAAAGCCCATGGAAGTCATTTCCTTCCCATAAGCCTCCTTTAGCCTTCAAAATTTCCTAGGTGTATGGTTTCATTAGGACATGGATTTTAGTGTTGAAAGAAAGTCACTAGGAAACATTGAAGCTGCCACTTAGAGGCAAAGCCATTTAGCCATTCCTGGCTTTGGGTAGTGAAAAAGGAGGAATTAAACACTTGTCATTTCAGTGATAAAGGTTTTGTGATATTCTATGGTACTCTACAACACATTTTGAGGGGGAGTATTATCTTTAGTTTTGTTGGAGATCCAATGGCCTTCTATTCTTTCCCCCAAAAGACTAAATTGGAAATGAGATAATGTTACAAATCAAGACATCTATGTATGTCTCTGTGGAGCCACATTTTAGTTTGAGAGAGACAGTATAGCAAAGGGGCTAAGAAATTTGGGATTAGAAAAAATTGATAGTTGGCCCCTCCTCAGTCATTTACTATCTTTGTAACACTGTACAAAATATTAAGACTATTTAAATTCAGTTCAACGTTACCTGAAATGGGGATAGTATGTATTATACTATCAAAGTGTTGTGAATCTTGAATAAAATGATATAATAAATTACTTAGCAATCATTAAGCTCTCAGTAGATATTAGTTATTTTAACTATTATTTGTCTTTTTACCACTTAATTGTCTTAGGTTTAGTCCTATTAACACCAGAGTAATATATATACACACACATACATATGTTTACATGTATATTTTTATATTATATATATTTTTTGTACATCCATAAGCTTTTTAGATTTTCACATGACCAGTTGCCTATTGAAAACATTAGCAGATGTAGTTTTCATCTCTGTAATTTGTGTAATTGCATAACCCCTGGGTTATGCAAAGTTTCCTAAATGCTTTCAGAAATTAAAATAATAAGTAAAGAAATAATATTCTATCAGTCTATCCTATAATTTATAAAGCATATTTTGAAACAATAACTTATTTAAGCATAAAAGAACAAGAAATAGCAGCTTGTTATGGGCACTAAACTAAATATGTCACCAAAAAATATTTCTAAATGAAAATATCATCAAGGGAATCAACAGAGGATTTTTTTCTTATCTGGGTCAGAGGCTGTAGAGCATCAAGAAGGTTCAGGGTTAAGAAAAATAGGTTTTGGTTACAACTATATGCTTGACTTGCATGGTCTAAAGCCAATAACTTAATTTCTCATCAATTTCCTCATGTATGGAATTGTGATCATAACTTTTCCCTTCTGGGTTCAAGGGCATCATGTAATGTGAGATGATGATAATGGGAACTTTTGAAAAGAAAAGAAAAGCCTTGTAGTACAATAATACTTTCTGAATGCTAAATAGAGTAGTACAGGCCTTACTTTTAAAATGTAGTACAGTATGTAGAACAATATTGTTAAAAAACCCTTTTTATTGTGAAATATATCACACATACAGAATAATACACGAAGCAAATGCACAACTTAATGAATTTTTATAAAGCAAACACCTCTCTTACCTTCACCCAGGTCAAAAAGACAGTCCTGCCAGCGCCGCAGCATCCCTGCTTGACCCATCCAGTCACCACCACCCTCCTGCTCCTCCTCTGAAGCCCCCAGTCATGGCAAAGTAATCCCTCCACAACCTCCATAGTAGTTACTTCCTTGCTTGGCTTTCAGTTTTTACACCTAAGTACCCATAGTGGAACGCTATAGAATGTCATACAAAATGATTCATTCACGATTCAGTCTTCAAATTATAGGGTTTTGTTGTTACTGCTTTTGTTCAACATTCATATATTTAAAATTCATCCAGTCAAGCTGTAGCTTTACTCCATTCATATCCATCATTGCATAGCATGTCACTGTATGACTATACCACTATTTACTTACCCATTTTAATGTTCATGAACATTTCAGTTATTTCTGGTTTGGGGTTATGTGAATAATGCTAAGGTTACACATATACACATCTCCTGGTTCAGTGTGTTCAGGTTGGGTATTAATCTAGAAGTTAAATGATTGATCAGAGGTTACATGTCTATTTGACTTTACTAGACATCGCTAACCTGTTTCCATAACAGTTTTGTTTATTTACACTCCCACCAGCAATGTATGGGAGTCTTGTTTGCTCTACAATCTCAAAAAAAAAAGTTCATAAACTTTTTAATTGTAGCCATTTTGGCAGATGTACAGTGGTATTTTGTATATTGTGGTTTTAATTTGCACTTCTCTGATAGCTAATATATTTTAAACCCTTTTTCCTATGATTATGCCATTTTAATTTCTTGTTTCATGAGTCCCAATCAAGTCTTTTACCCATTTTTTCCTTTGCATCTGTTTTTTTCTTACTGATTTGTAGGAGTCCTCTGTATATTCAGTATCTTAGTCGATAATTTGTTAAATGTATTAAAAAATATTAACTCTCATTCTATAGTTTGTTTTTTCACTGTTGTTTTCATGGATTTTATTCAATGTAAATTCTTAATTTTAATGTAATCTTCTTTCTGAGATTTTTTTCCTTTATAGTTACTATGTTTTATTTTCTGTTAAATTATTCTCATTGTTGAATTAATGCAAACATTTCTTTATTTTATCTTCTAAAATCTTCATTTTTCCCTTCATATTGAGATCTCTAATCCTCTTCAAAATATTTTTTATATATGTGTTTAACTAGTGGTCAAGAGATTTCTTGAGATTATTATTATTTTTTAATGGATATCCAATTGTTCCAGGACCAT
Source organism: Choloepus didactylus (assembly GCF_015220235.1). NCBI lineage: Eukaryota > Metazoa > Chordata > Mammalia > Pilosa > Megalonychidae > Choloepus > Choloepus didactylus. Next base: position 135,896,754 of record NC_051309.1, on the reverse strand, counting down.
TATTTAAAAGACCACTTTTAATCCAATGCTCTGTATACCATCCATACCATCTTTACATTATTGAAACTTCCAATCCATTATCATGATCTATTTCTTCATTTATTTAGGTCTTCTTTAATTTCTGTCAATAATAAAAAATAGTTTTCTACAACTTGTCCATATTTAATGTATTTATTTGGAGATATAAGATCTTAATGTAATAAGTTATATATACATAACTTTAAATTTTATTTTGTTTGTTGTGGTATATTGAATATATTTGATATTCGTATAATGTCTTTCAATACAGCAACCTGGTTAAACTCTTTTATTCTAATAACTTATCTTTGGTTTCTTTTGTTTTATCTGCATACACAATCAGAGCATCTGCATATAATGACAGTATTGTTTCTTCCTTTCCAATTTTTATACATGTTATAAAAATTGCTGCCTTATTGCACTAGCTAGGGTGCCCAATCTGATGCAGATTGGAAGAGATGAGTCACCAATATGTATAATGTTTTTGTAGATTTTTGGTGGATACTCTTTATAATATTAAAGGAGTTTTCTTCTCTCTCTTTTTATTAGTATAAAGACATTAATATTGACATTTTTCTATATTTATTGATATGATAATATGGCATTTCTGCATTAATTTCTTAAGGAAGCAAATGATGTTAACTGATTTTCTAATTAGAAGAAAAAAGATTACTTGATATTCCTGGAATAAATCTAAGTTCATTAATAGCTAGGCAGAGAATCACTGAGACATGGGTTATGTATACCTATATCTATCTATCCTATCTATCTATCTATCTATCTATCTATCTATCTCTATCAAAATTGGACCTGCTGTTTTAATTTAATTTTTTTTTAATTTATTTTAGGATTTTTGCCCCTTTATTCAAGAGTGAAATCGGTCATAATTTTTTTCTTTTCAGGTCTTCTTTGTCCAGTTTGGTATGTAGGTTACACTATACATATACATTATCTGGAATAATTTGCATAAATTTGGAAATTTTTCTTCCTAAATATTTGGTATATCACTCCTGTAAAACATTCTGGCTTATAGTTTTCCTATGGGAAGTTTTTAATTACAGATTCAATCCCATAGCACTTATAGAACTATTTAAACATTTTACTAGAATGATAATAATAATGAGTACTTTTCTAGGAACCATACCATTTCACATACTCCTTCAGATTTATTGATATAAATTGTTTATAAATCATCTTATACATGTTTATTATCACAAATATCTGTAGGAGTGTGCTATGTTTTAAAAATTCTGGATATTGGTGAGTTGTGTCTATACTGGTTCATTTCTTGATCAGTATCACCAGGGACTTAACAGTTTTATTAGTTTTGAAAAAGAAAAAAATGGTTATATTGATCTTCTCTATTGTACATTTGTTTTCCATTGCTTTTCTCTGTTTTTACCCTATTATTTTTCTTCTTTCTACTTTCTTGACTTGCATTTATTTTCTAATCTATTGAGATAAATGCTTGGCTGATTAATTATCTGCCTTTCCTCTTTTTTAATTTTCCAACCCTGTCTGTGTCCTTATGTTTTACTTATTTTACATGTTTTATATTCCTGTGCCAAAGGCCAAGGATGCCACCTGTGATGGTTAGGCACACTACCTATCTATGTCTAGTTAGCACTTTTAAGCCGATAAGTTAATTTTGATCTTTGCTCTATAGCAATTAGTGTGCTTTAATTTATTCTAAGTCAATGCATTTGGTGATATAAATGGTTTTACATCTGTCTTTTTACGATGTGCTTTTTTTAAAAAAAAAATTCTGTGTTCTTTTTCTTGAATTGAGAGACTTTTTTGTATCTTTCCATTTTTTCATGGAAGTTTTATACTATTTTTCTATTGTTATCCTGGTTACCCTAGGTATGGCAATATATATTAATTGAAACTTTTATCCTTTACTGACTAATATAAAAACTTTAGAACAGTAACTCCAAACTTGTGTGCTGTAATTATTGTGTATTTTAATTGTATATAAAGCATATTTTAAAATTCTACAGATATTATTGTTGTTCCAGATATCAATATGCATTTAGATTTACTTGTACATTTAACACTTTTGTTGCTATTTATTCCTTCTTGAATCAGTCTTCTTTTAAAAAAAAAAAATATTCCTTACATTTCAAGATTATCATTTGAAGAACATCTGCACTTGCAAATTTGCTCAAATTTTGTTTCTCTGATATACATTTATTTTACTGCTCCTCCTCCCTTTCTCTCTCCCTTTCCCTCTCCCCCTCCCTCTTAAACAACCAATGATTAAAGAGGAAATCAGAATCAAAATTAAGAAATACCTTGAAGTGAATGAAAATGAAATACAAAACATATGAGATGCAGTGAAGGCAGTACTGAGAGGGAAATTTATAGCCCTGAATAACTACTTTATAAAAGAAGAAAGATCAATTCAGAGAACTAAATTTGCAACAGGAGGAATTAAAAAAAGGAAAGCAATCTAAACCCAAAGTGAGCAGAAGGAAGGAAATAATAAATATTAAAGTACAGAGAAATGAAATACAGAATAAAAATAATAGAATAAACAAAACCAAATGTTTCTTCCTTGGATAGATCAATAAAATTAAAAACCATTTAGCTTGAATGACAAAGAGAAAAAAAGAAAAAGGACACAAATAACTAAACCAGAAAAGAAGGGGGGACATTACTACCAACTTCACAGAAATTAAAAGGACTGTAAGTAGATACTGTGAAGAACTGTATGCCAAAGAATTGGATAACCTAGATGAAATAGACAAATACCAAGAAACATGCAAACTACACTATCTCAAGAAGAAATAGAAGATACTAAAAAACCAATTACTAGTAAAGATATTGAATCAGTAATCAAAAATCTCCCCCCAAAAAAGCAAAGCCCAGGACAAGATGGCTCCACAGGTGAATTTTACAAAACATTACAAGAAGGATTAACACCAGTACTGCTCAAATTCTTTCAAAAAATTGAAGCAGAGGGAAAATTCTATAACTCCTCTATGAGGCCAATATCACCCTCATAACAAAGTCAGATGAAGTTACCACAAGAAAAGAAAATTGCAGACTAGTATCTCTTATGAGTATAGAGGCAAAAATCCTGAACAAAATACTAGCACACTAGATCCAACTGCATGTCAAAATAATTATACACCATGATGAAGTGGGATTTACTCCAGGTATGCAAGTGTGGTTCAACCTAACACGTTGAATTAATGTAATACAACATCTTAATACAATGAAGAGGGGAAAACCCATGATCACCTCAATTGATGCAGAAATGATATTTGACAAAATCCAGCAACCTTTCTTGATAAAACTCTCTAAAAACTTGTAATAGAGGTAAACTTCCTCAATATGATAAAGGGAATAGATGAAAAACTCACAGATAACATCATACACAATTTATTCTATTGGGAAAGACTGAGAACTTTCTCTCTTGTTCTTGTTTCTCAGGAACAAGGAAAGGATTCCTACTGTCATCACTGTCATTCAACATTGTACCAGAAGTTATAGCTAGAGCAATCAGACAAGAGAAAGATGTTCAAATAGGAAAGGAAGGAGTAACATGTTCTCTACCTGCAGATGACATGATCATCTGCATTTTAGAAAATCCTTAAAAATTCACAACAAAATTCACAACAAAGTTACTAGAACTAATAAATTAATTCAGCAAAGTGGTGGGGTAAAAAAATTAATATGCAAAACTAGTAGTGTTTCTGTACATTATTAATGAACAAACATAAGAAATGAAGAAAAAAATTCCATTTATAGTGGCAATCAAAAGAATCAAATATCTAGGAATAAATCTAATCAACCATGTAAAGGACTTATATGCAGAAACCAATATATATATTGCTAAAAGAAACCAAAGAGGACCTGAATGAATGGAAAAGCATTCCGTGTTCATGGATTTAAAGACTAAATATTGTAAAGTGTCAGTTCTACCCAAGTGATATTCAGATTCAACATAATCCCAATCAAAGTTCCAATAGCCTTCTTTGCAGAAATGGAAAAGTCTATCATCAAATTTATACTGAAGAGTACATGACAACAATAGCCAAACCCATCTTACAAAAGAATGAAGTTGGAGAACTCACTTACCACTCTTAAAACTAATTACAATGCCACAGTAATCCAAAGAGCATGGTACTGGAACAAAGACAGAAATACTGACCAATGGAATCAAGTTGAGGCTTCAGAAATCAACCCTCACATTTATCACCAACTAATTTTTGACAAGGGTACCAAGTCTAGCCAATGGGGAAAAAAATAATCTCTTCAACAAATGGTTCTGGAAAAACTGGAGGCCCATATTCGTAAGAATTAAGATGACCCCAACCTCAAACCACCACAAAAAATCAACTCAATATGGATCAATGACCCACACAGAAAAACCAGAACTATAAAATTCCTAGAAGAAAACATAGGGAAGCATGTCTAGGATCTTGAATTTGGGAATATTTATTAAACTTTACCACAAACAACAACAAAAATAGATAAATAGGGCCTCATGAAAATTAAAGAATAGTTTTGTGCTTCAAATGATTTTATCTTTTAATTAAAAGGCAATATATACAATGGGAGAATATATTTGTAAATCATATATCCAGTAAGGGTTTAATGTCCAAAACATATAAAAATGTCCTACAATTCAACAACAATAGGACAAACAACCCAATTAATAAATAGGCAAAATACTTGAACAGACATTTTTTCAAAGAAAATATATAAATAGCCGTAAAAAGCACATGAAAGTATGCTCAACATCATTAGCTATTAAGGTAATGCAAATTAAAACCATAGTGAGATGCGATTTCACACTCATTAGGATAGCCACTATTTTTAAAACCCAAAATTACAAGTGTTGGAGAGAATGTGGAGAAATAGGGACAGTCATTCACTGCTGGTGGCACGTAAAGTGATGCATCTACTGTGGAAGACCATTTGGCATTGCCTCAGAAAATTCAGACTAGAATAACCATTTGAACTGGTAATCCCACTTCTAGGCATATACACAAAAGAAATAAAAGTAGGTACTTAGATATTTGCACAATGATATTAATAGCAGCATTACTCACAATTGCCAAAAGATGGATGTGCCCATCAAAAAATGAATGGATAAATAAAATGTGACATGTACATAAACTGGATTATTATTGAGCCATAAATGAGAATAACATTCTGATTCATGCAACATCAAGGATGAACCTAGAAGACATAACATTGAAAGAAATAAGCAGGACAAAAGGATAAATATTGGATGATCTCACTGATAAAAATTAATTAGAATAAGCAAATCCATAAGTCAGAAAATAAAATATAGTTTGCCAGAGGCTAGGGCATGAGTAGGAAATGGGGAGTTAGTGCTTAAATTGTATAAAGTTTCTATTTGGAGTGATGGAAAAGTTTTGGTAATGGATGTTGATGATTGTAATACCACATTCTGAACATAATTAACAGCACTGAATTATATATTTGAATGTGGTTAAAAGGGGAGAATTTAGGCTATATATATGTTGCTAGAGTAAAAATTTGAAAAGAAAACAAGCAAACATGCATCTGCATAACACAAACAATGAACCTTAATGTAAACCATGGACTATTTAATTATAAAAATGTTCTTTCATGAATTTTAACAAATTTTTCACATTAATGCAAGATGTTAACAATAGGGTAGTTTATGGTAATTCTGCATTTTAACATGATTTTTCTGTAAACATCCAAATTCTCTAATTATAAAATGAAGGAATAAATGGAATTTCTCTAGTCAGAGATTTGGGGGAACATATTACAAACTGAGGCACCCACATAGGCAGTGCTGCAGAGATTGTTGGTTGGAGGATGAGGCTGCATGAAGAGATGGGAGCTGATTATATTATGCTTAAGTAAACCTAAGAATGAAGATGCTATGAGTGGGATTTATCCAGTGGTAAACACTAATAATGTACGGAAACACGTTCAAAGTCTCTAGGAATTTCCAGACTGTGGCTTCAGATCTTCCTCTCTTTAATTTACAGTGAATTCTAGATGAAAAGACTAACTAATCTAAGACGTTTTAGAGTGATGACTGGGGATTTATTTTAAAAACACTTGGGTATTAAATTTAAATAACCTGTTTATGTGTTGCTGCCTCCTGGGAATTTTCATGATAACTATCCATCTTTGTAACTTAATAGTATAAATAACTGATAATTATTTGAAGCAAGAACACATTTTTCATTTTAGTTTTAATTGCAAGAATAATATCCATTCTTCCATAAATTTTAGTTCCCATCAATATTTAGTTAGAATACAGTTAGTTAGAAATGGAATGGTTGATTTTTTTTAGCAAGATTTAATCCTTTTTTCTATTTATTGGTGATATGGAAAAATTTTTATTTATATACTTTTCTAGTTTAAAATTTGTGCAGATATCCTTAATACTATGCTTATTATCTGTGCAAGAGGAAATAATGACCTAATCACATTTTATTTAAAACTATATTTCTTGTGATTGAAGAATTCTTTAAAAAAAGAACCTGACAAAAATTTAGTAAAATTAAGCAACAATTTCAGAGATTTGAGATAGGCCTCTAGCCCACCTCTTTATTTTATATATGATGAACCTATGTCCAGGAAATATTCTGTGAACTGCCATGTTTCCACTCCCAATTAAGAAGAAGTATCAGATGAGAAATTGAAACAAAGATCTCCCCTAAAATTCATTCTATTTTCTTCTCCAGCATTAGGTAACACTAATTACTATTCTAACTCTCAAAGAGTAAATAGCATGAAACTCTCTGTAGCTCACTGGTTTTATACAACAGGCCTTTAGGCAAACATAAAGCAAGGATAAATTAGAGAAAAGTGTACTTCTCTGTAGTTCACCTGAAAAGAAGTGGAAAATGTATGGTCCTTTGAAATTGTTCAAATTGTTCAAAGTCCTCAACTTTATAATTCCATAGAGATATGCCATCATCAATATCTCAAAGTGTTTATTTGGAGCAAGACACAGTCCCACTAACAGGCTGTTGTTATTAAATCTCCCATTCATCCCAAACCTGGTGATTCTTCCAAGGCAGTCATGGTAATTCCATTCTTTTTACTTGTGATTAGCTCAAGAATGATTGTACACTTCTGTAGTGTTTTGGAGTGATGTACCCCAGAAAAAAACATGTTCTTAAATTAAGTAGGACCTTTCAAAGAGATTACTTCAGATAAGGTGTGGACCACCTCAATCAGGATTAAGTTTGAATCCCGTTACTGGTGCCATATATAAGCAGAACGAAATTAATAAATATGGAGAGACAGCCATGGGGATCAAGAAGCCAAAGGCCAATGGAACCCACAGAGAAGGGAGAGATCAGAAGAAGCCACCATGTGCATTACCATGTGACAGAGGACCCCAGGACCAAGGATCACCAGCAGTGATACACAGAATGCCTGTCTTTGGGAAGATCGCATCAAGTTGATTTGAAATTGATTTGGAATTTTTTCTGGTCTCAAAGCCATAACCTAATAAATTCTCATGGTTTAAGCCAACCCATTACATTGTATTTGCTTAAGCAGCCAAGGAAACTAAAACAGATTTTGGTACTAGGAATGGGTTGATGCTGCTGCAAATACCAAAAAAATGTGGAAACAGCTTTGGAATTGGATAATGGGTAGAGGCTGGAAGAATCATGAGTTGCTTGATAGAAAAAGTCTAGATTGCTTTGTAGAGAGAGATGGTAGCAATCTGGATGCCAAAGTTACTTCCAGTGGGGCCTCAGAAGGAAATGATGAATGTGTTATTGGAAACTGGAGACAATTCTTGTTAAAAAGTGGCAGAGAACCCGGCAAAATTGAGTTCTGATGTCAGAGGGAGAGCAGAACTTGAAAGTGATGAACTTGGATATTTAGCTGAGGAGATTTCCAAGCTAAGTGGGGAGAGTACAGCCTGGTTTTTCCTTGCAGTTTATAGTGAAATATAAGAGGAAAGGGATAAGCTGAAAACTGCAAACTTAAGCACAAAGAAACCAGAAATTGGTGGTTTGGAAAATTCTGACCCTACCCAGATAGTGTGCTCTGAGACTAGGGCCAGAAGTAGTTCTATCGGGGACCTCCCTAAGCTTTCAGAAAGCAAGTCTTAGAGAATAAGACCCCATGTCAAGTTTAACCAAACCTGGATCCAGTCACCCATTTCAGAGGAAGTTAGGATTGGAAACACAGTTATGAAGGATCTATGGAAAGTCCTTTGTCTGATGGTTTGGACCCCTGTGAATTACATGCAAAGATGACAAGATTTTTGTGAGGTTCGTATGAGTGGAACCACTGCCAATCCAAATCAAAAGGGACAAAGGAAGGACCCATGGAAGAGTGAGTTTAAGGGCAGAGCATGGAGCCAAGTTCTGGATAGAAGATATCTTATTGGGCCCAGAGAACACACTCACCCATGTGTGTGGAAAGGGCAGGTCTGCCCCTGAACTTGGAGGGGCTGGGCCTTGCTCCCAATCATTGAGTGTGATTGCTGCCACCCCAAAGCTTTGAGATAGTAGGGCCTGTGCTCCAGGATATACAGAGAGACTGGCCACCACACCAATGCTCAGAGAGGGTGGGGCCTGTGCCCCAGAGTTTATGGAGACCCTCCACCATCCTGATTCTTGGAGAAAGAGGAGCCTTCACCCCAGTGTTCAGGGAGAACTTGGCCACTGCACAAACACTTGGGAGGGATGGAGCTGCCACTCGACCAGGCCTGGAGAATGAAGACTCTCAGACCTTGAAATCTAATGGAGGTTGCCCTTCTGGGTTTCAGAATTGCCTTGATCTATGACCTTGTTTTCCTGCCAATTACTCCCTACTGGAATGGAATGTTGATCCTATTCTGTCCCTCCATTGTATACTGGAAGCAGATAACTTGTTCCTTGGGATTCACAGCTTCACAGACAGAGTGGAAATTGTGCCCCAGGACAGACCATACACATAATAGATTTTGGTAAGACTTTGTTTTTATATTGTTTCTGAAATGGCCTAAGGCTTTGGTAATGTTGTGATGGAATCAATGTATTTTGCATGTGGAAAGGACATGTCTTTTTGGGGTCCAGAGGGTGGAGTGTGTTATTTTTACAATCAATCCATTATGTGGATGTAAACCCGTTGTAAGTAGGACCTTTTGATAAAGTTACTTCAGTTAGGGTGGCCCACCACTATTAGCATGGGTTTTAATCCTGTTAATGGATTCCTTTGAGAGCAGAATGAAATTCAGACAGAGGAATAGAAAGCCACAGAAAGCAAAAGGCTAAAGGCCAACAGAACCAGGATGAGAAGAAGAAGTCAGGAGAGGCTGCCATGTGCATTGCCATGTGACAGAGAAGCCCAGGACCAAGGATTGCCAGCAGTCGGACCTAGAAGGCCATAGTTTTTGGGAAGAATGCATCACCTTGATTTGGACTTGATTTGGACATTTTCCTGGCCTCAAAACTGCAAGTTAACAAATCTCCTTGCTTAAACCAACGTATTACATTGTTTTTCCTTGTGTAGACAAGGAAACTGAAATAACTTCAAACCAAATTGAAAAATAAAAAGAAGAGACTTAAGTTTTTTTTATTCTAGATATGAACCACAGGAAGAGACTTACCCTCATACATTAATTGCTGTTTTCTGACATCTTAAACCATGTGGACCATGTTAGCTAGTAAATGCATAAGTAGTTGAGACAAGCAGCAGGACAAACCTGGGTACCAGATGACATTTTTGAGCAAATATATGACCTATCTCTGAATGCTGCTCTATCCTAGATATAAAACTTTATGAGGTAGTATGTTTTCTTGATTCATAGAGTAATGGTAAGCAGGTTTTCAGTTTCCAGAACTACAAACATTCAAAGTGGTCTAATCTCCCTCTCTATTAGCATCTTTATTCTGTTGAATGTAGTTTTTTTAAAAAGGTATGAAAGGAACGCATAATGTGGCATGGAAAAGAAATGAAAGTCATAGAATTTCAGGCAAAAAATGTAGGTATATTATGAGGGGTAAGGTGGGTAAATGGAGAAGGAGAGGGTTAGACAGGAAAGGAGAAGGGAATCATGATTATGCCATCAAAGCTAGTATATCTGGTCTACTGCAGAGTATTGATTGAATTGGGGTAGGAATCTTGGGTCATTTTTAGCACTAATAGATGATGATGTTTCTGGAAGCCTGGGAAGGATGGCAGCAGATGAAAAATAGATTTCTATGTCAGTCAAGTTCCTGGCAGGGAAAAGATGGCATACTCAGAAGACTTTAACAAAATAACTTGTTAAAGGCACTATTTACAGAAAAAATGGGCTACGTTAGTGTAACTCATCAGGGATAGTGATGTGTCCAGGGACAAGCTACAGAAGAAAAATGTTAGCATCTCTAAGCCTGAGGGAAGGAGAACAGAATGGTGAAACTGGGGTCTGACAGGAGCTGAGCAGTTGAAGACGGTCTCCCAGTGGGAGCTGTATTTGTACATGGCCACTACCAGAACTAAAGCAAGGGAGAGAGGGAGCAACAAATACATCCTTTTGCCCTCCCTCATCAGATATCATGATATATGACAGCTCTGCACACAGACCAAGACCATACAAAGCCAAAAGGTAGACCACCAGAGACAGGCAGTGCTTAGGGGCCAACTTCCTGTAGGCACAGAGCAGGGAATGTTTGTGAGGTGAGGATGGGGCAGAGAATCACCAACATATTCTCCCTTAAACGTATGGTCCAGCAAGGCCATTTTGACTTGTTATCTGCTAGGGAAACTTCTGCTGCCTACATAAAGGGCCAAACTGTGTTCAAAATTCTGGGTAATTCAAAGAGTTGCCTTAAACACAAGTAGAGAACAGAGCTATGTGGTATGGTTTTGAAAACTATCTAGAGGCCTACTAGTCAAATTATGTGTAGTCCCCTCTGTTCTACTGCACCCATTATATGACCATTGCAAAGACATTCTATAGGTTTATGCAGTGCTCCATTCCTGGTATTCCTAGGAGTATAACAGTGACTAAAACCTCAGTGGGAATGAATGAATTGGTTGCTCGGCTGTGACTGTGTCCCTATGGCAGAGTTCCAGGTAAGGGATGGAACAATGAACTCCTGGGGATATGAATAAGGCCTCCTTTTCGTAATATATTTTTTGGCAAGTGTGGATGTGGCTATCATCTGTGATGTCACTATCTCTCATTGATATTACAAGTGGGAAGGATATTAGCGATTTATAAAATCAGCACAGCAGGACCGCCTTTCACAAGAACTAAGCACTGGCGAATTCAGGTATATGCAATTGACAATTGAAAAAGAAAATGGCAGAGAGAAAGAGAGAATTTAGATTTAAAAAAATTATCTCTACAATTAATTTTGTTACTTTGTTGTTACTAGAGTGCTTTTTTGCCTTGTTTATAAAAAAATGTAATAGGTATATTTGTGTAAGAAGTATTTGTTCAATAACGGGTTCACTACTGTATACACCCTATGTAAAACTGGGAGTACAGTCAGTGGTGCTGACCCACTTGGGGTCTCCAGGCAACACCACCTCCAGCTTCCCGATGTTAGGCATTTCCAGACCTCCCACTGGCCGTTGCCAACTTTTTCCCCCTGGGGACGGGCAGAGAGATGTTGGAATGGTGCAGGCTGCTGGAGCACTCATGGATGGGAGAGAATTAAAATTAAAAAAAATTGTTTCTATGATTAATTTTGTTTACTTATTGTTACTAGTGTGTTTCCTTGCCTTATTTATATAAAAAAAAAATGTGTGATAGGCATGTTCATATAAGAAATACCTATTAAATAATGGGGTTCACTATTATGCATGATTTTCAACCTCTGCAAAGGGCCTTGGAACATATTAGTCAGGTAAAACAGGTTCTACTGTACTATTTTTTGTTTCCTCTTATGTATTTGTAATCTTTCTAAACATTGAAGCAACAATCCACAGAGTTTAATTACTCAGAAATTGGCCATTAATAAACAACCCTTCAAACTTCCCCAAATCCCTTCAGTGGGTTAAAAATGAAACAAAATAAACCTTTGTGGTGAATACCAATTCAGTCTGCAGATTTAGATGTAAAATGTAGTTCTTCTTATGTGTCAATTATAAGTCCATTTCTTTAAGTCCACAGTTAGCCTGATTGTGAAAATAAATGTATTTCAATTCTCTGAGATGTCAGACTGTTGATTCTTTCCAAGTTTAGAGCCTCCTCAATCCCTTATATATTCCAGGCACTTTTGGAGAGGCCAGGGCTGGGCTCTGGAGGGGATGCTCTGGACCAAATGTGTCGCGTGTATGTGTTGGCCTTGGGTAAGATGGATACATTTCTCTGGTCCTCAATCCTTATTCCACTCAGTTCTTGTTGCATCCTCCTCACCTGTCCTCAAGATCTCTTTCCTAGACCTCCAGAACGCAGTGCCTTACACATACACTTTCAGACAGGCAAGAAAATAACTTTCCATTCCACACCCCTGCTGAGGAACTAGGACCCCATCTGAGGTGGCTATAAGCCCATCTTCCTGGCATACCTCACACAGCCCTACACTACTGCACCCATATCACATAACAGGATTGGGGACAGGGAATCCTGATGGATTTGCAACCTCCAAGTGAAGTAGACTGTTTTTGGTTATCTAAAGCAATCTGGAGGTTCTATTCCCTACTCCTAAGACTCAGTCTTACTTATAATCCAAACTAGGTCACTTTTAAGAGTGAAAGAAATCACTCTTAATAAATAAATGCCCCAGGGCAATAGTGATAAACCAGGACTGTATTGAGAAATAAAAACCTATGGTCGCTTGACTACTCAGAGAAGGTTTTAGTGTCCTGAGCTGCTAAAGCAAATACCATGCAATGTTTTGGCTTAAACAATGGAAATTAATTTCCTCACAGTTTTAAGGCTAAAAGAAACTCCAAATCTGGGTGTCATCAAGGCTATACTTTCTCCTCAAAGACTGTGGCATGCCGTGGCTGGTTGCTGGTGATCCTTGGTCCTTAGCTTGTCGCATGGCAAGGCGCATGGCAGCATCTCCTGGTCTCTCCCTTCTCTTATGGGTTCCATTGATGTTCATCTTCTGGCTGCTCCCTCTGTGGCTTTCTCTCTGCCTCTCTGAATTTCATTCCTTCTATAAAGGGCTCCAGTAACAGGATTAAGACCCCCAACCCGATTGAGGGGACCATACCTTAACTGAAATAGCCTCATCAAAAGATCCTACTTACAAAGGATCAAATTTAAGAACATGTATTTCTGGCATATATACAGCTTTAAACTACCACAGGGACCCATTTCTATTTTCCCCTTTGATTTCTCCTTTGGACAAGGAAAAATGGGCATTGAGTAACTGAATAAATGTCTTGTCTCCTAAATCGATTGTTTATCCTGGAACTTGGCTTTTAACAGACAAGACCCAAGAACTTTATTCTACTGTTTGATTGTATCAACCCTTCCCAGAGGCATTAATCAGATTGCCCAAATGCCTGCCCCCTGGTAGGAAAGCATCCATTAGTATGAATTACCAGAAAAAAATAATAAAAAAAAATAAATAAACTAAGAGGTAAAAACATCACCAAACTATATATCCTCCAAATTTGTTACTAACCATTTCTACCCTTTTGAGTAGAATCTGAATCATCTTTTCCTACTTTTTCTTCTGCTCCAGATGGCTTATACACCAGATTTCAGGATAGCTAAGAATGAGAAAGGGTAGAGTAGAGAACTACTACCTTTTGCCACATTTGCCTTTTTCTGCTCATTTTCTTGAAAAAAAACCACAGAATTTAATTATGTTTTCCTTTCTTGATTTTTTAAAAATGTGTATATCAATGTTCAGGATTGGAGGTTGCTTCAAAGTCTTTGTATCTAGTAGGGGTCACCCAGTTCCTTATAAAATTTTTCCTACTCATTTGTTTTTGTTCTTTTCTAAAAGGAAGAAATTGTCTGAACAATTAATGCAAAAAGAAAAAAGAGTAAAATGATCCTTCAGTCAGAAGGAAAAATAACATGATTTTCCATTTTATTCTAATGGACTAAAATGAACCAAGTCTTTTGGCTTAATTTAGTTTAAAAAACAAAAGGCATTCTTCCCTACACACTGGCAACCAATTAGCAGGAACTTTGAAAGCCCTAACTTGTTTCTGTTCAGATTTCAATCAAGGTTCCTCTTGCTACTTTTTGCCTCATTTCTAAGCAATGGAATTCATGCTGAAATCAACATGTGGTTTTGATTGGATTTCCTCCAATATGGCAGCAAAGAAGAATAGTTTTAGTTCCAAAAGGAGAAGAGTTTCTGCATACAATCCAAGAAAAAAGAAATCCACAATTCAGAATACTGAATCGAGTTCACGTCCCTAATATATCAAGTATTTTAGGCACCAAGATGGCGAATTACATTTCCCTTGTCCCTATCCCCTCAAGGAAGGAATTAAAAAAACAAAACAAAACACTGTTTTAGTTATTTCGTGTCAAGAAGTGAAATGATTTTTTGCAGCGAACGAACAGACAAATCAACAAAACCCCATCAAAATCTACAGAACATAATCCTAAATCCTAAAAGAAGAAAGTTAGCCTCAAGTTCAAACCAGCCTTCATTCACATGGGTCACGCCCGGACTCTACCGACCAACACGGAGAAGCCGCCACGCAGCAATGCTCTGAGTGAGGGCCCCAGCCCCTCTTCTCTTCTTTAAGAGTTTCAAAATGCCT